>NW_023425493.1:18979724-20208474 GCF_014108245.1 Pipistrellus kuhlii | reverse complement strand
ACAAAAATCACTCAACAATAAAAAATCCAGAAAACTCAAGGTGAAAGGCAATGGGGGCCCACTATGAAGTCCAACATCTGGCCCTGGTCCTGGTGGGTTCACCTTGGAGCAGTGGCCTGGCTTCGATTAGGTCTTGATCTCACTTTCATTTGGTCACTACCCTTCCTCCCCTGATCTTTTCATGTGCCATTGGCAGGCAAAACAGCATGCAGCTATTCATAATGTATCTCCTAGGATGAAGGTGCTGTGACCATATGCAAGCGCCCTGAGGCTTGATTCCCTGGTCTTTCTCATGGGGAGGGTGAGATTTTAGAAATAGATATGTCTGAGGATTAAGGGAGAAAAGCTTTGTAACATTTTCAGCGAAGTGCCTGTCTCAAAGTAAGTGCTCAAAAAATGGTAGCGATTTGGCAATAATATTTGTAGTCACCTCCTCCCTCAATCTATAGATCCAAGTGACTCTGGACTTACTGATTGGAAGCCTGGGAACATGAGACTTTAATTAAATCTTCACACATGTGTTTAGGAAAGCTCGGTTTCCTTTTGAAGGCTCTGTTTATGATGTCACCAGGCTCATTTGCAGCCTCACCCTCCTCAGGCCTGCCTGCCTGGGACTGCCGGGGAACAGCTGTTTCCTCCACACCCCTGCTCCGAGCACTATAGGGTATGCACGTAGCAGGCCCACAGCAAACATTTGTTGAATTAATTAATCGTTTAAAGGAAATAGCTATGTGCCATAATTGCTTTGCTACTTGAATGCTAACTTAGTTGTCGTAAATGTGCATGAGAAGAGCCAAAAGAGCTGCTAGAGCTGGTTTGCACTCTAGGGTCGTAAAACATAAAGCATTACAGAAACTTAAGCTATTACTTTTCACCAGATTTTGATGTTGCATCCTTAACCTAATCATGTTTTTATGCAATGAACCACAATTATGCAAGTTAGCCTACACACTGCACCAGCGTCAGATACACAAGACATACTCTCTGCTGGCCAGCGCTCACGGATCACACTCAGAAGGCTGGCTGATGATTCAGCTAGTCTTTGGTTCAGCCACGGCCAAAGTCTGTTCATGATCTGGGGGAAACAGACCAACTGAGAAGGTCTTGGGCTCCATTACCCCCCAAATACATGGATGGGTAATGGAAAACATGGCATCCTGTAAGATAGAAATACAACCTGAGGAAGGGATCCTTCTTCCTTTGACTCTAATCTGACTTATGACTTCTCAGAGCTAGAGGGTAGACTTCAGGGAAAAACTGTCAGCTTGTATCTGGGAAGAAGAGGAAGCTATTCTCTTTAGCTTTCCCCACGGAACAGAAGCAACTGGCTAAAAACAAAACAAAGCAAAACGAAAGAACAGTGAATTTTGCATTAGAAGGTACAGCTGACAAGAAGAGTTTGCTTATTGCCAAGTGTCAATCCAAGTGACCCAAATAATAGGCACACAAAGGCAGTGGCAAGACCAGGCAACAGCAAAGATCAGATCTGAGGTAACAATGAAAATGATGTTGGCAAAGAAAGAAAGACCCAAGGAAATCCACTCTGGAATAAAGAAAATATATTATGCTTAGCATGTCAGGTGGATGACTGAAAGGTAGCCCTTGGAAGTTCTTATTTGAAGAAGGTTCAATTTTTTACAGTCACATCTCTAATCTACAGATCTACAGTTCTTTACTGGTTTCTCTTGAAATGAGAACAAAATAAAGGGCTCATTCCTTCAACAAAACTGGATGCTAATTATATTTTAGGCACTTTTTCAGAGATGTAGACTCAAAGATTAATGAGAAACAGTCATAGGGTTTTGTACCTCCTCCCAGGTTTCTATCCAAAGTGCAGCTCTCTGTAGGGACAACTGTGCACTTTGTTTTCAGTTAACTTTATATGCCTTTATTCAAGGTAAAACAAACTTTTCATAATATATTTTCCATTAAAAGAGTTTTATTGAAAAGAAGCACATGCCTACTGTGGTAAAAGCAATACATAAGTTTTTAGAATAAAAAAATATAGTTCCCTGCCCCATATCTCTAATCTTGAAGCAAACAGGTAACTGGTTCTTATAAATACTACACAAATAAAATAATTTTGACTTTGTACACATATTTATCTCTCTCTCTCTCTCTCTCTCTCTCTCTCTCTCTCTCTCTCTATATATATATATATATATACACATATATATATATATACACACACACAGACATAATACTATATATGCGTGTATATATCTATATATCTATGTCTATATCTATATCTATATATCTATATCTATACCTATATCTATATCTATACCTATATCTATATCTATCTATCTATCTATCTATCTATCTATCTATCTATCTACACTAATAAAAGAGTAAGATGCAAACTGACTGGTGATGCCCACCAGCCAATGATAAGTATGCAAATTAACCCAACAAAGATGAATCGCTGTTCATTTGCTTTCATTACACTCATTTATTGGCAAATTGGAATCAGAACAATTTTAAGATGCTGAAGTTTGAACCCTGTGCTTGTGTCTTTGAGTTTAGAGAAATCAGGGCTTGGGAAGGCGGTGGGGCCAGGGGGAATACATGCAGCAACTCAAGTCCAGACTAGACACAAGCCTTTTACGTCTTCTGGAAGAAAGTAGCCAGAGACAGTCTCAGGCTTCTGCTACTTCTTAAGCAAGACAAAACAAGACTTTGTGTGGAGCTCAGAGGACTAAGAGCATCTCAGCCATGAGGGACCATTTTCCCACTGCAGCCTACTCGTCCTTATTCCCTTGATCATTACATTTCCATTGTGCTAATTTCATTACGAGCCATTTAGCAGCTCACATATCCACAGCTTGTCCTCCTCAGAATGCCATGAGGGTGAGCTCAGAAGACATTCATGAATAGCGATTCTTAACCAGTCCTGGCTGACCAGAATCCACATTAAGTAGCCAGCACTCCTCTACCAGAAAGCAAATTCAGAAGGCTTGAAAAATACCAATGTCTTATACTTACTTCGACTAAATAGTAATTTTCTATCAAACAATAGACAAGGAATTATTTGTGAGGCTGGTATCTGGAGCTACATAAACCACATAGCTCACATCAGTAGGAAAATTGGGTATAAACACAGGGCGGGAGGGCAACAGAAGGAATTACTGTTTAGCTGCTGGAAGGGGTTGCCAGTCAGTGAAGGTCGGGACTGTGGGGTGCAGGAAGTGGTAGGGAGACTGAGATAACCGACTCCTTTTCCTCTACTCCATAAGAACAGCTGTTGCTGTGGTAGCAGAAGCATGGCTAGCAGCTGGTAAACCTTTCAAGGATTCTCTCTACAATAACTAACACAGTGACCATACAGTTTGGGCACCATCTTAAATCTAAAGTTTCATCTGAATACCCACATGCTGAGATAGAGTTTTAGCAACCAAGCCTTGGCATTTTAAGGATGAAAACAGGGCATCAAGGCAATACCCACATTGATCCTTCACCTACACACCCCTTAAGTCTGCTCTTATTGCACCTACACAGCTAGGAATTGCTGTAAAACTTGGGGTGTAAAATTTGTTCATGTTCATGTCACTCACCTTTGCTGATGTCTTCATATTCCAGCCAGAGTCGCCGCTGGACCTGCTTGTTTGGGTACCAGATAGAGCAGGACTCCTCAAAGCCATAGATAGCTTCCTGGATGTAGTGGTTGCCAAATTGGTCCAACAAGGCCACAAAATCCCCACGGGATGTCGCCCCATCAAGGGAGTGGAGAGCATTGCTGAGGGCTGTGGAGAAACATCACCCAAGAGTAAGAATGAGAACTCACATTGGGGGCTTCTGGGTTCCATTTAGTCCCAACTGTGGATGTCCTGTGGGACCCAGAGTGAGTTGCAGAGCTGGCTGGGATTTCAGGTGAATTTCCATTCAACTAAACCAGATCTTTTGTTTCCTATACAATTATCTATCTCTTTAAGCCAGTTGGCCATGTTGTTAATTGTACAAATTAAACAGAACATCGCTAAATCTATCCCCCTACTTAAGTCAATGGTTGTTTGTTTGTTTTTTCCTCCAAATTATAAGTCATGACATTAAATCAATTTAGCCAGTTCAAATAATAGCATTTGGGAGAAAAAAATAGAAAAAAAATAGCATAGTCTAAAATAGACTCAAATACCAGCAGAGAACATTTCTCATCGTATGGTGAGGTATCCCTTCACGGAACTTCTGTTGTATGTGGGAGTGCCTATCTCAGACTTGCTCTCTCTGTTTAAGAGAATTATATTTGTCTGGAAAATAACCTGTGGCAATTTTTTTTTTAATCCAATGCCTGCTGACCCTGGCCAGCTCTCCACAACACTTTTTTTCATCTAGCCCTGCAAACCTGTGTCCTATTAGTGAAAGGCAGTGCCTGGACCAGGCATGAGACCCCAAGTCCACGTCACTGAGATGCCAGGGGCTGTTCTATATGCACAGTCTCTGTGTTGGGTAGGACCTATACAGGCGGAATCTCCTTGAATGAAGAGGGGCTTAGTTCTTTCTTGGTGTTTTCTGCACCAGCAGTGGACTTCAGTAAGATCCCAATCCCAACCCCTTCTTGCCAAGAACTTTTCACAATAAGAAATAAAAAGGTCAGAGTCCTTTCTGTCCTCTGCAGATGTTCTCTACCCTTAATGCATTTCTTTCTGTGTGCAGAGAGCCTTATCTTTTGTGAGCACATGTCTCTCTGCGCTTCATAACTGCAGCTAGCCTCTACCCTTTCTCTCTCTCCTGCTGGCCCTAAGCTCTGCCTCCCCATTGCTGACCCTAAGACAACACTCCCGTGTCTTCTCCGCCTGTGCCAACAATACCATCTGAATCTAGTTAGCCTTCCATCTAACACAGAGAAGCCAGATTCTGTAGCATAAACGTCTGGTCTGGTACAATCCTTAGGCGCCCTCAGAGGACAGAGTTGAGTAATGTTCTCCCAGGCCATGGATGAAGCAGAATAAAGACACAGACTTACATTAAGGCCGTATTTACAGAAATTTTCTCTTTTGCAAATTGTACAATTTTCTCTTTTGCAAATTGTACAAATTAGAACTGTTCAAATGCTAGGAAAACTTGATTCAAGGTATTTACCACTACGATTTGAAGAATACTTGTACAAGACACCTCACTGTTCTGTTTTAGAATAATTTGTCCTAAGTTTCAAATTCACTATTCCTTAACTTACTACATCTAGCTATCTGTTTGTCTATTATCTGTTTTGTTTACGTGCTATTTGGGAATTGTAAGCTATTTTCTATTTTTCCTTCCCCCAACCCTCTTTCTTGCTTCTTTCCCTTCTTTCCTTCATTGTATGAAACCTCTAAGTTTGCTCCTTGCAATTGGAACAAAGTGATAAAGTAGGTGTTTATCTTTAGTGGTCCCTGCCTTGCCCTTTCCATCTCTTCTATGATCCAAGATAAAATTTGCAATCTAATCATCCTTAGAAAAGGGTCTGCTTCCAGCCATTTGCCCCAAAGGTGAGTCCGAATGAACTGATTACCTATCTCACTTAGAATGCACCTTCAACAGTGGGCTAAAACGCTGTGCCCTGGGGAAGGAACTCCCACCCGGAGCAGGTGGGAAGGACAGAATGCTGCTCTGCTCACCTTGAGAGATGGTCGCTTGGTTGAGTTTGATGTGGTACATCACAGACCGGACCTTCCAGTGCTGCAGCACAGGGTAGCCAGACACCTCGCTGAAGTTCACCATCCCTAGGGGCAGAGGCGAACACGGGCTCAATGTGTGTGATGGATTCCCAAGTGCCAAACCTACTGGGCTGGGCTGGGAGGGAGTATGGGTGGCAATAAGTGTGAGAAAATTTGATGGAGAGAATTTCTGGAATCATAGTCACAACAGATATCATTTACTGATCCCTGATACTATGCCCAGCATTTTGCTAAAATCTCTGAACCTATAAAGTCATTTAATTCTTGTACAATAGGTATTATTATTTGCATTTTATACATAGGAGACTAAGGCTCAGGGAGGGTGTTTGCATAAGGGCCTAGGCCACCAGGTGTGTCTGAGACAGGGATGGGGTTGTTAACCATTCTGCTATAATATTCCCTTAATAAATGTATATAAAATGCTAGGCTTACTGTAACACACCGGGTTTTTACTGCCTTTAATAGTTGCAGTAATTGACTTAGCTTACATACCTGATAATATTGATTTTTCCATCCCATTTAATTGATCTGTGTTCAGTATTTAAGTTTTAATTAGTCTTAAGTTGATCATGCTTATTTCTTTACCAGGAGGGACAGTGTCAGCACAACTAAGTTAAGGGGCAGGGATGGCCCTCTATTGGGTGCCATTGATGTGCCAGGCAAATAAGGTGCACTCCTCCTTTTATTGGTGGGACACCCGAGGCTCCAAGAAGCCAAATTACTCATCCAAGGTCACTCTCAAGAAACCCATCTTTGTAGCCTTAGTAATGTTATAATGGGCTGTTCCTTTTTGAGCACCATGGAATGGCACTCTATTTGAATTCTGGCCATTACTATAAAATATTACAGAAACAACAAATTATGCCATACGTAGTAAAAACAAATAATCACCTTGCTAAGTTTAGAAAACCAATTTTTAGCTTAATTTATATGCCTAATGTTTGCTATGTATATAGTTTAGAAATAAATATATAGAGGGACATATGCATATTTATATGTGTGTATGTATACAAATATAATGGACATATATGAAGTAAATTTAGAAGATAGGAGATGGTAAGTGTGTGTATAAATATAATGGCAATACATATGTAGTGAATTATGCTGCCATTTTAACCCATGCTTCTTTCAGGCATAATCAACGAATTTAATACCTAAACTAGATGAAGAGTGGGTAGGATTAATTAGCTGCTCTTCAATGCTGATCAAATTAGGTGAGCAATTTCCAAATTTCCATTTCTGTGTGAATCATATGGGAATAATTATTGGTAAGATAAAAAGAAAAAAGGTCAGAAGAGGTACTTGGTGAATCAATTGCTTAAATCTAATCTTAGGCCATCAATGATATGTTACTTAAGACTCAGAGAGGGTTTCAGCATTTTTTCTTTCAAATGTTCTTCTTTTAGGGCACAAAGTTTTGTGACAACAGTCATTCTACTATCTACTCTGGTTTTCAACCATTATACTAATTTTCAAATCATATAAATGAAATTCTGCTTTTACAAGTTTAAGACCCAGTCACATACCTCAAAATCATGTTCTATTGGAGCATTAAAGAGGCATGCTTTGGAGGACTGTTCTAGGTAACGTGCACCCTCTAGTTAAGTCAGTTCATCAGCTTGCTGTGATTTTTAAAAGTCTAATAATAAAAAAATAGCAAGCTCACTAAATAAAGATTTTTCAATATATTATAAAATATTCCCTTTAATTGAATTGTTTCCTAGTGGGAGAGGAGAGGAGCAGGAAATCAGGAGACGGGTGTTCTAACGCTGGCCATGGGCCAGGGGGTTCTGACTGCAACTCTGGGGCCTGAGCTTCCTCTCTCTGGTCACCTGGCTAGAGATCTTTGGGCTCCCAGTTGTTTTATCTATAAAGCTAGACACTCAGCTGGGATGACCTAGCCCTTCCTTCTCAATTCTGTGATTCCAATCAGGCTCTGTGACTTTGGACTAGGCAACTCAAGTTTTACAGTTTTCCTACCTGGAAAGTGGGATCGTGATTCATCTTACTTGCTTTATAGGTAGGCTATCAGAACAAAATTATGTTTCGGGTATTAAAATACTTTGAGAAAAGATAAACCACTGCATGGAACATGGCTTCCAAAAAGTCACCTCTACCTCACCTCACTCATCATCCCTAATTATGTGAATCTGACATTTCTTAATTGATGCTTTTGTTATAAATATCTAGAACGACAGAGGAACTATAAAATAGAGGAAGCACGAATGTAGAAGAGTAGAGAGGGATGAGTGTCCCACATTCACCCAGGGTGAGCCAGACAGCCGAACTGCTGCATTACTTAACTGCCAAACAGCGATTCTACTTAATGCGTTTATGCCAGAGCACAGCCAGGGAAACGGTTACATAACTGTGCTGCTCGGCAGATGTTGTTCTGTGCCCACTTACAGATAATACTTCCATTATTTAAAAAGAAAGGGATATTTTAAAGCAGATACACTTTTCAGCTGAGTCAGAGTCAGAGTTATTTGTCAGTGTGCCCCTTGGCATTGCAGTTGGCTTGAGTTAATTTATTTTATTGTTATTTGGAATACATTTCTGAATGACTCGTTTTTTTCAAACAAAGTATCCCCGACTAATGTTTTCTCCAGAATAAACATTAATTTTTTCCTTAACTATGCCTGAAAAAAAAAAGAAAAGAAAAAGAATATATTTACATGAGAGGAAGAAAGGAAGAAAGAAAGGGAGGGTGAGAAGGAGGGAAAAAGGGAGGAAGAAAAGAAGAAAGGAGGGAAGCTTTCTTCTATTATTTATTTGAAATGTCAGGGGATATATTATCACCAAAGTTCTAAAGTCTGTTTCCTTTGGCTGACCTTTAAGAAGTTCCTAAAGAGCACAGAAATCTAGATCTTCATATTGCTTTAGCGACTGTGATGCCCAATAGGCCCATGAGTGGGGACAGCAGCCTCTTCTACCTCCTTGGTCTGCCTCTGCACTCTCTTTTCCTTAATTAAGAGACTGAAAATACAAATAGATGATGGCCAGGCCATACGTAAAAACAGAACTCTGACCCAGAATCTGCAATCAGCTCAGAAAACCAACCTATTATCCATAGTAATCAGCCCAAGAAGCGAGTCTACTATCCTACATCAGATCTGTAGGAAGTCAGAACACTATCTCTAACAACCAGTTGAGGACTCCAAACAGTAATACCTGTAAAAGTTGGCCCAACATGACCAGGACTTGATTAATAACTGACAGATTCCCATTTTTTTCTTCTTGCTTCCAACTTAGGTCCAACCAGAGAATGCCAAATATGCCCCCCTAAATACTCACATAGAATGCCATACTCCTGGGTAGCTGGCCCACTTATTGCCAACAGCTCCCTCAGGTCTCTCTTCCTCCCCTCTAAAGTTCTCCTCCCCTCCACCTGCCCGTCTGTCTCTTCCAAGGTGAAGCGATGGCAGCCGACTCCCATACTACAGACTATAGCATGAAGCATGCTATAAATAAACAGCTTTCACCTGTTTTCATCTGGTTAGTCTTCATTTATTTCCATACAAATTATTATATTAATATGAAAAAGGTTGGTAAAGCTCAGCCTTAACTGTTATTTTGATAAAGGAGGAATCAATCAGCAAGATAAAACACACAAGTTAATATTTTCTAGTATGTCTACAAACCAGAAATTCTGAAAGATGAAAACAGCAATTTTCATGTTGTAAACAGTTGAAGACAGAACTTATTTAAGAGTGGAGTAGTGACAGTGTAGTTCAGTGGTTAAATGTTTACCTATGAACCAGGAGGTCATGATTCGATTCCTGGTCAGGGCACACGCCATGGTTGCAGGCTCCATCCCCAGTGTGGGCATGTAGGAGGCAGCCAATCAATGATTTTCATCATTGATATTTCTATCTAATTCTCTCTCCCTCTCTCTTCCTCTCTGAAATCAATAAAAACATATATTTTTTAAAAAGAGTGGAGAACTGTTTTTTCATGCTTAGAAATGCTGATAGAGAATATTCTGAAGATCGTTTCACTCTAAAATCTTATAAGTTTGTAGGTTTGTGGGTAATATGAACCATATCAGCACAATAATGTGACAAGATATGAAATTACCTGTGTGACTCTCAGGAAATATACAAGTAAAATGTTGCCCCACTACAAAGTCAATATGAAAGATATCTGGTCAACCATCTCTATAATTGACTCTTCTATATAATAGTTATTCTGGGCTTTAAGTAAATAAGATGGATTCCTTTATACACCAAAGAAGAGTTCTTGGCCTAAATGGCACCACTTCTTAATCAAAATAGGTTAAAAACAAAGGAGGCTACAAAAGTAGCCCTTCGGAACATAGACTTCACTCTCTCAAGGCCAGGAAACTGAGAGTGATCTGTCTGGATACCCTGCACTCTTTGCCTCTAACATGCCCAAACAGGCAAGATCCGAGGGCCCGGGGAGAAAGAAGGTCCTGTTGTGGCTGATGACCAATTCCTATCTTTTCCTTTTTTCCCAAAGATGTTTTTGTTTCTCAGATTTATCCACCCACTCCTTTCCGAAAAGCTTCAGGTAGCATCCGGGACTACTCTGTGTCCTCCCAGTCTGGCGACCCAAGTACAGTCTCACCTACACAGGAAGTTATAACTTGTGAGGTTGTGGTGGGTCTTCAAATGGAAGCCAGGTCGCTTTTCTCTGGTGTGGATCCTGTCCTATTGGTGTGTGCATATCACACCCCCTTTTCCAGGTAATTTACAGACGCTGGCAAGTGTTTCTCGGCAAATGAAGTGGAAGCAAGACATCGAGATTCCCTAATATCAGAGATGTAGGCTTTAGGGTCGAGCCCAGAGGCTGCACTGTACTTTTTTCATTTTAAGGTCTCTCTCTCTGTGTGTGAGTAGTTGTCTTTTAGAGAGAAACTAATTTCAATGAGATTTATTTTTGGTCCAGATATATTTAATTGTTTTCTCTCTTGCACCCTCTCCTCTCCCCATTGGTAAAACACTATTTGGTAGTTTGAATGTACATATTTTTCTTTCTCACATGGTTATTTACTTATTTAACAAACATATATATCTCACTGTGTATCAGCAATTGTTCTATAAACATTACAAATATTAATTTATTCCTCATATCAATCCTATAAGAAATATTCATTTTTACAGGTAAAAGAGGGACAGAGGTGGTCAGTAACTTGTCTAAGATTACACAGTCAGTGTAGAGTTGAGCCCAGCTGTTAGATTCCAGAGCCTTTGCTATTAATCACTATGTACACTGTCCCAGACAGACCTATTTCTAATTCTATCCAGGTCTAAATTAAAATGTTGAACATAACTCAGTATCTGGAAGAGGCTTGCCCCCAGCACAATCCATTCCTCAGAAAATGTAAAAAAATAAGAAAGTCATAGAATGAGGAAGGAAGAATAGTAATGGAGAAATGAACAAAGCCAGTAAAGAAATTGCGCTTACATCCAGCCTTCCAGAACATGACGCTGGCTTCCTGGTTAGTTGCCCCTTAGTTGGTCCATGAAACCCTTTGAAAAGTCTTCTTTGGTCCAGGCACAGAAAGGAGAAGCTTCCCTTTAGGTTCTTGCCTCTTCCCATCAACCCTTCCCCCCTTAGTTCCATATGAGCCAGGGGAAGATGCCACTGGGCTCAGCACAGCATTGTGGCGGGTGTCACTCCATTTTATGATAAGGTGTGACCCAAAAGGCTGCATTGTCTGAAGTCACACAGCTATTGTAGAAAGTAGCAGAGCTGGGATTCAGACCCTGGGTCGTTGGACTACTCTCACACTGCCCACAGTACTTGGCAATGACAGACATCCAGGCCACAGTAACCTGCACCTTCTCTCTGCCTCTGCTATGGCCTGGCCACACCCTCTAATCCACTGAAAACTCTGAACTCTCATCTATTATCCCATCTGATTCAAAGCATCCCAGTGAGACTAGCAGGAAAGGTATTATTATGACTATTTTACAGATGATTATATAATAATAAAGGTAATTTTACTGACAATCCTACCAGTGTTCAGTTTTAGAACTTAGCTTTCATTGTGTATTAAGGAAATCACTGGCTTTGAAACCAAATAAGTGAGGTCAAGAGTCTTCGTTTTATGAGACCCCGGGGAGCCACCTGGTGCCTCCAGGGTAAGTGAGGGCAGGTGGCATACTTACCAGTCAGAAAGTCAGGGTCAGGAGTGGGTTCTGAGATTTCCTCCAGGCACTGGTTCTCCAGTGGGACAGTGGCCACCACAAGGCCATCTGGCAGCTGCTGGTCTAAACCTCGAGCAAAGTTGTTTTGCCTGGAAATGGAGGCAGACATTCTGTTCTGAGTGTGCAGGTGAATCCCACTCCTTAGTGCGAAATCCATATCTCAACCCACAATGAAAAAATTAATTCTGGACCAAAAACTCCCCTCATTCTGAACCCCACTTAATGTACAAGTCTGGAGTGGGACATAGGAGTGAGACGTAGGATGAGGGCTGGGGAGGTTAGAAATAAACCAGATAAAAAGGCTTGCTTGGAAGACCAGACATTCTTTCTTTTCATCCCTGTCCCTATTCCCCCAATACCCTCTGCGTAAGATCTGTGTGTATGCGGTCTCATTTCTAGATTTCACAGAAGATCTCAGCCACCACAAGAATGGGCATGACACCTCCCTGCTTCCTGTTAGCAAGGCCCCAGGCAAAAAGGGAAATATAGTGGAGTCTAATGTCTAAAACTGAGTCCAAGAACTGGCTTGGAAACTTATTCTCGGTTTGCTCATGTGAGTCTAGGATCAGGTTGCTATGAACCGCTCGTCCATATCACAATGGTTTCATCACACTTATCACCTCCTAAAGCATGAGTTCTGAGGAAGGTGTATTAAAGTAGCCTAAGATGGAACAGAAAAGGGAGTCAAATGCAAAATCTCCTAGAAATAGTCTATATCGATGATTTGAAACATTTTGTTCTGGGACCCCTTTACACTCTTAAAAATAACTGAAGGCCCCAAGGTACTACTGATTATGTGGATTGCCTCTATCAACCCTATTGGAAATAGAAGAATTTTAAAAGCATTTATTAATTTATTGGAAAATACCAATAATAAAGCCATTAAGTATTAACAAATGCTATACAACATATTAAGAGGAATAGCATTATTTTACATTTTTTTGCAAAGTTTTACAATGTGTAACTTAGAAGACAGCTGAATTCTCACTTCTGCATTAAACTTACTGAAATATATTTGTTTGGGTTGAAGTATACAAAGAAAACCCAGTCTCTGTATTTGGAAAATATAGGACTCTATCTCCTGGAAGGACCTCAGGGATGCTCAAGGATACTTGTTCCATACCTGAGGACTGCTACTCTAGACTGACTCACACACCGATTCTTCTACTCAGAAGGAAAATAGAACCTGAGCAATTTGTGGAGGGTTCCTCAGAAAATCTTCCAATGCCTGCTGGGCAAGATAAAAATTTATTTCACACTTCACTGTTCACCCAGAGGAACCACAGTTCTCGAACTATGGAAGGAGGAATGCAGACTTGGAAAAGACCATGGGAGGGAACATAACCTGTCCTTTTAGGATCACATTTATTTTGCTCCAAGAGGTAACACGTGATGCTGACTAACGCTCTTAGGAGGAAGATCTAGCAGCCCTGAATAATCAATTCTACAGACTTGAGGTTCACCTGAATGTTCCTTTCAGCACTTGTCCAGAAGCTACTTCCTTGGAGTGGTTGTTGTAACCAAAGAACATCTCCCCAAAGAGCGTCTGGTTCATGGGCAGCTCCCTGCTTTCCCCGCAGTCGCCTCCTTCGGGGCAGGTCTCTGAGACAAGTTGGCAAGAGCGTCCATCCATGCCCAGCTTGTAATCCTCAATGCACCTGACACGGTGGAAAACTGGAGACGTTAGTCCATCAACGAGCTGTGCAGTCAACTCAACTCAACTGGTTGGGAGGAACTGCCTTTGGGAGTGTACTGAGTAGCTAGAGATGGTGAATCTCCCAATGTGATTTTTGTCACAACTCAATTTCTTAAGCCTGTAAACCAAGTCTCCTTCCAAGATGCAATCACATTGAACCTCTTATCTTACCTTTGCAGATAGATGCTTTCAGAGCATTGGAGTATTGTCCTGTCCTCCTCTAAGTATCCGATTTCCCAAATAGCTCAAGAGATAAGCTTGTGAGTTCACACATTTAAAATCCAAGATATTTTGGAGCCTTTCTCTGGGACCATCTATATGGCCAGACCCTACCTTTGTTTGGAGGGTAAGTAGGCAAAGGAAAAAAAAAATGACACTGTACTTAAGAAATTAATGACCTTCTAAATCTGGTCCTGTGACAAGTCACTAAGAAATTAGGAAGATTGATCATCTTCCGGCTGTGTTCTGTTTGAATGTATCCAAACACAAGGTCTACCCATATTAACTCCCCCTCCAATTAGACTAAATAGCAGCTGGGTCACGGAGTGCAGCACCTCCTTGACGCCCTCCCCATTAAGCGTGTCCAGTTACTCTAATGGAAGGGCAATCCTGATGCTGCCAAATATGGGCCAATGACCCAAAAGTCATTAACTGGACCTTATTTGTAGTTATATTGAGAAGACTATAATTTGTTAGTCAAGTAAGAATTCTTTTGATAAAGCTGTCATTGAAAAAGCATATTGATTTAATATGAAGTAAACAAGATTTTGAATTTGTGGGTTTTCATGGCATTAAAACACATTTTTATTACTACCTATGGTAACTGTTGTAATAAGATAAAGACCCTGTTCTATGTAGAGGAACAAATAATCATAGTTTTAAGTGGTTAGAAGCAATATTGTAATGGCAATGACACTGCCTTTTACAGGTGACCTTGAGCCAGTTTATTAAGCTCTGAGCTTGTTTCCCCATCTGCAAAAAAAAAAAAAAAAGGGGGGGGGGGGGAAGCAGCAGCTCCTTCTCTGGGTTGTTAAGACTGAAACAATGAAACTAAAGAAATTCTGTTGTGTTAGCATATAGCAGGTCCTCTTCAAACGTTTCCATCATTATTACTAGCAGAGGCACAAATGTGGCTCATGTGAATGCCCTTGAACTACTTTTCCTCCCCATTTACCATTTATATATTTGTGTGAACAAGTGTGACTAGAGCTCCGACTTGATTGTTCGATAAGAATCTCAAACTAAGGACTTCTTTTTAAGCTACATATGGTGGCTTGGAGAGTGCTGCATACACACACGTACTGAATTCTGATTGAAACAGGAAAGGAGTCCAGTTAGGGACCTAGCATATTAGTCCAGGCAACAGATGTGATTCCAGAACCACAAAGGACTCTATGGTACCAGCCTAGGTCTGGGACAAGATAGTGAGGTGACTCCATCCTTGAGCCATATCATAGTTTTTCTATAAAGAATGTTGAAGCTGAAGCCGGTTTGGCTCAATGGAAGAGCGTGGGCTTGGGGACTGAAGGGTCCCGGGTTCGATTCCGGTCAAGGGCATATACATTGGTTGTGGGCACATCCCCAGTGGGGGGTGTGCAGGAGGCAGCTGGTCAATGTTTCTCTCTCATCGACGTTTCTAACTCTCTATCCCTTTCAATTCCTCTCTGTGTAAAATCAATAAAATATATTTAAAAAAAAAAAAAAGAATTTTGAAGCTGGCCAGTTCCCTCAGTCCACTGTGAGCGTCTGGCAGATTCCCTTCCATTAGGGCCCGGTATCCCCCATTCTCCTCTGTGCTCATCACCATGTCCTACTGGGAACTCCTTTGAGGGCAGAGATCAGGTTTCATATCCTGTGATCTCCTATATTTAATAACTCAGTTCTCTGCACAAAGTAGGTGCTCAAATGTATGTTTATGAAATAAATAAAGCTACACAACTTTGGCTGAACTTACCTCTATTAACTGAGGTGGGTCAACCATAATAAAAACATTATAGAGACATGAAAATTTAGATCAAGCTTCCATTTATAGACTGGGATTTTATAAGTAACTGAATTGAAAATTGCTTGGTTGCAAAGAAATAACATAAAATGAAATATAATTAAATAACATTACTATTCCATAAAATAATCTTTTCATGATTATTAGTAACAATCTAGCATAGCTTTATTATTAATATTTTAAACATTGATTTTCATTGGAAGCCTATTAGATTGTGAGATCCTTGAGGGCAAAAACTATACGTCTTTCATCTCTGCAGCCAGGAGCCAGCACGGTTAGTGGCATAAATGAAGCAAGCTCCCTAACAGGGAAAAAAAGAGTGGGGAGGGAGAGGAAAGGGGAGGGAAGAAAGAGGGAAAGGGAAAAGGAAGGAAAAAGGACAGGATAGACAAGCAAACTAGGGTTGTGGAAGAATTGGCCAAGCCCTGGCACAGTGGCTCAGTTGGTTGAGTGTCATTCTGTACACCAAAATGGCTGAAGGTTTGATTCCCCATCAGGACACATACCTAGGATGTGGTTTTGATTTCAGGTCATAATATATTTGGGAGGCAACTGATCGATGTTTCTCCATCAATTTCTCTCTCTCTCTCTCTCTCTCTCTCTCTCTCTCTCTCTCTCTCTCTCTCTTTCTCTCTCATCAATAATAAACTTATCTTCAGGTGAAAATTTAAAAAAAAATGGGCCAAATTTATATAACATGAACATGTCTTTAAATATAATTTTAGTCAGTGGTATAAATTGCAATTTTAAAGGAGCTACAGAATTTATTTAAAACCAGGAGGGCCTGAATTCTAATCTTAATCTTCCCAGTTACCAATTCCCCAATCCTGAGAGAGTCACTCACCCTTACTGTGCCTTGGTTTTCACATCTGTGAAATGGGGAGGCTCTGCCTGCCCTGTCCTCCCAAAAGAAATGAGCTGATCCACAGGCCAAGGCTCTTTACATGGTGGAATTGCTCTGTCTGAGGGACAGAGAATGCACAAAATGATGGAACTTTGGGGATAGAATTTAATTATGTCTCGCTCCTCCTCTTCTCTCATAGTTTAGTTTCACACAATCTTTCCCAAGCTTTGGATCACTGAAAGGTTGTCACAAAACACCTAATAAACAGTTCCCCAAAAGACGGTTGGAAAATTCCAGTGTAAGCAGGAAATGACTGTGGCCACTTTCCTTGTCTACAGGGGTGTGACCCAACTTTCCCTAAGGGTCCTCCCAATTCTGATTATAAAAGGGCTCCTCCTGCTCAGCAGGTGTGGCTCAGTGGATGAGCATCATCCCATGAAACAGGAGGTCATGGTTTGATTCCCTGTCAGAGCAAATACCTGGCTTTGGGCTTAATCTCCAGAGTGTGGCATGAAGAAGGCAGCCTATCTATGATTCCCTCTCATCACTGATGTTTCTATCTTTCTCCCCCTCTGCTTTCCTATCAGAAATCAGTAAAAATATATTTACTTTTTTTTTTTTTTTTTTTTTTTAAGAAGGGCTCATTTTCATGCAGGTTCTTTTCTCAGAACCTACAGCTGGTTTCGGGTGACCAGCTTATTCAGAAATTTTTTAAATTGGATTTAGCACTAAAGTCTCCCATCCAAGCAAACCGGTTGGCCTCATGGGAAGCTTAACTCACCCACAGAACATGAAGATGTTGTACAAGGTGGGGTCGTCCTGGAAGGGTGCCACCTGCTGGAGACACAGCTGCTCACAGCCGCCATTGAAGCCGTCGGAGCAGTCCACCCCAATGTGGCGGTCATAGCAGCCAGAACTATCCTTCATGGGGCTGAGTCCGGAAGGGCACTGGCACAATCAAGAAAGCATCCACACAGGCAGGTGAATCAGGGAGTGGGTTTTCTAGAAACTGGCATGTAGCTACTATTTTAACTGGAGTGTGACCCCTATTGCAACACTCACCTTGAAACCATTAACATTGTCAAATAATATAGAAATTCTCTGCTACGCTGGTCTATGTTTAAAAGCAAGTGACCTTTTGGCACCTTGCTTCTTGTCTCTGGGCACAGACCACACACATTTGCATTAAAGTCAATTCCTCCAAACAGGCTGGAAGGGAGCACTGTAACAAGACAGAGGAGGTGTTCCGGCCTCCCAACTGGGTCTGGGGCTGGCAGAAGCGTGGACGTGATGGGCCAGAAGTAAAATGCATTAGCAGAGATTCCTTTGAGCTGGGGCAAGGGAATATTGCTGTTTGGATTTAGTATCAATAGGACTTTTCTAAAAAGTGTCTAAAGCATTTTGTCACATTGATATCAGACACTAGTGTTGGGGGGAATGGAAGGAGACAGGGTATCCAGCCAGGAGGAGAAAGTGGACTTCTTTTGACCTTGGAGGGAGGTTTGACTGCTTTCCTGGGGGGAGTGGCCATACTGATGGCCTGTCCTGCGGAAGGACGCCCCTGTGGAAGACACACAGACTGAGCGCCCGTGTTTCCCTTGGGTTTGGACTGAATCTATCCCAGTGCCCTGGGTACTGCTAATGTGGGACAATGAGCTTTTTTGCGTTGCCATGCCCTTAATAATCATCCCTAAGAAGGACAGCAAAGGAGAGAAGCCAGGAACCATGTCAGCCAGAATCTGGGCGACAAGGTGAGCAATAATCAGCTCACACACCTCCATCTTACTCACTGAACATCTGCTTAAGATAAGCAGGGTGACCATCCCCAACTTTACACATGAAGAAGCACAGCACAGAGAGCTTAACTTCCCAAAAATCACACAGCTGGTCATGGCAGGTCCACCGGTAGTCCATGACTTAGTTGCTCTATCTTTGGCTTACATCCCAGCCAGCCTTTCACACAACAGTCACCCTTCACCACTTATTAGAACCTCCCAGCTATGCTATGTGCCTTAGGTACTTCACCTCATTGTGCCATGTGTTATTCTCATTTTAATAGATGTGGAAAGCACTAACACAGTCAATTAATGCAGGGATATCTCACTGCACTGGATTCCATCTAAAAGTCAATGCCTATGCTTTGCCATCCTGCCTGTCTGTGCACCAGATCCTGCACATGCACATTACAGCTGATTCTTCCCAATAGGCTGGAAGGGTATAGATCACTTGTCCAAAGCAAGGCAGTGCGTATGGGGCAGAGCTGGAGTCTGTCTAGATCTGACCTGTTCTTAATGGCTGTGCTGTCAGCTACCAGCACACTCCTCCAAAACCAAAAACAACTTTCAAAACTCAGAGAAACAGTATTAAAAACCTCCTCTCTGTCCTGTCACCTGTCTGCCTCTTTGTCCTGGCTGCCAAGTACCTTGGCCCAGGAGTGGGACTGCGGCAGGTGCACCTCTAATTCCACCTCCCCTCCTCCCTGCTTCCCACTTGAAGATCACGCTGTTTGCTGACACTGATTCCGCAATTTCCCAAACAAACGGCCCCCTGTGGGCCTTGCAAGCTCCCAGCCCGGTCCATCCCTTCTCCCCCTCCAAAGCCAGCTGGAGTGCCGGAAGGTGATAGTGTTTAAGGAAGTTTCCAAGGGCTGCCTCATACTGGGCAAACCGAGATGCTCCAGATGATGGTAAACAAGCAAATGAGGCAGCTGAGGATTGCACCCCACATTTTGTTAGCCCCCCACCCACCCGCTTCCTTGGCCATCCAGCTGTTAAACCAGATGTGCTACCAGAAGAAAGCTGGCATCACCCTGTGAGGCAGCCCAGGCACAAATGTGGATCTTGAAAGAGAAGTTTGATTGGAATTAAATGGGCTGCACTGGTTGCCATGAGCTTTTTTTTTTCTTTTTTTTTCTATAAAGCTTGACACACATCATCAGAATAGAGATAAAGCCAGTCCTTCATTCCACCTCACATGCTTTCAATCCTTGGACCAGCTAACTGTCTCAATCATCACCAGGGCTCCCATCTCCTCAACAACCTCCTTTCCCCAGAATGCTCCACTAAAGCATGATCTCAGACAAAAATTTCACCAAATGAAACTGGAGCAGGCTTTCTTCCAGAACTCCAAAATCAGGCACATGCACACCTTGTGTGGGCCTGCTGTCTATATGACATTGGTGTGTCAAGTGGGACCACCTGGTATTTACACTTTCTTAGGAGATTTGAAGAGAAGACAAGAGTTAGCTGCCATGTAGCTTCCCAAGTGTGATAAAACCTGAGTTACCCAGAACTCCTAAAGAAATAGTCAATGTGTTGACAAAATAAATCAATCTTGTAGGTACATCTGATTGTTTTAAGCAACTCCAGGAGTACATTCTGAAATCAGTTGTGGATTTGTATCTTCAGCCTAATATTCATATTCTCTCTCTCACTCCCCCCTTCACACATACACACACACACACACACACACACACACACACACACACACACCATATTATCGTGTATATATTTATAGGACAAACACTGCAAACTGCCCAGAGCACGACCTTGAAGACAAGGCAAGATCCTCAATCCCTGAAAAAGATGCAATTATCTTTACTTCAGTGTAACTTACTTGGGCTGCAGTTGAGAGTAAAACATTTTTGAAATTATTCCCAGAAAGGAAAAAGAAAAAAAAAAAAAAAAAAAGCAGAAACCAAAGATAAATTTTTATTTTCAACTCTTGCTGAATCAGAGCCCTCACTTCTCAAGGAGGCTAATCATTCAATTTTCTCATGGTGTAAATTTGTTTTTACCTAAATGTGCCTTGTGCTATTGTATTCACGTGCAGTTTGGGTTCCTCAAAATCTATATATAAATACAAAGATAGTGCACGCTCTACACAATGCCCTCTTCCTAGAAGTGTCTGAGCAGAGGCCAGCCGCCAGGAGAGAAATCCTGCCTCTGCAAGGGAGGAGCTGTCTTTCCTCTTTGCGAGCGCTGGCCATTCTCTTCCCTGGCGTGTGGACAAGCCCTCCATTTATTCCTTGAAAGAGGACTGTTTGCTCAGGAGGGAGCCCCAAGGTCACACTAACTCTCACTGCACAGGTTACATTGAGCAGTCCCAGAGCCTTTATAAACCACAGGCACCACAAGAAAATTCTCTCTATTATGGCAACAGCCCTCCCCCATCAAGAAGGTCTAATAAATGAACTGCAATTTCAGTGACCCCTAAAACATACAAGGTTAATCATCTTTCATGAGATGCTCACGGCTTTTTGACTTATTACTGGTCTGAGGCATAATTTGCTAATGAGTTTAAAATTATTTTCTCCATTCAACTGCTTTTCTTCCCTCTCTTTTCCTTCTTTTCCTACCAGTGGTTTTGGAGTTGATTAATCACTACAGTCTAGTCAAATGTCGCCAAGCCTGAGACATGAGCACCTGATGCAGAGTATGAGCTGGGTGTTATGGACAAAGAGCATGAGTGATGGATGCTGGAGCATGTTGGGGGCCCTGGGAGAAGAGGAACCCCTTTCTGTATCTGAGCCGGCCTTGCCTTAGCTGGGGGACTCAGAAAATATACAACTATAATTCCTACTCGAAACAGGTTCTCTTTTCCTACATGGCACTTTTATTCCTTTTATAAATGGCAATTTCCCGAATTTTTCATGAGTCTGACTTGGAAGCCTAAGGCAGTGGTCGGCAAACTCATTAGTCAACAGAGCCAAATATCAACAGTACAACAATTGAAATTTCCTTTGAGAGCCAAATTTTTTAAACTTAAACTTCTTCTAACATCACTTCTTCAAAATAGACTCGCCAGGCCGTGGTATTTTGTGGAACAGCCACACTCAAGGGGCCCAAGAGCTGTATGTGGCTCCAGAGCTACAGTTTGCCGACCACGAGTCTAAGACTTGTAGGACTTCTCCCAAGGGTAAAAGTTGGAAGGAATTAAATGTGAGTTTCAGCTTCCCGCCCCTGAATTGCTGAAAGTCTCTGACTCACACTCTTCTGCTTCCTGTCCTACAGAGAGGAAGAGGTAGGGTCATCTGTAATGAGCTCTGCACATCTGTGTTCTAGGAGAGGTGAAATGACACATTTGGTGGAAAACCACTGTGGACAGCATGTGGACAGAAGGGCAACAGGATCACTGTGTAATTCAAAGCTCATTAGATCTTAATGATGTGGCAGCGAAGGTCATGTGTCCAACACGAGAAAGCTGGACAGCCGACCTCTTGCCTTCCAAGAGGGAAAAATAACTTTTAAGCACATGCAGACATGTCTCAAAGCAAAGGCATTTGAGGGCCACTTTCAGGGTGAATGTGAAGATGAGGAAGGAGCAGTACAGAGTGGGCTTTTCACTATATTTTCACATTGGAAAGCATTTCCAAACTTTTTTTATTTTATTGATTTTAGAGAGACAGACAGAGAGACAGAGACAGACACTAGTTTGTTGTTTTACTTATCTATGCATTCATTGGTTGATTTTTGTATGTGTCCTGACTGGAGATCAAACCCATAATCTTGGTGGATGGAGATGATACTCTAACCAACTGAGCTACCTGGTCAGGGATCCAAAGTTTCAAGCAAAATTTTATATTAATTTTAATAGCTGGGCTTGCTATGAATAAAAATGCCTTGGTCATAGTCAGGAATGACTAGACTACAGTCCTGCCTACCGAGTCTGCTCCAATCCAAACTACCATCTCTGAGTGGTGTCCCCCAAGGATGTCTGCAACATAATTTCCAAACCTGTAAACGTGCCACCTTATATTTGACAAAAGGGGTTTTACAGTTCAAGTTAAGGCTTTTGAGATGGGAGATTATACTGGATTACCCAGGTAAGCCTGATGTAATCACAAGAGTCCTTAAAAGTGGAAAGGGGCACAGAAGAAGAGAGAGGAGACTGCAGAAGAGTGGCTGGAAAAATGCAATGGGATAGCTCTCAGGATGAAAGGGACCATTAGCCAAAAAGAGGTTGGTGGCCTCCAGAACTACAAAAGGCAAGGCAATGGTTTGCCCCCTAAAGCCTCCCAAAAGGAACGGGGCGGGGGGGCCCTCTGGCTTCTTGAATCTAGCCCAGTGAGACCCATGTTGGATTCACACCTACAGAGCTGGAAGATATAGATGGGTGCTGTTTTATGCCACTAAACTTGCAGTAATTTGTTGCAGCAGCAACAGGACACTAATACAGTAACTTTGCAGAACCCCAATGGGTCCACAGAGAATGGATGCTCTGGTGCCTCTTAGGAAGGACCCAGTTATCAGCAGTGGGTGGCTGACCTCTGCTCTGGGAACCCTTCCAAAGGGTCAGCAAGCTTTACTTTTGGAGAATGTTCTGGTTTGGAACAGAGCTGTGGCTTTTATAGGCCTGTGCCTTTCACGGGGATCTGTTTTCTGTCCTCAGAGATCATATAAACAATTAACTGGGTAGCAATTAACCTGTGGGAGCCCATGCAGAACTGAGAAACATGTTGGCAGCTGAGGTGAACCAGCCCCAACTGTCTGCATTGCATTCAACAGGAGGATAGGAGGTACATACTGTCTCTTCCCACATCTCTGCTCCTTTCCCAGGTTCCTGAAGGGTCAGTGTATTCTGAGTTCATCCTTTCTTTCTCTTTTTATAAAACATGCTTTTCTTGAGCAGCCTTTGAGCTCAGTGCCCAGAGAACAGAATGTCAGGGTTTCTGTGAGAGGCAGTTGGTAAGCTGATGGCTTTGTCCCTGTTCCACCTCCAGAGGACAAGGGATTGCTCTGCTACACAGCAGGACTTGAGGAAGGTGTGGATGCCCAGGAGAGTCAGGGCAGCTCAAAGTCAAGTTCCTAATCTACTTCTCAGCAGGGGTACAAGAACCAGGATGCAGCACATCAGCTTTCAACTCACCAATCCACCTGCATCTGGAATCATGTGCTGTAGAACCAATGGAAAACATTCAATTGAAAGACCTGCCAGTTGGTTTGGCCTCGCCTCCCTCTGAGAGCCACGTGGACCAGTGACTTCAAAGTATTATGCTAATACCAAGCCTTGGCATAATTGGGTGACTTTCTGCAGTGGCTCCAATTGTTATTGCAAATGCATATTCATCAGAACTATTCCTGCTAGCTCTGTCTCACAGACTAGTGTTAAAATACAAGGATATATCAGCACAGCTCCATGCCAAGTAAAGGGTCTAGGATCACCTACAGAAGGCTTTTGACGGGCAAATCCTTAGGGGCTCAGCAAAGGGGCAGAGCAGTGGGAAGGGATGGAGTTTATCCACGTGCATGTGTGTGAGTGCGTGAGCATGCACAAACTCATATGGGGCACAAACAGTGTTTTAGTACTTAGAGTGACCCAAGAGAATAATGTAAAATGATACGTTAAAATCTGCATGACGAAGACATGCAGGCTGAATAGTAAAAAATAATTTTTTTTAAAAGTGTCTCAGCTGGGACTCCATTATAGTGAAATTATATCCTGAGGGACCCAGTTGGGAAGCTCACTGCCTAGATAGCGGAAATTGGACCAACCACAGGGAGAGGGACAGGGACTGACCCCCTGGCTGCCTTCAGAAGATTTGGCCCAAAGAGCATTTTCCTTTGTACTTTTCCTGATAGTCCAATCTCTGATTGCTTAACTTTCCCCTCTCTTTGATGAATCTGCCAAGTTCTCCACCTACCTGCCCCTTAGCTTTCTTTCTTTCCCTTTTCCTTTCTTCGTTATCTCTCCCTCCTTAGATAAGTCAGGCTCCTGTCACCAGCTGCCTAATCTGTGAAAGCCTGGGAGGCCCCAGGCTGAAGAGAGCCCCCCCTGGATTCCAGGTACACACCCATCTTTGATGGAGAATGGTTGATCAGTCCAGCATCCTCATAGCTTGCTCCTGATCTGGGTCCCTTGACAAGAGCACAACTGTCAGACTTGGAAGTAAGATGAGGCACCACATCCTCCCCAGAGATGAAAGCCCTGGCCCTGCCATGGAAACACCACAGAGCTACATGTCTCAATGAAACATCTTCCCTCTCCTTCATGCCCACTTCATGCCTGGCTTTCCTGCCTTCTTTCTCCACCCCTCCTTCTCTCTGAGAAAACTGCATCATTCTGCTTTAAAAAGAAGAAAGTGCTGGAAACAGACAGTAGTGCTGATGGGCATGAAAATGACAATATAAAAGCAATAGTAGCTGATGGCTCACTCTGCCCACCTCCATTTGCCTGTGTGGTTCAATCAGTCTTCACATCCATGGCATGGGAGATACCCCAGTCCACTGTAGTCCAAATAGTCTTCCTAGTTCATAGCACCACATATTTTATAGGTACACAAAGTCTATAAAGGTGATAAAGTAAAAAACCACCTTTCCCAAAGTAGGAGTTCATTGCCATGGTCTCAAAAGGGACACATTTTTATTTCTTCTGTATCATTCTTGGCATATTTTATCTAGGTAGATTTTCCCTAAAATTCTCTATCAGTGTGATTTGAGTCTAGGCAGTTATTTTTCTCCCCTAGAATTTCCTATTAGAGTAAATAAGGTCTATTTCCTATTAGAGTCCATATCATACCATTAAGCAGTTAACTAGTTCTCAAGTTGTTTGGGGTTATTCCTCACCAACTAGACTGCAAAACTGAAAAGAAAGGATCATGGTATATAATTCAGGAGATTTCCCTTTTATAGCTACAGGTCACCTATTGGTGTTCAATAAATACTCCTTGACTTACTGACTGGTGATTAGCGTTACATCTCTGTCAGGAGGAGATTCATAGTTCAGACTAGATGGCAGCTACAATGAGGAAGGAGCATTCTCCACCCTCTCTTTTAATCACAGTGTATTTTCATTGTGTCTTATACTGTGCCCCCATCCCAATTACAATCTTGAAAGGGGAGACCTACCACACAACCAGTAGAGTCCAACTTGCGATCTGAGATGCAACGGAAGTTCTTACTGCAGCCCCCATTGTCCTTGCTGCAGTCCCGCACTGGCCCGAAGGAGTCAAGGAGCACCTCTAGGCTGTCGAAGGAGGACGAGGTCATCAGCTCCTCTCTGTGGGGAGAACACAGGGACATGGGAGGCATCAAAAGGACTCCAGGCGCAACAAGTAGAATCACAACCCATGGTCCTACCTGGTCAGCCAGGTCAAGTCTTGTTCTCTCATAAAAATTTGGGGTCAACCATACTCTGAGCCTTGAGCTAATAAATTACTGACATTCTCCATATTTGGGAGCCAAGCCAACCCTGAAAGGCCTGGTCAAAGAAGGTCTCATTTGGAGCTAGGAAATTAACATGTTATCCCCTGTTGGTCCTTAGGGGACCTGAGAAGTGCATACAAATTCTACTTTTATGTCTTCTCCCTGTGCCTGAGGCTTGGGGTGTGCAATGCTGACCCAGACAGAGGAGATCCTGGCACTGTATAGAGGGAATGTGAAGGCAGCTGCCAAGTTCTCTTTACAGCTTGTTAGGATTCCTTTCACATAGTCCTGGATCTTCGGGTAGTTTCTCCCTCAGTCTCTCCAGTCAAGAATGGGCCTCAGCACCTGGAGGCCGGACTCACCTGACCTCCACTGCATCTTCCATTACTGTCATGTCCGTCTTACACTTTGCTGATGGGTTGATGGCCAGTTCGGCTGGTGGGATCACAAAGCTCTTGCTGAGCGGCAGCCACATGCCCTCGCCCAGAGTGTAGGTGAATCTGCAAGAACAGACACCACCAGGAGGTTAGGACATGGTGACCACTGACCCTGGGAGGACCTGGCATCCATAGCTAATAAGCTTCCCTCTTAGCCTCCGCAGAAAGGATAACTGATTACCACACTGTGGATGAGCTGCCTGAATCTGAGGGAGGCGGCGAGGCCCATTCCTGCTCACATGTCCAGACAGTTGGAGAACTGATCATGGCACCCACTCACCAGCTGTGAGAAGTGGTTTTTATCAAGTCATACGAAAGCGTGTTCCAGTTTCCTTCAGATCTGAAGCTGGGTGTCCCCTATCTTAAGTCAGATATAATTGGAAGCATTTTAATTGAAGAGACCTTCTGGTCTCCCCAAACCTCCATCCCTCAGTTTGCGCATGCGCAGGGGTAGAAATGGGGTCTCTCTGTGCCTAGCAGAATGCTACCCAGGACAAGGAGGGAGGACAACTCCCCTTTTCTGGCTTCTGTATGATGGAAACAGAAATTCTGGAACCAGGAGCCAGGGAGAAGAGAAGAGGGATGAGGGAGACTGGCCCAGATGTATCCTCCACACTCCTCCTCACACCCTCAGCTAATGGGTTTAACCCTGGGGAGACAGGGAAGATTTGGTGGTGTGTGTTTTTATTCTCATAACAAGGGCTAAAAGGAATAAAAGAATCAATCAGCATTTGAAGGGAGAGCTTAAAGAGACCATGAGTGACTATTTGTTTATTTATTCATTCATTTTATTTCAAAGGCATTCAAATGCTCTGTGTTCACAGTCAAAAATAGTCTATGGGATAAAAGCCAGTGTGGGTGGGATATCACAAGGCAGTGGCAGTCTGGTGTCGCCATCCAACTTAACGTGCAGGGAGGAACAAGGAAGGATGCATATGATTAAACAGAAGCCGGCACAGGCTCCATCAGCATGCTGGTCACAGAGGACCATCTCAGAATTCTGCTCCTTCTCTCCCCTAGCCCACATGCACCCCTCTATTATCTCTGTGTTGTCTGAGAGCTAGGAGACCAGATGGGTGACTTGAAATATTTGGGGAGGAATGTTGTCCTCTCTAGGATGTTGTCCATGAAAATACGCACTGACCAAGTCTCAGGAGTTAGTTGCAAGAAGCCACGAGATTTCACTCACTTCCTAAATGCAAGTAATGGGCATAACAGCAGGTCTGAGAAGAGAAAACAGGTGCCCCAGGGAGAGGCAAGTGGGAAGTGGCCAGGATTTGGGAGACTTCCTCTCCCCATCTACACTCTTACCCTTAGTCCCATATCCTAAGACCTGCTAGGCAAACACCTGCATAAAAGAGGCCTGAGATATCAGAAGAGCTTATTGATCTGAAGGAGGCACTCAACCCTTCCCATCCGCAGGGAAGAGAGGCAAGAGTTGGGCTAGGTCTGTGTAGGCAGGGTCCACACCAGATGAGGAAAATCCATTGCTGGGCGACAGAGGAGGAGACCCACCACTTCACCCTTCTCTAAGCAGCTGACAAAACTGAAGGCACCACAGCCCCTTTACACACATGCACACACACACACACATCAACTGGCAAAATTAAGGAACCCATATTTAGGGCAAGTCATTGTCCCAAGGTACCTGGGATTTAAGGTTAAATGTGTGTTGGAGGTAACAGTGTGCAAGATTTGCATTCACTTTGCATTTAGTAATGGATATTCTTGAGACAGCAACATTATGATAGGCCCCACTACTATTGGGCAGCATGTACTATTTCAGAGAAAACAGGCACACATTTGAATAATGCTGGGGTGGGGTATGGGGTGGGGGGAATTTATTGGGACATAGTTTTGTTTTCTATTTTGGTTTTAAAATGAGAATGGACTTAATGGTTAGGGTGGATCTGGGTTTGACATTGTGAGAAACTTCCAAAGTTCACAGCAGCTTCTGAGACATGACTCTGTACCAAGTTAACAAGGAAGATAGTGTCACATACCATCTCTGGTAGGGTCAAGGTGAAAGCCTGAAGGGCAAGCCAAGTCAGGTGTGCCATGAGACGAGCCTCTACTGAGAACTCTCAAAGGGGCAGGTAGTCTGCAGAGCCACCTCACTTATCCTCTCAACAGCCCTCCAAGAGTGGTCATGCGGCCCATTTTACACATTTGCCTACTAATATTTTAATGTGTTTAGTGGTCTCTTCAAGGTCACCTTTCCAAAAAGTGGGAAGATGGGGGCTGGTCTGATTTTCTAAGCAGCTTTCCAGCCCATGCTGGCTCATGCCTAAGAAATTCTAAAGTTTTCTTTTATCTGCAAAATTTACTAATTCCAAATATAGCCCAAACTGTCAGAGAAAAGCAGTGTCCTGAAATCTCATCTGTCTCTCATTCATGCAGATTTGGCAGGAACAACCTCAGAAAGCCATCAAAGGGAAGTTGGTGAGCATCTAGAATGCTCTCCTAGTTTGGGCCTTCTCGCTCAACAGCTGGTGGGACTGTCACAGTTAGTGGCTTGGCTGGAGGCTGAGTCGTGTACGTGGCCTTGGTAAACAAGAGCTTGAAGCTTCTGTTCAGAGGCAAATGCTCACCAGAGCACAGTGGACAGAACAGGCCCATGCTCTCATGTGGCTGGGCATGAGGCAGAATGTGGAGAAAGGGACAAAGAGCTCATGGCCCACCATCTCAACTTTTCCCCAGAGCAGCCATTCCAAGAGAGGTCTTGTTCCCTGGGATGCAGGTGCATATTTGTGGGGAAGGTCTCTGAGAGAGAAATTCTGGCCACCAGAAGATCCAATGGGATGCAGTGACCTAAGCCACCGCGGAAAGGACACCTTGGGCACTAGACTGGGCTTGATGCGAAGACAGCCTTTCCCCTTGGACCTTCTGCATCTAGCTTGGACCCTTTCCAGGTTCGTTGGGATTGCAGGCTATCAAGGTTAGGTTGAGCATCAGGTCTTTTCCTAATATGGTTTCAAATCCTCAGGAAATATCTGAAATGATCATCTACAGATATTTGTTGAAGACCAACTATGTTCAAAATTTCATGTTGGATATTAAATATTTAAAACCATATATGACACTTCCCTCAATAAGACAACCATTTTACTGTTGAAAAAAAATAGGTAAATTAAAAAATGAAATAAAATAATTGACAAATATTTTAGTCAGTAAATTACAGAAATTTAGAGGGGAAAGGTCATTATGGATTGGTGCAGTGGGTTGAAAAAGCTTTAGAGAAGCATTTCTCAACACTAGTACAGATTAGAATTACCATGGGGTTTGTAAAAAAAAAAAAAAAAACCTCACAAAAACACAACAACAAACACTCGTGCCTGCATCCCACCCCCCAGAGCTTTTGAATAAATCGATTTGTGCTGCATAAGATTATTAGTCATTTTAAAGCACACTAGGGATTCTCATGGAGGCCCAAGGGTGGAGAACAATTCTTGGATGAGACCATAAATTGCATGAAGTCAGGAACTATCTTGGATATATTTCTTTGGTTATAACTACAGTATGTAAAACAGTGCTTTATAATAAATAGCAGGTGCTCAACAGAGTTGATCTAGGCCATGGAAAAGAGCAGTGTTTATATTAGGAAGAGAATATACATTCTTGCTGGAGGGAAGAGTAGGGGTGATGTACAGAGTAAAAAATATTCAAGTTCTAGAAACTGTGCAGCAATTAGAAGATAGATCTGATGGTAAAAACGGAAGGCTCCATAAGAGAAAAGCAGCCAATTAAAAGGGAGCTGCACATTGGCATTAAATTGTGGGAAGATTTGAATGTCAAAATTTAAATTTTCTTTCACAGTCCAATGACATGTGCAGTTCCTGGAATCCCTCAGAACACGAAATCACTGGTGAGCAGAGTAGCGGAGAGTCACATGCTCCTTCAAGAATGGTTACTGAGAAGGGCACAGGATTTTTCTGTGGCCATTGACAGTCAGGTTTACTCAGAGTGGTTTTGGTTCAAGTTCTTAATACCTGAAATCAGGGAATCATGACCCACTGATTTCATCTGAGAGATGCATTATTGTCATGCTGGTGACCAGAATGATTCATCACTTACTGATGAACACATTGGCTCCTGAGAAAGAGCGCTCGCACAGCCCAGCCTCATAGCCAATACCATCTGTAGTGCTCAGGTGTCACTTCCAGGTGGCAGCTAACGAACTTGAAAAGAGTAAATGGTGCTTGTGGGGATGCAAACACAGTTTTGGTGCAAGTTCTGCTCAAATAGCAATTTCATTAAGGAGCTTGCTTTTCAAAATGTTAGTGTTTGACTTTTAGGGGAATGGCAATTTGTCCATGTTCATCACCCTGACTCGGCCAGGCTCTCCATCTGCCTTATCTTGATCACCCTTGGAAGGTCCTGGCAGATCAGCAGGAAAAAAAAAAAAAAAAAAAAAAAAAAAAAAAAGGCTACCTAAAATAAATAAATAAATAAATAAATAAATAAATAAATAAATAAATGAATAAATAAAGGAGGGGGGAGGGGTGTCAGCTAAATGATAAATCATTGTTGGAAAATTTCAATGTCCAAGTCACAGTCTAAGGATATAGCTGTCTTCTCCTGTGGCACAAATCCTCAAAAGCAGCCTGTAGCCAATGCCATAAACATGGAGCAGCCTGCCCCAGGAGAGACAATCAGGAGAGAAAAGTTCGGGAAGAGAAGGCGTCAGGAGATGTGAATCTATAAATCTGCACTCTTGCTCAGAGAGCATGCCTTAGGAAAACGCCTCAGTGGACAAGCCCAGCCCATCCCCAGCGAACAGGGAGGAGGAGCAGGAGGAGCTGGGGCAGAGGAGCCAGCTCCAGGAGCAAGTGCAGGAGCAATATTAACACCTGGGCCAGGACTGGATGACAGGAGGGGTTTGCAAAGGCAGCAGTGAATATGTGAGGCTCAGCACACTATCCGAGTGCGGTAAAAGGAAGCACATTTGTCTCACCTTGCTCACCATTCCTCCCTAATGCGACCTGGTAGCTCAGAGCATCCTTTTGACATCAGACACTCCTGCAGAATTGTTCCCTGCCTCCACTAGATGGTGCCATCACAGAGGGTGATGTATTTCTATTCACACTGGCAGGCCCAGCAAGGTCTTCACCAAATGTAAGTTAAGTGAAGGATAAATTGACAAAGTAAAGGGATAAAATCTTAGTTTGGAAATAAAGATGTGTTCCGGCTTTGTGAATGAGACTTTATAAAAATCAAACAGTTTAGAGAACCCAAATTCTTCCTCTGCTTATTGACTTTTCTAATATGTGACATTCCCTGGTATGTAGGTAGAAATATGGGAGGGATTAGAAACATCTAATTTGATCAGCAGCGTGGCAGATAAAATCATAATTAATAATAATAATAATAATAATAATAATAATAATAAAGTAGATCTGGAAAAAGGGGGTGGCAGGGTCAGAGAGATTAATTTTGAACAACTTAAGACTATGAGGAAGGTAGAATTAGGTGTACAAAGGAGATGCAGAGAGCCATGCATGTAATGGAGCCTCATTTAACAAAGTAGAAATTGGGGGCTCCAAGATGTAAAGTGAATCACAGGGATCAGAGAGCAGGTGAGGAAGAAAGCCAGACCCCACATAATCCGTGTGACTGCAAAAGCCTCCACACTGTCACTGGGCATGACTAGGGGACAAAGGCTCTTGTTACCGCTAGGAAAGCAAGCTCAGTGGGAAGTGGGACATGGAGCTTAAAGACATATATAAGCAAGTCCCTAGACAAACACTCACCTGAATATTTTATCAGAAGGCTGCTCTCCCAAAACCAGGTCAAAGCCTCGCTGAAATATTGTGTAAGGCCAAGGCCTAAAAGGAGAAACATCATTCCATTAAAGTCTACTCAACACACACTCCCTGCACAGTTGCCCACCTTGTGTGGGCACCAGGCTGGCCTCTGGAGGCCCAAAGACAGCGAGTGCCTAGGCCCTGTCCTCAGGAATCAACACTGATGTCGGTTTACACAGGAGCTTGAATGCAGGAACCCAGACAACAACAGGGATCAATGTAATAATCATTGAGCCACAAGGAGACTGACATTTAATAGACATGAACACTGGAGCGATATAGAGAGTAAAATTATATTAAGGTGGACCTCCCATCACAATAACTCATGGTCCTTTGGATGTGGCTTGAACAGAAACATAGCTTAGGCTCAGTTAAGAGAAGGGGGCAGCATGATTTGTCAGGGAAGGCGGAGCCTCTGGAATCAGAAGGTTCAGGTTCAAATCTTGTTCTGTCTGACTTTGGGCAGCTTATTTATCTTATTTAGTATAATTTTATCTCTTGTAAAAACTGGGTTAGCAAGAGTTGCCTCATAGACCACTGTGAAGATTAAGCAAAACTTTTAAGCCAAGGTAAAGGTTCCTATGGGTCCTCCACACATTCCCTTTCCCTACTCAGAATGCCAGGAAGATTCCAGGTCTTCTGGTTCCAGAAGTTTTTAAAAATTTTAATGTCACTCATTTTTCAAACAGAAACCACTGAAATGGTATTTTAAAAAGAATCCTTAACCACAAGCCTCCCTAGTAAGTAATAAAACTATTTCTTTTAAATAGTAGATATCTTTTCACTAACCCAGATGTCCAACCCCAAGATTATTTGCTCACTGAAGCGAGACTTAGGAAAGCACATACCAGATATTTTGCACACTTGATGGACAGAGCCCTTGCTGTCACGGACAGCAGTCTTCACGTATTCCCCAATTATACCAACCCAATCACCCAGTAATAGGGATTTCACTGTAGACATGCATTTACTTTTCAAGGCCTATAAAAAGTCAGGAGAATACATCAACATAATTATTTGGGGCTAAATCTAATACTAGGCGTTAACCCAGTGCTTCTTAGGGCAGGGGATAGCACCCAATAGTGGGCATTTAGGGATGTCTGTGGCAGGTGAATGACACAATGACTGAGGACACTACTGGCAGTTAGAAGGTAGGGCTAAGAAGGCAAGAACAGGGCCATGCTCAGACAGCTCTGCAAACAGCACATTTCCCCATGCCCTCCAAACTTGCTACACTTTTATGAGTTAAAAACCTGCTTATTATTATCTGAGCCTAGCTACTTACTCTATTTACAAATAAGCACAGAGTAGCTTATACAATTTTAACATATGATGAATTTTCTAGGTGCATAAATACTATGTAAATTAAGGGAAGATTATACATGATTACTTAGAAATTTTACCGTTTGTTCATAATTTTGGAAAATCATGTCATTATCTGAAATGCTGTTCATGGTCATTGAATCACCAATAAAGAATCTGTATTAGATTGGATTGTTCTTAAACAGATTACATTTTGGTGAATCTACATTGGCTGCAAATGTCTGTGAACTATATATACTTCTTCTATTTTAACATTACAGAATATTTACTGGTATGCATTAAAAGTTACTATATCATTATAAACTAGAGGCCTGGTGCATGGATTCGTGCACTGCTGGGGTCCCTTTGTGTGGCCTGTGGGGATTGAGCTAAAACCTGCAGTCCAAAGCCGCCTGCCGCTCCAGCTCATCCTGTCCCCGCTGTGCTTGCTACCACTGCTGGGTAGGCTCTTTGCTGCTTCACTGCTGTCTCGGGGCTGCATGGCTAACCTTGAGCCCTGTATCTGGCACCCATCAGTCAGCTGAGCAGCACTCCCGCTGTGGGAGCGCACTGACCACTAGGGGTCAGCTCCTGTGTTGAGCGTCTGCCCCCTGGTGGTCAGTCAGTGAGCATCATAGCGACTGGTTGACCAGTCGCCTGGTCGTTCAGGCTTTTATATTTATAAATTATTTTTTTGTTATTTAGTTTTTAATTAATGTTAAGGCATTATACTTTTTTTTTGGGGGGGGGGATTTAACAGACTTCACTATTTATGAACTATTATAGAGGCCTGGTACACAAATTCGTGCACCAGTTGGGTTCCCTTAGCCTGACCCACAATTGGGACTAACTGGGGCCATCTTGCCCAGTCCTGATCAGGGCCAATGGGGGTTGGCCAGACAGGGAGGGACCATGGGAGGTTGGCTGGCCAGGGAGGGACCCTGGGAGGTCTCCAGGGTGTGTCAGGCTCATTTGGTCCAGTCCCAATCAGCTGCACCCAACAGCAAGTTAATCTATTGGTTGGAGTGTCTGCCACCTGGTGGTCAGTGCATGTCAGAGCGACTGGTGGAATGGTCAAATGGTCAAATGAACGGTTTAACACTTAGCATATTAGGCTTTTATTATACAGGATTTCATTTAAGGATTATAAAAGAGGTTATATAACATTTGTTATAAAATAGTATGCTGGGTCTAGTGAGGTTGAGAACCACCAACTTAACCCAACCTGTTAACCAATTAGCTACTCCAAGGACTTGGTACCTGCAAGGGGAGGCCATTAGGATTACACGAGGGAGTGGTTGGGATGGATGCATTCATTTTTTACGCTTACTATTTATACACACTTTATTCCTGGAATCCAATTTAGAAATATTTGGAGGCAACTAGAATTGGCTCCAAAAAGTACCCAAACACTGTGCTATGAATAACCAACCCCTGCATCAAAGGCACAGCTCTCCTGTGGTTTTATGTTTGTTATGCTAATTTCACTGAAGGTGACCCCATAGAGTGGGGTTTAAATCTGATTCTTTTTTGTTGAATAATAAGTAATGATTTAAGGCCAGATAAAAAAATGTCTTAATTGAAGAAAAAAAATCCAGAAATCATTATTTGTCCCATATGCTTCTAGACACTTAGAAAAGGCAATCAAGAGAGAAGAGAGAAATGCAACTTTCTCTTTTGGACAAAGTCACATTTTCTTTACTACCTGTTTAATAATTTCAAATAACACACATTTGCTTTTGAGTCATCTGTAGTACTCAAAACTGGTGTAATGTGTAAACTAGAGTTAATTCTTGGCATGGTTCCTAGGCTCTTTGAAAATATATTTGGAGGAACCAAACTTTAGGATGCTGTTGATTACAATGCGAACAATTAATTTCATAGAGTAACATTAATAAACCTACAATCAAGTCATAGGTAATAAAATGAGCCAGGACCATTACACCTACATCACCATATTGCTAGGTAGATCAGGGCAAAGGGAATTCCTGCTCTGGAGAGGCCTGAATGGTAAAGGCAACTTAGATTCAAAGGACACAGATGTGCAGCATAGATACCACCCTGATCACAACGAAAGGCAGGAGGGTGCAGTGGTTAGAACATGAACTCTGGACCAGCCTGCCTATTTCAAATTCCAGCTTAGCCAATAATAAAGTTGTGACCAAGTTCCTCAATCACTGATGTCTCCATTTCCTTATCTATAAAATGAGACTGATGGTAATCATTGTATCTACCTGGTAGGATTGTTTGAGGAGAAGCTAGTTAATATACAGTAAAGGTTCAAAACAGTATCTGGCACTTAGTATTATACAAGCATTTGTTAAATAGGTAAATTTATTAGTTACCTGAGTTAAATATAAATACTATTATATAATAAAGAGATCCCCCAATTTCTCTAGAGGAAGAGGTGCAGATGCAATGGCAATACCAGGCTCCCACTCAGACTGTAAATGTTGGTTGTTGGCTGGAGAGAAGGCAATAATGAGTATGGAAGCCTGGGCCCCCCCACCCATCTCCTACCCAGCGATCATTTTGCAGGCAGTGACTATACAGTACTGATATTAAACCCACAGAGAGGAAAGAACATATTGTGAAATGGTAAGAGGAATCAGCTGCACAATTCTTCAGCAAAGGAATAAAACAGAATTTACTATTTTCTTCCCTCCAGTCAGGAATAATGTCAGAGAAATGGGAATTCTTATTTGTCTTATTTAGCAAACATTTTTGAAGGGCCTATTGTGTGTAAATTGTGATGCCAGGAAATAGGAGTTGGGATTAAGAGATTTTCCCTTGAAAGGAACCTATAGTCTTTCTGAAGAAACACACATAGATCCAAATAGAAGAGAATGAATAAAAGGGAAGAGGAATGGAGGTATAGGGGACACACTAAGTGACAGTGAGGGAGGTTGTGTCAGTTCACTCATCCCGGGTGCTGGGAAGGCTGGGTGTTGACAGTGCATGGAGTGATAGTTGTGGAATTGCATGAGTGAAGAAGCTACCAGGGGGCCATATAGGAAGAGGAACAGACAAAGCAATGGAGAGCTGGACCTAAAAGTAACAGAAACACTTTGGATCTGAGTTACCTGAGACCAGCTGAGAGGAATGACCTATGTAGTAGGGCTCTCTGTGTCCAAGTGAGTGAACTGAACTGGCCCCATCAAAGAAGAGGGCATCACTGAGCCACATGTCCATGCATAGCTGGGCATGGCCTTGAAGATGCCTGGAAATATGGTCTCTAGGGCTGTAGAATTGTCCTCCTCTCTTTGCTATTTCTCACTCGGCAGGTGTCATTAGGTCACACTGGCTACTGAATGTGCTAGAGGCAGGCCTCTGGCAGCTCCAGCTCCTATCTTTACAGTAGACCCAGAGGGTCACTCCCCCTGATCATTAGGAAATAATAATCCCTGAAAGACTGCTGGGCATATCCTGGATCAGATGACCAACCTGGGCCCATCAAGGCAGAAGGCAAGTCCCATTTGGTCTTCAGGGCTAGAGCTGGGGAGAGGTTGAGTGTCAAGCAAAATAGTAATTTCCACCTGAGCTTCTCTCTGCTCATGGTAACAAAAGTGCTGCCTTCATCACAAGTGGGTGGCAATACTGAGCAGCTGGTGCCAACAGTAGTTTTGTAGGAAGAGTGCCCATCAAATAGCTCAAGGACAGGGTCAGGCCCGATGAGCCCTGCAATTGGATAGAACTTTCAGTCTCTTTACTTCAATTTAGATGCGTGGCCTCCAGCATTCTCTGTTCTGCATTGGGCAAGCTAGTCACATCTTGTTGGTTTAGGAAAATTGGCAGAATCAAAACTCAAAAGAAAGTCTGTTTGCTTGTTTATGTCTTCTTGCTGACAAATCAAAACCATGAAGACTGTCCTCCCTGTGGGCAGCTACAGATGGCAGGGGCATCCAGGGCCAGTACAGGAACCAGCTGGGATCCCTGCCTCAGGCAGACACATGATCTGTGCCTTAGATGAGCACCATTGTCATGAAAACACAGCAGCCCAGGACACACATGCAGATTGTGTACACTGAGGACAATCAGTAATCTTCCCTTTGCCTTTTCTCTTCTCTCCCTGCCTGACACAATTCCCACAGTTTATGCAGACTTCTTCCTAAGCACTAGCAATGTCTTAGCTTTTGGCTTCTCTACTCAATTCTTCTCCTCTTCTCTAAGACACAGCAGCTGTTTCAGGGTTTTTTATTTTTCCTTCATTTTTGGTATTGAGCTTGTTTCTTGTGCCTTTTTTCAACTGTGCAACACAGATCCAACTAAGCGATGACCTCTTACAGGGCCAGCCTGACCAGAAGAATACCTGGATATCCCTTCACAATGGCTCTCTCAGTGCAGAAAGTGACCACATATGCTCTGGACAACAATCTTTTAAATGATGTTTTGATAAAGTGCCAATCCCAGCTTTTTACCTAACAGTGGCACCTGAGATGGAGCTTGGAAGCTTTTGGTCAGTGTACCCGAGATGGGCTTCCTTGTGGAGAACTTATTATGAGGGGGAAGGAGGGGAACAAATGTGAGATAGATAGATAGATAGATAGATAGATAGATAGATAGATAGATAGATACAAAATACGTGGGGGATAGAGAGACTACATGCATGTATGTATGTGGTGTATGCATGTATTGCAGTATGTGTACACAGTTCAGTGTGGAGAGAATGTTTGAGCTAGAGCCAATGCTAAATAAGGCATTTTATGATGAGCTGGCAGAATCTAGGAGCTTCTTTTGAACTTATATAACCCTTCACCTATTGCTAAGAGAGCATTTTACAAATGACAGTAATTTGTCCATCTCTATATATAAAACTCTAATATGCAAATATACCTTATGTCGGAACAACCTAACAACCAAACAACCAATCACTATGATGTGTGCTGACCACCAGGGGCACGTGCTGAACATGGCAGGCATCTGCCACAGTGGGATGGTGGAACAGGTGAGTGGGGCACCAGACCGTGGAGGGGCGCTGGTCATTGTTATTGAGGTGAGCCTCTGGTTGTTACTGAAAATTCTTTGCTCCCACTGGGCACTCACACCTGCTGCTAGCGCCAGAGCCGCTACTTGCACCCACTGCCGGTGCCAGCCCGATTGCTCAGCTCCATCAGTGGGTGTAAACAGTGACTGCAGGCCCTGATCACGCCTGAGGGCTTCTCTACCTTCCCTGCTTCTGTGGGGAGATAGGAGTAGCAGCAGCAGCTCACACCCACTGACAATGCTGGCCTGGCTTGCACTAACTGCTGGTGCCGGCCCTGGCCCCAAGCACTCCATGCCATCAGTTGGTGCAAGCAGAGCCGGCGCCATCAGTGCATGGGAGTGGCGGCAGCGGAAGTGGGGCTCCTGGCAGATAGGTTGGGACCTGGGGGAGAAGGGGTGGCGATGGGAGGCGCCAGATAGGGGCTCGGAGGATGGGCTGAAATCTGCCCCTGTGCCCACTGCAGCCTTGCGGCCCACAGTTCCTTTCAAGGTACACAAATTTATGCACTGGGCCCCTAATAGTTAAATAAAAGCACTCTCTTAAGCTTGCCTCTGGCCCACATTAGGCCAAGATTCTGGTAGAAGCAGGGTTTCAAACATTCCTACCCAGCTACTCCCAATATTGGGGTCCTAGTCTAGGATTTCACAACCATACATAATGTGGGAGCTTTGAAACAAATGTTCATTTTCTCATTCAGGTAAATTCATTTGCAAGGGGAGAACAGTGAAATAAAGAAATAATAGAGATTAATTTTTAAAAAATGCTTCCAGAAAAGGGTAGTTTGTACAAGATATAGAAGTAAAGAAATAAAGGGTAAAATAATGATTTCTCCAAATACCCAGTTGGCTGAAACACCCCATGCCTCAGTTGACCTTAATGGTGAGCTGGGGTGATGAGTTTGTGCCACTGTCCTCACAACCAGTATTGGTTCTGGGAGGAAGAAGTATTGGAATGCCTGATGCTTGGTTATCTGGTAAACCTGTGGCTTTATCCAAGGTTCAATAATAAGGACAATGATGCCCAAAGTTTCTACAGGACGCTTTAGTTTAGGGCCTGGGTCCTTTGCATATGTTATTACTTTACCTGGAATTTCTCCCCTTCTCATTTACTCAGATGACTTACAGTATTCTTCAAGTCTAGCTAAAAATTACTTCCCAAAGTAGCCCTTCCCTGGTGCCCTAAGACTTGGTGCTAACCCCTTGTGATATAAAGCACCTATAACCATAACTCATATATATTTAGTAAAGAGTTACCCCCACCAGATATGTCATCATCATTGCTATATTCTGACTACCTAGTTTAATAATGTCACAAAGCCAATACTCAGGAAAGAATTAGACTATTACAACTGAGGCTGAGAGTCTGACAGACCAGGGTTCAGTCCTGGAGGAGGGTGTCCATTGCACTATGCAACCTTAGGTAAGTCACTTCATCTCTCCCAGCTCCACATTTATAAAATGTGGGTAAAGTAGTTCCTGGAATTGTTAAGTAAACATGTATATACTTAGCACAGTGCCTGTTACATAGAACAAGCCTAACCAAGTTGGCTATTATTACACACACACACACACACACACACACACACACGTGTGTGTGTGTGTGTGTGTGTGTGTGTGTATGTGTGTGTATCAGAAGGGAGATTGATTTGTAACTTCCATCTAGGGCTCCTTCCCTTATATCTTAGTGTCCCATAGATTCATAAGGTGAGTTGGGATGGCAGCATCCTAAACAGGAGCACAAACTGTTGATGCCTAATTACTGGAAGGAGGATCAAGGAATGAGCACAAGGAAAGATAGGTAGGTGTAGTGAGGAAAACTTGTAATCTGATTGTCTTTGTTGTCTTGATCACATAGGAAGCAGGTCATTAGCAGAGGGTGAGGACGGGGAGCAGTGTTGGAGTTTGATGAGAAAGATTATATGAAATATAATAACAATATAGAGATGGGAGAGTAGACACCAATGGAAAATATAGTTTGATCATTCAGAGCCCACTTGAGGTCGGTGGTGTGACATTTAAAATGAGACCAGTCAGCGTGGTTGCCAACTGCATTCATTTGTGCAAACGCAGAAATGGAGCCTCAGGGTGGTTGAGCTTGACCAGTATTGAAGTGTTCTGACAAGTTGGCTATTATATATATGTATCTCGTTCCAATATATATATATATATATATTCTGCATGTTTTGGGTTCTGTTTCTCTGAATCATGCTGACTAATACACACACATACACATACACAAATGTAGAACCCATGTTTAACCTTCATGTTAACACAAAGCGTGTCAGAGAATATGGGACTGAACGAGGGGACATGGACACTGACCCCAGTTATGCAAGAGACTTCAGTCCTTAACTTCTAACACATGCCTTATGGGGAGAAAGGATAGGCATCTGCTTCTGTAGACTCACAGATAATCAGAGAAGGTAGGGTCAGAGACCATCTGTTGTCATGAGGGAAGTTAGCCCAAGAGACTTGCAGCGCCCCTGTATATTCTGGGGTCAAGAATTACATAAAGCAAATGAAAGAAGTCAAATGGGTCAGAAAAAGCTGATAACAGTAGCTGCCATTTATTGAATGAATACTGACCACCTGCCAGGCAAGCACTAAGCTCAGTGCCATACACGCATCATTTCACAGCCACCTGGAGAGCTATTAGCTATACAGTTATTATTCCCAGGATGGTAAAGGTAAACAAAGGTTCACCAAGGTTAGTGACATGTCCAAGGTCACACAGTTAGTCAAGGACAGAGGTCAGCATTAGCATGGATCTCAGAGCCTATAGTTTCTCTCACACCTTGTCTCACCATCATGGGTATACAGCTGCTAGAGGAAGTGTACAAAGACAGTACTGGGTCTCTAGGCAGGGATGCTGCTTGGGTACCAGCCTGGCTTGCCTGTGTCTGGCCTCTAGGTGCAGGTGGTGGACACGGCAGATGTAACCTATTGTGCACAAGAATTACCTGTTCGCCTGTGTTTTTATAGGGCAATTCTAGCCTAAACCATGTGGTAGTAGGTCACCTGTTTATCAATCTTCCTCTCTAAATATCACCTCACTGACATAGCTACTAAATCTCCAAAACCCTTATGTCTTTCACAAGTGACATTTGGCAGAATGATTCTAAAGCATTGGGGGACATCAGATTCACCCCCCAAATGGGCATAATATTCTCAAACTTTAGTTGCTCTCATTCCATATATCTAGAGTGGACCATATACCTCGGTAGTTTGGAAAAGTGGACTATTCTAAAGCACACAATAGGTTGAGACCTAATATGTGCCCTACTTATACACTCCCTGCCCCAGCGAATCGTTATGAATAAGTCTGGCAGCCTATAAAATATCATTGCCATAAAAACAGAAACAGCAATCTTACCTAAAAATTCACTAGAACCCACTTTTCAAATTTCGGAATAATCATGAGATGAAGCATACTGAGTTCCTTCCTATCCCCTTTATTGATGAATTAAGATTCCCAAATTTCATTACAAGTACACTAGTATAAGACATATAATTGTTTTTATAAACTGTTTGTTATCTTTATTTCAGTGGTTCAACATTTCCATTAAAAGAATATCATATAATATTTGAGATTTTCATGCATTCATAAATGAATCCACAGGTCCAAATGCTCTCCACATGCATACATACATGTGTCTGTGCACATGTTACACATATACACATACACACACTCACAAGTTCACACACGTTGCCACAGCTGCAACAATTCCCTTGAGGGAAGGAGTCAGGTGGCTGACAGAATGCCTCTTTTGCTTTTAATGCCCTGGCAGCTGCTGTGGGTTCTGAAAGCAATCCTGAACAGCCACTGACAGCAGGGACCCTTGCAGACCACCCCTGGTCTGTGAATCATCCCATGACTCGACATTTGTGGGTGGGCTCTGGAGTGGGGCAGATCTACATTGGAGTCTGCAGTCTGGGTTAGAGCTCCTTGCTGTGTGAAACTGATCAGACAGGTAACCTTTCCAAGCCTTTCTTCTGTGAAATGGTGATGATAACTGCTGTTACTTACAGGACTGTAAGAAGATTAAACGAATGAATACAGTTCCACTTCAATGGCTGAAATACACTTGTCAATTTCTAACTGTAACTTCCCCCACTTCTCTCTAGAGTCTGGATGGAAAGGCATAGTTGATTTTTACCCTGGGATAATGCAGCCAGGGTCTCACTTCAATCCCCCTGAAAGCTTCTTAGTCTCACTCCTATCCATGGCATACCCTGCCGCAGGAATCCCTGGACACCTATCTTTGCTCACGAATGAACAGGACAGAAGCTCGGTAACACATCTGTGCAAATCCATCCCTGCACAAGAAAAACAGCTTAACACCTATTGATTTTAGAGTGATACCTCGCTGTACAAATGAGGGTGCAAACAGGGGGCTCCCCCTTCCTTCACCTAAGCAACAGAAATTCCAGCCAGTAGGTCGGAGGGCAAACAGTGCTAACACGAAAGAAGAGAAAAAATAAAGAAGCAGAGAATGTGAGAAGAAGAGAAAGCTTCTTACATTTCTAATATATAATGTAAGGGTGTTAGCATAGGCAGCCTGGAATTAATAAAAGAGAAGGGAACTAGATTGGCTGGGCTTGGTTGAGTCTACACATTACATTTAATCAGTCTGAAAATTATAGTTTCAAACACCCCAGGGGATAGCACCCCTTGTCCTGGGTAAGTAGGCTCTTCCCTGGGGGACAGCCAGTCCACTGGCCCATACTATGAGTGGGAGAAATAAACAATAAAGGGGAAATTCCTTTGCTAGGCATATGCGCAAAACAGAAACCAAGATGGTGCAGGGGGAGGTAAGCACATGTGCAGTAGTAATCAAACGATGCAGCAGGATTTGGGGTCATGTGCAGTGGAGCCCATCCCAAGCAAATCTATAAAAATGATCAGATTGAATAAAGGTACCAACCCAGAAGGTCCAGGAAAGAGATTGGTTAGGGGAGGGCCCAGCACAAGTCTGGGAAGAATTAGGAAGAAGGTTGGACACTTTGAAAGATAGCCTACTCATTCTGAAAATCAACAAAATATATGGAGGTTTATCAGGAATCTTGGAGCAGTTGTTACTAGAGCTTGCCTCCCCTCCACATCCCCAAGGGCATATTATTTCCCTTCACCCCAATAAATCTCGCCACTATTCTTAAACTTGTCCCACACCTGTGCCCTCTGAAACTCCTTTCTTGAAATACTGCAAGAACCCATTTTTACTGGCAACAAGGGGAATTTGACAAGTTAAATAAACCAGGGAAACATCACCAAATCCATCAAGGACTTGTATTTAGTAGAGAACATTTGCCCTTTCCCCAAAGTCCTTTCCTATTTACCAAGTCATTTCAATTCAACATATACTTAGCTAGTTTCCCTATTAATTCAATCCCTCATTCACTTATTCATGTATTTGTTTACTAGAAAAATATAATTAACCAATTGCCACGTAAAATACACTTTGCTAAACACTGTCAAGGGGCACAGAAATGATTAACACCCATTCTCTGCCATCGAGGACTTCATTAATGTAGTAAATCATTCCCTCAGCCGTTATTACACAACTCTGAGGAGCCAGATATTATGGAGAGATCTGGGACACACAGATACAAGGTTGGGTCCCTGTCACCTGTCATGGTCTAATGGGATAAAAGTGACAAGTAAACAATCCATGGCACTTCATTTGTCAATGTTTATGACAGAGCAAACAAAAGCCATTATTTATTGAATATTTACTTTACATTTATTATTTCACTTATTCTCATAAAAAACCCTGAGGCATATGCATTTGTATTACATCTATTTAACAGATGGAGAAAACGAGGCATAGAAATGTTACACATTATTAGCCAAAGTCTCATAGCTAATGCATAGCAGAGCCAAGGCTCAAGCCCACTGCTCTCAGAGACCAAAGCCCTTGCTATGACCTTGCTGTATCCCCATCACCATAGTGCTGCCGGAGGGCCAAGGGGATCCCTGAATTGCACTGGCTGGGAGGGTTAATGTGATGAGGCCACCTCCACATTCCCTGCCAGAAATGAGAAGGTAGGATTGAGTTTTAACTGTGAGCATCTGGCAAGAGGTAGCTAGATAAGCAAGGTAGACAACCAATTAACTGCCATGTATCCAAAACGGAAACCATCCCCACAAGCTACAATATTTTGAATTTAATTTAAAAAAATCAATTTTGCAATAAATATAATAAAAATATATTACTCACAATTCAGTGTTTTGAATATCTTCGGCTGAAATTTCTAACAAAAAATGATTTTAAAGTTGGTCAGGGCTGCTACTTACGGAAAACATTTTTTTTTTTTTTAATAGATGAGTGGCATGTGGGGAAGGTCTGCCACTTGAGTCTACAAATGCTTATGGTGTAAAATGAATTAAAAGAGAAGGAAGCACAGAGACTGAGAATGAAAACAGAGGCCATGGAGGTAGAAGAGACAGTAATATAATAAGGCTACTGATCAATCATTTACAATCTCCAGTTTCATAGATAAGAACACTAAGACTCAGACAGGTTAAATTACCAAAACTCATATAGTAGATATACAGTAAGATCATTCATTCATTCATTCATTCATTCAGCAAATATGTGTTCAGCAGCTGGCATAGGCCAAGCTCTGTGCTTTAGGGGTTCAGAGATGAGCAGAAGTAAAGATGATTGGGTTCTGTTTCATGGAGTTTATATTAGTGGAATATTATCAGTTAAAATGAGTTCTCTGAAGAAAGGATTGCAGTCTTTGAGTGTGTATGGTCAACAACAGCTTGCCTAAGAAGGCAAGGGTTAATTAAGTCCTGGGCTTGGGGATCTTTATATATGCATATATGATTATGTCACTTCCCTCCTTTAAAGTCCCATCCTGGCTCGCAAACCTCCCCCCCATGTATGACCTAGCCCTTATCTACTTCACCAAGTTCATCCATAGCCACTCCCTCTGTTTATTCCGCCAGAACCATAGTGATGGACAGTTCCTAGAAGGGGCTGGGAGTTTTCCTCCCCTGGACATCCAGGGTGTGCTAGTCCTGGAAAGCCCCAACTGCTTCCCCATCTGGCTGGTGCCTTCTTCTCTCTCACTTTCCACTGGCACACAGCCTCGGAGGCCCCCGTTCCCCAATTTCAAGTTACCCTGCTCTCCCCTCACTTTAGTGCTTCTTGATTCCCCCTCTATTTTCCCTCAGTGCACTTTTCAAAGCCTGTAAGTATTCTGTGATGTGTACGATACTTGTTTGTTCTAGTACTTTTCCCGCCTGGTGTTTATCCTTTGAGATCAAGAACCCTATGAGTTCTTTCCATGTAGTATCTGCAGCTTGTAACAAAGTTAAGCACACAGTAAAGCCTCAGGAAAAAATGGTTTAATAAATGATTTTGATAATTATAAATAAGCAAAAAGTGCCTGATAGTAGAAAGGACAATTTCTATATGTGTGTGGTACTGTTGTGTGTAAGAAAAAGAGAGACTGCCGAAACCGGTTTGGCTTAGTGGTAGAGCGTCGGTCTGTGGACTGAAGGGTCCCAGGTTCCATTCCGGTCAGGGGCATGTATGTTGGTTGTGGGCACATCCCCGGTAGGGGCTGTGCAAGAAGCAGCTGGTCGATGTTTCTCTCTCATTGACATTTCTAACTCTCTCTCTCCCTACCTCTCTGTAAAAAATCAATAAAATATATTAAAAAAAAGAAAAAGAAAAAGGGAGACTGGGAAACTGAGTTTAAAATTTCAAGGTAATTTAGCACCAGGATCAACAATCATCAAGAAATGAACTGATAAAAACAGAAACAAACTCCACAGATATTTTCCTTATGAAATTTAAGCTGTGGAAGTAAGTGAAAAAATGACATGGAGAGATAATAGGGTCAAGGAATCATGTGACATTTGAATAAGGGATAGAAGGTGTCTAGGTTAACAGTCAGTGCAAGAAATGGTTGGCTGGGGGCAAGACTCCATAGAAAGTAAGAAGACTTGGACTGTCAGATTAAGGTGGAGGATGTAGCTGTGACACGGAGAAGGCCACATCCACTTCAGAGACAGCAGTGAGAAGGGCAGAGATGGGGACAGACTGAAAATAAGATGAAAGAAAGGTAAGGGGGCTGAGCGCTGTGGCTTCGCTAAGTTAGAGCTGAGCTTATGGGCTGAGAGTAAGAGGCCAGGACAGAACTGTGTGCTTGAGGAGAAAGAAAGGTCTTTTGGTCCATGACAAGAGATGAGTAAGATTGTGATGCTGCAACGAGTCCCTGGTTGGAGATACAGAAACAATCAATACCCGTCAACAAGTTCCCAGCCTAGGAAGCCCCTGAACAGCAAAGAAGCAAGCGGAGAGCACTTACAAAGGCTGGAGTGAGCCAGGCAGGAGCAGCAGGAAATAAAAGGCAAGGACTTGGGGGTGATGGTGGATGTATTTTTATAAATTGCTTCTCGGGGGCTCTAGGCAGGCTGGGAAGCAACAAAGCTAGCAAAGGGACAATGGATTTGATGGATACTAAAAAATGAGGTCAAGGAGTCAAATCTTTGGGAGGATAGAGTAGAGCAAGAAGGAGAAGCTGGGAGGCTGTGCAGAACTTCAAATGCAAAAGCTTAGAGAGGTGGCATGCTTTTAAGATAATAATGCCATCAAGGACTGTCCTAAAATAGGAAATTGGAAAATACTGTGCACTAAAAAATCTGTTAGTTCACCTACAGTCTAATTAAGGCACCAGATAACCAATGGGTTATTATCAGACTCAGTGATATGGGTGGAACTGTGCCTCCCAAAAGTTATGTATCGTTATGTATGTATTTATTATGTAATAAAAGTTATGTATGTATTTATTATGTAATAAAAGCCCTAACCCCCGAGTCTTGAATGTGAGCTTATTTGGAAATAAGAGTCCAAGAAGCCTTAATTAGCTAAAGTGAGGTCATAATGAATGGAGTCCCTCCTCTTCAAAATGGCTGGTGTTCTTATAAGACATGACCATGTGATGACTTAGACATGTGTGGGAACACCAGGTGCAGGCTGGAGTGCTGCACCTGCCAAGGAACACCTGGAAGGGCAAAGACAGCTGCAGAGAGTGTGTGGCTACCTATACCTTGGTATTAGACTTCTGGCATCCAGACATGTTGGGTAATCAAATTTCTCTTATTTTGAGCCACCCCAGTTTGTGACACTCTTTATGGCAATCCTAGGAAACTCATATGCTCAGTAAAATGTATTCATTGGGGAATATTTTAGGTATTGTGGATTCACAGAGCACTGGGCAGGGCGAGGGGGGGGGGGGAGAATGCTTTGCAGAAGAGGTGGAAGAAACCCAATTTTGAAGGCTACATATGAATAGAATTGAGAAAGATGTGTGGAAGGACAGTCCACAGAGAGACAAAGCCCTGATTTAGTCATGGATACTTAGCACAGCAGGTGGATCTAACCCGTGGAGCCCTGTGATCAAGAGACAAGCCCCGGACAAGAGGCCAGAGTTGGGGCAGAGCAGAGTCAGATAGTGAATGCTTTGTGTGCAAACATAGGGAGCTGGGATTTTATCCTGAAAGGTAATGGATCGATGCTAAATGATTTTAAGCTGTGGAGGCAAGAATGGTTAGCAGGCTCAGGGAGTAATCTATGAGAAATAAGGGTTGGAAAAAAGGAAGCAGACGGAGGAGAAAAGACAGTTCTAAGTGATACTAAGGAAGCAAAATTAAGGGACTTGATAATTAATTGATTGGATGTAGAATGAGAAAGAGAGAGGAAGTCAGGAGGAAACCCATATTTCTGTTTGAGCAAACGGGTGGCGAAGGCTCCGTGCACTGTCTAACAGAGAAAAACCTTTGCATTAAGAGTTCATCATCGGACACAGTGAGTTTTAATTGTTTAAACTGGGCAAGAGATGAAGACCTATCCTATTTTTTGTGCAAAAAAAAAAAAAAAAAAAAAGGCTTGAGGCATAAGAGAGTTAGGCAGTAATTGGCAGGGATATCTAAGCAGAAAAATGAATGTGGCTTGAGAACACAATTCTATTAATAAAGGGGCTTTTTAGTTTTTAAAACTAAGCTTGCCCCAAGCCTCCAGTTCCAACATGTGTATGAGGCAGTGTCTGCCATTGTTCTTCTCTAGGGGACTGGCCAGTCCACAGAAAAGTCCCATGAGTTATGTCAGTTGGTTATTGACTCATGCAAAGAAGAAACAAGAGGAAGGAAGAAAACAAGATGCCAAAACCATGGCTTCATCAGCTGCATGGATTCTGGGGGGAATGAAGATCAGCAAACCAAGGACCTGTGAGTCAGGGTGAAACCTCATGATCTTGATCTCACTCAGTGACTATTGATTGGCATTGTGCCTTGTGTTGTCGAGGTTCTCCACCTGCAGTGTACACCAGAATCTTCTGGCAGGCTTACTAACATGTAAATTGTTGAGCTCCCCGCCATTTCTGATTCTGCAGGTCTGTAGTAGGCTGGAGAAAGTGCCTTCCAGAAAACATCCCAGCTGATAGTGACACTGCTGGTCTGAGAATCACACTTGGAGAATCAGGATAGTAGAAGTTTTGACCCTCCCTGGGCACCAACATCACCTGGAGAGCTTTTAGATTATGTCAATGCCGTATTCAACCCCGAGAGGTCTGATTTCATAGGTCTGATAGGGGGCGTGGCCATGTATATGTTGCAGGCACCCAAGGGGATGCTAAAGTGCAGCCCAGATAGAGAACAACCTGTATATGAGCTGGCATAGACATGAGGATCACAGAGTGAAAAGCCCTGCATGGTCTTCAGGGGTTCTTGGGCCAGTGGGAGGAAGACAGGTGCACATATATTTATGTAATGGAAGGAAGGTGCGGTATGGGTGTTTGGAAAGGTGCAGGGGAAAAAACACAGAGCTGATGATGACTGGGGCCGGGGTGGGTGAAAGAGAGTGCAGGTTTGGCTTTTTCAGGTTGGAAAATGGGGAAGAACAGGGCAGCAGTGATGCTGGGATGTGGAAAGATTAATGACGACAGAGGGGCACACACTCCAGTCCAGGAAGGGGAGAGAACCTAAGAATAGGCAAGAATGTGTGTGGTTTTTTTTTTTTTTTTTTAGATAACACAGTAATTCACTGTAATAGATATACCATCACCACAGAAGTAAAGCCCAGAATGAGGCCAGCTCGGTCAGCAAGGAACAAACTTGCCAGGCTGAGGCTCTGGGCCACTCGGGGGTCATGGGGACCCCTGAAGTACTCGCCACACTGTCCCTGGCATTCCCCGGGGCTCCCTTCCCTGCCTCACAGTTACAGCCTTTCACTAAAAATCAGTATAACTCTCTACATTTCCTTATTATTTTTCATGTAAAAGACAGATAGAAAAAAGCAATTCTTCACCTCCGTCTTGTTATTCTGGCACACAGATTTCAATCCTCTTTCCTTATTTATGGACCTATTTTTCCCAAGTGCTTCTTTTCCTGGGTATATGTGTAAACACCATTTTTATTTCTCTTAATCCTTGTGGCAGTATTAATTCAATCTGCACTCACAGCCCTTATCTCTCCTATGAAAAATGTTCACAAACATAGTTAAAATTCACAGATTTTTAGTTGCTGTTCTCTCCCAGTCCTTTTCCTGATTTGGGCTTTGGGGCCATTTCTTGCATAGGCCATTTTTTGCTGAAGACAACTCACTCATCAACTCAAGATGTAGTTTCTACTGTTTTCATCTTAGGGCTCCAATGCCCTACACACAGGCCTGCACCCCCCTCCCCCCTCTCTCTCTCTTTCTCTCTCTCTCCCCCCTCTCTCCCTCCCCCCCTTTCTCTCTCCCCCTTGCCTCCTGGCAAGAACTCCGCTCTGACCTTGGACTTGGGCACAGTGGTGGAGCAACCAGGGGCTCTGTGCTAACAAAAGGTTTCAGATCCCCATGGCTGTTCCTCCCACATCTCCCACCAGCCTCAGATGCATTCACACAATTGACAGCTGCTGGGTCTGCCACAGCTGGATTACACTGCTGTAGAAAGTTCCAGCCGGAGCCTAATCCATTCTGTCAAGCCGAGTGCAAGTGGAGACTTCAGGAAGTCCAGTGACTGTAACAGCCCAGCCAGAGGCGAGACAGAGACACCGCAGCAGAGGCTTTCCTCCCCGCCTCATTGAAACAGTGAAAGCTGTGCCATTTCTTGGGCCTTTTAGCATTCTCCAAGACAGGGCCTTTATTCTCCCTCCACATGGCGGGAGCAGCAGCCGGGAACAAAGGCCGAGGCTCAGTAATTGTTCAGTACAGATGGCAAAGAGAATGGAGTATTCGAAACGCCATTCTGTGGTGCTGGGCTTTTCATTTCCTCTCTCTCCGATGTAAGTGCTGGGGGATGGTGAGCACTGATCCGGGGAAAAGGGACCGTGGAAGGACTTTATCTACATCAGCACCATCCAGAAAAGAACACTGTTACAGGTAGTGAGGTTGCTGTCATGCTGAAAGCTGAAGGCCGAACCCTTTGGAATTGTTGCTGATATGATTAATCACAGCTTCCAGAGATAGACTGAGCTTTGGGAGATCATAGAGTCACAGGACTCAGAGACCACAGCCATCACTGCCAATCCACCACCATGTGTCCACTGCACCAATACAGGCTTTGGCTCCCTAATTTCAGAGGCCAAGACAGTCACTATAGGGCAGAACACTCTATTTTGAACTAGTGCTAAGCATTCAACATATTTCTTATTTGAATTAAAATCTGATTCCTTCTAATTTGTACCTATTAGTCTAGGTCTACCTTTCTGGGACAAAACAGACCTAGTTGGATTGTCTTCCTATAGCTACTACCACACCCTCCCATCACTTCTTATCTAGACTGGACACTTCTGGGCACATCACCCTGTCCTGCCAAAAAGCTGACAGCCTCTGGCGACTATTATCTGGGCACTGTCCTATTTGTCACTGCCTTCTCAGACTTAAACCTTAAACTCTAGGATTGACCAGTTCAATGCATCACAAAGCAAGATGCACACAGGCCCCACCTTTCCCCTCCCCAATCCCCTCTTTCCTGACACCCTGACAGAGCCAACTCAGTGCAAGGCCACCTAAAACATGGTTCAGAGCAAAGATCCCATGTTTGGCACCCACATTCTCACCCCCTGCCCGCTATTGTGAACGACAGGTGGCCACATCCAATGGCTGGTCCATGTGAGGAGATGGTAATTGTGGAGGGTTATGGAGAAAAACCCTGAAGTTCCCATCTTGGAGACCAAGGGATCATCAATGCTATTTATAAAGGCCAAGGATTGTGGAAGATAGAGCCAGTATCAGGTGGGTGTGGGTTTCAGAGTCAAGTTCAGACATGTTAATTTGAGACACTAGTAGGAAATCTATAAGTAAATGTCCAGGAGGCAGTTGGACCTGGAGGCCTGAAACCAAGAAAAGATATTTGGGCTAGAGATACAGATTTGGAAACCGCAAGTATCCAAATCACGTTGGAGATGGTGGGAGAGGAAAAGATCTCCCTGGGCCACAGACAGCCTAGTACTAGAAGGGGACCAAGGACCCTGAGAAGACCTCCGGGAAGAGACAGGGATAGCTGGCTGAGGATGCTACTGGGAAAACTTCCCTTTTTGGCACTTAAATGGTCGACCAGGGTAATTTTAATGTGAAAACCCTAAAGGCCAAGGTCTCACTTCAGGTTATTTGCAAATATATAAACATGGACAGGGAGGGGGAAGAAACCATCTTATCACAAGGTATAGTAACAAAGGAATTTCCAAATGAACTTTTGAAAGAACTTTGCTCTGGATATAAATCAAATCTACCCAAACCTCAGTGGTTTTGAGAGTCTCCAGATGATACTAATTCTACCCTTGGACATGAAACTTGGAGGCAGCACTGATTCCTTAAAAGAACATAGGTAGAATTGCAGTAGCCTTTCTGCACTTTTTGAAGGTATTTTGATTTAAAGATCTTGGAAGTTTTTCAGAGTTGCAGTTCGTAATTATATGTATGTTCATGTGCTTGGCACACGGTCCTGGGTCAGGGCTGTAAATACTGAGACAAGAGAACCAGCTCATGACAGAGGAAATCAAGGTGTAGAGCCCAGAGGCAGCTAAATGTTTGTAAAAATTTACAGTTTTTTGTCAGTTCAGGTGAGCTACAATGATTGCTTTCATGGGTATGGATAGTCACTCTTTTGTTAAAATCACAGGGCTCTGAACAATAGGTTTAGCATTACCTCTAACTAGGTGCAATGCCTACAATGATCTGAATTGACACTTTATAAGTACCTAAGAGGCTGAAACCCAAGGGGATATGGGGTATTCCCTAATTTTGACTTGGCCCTGGCCCTCTTGGGAATTGGATTTGGAAAAGTAAAGTGGCTCTGCCTCTTTTGGACTCTCACAGTGTTATAGGTGTGATGGGTGCAGAGAGCTCTGATAAGGTGGTTCATTTGGCTGTTTGTGCTATTTCCTGATGGACTCTGGTTTAGATATTCAATTAATTCTTATTTAGCATCTTTTTATCCAGCTATCAGGGGCACTAGATCTAATCACTGCCACTTTCTTTAGAGAACTAACCTCTGCAAGGAGGTATTTTTTTCTCTCTGTCAGTGGTGGGAACAGACACAATCCCAATTAAGCTATGTCCTGCAGAGGTAGAATGAGGAAACAAACCTAGCAATTCCCTTCAACTTGTGCATTCTTATCCCTAAAAAAGATGAAGTAGGAAAAGATTATGTCAGCCACTCCAGGTCTTCAAGAGTCACTTTCTTTTTCTAAACAGGAATCTGTATAGCCCCTTCTCCCTTGTTTATTTCTTCTTCCGCCCTGCAGAGCACAGGGAGAAGAGGAAAAAGACAAAGGAGAAGTGTGGGGGGAGCCAGGGCCATCATTTTTTTTTTGCCAGCCATGGACAAATACTGACTCATTCCAGGAAGAGGAAGAAAATGGGCTAAATTAAGAAAACATTTCACAATGCTGGGCCTCAGTATCAAGTTGAGTCCAACTCAATCAAGCATAGCAAGTTCCCACTTTGCAACTGCATCTGCCTGCGCTCGGAGCACCAATTATATGGGCCTGAATGCTTTTCCCAAGAGGACTATGTCTCTGTCTGCCTCTCCTTGCCCCCACCTGAACTCTCTCTGCAGAAAGGGAATTTTTGACTGTCAGTGTTTTTGGCTTCATCCTCTTTCAGCTTCCTTGAGCTGCCTCTCTCCTCTCCAGCTCCCTTTATTAAAAATGCTAATGCTACCATTTCTGCTTCGATTTCAGAAAGATGCAGTAAACAAAGGCTGGGCAGGAACATGAGAGCTGAGATTTCATGGAGCCAAGGAGAGGCGTTTCATCTGGTTGTCCTTCCATTGACACTCCCAACCCAGAAAGCAGTGAACATCCAGCAGGGGAGGGAGAAGAGGCTCGCATTTTTTTTTTTCTTTTTTAAATTAAAACCCACTAAAAAGGGAAAATGCTGTCCTTGTAACTTTGGCAGGGACTTTCAGCTTTCTCTCTCTTTGTCAGAGCGGCAAATTCATCTTCCATGTTGGGAGAACAGAGAAGAAGAGCAATGGCCCAGAAACTGGAATCCGCCAGGTCCTAGAGAAAGACTAGGAGGAAGATGGGCCAGAAAAGAATGCCTAGAGGTGGAAGGAAGCAAATCCAAAATCAAAGAGAAAGAGAAAAGTGGGAAGAAGAGCCTGGAATAGATATAAATGAATAGGAAGAGAAATACAGAAAAGAGGGGGAAACACACAGAAAAAGACCAAAAAAAAAAAAAAATGGCTATTAAAGACTGATAGAAATTATAAATAGAAACATCTAGGCAGCCTCTAGGGGTCAGCAGAGTCATCCCCTCAGGTGTTTTCCAGGGTGCAGGGTTCAATTCAACTTTACATACAAGTCAGGCAACACTGAGCCTACTGCTGCCCCTCCCCAACCAGCTAATAAATATCAACATCACATTTTCATCCTAAATTTTCCTTTCCCCTTCTAATTTAATTTCCTAGTTACATCCCGTAAATAACTTCTCTGCCCTTTCCTGTGACATTTATACCACTTAGATATTAATAGATGATACCACCTCCCATTTATGTTTGTTTGCTTAGCAAAATTGTACATGGCATGATTGTTTCTTCCATCTGTCCTTGCAAACCAAACCCCATGCCATCATAATTAGTCTTGGTGCTCCTTCCCAAAGCTCCTCACTTCTCTGTGCTTCAGGTAATGAAGCACCTTTATCCATCATGAAAATTAAGGCACAATATTGAATGGTTGTCCAAAGCTGAGATGAGATAGGAGTGTAGGGTAGGGAGGAAATGATGCAGCCTTAAGTCAGGAGGCTGATCCCTACACTAAATTCTGCTGCTCACCAGTCATGTGATGGGGGTCAGACTGTGAGTTAGACTGGATTTTTAAAATCTCACCTGAGGATATGTTTTTATTGGTTTTAAAGAGAGAGGAAGGGAAAGGGGGAGAGAAAGAGAAACACAGATTTGAGAAAGAAACATCAACTGTTTCCCAGATGCATCCCAACTGGGGATTGTGTCCTGACTGGAAATCAAACTCATGACCTTTTCGTGCACATGCAAGAGATGACACTCCAACCAATTGAGCCACACCAACCAGAGCCAGACTGGATTACTGCTGAAGCATGTTTTGGCTCTGGCGGTTTAAGATCTAATCTTCACTGTCTCTGCAATAGAGTAGATGCAGGAGGACTGTGTGGAGGCAGGAGGACTTCAGGGTCTGGAGATCTTGGGTTCAAAACTTGGCTCCACCATTTACAAGCCCTGTGACCATGAAGTCATTTTCTTGACTTCTCTATTCCTTAGTGTCCTCAGAGATAGACTTGAGAACATAATGCCAACCTTCTTGGAGACATTGCATGAATGAAAAATAGGCTCCCAAACTTGCTCAATTCATAGCATCCCAAGTGACTTAATTTACATAGTCCCCTATGTCCAAAGAAACATCTACTATCATACTTTCATTTGTAAAGTAGTTAGATACAAATAACTTGGTAAGTATTTGCTTCCTGACAACTGAGGAAACATTTGAAAAAAAATGGTTTAATATCCATAAAACTAAAATTAGTTTGTGGTATCTGACAGATACACCTGTTTTCCTTCAACAACAGAGCCCCAATAAGACACCTGTGTTATCCCCTCGGTGCATAGTTAGGGAACCATGGAAGTAAAGTGTAAGTAAAGTTCTTGAGAAGCACAGAGTAGGGGCCCAAAAAGATGGCAGTTATTTCTGTTATCAATCAGAACATTCCCCTGGTCTCTAAATTGGACCAAAAGAAGGGAATTGAAATTGATCCCATCCAGATTCATTGCCTCTCCTGAGTGTTAAATACTGGTCTGGAGGAGATGGAAGAAAATGGAAAAAGTGACCTCCCGGGTTAAACCTACCTTTAAGAAAAAAACATGTGCCTGGAACATTGTGGAAGAGTTACAAAGGTGACCTGCAAGAGTGAGAATTCTGCTCCCAAACTCATTAAGGAAACATAGTTGGACCCTTCTGGCTACTGCATGAAAAGGCAGCTAGATGAGGATCTGAAAGCATCCTTCTCAACTGTCTAGAATAAAATGACAAAAGAAACTCTTGTCTCCCTTCCTCTCTTTCCAATAAGATTTGTTGTCTCTTCTGAGATGATCTTTGTTGCAGTCTCTATTATCAGGTATTGCTTTAGATACAGGTATAAAAATAGACAAAGACTCAGAAGAGCAAGAAAAATGTCTGTCTCTCTTCTCTGAAAGTGACTACAGTGGAACTATCAACCACCTGGCACAATTGGTTCACTGATTCTGTGATGGAGTTAATGTTTATTGGACACCTATTCTGTAGGATTAAGAGGACTAAGCATCACAGACAAAAACAAGACCAAAAAAGCCAAAATAAAAAAGGTAAGTGCTATGTCCTTAAGGAGTATGCCACTGTTCTTCAGTCCAGTTGGAAAACAGACAAGAATACCAATGGTTATCATGAATTGAGCTCTCATTTTGCTGCATATAGGTGCTATGGAACCCCAGGGAAGACTTTTAAATTCACGACAGCAGAGATGAAGAGCAAAACAGGAAATCAAGATTATTATGGGAATTTTCTTGGAAAAGAAGTTATAAGTAAATAGAAGGATAATATTTATCCTTAAACACTACCTTCCCTGTCCCTTCCTTGCCAAAAACAAACACAAATAAACAAACAGAAAAACCTAAGGAAACTCTCCTTTCAGAAAACCACCAGCTATAGTCCGGCTGCACCCATCTCACCAGTAGTAAAGGGTCACTGGGGGCTCTACTAGGTTGTCCTCTTGCCAGGGCTAGAGACATTGCCCACTTGCATTAATATTTTATTATCAGTGGAGCCATTTCAGGACTATCTGGTTCTCCCTATTGTTTCTGTATCAGTCACTCTGTGGGATGCTTCCTCTTCATTCTTTCATTCATCTAAACTTTTTGTTCATTCCCTCACTTATTCATTCCGTCATTCCTTTATTAATTCATTCGACTATATTTATAGTCAGACTCCAACTTTCCTATAATAAACTCTTATATCCTATACTTCCTGCAAATTATACATTGATATCTGGAGTGTGTGTGTGTGTGTGTGTGTGTGTGTGTGTAGCATAGGCTCCCTTCATTCTAACATTGAGGATGATCATGGAAGTTATTACCCCCATCAGAACTATGGACTGGAAAGAACCAGCATCTAAGTTCCTCTCCCTTCCCATAGACTGTTCAGAGGTACAGATTTCCATACTTTCTACACTGCATCCTCTGTGCCCCAAAACTGGCTTCTTATACACTGTGGCCAGCATCACCTGTCTTTGCTTTACTCCCTTCCCTATCTCCATTATCTTGCCCCCTCACTCTTACTACCCTGGAGTTGTACCTTCCTCAGAAACCTTAGCATATAAGCTTTGTTTCTAGCATACTCTGGCTAGGACAGTCTCTGCACTTTAATTTTTTCAACTTTAAAATAAGGGTGGGTAGTAATAGTACCTACTTTATACACTTGTTGTGCAGATTAAATGAATTAATATTAAGTGCTTTGAACAGTGGCTAGTACATAATAAGCCCTACATGATTGTTGGCTATTATTACTCATCTCTTTTTTCCCCAAGCACTTAAAACCTGAGATATGGAAGGTAAATGTTTTTCAAATGAATGAATGAGAATGCACCCTACTTTAGTGGCACTTGGGAAATAAATGAGCTAATTCAGAAAAGAACATCAAGCCTAATATTAAATATAAATAAGTTGACTGCTCTTTTGTGGATAGAGACCTAAGCACCAGAAAATGCACAGAGAAAAATCATGCAGAGGTTTGCACGAAACTTGCATGTTATGATCCCATATGCAACCATCACTTATTCATTCAATAAACATCTATTCAGTGCTTAATACTGAATGTAATGGGAAAATGCCATATGGTTACAAAGATGAGTAAGACGCAGTCCTAAACCTGAGGAACTTGTAACAAGCTAGGGTAGTACAGGCAGAAGCAGAAACATGAACAGATGACTACAGAATTATCAGATCATTACAATTATAATGAGAAAACAATGCCTAGATATGATGGGGTCACAGGATCACAGGAGAGGGTCACTTTGTAAAGATTAGGTGACATCAGGTGTTTATCTCCAAGGGGCTATGTAAATGCAGATTAAACAGTAAGCAGGAAGGGAGTAGCCAGAAAAGTTTGGAGTGGGCTAGGGAGGGGAGCAGGAAAAAATATCTCAGGCACAGCACACCCCACAAGCAAATGCCTAGACATGCAGCATATAATGCAGCATATAGCATGGAGTGCTCGAACTCTACAACAGATTAGATGTCACTGGAACATAACATTCTGGGAAGAGAGTGATTGGAGATGCTGGGATGAAAGGGATGGTAGAAACCAAGTCAGAAAGAACCTGTAGGTCACCTCAGAAAGCTCAAAACTTGTGTAGGATCATAAGTTTCACTGATGAGTTTTGGCTGTGCATGAAATGGAAAGCTCTTTCGCATAGATCTCTTCGGTGCCTGGAGGGCAGCAAACCAGTTGAGAAACCTATCATGGTGGCACAGGTGAGGGATAAAGTGCTGGCCCGAGAAAGTGTGATACAGATGAGACTCCGTGTACATAGAGCCAATTAGATAAACAGGACAATGGAGAAGACGCACTCAATGCTGGCATCCACTAGGGGGCATCTTTTGGTTCTTGGCAAGCCCTCCAGAGGTCTGGAAGCAAACATCCCCTTTAAGAATTCCATGACATTGCTCCACCAGCTGATCTTTTGAAATAGAGCAAATCAATCTGCTTCTGAGGCCTAGGACTTCAGTGCCCAGGTCCACACAGAAAATCTAAAATCCAGGCCTAAGGAAATGGTTGCTAAACATTTCATTTACCATAGTCTCTGAGCCTCCAAGGAATCAAGCCACTGAAAGTCAGAAATAAAGAGGCTATCCAGGTAAATGGAAAAAAAAAAAAAAAAAAAAAAAAAAAAAAAAAAAAAAAAAAAAGGCAATGCTAGGATGAAAATCTAGGTTTGAGTAAAGTCCAAATTTTCTCTGTCTCCCCATTTTACACACACACACACACACACACACACACACAGAGAGAGAGAGAGAGAGAGAGACAGAGAGAGACAGAGAGAGACAGAGAGAGAGAGAGAGAGAGAGAGAGAGAGAGAGAGAGAGAGAGAAAACTTGAACTTCACAGCAGATTGCTCAAAGCCACTATCAAGTACCTTCTCAGTATCTTGAGCCTCAGAGGCACTTTCTCTCCTTTCCCAACCCCCACTTCACAGTGCCTTAGCTCAACAACTGGAACCTTAACCATGGCCTATATTCCACATCCCTGGACCTAGCAAGTTTAAATGCTAAAGTGGTTAAAACTGAAAGAAGGGGGAGAGGTTTTGCGATAGCATTGCCCTCTCCCTGGGCTTCAGTTCAAAGGAAATCTCAGTTCAGGACCAGAGGAGAGAACAGCGGACTTAATGCACTTGCAAGCTTTCAGCTCACTCCTTCCACAATCCTTAGGTGCACAAGGGCACAGCAGGGGTTGCTGGGAAACGCAGTCTTTGATGATGTACTCTCCCTGCTGTGAAGACTAATGACTTCAAAGAGGGCATCCTGCCATGCTAGGGGCTTTCGTGGAAAATCTGATTGCAGTGTAATTAAGCAGGAGACTTGAGTTTAGGCTGGTGCATTCCACAAAGCTGAACATTGCCTGGTGGAAAACAGTTTGGGGAAAGAATGGCAAAGCTTTTGAAGACCAGAAGAGGCAAGAGCGTGTTTTCAGGGTAACTACTTGGATGCTGACCAAGAGAAAGAGAAAAGTAAAAACCCAACCAGTGGTAAAAACCCAGGTTGGCAAGTTGTCAAAGTGGAGAGAATTTAAATAATGGAAGCAGGACCTCTTTCCTGAAAACCAACCCATGACAAGTATTAAATAGCTGAGGCTGGGTCCCCTGATTCTTGGAAGAAGGGCCACCTAAACTACTGACTGCTGGTATTAGCAAGCATCTCCCATGATCTAGATACTCTCATCTTCCAAGATTCCTGTTTCCCTCTTAGGTATTACTATGCTCAATTCACAGGGGAAGAGTTATGGCAAAGAGTTTATGTAATTTGTCCATAAGAAGTGGTAAGAGCCAGGAAATGGTAGAGGCAGGATTTGGAATCAGGTGTCCACTTCTACAGTCTTAACCATTTTGTTCAATCTGTATTTAAACTCGTAATGGATAGAACCTCCCAGGACTATTGTGAGGATGAAATAGGGGTCTGGCTCAGAGGAAGTCCTCAATGGAAGTGATGTGCTCCGAGTAGGATAAAGATGTGCCCTCCTTCTAGCCCCAACATAAATAAATACCTGCCATAATACAATACTTGAAATTCCACCAGTAGTACGTAATTATTCTGTTTTTATTGAGGACCTACTATGTGCAAAACATGTGTACTTGATAATGAGGTTCAAAATTAAACCATTGCTCCAATACTCTTAGAGTCTATGAGGGTCAAGATGAGTCTAGAGATAGAATAATCTGGCTGTGGACACAAGAGAGAATTATACAATAGACTTGAGGCAGGCCAAAGGAGAGACAGCTTCCCATTGGGGAACTACGGAAGGCATTATGAAGATGTATGAGCTGTACCTTGGAGAATGAGTAGAATTAATTAGGAGGCAGGCATTGTAGGGGGGAAATCAAAGGGGAAGAAATGTCCTGAGCAAACACGGAGAGAAGGTAAACAGAGAAGTGCAGTTAAGAGTAAGAAGCTCAATCGGGTTGGAAACCAATGCCAGAGCCTTGAGTGCTGGGAGGGACCTATCCTGAGAGGCTACCCATTGGCCATACTTGTTCTCACTCATCACACTGGAAGTCTGGACAGAGCCAGATGTAATGCTGGGGCCATTCCATCCCCTTCCATCCCTAGTATGTGCTCTTGAGTGTTACTAGAGTTGTCTGTGCCATGGCTTTATCTTGATAGAAGCAGGACTTGGTAGTATTTTCTTTACAATTTCATTAGATACTTGGATAAGGTCACTGAAGGTGAGTTAATTGAATTTACAGACAATGTACAGTAGGAGGTATAGCTAATGCATAGGATAACAAAGTCAAGATACAAAGATTTTCAGCAGGCTAAAGCTAAATTTTAATAGGGTTTTTATATAAGACCTGAATCTAGGTTAAGGCAATTAAATGTTGTCTTGAATATACCTTTTTTTTTTTTTTAACAGCAGTCCCTCTAAAAAAATATCTTTAGTTGGCCATCACTATGACTCTTTTCTTAAAGGATGTAATACAAGCTTAGTTTGAATTCATTAATAGAAAATGCACAGTAAGAAACAGGCAGGATATATGCTATAGAGTGATTTCATCAGTCCTGGGTAACATAGACTGACAGGTAAAATGACAAACTAGGAAGAAGCAGAAAACTTGTAGTCTAAAAGAAAGTTGATGGAATTTGCTATATTCAGAATAGAAGGCTTGTTGAAGAGATCATCACAATTACATGAAACATTACCAGGTTGCCCGCCCACTCATGGTGACCTATTTGTTCACAGGCACCACCCCAGGTTCAGCAGCAAATGGACACATTTCTCTAATCCACACAAAGGCATCATAGAAGCTACCAGTCCTCAGCATAGACCATGAAAATCAACATATTCTTTATTGTCCCAAAGAACAGAGCTGACCATACAGGTGAAAAGTTATAGGAAAGCATATTGTGGCTCAGCCTAATAAACTGTCTAAGAATCTTCATTACAACAATGAGGAGGCTGCCTTTTCAAAGAATCTAACCCCTGTTGCTGAGAGTATTCCAACATTATTTGGTGGCATTTGCGAAAAGGCTGTAGGAGAGATTTTATACCAAGTGTCAAGTTGTGACCTTGAGGTGGGCTCCCAGCTCTGAGTGTGCAGAACTGCCAGTGATTCAGCTAATATTCTTACTGACATTGAGGAGGTGATCCGACATTGAGGAGTCTAGAGATCCAATGATCAGAAAACAGTGGCAGTCCTGCCCAAAGGTGGACATGTTTCTTCATTTATTTAACAAATATTTGTTGAGCACCTATTACGTGCTAGCAGTGTGCTAGGGTATGATAATGTAATGATATATAAGTGACATTGTTTATGCCCTTGTGGAATTTGAATGGTAAAGGTGGGTTATTCTACACCCATCTGGTCAAATTGAGGTTAAGATCACATCAGTGGGTGGCAGTTCAAAGAACAAAAATGAGGCCTTGACAAATGCAAAATATCATTGACTGGAATCTTAATACCATCACGTATTGAATGCTTACACAACTGGTGTAACATTATTCAATACAACATGTTTCATTTAGGTTTTCTTCATAATTCTATGAAGTAGATACTATTATTATATTTACTGGTGAGGAAATTGAGGCTCAAAAAAGTTATGAAGCGCCTGGACAAGGTGGCACAGTGGTTAAGCGTTGACCTATGAATCAGGAGGTCAGGATTCAGTTCCCAGTCAGGGCAAATGCTTGTGTCGTGGGCTTGATCCCCAGTGGGGACCATGCAGGAGGCAACATGCTTTTTTCTATCATTGATGTTTCTCTCTCTCTCCCTCTCCTTTCCACTCTATGAAATCAATAAAAATATATTTTTTAAAAAGTTATGAAGCTACCCAAAGCAACAGGGCTCTGAAGTAGAAGAAATGAGACTGTGTAAGATTTGAGCCCAAGTATGTCTGACAGCAAGCCTGCACTCTACCCATTATGCACCACTGCCTCCCACACAGATAAAAATGTGAGCAGTGGAACATTAATCTTCTTCGAAGTGAGGTGTCCACGGCCTCCTGGCTTGGGTGAAATAGTTTGACCAAGGCCATTAAGTGAAGTCTGTTTAACGATATCCAGAGAAACCTCTGATTGTGTCCCAAGGGGTAGCTTGAGGAAATGGATTGCCCCATCCTTCATTTTTGCCAATGTCCCTCCTGACCCACTGGACAGGTCTCTGAAATCTTGGCCAATAGCAAGGATCTGCCCAGGTGTTTTATTCTCACACTTTTGAGACAGTAAATAGGCAAACACAATCCTGGACAGGATCCACAGTGCAGGCTGGACTGTGCCCTCTGCTACACTGGGCTATTTTGACCTGCTCCCATGGCCATGATTTCACATTAGCCATAGCACAGAGCTCCTCGGTAACAGATGCTTGCTTCCCACAGACAGTCACCAGCGTGTGGCCCCCCAGGATGTGTCGGTGAAATTGGCAGCAGCCAATGGCACTTTTTAGGACCTCTAGCTAGGTCTCTCCCATGACTTGTCACTTCCCCTACAATTCTGCATCATTCTGAAAAAGATGCTTAACTATGCACTACATACTTGTCATTCTTTTAATCTATGCATCCTTTCTGGATTCCCTCTCCCAGAGCCTCAAGGCTGAATTGCAGCTTCTCTCCTGTTTTCGTTCTGAGATTCAGAACAGTAATCCTTGATGAGTTTGGCAAGAGGAAGTTCTCTTTAGGAACCAAAATTCCCTCTTCTTGCCTATGAGACTATCAACATTACTGCAATATTCAACTGACTCATCTGTAAAATAGGGACAATAGATTTTACTTCATAGTGCTGAAATGAAAATTAAATTGATGCAAACACGAAAAGCACTTAGAAGAGTGTCTGGTGGATCAAAAGGATTATACAAGCATCAGCTACTATTATTACTAACTTGAATATCACTATTATTACTACTGTACCCGAAGAGCAAAGTGTAGGGAATGCTACAGGGCCAGACATGCTAAGAACCAGCACTTACTGATGCTAATTCAACTCCAGCCAGGCTTCTCCTAGTGGGGAATACATTCCCAATTTGTCAACATCCCACAATGGTGAGCAATCACTGCATTTAAAGTCACCCTTCTCCTGTGGTGACAAGCGAGGGGGTCCCAGATGTATTTCAGGGTGAGAGGAAATCCATGGTGAGAACTGTGGTCTGGGCAGCCCCATGGGGATCCTCCACCTCCTTGGCTGATTGGGCTAGAGCTAAATTTGAGCAGCTGTTTAGGGTCTCCTTTCACTGTTCCGCACAACAGAAATTTGGCACCCTTCTGCATCCCAATGTCTCAGACCTAAAGCCAACCTCAACAGAAAACTCAGTTGGTTTGAGCTTATCTTCTCAAGCCAACAATGCTATTCTGTGTGTGGAAAACCTTGGGGAAAGGTTAATAAACTTGGTAGGAAGGAGAGCATAGGGAGAAAAGATTATTGCAATTGTTGTGTTGCATTATGGTTTAATTAAAAGAGCCTCGATGTTGGCATCAGTCTGTTCTCCACTGTGTGACTCTGGGCACCTTAATACTGAGCCTCAAAAAACAATAGCACCCTTCCCATTATATATATGGAGAGAGAGAGATGGGGAAGGAGGGAGGGAGAAGAGAGAGGTTAATATGTGAATATAGAAACATGTGCATTTATATGACAAAGCAAGAGATATAACAACATGATGCAATTTTTGTCAAAAAATATTACACCCAAACAAACAAAAGTTCAGGGCATGTTCTCTCCAGGGGATGGCACTTTGGGTGGCTTGGATTTTCTTCCTTTTACTGCCATGTTTTCTTTTTTCTTCTACTGTATTTTCTACCAATTGCATGCATTGCTTTTACAAAAAGAAAAAAAAAATTGAAGTAAAAAAAATGTGCAGTGACAAAATGTTTATTATCCAAGTTCTGAAATTATCTGAAGTCAAAATTAGGAGAAGATAATTTTAGTATGAATGTTTGAACAGGAATCCAAAATGCTTCTATAGGAAGACTAAACCTTAAGATTACTTTTCCTGAAATTGTTTTCACAAAGATGGGAGGTGGGAGAAATATTGCAAACTGCTCACCTCTTAACTGGTTTGTAGAATTTTTATCCAGAGTAGAGATGATGTTAAGAAAAAACAAACTAAGCCCAGCATTACATGAAAATAATAAATGAAAGGCATTACATGAAAATAATAAATGACCTGCATTCTATAAGGGACTGCTCAAAGTCTTCAGTGACATTAAAATTATACTGCTTTAAATATTATGCTAAACATCAGGGTCACTGCCTGGTGTTCATTCAGCCCTCTGTTACACAGACTTGCAGACATGCTCACATTAGAGGATATTTTTACCTAAATGCCAGACCCTGAACTACTTTCTTCTTTTCTCCAAAATCAGGTTGAAGTGGGGGTATTAAGTCAGACCTGAAGAATAACTTCCCATGGAAAGTTTTGAGAAAAACAATGTACCACAAAGATACTTTTGAAACTCCCTCCTTTATCTTTCCCCCCTAAATTTTATGATTATACAAGTAATACACACTCACTGTGACATTTGTGACATTATGCAAGTGAACAAAAATACACACAGGATTGAGGAGGGAAGCAAGACTTTTGATGCATACAAAAAGAAACTGGGAGGAAATATGCCACAATAGTAATGGTAGCTTTCTCTGAGCATGGAATAATGAGTGGATTTTTTTCTATTTATTTTAAAGAAAAAAATAAATAAATAGCTAAGCTCTCCAAAGCCAGGGGAAGTGACAGCACTCTCGGACCTAGTATTCGTAGACCAAAACCCAAGGAAGCTGGTCGTCCAGAGAGCATTTCCAGTGGAAAACATCCATGCATTTGATAGAATATATAAATTCAGGACCCTATCTAAAAAGCATGAGCAAGACATAAAACATTCATTTCTATAAAAATTGAAACAATTTATCTTCCATTCTTGAGCAGATGGGAGGGTAAATTGAGGTTGATTTTTTTTTTTTTTCACACTGTTGGTCTTGCTGCAGGAAATATATGAGTGTTCCCACCTCCGGCCCTGTTTAAAATAAGTCTCTTGGTGCCGTGATTGGACTCATCAGTGAGAACACTGTGGTGTGTGTACCCTCTTCTGGGGGGTGGGAAGTACTGTAGGGGGACTGCAGATGCTTGTCATGGGGGGTGGGGGGAGGATGGGATAGAGATGTGTCCCCATAGTCCTGGGGGAGGAGGGTGCAGAGAAGCAGATGGGTAACCTCTCATCAGCATTTGATCACAGATGTCCAGACTGTCATATGCTCGTCTCATTGTTCTCTCTCTGAAGTGTGAATTTACCTGAATGATTGTCACTACTCACCTGCACTATAAAGCCTGGCCATCAGCCAAGTGACCTTTAACAAGTGTCTTCACCTTGCTGCCCCCCTATTTCCCAATCAGTAAAATGCAGGCATCATTTAGGATGTACTCAGCCTCTAGTCTACAAACTAGTTCTTATTTTCATTGGAGAGGATGGTCCTCTGGTAAGGGATGCCCTTCCAAGGAGTCTAGAGATATCACATCTTGCTTAGGAAGGGCTCTGAGTCTGCCTGTACTTCAGAGTCAATAGGGGGCCCTCACCCAGACCTATGAATTTAAAAGCTATGCGGGCAGATTGGAAATCAGTATTTTAAATAAGCTTCAACCTGATTCTTAAGTGTTTGCTCTATGAATTGGCCTCAGGGAGTCACATTGACTAGGGCAGTTCTGCTCATGTGTCGTCCTGAGTAACTAGGAAGGTTAAGAGGGAGGAGCAAAGGGCATCGCCTAAAATGACACAGCCAGGGTTGGCACTAGCACATCAAGTGTCTGTGCAAATTAGGAAAAAGTGCCCATCAGCACACATACAGCCTTTGTCAGAGTTCCCCTGCTCGCAGTGGTGCGCATGAACTAGGTTAGGCTCTCACTTGCCTTCCCAGCCAAATGTCTGTCTGCCATGAAAGAAGTGTAACTCTGTGCTGGCTGACCACACCCTTTTTGTTAAAAAGGGTCAAGTTAAACACGTTTTCACTTGAGCAAAACTGTCTTAGTCAATGTGACTTCCTGAGGCCAATTCATAGAGCAGAGAACAAAGTGTGGAGTTTCCCAGAGCCACCTGGGTGACTGAGCCCATGAAGCAAGGCAAGGAGGGCCCAGGAGGGGGAGCTCCACTGCCCCATCTCTCAGTTCCTGCCTGATCACCAGGGAGGGACTGCTCTCATTCTATGTCCCAAAGTTTCTGCTGGAATCAGACAACAGCAAGGCTTGTGTAGAGAGATGAAAACCTGGGGACTCGAGGTTGAATTCTAAGAGCTTCTTCATTAGGCAATGAAATTGGTGAGATAAAGGCACACTTACATGAACTCCTATAGGAAGAGAAGGAGATGAAAGTAAAGAAAAAGGGAGGAGAGAAAAGAAGTATGAGAAATAGAGAGCCATATAAATACACCTTATTAGAATAAGTGAATAAGTTAGGAATCATTAGAAAAAGTGACACACACACACACACACACACACACACACACGTGAACACACACATGCAATCACACAGAAACAGAGGAAAAGAAAATAAAAAAGAGCTAATAAGGAGATAATCCCATTTGGACATGGCATGGCAATGACCAGAGCTGGGCACAGAAAATCAGGTCAGTTGCCTGTGGGGGTGGAGGGTGCCCAGAGATAAAGGGGCAGCAGTAAGCTGCCAGCAAATCTTGTCTGAGGGGCTGGAGCAAGGTGAGTGGCATCAATGACACGGGCATGTGGGCAGGGGGAATAAAAGCCAGATAATGAGCTAGAAATGAGGAAAGGAAAGTCAGAAAATGTCATCTGTCACAAAGAACTGTCTGCCTCCATCTGAGTCACATTTGAAGAGAAGGGGCAGGTCACAGAAGGCCAAACACTGCCCAAGACCAAGCTTGGCATCTGAGTAAGGGCTCAGCATTCTTATCACTGGCCTACAATGGCTCAGCATTTGAACTTTGATTGGAAGCTCCTGTTCATTTTTAGATGGCCAGGAAAAGCGAGGATGAGTTTGGGATCATTTTGAATAATCCGTGAAAGCTCATCTCTGCTCAATCCACAGGACTCCAGGCAAAGGCACCCTGCCCAGGGGCACTGGCCACTGTTCTGCGGGCAGACGATAGGGAAATGTCAGGGGGCATCATTCAGGCCCAAATAGAACCACCTCCTGCCAAGCATGCATTCTGAGCAAGACAGAGAGACTGAGGCGAACCGTGACAAACACCATCTCGCTCTCAGGTAGAAGAGAAAACTAAACTCCATGGTGGGACACTGGCTCCACATACAGAGTTAGAATCCCTAAGCGGTCATTCTTGGGGGAGAGGAGGGTGAGCAGCAGGGAGGAGCAGCAGAAGCAGGACAGAATGATTAAGATCCTGGGACAATGGAAAGGATATATTCAGGCAGCGTGGGCTGTGTCTGTGTGTGTACATGTGCATACGTGTGTATGTGTACCTGAGTCCATGTGTGTGCATGGGCACTAATCTGGAGACGTCATAGAAATTGTTTCCTCCTGAGTAGGCAATGTGAGGAGGAGGTGTGTGATGAGCAGGGCCATTCCTGACATCAGCTCCTAACATCTTGGAGAAATACCTGTTCATTTCCCACAGCAGGGCCCTCCTCCTCTCATGAATTATCGCTCTATCACCAACCTTCAGCACAGAAAGTGAGTGATATGTGATAGGTCTCTCGGGCAGAATCTCCTTGGAGCTGCCCTCTGTATCGGAGATGCCAGAATAAGAAATCAGACTATTATTTACCGGGAATCTTCACATGCATGAATTTAATCTAATACTGGTGTTCTGGAAAATGTTATCTAGAGGCCCTTGGGTACACTTTTAATTTAACAAAAAACCGCTAGTATAGTCTTCCTTAGTATTCTCTAAAGTAGCTAAATAAATTTGTTTTTCCTCCTCTAATATTTTCATATCAATCAATCTCTTTTGCCTTCTCCACCTTCATTTATTGTTTTCACTTCTCATTTGTGAAAATTTTCAATTGTTCCTTGTTGCTCTAGCAAACAAATATCAAAGAGACCCTAACTGGCTCTGGCTGTGTGTATGCAACCACGGAGATGGGAGGCCAAGGTGCTGTTCAGTGAATTCATGCAGGTTAGACAGACACATGGCAAAGCCCAGGCTGGGGTAGGGCAGCAGAGTTGCCAGGTTGTTGTGGCTGGAAATAATTTTGTTGCCAACCTCATGGACCAAGGATATAACTTCAAGCAGGCATGTTCTTTTAATAACTCATGAGAAATCTGTCACCCATGACTTTATCACATCCTTTTGAAGCTATTTTTCCTTTTAGTGAATCGGAGCTTCTTGTGTAAGGAGCTCAGTGACTTTATAATTTTCCACCTGAATCTTGTTACGTGGGTGGCTACAGTGACTGGCTCCCCATCCAGATACCCAGGTGAATGCCTCACCCTCCTCACTTCTCCTTGGCCTTTTGGGCAGAACGAGAGTCAGCAAAAATGGTTGCAACCCCCTTGATTCACATGCCTTACACACATGGTCCCCAATTCTGTCATTATTTGCTGTTTTGTCTTGAAAAACTTTATCTACAGGATAATTTTAGGTCTATGCTTTACTTATAGAATCTATATTAATAAAATTTTAGATAGTCTCAAGAGGTTTTATATGTGTTTGCTGAAGTTTTTGCTTTCTTTTCAGGATTAAAATATTTTGAGGGGTTCGGAAATACAATGTAAGAAAATACCCCACCAAATATACAGAACACCTTGGAACTTCTCCATCCTGCTACCAATTCTGGAGGCCTATGCCCCGAGCTTCAATGTCCAAGAGCAAGAGCTTGTGGAGACATAGTCCTCCCCATCTTCTCAGCCTCTCCTGTCTCTGTAAACCGCACTCTTAAGCTTCATTGAGCTGTTTACCTGCCATTCATGGAAAACTGCTGCTTCTCTCTCCCTGCCTTAACATAGGCTGTTCCCTCAGCCTAGCACTACCTTTGTTTCCATTAAATAGAAGACTTCAAAATCTAACTTCTCCATGAAGCCCATTCCAGATTCTCTCAACTCACATAAATCACCCCTGAAGCCATAATCCCACAGACCTTTGCTAGCCTTTAACAGATCTTATAATTCACTGTGATTTTTTCTTATGTGCCCATTTATCTAGATATTAGTTCTTCTCCAGCAGACATCACATCTTTCTTCTTATAATTAGAAATCTAGCTTATCCATGGCTACAATAGGTAATGGAATGAATGTGTGTTAAAAACACGAATGAGGGAGAGAATAAATGGCATGTACCGGTGAAAGGCTTTCTATAAACAAACCAGTGTGCGCGCACACACACACATGCATACACATGTACTCTCATGCACACACACAGTCTCACAAGTGGGTCCAGATAAACAGAAGCATGAGGCAGAGGGTGGATAAAGGTGCAACTCCTCTGCCTCATTTGTAATATTTTTGTATTAGTATCCTTGATCAATTTTCCTCCTTGTCTGAAAGTCATGAATGCTTATTGTTATTTTTCCCTAGGTATATTAACTAAGATTTTTCCCAAGGGAATTCCTTTGAACTATTACTAGCTTAGGATCTGCCAGTTCTCAAAAGGATGTTCAGCTGTTTTAATGTACACAATCCGAGAATACTAAGTGAAAACATAAATAGTCACACATGCTGCTTCCCTCCACCTTCTGGAACATTAAATAAAATATTCAGGAAAAAGAGGCCTACCATTGATTTTCCCATCATACCCCAATATGTATCATTAGTTGGCAATCTGTCAGGCAGTTATCAAGTCAGGCGACAGTCTTCCCCTTCAAATCAATTTAGATTACTTTTGTAAGAATCATTTAAGGAAGCGTGGCATCGGGTCTTTGATTTAAATAAAGATGTATGACATCTTCCACTTTTCATTTATCTTGTCATTTCATGAGGAAAATGCAGTCATCTGTCTGGCACTATTTTATATACACATAAACTCATGCTGCTTATCACTCCTGGTTCCATTATTTTGAAGATAGTCACATGCCCCCAACAGTTGCTCCATTATTTTATTAGTGTCCAAAATGAGACCTCGTAGACAGTGATGATCAGAGAATAATGGGAATTAAGAGATGGAAGTGACAGATTAGGTCTCCTTGTCTGTCTGTTTCCTGAGGCTAATGTTCCTGTCAGTCAGTACCTCAGTGCTTTAGCCTGCCTTATTTTAAATGACACCAACATGGGGCTTCCGCCATTTCCCTGGAGGCTTTTGTCTACATCCTAAAGACTGTCTCTACACACAGCCAGAGGGAACAACAAAGCCATGTGCAATTGCCAAGTGAGGTCAGGCCCATCTGCACATGATTTGTCTACAAGGCAAGGGATGTGGAGGCTTGAGTCATTAGCCACCAAATCCAATCACTGAGGAGAGCCAGCATGGATCATGCAGGGCAGAAAGTGAAATGACATTTTGCCACTGTTTTCTTCCGTAAGAAGAAGTTTGCAGGCTAAGAGATAGAGAGCTGGTTATCCATCACCCTTTACAATATTTTACTCAATAAGAAGCACAGTTAACTGAGATTCTAGCCTTCCCATAAGCAAAAAGCTTGGCTCCCCAGAAGCTATGCAAACATTTCAGAGACCCTCTTTATTCAGACCTTAATGGACATCTCCTAGGCTCCTGGCCAGTCTTTCCACAACAAGCCACCTCATCTGCATTTACCCTCCTACAAACACCTTCCTCTGACTTTTGTGGATGGCCTCTTTGACAGGATCTCAAGTTCAATGGAAAAGGAACAATCCCTCCATTTCACTAACAGAAACATTTCATGGCGTTCTGACTTCCCCAGGCTTTCTGACCAGTGACTCAGAGTTCCTTTCTCTACCTTCATTCTCTCTCGCCCTTATCCCTCAACCTCACCCCGTTTCAGAACATTTGCCCTCTCCTAACATCTACGGGCATCTATCATGCCCTGACTTAGTCATCAGCTAGCCAACTTCTCCGCGTTGAGTTCTATCCCTTCCTCATAAATCATTCCCCTGGGCTCTTCAATCATTTTTATTGCTCTTCTCCAAACTCTCACCCATTTGTCTCCATATTTATTGCTCTGAGAGTCCAGAACTACATCTAATATTTTAGGCTTGGTCTCATCGGCATCACACAGAGGGGGCCCTGTGCCCCGCGTCAATAAGTGACATGATGGTGGCTTCTTTTCTCCACCATGTCCTGCAGCAAACACATTTCTAATCTGCATTCCAAGCAATCACTCCGAGATAGCTTTTGCCTTGATTTCTCTTTAGTTTTCCCTATTCCATTGGTTGTTGTTATTAGTGTTTATTAAGCCCTTTCTCCTTGCTCTCCTCCAAAACCCAGCCAATGCAGAAAGCAAGCTCACAGCACCCAAAACAAAACATAAATATGCTCTCAAAAAGCAATAGGAGGAGGACAATGGTGATGGTTGCACTATAATGTGAATGTACATAATGCCACTAAATTGTACAATGAGAAATGGTTAAAATGATGAAATTGATATTATGTATATTTTATCACAATAAAAATTCATAGGAAAAAAAAGTAAGATGCAATAGGTAAGGTAACCTTTGGATCCTAGCCACGTGTTCTTGGGGGAAAGCAAAAGTCTCACAGAGAATTGGTAACTGGGAATCAGGCAAAGGATATTATTACTCAGCACCAAGCACACTCTGTCCTTGCAATGCACCCTTGCCGATAATCCCCATGAAAAGAAGTTTCTACTCAGGTCAGTCTCACAAAGTTCACTAAGCCTGGGAGAGCTATATGGGAGTCCGTGTGGTTTCATGTGCCTCCATCCAACACAGCAGCTACATTCTGCCAGTGGGATCCTTGTGGCTGGCAACGCTATTACAAGGAGGAGAGGAACAGCTTGACTTTCAAATCCCAGCTGAGGGCTGTGAGTCAGAAACGTCATCTCTGAATTTGTCAATGGAGAAAAAGCTGATAGGGCATCACTAAGATGGTATAATATGGAAACACAGCAGGACATTTTTATCCGTTCGCTGTTCAGAATATAACCACCCTTTAGCTCTGTCTCCCTACATGTGGTGGCTTCATATCCGGCCTGTGTGACAGAGTGGTGACATCTGGGGACTGGCTACTGTGCCATCCCCTCACTTACCCCTGGTTGGTCCCCCATTCATTCCGAATGCAAAGGTGCTTGTGTACTGGATCCTTCATGTAACCTTCATAGCAGAGGCATTCCCCTTAGAGGCAGGGTAAGGAGAGAGAAAAAGAAACATAAAGGAATTAATTAACATGTCTTTGTTGGGGAAAATTAATATGAGACAATCAAACTTTGACTGTACAGTGGCACAGATAAGACCATTAAATCCCATGATGTCATATATTCTGTCTCCACCACACACATGAATTAACACACCACCCATCCCTCCATGGTCCACCACGTGAGAATGTTCACTACCAGAGAGATCTAACATTTACAAAGGATCCATCATATGAATCTTTTAAACACAAAACCCAGGAACTCTTTGAGCAGAGGGACTTGTTCATATTTATTTCCTCAGTGCCCATTACTACTATACTGCCAGACACACTCTAGAACAGTGTTTCCCAAACTTTTGACATATGTGTACCCCTTCTATAATTTTCATAACGCTGAGTACCCCTCGTACTCATGAGAACGTAGAATTAGGCGCAACTAAGCACGGTGCAGTGCATATCGCCCCCAAACTCTTCCCATACCCCTGGGGTTACACATACCACACTTTGGGAAACACTGCTCTAGAAGATCAGTAAATGTTTACAGAGTGCATAGTGAGTTATTTCATCAAAAATTTCTAAGAATCTTGAAAAGTAGGTATTATTGGCTATGCTATATAGATGGGGAAACTGAGGCTCAGAAAATTAAGGGACGTGGAGACAGCTTGTAAATGGCAGAGTTAATACTTCAATCTATGTCTGTCTGACTCCTATTTTCCCATCATGCCATACTGCAGGCCCATAGGACAACTACTATAGAGGAGGCCACTTAAACTAATTATGGTTTTATAGGGACTCTGGGTTTTAGTTTTTAAGTGAAAAAAAGATAATCTTCTTGGCTGCTAAACAGAAGGCTCACTCACAATTCTATATTTGTTTAAGATATTACTATGCTTCATTATCATTAGTTACTGCATTAGTATACCAAGAGGCCTACAATACCCATAAAATTGTATGGTAAATTGCATATATATATATGTGCATCTTCCCGCCGAAGATTTCATAACTTTCATCAGACTTACAAGTATATCCAAGAGTCCCACAAGATTAAAAGCCATTGCTCTGCTTAGCCCTGATCTTGAATATTGTTGCTGCTTCCTCATATTAATAATTCCTTCCTTACGCAATGCTATGAATTCCTACAGTACAGGGACCAGTTCCACTAAAGCACTTGCATTAACTCTTTTATGAGCTGGTTATTTCATTTGTAGGGTGTGATTTCCTGAAATGTGTAAATAATAAAGGGGTTATGCCCTAAGGAGACCAGGGACCTACAGTTTATCTCCCTTTTAAGATGACACTTAACAAGGATATTAATAGAATAATGATTTTGAGTGATATTTTCTCTTTTCAAAGACAAAAAAACAAGGCAAATGAAGTGTTGAGGAAAGAGGCTGAGTAGGCTCTGAGCAAGTTGTTTACAGGATCTTAGCTCAACCATTCATTTTAATATTGACCTATAAGTCACTGTCCATCAGCTTCTCACTCCCAGGTGGCAGGCATTTTCTTCCCCCACACCTGCTCAAGGTGCTGAGGGGTGCAGTGAAAATGAGTCACTTCTTAGTTAGTGGGGAGTCAACAGAGACCATCAGGTTAGTAACTTTGTCTCCTATATGGCAAATTCAGGCTTCCACATGGGCTACATCCACAACAGACTACAATCTACCAGAATCAGTGGTACTGAGCGCAGGCAGCTATGAGTTGAACACAGGAAAAAACAGCTTAAAATTAGATAGCTGATAAGGCTTTCAAATGAAGGCTGTTTGTATTGTATTAATTCCAAAGAAAGCATGAACATAAGCTACACAAGGGTAAGACAAGGTTAGCTTTCCCCCATATGAGTAGGACTTTTATAAATACTATGGAATGGAAAATAATGAAATTAATTAATTTGCCCTAAATTTATAGATAGAACCACCACCACCTCAGCCAAGATGCAGATTTCTAAGCCAGTTAATGGGTCTAGGGTAGGGGTGTCGAACTCAATCAGAGAAGGGGCCAAAATCTAAAATCCAGCCTAAATCGCGGGCCGAATGGTTTACTGAAAAGTCATAAACTGTCATTGTGATGGAAACGCAGCGGAGTGCAGTGATGACAGCGCGGTGCGGGCCACATTGCAAGGCCTGGCGGGATGGATTTGGCCCGCGGGCCTTGTGTTTGACACATGTGGTCTAGGGCTCAGCTATGCTTCTCCCTGAAGGATATCATTTCCCAACTGTCCTTCTGGACATTACACAGATGATATTAAAAATGAGAGTTAACCTCAAAAGGCTGTCAAACCCATTACTGTACTCTTAGAATGGCCTTGGTTGGATATCTTGCTTAGAATTAAGGACTGACAAAAAAGGGAGTCCTTATTCTACATTTTATATCTAGTTACCACAAAACATGTAAAAGTAAGTGCAGTAACAACTCAGAGTTCAAGCAGAGCCTGATTTTCCTAATGATGCCAATACCTACCACTGGTAGGCACATCTACCTTTCTCAAATTGCCTTCATAGTCATTATCTCCTTATGAGGTTTCCTTCAATCACAGCTATGTGGGGACACACTGCTGACAACAGATAAAGCTTTTCTCCATACAATGGCATATGCAGCTCCAAGTCAGAGCAACAGAGACATGTTCAAACACATCAGGATAGAGTTTGAGGATATCCAAAATCTGCCTCTCAAATGATCCACATTTCCGGAACCCACCAAACTTTCCTCTTTTGTATCCCTCCTCAGAACCAATTTGGCTATCTACACTGCAGGGAGATCAGACTCGATGAGGAAAGTTGCTATGGCAACTAACTGCAAAATCTTGACTTTAAGAGGGTTGTCGTTCAAGCACAAGCTCCGACTGCTAGCCGTGAATTTTAAAGACCCAACAAAGATACTGGATGCCCTCCTAAGCTAGAAATGTTACGGTCTCTGCATGTGTTGTGGCAGATGGCGGGAAACACATGACATGCTGACTCTGTGGCAGTGTTCATAGGATCCATTGAAAAGAGGTGTCATTGCCACAAATATATATCCAAACAGGATGGATGCACTCACAGGCAATCACACCCCCAGAGGGCAGAAGCCCACCAGGAGGTGATTTGTGCGCCACCTGGAGATGGCCATACTCATTTGTGCTCCGTACCTTGAAGGCTGACACCTCGAGGGACCTTGTATGATGGGTAGCAGCTTTATCATTTCCTGCTTACACTTGAACACTGAGGCACAAATCTCATGGAAGGGGTAGAGAAAGACCGTATAGCTAGGGCTCCTCAGACATGACTGGGTTCACCAAACATTCTCTGTGAGTTAGATACAGAGCAAAGCTAAAGTTTGAGTTCCCTCTCTCCTTCAGGTATATGACCGCTTTCATGAGATGAAATTGGGTGTGCTTTATCTAAAAAGGGAAATCCTTGCAAGACATCTGGTCTTGGGTAGTATCTAACTGCCTGATCTCTTTCCTTGTGGAGATATCAGGCAAAAGCCAGGCCCAGAATTAAAACAAACAAACAAACAAACAAACAAACACACACCTGTGTGACTCTGGGAGGCCAGACAGAGGGCAATGAGCCCAGCGTACATCCTGAAGCCAGGTGCTTTAATCGCACCACGAAAGGGAGTATGTAGTGAGCAGGCCCTCTAGGTGACAGGGACAAAATGAAGGCTGTGCTACCCGACCAAATTGGGTTCAGAAACTGGAGAAAGCTAGAGGAAGGTTGGCAATGGCTCAGAGCACAGAAAGAGGAGGTTGAGTCTGAAAAATTGGTCCAATGGCTTCACCAGATTTCACACATTTCTGCATGGTAGGAATTGGTTTATGGAAAGATCTGGGACAAAAGAAATTTGGGGACACATCTTGGGTGGTGATTACAATTTGATTGAGCTTGGAAGGCTGTGGTCCTGGCAGACTACAGGCCTACACATCTTGAAATGAGAAAGAGGGTCTGTGGCCAGGATTGATGGGGCTGTGAAATTAAGCAGGTGTGTGAAGTTTTTACAGCTGTCCACATGGCAGAACTGAGGCCAGGAAGGGAGTGCAGAGAAAGGTCACTGAAATCAGTTGGTCTGTGTTTCCATCAAAAAAAAAAAATCAAATAAACCTACAACCACAACAAAACCCTTAGAAAGTACAAACTTGAGCTGGATCTAGCTGGGCGTTAAGCCTGACGACCTTACTGCTTGCCGTTAGCCCAATATGAGTAGAGACACATCTAGGATTCCAGATCTGGAAGGATCTGGATAGAACATCACTGTGCAGTTGGCAAAGGGCTTCTAGGCATTGAGTTAAGAATTTTTGCTACATTATCCCCCCCATCTCTAATAGCATGGTCGCTAGAATGGCAAAGGGATGCTGGAATGGAAAACAGATTAGCAAATGACCACAGCCCAGGTTCTCCCATAGATTCCAGAAACATCTTCACAAAATTTATGAAACCACTCTCAATAAATTGGGTGGGAATGATATAAAGGGTCACACAACAATGCTCCTTCTTGTTCTATCATTCCTCTTTCTGGTATATTAATTTTCCATAACTGCCATAAACATTACCATAAACTTAGTGATTTAAAACAACATAAATGTATTATTTTGCAGTTCTGTAGGTCAGAAGTCTGACATGAGTCTCACAGGGCTAAAATCAAGTTGTCTAAAGGTTGTTTTTTTGAGGCATTGGGGGAGAATCTGTTTCCTTGTCTTTCTCACTATATAGAGTAGGAGTGTCGAACTCAATCAGAGAAGGGGCCAAAATCTAAAATCCAGCCTAAATCGAGGGCCGAATGGTTTACTGAACAGTCATAAACTGTCATTGTGATGGAAACGCAGCGGAGTGCAGTGATGACAGTGCGGTGCGGGCCACATTGCAAGGCCTAGCGGGACGGATTTGGCCCGCGGGCCTTGTGTTTGACACATGTGATATAGAGGGTACCCAGATTTTCTGGTTCTTGCCACTTCCCTCCATCTTCAAAGCCAGCTATGGCTGGTAGGGCCCTGCAGGACCTCCTCTTCTGGCCTCCTCTTCTGCCTCTCTCTCCCAGTTTTAAGGACCCTTGTGATGACATTGGCTGTATTTTAAAAGCAGTTGTTTAGCAACCTCAATTCCATCTGCAGCTTCAGTTCATCTTTTCCATGTAACATACCACATTCACAGGTTCTAGAGGTTAGGATGTGAACATCTCTGGGGGCTCCTTACCCTGCCACACCTGGTATTCAGAACACTGTACAGGTGATGAGTAAACATATGCCTAACATGGAAGACTTTGGAAGGATGCCCAAGGAAAGCTCCAGGCCTCAGAGGTGGCTCCTTTGCAGAGACTGAGTGCTTATTTGTGTTTATGAAAAAGTATTCATGAGCACTTGCCCAGTTCTACCCATTCCCATGGGCGGGCCCCTCAACATGGCTGGGAAAGCACATGTCCCAACACTATGACATTTCCCAGTGAGAGAGCCGGAGGATTGCAAAAATAACGCCAACTTGACTTGCAGCCAATTCCCACACTCAGCTTGTTGGAGAAAGGCTCTAGGATAGAGTGTGGGAGGCGATAAAATTTCTTGCTGATGAGCATGTGGGATGACCACATCATCCCATGTGCCCAGAGCAGTAAGGCAGAAAGAGAGAGCGTTTCTAATTCTAGCATTAATGAAAATAAAAGTCTCCACACCATCATTTCTCAGTTGCTAGCCCAAATGAAGATTCTACTCTGTGCCTCAGTTCTGTTGTGGGTTTTGTTTTTTATTTTTAGTCTCCCTCCAAGGCTTTCCAGTTGGAAATCCATTAATTGTCACGGATACTGGGAAGCCATTAGCAGGGGAACTGACCCAAAGTCATTTTCAGCAAGTACTGGAAATGAGACATCTGGGAGGCACCGAAGATGGGATGGCAGCCTCCCTGTGGACATTCAGGTTCCTGAGTTCCTGGCTAAGGAAGCAGTGATACTCATTAATGGTGTTGCATATAAATTTTGAATGACAAGTTTGCTGTATCTGACATGTCTGGGAAATTGACCAGCCCTTTATAATCTCACATTCACTCTGCTTTCATGAGAGATAGAGCACAGACTCTGCCAAGGTTCACTGTGAGACTTTGGACAAGTCATGTGCCTTCATGGGGAATTTAAGCATTGATCTAAAGCACATGTGTCAAACACAAGGCCCGCGGGCCAAATCCGTCCCACCAGGCCTTGCAATGTGGCCCGCACCGCGCTGTCATCACTGCACTCCGTTGCGTTTCCATCACAATGACAGTTTATGACTGTTCAATAAACCATTCGGCCCGCGATTTAGGCTGGATTTTAGATTTTGGCTCCTTCTCTGATTGAGTTCGACACCCCTAATCTAAAGTAAGAACGTAGTTTATATCTGAAACCCCTCCAAGCTGCAAACACTGATCCCTTCTCTCCACATGTAATTAGCGCTTCATGTTCTTAGAAACCTCAGAAGCTTCCAAGGCCTTCTGACAATTATGCTTCTCTCAGACGTGAGTTTAACAACTGAGACTCTCCCAGGTCCTCATCATTCAAGTCAGCAGGGGAATAGAAACTAGCTCACTGCATGGAAAGACCCCCATCTCTAAGATGACTTTTTTTTTCTTTCTCCCAAGCACAATGGATTTGGACCTGGTGCACAACCCATCTGTTTGGTTTGGTGTTTGCCTGATGGCGTGGGAAGAGCAGCAAGCAAGCACAGCCTTAGACACCAGATGTTCAAAATGCTGTACTTTCTCCTCCATATGTGGCCTGGAATCTGAAATGGACCCAGGATAAAACTTTTAGACCTAAGAAGATGAACTTTAGATGTTGCAGTGACCATTACCCCCCTCAAGACATACAGTAATATATATATATCTAATTGCAGTGTCCCCTCGGGAGTTTGTTGCTTGCTATGATGTTCACTGACCACCACAGGGCAGCACCATGGAACAAAGGAAGGCTCTAGCCAGCAGCCGGAAGGCCCTGATCCCTGATCGGCCCTGATTGCCTGCCAGGCCTAGGAACCCTACCCATTCATGAATTTCATGCACCGGGCCTCTAGTGGACTACAATATAAGAGAAGTAAGGGCTAAATGGACCTCCTGTACTCAAGCTCCATCCTAGCATCTAAAAAAGATGCATATCAGGCGTGCATGGGCTCTCTTGTGTATAGGAGGGTTGTATGTGAGGAATTGGCCCTTGATTCCAGCAACACTTACCTTGAAGGTTTTAGTTGTCCCTACATCCCCTTCCTTTGTTCTAAGGCATCAGACTAGTTCTCTGGGAAGGATCTACTTCTGGTCCTGAATCTACTGGAAACAGATCTTATAGAGATGACTGTAGACACCTCTTCTACAGAGAAATGCAAAGCCTCCTGGAAGGAGGGACCCAAACTGCTGGACATCTTGGCACTTAAGAAGCACTGAGGTCCTGGTGTATGATGCTGAATGTGGACCCTCTCTCAGTGAAGCCCCTGCCCAATTTGATGATATAACACCTGAAGGATGTCTATACTCTTTGGCTCAGTAATCCCTCTTCTAAGATTTATTGGGAGAAATTAACTTCAAATGTATCCTGCATTTACATGGAAAGATATTCAGCTTAGCAGTATTAAAAAATAAATTTAAAAATTTAAGCATCCTAATTGTCAAATAAGAGAATTATTTAAATGAGTATTAATATGCACACACATTGGGATAGCAATGTGTGTGCATATGGCAATTAAAAGTTATACTACTGAGAATTATTTCATGTTCTGAAAAACTCTCATGATAGAATAAGGGAAGAAGAATAAAGAAAATGCAACTGGACTTCGTGTACTTGCAAGCCTCTAAACATCATGCATAGACAAAAGATAGAAGAGGGGATATAAAAAATTTAAAATGATTTCTGCAGGAGACTGAATTATAGATTATTATAACTTTCTTCTATAAGCTTTGCTAGATTTTTCCAGAATTTCTACAATAAACAAGCATAAGAAATCTAGCCCTAGTACTGGATATCCCCTGACTGGATGGCTAATGTGCTGTGTCATCCCAAACTGATCTGTGTGGCCAGGGGCTACAATTAGGATGCTTTCGGGGCTTCTGCCAGAAGATGACCCCACCTTTGAAGCCAACATGCTCAGGAGCCCACCATGCTGGCTGCTCAACCGGTCTAGGCTCCCAATTGCAATGAGATAATTGGGAGGGAATGCCTAGGTTTCAAGGAGGGTGATTGCAAGAGGCATGATCTCTGACAGTTACCCGCTGCCCGGCGCTCCCGCCTACCAGTTTCGGGGTCACATTGGTGTTCACAGGGGTCCAAGAGCCGCCGGGCACAGAGGTCCATGGCCCATGGCCCACTGGAGTTCTGCTGAGAGAAGAGGACCACCTGGGCAGGGTTCAGCCAGTCACTGGCATCCAGCTGGCTCCCTTCCAGCAAGATGAAGCGGCTCCCTGTAGGGGAGAGAGGAGGCATCCTGTGTGTGCACACAACAAATAAAAACATACATACACACAATACACAAATAAAAACATACATGCATACAACACACACAAATATAACAAACTCATACACAGAGAAACAAACACACAGAAGCACACACAAAAATAAACACACATATACACACACAAAACATACATATCCACATAGAAGTACACACACACAAACTTACATATACACATAAGCACACACAAGAAACACACATGCATGCAAGCACACACACAAAAATACATGTACATACTCTGCAGATTAGCCCCAGTCCAAGGTCATTCCTCCTACTAGTCTGGGCCATCATGAGTGGTACCAAAGAAAGGTACCAGAGATAGAGGCTAGGCCACCCCTTAGATATCCCACTGCATTTTCCCCTGCTGCCTTGTCCCATGTCATGCCCACTAGGCTGGACCTATGGGATACAGGGGCAGAGCAGCTCTGTGATGGTCATGGCTTTGCTCCATCAGACCTGGCCGCAAGGACCTGCTGCCTGTCTTCACTGGCCATTAAAGAGCAGACCCTCTGGCAGTGGGAAAAGTCCCCACTGGATTTCAGCCTTCCAGCAACTAAGAAAACAGATTCTAGCAAATCACTCAGGTGCTCTAGCCTGAACTAATTCGGGGGCTCTCAGAACCTATATAATTCCTTCATTACATTGGAGTTTGCTGGATTAAATTGTTGCTATGGAGTTCTAGGCCTATGATAAGTTACTACAATTAAGAATTTCTCACCAGGGCATATCAAACTGAGGCACTGCTGATGCGGAAACACCTCTGCTCCTCCATTCAGCTTGTCCCCTCTCAGGGGCTACAGGGATCTGTACCAACCTACCTGTTCTGGGATGTTCTTCATTTCTCTACCAAGATGGGAGCTACTGACAAACAACAGAAATGGGACACTGAGTGTGCACAGAGAAGAGGTGACCTACTCAGTTTTTTTAACCTTATTTTTGATTTCACGTGTGAACAATCCAGTTTTGTCCTAAGCCTTATTTATCTGTGTTTATTTTCCCCTCACCTATAGTCATCGGTAACTATAACCACGACCCTGGCTTCTCTATACCCTCTCTTGCCGAACCCAAAACCTTCCTCAGTGAGGAAGCTGCATCTCAGAAGTGGGCTCACCATCAGCGATTAGGTGCTCGGGGACGTGCAGGGTGATTTTGACAACGAGAGGGCAGCTGACATGGGAGGAACACACCAGGCCGATCACACAGCTGCTGAGGCTGATCAACATCAGGGTGGTCTTATTCACAGGACTTCGGGGAGAGCCCACTGCAAGCAAGACAAACAAGATATGTGTTGGTAAATATCTTTCAGTGAGAAGCCAGCTTAGTCTTTGGCTGCCCAAACAGGAGGCAGCCGGCAAACCTGGGCAGCAGATGTGTGCAGCTGCATGACCTCAGTGACATTCAGCCTCATGGAACACCATGGCATGGCTCAGAATCAGAGGGGACTTGGCCTACTTGTGGCCCTCAGGGTCAACAATGGTCAGTAGTGTGCAAGTCATCTGCAGTCCTGCTGGGCCAGGCTCACAAGAGAAATAATAAAGGAGGAAGTTCTCCCCCGGTCTGCACCTGGCTGAGCTCCAACCACTTGTCAAGGATCCTGCTTGAATTCCCTGCACTTCCCACAGCTGTCCACAGAGGGCACTCTCCCAAATCAGCTCCATCACTTCCCAGTAATTTCCTGAGCTTAAGGAGCTTGCACCTATTTTAGTAGGTGGTAGTCCCTGCTCTGTAGGGTATGGGTGGAGGAAAATGAGGTAAATCCATTTTGAGGATGTCGCATCAGAAGGCTCTCCCCAGTTAGTGGGTTAAGGACACAAATGGAAGTTCAATGAGAAAATAATGGAGCTGGGGAATTAGAAACACTCCCAGTCAGGTGGGGACAGTGATGGGAAGGAGGAGTTTTAGTGTGATTTTTGTTTGTTTTAGGTACCAGTGATGAAGATTTCACATGAAAACAGAACAGATGTGGGAAAGGAAGAAAGCAAGGGGAGTTGCCAACAAAATATGTCGGTCCTTTGGACTTGTCTTGTGGTCTTTAATATTTATTACGGATAGAAATAAAAGGTATATGTGATATCTGAGAATGCTGTTTTATATACTTTTTGAAATTTTGAATATATACTTCCTTACAATGAACCTATGTGTGCACAGTCACTACCCACTCTACAAGTAAGAAAAATAGGTCTCAACGAGATTAACCTCATAGTGACAGTTAACACTAATGAAGTATATTAAGAGTCAGAGACTCTTAAGGAGGACCAGGGCCTCATGGCTCATATTACTTGACAATGACCATCTCTGAGGCAGTGCCGCAGAGGAACAATAAGCTAGAGAGGTCACAGGGCAGGTCAAGGATCAAGCTGCTACTAGGAGCGAAGCCAGAACAGAGCACAGGCCCAACTGAGTCTAAGCCCTGATCCTTGGGTCCGTGGCTGCACCATCCTTTCTGGGAGCTGGTTCCCTAAGTGGGTGCACTGTCAGGGGCTGGGAAGCAGAGACTCCGGGGTTGGGGAAAAGCAGGAAGCCTCTGGATCCTCTGTCCCTGGATACCTGGAGATATTCTACTTAAGCTACTATCCTTTGAGCATGGAGTCTATTTCCCCAAACTTACTTACAAATTTGGACTCCAGCCCAAACCAGGCCTGAGTAGCAGAACTACTCCCAGAATGTTCCTCGGGCACTCAAGTGGAAATCCCAAACTGGACTACACTTCCCTTTACCCTTGTTCCCCTTCCAATGGCACTGTCATTTACTTGGTTTCTCAAGTCCTAATACTCTTTCATGTCTAACTCTTCCCACCCTCCCACCACCAATGACACTAAGTCATTTTTCATTTTGTGTTCAGACTTTCTTTAGTCTCCATTGCTCTCTCCCTGCTTATACTTATCACCTCACACCTGGGCAATAGCAATAGCCATCTACTCACCTCGCCTCAACCTCCCCCACCCTTACTTACCCTTCCAGGCTGCCCTAGAGGGACCCTCCATCAACAGAGGACAGGGCAGTGCTTTTTAAAGCCTTAACGACTCCAGCTGAAAGATTGGGCCCAAGCCTTGTAGTCAAGGCCATGGGCTTTCTTTTGACCTTCCAGCCATCCTGAGCAAACCACAGACCTGCACCATGAGCTTCACTCTAATAAACTAGTCACTTCTCTACAACTAGACCTTTATCGTTTATGTCTCTGTGACTTTACGCATGTCACTTCCTCCCCCATAGAATGTCATTTCATCACCTTGTCAGCCTGGTCTACACCTACTCCTCAGTCTCAGCTCGAACAACAGCTCCCTGTAAACACTTCCCTGAAATGTTTAAGAACAAATTCTCACTCATTCCTTATTGTTCCTCTAGCCCTCAGTGCACCCTGCTGTTACAGCTCTTCTCACAGTGTTATCACTGTTACAGCCACTTGCCACTCCTCTCCTGTGATGGCAGGAATTGGCAAGACACCTTCTTGTCTCTCTAGTTCTTCTGCTTCATCAGCCCATCATCCATCAAACTTCAAAATCTCCAGTCATTCCTAGGACCACCAGAACCAGGGCAGACATGGTAGCATGGCATATGAGTGGTGATCCTGAGTTAGCCAGCCTGTTTCCCTGCTGTATATTCATATCCTGGGTTACAGCTGCCATACTGAAGTACTTCCACTTGCTTGAAAATGCCCTGTTATTTTGTACCTTTAAGGCTTTTTATACGCCACTTTCCTCTATTGGAATGCCCTTACCATAGATTCTCCTATTTCCATAAATTCTTTATATTGTATACAACCCAGGAGCAATTATTTTCTCCTTTCCATTTTTTTTTTTGCCTCCAATTGCTGTCAGGTAGAATGTATTGTTCTCACTTCTCAGTATTCATTTTCCTTTATTTATATTATTAAATTAAGACTTATCACCGTGCCATGTTTTCATGTTTCTACCACCTATCACACAGCCTGACCCATGGCAGGTAGGTTATGAAATTTCTTGCTGGCCTGATTGATGTATCCAGTTCAATTGAACAAACACTTTCAAGCATCTATCACAGGCCAAATCCTCCACTAGGCACTTTGGTAAAATAAATTAGGCATGCCCATCCCTAAGAAGCTTACAGTCTAGTTAGCAGCAATAAATAGCTGATGTGCTAGGAGAGCTTGGTATTTAAAAGTAGTAGTCTTATGCTGCAGAGAAGCTCACTCTAATTCATTACTATGGTTTTCCTCAAACAGGATTTTATTAAAGCAGAGCACATCCTGCTTTGGTATGGCCTGAGCTGAGGAGCCCAGGTTGACTATTTCTTGTACATAAATATGTAAGGAGGACCAGAGGGCCCCCATTCTCTCCTCAGGGACACTGGGGCATCAGACATTGCATTACCCAGAGCCCCAGTGAACTCTTAAGAAAAATGTTAGGAAGAAGTTTTACATTGATAGCTGCAAAGCTTATGGAAACTGGAGCTGAGGAATTATAGGGGCTTTTTCCAATTATTGGGAAGAGTGCCCTCAGTACGAAAGGAACTCAAGTGGAGGCAGGAGGAGCCAACAGGTAGCTGCCTTTTGAGGGCATTGGTTTTTGGTTGGGAAAATTCAATTGCGCATAATATAATGTGATGCTACTAAAATATCCTCCATGGTATCTCAATGGGCCAAAGTTCTTTAATATGAAGTATTGTGGGAATCTGATGCTGCCCTGGTGATAATTCTAACAGCAACAACAATAGGAATTTCATAGTCCTTTGCCAGTCAGAAGAAAAAAAGCATGTTTTAATATAATTCAATCATGACAATTGTCCTATTGTTAACCCATTTAATATGTGAGGGAACTGAGGCTCAGAGGAATTGTTCTTATCACACAGCAAGTAAATGGAGCTGATTGGTTCTTGAACCCAGATCTCTCTCAGTGAGGATGATGATGCCCATAAGTCATAAGAAGTAGCAGCCACACATGCAGTAGCCACACCTGAAGCCACTAAACATCAGGGTGGAGTCACACAGGCAGTGGGTGCATGGAGGGACAACCCCATTAATGCTGAGCAGAATAAATGAACTAACTTGGACCCTGCCAGGGGAGAGAAGGGAATTGGAGGTGTGCACTCCAGTGATTCCACAGAGAGGGGATTAAAGGGCAAATACCATTACACACATATTTTAGGCCATAAACTGTCCTTTAATTACCCTTCCCATCCCTGCCTCACCCAATCCCAAGGCAAGTGTGGCTGGATAAGCAGGGGTACATATCCTGTCCATTTTTTCACATGTAACACACTTTATCAACTTTATTTCCTATCTCTAAACAGCAAAATATATATGAGACTCCTGAGGCTTCCAGAAGGAATTGAGAGTCTTCTGACCAAGAAATAGCCTTTCAAACAACTTGGAAACCTGTTTGAGAGTGCCATTGTCTGGGAGAGATGAGTCTCCGAAACGGTCCACTCTAGGCTCTTCTTTCTTCCTTAGGAAACACTGCCACTTAGAGTCTGAGAATCATTCCCACACACTGACTTGGAGCAGTGAGCCCATAACCCAAACCAGCACCTCTTAGCTCCCTCCCCTCCCCTTCCCAGAGCTCCTCTGCCTCCACTTCGTCTCTCCATGCTTCCTACCTCGACTTCGTCTCCGGCTCCGTGAGGGGTCAGTATAGAAGGTCAGCTGGGGATCGTTTTCTGTCTCTGTGCCAGAATCCCCTTCAGGGTTCAGGAAGGCGGAACCAGCTGTAATGAACAGGATCACGGCAAAAGAACATCTTCAGTCTTGTCTTCATGGCACCACATCATTGGGCAAGTTCAAGATAAAAATTAATAAAAATGAGAGCAGGTTGACTGACAATCTGGGAGGAGTAGCCATGGGAACTGGAGCTTTCTGAGATACAGATTTATTGGAGAAATCAACTTTTATATGACACCAATCACTAAAGCCCTTCTCCACCCAGCCCTGTGCTCCTATCAAGGAGGGTATTGCTAACAGCTCCCTGCTGGGCAGGCCCGCATAGATGGTGGGTGGAAAAGGAAGAAAGGGAAACTTCCCTCATTCCAGGTCAGGCTTCTGGTTGATATGAGACTGGATTTATGTCTCAAGGGGCATATGTCTAGAAGCTTTAATATCTATAGGATATTATATTTTTTCTGGTTCAAGAATTTATATATTTATATTCAATGTGCAGGGAGAAGATAATAAAGAAAAAAACACAAAAATATGTAAAGGGAACAACTCTGATGTCCCCTAAATTTTTTAAATCAGAGCAAAATTGATGTATGTCAGTAACATCTGATGTATTTACTCTCTGCCTTTCCTGATAAAAAACATATGAACATTATTAAATCTCTGCTTAAAAATGGCATTCCGCTGCACCTTCTCTTTTATGACCTCATTTTTCCCCAAGTAATAGATGAGAGGCCAACTTTCCATATTAACAGGCACAGATCTCTATTGTCATAAATGGCTGCATGGTTGGCCACTGGATAGGAGTGTGCAGATGATTAACCAGTTCTCTCTTGACAGACACCAAAGCTATTCCCAATTTTGCTCTCTTTTTAACAATGTGATAAAAAACAAAACAAAACAAAAAACCTTTGACATCCATAAAGGCATATTTGTCCAATTGTTTTCTAAGGGTAAATTCTTGTTGATGAAATTACTTGGGCATCAGGTTTGTATATTATTTGAGCTTTCTGGTAACTCATACTCAACAGAAAAGATTGCATGAGAGTGGTGGTCGAGGATATTAAGGGCCCTGGCTCCACCAATAGGAAGGAGTCTTCCTGCACGTCCCAACCTCAGACCAGGTACCTCTCGCCTTGTTGTTTATCCGCTTCCTCTGGCTGCTGGAGGTGTGCGAGAGCAGTGTGGCCTGCTGGTGGTTGGAGTCCACGGGGCTGGTGGCGATGATGTTATCTTTGTACTTGTTCATCAGCGACAACTTGGCATTGTCACTCCCTGTGTAAGGAAAAGTCAAGGCAAGAACTTTGAGAGAGAAGGTCAGAGGAAGTGAGAGCGAGGGAATCTGCATAAACCAAGGAAGTGGAGTTTTCACAGAATTAAAATAAGGAACCCTTCAAGTGAGAGGTTGGCAGAGACAGAAATACTTTGATTTCTAGGAGACCACAAAGTTGTGAAAAGAGAAGGAAAAGTGATTCCAACTGGAAATTCAATTAAACTAATTCTGTGTGGACAGGGACACCAAGTGTGGCCCTTTAACTAGATACAGACTATAGAATGTGATTTGAGTGTATTCACTCAGAATATGGCTTCTCATTGCCACAGTCTGTACCAGTCCCTATTGTCTGGCATCCAGCTCATTCACATGTTTGTGTGATCTGCTTGCTTTCTGATAGCAGCTGACTTTGTAACCCCGGAGCAGCACAGGGCTACTTGATGGGCTTAGCACCAGGCTAGGTGTCACAGAGAATCTGAGACACTAATGATCTAACCCAGGAGTTCCCACCTGGTGTGAGGTCCATGCTGGCCTTCTCATTGCAGCCCTGCAGGGAGTCAAGGGTGCGGGTGACCTGGCTGGCAAAGTCCTCCCCTCCATTCATGCACTCCCTCTGTAGGTGGTGGCGTAGGTCGGTGATGTCATACTCATAGCCATCCAGGATGGGTGTCTCCCGGATGCTCAGCGTGCCGCTGGAGTTGTGGCCCTGCACGCGGGCGTTGCGCAGACTCTCCCGTCCATGCCCGCCAATCAGCACAGAGGGGATGTAGTGGATCTCGTTGGCTGCCTCAGCACTGGCACTCTTCTGGGGCTGGGGGACCCGGCGGCGTTTACACCAGCGGCGGCGAGTGTACAGGATCATCACCAGGCACAAGATGGACAGCAGCAACGCAATCATGCCACCCTGGAGAGAGGAAAGCAGATGGAAGTGGGGGATGGTGTGCTCGTCCCTAAGAGAGGCATCTCCCCTCTGCTACCACCACCAGTCACTCATTAGTTCATTCAGGTGCAAGAAGCACTTGTAACAAGTGTCGCTTAGCAAAAAAGGGACAGTCTGCCTGTAACTTGTGTTTGAGGTGAAAGAAAGATGGGACTGGGATGACCAGTGCATCATTTCAAGTGTTCCACAATTGCTTTCAAACAAAGACATCTTTGTGATTGTATATGTGTGTGTTTCAGCTTCAGAAATAAGGGGTAGGGTTAGTCTGTTAAGGCAAATCTGATCCATGCAAAGCTACTTTCAGACCAATTCCTTTAGCAATGTGAGGGGATCTAGTTTCTCCTTTTCTCACATCTGAAAATCAATTCTGTAGATTTTTACTCTGGCTCCACCAATGATCAGTGAGTCCTCTAAATTCGAAATCTCAGGTGCCCAGTCTGTGTGATGGAGAAGAGACACCCTCACAGGGTGGTGGTCAGGACTAAGTCAGGTAATAGTGTAAAGTGCCCAATAGAGTATATCCCACAGAATCAAGGCCATCCTCAGCCTAACCTTAAGTATTTCCATCAAAGTGACTGCCCAGCAGGGAAGACCATGGACCATTCTAAAGGGAAGTTTCTATCCAAGTGTGTGCAGGGACCTGACTGCCTGGCATGACTTTTGGGTCACCACTGCCCTGGAAGATAGCCTTCTCCCACCCCCACTAGCCAGAGTGATGCTCCCATTCTCACTGCGTCTCCAGAGACTCCTGCCCTGGAGTCAGGCTGTCAGGAGAGCTTTCTTCTGAACCTTATGCTCTAAGTCTATCCTCTGAGGCCAGGAGCTGGGAGTTTGTCAGAGATAAGGATGCACTGCTCTTAGATGGAGCCCCTCCCTGGACACCTACCCAGAACAGGGTTGGGAGGGAAAGTCTGGCAAGCCTGTTCTGCTCAGCACCCAGAGGACATAAATTGCCCCATGTACAACTGTAACCACTCCTTTATTTGGTCCATGTCCCTCCAAACTTATTTCATTAGGTGGGGGTATGTCACATGGCTCCTCTCTTAATCAGTCTTAGGCTTCAATCACTGCAATCCCGTCATACAGGCTGGAAATGGAAACCCCACAGGCTGAGTCAATATTATTCTCCCATACTTCTTAAAGGGGACTTTTTCCAATCTCATAATCATTATGTCTTGGATTTATAAAGTTTCTCTCCTCATAAATCTTCCCATTTTCCCTCCCTCTTCTATCATCACTGTGAGCAAAGAAACATGTGCACGCACACACACACACACACACACACACACACACACACATACACCAACACACACACAAAAAAACATACATATATTGTATAAAAACACACATTCACAACACAAACACACACATATACACATTCACAAAACATACACACACACACACACATTACACACATGCCACTTTTGAACAGGCAGCACAGAGGAGCTGAGATAAGAAGCCACAGAATAGCTGCCAAGTGACAGGTCACACCAGGTGGCTTATTGGGGCCTCCAGACTTTCAAAGGTCTCTTTTATCTGTGGAACTCCTCCTGGTGAAATCTCTTATGCAAGTACAGAGCAAGCATAAACATGAAGCTGCTCAGGTTACAGCTGGGGTGAGAGTTGACAGCCCCAAATCCTGGCTCCTAGCTAACTGCCTGTTGTCCTGTCCTCCACCCTCCATCCGGAGTCCTGCAGACATGTACACAAGAGTCTTTGGGGCTTAGAAAGTGCCACATCTGAGCCCACACCAGTTTGCTGAGAAGGGAATGCTGAGTCCAGCTCAATAGGTTTTCCGCAGACCAACCCCGTATCTCAGAGTCAGGCCCATATCCTTTCCTTCACCCCAAACTAAAACTGCAACAATAGGTAACTAAGCCACACAGGAAGAAAAACTTGCAGAGTGAGAAAAGTTGTCAGACACTGAATTAGGTCTGAGCAAGCAAGAGGTAATTTCATTCCCTAAAGAGTTCTAAAAGCAGCATAAACATCCATCTCTGAAGAATGGTTTAAACACCATCTTTCCTGCTAACACAGAAGTTTCAGAGCCCCTTCCACTCATCTCCTTTCCCCCTGATTCTCATTTCAGATGACCACTGCAGGGCTTGAAGATCAGTATTAGGTTGTTTCCTGATATTATCCTATATAATAAAGAGATAATATGCTAATTAGACCAAATAGCATAACGACCATCCAGATATCCATCAGGATGACTTTCCCGACAAAGCCGGGACTGCAAGGGCCAGCTGAGGCTGCAAGGGCTGCGAGGGCTGTCTGGGCTGTGAGGGCCAAGTCCCTTACACGATTGAGCCTCTAGTGCAGGGATAAAAAGAGAACAATCACCTACTTTGGGGTCTTACCATGTATCAGATATTTGTTTTAATTTCTTCACACTTTTAACTCTAAGGGGTAAAATTAAACTATTTATTTAAATTATATGTTCCCTATTTTACATGTAAAAAGGCTAGGGCACAGAGAGAAAAACACACAATAAAACCCAACTTGCCCAAAGTCACACAGCATATGACTAGGACTGAAATTGGGACAAAGAGATTGCCACTTCAGAGCCCCACTCCAACCCACATGACCACGGTCATCCTGAATGAGCTTCATTCCTGGCATATATCTCACAATCCTAATTCCTCCAACATCCATCCTCACTTCAAGGAAAAGAGGAGTTATTCAAAGTGCCCATCCAGCTGACTATGGGTCAGACAGCACTGTCATCAACACACAGTCTTGGACTAAGCACCCAAGAGGTGTTCCACCCAGGACCCATCGGTAGTGGGGAATCCACACTCCCATTTTCAGGTCACGCATCACTCCCTGCCTGAGGAAACCATTAGGCCTTCAACATAGTTGAATTTCAACAAAGAAATCTGTGTTTTGGTACAACTGTGAGACTCACTGAAACTCCCTAGGTTCAGCTCCCCCTTTACTGATGAAGAAATAAGGCCCAGAGAAACGACAAAAGCTAGATTCTCGTTCACTGCTCTTTCATGGGACGGACTGTTTTGTTAGGTTATTGTAGAATTCCCATTTCCATGTGTCTGCCTAGGCACTCAGGACTAGTCTATTTTGTAAAAAACATGATGACTTAATGGGAGCTAGAATACACATTATGTTGTCATGTGCTCATGCTCACATCCAGGTGGAAGTCTGTTTGGGGTTGAAAGCATGGAGCTCCCAGCAGACTTGGCTTTTGTCAGACATGAAGATATGGGCAATTTGCTTTTCTTTCTTCAACTTGGTTATCAGGAAGCTCCTAGTTACAGCTCTTGGCCCAAGCTTTCTTTTCATTCCACTTGCCCTACCTCTTTGTTTCATTAGCTGATTTGAAAGAAATCATAATGGATCTATAGAAAGTGCCAAGAGTTCTTCACACACGCTACCCTCGCTCTGAGTTTCTGTTATTACCTTAGCTGTGTTCGGAGCATATTCTTCATTTATGTGTCTTAGTTTGCTTTTATGGCATTAAGAACATAACAAAATTAAGAAACATCTGAATCCAAGTGAAACAAGTTGCAAACTATAAATCTTAAAAAAATACCACTTGCCAGTGTGGCTCAGTTGGTTGAATGCTGCCCCATGTACTGAGAGGTAACAGGCTCAATTCCTAGTCAGGGCACATGTCCAAGTTTCAGACTCAATCCCAGTAGGGGGCGTATAGGAGACAATGGATCAATGTTTCTCCCCCCCTCTCTCTCAAATCAATAAAAATATATTTTAAAAAATAATAACAATGACTGCATGATATGAAATTATTTTGCTCTTTGTTCATCTTTCCATGAGTTTTCTGATTATTCTATTGATTTTCCTCAAAACTGTAAACATTTTATAACTAGAAGTACATTTGGGGTATATGAGAACTCCACATCTATTAACAAGTTGCTTGCAAAAAAAAAATTGGCATTTAAAAATATGTTTTCTTTAAAAATCAATAAATCGTTTCTACTGGCTTTAACAGAGATCAAACAAATGAAATCGGCTTTTATTTTATTATGACACTGACATTTTTGGCCCTTACCCTAGAGAATAGCATGAGGTTTGTCAGGTAATTTGCAGATTTTAGAATCTTTTCTGTAACACCGATGGTGATTGCCCAGGAATAGAACATGCTTGGCAGATCTCCCTTCTATGCTTAGCTCAGTCATGTAAGTCAACCAGAGGCAGTCTCATTATCTGACCTGTGTATTGGTTCTGGGTATGGGTCACACCTCCCTCCCTACCTTAGTTAACTCCTTCTTGTCCTTCAAAGTGAATTTAGTGATATAACCTCAGAAAATGTTTCCCTAATCTCACTGAACTTCCCATAGAATCCTCCATATGACTCTACTCACAAGGACATTTACCTTTGATTTGCTTGTCCATCTCATCTAAGTTTTAGACTTCACAAGAGCAGGAACAACCAAGGTCCAAGGTTAAGCCCAGTGCATGGCACATAGCAGGTTTTTAATAATTGTAAAAGAAAGAGACGGAAGAAAGGAGGGAAGTAGAGGTAAATTTTGATATATTTCAATATGGACATCTTCTATGGGCCTGCAAGCAAAGCTTATTAATATATAAGTCAGTTGCTTATGTGACTCATTCATTCAATTCATTCCTCAATCATTCAACAAGTATCTACTCACTTTAGCAAGGCATTTTGCTAGTGGTCACTGTTTTGGGGATTCTGCCAGACTAATACAGGAACAGGTTCTGATCTCATGGAGTTTACATTGGAGTTAGAGGAAGTAATCTGTATAACTCATTTTTAAAGGTAAATGCAGAAACAAAAGAAGATAACAAACAGCTCACAGGGACTAGAAATAGGCAGTCATTATTCTTCTTCCAAGAGAAGAAACTAGGATAGGTAAAGAGATCTTGGACTAGATGGCACTCTAGGTAATATCTTAGGGGTGAGTGGACTTCTTCTCTTATCCCAAATCAGTGTCATATGATCCATAGATCTCAAAATAAAGAATCTGGATCTATCAATGTCATCAACACTTGGGATATCACCTGGATTTTGTGAACCCTTGGCAAAGAAATGGAAAAGCTGTGATTTTTGTTTCCAGCTACCATCTGTCAAGGGACTACAGCCAATTAATCAGCTCACATTTCAAAGCTTAGTTTCACCCTAGGAGGAACCAGAAGAGTGAATCCGAGACGTAATTAATTATCCCTCAAGACAACTGGACATACTGAATTCCACTGATATTCAAAAGGAAATTAAAGGGTGGCTAACAAAATAAGATTCAAATAGACAAGTTTGGTAGCTCATGTCAACTATTTCTCCCAATTAACAAACCTAAAGGTCTGGGCACAGGTCCCCTCTCATGTATGACAATGATCACTCACACCTGTCTCTGGCTTTCAAAGGAAAGAGACAAAGAGGAGAAAAACTAAAGCCCACATGAGCAATGCTGATCATATTCTAATCTACATTCCAATGGACCAGGGGTAAGGAAAGGATGAGGTAGATAGGTGACTTTTTAAAGTCTCGTCCATCATTGTGTTTCTATGAGCCCAATGGAAAACCAGACCCAAATTACTAATAAGATGAACATAAAAATAGTGCTAACCAGTGGAATGATGATGCATAACTTTCTGAATCTACCTAAGGCCTTCATCTATCAAATGAAGTGATTGAAAGAAAGACACTAAATCTTCCAACCTGAACATGTCCTGAGTGTAACACTGGTCCTAGGAGAACTAGAAATACTTCAAAACAGGTAAACTGACTGTAGAGAACCTGTCTGTGAGAAATTCCTGCCCAGTAAAGCCAGAAACTGCAGACAAAGAAAATAATGGAACCTGTCCTTTCAAGGTGGGCCATGAAGTCCTCATAAGCCAACCTACCCACTTCTCCAAAGGCACAATAAGGCCTTTGGAATCAGATGATGCCACTGAAATTGTAGTAACAAGTTCTTGACCTTGAGGCTCCTTTTACTGCTAGAAGGCATCACCTAAACTAGAAGAGAAAGCTCCTTGGTTTGTGCTTCCGACAAATTCCCTTTTCTGTGATGGCTGGTGAATAGAAATCCATTATCCCCTGCCCATCTCCTTCCCAAATGGAAGACAAGAGAAACACTTTAAGCATATTAAGTACAGAGTTCAATTTATAAATTATTAGGAACATTACCTCCCCTTGGGGGCTTTCAGAAGTCTTTAATCGTGTGGAAATGCCTTTTAGTTGCCATGGGCCACCACGTTAATTAAGAGGTTTCAATATGTCCTCTGGGGCTTCTGATGTGAACTGCACAGCCCACTGGCAGGGGACAGACCACCTGCCTGGTTAGCCTCTCACAGGGGCATGGTGCCACTGTAGCATGCTTCAAAACATCTTCCCCATTCTTCTATGTCAAGTATCCAAACCTTAGGAAAGAAATAGGATGTCCCTCCAATATTCCCTCTCACTAAAATGTGATTTGTTGGGTAAAGGTAGTGACCAGGCAATTTTCCATAAGCAAGAGGCAGTTTCTAATAAGGATCTTCCAGGTCAGGCTGATTGACATTTGAGGGCCCTTCCGAACAAAGAAGCCAAAGAACCTGGAGTTTTCTCAGGAGGAAACTCAACTGTATAGCTTTACATTTTTGTTTCTATGTCTAAAAGTTTTAATTCCGTTAGGTTTGATCACTATCTATGTCTTTAATTTGGAAAGTTTGTCTTCAGTTTCTTCATGAGCCTTCGGCAGTTTCATCTAATGACAGCCTGAAGCCCTACAGGGAACTGGCCGGAGGCTAACGTGCGGGAGTCAGCCTGGGCTATTTCAAGTTGTTCTCTTTCAGATTCTTTTTATAGAGCTGCTTTTTTGGTTCTTGGGATTTTTCTTGCCTCAGAGCCTTCACTTTTCTGTCCCAGAGTAAAAGCAAAGGAGTGCATTTGCTCATATGTTGCTCAGGGCTGTCTAATCATTAGCAGCTTCAGGGACCTGTCCTTTGATTTGACCTGTCTATCCTTTAATGAGAATGCTAAGGCCAACTGGCACTGTGAAAAGTAGGGTGAGAGAGAAGCAACTTGTTATGGGCTGAGTTTTCTAGGTCCAAGGCGACCCTAATAGACCCCCTAATTCCAAAGAGTGGCCTAGCCCCCTGCCGAGCTGGCAGCAGAGAAATCAGGTGACAGGGGCAAAGCTGAAGTCTTCACATCCCTCTAGATATAGACTTAACCATGTTCTGAGATGCTGCTGCCTAGTCAGACATTATGATGGACCCCTAATCGGTGTTGTGTTAAGACAACACCAATAACCACCTGTGTGGTTATGTGCATGTATGCACATGCATGAATGTGTGACAGGCAGGCTAGGAGATAAAAGAGTCCACACAAAAGCAAAAGCACCCCAGGTCGCTGTCTCAGCAAACCCATAGCAGAGCTGCATGAGACAGGCTGCCTCCATGGGCTTTGTGCACCAGCCCTGCAAATCTTCACAAGCCAAGCATGAAGCCAATAAAGAAACACTCCCGCTGGGTAGCACTCAGTGCCTACTCTTGGCCACGTTCCTTTCTTCCTTTCCTCTTTGTTTTTATGCAGTAGGTGATCTTCATGAAATAAAATAATAACAATAATCTGCTCCATTAGGACCAACTGTTACGGGAATTACTGAACAAGTAACAGAAGAGGCAGCTGGCACAGTATATGCTAATGACCATTACACTTTAACCCTCTTTCTTTCTGAACATAATGGAGTTGTTAAACCCTTCTCCCCATTTCCTCAAAGTCAGATAGTCCAGCTCAAGGGGAAGAGAGAAGGTATCAGAGATATAGTCACTCCATGGGCAGCAGCTGGAGCTGAGCAAATGAAAATCACTATTCAAAACTAGTCACTGACCTTAGGCAAGGCACCTGGGAGGGGTGGGGGGAATGACACCAATGCCCTGGGGGGTTCAAGACTTCAGATGAAAACAATTGGGAACACAAGGGAAGAAAGATTCAAAATGTCAAGATTTCTCTGAATTTGGTACATATTGACCAATGTCACTCTCTGAATTAGTGAAGATTTAAAAAGTCTGTTTCCTCCCCAAATACAGCTTGAGAGGGGCCCTTAATGGCTGTGCTATTCAGAGATGATAGTTGGGACAGGTGGAAGGCCCTTCACATTGTGTGGACTTGGTCACATTCTTGCCCTACACGGAGAGGTACCACCTTTATCTTCATAACTGCCATTAGGTCTGGTGTGTCATTGCTTAGGATTCCTGCCTGTTCTTCTCTCACAGTGGGATCTCCAATGGCACTGTCCCTCTACTTAGAGAGGTGACAGCCATACATAGCTGACGGTTTGTTTTGTGAATATATTAAATGCTACAAACCATTGTGAAAGCTTTTCTCTGCTTCCTACACCAATCCATCCTACGTGCTCAATTTCTCCCCTGAATTTCTGCTTTATTTTGCAATTCTAGGCATAAATTGCCTTGTTCTTACATATCATATATTGGAGAGTTAATAACTACCATTTGTAACTTACTCACCAAGTGACAAACAGAGCACATAGTGAATTATATTCATTGTTTTATTTAATGGTACCCACAATTATAAGTAGTAGAATTACTATTTCCATTTTAAAATGAGAAAACAGAGGATAAGAGGGGTTAAATAACTTGCCCAAGTTTATGCAGTAGTATGAGGCCAAAGATTCAACCGCTGATCTTACTTATGTATCCCATGACCTTGAGTAGAAAGGGGCCCACCACTGTAGTCTGGGCCCTGATTCTATAACTTTCCAAATTCTTTAAATTAAGCCCTGAATGGCCTTGTTCCTACACACATAACTCTTGTGGTTATGCAAATGAGGATTCCCAAACATCCACACTCAGAACTGTCTACACTGCCTGCCACATAAACCTCCAATCTTCTTCAGTTAAGCTTAGCTGACTAAATGCATAATTTCAAGCAATAATTTAATTGTGCCATGGGTGACCATACTTGTCAGACTGTCATTTTGAAACAGGGTGGGAAAACCTATGGAGAGATCTGTTCTTAGGCAGATGTTTTTTCAGTGAACTCTGTTATCTTCAGGGTCTACAGTCAACAGATGCTCACTCGTTTCCTTGAGAGCAATCTGCCACCCATGTGCACGACTTGGGTCTGTTTGCTGTCTGCAACCCCTTGTGCTAAGATCAGAGACTTAAGAGGAATGACGGATATTTTCCACAATGTAACAACACATGTAGAAGACAGACTGGGAAGAAAATCTTGAATTTCAACACTTTCAGGGAAACTGGGAACTGCAAATTCAACAAACTGCTGGCCAACAGATTTGGAGAAGGTAGGAGAAACCCTGCAGGTCATGTTTTGTGTTAGGCACCAAAGGGTAATGGTCATACCCAATGAAAGTCATTCAATGCTGGTCAAATACAGAGGCTAACAAAAATTGTCTGCATTGCTTTCTGCTTACAAACCTCCTTGAACTTGTCACTCCTCTGACCCACAACACTGAGGAAAACAGTGAGAATCCACAGTCACATCCCTCTAACACTACAGCTGTGACTCAATTTTGGCATCCAAGGAAGATGCATATTAGAGCTAAAAAAAATTTTTGAGGGGGGGAAAAAAACCCAAGAGGGAATTAAGGACTAGAGGAGATGACGTACATGTACAATTAGCACATCATACACTGAAATCCCTTCCAAGACCTATTCCTTGCCAGCAAACTTTGTCTGGCATGAAAGGGGGTTGGGAGTGAGAAGATTGACAGTTACAAGAGTCTTGTCTTGGGCCAAGCACAAAATGCTGTGGCTCTTATTCCGCCACCCCCCAAAAATAGAATTCAGTTTTTTTCTGGAAATAATCAAGCCCTGATCTAAGAGAGGCCGGGTTTGTGAAGGCAGTTGTGAGAGATACTGCTTTTCTCATTAGGGTAGGCTTCGTTAACCCACCAGCTCCAACATCAGCAGCAGATTGTCTTCAACTAATTACATTTTTGCTAGAAGAGCCATTGTATAAGTCTTCATATTCTTCCCACCATTAATTTAAAACAAACAAACAAACAAACAAACAAACAAACACAACTCTGCCCTGTCCTGCCTCCTCCCTCCCTGGCACCCTACCCACCCATCTCCACATGCTGTCAGCTCTGTCCTAGTTTTCTAGTTTTTTTCTCTTATATTTGGCTTTAGGTTTGTGTGTGTGGGGGTGGGGGGGTGGGGGGGTGGATTGATAAGGTAGAGTAGAGACCCTGGCACCTGTAAGCTTAATTTCTTCCCTAGCTGACCAGGGCTCACTCTGCTCCTGGCCAGATGCTAGGCACATAAGCCAGAAACTTGGGCACACGTCCAGGTTCATCAGCAAGGAAGGGCCAGAGCGAAGGGAAGCTGGATGCTGAGTCCAGCTCTGCCCTGGCCCCTTGGGTAGTGACAAAAAGCCCAACACTGGTACTGTTTTGATTTACTAATTGGGAGCTTGATGATGAAGAGTGAATCCATGGGTTAGTCTGAGCCGGCAAGAGACACTCATGTGACACAAAGACAGTTAGGGTTTCTTGCTTCTAAAGCAACTTATGAGACACACTTTACCTGCCCAGCCAATGCTAAATTCTGTACCTGGGGTGGGTATGTGTTCCTGACCCCATGAGGGTCATTCCCAGCCAACCTGTAACAACATGACAACTTAATTCAGATCACAGTGTTCCAGGGTTTCACTTTTCTGGTTTTTAATTGTGCCAATTTATTTGTTCTATTCTTAAAATTCAGCTCTATTGTAAGGGAGAGAGAGAGAAATGAAAAAGGAATCTGGGAGGAAGTTGGAGAAGAGCAAGAGAGATAGCTAGAGCTGGCGGAGGGGAAAGGGGCTTGTCTGTGCTTATTCCTGAGCCTTTGTGCTCTCCTTACAGACATGTCCACTCACCTTCCCTCCACCACATTCTCCATTCCCTTAAATCCCAGCATAACTCCCTCTCTTTCCTAAAACTGATTTTGCTTACTCCAATCCTCAGACATGTCATTCTCTCCTACCCCCTAAAGCATATGTGGACATTTCTGAATTAATCTTTAACCCCTAATTCTGCTGTTTCTAGACTTGCTGGCAAAGTGTTAAAAAGTTTCTACAGCCCCCGACCAGCCCAGGGCGCAGGAAGGCTGTTGCCCACAAGCCGTTCACAGCATGATTAACTGCAGGGAGGCACACGGGATGGCTTGGCAAGGTTGGTAAAGCACAAATAGCAGGAACTGCATGTCAGTTCAGACTCCAGGCCTCAATCTGGAAGCCCATCTTCACTCCTCTCAACTGGCCCCTGGCTGCTTTGCCCCCAGGAAGAAGTCAGCTGACAGTAGGGTGTCAGCCTTCTCTCTCACAAGGATGTTTCAATGGCAGATCCAAGCTACAGAGCCATCACCCAGAGGACATTAGCTGAGCTTTCAGAAAGCATGATGGCTTAGACTTATCCAACCTCAGTGCCGCCTGTTCCTTTCTGTGCCATTAGCACCCTGCTGGGGGAGTCAGAGTGCATCTTTCAATGGACAGGGATTTTTTTTCTAGTAAATGACCTGCACTTAGAACTGACCTGTACCTTACTACACAGACCTCTGACTGAATAGGGTCTCATTCCCAGAAAGGGCAAAGAAATGTGCCATCACATTTTATTTTATCCTCACCTGAGGTTATGTTTATTGATTTTAGAAAGAGGAAGAGAGAGAAAGAAACATCAATGTGAGAGACAAACATCGATCGGTTGCCTCCTGTATGCATCCCAACCAGGGATGGAATCCACAACACCTAGGTATGTGCCCTGACTGGGAATCGAACCCACAACCTTTTTTGGGGTACAGGACAATGCTCCAACTAACTGAGCCACCCAACCAGGGCACATCATTGTATTTTATAATACCTAATTAAAGGAAGAACTGGACTACATGCTTTACAAAGAGAATGATGTAAAAAAAAATTTTTTGTAAAGTCCCGTCTCTTAGAAATCAAAGCTTTATATTTTTATTAATCTATACATTACACACACACACACACACACACACACACACACACACACGGGGGAAAGTAGGTTTACAGTTGTTTGTATGGAAAATAATGCAATGATTAATAAATAATAAGCATAAGCTCTGTTTCATGTACTCACAACTGGAAACCTACTTTTGCCTCACACTGTGTATATGCATTTATATTTTTGTTTCTGTAGACTGATTGCAGGTAGATATTTCTTCTTAAGTCTATTTGTAGTTGGGGAGAATACATTTGTCTTAGCAAGCAGACCAATCAACATCGGGGCCAGCAGTTTCAAGTTTTCTCTGCCATGAAACCGTGACAGACATGGGGTACTCACAGGGAGACTCCACCTGATATACAGCACCAGTGGTGACTCCATTTTTCTCTCTCAGTCAAGAAGCGATACTCGGGGTACATGTTGAGTGAGAGGAACCTGATTACAGGTCATTTATAACGTTGACTCCACTCTAATGGAAAAAGGAAACCAGTCACAAATGCCAGCACTCCTCCTCCTATTATTATCCAATTCACGTGCCACACTGCAATTGATGGGGATGTGGCACTCTGGTTGCCAATTGCAGAAGTGTCAACGCAGCCACCAAGGACAAGGATGTGGGGGATTTTTGTTGTTGTTGTTTGTTTGTTTGTTTGGGGGAGAGGAAACAGCTTTGCTTTGCCCAAAAGCTGGGTCAGACACTGCCAGTCTCCAGGTCTTGGAAGGGGGCTTCTCCATGGTATAACACCAAACAGTACCACCTCAGTCTTTATGCCATGCCCTGTAACACTAAAAACTGAAGTTCTTACTCAAAAAGTATTTCACAGAGATTTTGTTCAGTGTGAATTTAAAATAAAAATTTTAATATATTTTTATTGATTTCAAAGAGGAAGAGAGAGAGAGAAAGAGAGAGAGAGAGAGAGAGAGAGAGAGAGAGAGAGACAGACAGACAGACAGACAGACAGACACAGACAGGCATAAATGATGAGAATCATACATTAGCTGCCTCTTGCACATTGCCTGCTGGGGTCCTGCAACCCAAACATGTGCCCTGACCAGGAATCAAACTGTGACCTCCTGGTTCATAGGCCAATGCGCAACCATTGAGCCACATTGGCCGGGCTAAAATAAATTTTTGAATAGATATATAGAGATGGCTTTGTAACCTAGCCAGCTCTGGTGTGTGTGTGTGAGTCTTCATCAAGCTTCCTTTTCTGTGAATATGTGGGGAGAAAAAGAGAGGTGAGGATTTGGTGGAAAGGAGCCACAACAAGCAGAGAGGAGACCTTAACTGAAACATCTGGCCAGAGGTCTTGCAGGACAGAGGAAGGGCAAGGAATCACTGGCTGGGTCCTCGTCCCCACAGTGCCACTCCCTAGTCAGATAGCCCTTCGACCTCTTTAAATCTCAGCTTCCTGTTGTGTCAGACTTGCTTAGCAACTTCCTTATAGGCTGATTATTAAGAGTCCCTTCTAGCCTTCCCGCTAGGATCTAAAGGTGCAGTCCCTGCATGCAGGAAATTCACATGAGAGGAGATAGCCTCAGGCACAGGCAGGGACAATGGTGGGACTATTTATCAGGGATCACACAGCACCATTCAACTCAGCTTGCTGTTGGGGGGGGGGGGGTGTCACAGGGTGGATTTTAAACTCATGAGTCATTAGAAGCAACCCCACTTGGAGGAGCTGAGAGAGATTTGAAGCCAATGACACAGCATTAGTGAAATCATGGGAAGTATTAAACAATAGGGAGGGTGTAGGAAAGATGACAGAGCTGGTTAGTGTGGCTAGGAAAAAGTGGAAAGCAAGGAATAGTAAGTGATAGAGGGTCAAATCATGAAAGGAGGATCAAATCATCTTGGAATTTGCCCTTCAGAGTAGAGGGAACTATTTGAGTCTTTTTACCAGTAAGGTGGCATCTGCTCAGGAACAGTTTCCCAGGAATGGCCTGGTGGCGGTGAGAGGGAAGTTTTGAGGGGAACAAAAGAGGCAGAATGAACAGGTAGGACACCTTTGCAGTAGTCTGGTGAGAGGCAAGCGGTCCCTGTATCAGTGGTGGTCATGGCGGGAGAGAGAAGACAGGGATTCTAGAGGCATCTGAAAAATAAAATGAGCAGAGCTCAGTGCTAGATCAAGTGAGGAAGGAGAGGGAGGAAAGGACATCCGGCTGGAAACACTGTCGGTGGTCCTCGCACCAAGTGAGGCAGAGAACACGAAACGGAGAGGGGTTTGGAAAGACAGTTGGATGAGTTTCACTGGGCCCATGTTGTTTGAAATACATGGGGGATATCCAGACAAATTTGTTAAGTCAGAAGATTGGGGTGAGATAGAGGCAGTTGTGAGGACCAAGTAGACCAAAACAAAATACAAACTAATTATACTCATTTCACAAACATCAACTGGGGATGTTTCTTGTGTGAAGCACTGGGCTGGAAGCTGTACAAAATATAAACATGAATCAGAGTTATATTGTGGAACATTGCCCTAACCAGTTTGCTAAGTGGTTAGAGCATAGGCCCACTGACTGAAAAAGGGTTCTGGGTTCAAGTCCAGTCAAAGGTATGTACCTTGGTTGTGGGCTTGATTCCCAATAGGGGGCGTGCAGGAGGCAGCTGATTGCTGTTTCTCTCTCGTTGATGTTTCTAACTTTATATACCTCTCCCTTCCTCTCTATAAAAATCAATAAGATATACTTTTTTAAAAAGAAAGTGTGGAACATTTTCATTTTATTACTTAGTTTATAAACTATCATTTTTCCAAACCTCCATGGAAATAATGAATGATAACATCAAATCCATGCCTTTGCTGACATTTTCATCTAAGATACGGTTAAAATAAATTCAGCCAGATGAATCCAATCTACTTATATAGAAATATTCAGAAAACAGGAATATAGATTGTATAAATAGATGGCAAAAAGGGGAGGTTGCTCAAGTTTTGAGAACACTCACTTACAGATGAACAAACAGAGGCTCAGGAAGGTGAAGGAATTTGTCTGAGGTTTCAGACTTTCACAGGGAAAAGAACCTTAATCCAAGCCTCTGACTTCGAAGTCAGTGGTTTTAGGCCACTCGTGTCCTCGGCCCAGCTTTAGTCACTGGTGATGATAGGAGAGACGGGGTCTAGATGAGCCTAGCTGGGTTCTCAGCCTGCATCACTGCTGCAGAAGCTATGAGCAGGGCCTGGCAGGGAAAAGTTGCTGCTGCCCAATCGCAATCCCAGGTAGAGTCAGTACCAGGGAGGTGGCCGTGCCCTGGAGAGCCCAGGGTCTCCCATGTAGAGGCTTCTTGCTCTGATCAGCAGAGCAGTGATGGAAGTGGTACTGGGACTGAAATAGCTAGTTGACAGCCTGGGGACGGAGCCTTGGATGTGTACACACTGTGACATTTAGGGAATAAGAGAGTGCCTGAACTCTCTGGGGATGCAGGACCCTCTGAGTTTGGTCTATGTGGCAGCTTACCTCATTGTGCAATGATGGGTTTGAAGCCAATAAATGCCAAATTCGGACATGTCCTCTCATGTCTTAGTCCCAAAGCCCTTCCCCGACAAGACACAGGAAGAGAGGAAACAAAAGGTAGAATGCTTCAATAAACATCTCATGCCAGGTCTCCCTTAGGAACCTTCTAAGACTCTGTCTTCTCTGAGGTACTCGGGCAGAATAAGTCACCTTAAATTCACCTTAAACAAACTTTGGGATTAGGAGCCAGAACCCAGCAGGTCCTAGATACTGCTCCGTGAAGTACTCCCTGTTGTCAGCATCAGTCCGATACATCAATAAACTGAGCATCTAATCTATCCCAAGTTAGAAGGTACTTGACTCATCTCTATTGCTATTCACGGACATCAGCAGGAGTGGTAGAAGGATCAGGAGAATCATAAATAGCAAGGCAGTATCAAGACTTCCCCACATATGCCTAAACCTCTCCACATGTACTATAAAGACCTCTATGCAACTCTGAGGATGGTCCACTGACATCAGCCAATGCTAGAAGCAAGATTCTTTTTTTTTCTTTTTTGTTAATCCTCACCTGAGGATATTTTTTTCCCCATGGTTGTTTTTAGAGAGAGTGGAAAGTAGGGAGGGATGAGCGAGAGGGAGGGAGATAGAAAGAGAAACATAGACAGGAGATACATGGATTGGTTGCCTTCCGCACATGCCCTATCAGGGAGTAGGGACTGAATCTGCAACCCAGGTATGTGCCCTTGACCAAGAATTGTGCCTTTGGTGCATAGATTGATGTTTAACCACTGACACACAATAGCCAGGGCAAGGCAAGATTCTCAATAAACTTTAACAGAAACTTGAGAGGGTCATAGATGGTTTTATGAGGGGAGATGTTAATATTATCTGTCTACCTTTAGCCTCATTAGCAAGCTAAAGAGCCACCTCTAACTCTTAAAGTCCTATATATCAGTCCCACACAAACCAACTTGATCCTGACATGTTCGCAAACAAACTCAACTCCCATGCATGTGTGAACACCTCTAGTGGATATTTTGCTTTAAGAGACTGTTCCTCTGTAGACTACTCTTGTCAAGTTGAAGCATATTTTTGTTTTCATCAAATTTTGTCTTCACTAAACTTTTAATACCTCACAGAAGAGGCTAATGTGCTCACATGTCACCTGAATTGAATACCACATGCCTTGAATTTGTAGCAAGAACAATCTTTGTCAATGCCTGCCTTAAGTGATAATTGCAATCAATCGATGGGAAGCTAACAAAAACTAGCATACTATTATCTTTACACTGCAAGTACACCCTATCACTTCTACCAAATTACTAGATTTTAGTCTATGTTTGAACTCTGTAGACAAAATGAGGAGAAAATACTAGATTGGGCTCAGCAAACTATGACCTCTAGGTCAAATGTAGTCCCCTGCCTGTTAGTATAACATTTTATTGGAACACAGCCACACCCATTCACTTATATATTGTACATGGCTGCTTTGGCACTACAATGGCAAGACATGGGTAGGTGCAACAGAGTTCATAGAGCCCTGGCCTAACTTCCTGCCATTCTCCATGCTAGTATTCCCATGGGCCAGGCCTTATATAAAGCTGCTACATCTACTATCAAATCCAGTCTGTCTCCAATCAGAGCCCATGGGTGTGATGGGAAGAGGTTTGAGGGCATATTTATACACAAACTTCAGGTCTGTGAGGGAATCCCAAAGTTTTGATAGGGACAGGAAGCATGGGGATGACAGCATGACCTGGAGGAAAGGCAACAGCATTAGGAATAAGCATCTGAATGGTGAACACACCCACCATTCCATGCCTTCTGTTCCCTATTGTGAATGTAATAACAATCTGTATGTGTGGATACTTGGGCAGAAAAGGAATTCCCATAATGACATCATTTGGTTTGATGAAAAAATAAATTGGTCAAGTTCTTCCAGGGAAGCCTGGAGCTGGGCTTATCACCCTAAACGATAATACATCTGCTAGAAAACCTTATAAACAATGAAACAGAAACAATTCAACAATGCCTGGATATACATGACCGAACCCTGGCTATGTGAGGGCTCATTCCATTGCCCTGATGTCCCCCAATTGCCTCGGTGTTTTCCCTGAGTATGATTCTTTCAGAACTCCTCCAAGATGTTGCTATGACCCCAGCTGCTTTTCTGCCTCTCTAAGATAATGGCTACTGGGTAACACATTGCACACAGAATTGTTACAGGGAGCTTGCATGGCATCCCAAGAGTTTACCTAGTTAATATTTACTGGGCACTTCCCATGGGCCAGCCATTATAGGAAGTGCTTAATAAAATTCATCTCATGCAATCATCAAAACAGCTTACAAAGGAGAATCTATTATTATTCCCATTTTATAGATGAGGAGAATGAGTTTAGAGATATTAAGCAATTTTTCCAAGGTCACTAGAAAATCTAGTAAGTGATAGCAAAGCCCTTGGTATAAACTACTTCACTCAAGTTCAACATCATAGACTATAGTCCTCATCGGCTTCTCAACAACCTTTGCTCAGAGCCAACCCCCGACTTCTTTGCAATGCTTGATCTTTTTGTCCAATCTAGCTCTGCAACTTATGAAGGGCCTCAGAGACTCCCCCATGACAACATCTCATCCAGTTCTCTAGGTGCCTCTTCGTCATCCACCAAGCGAAGAGTTTCTGCTGCAGTAGCTGAGAGAAGCGAGATATCCCCCCCCCCACACACACACATAGCCTTGAAAAGGGGAGAGACCAGCTGACTCTGGTGCCACCAAGCAGCAGAGTCCCACAGCAGACTGAGTCAGAGGTCCAACACGTTGGCTTTGAATACTGGCTCCACGTGTGTGACCTTGATTCTAGGATTTTCTTTCTCTAAGTTACAATGGGAGGAAATGTACGTCTAATTTCACCAGGCTGCTATGGGACTTGATTGATATTATGCAGGAAAATAATCTTACACCCTGCCTGGCACACAGCGCACAAAGTGATAGCTTCATTACTATGACTACTGCCAGTTCTTAATATCGATTTGAACCCCGGAGAGGTTACAGCTCCTGCTTTCAAAAGGGTCTTCAGGGGTTTTTGGAGCTAAGTACTTAACAGTAAATTGTTGGCTTTTCTATCAAATGAATTAAATGGTAGTGCAGAATATTACATCAAGTTGCTAAAAGGCATTAGGATCCTTGTGAAAAATTGGCCTCTTAGCTATTTTCCTTGTTGTCTGGAAAAATGGGGTGACTTAAGGCTTCTATGAGCTTCAAGAAAGGAAACACCAGAATTGTAACAAGGATGTAAAAATGGAAAGGAATGGAGAAGACAGTGCATTCCACCTGGCTCTTAGTTTTGCCAAAGGCCACCCTCAAATGTTAAGCATTAATAATATGATTGAATGTTCCTTAAAAGCAAAATGTTGTATTATTAATGTTCTATCTCCTTAGTAGCTAAAAAAAAAAAAAGATCTAAAGTCTGACAGATATTGTTAAATGAATCAATATCTAAATAAATAAATTAGTCAATGATTATTTTAAATCAATAATAGGTCAATAACGCTTTTAAAATGCTTCTTGAGTTTCTAAAAATTTACTCTGAAAGTGTCAAAGGATGTATATAAAGCAGCTGAAGTCTACTGTTACATGACTTTCACAATTTTAGAGTTGAAAATCCCTAACTACCCTCTTTCCTTTCCTGCCAATAAACCCATGGCCAGCTGTGAGGTGGCCTGGCTGAAGCCAAGGTGGGCAGGTGGGTTTAGCCAAGCTGAACAGATCTGAGCTTTTGGGGTTAGCTGCCTGGTGCAGCTACAGAAAGAAAGATCTGTGTTCCACTGTGGTTGTGGGTCCTAGTGTTCACAGAGTTAGCAGTTTTAAAGTAATAATGAGGAAAAGTATCAGATGAGTCTTAGCAGACAGAATTCAGCAAAACAACAAAAGCTGTTAAGAGGACAAGAAATAAACATATATTGGCCACTTAGTGTGGGCGAGGATATGAATCAGATGCTTCTCATAGTTTAGACTGCCAACTGCCTCAATTCATATCCTGGCTCTGCAAACTGATAGTTGCTTAATTTTAGGTAAGTTACTTAGCTTGCCTGGCCCTCAATTGCCACATCTGCAAAATGGGAAAATAATAAGCCCTACCCATGGTGTTGTATGAAAAAATAATAATATACATTGAAAATACTTAGCTTCTGGCACATAGTAGGTACAAAATAAGATGATAATGATGACATCATTAGATCCTCCTCTCTACAAGACAGACAGTACTATGTCTATTGTGTTGAATGACAGTCAGTCTTTGCTAAAGGAAATGGTTCTGAGCTGTGCCTAGAACAGGGGTGGCCATTTTCTGTGCCACAAAAGCACACCTCCTCATAACTACAGCCAATAGAAGGTTAGGGTTACATCAACCTATGGGATAACCTGATAGGAAAAGCTCTGAACAGGAACTATAGCAACTGGGTAGAGCCATCTGCTTCTCTCCTGAAGCAGTAAGAAAGGAACCAAAAACAAGAACTCTGACAGCCATAGGAACAAAACTGGAAACCTCGTAAGACTGAGAGAAGTCAGGAGGGGTCAAAGTGAGGTGACTTGATGATCAAATGGAAAATACAAAAGCAATGAAGCTGGCGAGGGGAGTGGATTTAGACTCGATGAGACATAGAAAACAATTCACAGCAACAGGAGCAATAAAACAGGTGCGAAGAGCCAAGCCACTGCTGAGGCTGACAAGATGACGCAGATCCTGCATGACCTACCAGTTCCAGGTTTCATGAAATTCTGTTTGGATTTTGTTTTAATTAGAGGATTCCTGTCTCCCTTCTCTTCATATGCATTTCTACTGTAAAAGTCCATTACAGAGAAGGCCAGAGGGGATTTCCATTCTTTATCACTTAAAAGTCTAATTAATGCATCCATTTCACAGATGAAGTAATAAAGCTTCCAAAAAAAGCCAGCCAATTACCCACCATAGTAAAGCCAGCATTAGAAACCCACCTTCCAACTCCAAACCCAGTGTTTCTTTCCACTATACCCCAGCTCCCACTCCAGAGGAATATGGAAGGGTGGCAGCAAGCAAGACGAAGTTAGCTGAGCAACTGAATGGCTAACAGACTCCCATACCTGTAAGAGATGCACAAGTTATGGTGCCGCGTGAGGAGGTGTGCAAGCCAAACCTTCTTTGGCTCTTGGAATAGCCTCTGAAGGAACCCTGATCTCTAGTCTTTTACACATCAGTCTTTCAGAGCAAAGACCCAAAGCAAAAAAAGTTTCTTTATTTTTTAAGGGATTTTGTTTATTATTTTAGCAACTGCCACCCCGCTCCCCCACTTTCCTAATGGAAGGCAGAGTATACAGTGATGAGTCTGGCAGGTGGACAGCACGCCAGTCAGGCAGTCCAGTCCAAGGACGGATGATGTCTTGAATTGCTAGAAAAACTCCTTGCACTGATTCAGGACCCATCTTTTTAAACCTTCCAATTTACTGCCCTTTCTCTGCCCTTCATAGTAAGGCAGGACACATTTAACTCCTCCATTTGATTCTTAAAGGTAAAAAAACAGATCAGCACTGATAAATTAGGGCATCCTCAGTGAGAATTACAAAAATAATATCAATTGATAATAAAGATACAAAAGTAAACCTGATTAATAATTTCTACAACAGATTTTCTGAAGGTAAAAGGTGTTGACAAAAAAGGCAGCTCACCATCTCACCATCTCTTCTGTGCCCATGACCATTTAATAAGTGCCTGGTGGTCTTGGTGGAATAGTGATGACCACTTGGAATTGCTCTTCTCTGCCCTGGAAGTGGCTGAGCTTTAGGAGTGAAATGAAGACAACTTCAAGCAAAGTCACATATGTTGCACAGGCAGCTGGACCACACTCAAATATAACAGTGAGAGAAAGGATGGGTCCCACAGCAAAAAGTAGTTTGCAATCTTGTAAACATGGTCCTTGAGGCTCCCATAAGTTCTGTGGGCTTTCTACTCAACTCAGCCCCAATGTTATTCCCTAGGCTGGAACTTCTTTCGAGTGTCCATTCTGTTCCTGCACTCCACAGAGCACCTGTGGTCTCTTTGTCCCTGAACCTTGTTCTCTTCATTTTTCTCCCTAAAGAGAAAAATCTGTCTTGAACTCCCAGAAACAAGGAGCTTAGGGACATCTGAGGAGCCAGCAGCCACAGGAACCTGTAGACCAGTGGTTCTCAACATTTCTAATGCTGCGACTCTTTAATACAGTTCCTCATGTTGTGGTAATTGCCAACCACAAAATTATTTTCATTGCTACTTCATAACTGTAATTTTGCTACTTTTATGAATCGTAATGTAAATACCTGTGTTTTCCAATGGTCTTAGGCTCTACAGCGGTGGTTCTCAACCGCTAGCAGGGTCACCTAAAACCATTGGAAAACACAGATAGATATTTACATTACAATTCATAGCAGTAGCAAAATTACAGTTACAAAATAGCAACGAAATAAATTTTATGGTTGGGGAAAACCACAATATGAGAAACTGTATTAAAGGGTCACCACATTATAAAGGTTGAGAACCAATGCTGTAGACAATGGCCAATGAGCTTCATGCAGAGGTGTGTGTGTGTGTGTGTGTGTGAAGGCTAGACAGCCTCAGCAGCATCCACGCTTGATTAATGGACTTTATCCTCGGGGGGATAGACAAATGCACAAAGATTTTTCCCCACAATTGTGAATTGTGTCTAAGAAGGCTAAACTATAAAAGATATTACTAATCAGTTGGAATTATCACTACAAAATATACATCAAAGCACAGTATTTTTGAAAGGCTATTGCTGTGAAAAATGCACTTAACCAACCTGGATACAATACAGCAAGTCTATTAACACTGCCATCTTTAATTACAAAGATGAAATATATAGATAAAACATTAAAATTCTATTAGACATCATTAAACTCTTTTAGATACACTAAGAAGAAAAATGTAGATCATATGGTAAATTAGCAAAAGTAAAATATGGAAATGTTAATCCACACAGAGTTTGAATGGCCAATATAAAGCTCTATTAAACCCGATCTTCTCAGGAATAAACAATCTGCTTTTTACTGAAGATTTCTCTGACTTCTGGTTTAAACTCAGACATCAATTTTCATTTAATGATGTTGCTTTCGCTTGTTCAAGAGTTTGCAAAAAACTATCCTTGTGTACTTTTGTAGGTTTAAATGCCAATTATCTTGCAAAATTTGAAATAAATCTCTTCAGTCAAGTCTGAGTTACACAGGAGGTTAACATACATTGTTTGACCTGCAGAGCAATAATATAAGATTTCAGGAGGAAAATCCAATTATTCTACACTAGGAAGAAATGGTAGCATTTGGGGAAAATGGTCATTCAAAAATTTTAGGATGTGATTGAAAAAATAACAAAAGCAAAATGTTTTACAAAGTTTAATATTGTCCAGTTCTCAGCCGAGGTAGTGGTTTTCTGCCAGCCCACAATTTGATGATGGTATATTTGTACTGGGCACTGTGGAGGCAATGACTTACTGATTATCATTCATATAATGTCATAAAGATACCAAAAAAGGTTTTTCTGTGTTTCTCATTCTCTATTTTGTATTTAAAACAAAACATGGTAAATGCAAAATATAAAAATAAATAGCAATCCCTGCATTGAGACAAGATGAACAAGAAAGGTATAAATATAAAATGAGGGAAAGGTAAAGCTTAAGGTTTTCACAGAACCATTAATATCCTTTGCACATATTAGAAATAGTTAGGATTATCAGTTAAGCTTTTTTTTAAATTTCTTTATTGATTATGGTATCACATAATTATCCTCATCCCCCCATTCCCATCCCAAACCCCTCCCCACGCATGCCCCCTGCCCCTCTGTTGTCCGTGACCACTGGTTAGGCTTATATGCATGCACACAAATCCTTTGTTTGAATGAAAGCTTTAAAAATATATTTATTTATTTATTTATTTATTTTACAGAGTGGAAGGGAGAGGGAGAGCTAGAAACATCGATGAGAGAGAAACATTGATCAGCTGTCTCCTGCACACTACCTATTGGATATGTGCCCACAACCAAGGTACATGCCCTTGACCAGAATTGAACCTGGGACCCTTGAGTCCGCAGGCTGAAGCTCTATCATTGAGCCAAACAGGTTAGGGCCAGTTAAGCTTTTAAACATATATTTTCTTAATAAGAGAGAAAAGGTTAGATATATTCATGTAGGTTTTAATAAACACCTTAACTTTTCTCTTTTTCAAATTATGCTAATGGGCCCAAGCTAAAACTGTACTAATAGTCATCATTATAGTTAATGAAAAATAACACCACTTTTGTTATTTCATAAAATCATTTAGGCAATAAGATTTCATTTAAGTGCATTTTGCTGCCCAATATTGGTCAAAGCATTTTGCTATCTTTTCACATTTATAATGTTGTCATTCTGGATGCCTCAACTAGTTGCCTAGTTTATATCTGAAGAAGATGATATTAAAAATATCAGATAAAGTATATCCATCTCTGCATCTCTTAAGAAGACATGAGAGACTTTAAGAATCACATCTTCAAACACAATACCCTTAGGCTTGATTTCTAAGCTGAGGGCAAATACACAACTGCAACTGACTACAATAGACTCAGAATAGGAGAGGCAGTTTGGAGGTAGTGGTGTGGATTGGGAAAGGAGGAAGGTGAGCAGAAAGCTGGGCTGCAGGGGACTACATTGACCACACCATCTTTGAGGAGGATGCAAGGGGGTACTTATATCTTCAGTTCACCCAGGGAACCTACTCTCCTACAGAAGTCAAAGAACTACTTAAATTTTTCTAATCACATGTGGGCCTTTCCAAGGGGCCAAGCCAGTAACAAATACAAAACCTGCCCATTCTCACCCTTTGCCCATGGTCTTTTAACCTCTGCCTCCCTCAGCCTCATTGAAAACATCTTGGTTTAAATAAAGCTAGAGGAATAATAACTTCCATTTTATTGGGGAAAGAGAATGTCATTGGTGGTCTGCCATGGTGACCAGTAGCATATGAAGAAAAGATCTAAGGCACAGCAATAAGGCTGACTTTTGTTCTCTTTCCATTTAAATGTCCACTGTCCATTAACCTCTGCCCAGGGGTCTCAAAAAAAAGCATGGCGTTCATAATGCAGGGTTTCTCACAGGGGCTGTTATATTTATGGGCACAACCTATTTCCTCACATACTTTGCATTCTTGATCAGTGTATTTCTATCTTCACTGCCGCCCACCCCCACAAATGCATGTGTGCACACATACAACACACAGGCACACACACACTCCTCTAGAGAAGTTACCAAAATACCTCCATCTGAGGATAGTGCAATCCTTGTCATTCTGAAAATATGAGGTAGCAACCAGGACAAGCCATTGTCTTGCCAGGATCTTCACTGGACTCCCCCTCCCCAACTAAACATGCCTTCTGACATGCTACCTGTCTTAACTTCTTGTATTCAAAGTCTTTCTTTCAGACAAAAATCACACCCAATATTAGTTCTTGGGAATCTCTATACTTATATTTGGTGCGAAAAAGACAGGTTCTTTGACATGGTCTTGGACTAAAAGAAACAAAACGAAAACCACCCATGACCATGACTGCTTCCCCCAACCATGGAAGGCTGTGGATGGCTGGTGGGAAGCCACCCTGTATCCCTTTTTCACTCAAATCATATTATTAGTGTGAAGATAACTGTCTCAACATCTGTCACCCTGGTCAATGTCAGGCTGATTCCTCAGACAGAGTGACCTCACCACTCCCTGGAAACTACAAATTATACTGCAAACAGCCTTCTCTAAGATAGGAAACACTGGCCTTTGATTATGGATGTACAGGTATAGTAATGCCCATGTTATAAACCTCAGTTCATTTGTAAATATGGGGCATAGCAATCTCATCTGTCTGCCTGCCTTCTAGCATATTTGGACATTGAGATTTACTATTTACTGTTCAAAAATTATTTTCTTGACCAGATAGTTTACATAAAGTAGCTTATGTATATGCAGGTAATCTATCGAACCAGTTATTCATAGGGACATGGATTGAGGAAGAAATACAAGGATTATATTCTGAGATTTTATGAGAGACTCTTATGGGGAAAGTTTCTATGCCAAGTATTTGGATAATGTAAATTCATATATATCTAAAATGTGTTTCAGTTTCCCCCTATCTGATACACAAAACTAAATAGCATGTAGTGATGGTAACAGAATAATAAATGATTAAAGTTTACACCAAGACCTAGATTGGTTCTCAGCTGAATTTCCTAACAGAATAGCCCATACCCTTCCATACATATGGCTTATGGCTAACCAGTCAAGCCTCAATCTGCTCCCAGGCTACCCTAGGAGCAGAATATGTATTGGCTTTGTCAACATAACACTAATACATAAAATATCAAGTAAAACAGGTCTTTTCTATATGCATTGGGAAATTCACTCATTTATTCTAGAAATATTTATTAAGCATCAAGTATGTGAGTGCACTGTTCTAAGTGCTAAGGATATATTGATGAATGATACACCATCAAAGAAAAACCCTTCCTACCATTGTATATCCTTCTAGTGAGATTCTAAAATACAAGTTCTTAGAACTTTAGGAATACTGTTTTAATTTTTTTGAGAAAAGAAATCTACTAATTAGAATCTTCTAAACTTGTTTTTTTTTAATTTCTGAATAGGTGAAGGGTTGCTGATGGTGAAGTTTCTGAGCTGGGCTAGAAAAAGGGACTAGTATCTATTGACATGACCTTCTGCTACGAGGAGAGACATCCAGGATGCTGACTTTCTCCCAGGTAGGGTAAGAGGGAAGAGGACTTGATAGCATCAAGCAGCTTGGCTATTCAATCATTTGGCCAACATTTATGTAATTAATTTTTTACAAGATATTTGTTTATACAAGTTGAATAATTTCTTTCTAAGACAGTCTTCTGTTCCTGTCTATGGTTGATGATTGGTAAAAACTCTATGTCTAGGCATGTGCCTACAGAGGACAGCTTGGTACTGATGCTGTGGAAATAATTGCAACTTTTACTGACACCACAAGTGGATTGCTTTCCCATAAATGGGAAATTATTCATTAACATGATCAGTGATCATTATGGCATTGAGTTTTATAGAGCTGTGTGTATGGCACCAAGACTCTTCATGTCAAGGTAACGTAAGCACTGCTTGAGAGGTGAAGGCCACGCTGCTCTTACCATGACTGAGATGTGCAGGATCCTCAGCTCCTCCTCTGCTGACTCGTGCTGGGGTTCTTCTGTTGGGTCTTGTCCGGGAAGGGTCGGGGCACCATCTTGGTGATGGATGTGAAAAAGCAAAGTGCCATTCTCCAGCCACTGCTGCCTCCAGCGCACCAGAGGGATGTCCTCTGTGTTCCCTGAGATCTCTGGAGGACAAACAGCAAATGCACAGGTCAGAATTCCAGCTGAACCAGACCAAATCTTCTTACTCATCTTCATAGACACTGATACAGATTAGCCAGCATCAGCGGAAGACAATATAGGGTTCCAACTAGTTAGGTCAGACTTACTGCTGCTCTAAATCTCAAGGAGTGGAAGAGACCCTGAGAAGAAAATTATCCCCCATAGGTCTAAGCATCATAATCTAGCGAGCCAGTCTCTCACACATTGAGAAAAAGACCAGGTAAAAATCCAAGCTCTTCCTGCTATTTCTATGACCAATAGCATCCTTTATCTAGCCTAGTTTGAATATCCTAATAGCGCCCCCTGGGGTAAATGCAAGGTTGCTTTCCTCTTGTAAATTTGTGAGAGTGTGAGTTCCCTAGCAATTGCTCCTAGATACCAGCGAATCTATAATGAAGAGAGGTGGTAATTACCATGTAGAGAACTGGTACTTATGGAGAGAAACATCCTGGAAGGTTACTGCAGAGCAACTGGGCTGACAGGTTATTTCTAAAACCACAATCATTTTCTGCAGAGTCCACTGGAGATGTCTGATATTGCTGTGGCAGGTAAAATAATGTTTTAATTCCCTTTAAATTTTCTCTTCACTTTTGCAGAGCAGAGGTGGTGTACATGGAGAGGGTGGTGCATAAATGGGTTCTTAGCACAGGCACAAGACATTCCTAAGAACAGACATTCGTCTGCCCTCAGGGCATTAGATTGAGGCACTGGTCTATCACCAACAAATCAACAACAAATTTCCTAATGTTCACCTCACACCATAGGTGCTAAGATCCTGCTGTAGAGGTCACTGTTATATGACCCTCTCACTAATATTCCTAAGTAACACCAGGTCAAAGCTTTGAGATGTTCCACAACAGAGACCTGCTCAACCCAGTCCCTCCTGAACTTCACTGTCCCCCAGACTATTCTTCTTTACCAACTATTACCACCAGGGAACTAACCTTCTGCTGAACACAGCTGGGCAAAGCTCTGCTTTCTAAAACTTCATTTTTGTAAGGTATAGATTCTCCTCAAATTTATTACCTTTGACTAAAAAAAGTAGATATATATAGTAATTTCATAGACATAAAAAAAGATTTAATAAAACACATTTAGAAGAATATTCTCATCAAGTACCATGACCATAAAGAGGAAAGCAATTTTAAATATTTATGGAGTTTATAAATGCCTTTCACTATTTGTATGAGGACACAAATGATGTTCTGCTTTATTTATTTACTCATATATTTATTCACTTATTCAACAGACACACACTGGGCATATATTAAGCACCAGACCCTATTTTAGGCACTAGGACATGAAGCCCTCAACAAGTTCTCTAAAGCAGTGGTTGCCAACTTTTGGACCACTGGTTGGCGACCGCTGCTCTAAAGTAATCCAGGGTGAATGAGTGTAGGTAAGTGCTACAATACATGCATGGCAGCATTCTGTGGGAACGTAGGAGGAGGCAAGGCTCATCTTGCCTGGGGAGAAGGGGGAAGGAGAGATGAAAGTAGCCTTCTTTTCAGAAGATGATACTGGTCTGGGCCTTGAAGTATGGGCAATTTCCCTTTAATAGGCAGGTAAGTAGGGAGAAGGCATTCAGACTCTGAGAAGAGAATGAGGAGGATGAAGAAGAATGTGGGCTAGTCCTCTCAGGGTAGGTGAGTGACAAGAATCTGCATGAGGCACAGGTCACAGCCAGTATCTAGAAGACACTGATATGATCGCTTATCTCACACCACAGACCAGAGCACAGAGAAGGCAGAGTGTGATGGAGAACCAGCAAAGCAGCAAAGACTTAGCCCTTCTCCCTGATTGCCTAAGGGACTCAGTTACCCTGATGGGTGCTGGACTGGCAAGCTGTCCATGCCCTGGCATAGCATCCAGCAAGCTGCAGGGGGTAGAGGGTGTGAAATGGATGACTCCCTGCATCCCCGACCAGGTTTTCCACAGGCACAGCCCCATTTGTGGGTGAGGCAGGGACTCAGGCTTCCCGATTCACTAAGGAGGTTTTCTGATTTCCAGGTGAAGAGAAACCCTTGGGCGTGCCTCCGAGGGTGCCTGCTTAGACCAATAGAAACCCCTCCAGTCACAAACCCTACTAGGTGGCACTTACTCTCACTCATCAAGCCTTCATACACACGCACTGGGAAGATTCCTCCTGGGAAACACACTCTCCTCACCTAAGTCCTTTCCTGTCATTGTTGTAGAAACCAAACTCAGTCTCCTCCTCACCACAGACATAAGTCACCAACAGCACCAGTTCCTAATGGAGCACCAGGTGGCATAATGGAATCACCCAGCACAACACACGCCCAGCCTCCTGCCTGCACCTGGGATTTATTCCACACACATCGGTGTCCCTTAAACCCTTCAAAGGGAAGCTGGCCCCTCATCGCTCTAAAGCACTAACAAACTGGATTTTTATTTCCCAGATCCTCATCAAGTGGGCCAGGCTCATTACCTCTGTTTTAACTGTGGAAGCAAAGACAAGTCAATACCCAGACCAAGATCATTGGGCATGACACAACAGGGAATGAAACAGATGAACGGTTGTCATTCCTCTCCACCCCCAGCACACACACTGCATGGCCCGACCTTTGAACATGCACAGAGCGAGGACACAGTTGAGGAGAAAATTCGCGTGGTCTTTCAGGAGATTATGTGCCACAGGATTTTAATTTATTACACAAGGAGTTAGTGTTCCATGATTTCATTTAAAATCGAGATATAATTCACATACCCAGAAATTCACCCTTTCAAAGTATACAATCTAGTGGTTTTTAGTGTATTCACAAAGCTTTGCAAACATCATCACTCTGATTCCACAACATTTTCATCAGCCCAAAAAGAAGCCCCATATCAGTGGCCATCTAGGACTTTTTTGGGAAGGAAGGTATTCTACTGCAGGGTTCCAGGAGGGATGGTACCAAGGAAAGAACAGGTGCAGGAAGGGCACTGACAAATGGCCCCACAGGAAGGTGAGTGGAGAGCATTTCTGGCCTTGGCACTAGACCAGTCCTCTGAACCTCTGTGTAGGTTTTTCACACCCTTCCCTATAGACAGTGATTTTTCCCAGACCAGACTCATCATAGAGATCAAAGGTTAAAGGAAGGAGGATGCCACATCTGCCAGAAAGAGGGCACTGTCATATTTTAGATTCAAGGTAATTAAGGAAAGATGGCTTCTTCTTCAGCTTTTTTTGGCACGACTTGACATGGAAGAGCGAAAATGCTAAACCAGGAACTTAATATGCTATAGCAGTGCTGGGTCAACCAATAAAAGAACTACATGGGGTATAATAAATGTCTTGTGAATTTCATTGCCAATGGGCTGAGGTGGAGCCTACAACATCAATGCAGTCACGTTGGACTGGATGTCAGCAGAATACTTCAGGAAGAGGAAATGCTCCCAAATTGCTTTACCAATGCAAGACTATCCTAAGACTTCTAAGGGGAAAACAGGGATGGTAATAAAATAGTTACTGTAGTCCAAGGCCTCTTGTGCACTGCAACTGAGGCTCAGACTGGGCCTTTTCTATAACATACTGAATAAAACAAGTGCCAACAGGAGCCCACGCAAGCATCTCAGGATAGCACAGGTGACATGAGTGCTGAAGCCATCATCACACTTGGAGCTGACATCTCTGAAAGGGAAAGGCTGTCCTGATTTTTAGTGTGTCCATTCTTTCCTTCCACAGACCTCATATCCTAAGTACCTCCCAAAATTCTGGAATACACAGAAACTAGGGTACCATTTATTTTTGGACACAACTAATATTTTTGGAGCATACTATTTTTGCCAGTCAGTCAACTGTGTGACATGGTCCTTACTCTCAAGGAGCTTTTGGTCTAATAAGAAATTGAAGACGTGGCCATGAGTTAAGTCCTCTAAATATAATAGTAATAGCAGTGCTGAGTGAGAGGATATAAATTGGCTGTGCATAAACCCAGGAGAAGAGGTAAAATATTGGGAGGTGACTGCCAATGAAGGGAATGGTGTGTACAAAGGAACAGCAAAACAATGTGTGTTTACAAAACTGAGGCAGGTCCAGTGATGCTGTAGGATGAAGGCTATGAAGAGGAGTAGTGGAGGACTGAGGCTAAAAAAAAATACAGATTAGTGTCAATTATGAAAGTTGTGAAAGCCAGTTTAAGGAGTTAGAAGCTAATGGGAAATCATACACAGTTTTATTAAGCAGAGGAGAAAATAAAGCCACGATTAAGAAGACCCATTAAAGAGAGTAGCAAAAACAATAGGTTCAATCAATCTCACTCTGTGACTTTGATCCTAGAATCTACAGTGATCCAAACATTCAACCAGAGCTCAGGAGACCCAGATCTGAAATAACCTTCAATTAATTACTAGCTTTGAGTTTAATCATCTGTATAAGGAGGAGCTGTATATAGATGAATGTTAAGATCTTGGTAAGACTTTGCCCATCTATGATTCTAAATCCTAAAGGGTGTGCTTCACAAAACTACCTAAAAAGGCAATAACTTCAATGTCACAGACAATGTCAAATCACCTCTCAAGTCTATAGTACTCCACTTCTCCTCTCCCTCTGAGCATAGGGTGGACCAATTTGGGATGATTTGATTAGAGACTTTGAGAACCAGACACATCTTCAGACTAGATCTCAGGCTGGAGAGAAAAGCTCTCAACACACTGGCACAGACATGAGGCTTCTAAAGCAGAAACCCTGGAGTTTCTATATTAGGCACCACAGAACGTGGGTTATGGCAAGTTTGTCAGGGAGAGTCATCCTAGAGCAGCAGTCACTTCCCGGTGGTCCGCGGACCACTGGTGGTCCATGAGGTCCAAAAGGTTGGCGACCGCTGCTCTAGAGAATAATTTGGGGTGGGAAAAGGCAGCAGGAAGGAGAGTAAGACAAAATCACATTAAAATCAGCCTCAGTCTATGAGCTTGCAGCATTGTCCTTTAGTGGGAATAGCTCAGGACACCCAAAATTTGCTCCAAGAATTCCTGCTCTATCTAGGAATTACACCTTCCTCATGCCATCAAGTGTCCTGTCTTGCTTTAGTCATTTCTTCACTCTCAGAATCCCTGAACTGGGCTTTTAAGACAATAATCATCATGTTTCAGGACCAAAATTTTTTCAAAAGGTATCTTCGGTGAGGACCAGATCCACGGTGCTGTCTTTTTCAAAAAACTTGATAATTTAAAGTCAAATGTAGACTGGAATTGGGGAAATTCTCAAAGATCCTTTTAACTCACTGAATGACTCAGAGCAATCCTGGCACTCAGGCCCCTTTCCCTTCTTGAGTTCCAAGCTAGATCCCATGGAGGAGCCATGAGGTGGCTCCAGTGACCAGGTCAAGCCAGGAAGAAGCATTTGACATGTCAATTATTCGCCTCATGTCAAGCACACCTGATGAACTGATTGCAGTCCTTTGGGGTTGAGGGTGACACCTGATGGCCATTACTCTTACAAGACCTTGCTTAGATCAAGATCTTCAAACCTACTGTTAATCTTAAAAAACCTTCCTCCAGCTAAATCTAGTCTAGCTTCTGAGAGAATTCCCCAGAGTTAGAAAAGAACTGGATTAATTGAAAGACAAATAAAATGCACTACCACAAAACTTCCTGCTGTTAGAGGAAGGAAGGAGTGTCCATGGATTATTAGTTTTGCATGGTTGTTTTTCAGTTCTATTAAGTACAGTATTGTGAATGGCCTCATATTCTTTATGAAAGAATTACAAGGGAAAGGGAACATCTCCAAAAAATAAGACATAACCTCCAACCTTATGCTATCTCAGCTACCATTCTGAGGTTCTAAGTGATGACGAGGAAGCTCAGGAATTTAGTGATAAAGCCAACTCTCCAAAACTAAGAATAACAAATGGGTCTTTTCCACAAGGGACTATCATTAAGATTACCAAAGGTAGGCCTGTGATTGAATTATCCCTTTTCTTCAATTCTTTTTTTTTTTTTTAACTTTCCTTTTTCCCCAACTCTAATTTCAGAGTTTGAAAGATATTGATGGTAGGTCTACTTTCCCACATGGCTTTATTATGGTCTTCCAACTGAAACTATTAACAGTGGCATTAACTTTCAACACCTTTGTAAGAAAATAACCTGCTTAAGTCAGGGGTTAATAACAGCAGAGGATCACTAATTATCCTGAAAATCTTTACCCTGGTATCAAATGTGACCCATGCCTTTAATGTCTCTGGAACAGCAGCCTCTAAAGACCCCAACTTGTTCCATAAACACAATGACAGCAGCACATTAGTGTTCTGGCCATCTGTGAAGAAATGAAAAGCAGACAAAGTAGGAGGATGCAGAGAGAAAGGACAAAGTCAAAAAAAGTGAGGAAAGAACGTGCTTTGGGCTGAGTTTGCTGGGCCTCCACACCTTTCACCACAGGGACCATCTGGTATGGAGTGCTGAAGTGACAAATCCTACTGCCCAGAGTGAGAGCCACACAAAATGATTCAAGCAGCACAGATGCTAGGGACACGAAGGTCTGCCTGGAGCTTGTGCCTATATAGACCCGGCTAAGTGAACAACAAAATGGGAGATAGCATAGCCAGGAAGTCCTTTTGTGCAGGTGCTTAGCATACAACTGAAAAAAGGAACTCTTTTTGTGGTTCCTCTATTCCATCTAAATCTAGCTCCTCTGCCTCCAAATAAGAGAGCAAGCGTTGCTGGACTATGTGGGCAAAAGCTTATTGGCAAAATGGCTTCAAACTTCAAGAACCTCTCACCCAACAGATAGATGCCCAGGTAGCTCCTTTCTCAAGTAACTAGAATCTCTTCGACATGATGAGATTTGGAATAAAGCTTTCCACTTGTGACCAGGAGAAGGGCAATCGAATTCCTATTCAGTGACATTTGCTCCCGATGGAAAGAGCCTAAAGCAGTAATGACCCAGTGATGAGAAAGGGAATGGCAGGTGGACAGGAGCAGTGAACAAGAAGCTGGGGGAATGAGTCTCTGCAATCTTTCTGGAGCTCATTTTCCTAATCTTCAAATGACTGCACTAGAAGGTCTGTAGGGACTCTCCAGCTCTAATCATGCTACTCAATGATACAAAACCACACATGACAGTCGGCTGTAGTCAGACCCCCAAATCTGGTGCAGGCTGAGTATATTTCTGATAACTGGATAAAAGTCTCTGTGAAAGTTTTTCAAATCAGACTTTCTTCTTAGAGCCTGGAAAGCTTCCAGCTCAGCCCAGCCTATCCATTTTAGGATAAGAATTGGCTATATATTGTATATATATTTAAAATATTTTTATTGATTTTCCACAGAGAGGAATGGTAAGGGATAGAGAGCTAGAAACGTTGATGAGAGAGAAACATCGACCAGCTGCCACCTGCACACCCCCTACCGGGGATGTGCCCGCAACCAATGTACATGTCTTTCACAGGAATGGAACCTGGGACCTTTCAGTCCGCAGACCGATGCTCTATCCACTGAACCAAACTGGCTTCGGCAGAATTGGCTATATTGAAATTCATGACAGTGACTTATGGAAACCGTATCAGTGGTCCCCAAGAAGAATCATCCACATACAGATGCCTCCAAATAATTTCCAATGAATTATTTACTAGTGATCAATTATGTTTATCTAAACAAGGATAATCTACTAGATTAAACACACACACACACACACACACACACCAAAAACTTCATCTGATTTCTTTCTGCAACCCCACCAAGATCCCTTTATAGAGCTGTCCTCTGCAATTCAAAAATGTTACCATCCTTTAAGCTGCCCACCTACCACTTCTATTTTTCCCAAAAAGGTTGAAGGTAGACTAAAATGAACCAAAAATGAGAGCAGAAGTGGTATGAGAGACAGAAATAAGGACCCTCCATGATCTATAGTAGGTTTTCTCCAAGGCAGGTGTGGGCAGGAGCTGCAGAACTCATCGAGGATGGCTTTTGAAATCAGGCTGATGAAAGCAGTGAAGCTTTCTATGGATGCTGCTGGAAGTAGGTCACCGCACTACTCTCTGCCAGCATGAATAGCAATCAAGCAACTCTGTGAACATTCTATTTACCTAGCCATGGAGATGAAAACATTCCCCTGGGGGGAGTGCAGCCAAAAGATTCTGACACAACCAGGGAGATGAGGAAGCATTCAAATGACTTATGATTTCCTCCAAAATGGTTTGCCTCTTCCTACCACAATGGTTCTCTGGATCTTTTCAAAGCTCTGCAAAGTTTATCCACATGTTACTCATTCAAGTCTCATTTGAAAAGGGGGTGAGGAGGCCCAAAGCTCTTTGAAAAGAAAAGTTAGGGTTATCTGAGTCAGATGTATTGGTAAGAAAAAATTTAAATATACCTAGTTCTATTCTCCACTGCAACCAACTGACCTTTGTAAATTGAGATAACAGCATGCATTTAACAAAAACTGACATCAAGTAAGATGTATAATAATATTTAAACTCTGTAATGTTAAAATATGTATTTACAGGTCATTTCATACAATGTAATGAGAATAAGTCCTTTTGAAGACTGCACTTTCATGACTGGAATTCTGATTTGAGGTTTGCACATCACTGGGGGCCACATCTTTGCAGTGTGGCACTGGAAACAATAGGAATACCTAGGTTTGGAAAGCTGGGGCCCTGGATGCAGGAAGATTGGAAAGAAAATGCCTACCAGATCCAGGAGAACTCATTTCCTCCTGAATCCTCTTTCGTGGCCTCCAGGCTTTCATTGCCATAGAGTTTAGTATTTGCTCTGATTCTTGATCCTGAACTATTCAGTGAGATCTCCTATATGGTTCTCACTTTATAAAGTGGATAGAAAATGAAATTGATAATGACAAAATATCACCTGTACATGACTTACAGAAGAGAATAGGCCATCACCTGTCTTGATTTATCTCCATTTCTAATTACTTTTTATCTAGTTGTATTTCTGTTATCATCTATGATTTAACTTAACAAGTAATGATGTGCCTATTATTCACTGGCTCTGTTAAGAAGCCCTTTCAACATTCATGAGCTAACTTAATCCTCTATAACCCTTTAATGTGGGTATTTATATCTCCATTTCATTGATAGAGAGTTCCAGAAAAGTCAATATACTTGAAGAAGTTCACTAGTTAGTGGGAAAATTAGAGAAGAAAAATACTAGGGCTCCTGGCTTCAAGGCCTTTGTTCCTTTCCACTATCTCAATGCCCATTCTCTTGCTTTGCAAATCTCAACCCCAGAATAATATAACTAAATTGCTTGGCATTATGTGGCTTATAATGAACACAAATCCACATCAATATTGCCATTATTCATACTCAAGCACTGAGAATAATCTTAGTTATAATAATCATAGTAATCTCTCCTGATGAGCTATACTGTTGACCCCTGATCAACATGGGGTTGAAATGCACAGGTCCACTTACACTCACACTTTTTCCAGTTGACTCACTCAGTTCAATCAACCCATGCATTTAAAACTTGCATTTTCAAGGATCAACTGGCGGTTGGGAATCTGCATAAGAAGAGGACCGATTTAAATTATATGAAGATTTTTTCACCAAAACCGGTTTGGCTCAATGGATAGAGCGTTGGCTTGGGGACTGAAAGGTCCCGGATTCAATTCAGGTCAAGGGCATGTACCTTGGTTGCGGGCATATCCCCAGTAGGGGGTGTGCAAGAGGCAGCTGATTGATGACTCTCTCTCATGGATGTTTCTAACTCTCTATCTCTCTCTCTTCCTCTCTGTACAAAATCAATAAAATATATTTTTTTAAAAATAAAAATAAAAATAAAATTATATGAAGATTTTTTATTGTGTAGGAGTCAGTGCCCTTAAATCCCTATGTTGTTCAAGGGTCAACTATATTCTCTCAAAAGCTTTCAAAGCACATCTGCAGCCAGTAACCACAAAGCAAATGATCTCTCCCAAGACTAGAATGTCAGAGAAGGAACAAAGAGAGTGAATGATTAAACAACATGAACCTGGCCCTGACCGGTTTGGCTCAGTGGACAGAGCGTAGGCCTGCAAACTCTAGGGTCTCAGGTTCGATTCTGGTCAAGGGCATGTACCTTGGTTGTGGGCACATCCCCAGTAGGAAGTGCAGGAGATAGCTGATCAATGTTTCTCTCTCATTGATGTTTCTAAGTCTCTATTCCTCTCTTTTCCTCTCTGTAAAAAAAATCAATTTTATATATATATATATATATATATATATATATATATATATATATATATATATTTTTTTTTTTTTTTTTTTTTTTAACAATGTGAATCTAATGTGAACATAGGATCAGCAAGAACTCTGTAGTAGTGGTTGTGAGTGATGCTGATACCATACATGTTGATCACCTCTTAGGTAAAGTGTCTGACCAAAAGGTGAAAATGATCATAAAAAAGAAACAAAAAGCCCAAAATGGACTCACTTTGTGCTAAGGCCCATGACAGCAAACCGAGACATAATACCTAACTCAGTTTTATGTTCTTCTAGGAATATAAATGTGAACCAATCTGGAATTACCCACTTAGCACTAGTGAAATAATCTGCCTTAGAGACCCCACACCTTTCACCAAGCTAAGGTGACCTTGCCTAAAACAATCATTCTTTTCTAGAAAAAACTTCCTTGCCCCACCTCCTTCTGCCTATAATTCTTCCATTTTGCACAGCTCCTTTCTAGCTGCTAAGATGGGATGTTGCCTGATTCATGAATCATTAAATAATGCCAATTAGATCTTTAAATTTATTCAGTTGAATTTTGTTTTTTGACATCATAAATGCCGAGCAGAATTGATTGCACTCAAGTGGAGGCTTGCATTCTCATTTTCATCCTGGAGAAGAAGGCTTTCCACTCCATTCCTGCAGACCTGCAAGCTCACCTTGTTGAGCATGAGCCCTGGCTTCTTACACACACACAACTGGGGAGCCCAAAGCTCAGTGGACCAGTCAGTTCTCCAGGTTTTCTCTAAATCATTTTCTCCTACAGATGTGTGTGTGTGTGTGTGTGTGTGTGTGTGTGTGTCTCAAAATATCTGTGTATCAAACCATCATGCTGCACAATTTAAATAGGTACAATTTATTTGTCAATTATTCTTTAATAAAGTTGGGGGGAAAAGAAAAGGGAGTATGTGACTTCTAAAGATACGTCTCACTCTAAAATTCTTTGATTTTTTTTTAAAAAAATTTCTATGATCTGTAATTGCCATGCTGGGGGCTGAACCTGAAGTTCCTTTAAAAAAGTAAAGATGAAAAGTGGTAATAATCTTATGTATCTTTGTTGTGTTCCTCAGCCTGAGAAAGGAGAGTGTTTACAAAGACTCAAATAAGTAAAACATTCTATATTATAACATGCAAAGTTCTTATTTATCCCCTCTCTTTTCACTCATCAATCCTGTGTGGTAGGTTCCACAGAATTAGAATCAAAAGGCCAGAGGGTAAGTGAAGATTGTAAGGGCTAAGGCAAATAAGACAGAGACAGCACTAAATCCAGCTTCTCATTCTTTCTACTACACTGTGCTGTCTACCAAAGTGATGCTTATTTATACTGAGAAATCATGAACCAGTCTACTTGTATTTCAGCTTAATGAATTAGATACACAAAAGTTATACAGCAAAAGTAAACACTCTCAGGAGTTTGAAAAGTTTCAGCTTCTAGACCCAGGAGTGAAATTGAGTTATTAACCAATTCACACAAGGGTATAACTTAGGTAGCAATCTGATGTAATTTCCCTGTGACAGACTCCCCTGGAGGATCAAATCTGTTTTTTCCTAGATTCCCATTACCAGTCTGAAGACTTGCTTGACACTGCCTTGGGCCCACTTCTGCAGGCTGACCTGTGTAAATGCTCATTACAAGAGGGATGAAGAGGACCTCTAAATGACCTGACAGATATCCCCTAGAAATGTAGGTCTAGCCATACAGTCCCTGTTGAGTGAATGATGATAGTTTAAAAAATACAAAGATCACTTGATCATTAAAATATGTTGCTGATCAGCTGGGAATAACATGCAGTGAGGGAACACCTTGATAACATCTTTCTCCTTCTCTCTCCCAAACTCTATCTTAATCCTAAAGCCCTTCCTTCTCAACAGCCCCCCACCCCCCATACACAAAACACCCATCCAGGGGCTGGAAGTGAGAAGTGAGAGCCATGCATGCTTCAGGAAGGGTGCAATTTAGAAAGTAGGTGAACTGCCTGTCATTGCGCATTCATCAATAGCACTGCCCCTCATGCTTACTTTCTTCTCCCATACCTTCCTGCTTTTCTATATGGGTCTGAATCTGTGTTCACAACACTTCATGGCACAAGGGACGTTTTCCTCTATTTCTCATCTTTGTTTACGGAAACTTCATTCATACCCTGGACAGATTTAGTGTTCATAACCTGCTGAATGATGTGATGATCAGACTGAATCTAACAAGAATAAAGTAGGGCAATTGAAAGTTATTACTATTTTTTCCCCCACAATAACATATATTGAGCATTTACTATGTGGCAGGTAATGGCTAAATACATACATTTTCATTAAGCTATTTGATAACTGATAAGGTAGGTCTATTGCTATCCAGGACTAGGAAAGTGAGGCAAAAGGAGATTAGGAAACTATTATAGTCAAAGGACTTGGGCACTGTGACTCTATGTAAGGAACACACTCTTCCTGAAGTCTCACTTTTTCCATTTGACAATAAGTAAATGATAGTCCAGTGAGGGGTCATCAACAGGTGGGCCAACAACTCAACTTCAACCCCTGTCATCACTGACCAATGAAAAGACTGTAAACACTGTGTGAGAAGTGAGGAGTGTCTCTGGTATCATTTGCATTAGAATGGGAAGGGAGTAGTGGGAAGGCTCAAAACTGGGACCTAATAATCCATCAATAGATTCTCTTCCTTTGACCTTGATCAAGCCAAGAGAAGTAAGGCATTGTAGGGGTACTTGGACAAACAACAGCCCCCAAACACATACTATCAACACATTCTACAATAGCTAATGCTTATGGAGTGTTTCCAATAAAATAGGCACTAAATGCTTTTGTTTCATTTCACTTCATTTTCATAACCATTATATGAGGTGGATAACAATTACAGGTGAGAAGGCTGAGGTACAGAAAGGTTAGGTAACTTGCCTAGCATTATATATTTAGCAAGTGGAGGAGACTGCATTAAATAGAATGTCTACCTTCAGAGTCTGGTTCTGAACCACTTTATTTCTCTGCCTCTTCCCTATGGGGCAACCTACTATATGCTCCCTCTTATGGGCTAATCTCTAAGAAACGTATCTTCTCATTGTAAAGTTCTTGCCTCTTTTCTCTTAATTTCTGCCATAGCCATGTTACTAACTGGCATTATGTTTCTTCTGGAGTTTAAGTTTTCATGAGCAGCAATGCTTTGCACATATTTCTACTGCAAGGTGACCGCACCATGGGTAGTCCCTCTTGGATGATCCTGGCATATCCTACCTGTACCACAGATCAAGAAATTATTAAGTGGCTTGGCCCTGAAGGTTGGCTAGTTAGCCAGAGACAAGTAAGATTCCTCAGGGAAGGAACAACCTAAGATAGGCACAGTCACAGAGGGGCCATCAGGAGAGAACCTGGGGATCAACAGAGGTGGGGCACAGACCTCACCACCCCCAAGTTTGCAGGGGCCTGAACCCTCACCCCATGTGAGGGAGGTCTCCTGCCCCCATGGCTGCTTAGCTTCCCATGCCCAGCTCAAATCAGGACCCAGGTAACAGACAGAGAGTTGGCCAACAGCAGCTGCTCTCTCCCTGCAACAAGAGTTGTTTGAGTTGTCTTGTACCCATGGCGTGGGGAAGTGGGATTTTGATATCTAAAGCCAGCCTAGCACCAGGAATGCTCAGGGCCTACTAAAGAAGGCAAATAATCCTTTCCACTAATATTTACAGGGTAAAATAAGATTGTTGTTAGAGTATTAAATTTGACAGTAAAATAGTAGTCAAGTTTTCAGGCTAATTTAAATCGGCTAATTGAAATAAGTGAATATTCTAGAAAAATTAATTGTACTGGACAAAAAGTTGTTCCTAAAGTGTTAACTAATATTTTTATTGGTAGTCATCTGATGGTAAAATTGCATAACATGTAATGAACTTAAAGCAGTCATATTTTAGTGTAAAAAAATAAAATTTAAAAGCTATTAAGACTACATTTTAAAATTTCCAAAAGCCTCCTAATATCTAAGTCAAAAACTGGGGGATAGAAGAAGAATATCATCATAGGAAAAATATCCTGTAAGTAAATTATATACATCTAGAAAATTTTTATTTTAGAAAATTAACTTTCATTCGTAATGCTAACAAGACACCCATGTAAAACATACATGGTGTCAAACCAAGCCAAAGGAAAATCGCTTAGGGCAAAAAATGAAAAAGGATAGCAAGTCAAATTTATAGAAAAGATTCCTTTATTAACTTCTGGTTGAGAATATGTTTGTATATTTTCAAAGAACAACTCCGAGACCTGCAAAAGAGAGGAATTGACAGGACTACTCCAGCCATAAAGACAGAAAAGAAACAGTCCAGAGATGGAAGATGCTGATGATGCCTTGCCATACTAGCAGTCAGCAGCTGGGGGACACTGCAGGTTGCCCAGGACCAAACCAGAGAGGGTCGGACCTGCATTACCACCATTTGTCTGACATCCAGAACTGAAATATCATTGCTGACATGTACACATAAGGAACTGTTTGACATTGAAATTGGGACTCAAAAGAACTGTTGGCTCAGAAAGAAAGTCACTACAGACTGATTCATTTGCCTCTCAGCATAACCATTATTGCTTGTCTCATTTTTGGTTCTTATAAGTGTATTTCTAGTAGCACATGATCTCACTCATCTAGGGGAAATGATGAATAACATAGACTGATGGACAAGAACAGACCCGGAGACAAGGAAGCATAGATCAGACTGTCAGACCTCAGAGGGAAGGTAGGGGAGGGTGGGTATAAGAGAAAGAGATCAACCAAAGGACTTGTGTGCATGCATATGAGCCTAATCAGTGGTCATGGACAACAAGGGGGTGGGGGCATGCGTGAGGAGGGATTTGGGATGGGAATTAGGGGAATGAGGACAAATATGTGCAATAAAGAAATTAAAAAATAAAATTAAAACATTAAAAAAATCATAACTTCAATATGTTCCTATTTCTCTGTGTAGAAATTATTACATAAAATAAAATGTTTTATAAACTCAAAAAAGTAAATAGTAGTTGGAGGTGATGTTGACAATTTCTATTTCTCATTTGGTAGCACTGGCCCATTAAATAGAGGCCATAACAAAACCACTGTTAATGGAGTTTTGCAAAATGGAAAAAAAAAAAAGGGGGGAAAAAGTTCTGGGTTTTCTGTTTCTGGTGTGTAACAGCACCTTCTAAAGAATACAGCTATAAATTTCATAATCAAGCCATTAGGTTGTGGACAAGTCAGGGTAACTGGAATGAGATTATCAGACTTGAGTCAGGACACAAAGGAAATAATTTAAGGTCAGTTCTATAGTGTTGATAACTTCTCATTCTGTGGCCAAGACGACACAGAGCTCAAAAGCAAGTCTGGACCCATGGGTATGCATCATGTCTGACATCAGTCTTAAACTGAGGTCAAGTTCAGCTCCTTAGGAACCATGTCTTTTTCATTCATGAAATTTGAATATCTTTTTTGTTTTGTTTCCTACATCTATATCTTCTGATTATACCATACTATGGGAAATAAGTTCCATATGAATAATATCTGAGTGAACTAGCACTTCCTTTAATTTGCCCTAAACTTACCTTCATGAACTTTCAAATAGAGCTTTGAATCTTAGGCGTTGAATATTAATGAACAAAGTCACATACACCTGATGTGGTAAATAGAGATCCCATTCTCTCTTAGTCTCGGCCTTTGTAACATTCATTTTTCTTACATCCTTATTTGGCTATTGCATCTACTATGTGTTCTGTCTTCACACAACCACATCCACTTCCTATGGCCCAGTATAGCTGCCTTTCTGTGGGTTCATTAAATGTGTTCCCTAGGACTAGGCCCCTGCCTCAGAAATCTTTATGCCTCAATTTCTCTATCTTTCAAAAAGTGATAATACAAACATCTAACTCACAGAACTTGTTAAAGTGAAAATGCACATGGAAATAGTTAAAAGTATGAGAATTTAGAGTTGTCATTTTTATTATTAATGTTAATACAGTCATGAAAGATTAGTCACAAGAATAACATATTTACTTCCCGGTAAAAGAAATCGATATGATTCTACATGGGTGCAGAGCTTTGCTGTGTTTCCCATGCCTTTCAGGATGACATTGTGCTTCCCTGATTCAGCCAGTATAGCATGTTAGGTTGATGTTTTCAGAGAACAATTTTAATGAACCCTAGGTTATTTCCCTGAATCCTTAATGAGTGACAGGGTGCCTTTTATTTTATAACTAGAGCTCGACTCTTTATCTGGGAGAGCATTCCTTAATGACATAAAAATCAACCTTCTCTCTTCTGTCCTCTAACATAAATTCTAATGATCTTGCAGTCAGTCTCCAATGTCTTGGTTTTTTTAGTATATAAAGTTCAGTATTGTACAAATCATGCATGATATCTTTTTTTTTTTTAAAGTAGATTCTAAAGGCAAAACTTCCCAAAGCTTTTTGAAAATTTAAGTAGATCCCCTTGATCAATCAGCATGTATGGAATATTGATCATTCAGACTTGATTTCCCTTTATACACTCCCATTGTTATCATGCCCCTCCCCAACCCTGACACTGTGTCCATCACTTACACTCATGGTAGGTTCAATTAGTATTGAAGGATTTACAGATCTCATCCATCACCATCAAGGTTGGTAGTTTGGTCTCAGGGTCCTTACAAATAGGCATAGTCTGCCAGGTCAGGTTGAACTAGCTATTTCAACACCACTTTCCCCATTGTTATCTCTGAAATTCTTCAGGACACATGGATGGATAGTATAATATATTGCACCAGCAGTTTAACTAATCTTATTACCTGGTTTGGGATATTCTTAGTAGTCATTATTACTTGTTTTAGTACTTAAATTTCAGCAAGAAACATGTTTGTTGAAATTTCATAAATTCATCAGGAAAAGCCAAGGTAAGTCATTCTGTAAGTTACTTTTCGCATTTTCCCCTCTATACTCATAAAAGAACTTGAAGGTTTTCTGAATTGTGCCATTTATTTCTATCTCATGGGGATCTCTTACACTCCTGATCATTCCAAAATCGATTTTTTGGTTCACTCATTTCTATTTATTACATATTATTTCACAAGTAGTCATTTAATAATCTATTAGAGTTTTCCAAATCCTTGCTTTAAAAAATTATATGTAAAATATCAGCACAAACATATACAAGGTAGCTTTTGCTTTCTCTGCTAGAGATTTCCTCAGTCACTCAAGGGACAATTGATATCCTATTTTGTGTTATCTTCAATTTTTCACGAAGACCAGAGCTGACTTTTGGGGATAAAAAGCTTCTGGTATAAAGATGGTCTTTCTTTCTTCTGGGCAAACCCTTCCACCTTAGGTGAGGGAATCCCTCAACAAAAAAAACCCTTAATACATACCCTAAACTCAGCAGTACAAACCAGAAAGCCTAAGCTGACTGGTCTCAGAAGTGAGACCAATGGAGGGGAACTCAGCCTTTGCTGATAGTTTGGGGAGGGACAGGAGAAGAAAGTAAGTTTTCCACTTAGAGTTTCTAAGATTTATAAAGTACCCTGTCCTGCCTCTTTAATTAGCTGTCTAGAAAGCAAGCCTGTCACATGGGCTGGAGTCTGGATCTATTCAAGAGATTGACTGGAGCAGGATACATTTTTGTCCAAACTAGACAGCTTCGGTTTTACTGGAATTGAGGCAGGCCATAACCTACCAGTGACTCAAGGAAATCGAAGTAATTAAATCTGCAGGTGTGTGTGCATAGTTGCCATATTAATGATGGATCTATATTAATGTAAGTCACAGAACGCTTCTATAGGACCCATTCGCATCCGCTAGAGGTGATGCGACCTCAGAGACACTGCTGCTCAGTGGCACTGACACCGGGAGCCCTGGTTCATGTGGCAATACCTCCTTAACCTCCCCAACGGCTCCCCTCCATCCCAGCTCCGGTGTGGGAAGTCTCCCATGGCAGCTCCAACTCCAATCTAATTATTTCATAAATGCTGATGGCAACTCAGGTGAAGAATATGCCAGTTACCGATACCTAGTTAGATATGGAAGGAGCATAATTCGCAGGCATGATTTTGGCATCAGACTATGTTTAAATGCCAACCTCTCGACTTAACACTGATTTGTCTTGAACTGGTTACTTAAGCCCAATAAGGACTATAATGTCTACTTTATAGAGTTCTTGTGAGCAGAAACCAATATAACAAATGTGAAGCTTTTAAGATAGTGTCTCATAGCTATGGTCACTTTAATGATTTCTCCTTTTCTGACCTTGAAAATATTTTAGCTACTAGAAATTAATTTCCAGCCATGCCTCATAGGCTGCGGGGCTACTTCAGGGTGAGGATCATATATGGAAGGTTTGTGAAAAGACAGACAGGCTGTGCCCTGGGCCTGTATATCCTGGTGCCTGCCCTCTGCTCCTGCTGAAGGAAGCCAACCTTTCACCCACAGCCCTTCCACATGACCCCAGTGGTGGGCACCTCACCTATGGGCAGCCTGTCTCTAGGCTGGGCCATGAGTCACCATGTGGCTCAGCACAAAAAGATGAGCTAATCAGATCCATACTCTTAGGGGTTTGAAACCGGGAGTATGGAAGCAATTGAGCATATTGCAGGGAAATGCAGAGACAAGCACAGATGGGATTCCGGGCCTAGGGCCACTTCAAGCTGGAGAGATGAGGAAATAGAAAAACCATGAGCCAGTAAAGCTCAAAGGTGGAGAAAAGACAAAGCTCGAAAGTGGAGGAAATGTGAGACATAATGGCGGAACTAGCAGGAGCAACTGAGCAGAGAAGAGGAACATGGATGCAGGGCAGCACAGGGAACACCCCGAAACTCCTTGCCTCTGGAGCCCCAAGAGCTGGCCTGGAACCAAGTCCACCTGCCTTGAGGCCCAGGAGGAACATGGCTCCCTTTCCCTCTTTCCTGAGATTCCTGTGAGGTTGCTGCCTCCTGCTGACATGTGTGCCTTCTGACCAGCCCTCCCATCACTGAGTAACTTGAGTGAATCACCATGCCTGCAGTCAAAGAGCCTGCCCACTGAGAAGTAAGCATCCTTCAGAATTGTGAATGCTCAAGAATTCTCAACTCTGGCTCCTCACTGGCTGGCCTTTATCATGGCACCCAGCACAGGCCTCCTTCTGATCGTTTGTCATAGCTTATATGAGCCATTCTTTAAAAATTTCCCAGAACAACAGGTAAATATATACCATTCTTTATTTTTTTAAAATATATTTTATTGATTTTTTTACAGAGAGGAAGGGAGAGAGAGAGCTAGAAACGTCGATGAGAGAGAAACATCGACCAGCTGCCTCTTGCACACCCCCTACCGGGGATGTGCCCGCAATCAATGTACATACCCTTGACCGGAATTGAACCTGGGACCTTTCAGTCTGCAGACCGACACTCTACCACTGAGCCAAACCGGTTTCGGCCCATTCTTTATTTTTAACATTCAATAATATTCTGCACTAGTTTCAGGTGTACAACATAGTGGTTAAAAAATCATGTAATTTACAGTGTTCCCCCAATACTTCCACTACCCACCTGGCTCCATAGTCATAACACTATCCCTGACTATATGCCCTACATCTCTGTGACATTCTGTAATTACCAATTGGTACTTCTTAATCCCTTCATCTTTTCCACCCAGTCCCCAACCCCTCCCTTCTGTCATCTGTCAATCTCTTCTATCTATCTATGAGTCAGTTCCTGTTTTGTTTGTTTGTTTTGGTCTTTAGATTCCACATATGGTATTTGGCTTCCTTGGTCTGATTTATTCTTTATGAGAGAAACCATCAAAGAATATGTTTGTTTAGACAGTGAGAGAGTACAGTAGGCCCTGGCTTCTTCAGAATTTTCGCAGTCTAGCCATGGTCCCACTTTCTCTTTGCAATTTACCTTCCATCTGCAAAATGGGAGTCACAATAACACAAACTGTGTCAAGGCACAATACTGCATATGTAAGGTCGAGATATGCACAGACAGATAATGATGTTGGATAGGCAATGCTTTCTTCTTTATTATAAAAGATTCTCCTTTGCCAAACCCACATAACTTAACAGTCAGCAATAAGTAAGAAAACAAAAAAAGCACCATACATGACAGCTAAAATCAGAATCTGATAAAATATTCTACTTCTACAGTGATACTATCAAATTAAAAAAAAAAAGAATTTGTGTAGAAAAAAAACACACCCACGGTTTGTTTATTAGTTTTGCTCCCAATGCCACCAAATGGACCTCAATCTGAAATGGCTTTTGAAATCAAATTTGCTGTTCTCCAATTCCGCAACTTACTCTTTATGCTAATTTGTCTGCACCTGCAGGGACAAAGAACCTGGCAGCACTGAACATGAGATCCAGGAAGAAAAAGCAACACAAAGATTCAGGAAATGAAACCAGGACTAAATCATATTAGGTGTATAAAGGCTGGACTTTTTCTAAAACAAGGAGGGGAGCAAATGTCTGAGAGAGTATCCAATTGTAAGTATGACAGATGCTTGGAGAAAGGAGCTGGTGTCTTTCCCAGGGCCCAGAAGGATGGCAGCCTAGGGGTGTGGGGCAATTAGCAAGGTTAAATGTTGGGGCAAAGCTAAGTCTCTCCCAGCCTACACACCCCTTTTATTATGGGGGAGTGGGGAGGGGTTATAAAATATCTCAAGAAGTTTTATCCTTCAAGAAGTTAGCCTCTAAGACCCGGAGGGAAACCTTTTTAGCTGCCTAGGGCCATTTGGATATTTATAACATCTGCAGGCCATACAGAATTATCCACTTAAAAATTAGCCCGCTATATTTGGTCAAATATTGATTAACTCATTCCTAATGCCTCGGCAGGGCCAGACCAAACGATTTCACGGGCCTTATAGAGACCATGGATCGGACCTTCCCCACCTCTGCTATAAGACCTGAGATAAAATGTCTTTATTTAGAACTCTGTTATGAAAGGAGTACCATGATTTTAAGGAAAAGACTCAGTCACAATTCTTCCATTTCCTCCATTATCTGGGCCTTCAAACATGTCACCTGCCTCCCTTGCCGTCATGTTATCAGGAGTGCTCTCAAGTGGCTGGAGACCAAATTGAGTATCCGAGCCACCATAAACCTAGGGATACAGTGCACAGCAAGTTAGAGATACTCCTCGTCCTCATTTTGCAGAAGCCCAATCCTTCCACAGGATTATATACTCCACCCTCTCCAACACCTCTATTTAAAAAATAACATAAGCCAAAAGAATTAAGCATTTTGCCCAAGGTCACAAGGAACTTTACCTCATAAGAAACCAGGGAATGAATCTCAGACCAGGGTTCTTTCTGTTATACTGCCTCTCAAAATTCAGAAATGTAAATATAATTTTTAGATACTACATTGCTGCTACTTTGAATATTTTCTCTATTGCTCTGTCCACTGTATTTCATTTTTGACTCTTTGCACTATATAAAGCACTGTTGAAATTCAAGACTGTCAACAGCTAGTAAATGTTGAGGTCCAATGAATGCTGTGACTGTTATGTGTTTAATGCTCAAGCAAAAATGTCAATTGCCACCTTGGAGTTATTAGACCTAGGGGAAAAAAATCAACTTGGCACATACAATGTTCAACCAGCCACTCTCCTTCTGCCTTTCCTCTTTCCTGATAAGCATCTCTTCATTCCTCCATGCTTGCCCCAGCACCAAGCGTGAAAGAATGCAAGCTTCACAGACCTCCACAAAAACTTCAAGTAAAATTAAATACAAAGGGAATCAATTTTTATTCACTGCTTGATTTTCAGTAGGCTAGCTGTCTTATTTCCTTTAGACCATTACTATTGATAGCTTCTTTTAGAAATAAGATCACTTGTATGGTAATTGTATCCAATGCATTTCTGCAGCAAATGACAAACTCATTCACTAAGTCTTCTTTCCATTAACTAATTAATTGGTAAGAAGAGTCTTGTGTGTCCATGTTTGTAGACATAAAGATTTGGAAAATTAAGGGTCAAATGACTTACTAAAAAATCACACCAGGCAACACATCAGAGGCACGATCCACAGTTCCTGCTTCTTCAGTCCGATTTGTTATTGGAGACACAGAGGAATGTTTTTTAGTAAACTTGTTGAGATTTTTATGTCCCTAATTCTGTTCTGTTTCCCTAGAGAGGAAGTGTAGTGAAGGGGAAAGAGAATGGACTTGAGATCCAGACAGACGTGGTTAAAATTCCCAACTCTGACATTTGCTAGTCATGGGTTCCTAGGCAGGTTACATAACTTCTAGCCCTGTGTCTTCATTCGTAAAATGTATATGATAATACATGCTGTGTAGAGTATATGAAGATTCAATGGGCCCATGTGTGAAATCCAGGCACTCAGCACATGTATACATCCTTCCTGCCTGCATTTTTTTCCTTGGATAATTAAAATATAACTGAGCCACCAGAGAGAAGACAAACTCTAGAATGTGGAAACCCATCCTGACACATTTCCAATTAAGCTTTGAGTTCTAATTTTTAAACTTGAAAATAAGATACATTTTATAGAAAAAATACACTGATGATACCACTTTAAATGCCAGAGTCTTCTTCCTGGGCAGTATGGAGCAGAGAAAATTTGAAGTTGAAAAAGAAACACTAAGGATCTCTTGCTTAGTTTGGCCACCAATGAGCTATGTAAACATTCATTCATTTATTCAATCACTCCTTTAAACAGTATTTTACTGACTCCTATCAAATAATAAAGCTTACAATTATGAATGAGCTTACCCATAGGAGTTTACATTCTAGAATGGCCAAAGGAAAAAAATAAAACAACTAGGAATGCAATCAATAAAACACACACACACATGCATGGGACAGAGTAAGAGTATAAAAGTACCCAGTTCTTCCTGAGAGTCACAAAGCTCTAGAAGAAGAGGTGACATTTGTACTAAGGGTAAGCATGGTCATCCCAGAAGAATGTGTATGGCCATACTTTTGGCTATGCTATGGAGCAGGGCACTCTCTTGAGAACATCAGGATGGCACAGGGCAGGCAGCATGAAGCTGAAGAGCTCACTGGAGGCCAGATTACAGAGGACACCATCCTGTGCTTAAGAGGTTGAACTTTACTCTTCAGGCTAAAGAGAGCAAAAGACAAGACCTGATTTTTGCTTTTTACAAAGGTGGCTGAGGAATGTGAAGATCAGGAGAGCTGAGACCAAAGACATGAAATAAACTACTATAGAAAGGAGAATAGGGAGAAGGCAGAAGGGAAATGGAAGGGGAGGGTGGATTAACAGTGAGTCACTGCTTGAATGTGGGGATGACAGAATGAAGGGTCAAGGGGTAAGGAAGACCTCTGGATAACCCTGAAAGGCTACTATGTGCTTACAATATTTTCCTATGAAAGAAAGAATAGGAAGCAAAGTTTGGGTGAAAGAGTGGAGGTTGGATAAACTGCATTTGAATTCCATGTTAGACCTCCACATAGGAATGACTCATTGATAAGGAAATGGACACATGAGAAGCACAAGGGAAATTCTCCTCTAAGGTCAATAACAAGTTATGGTCAGTTGAAGCCACTGAAATGAATAAATTCAATTCTGAGTGTGCAAATGTGTAAAGGTTAAAGGGCAAGGATGATAGCAGGGATAACACTATTCTTTAAGGAAAAGGCTCTCCTGTGCCTCAGTTTCCTCTTCTGTTAAGTGAGAGGGGAGGTATACTGTGCTTTCTCAGGTGAGTGACACACCTCCATACCCTCACTTCGTGTTTTTCTCTTTGGCTCAGGCTTCCACTCATAAGCGATTCTCTCTTCTTTCTTCTACCTTTTTTATTTTTAGAAAAGGCTGTTTGAAGCTTAAGCACCTCTGAGCGGCCTTTTGATCTTTCTGTTACAAGAACACACATACAAGGGGACTTTCCAGAAGAAGAAAAGGCCAGCAAGAATCAGGGCAGGTCTCCCTGCCAGGGTGTGGCCCTTCTCACGCCTTCAAAGAAGCCAAAACAGCATGGATTTCCCTCCCATTCCTCAGGTGTTGGGGGAGATGGTTTTGATATAAACCAGAATAATAATGCAGGTACCTTTCATTAAGTACTCCTGGCATCCGTTCAACACTCTCCCTCCTCCTGCAGGGAGCCCTGCCACCACAGATGTGCCTAAGGTATTGGGATCTCATTACTTGCTAGTAGACAAAAAATTATTAGAACCATAACATTTTCATTGCCCATATCCCCATTTATATCTACACTCACTCTTCCTTTTAATAATGCACAATATTTACAATTTTTTACATCCCACCTGTACAAGGCACATGTTATCTGTGTAAAATACACCCAAATTTCTATTTAATTCAAGGTAAAGAGAAGGAAATGCAATTGATTTTTTTTGTATACTGCCCATTTCTCATTAGCCTTGACTTCTTAAGCCCTCCAGTTAAGAGCCAATGCTTATTTTCATGGCTGCATGACTAGATTTTATTACATTTGTACAAGAGGCAAGACAGTTTCAGTTAATATGTGGAGAAATAGGTTTAGTGACCTGCTGCCAACAACTGGCCACGGATCAGTGTGTTCTCCTTATTATGTGAGTCCAAGGCCATACGTTTTTGGTTGTCTGGGCAGAGTATACATAAAAAGTCTTGGTCATCACATACAAATTAAACACTAGTGATCAATACCAGGAGATGACAACTCTCAATTCTTGTAGGAAATTTCCCACAATTCTTGTAGGAAAGCTGTATGTCCAAAAGCACCATTCTTTTCTCTGTCATTAAAGAAAAAAAATGCTTCATAGCATCTTTTAAAATGAACCCATTGTTCCCAGGTATTGGAAATTAATAATTCCAAGTAAAGTCAGAAATTAATGAAAACACAGCAACTGGGGCTTCGGCTTCCTCCATATAAAACTGGGGCGAGGCATTCCATTTCTAAACTCTGGAATAAAATGCTTTCCTCTTACAAAGGCCCATTTCATCCCAGAAAGGCCACAGGAGAGTTTTTCCCCCCTTGTTTTGTTTGTGTGTGTGTGTGTGTGTGCTTGTGTGTATGTGTGCGTGCGTGCATGCGTGTGCGCGTGCGTGTGTGTGTGTGTGTGTGTGTGTGTGTGTGTGTGTGTGTGTGTGTGTAGCTCTTTCCCCAAATCCTCAATCAGTAACATAGTTCACTCAGTGGTCCTCTCTTGTGGTCTCTCAGTGATAACCACCTGGGGTCAGGATAACAGGATTATAAATTAAATGTAGGACTGTAAGGGAATCTTAACACCATGTGGACCAACCCCTGCAGGAAGTTCTTCTGCCCTGCCCTGCCCTGTAGGGGCCCAGACCAGTGAGAGCCTGGAGGTCTCTGGGTAGAGTGTCCCATAGCCTCCTCCAAATCCTTCTCCACAACATGCTTATCCTACATTACTGTTTTTCTTCAATTGTCAGAGTAAATTCTCCCTTGTTGTCATTTAAACCTGTTCCTTTTAGCTTTGTCTTCTGTGGAGGTGAAAAGTATCTACTTTGGAGCCTCCTAATAATATCTGCAAATAGGGGATCACTGCCCTCTGGAATGTCATACACTTGTGACCATGAAGCATAGTCCTGCTCGGCTCCACATTGGTAGAGAAAATTAAGTTTTTGTAGACACACTTCTGAAGAGGGAGGCATGGTTGGGGGTGTCACAATTTTCACTTAAGAGGAAAGAAAAGCAAGGGCAAGAGAACCATCTGGTTATGCTTCACCACAATCCTAGGTCCTACACGCCTCCCATCAAAGACCCAGGATGTTCCAAGGGTTTACAGCACTTCCCAACCACAGATGTGCCAAAGAGTGTGTCTCTCCCAAAATAAGAATGTCTAGAGTGGGCACATTCTGCGCACAATTCCTGTTTTCATAACTCAAATCTATCATCCCAATCTACCTATAAGAAAGGTGAACTCTATTAATGTCCTTGTCTTTCATGTTAAGATTTGTCATATCTTCACTTTTCCTTTCATATCCATTCCAACTTAGAAGAAAGCTACTGTTTCTTTTACCTGAGCCCTTAATCCACTCCCTCACTTGCTATCTCAGAAGGAAGACCTGATATTGACCTACGCCAGGCACTGTTAGGTGTTACAAATTCTTGTCTCATTTGATCACAGATGACTTTGGTTCTGCTCCTAAGCATCGAAATGACACTGACCATGTCAATTACCTTTCTCTGGGCCCCAGTTTCTTATCTATAAAGCAATGTGATTGCACTAAAAGATTCATCATGCTCCTTAACATCTTAGAACAAAGGAAGAGAAAACATTTGGTTGTATATATTGTATTAGAGTAGGACCTAGAGATGAAATAGCCCTAGGTTTCTCAGACATCTTTTAAAGAAATTGATACAGAGCCTTTACCATCTTTTTCTTCCTCTTAACTATACTTATTTTTTTCTTTTTATTCAAAGACATATCTGACTGGGGCCATATAGCCTAGCGACAAGATCACAGTTTTTGAAGCCAGGCAGTATGAATTTGAAACCTATTTTGGCACCTACAAGCTACATGACCCCAGAAAAGCTACTTAACTGATCAGAGCTTCAGATTCCTCACCTATAAAATGCAGCTACAGCAGCAATGTGCACCCACAGAATCCCTGCCTCCCAGCCCATTGTTAGAGGAGACTGAGATGAAGAGTATGGTTCACACGATGGCTGGCACAAGGGAGGCATGGATTACATGTTAAGTGTCCCTGATTTCCTCTTTCTCTTCTCTGTTCTTTCAATTGCAAGGTCAGAATTCCTATCCAGTTTTAACAAATACCATAAATAACTCAGGAACACTTTTCACTGTCTCAGTGGCTCCTAGGTAGGTTGGTGTCTGTCATGGGAAATGACTGACCTACTGGAACCCCTTCATTATCTGATGAAATAACAGAGTCTGGCCACCTGTCCAATTCTGGTGTCATATTAACACCATTAATACATGGCGTTAGTAGCAACACAAAAATTAGCAACCAGATTTCTATTATTCATGTGGTTTTCACTCAAGCCTCTCATAATGCCCCTTGAGGAAGGGGTTCTACCCAGCTGATTTTGTGTTCCTCAGAAATGGAATCATTACTCAGACTCAATAAGTATGATCTGATGAAAAGATGTCTCTATATTATGGAGGCTTTGAGATGTCTGGTCTTTTATAATAGAAGAGACATCCTGCACTTCCCCCAACACCTTTTCCTGGGATTTTTATTTCCTCCTTCTTGCCCCTCTAATGGGACCTTCTCTTTAGTGTCATGAATCCATTTGTCAAACTCTTTTCTCCACCTTTACCTTTCTTCTCATGTTAACTATTTTTAGACATGAATACAAATTTTCAAGAAGAAAAAAAAAAACAGCCAAAATCCTAAAACCAAACAAATATACCAACCAACAATATCAACAATTAAACTTCAAATAAATATATGTATATCTAAACTTCAAATAGATATACGGCCTTCTAGAACATGAGGGCCCTGGGATCCATCTATACCTTAGCATGCGAAGAGGGGATGGAGAAAGAAAGTTATGGAAACAAGATTAAATACTCTTTAAAACTAAATGCCATTAACCATCACATGTCTCAAAGAACACTTAATGATGTGGCAAATCACAATGTTAAGTTCAAATAATTTTTTAAATTTGTTGAAAAGTGTGTAAAAATATGAGCTTAGTGAAAAATATGCAACAAATGTTTACAGTTCACTTCTGGAAAGCGGGGTTATGGATGATTTTAAGTTTCTTCTTTATGTTTTTGTGTTTATCTTAATTTTTTCTATGATCGATAAATAGTGTTTAATGAAAAAAGTTTTTGTTCTGACACCATAGGCTGTTAGGTATCTTCTATGGTAACTAATATGCACACTAGGGGTCTTTTGTTTGTAAAACTGTCAAAGCTATTTGCACGGGCACAGATTACTATAGCTAGAGAGAACTAGAAAATGGCATCTATTTTTACACTATTATTTTTATAGCAAAGCTCTTTCTTCAAAATAAACCTTAAGAGATGCTTACTATGTCAACAAAGAGAAGCACCCAGCAGGGATAATGTGCCCAGAGACCCCTCACTAACCATGCCCCGCCCTTCTGGTGAAAGCTAAACCCTGTGAGTGGAATCCCAGTGCCCTGAGAGTTGGAAAGATTCTGATTTAATTCGAACCCTCCATTCCATACATGAGGACTCAGACACCAAGGGGACAGGAGGGGTAGCAACTTATAGTAAGTCATCAGGTTTCCTGACCACATCACAGAAAACCTCAACTGTCAGACTCCTAAGCTGGTTGCATGAGAAACTTGTCTCAAAGAGAAAAAAGCATTTTTTAGTGATGTTCTTGGAATCCAAGACTAGTAACAGGACCTGTGATGCTGACTGAAGAGGCAGCCGTCGTCAGCAGTGAGCTCAGCAAGCCATGTGCGGAATTCTGTGCATTCAGCAAGAGTCCATGCTATTTATTATTTGGAGGTGACCATGGCCTCTTTTACAACCTTCAGACTCTGCAAATCTCATCTAATCCCCACCTCCACCCTCCAGCTGCCTAGCTTTACAAGAAATACTAGTAAATCCTTTCCCCTGGTTACAGTGAATCAATGTCCCTGTGGCCCACGGTGTTTCACACAGAGCCAACTTTAGGATCGAAACATAAAACCCCAAATCTTGCTGAAGCCACTGAGAGAGCTCAAGGTGCTTGTGGGAGCTAGGGAGTGTTTATCCCCACTTGCCAGACCAGCTCCTACTCTGGTAATTGCATTTTTGCCTCCAGAGAGTGTCCCTGCAGCTGCTGTGAGATGCAGTCTTCATTTTCACCTCACTGAGTGAAGTCCAGAGGCAGGTCTCTCTGAGGGTGGCCTGCTGACCCCAAGACAGCTTCATTCCTGGAATGGCTGCCTTCCAGCACTGGCTGAGCTGGGATTTGCCCAGATGTTTGCAAAAGGCTTTGGATTAAAGCACTTGTATACCTGTAAGGTGTTATTATCACCTAATCTTCTTCTATCTTCAACTCTGGCACCAGTGATGAGGAACCAATCTCGTGTGCCTCAGAGTTTCCATTCAGTTCAGGCCTGAAGGCTTGGATTTTGCAAATTTATCTGACCACCTCAGATGTTACAGAATTGGACTGCAAATCTACTTAAGCACCTAAAGAGAATGGAAGGTTTCCTACTGCAGTGCCTACCTGTCACTTCTGCCACGGACAAAAAGTCAAGACCAAGTTCCATTGCCCGAGTGAATAGTATTCATTCCTATAATGCAGCCAAGCTTTCTTGCTGTTCACAGGGGTTGGGGGTAGGGTGTGAGGGCAGCACCCTTGGAGCCCAGGAATCAGGCCAATAAGCCAAAGACAGAGAGAGGCTGCACAGTTGTGACATTTACCACACCCCTGACTAGAGGCCTTCTTTAATATGGCCAATTTACTGTCAATAAGAGGAAGAAGGTGGGCAAGACACTCTCATGGGAAAAATACGTGGTTTTTGGAGTTGTCAACAAACCAAGGGATGCTACTTTAATTTTTATGAAAACTCCTACATTCCATTGATATATCACTTTTTAAAAATGATTTGAGCCCTGACTGGTTTGGCTCAGTGGATAGAGCATCAGCCTTCGGACTGAAGGGTCCCAGGTTTGATTCCAGTCAAGGGCATATACCTTTGTTGTGGGCACATCCCCAATAAGAGGTGTGCAGGAGGCAGGTGATCGATGTTTCTCTCTCATTGATGTTTCTAACTCTCTATCCCTCTCTCTTCCTCTTTGTAATAAAAAAAATCAATAAAATATATATTTTTAAAATGATTTGAAACATTTCTATTTGAAAATGTAACATGCTCATTCTAAAACAGTAAACAACCCTGAAGATTCTGACTCCAGACTCTGCCCCTCTGCCTTGCAATCCCACCATCAGAAGCAACTAATATTAAAATCAGAAATTGCATCTTTGCATACCTTTCTCCAAGCTTGAATAAATATATACAAACACGCTCTGGCTGGTTTGGCTCAGTGGATAGAGCGTTGACCTGTGGACAGAAGGGCCCCAAGTTCGATGCCAGCCAAGGGCACATGCCTGGGTTGCAGGCTTGATTTCCAGTAGGGGGTGTGCAGGAGGCAGCCCATTCTCTCTCAACATTGATATTTCTACCTCTCCATGTTTCTCCATTCCTCTTTGAAATCAACAAAAGTTATATTTTAATATATTATACACACACACACACACACACACACACACACACACACACTCACACACAAAACACATGTGGAGTTTTTCTTCCCGCTCCCCTTCTCTTACTTCCATCCTTCCTTAAAAAAGTGGAGTATCAAAAACATAAAAAGGCCTCTATTAAGATTTAGCAAACAGTAATGCTCATTTGATATGAACTATATCACCTGGGCCAGACTCAGGATTCACAAACTTACTGCATGTGTGTCTTCTCTCTCTCCCTCTACCACTCTCTCCTCCACTTTGAGGGAGGGACAAGAAAACGACATTGGGCAGTGAACAAGAGAGAGGATGGTGACTTTTCTAGGCTGATATAACCAGCCAGAGCTAGTCCTTCTCCTCAAAGGCAGAGGGGGTAGCTAGGGATCTGATACTCTCACCTCATCAACTCAGAGACCTGAAGCTCCTTCATCTCTCTGGTCTGTCTGATGCCTAGAGTCTTTCTGCTCAGGGGGAAGCTCACACTTCTGGGTGGTCCATGAGAACCCCATGAGAGTTTCTGGGTATTTCTGAATGGGTCCACATTTGACCCTTCCAAATAATACAAGCTCTTATTGAGTGAAGTTAAAGTCATGTTATCATGGGGCGAATGTATTAATATTTGATCCATAGCTATTATGAGAAGAAGAGGGGAGGAAGGGAGAGAGGGAAACACTATTCTCTGAAAATCTTTGAGACAAATAAGATCAAGAACTCCTCTATCTCAGGGTCCAATTCACAAAAAACTAGCAACTTTTCTGATACCGCTCAGGATACCCATGCTTACACACTTGCTCCACCCTCTGTAGCACTCACTACTCACAGGGCACATGCACTAAGAGTGGGTTTATTCCTTAGTGCCCCTCACACTATAGCCTCCCAGTTGCACTGCCCAATCTGAGAGCATATTCTCTACCCACTGATCACACTCTTTACAGTACCATAAGCCCACTGGGCCCTCTGGGAGTTCAACAACCCTGCAACCCTTATCAAAATTGGCCCTTAGAAAATGGCTTGAAATCAGACACTAAAATAGATATTACTAGCAGAAATCACTGAAAACAGTCACCTTTCCTGGGTAACCAGTCAGTCAGTGGTTGATTGAAGCTTTTATTTTGTTTAATAAAATAGGGCAACCTTGTCATTTCTGACACAAAAAGTACTTGTCACCCATTTATTAGTTTGGCCTCGCTCACACGAGCATAAATATACACATTTGTAAAACACTCATACATTCACAAATACAGCCCCTAATCACCACCACCATCATCAACACAATATAATACAAGGCCCCGCAAGTTAGAAAGTTGTGATTTATACTAGTATACAGTTAAACCAATAATCCATGCAATCCATTTTTACCTTAAGAGCCAATCATCACCATATGACAATTTCCTGGATGGGGGGAACTCATAGTACCACCAATCAGTAACGACACAACAGTACCTTGTTTGTCAACTACACAAACGCTTCACATTTACTCTATTTACTTACTTTCTCTGTCTTCCCTAATTTAAAAGATCATAATATTACCTGAGTACATACCCTGTGCTAGAAATAGACATTGTTTTACAAAAATTGCATCATTTAATCCTCAAAATAATTCAATGGTGCTGGCATTCTTATCTGTTTTAGACTGTGAGCTTCCTCAAGGCCAAGACCCATGAGATAGTCTGATGTTTCTAATCCCCAGCAGAGTGTCTAATAGATAAACTTGTGAGGTGGCTTAGCAGGTAACTAGCATCATGATGAAATCTTAAAACTAGAATAAGTTACAAAAGTCATCTTGACCCTGACTCCCTGTCTGATCATAAACTCCATTTAAATGGTCATCCAGCTTGTGCCAATGAAACTCTAACAGCACTTCACCTTTGGATCAGGATCAAGACCATCCGTTCATGGGAGCTCAGCTGAAATGCTCTCTACATTGAGTCAAAACATCTTCCCTGAAGCCTCAATCCACCAAACCCTTGTACTTATTTGACTTTTCCCATATCTGCATGAAGGACCCTCAAATATTTGAAGTCAGTTCCTATAGCTTCCAGATCTTCTTCTGATCAAACTAGTTCATTCAAATGTTCCTTATCCTTCCAACATGTTTTGAAACCCTTTGCCTTTGAGATTGGGTGGAGAGGGGAGCTGAATTCCAATGTTAGAAAGGAGCAGGTGATCAACATACATGTGTGAGTCTGGCTCTGCTTAAGGCAATGAAGGTGTGATGGGCCTGGTGGGGAAGGGAGAGTTCTCTTCTACCCAAATACCTTCAAATGAGGGGGAAAAATTTGGGGGGGAAAAGCCAATTATAATTTGTATTTGGACTAGATTCACCCACTAAACTAGATGCATCCTGAAACACAGCAACCAAAATTGACCTTAAAAGTCTGAGTTTCATTTGACTAGCTCTCAAAAAGGCAATGTTAATTCCTCATTGGAGTGACTACACTTCTATTTAATTCTGAAAATGTTACATTAACCTCTCAGGATGTGACATTCTGTTGACTCAAATCAAGCTCCCTATAAACTAAAGTCTGGAATTATTTTTATAGAGCTGTTATTAGTTGTTTTTCTTGAATGCAGTTCTAGGATTCTATGTTTATTGTTGCTAAATTTCACCTTGTCAGATTCAGCCTATCTTTCCAATAAGTCAAGATTCTTCTGAATATTGACTTTGCCATCCCTGCCATCCAATGCAAATATTCCCTTTGCTAGTTTCATGTAACCTGTAATTATGATAAGCATGTATTTTTATTGGGATATAATTCACATGCCATAAAATTTACCCTTTTATATTGTACAATCTGTGGTTTTGAATATATTCACAAACTTGTACAGCCATCACTACTATCTAATTGCGAACATTTTATTCATGCCAAAAAGGAACTATATCCTCATTAGCAGTCCTACCCCTCCTCCAGCCATCCTCTGGCAAACACTAATTTGCTTTCTGTCTCTATGGATGTACCTATTATGGAGATCCCATATAAATGGACTTATGTAATATGTGGTCTTTTCTTTTTCTTTCATACAGCATCTTGCTTTTAAGATTCATCTATGTTATAGGAAAAATTAATGCTTTATTCATTCTTATGGCCAAATAGCATATTGCATGAATATAGCACATTTTGTTTATTCACTAATCAGTTTATGTATACCTGGATTGCTTCCGTTTTTTGAGTATTATGAACACTATGAACACTAATACCAACTTACAATTGCAAAGTCCTAGAGCAATCACATAGTTCTTAGAGTAAGAGAAAGGGAAACCTTTTTGATGAGCTAATATTCTGAGATGTCACATTAGCCTTTTGGAAGAACAAGACCAAGAAGCAGCAACAACAACAAAGACAGGAAAAAGAAGAGCCTGCGCACACCCATGAGGTTGGCTCTTCCACGGGTCTTCTGGTTGGAAAATGACACAGTAGGCAGATTTCATCATCTGATGAAAGAAAAAAGTCAACAAAGGAAAGAGGGATTTCAAACATTTCCCAGAGGTTAATGACTAACAAGAGTTTTGTTTTTTAAAGTTCAGATTTTTTTTTTTCTTAATTGTAGATGAAGGCTGACTTTCCTGCCGTGTGTTTGGACACAGGATAGTTAGGTCTTAAAATTTAATTGAAGGTTTGTATTTTGTGATTTATGTTTTTGGTGCAGATCTACATACAAATATTGATGCTGACAATAGCTTCCAAGACAGCCTGCTTTGTGGAAATCGCCTTGCTTGAAATTTCAGGAACTTGCAGGCAACTCCTATAATTCAGTCACTACAGCCTCATGTTCCATTGCTGCATCCATGTTAATACATAAGTATGACCATTTTCCTTTAAGATTGCCAAATAATCTCATATAACCTTTTCAAAAGATACTGTCCTCCGCTATACAGATGAGAACAGTGAGGCTCATTGAAGTGAAGAAATTTTTCAATTCAAAATCAGGACTGTCTGACACCAAACCACACACCCTTAGGCACCATACATCCTTCCTCTCAGGAGGATACAGTGCACAGAAAATGTGCTCAGGGTGGTGTTAAATGAAAAAAGGCTGCCTGTGCATATGCCATCTCCTGAGTTAATCCACTGCTCCTCTTGCCAGTTAAATGGTACAGAATCTCAAGCCCATTGCCTTTCCTTTCCATCTTTCTGAATTCACAGTATGTACTTTCATTCTTAATGTGTGTGTAAAAGAAACCCTTAACATGAAAACTTCTCTAAATAAACTTTTAAGTGGACATTCCAGTATTGTTAACTATCGATATATACACACTGGTGCACGGCTGAGCTCTAAAACCTCTTCATCTTGTAAGACAAACTCTGTATCTGTGAGCAGCAAACTCTCATTTCCTCCTCCCCCTAGTCTGATGGCCGTCATTCCACTTTCTGCTTTTATGAGTTTTACTACTTTGGTTACATCATATAAGTGGAATCATGCGATATTTGCCCTTCTGCAATGGCTTATTTCACTTAGCATAATGTCCTCAAGGGTCACCCATGTCCCCATGTCGTAGCATATGACAGGGTCTCCTTTTTAAGGCTGAGTTTTATATATATATATATATATATATATATATATATATATATATATATATATCATCCATTTATCAATGAACATCTAGATCCATATCTTGGCTATAGTTAATAGTGCCACAGTGAATTTGGGAATGCAAAGGGTCACTATTCTTTTGTGTTGTTTTTTAAATCTATTTTTATTGATTTATTTTATTGATTACACAACCCCTACTGATGATCAAACCTGCAACCTGGGCATATGCCCTGACCTGGAATCCAACCATAACCTCCTAGTTCAGAGGTCAACACTCAACCTCTGAGACATATGGGCTAAGCAGGGTCATTATACTTAGTTATTATTATCTACCCCTCTGAATCCTCTGGACAGTTCTGTTTGTTATGCTGCATAGTCTCTCCCTGCACTGTAAAAATATGACTTTCACATGGCATTAGGTGTTGTGATGGTCAATGTTGAATAAGCAAACAGCTGAGAAAAAGGAAGCAAGGAGAAATTAGGAATCCAAAAGAGAGGAAAAAAATGAAGAAACAGGGGACAAAGTAGAAGCTGCAATAAAATAATTTCCAGTGCCTCTCTCCATCCATCCCAATAAAGGAAAATTAATTATTGAGTAGGTCCACAAGGGAAATAAAGGTGGAATGCTCATTCCATGGCCTGTTGCTAACTGGCTACATATTCATTCCAAAATTCTTAAGTGACCCAGTGTGTGACTGAGATTCCAAGAGGTCAGGAAGGAACTCAGATCACTTTCTATTAATGTTAAATAAGCCTGTAACTGCACTTTGGGTAGCAAATCAAAACCACTGTTAGAAACTACTTCTACTCAGGAGGTTCCGCTCTCTTAAGAGACTAGCTGCCTTTTCATGAAAGACCATTTTTTTCTATGAATAATATACACATTACTAGGGAAGAATATACATTTCCATTAAACAACATTAATTCGCAATACACTGAATGGTCAATTCAACGTTGACCATCACAACACGTGATGCCACGTAATCTCTTGTACCACTATAATTAAAAATTAAACATCAAGTATTATTTTACAGAAACTCCAAAGCTGATTTTTTAAATACTCTATTTTCCTCCAAAAACATTATTCTTACCAGCTTTTCAGTATAATTATATTCCAGGAAAAACAGAAAGGCAAAAAAAGAATAAATTAATGTATTATCTGTCTTTAAAGTCCAAGCTTATATTTTATGAATTGCACATGTTATTAAAAAAAACATCAGGTCTGACCATATGTTATCTTCCATTATTTTTTTCTATTTTAAAAAGGGAAATCATGTAAAATATCAGATTGGTTTTTCAGACACTAGAAACTTTCATTGACTGTGTGGGATTCTGATTACCCTTTTCTATATCATACCTGATATATAGCTGATGTTTAATAGATATTTTATGAATAAATATCAACATTAAAAATAAAAACTAATACAATATTTGAGGTTGGGACAATTCAATATTTTAATAATATGGTTGCGTAGTGGATTTTTCATCTCTTTCTGCACTAAAACATGTGTTTGTGTGTGTATTGTATGTGTGTGTGTGTGTGTGTGTGTGTGTGTGTGCGCGTGCCATGCGCGCGCACTTTGCTAAAAAAAAAAAAAAGCCTAAAGCAACTAAATATCATTCATTAAAAACACTTAAGACAAGTGACAGCTCCCAGTAATACAAACAGAACGGGCAGGATAAAGATAGCTTAGAAACTGCATACACATAGACTTTTTCCACTGATACCCTAAACCCCTGCTGGCCAATTTCTAAAAGTGGGCTTTTATTGTACCATAAAAATGAACAAGCTGAGGTTTTCACATCCAGAGAAAGGTTAGTACCACCATGGCAAATGTTCTGCCTTCAGGAGTCCAGGGTGAGACAAAATCATTACCACTGGGTTAAGGACAGCTAACTACTAGAATAGAACTGAGTACTGAAACTCTATTTGTGAGTAGCATGTAAACTACAGCTTATGAAAGATGCTTCCATTTCTAAGCATAAGATGATTATTAGTGTCCTTTCCCAGTGTCACCATTAATAATCTTGTCTTTTTAAAACCAAAGACCTAACTTCGGAGAACTGTTTGGCAGTAGCCAAAAAAGCTAAGCTTGTCTATCTACTATCCATCTACTATAAGCAAAGAATTTCTCTCATAGGTATGTACCTAACTTTCCTTTTGGGCAGTCTCCATTTGTCCCTATCAATTCCATACCCCACCCTACTTCCACCAAAAATAAAAAAGAAACTGGGCATGTTTTTCATTATCTATTGCATGGTATTTTAATAAATAATTTGTGTGACAAAAAATATATTTATATGAGTCAAAAGGCATGCACAAGAATGTTCATAGCAACGCTATTCAAAATAGGCCCGATCTGGAATCTACCCAAAGAATCAATAGTAGGATGGATAAATACATTGTGATATATTCACACAATGGGACACTATTTACACTGATAATGATCTATAGCTACTCTTGATAATCCAAATTTTCACACACAAAAAAACTCATAAGGGAGTAAAAAAAAAAAATCACATATATAAAAGTTGGCACTGTGGTTCTTTCAAATAAATGTGAAAGTAATCTAATTAATCTATGGCATTACACATCAAGTTAGTGTTTCCCTAGGGATGGTGATGGTGGTGGAAGGGGCATGAGGAGGGTCGTGGAGGGGGAGATGGAAGGATGCTATTTTGTTGCTTGGTCAGGGACCTGGTTATATAGGGCTGCTACCCTTTTTAAAAATGCATTGACCTACATGTTTATGATTTGTAAGTTTATGTAAGTGTATGTATACGACACTTAAAAAAGCCAAAGCCCTAAAAATTTTCCTATAAAAACATGGTAGAGAGACAGTGACAAATTAGCAGGTGGCCCGTCAATAAGATAAAAAATGACTGCACCCACAGGCAGCCTTTCCTCCCTTGCCCTAGTCTTTCCTCATCATTGCTTATGAAACTGGTAACCAGCCTGCAAATGAGAAACTCTGAATGTATAAATGTCACATTCTTCTGCAGGAAGCAAGGCACTTTTTTTTTTCTTTTCTTTTTCTTTTTGCCCCAAGGCAAGATTGAGTCTCAGTTTTCAGACACTAAAATGGACCTATTAGGATAATGAGTGAACTCCAGTCTATCTTTTTAAGTTGATTGCTGGCAGGCTGTGGTAGCTGAGATGGGTTCCGCTAATTACAACAAGAAATCAGATACATTTGGGGGACACCCATCATTTGGGGACATGAACTAACTGGGCACTTGTCCTATGTGCTTCCATCTGCAAGTTATACTGCTATTAAATGAAGAAAGAAAGATTCCATTTTGGGACTACTGACTCATCGGCCTCATTCTATATCACACAGCTTCTATAGAGATCATAGTCCTTTGACAAAATGTCTAGAGCAAAGAACCAAGACGACTTTTCAACTCTGCTTCAATTCTATCTTCATGTCAGAGAGTATTCCAACTGTAAGGAAAAAAACATCACCACCCTGTTGCCTGGAGAAATAAGTCTTAAACATTGATGTAGTGAGGGTAAAATATTATAATTCTTATTGCTAGGTCAGACCACTTTCTCAATCCAGCCCAATGTTCTTTCATAAATGGTGGTATCCAATGGGGTGCTCTTTGAGAGTTCTTCCCAAAAGCAGGATGCAAACGGTTAGATGTCTACATTCCTTAGACCCAAGAAGGAATCAGTCCCTAGCACTGCAAAGCTGGCCACATCCAAAGAAGTCTTCAGAGAACTGGTAAATCCAATACACAGCTTTGACTTATGGGAACTCAGACTGGGAGCAGCCTGCACTAAAAGCTATTCCCTGACCACCATGGCTGTTGCTAGGACCTAGAACAGGTATCTGACTCTCCATACTTCAGTCCCCAGATTGCAAAGGGATGATAACTCCTACCTGTCCTGGAGGGTGTTAAAAGAAGGTCTGCATGAAAAGTTCTCTGAAAGTACCAAGAATTATGTGACTATCAGTACAGGGAGCCTTGAACAAGGCACAATGGTGCTGGTGTTGCACATGTTCTCAGCTCCCACAGAAAAGGTTCCAGAGCAACTTTCTAACTCATGATGAAACACTAAGGGAAACCGATGATGTGGACTTAGATTTGGGAACTACAACTCGATGGATCAAAAAGCCAGAAAAAAAATTAGAGTGAAACTCACCAGGCTAGTAAGCCTTGTGGTTGCATACAAAATCATGGAATGGACACCTGTCCTGTGCATTCTCTCCAGCAGGTTTGCAGGACGGGGCACTGGGAGAATTGAATAAACCTAACACTGGAGGACTGGTCAGGAGAGAGCAGCCACAGAGACTGTGAATCAAAACTAATGTGAGATGAAAACAAGAAAGGGGATGTGGGGAGCTATCAAGATAGGTCAGTAGATACTAAATGGTTATGGAAAACAGCCAAACAATAGATAAATCAAACTTAATAGCTAGCTCATGATCAGAAAACTCTCCTTTGAGGCTTCCATCTGGTGGCAGGCAGAGTAAGAGCAACCTCCAGGCTATTCGGGTAAAATGTGATTTCAGTTTACATGTTTGTCAGTCATCACACCAGCCCCTAAAAAGTGGGTATTGCCATTTTTAAAGAAAGGAGGGTCAAAGTGACAAAGTAACTGGCCTAAGACAGTGAAGCCATCGGAAAATGCAGGTCTGGCTCCTCCTGTCTCTTATTACAGTCCTTCACAAAGTACTCCAGCTCTGAGCAGATCCCTAAGCCAACTCAGTAAGAAATCCAAGCCGCCCGGCTGGAGTTTCTCACTGATAGAGCATTGACCTGTGAACCAGGAGGTAAGGGTTTGATTCCCATCAAGGGCATATACCTGGGTTGTGGACTCAATCCCCAGATAGGGGGCGTGCAGGAGGCAGTTGATCAATGAGTCCCTCTCATCACTGATGTTTCTATCTCTCTCTCCTCTCCCTTCCTCTCTGAAATAAATATATATATTTATATATTTAAATAAATATATATATTTATATAAGGACTGTAATAAATATATATATATTTAAAATATAAAATAAATATTATAAATAAGAAATACAAACCATGATACTATTTCCTTCTCAAAGAATGCCCTGTACATTTATACTCACAGCCTTCTATTCCCTGCTTATCTCCACACTGACACTAAGGGCAAGTGACCTTGAGGTCTGGCCTTTCCTTCTTCATCTGTGAGATGAAAAGGTTTCCATGAGATGACACACTTGTCTTCCCCAGGATTATGACTGTGAAATAACACTCCTCTGGCCCTTATCTCTATCCCTCTTGATCACTCCTACATTTCATCAAGTACTATCTTGAAATAAGCTTCTTTTTCCTAAATGGACAGCCTCTCCAATCACTTAGCCCGCTCATGGAGATAATAGGCAGAATGGAGACCCACTGGATAAGGTGGGATGAGGGTTCTCTCTCTCTCTCTGACGTGCTGTTTGTCCTTGAACAGGAATTGACCTGGAATTCTGTGCCCATCACTTCCTCACAGATGGGGGATTATGTGAAAACACTTTGCTACCATCAAAGAGCAAGAGAAGATTTAATAATATGCTTAGTTGGGACTCAGGCAATACTTGATACTCAGGAATAATTACCTTTTGAGCTCACAGAACTTGCCTGAAATACCTTCCAGATTCAAGGGCTAAATGGTTTTTTAAGAGAGTTTAGTGCCTTTTTGTTCTCCAAAAGAACCATGCCCATAACTGAAGAGCCTCAATACACCATTGCAAATGCTTATATGAAATGTAGGAGTGATTAATGTAGCTCCTCAGAACCTCGAAGAATCACGACCATTATGTTTTACATCTCAAATCTTTTTTTCTTCTGTTCCTCTCTACATAGATGATGCTATAAACACAAAGGGAAAATCTGTGAATATCTCAACACAATTCAGACTCCCCTCCACCATCACTAACTTGGTCATCGCATTCTAAACTATATTTTCACCAAGCTGGAAGACACAACCAGGCTTCATGGGAAAAACTCACAGCTCAAAAGGAAATTGAAGATGATTAGATAATTGTTAGCGTTGATTGAGAAATTAGTCTGTGCAGGCACTGATCTAAGCAATTTTCACTTATCAAACCCGTTGTTCCTCAAAACAACCCTAAGAGATTGTTACTACTTTTGTGTCCATTTCACTGAATGAAAAGAGAGGTCAGAAGCTCCATAAGGCCATGTGTCCAGGAATTGGTGCACACTAGATTTAAACCCTGGAAATTTAGAGTCTGAGCTCTTACTTTTGCTATTTTTTTTTTTCAGAGTTGGTGTGGAGACCTGAAAGAATATATATGGAGAAGTACCCATATTGTAGACACTCAATAAATAATACTTTTATACCATTTATGTTCAAATAGCTATTTTCATAAACAAAACTGCTTTTCCCCATTGATTTTGATACAGATTTTTTTTTTTTTATGTGTGTGTGTGTATTCTTCCTCTCTACCTTAACTTCCCATGTGTTTAACTACACTGGCCTCACTGATATCTCTGTCCACGGACACAATGGCCAGAGGTACCCACATTCATTCCAGAATGAACATTCCTGACATCCCATTTGCATCTTCCCTGGGCCCTCGCTTTCAAAGTCTTTCTCCCTGATATATCTGCTTTCTGTCTGAAACACAGTCCAGAGGGACAAGTCACTGCTCCCTCCCCTGTACTTTCCCCACTATTTGAAGAGCTGCCTCTGACAAACTGATCACTTATTTTATGTTAGAGGACCAATGCACAAAATTCATGCAAGAGTGGGCCTTCCTTTCCCCCCTGCTCTCCCTTACTCTCCCCCCTCCCCCCAGCTGCCAGACCAGGTTTCCCTCTGGCACCTGGGACCCGAGCTTCTCTCCAGCTGCCAGCAGGCACCAGGATCCAGGCTTCCCTCTAGCCCTGGCTTCTTTTGGAAGGTCATTGGGAAGGACATCCAGTCTAATTGCATATTATGCTTTTATTATTATACTTGTGCTATTTATAGGTTTCGCTGAAATTCCACAGAACAATAGGGTCAAGGATATGCTAAGATACCCCCAACTTTTAGTTTCTGAAACCTTGCCCTGTAAAAGGGTAACTTACCCTGAGATTATAGACTCCTTTCCTGCAACTCACTGATTCAGTCACCAAAACACCATCATCTTATCTGGCTCAGCTAAGCATCTTGCCCAATAATGTTCAAACAAATGACAGCAGTGACAGGGAAGCCGATAACAGGACTGTACGACACCATTCCCAGGAGATAATCATAGTAATTTTCTGTCACTATTCTCTCACGAGTCCAGGAAGAAGAGCTGCATCAAATCCCACAGAGAAGGCAGAAATTTTGAGGCTCATGTTGTACCTGAAGCTGCAAACTGGTGACAAATCCAAGAAATAATGAAGGAGCAGGCGGGAGGCCTTCAGCAGAAAGGTGGATCCTCCCACGACCGCACCTAACTAAATTGGGGCAGTTGGCAGTGGATTGGAAGTCCATTCTTAAATCGTGCAGTGCCGTGCTCTTCAAAATGTGGCCCAGGAACCAGCTGCAAGGGCATCCCTTAGGAGTGTGTTAGCAATGAGAATGATCAAGCCCCGGCCCAGACAGCCAGAGGCACAATCAGTACCAGGAGCTGGTTATTCCCAATTGCATTGCGTAGTGAGAGGTTCTGGTAGAAGGTTCATAGCTCAGGTTCAAACTGGAAGGACTGACCTGGCTATAAAATATATTCCCTTGTGGAAAAAAAAAAAAAAAAAAAAAAAAAAAAATATATATATATATATATATATATATATATATCTATATATATCTATATATATCTATATATATCTATATATATCTATATATCTATATATCTATATATATATATATATATAGATATATAGATATATAGATATATATTCCCTTGTGAAAATTCAAATGAATAAATAAGCATACATCAGAATAGAAACACAGAATTAGGAAAGGGGGGGGGGGGTTTGAGAAACTGTGCTCAGGAGAAATGAAGTGACACCAAAATAGAGATGGAAAGAGAGTGACATGGAAATCTAAGAGGGATAGCCCATTTGCGGCTCTGTGCCAGGGAGGCTGGCGTGTACGAGGGCAAAGGGATAAAGAAGAGTGAGATTCCCCAGGGCTGGCTGGGTCCCTCAGTGGAGGTCACAGCTCTCTCCGAATAGCCACAATACTTGGCTGCTATTACCTGCATACCACACTTTTCCTTCCTGTACTTCCTGAATAATCCCTCAGTAAATTTTATAATACTCAGTTGGTGCACATAGCCTGTTTTCTGCTGGGACCCTAACTGATGGATTGGTCCAAAAATAAGAAGGAGAGTCGAGAACGGAAATCTATCACAGAGGAGGGGATTCAAAATAAAGATCCAGGGGGAAGAGGTTGCAACCCATTTAACCAAAGGCCAAGTTCCATCCCACTTACATGTCAATGCCAGTGCTGTGCACATGCCTGAGGATAAGTTTGCCCTTTGTCTTCTGAGTCCTAATTCTCAAATGAATTTCCACTGCACTTTAGTCCAGATTCCCTAATTATCAGGTGCATTCTACTTGTGTGTCTTCTAATGCCAAGGTCCCTATAGGGACTTATATGCAACCATGAAACAGCCTTAAAAGATTTAAAATGTCCCATCTCCTTCCTTTCTTTCAGAAGTACAAAGTTGATCAATAAGTCACTTGTGTCCCTGTAAGATCTATCCTTTTGATAAACTTTTCAGGTGACCCATTCCTTTGCATAGCATGACTCCTGTCTTCTAGAAGCTTCCAGAATTAGATCTGATCGAATTTCTTCCTGACTCCCATACATCACAAAATACAAAATGTGCATAACCCTTGGCCTACCTCCAAAACAAAATGTGACTCAAACCAAGTGGAGGACGCACACCCCACTCTGGAGGGACCATTTCCACAAGAAGCCAGTGTGGCCAGACTGTTCAGGTCAAAAGGCTGCCCTGTAGCTCCCCATCCATCAATGACACTCACATCCAGCCTGTTCCACCCCATCCTCATCTGTCCCTCTCTCTAGAATTTATCTCCCACACCCAGTTCTTGCATAACTCTGGATTCCCCAGCATTCAGGGCCCTTAGCAGGCCCACTTCTTTGTAAAGTCTATCTTGCAGTTCTAAAACGTAAAAATGTCTCCCTTATCCAAATCCTCTGGAGCTTGCTTGCTTCTAAATCTGAACCCAAGGAACTTCCTGTAAGCAGAATACATGTGTGGATATATAAGGCAGGATGGTTCAAGCAGAACTTCCAGGTTCATGGCTTAAGAGCCTAGGCAGAAGGTGGTACTGCTTACTCACTTCCAAAAATTAATTAATTTACCTTTGTCTCTCAGGCCTCTGCATTCCTTAACAGTTCGTCCACACTTCCCCCCCCCCCCTTTTTTTTTCATGCCTTTGATTTTTTAGAGAAACTCAGTCATTTGTCTTTTATGTTCCACATTCTGGATTTGGAAAATTGCTTTCTGTGGTGTATTTTAACATGGTTCTTTAATTTGTTTTGTTTGTTTCTTTAAATTATGGTAAGATACACAAACCATGAAGTGTACTATCTTAACTGTTTTAAGTGGAATTAAACGCATTCACATTGTTGTATAATCATAATCAAATCCATCTTCAGGCCTGTTTCCTTATCCCCAACCTGGACCTCTGGACCCAGGCATCTTCAAACTACGGCCCGCGGGCCACATGCGGCCCGAAAAGGAGTCTGATCCGGCCCGCCAGGTTTTTTGGGCAGTGAGCGCAGCCGAGGTGTTACAGTAGGAATTAGTAGTTCATATAGTCTGGCCCTCCAGCTCTCTGAGAGACCGTGATTTGGCCCCCACTTTAAAAAGTTTGAGGACGCCTGTGACAGTAACTCTCCATTCACATCCCCTCTCCTTTCAATTCCCAATAGCCCCTATCCTTTCTGCCTCTATGAATCTGACTGTTCAAGTAGAATCACAGAGTATTAGTCCTATTTCACTTAGCATAAGGTCTCTGGGTCCATCCATGTTGTAGCATGTGTCAGAACATCTTTTCTTTTAAAGGCTGAATAATATCACATTGTATGTAGATAGCACATTTCATTTACCCATTCATCTTTTGATGGGCACTTGGGTTGATCCACCTTTTGCTCAGCAGGTAGTATCATTTATTGCAGTGGGGAAAACAGAGGGAAGAGGTATGGAAGAAACAGGAGAAAATGGTGTATCCAGTTAAGGGCATGTTAATGTTCAGTGCCTGTGAGACATATAAGTCTCATATTCTGTATACAAATGTACATATGATTCTTGTACTCACAAAAGCATCTGAACAGAAGTACAGGTTTAGCAAAAGTAAAAATCTAGATGGGAACCAAGAGAGTGACTGAGGTCACCTCTGGAAGCCGGGTAGAGCACAAGCAGATGGCCCAGGGCTAAATCCTGAAGAACTCCAATTTTGTGGTGAGGAAATGAAGGATGAGCTAGAAAAGGAAATAGAACAAGCATATAGAAAAACAAATTCAATAGAATGTGAGGTTATTTGATTCTGAAAAACATCTGGAATAAATACAGGTTGTCAGGCCTCATCAGTTTGGTAAAAACTATGACTGAGACTAGATGTAACTGAAATTCATTAAATTATGAATATTGATTTTTCAAATATGGTATGCTATGTTTAAAAGTATATACTTGAAGCTTGCAGAAAATAGATAGTACATCTAAGAAATCTATTTGTTCAAAAAAAGTAAAGGAATATAAATACTAGGATCTCAAATTTGTGACAAATTATTAGATGTCTGAGATATACCAGATAAAACTTGCAAGGTGATTTTAAAGGAGAAAAATGTTACACGCATATACAATCTTAAGAGACAGTTAACTTGACTGCACTGGATCTGAGAACGCTATAGGACGGTATCTTAAAACTCCAGGTCTTAGCAATATACTATCTATAAAAATCACTGTTGAGCAAGAAACATGAGACTTGGGTTAGATTTCAGGAAAAAAGCTCTCTGTGAATGGAAACATTTAAAATTGTTAAATGCTGATGGAAATCAAGAGACCATGGAATATCTCCCTTTAACGTTGTTTAAAGCAAAAATGGGTTCACATCTGTCTGGAACTGTCTACGTGTGGGCATGCCTCATGATAAAGAAGACAGACTTGAAGATCTCTCCTGGGTCCTTCCTTTCATAATTTTATATGATTCTCTCCACTGTTTTACCACCTTTGGTGAAAGAGCTTTCATCGTTCCAATTTCCAATCTACTAAAATAGATGGCCAAGTTTCCCAGATCACTGATTTTCCCACTTCCCTGAAAAGCTCATCTGAAGGCATCTTTCACCTTTCATTGAAAATACACATGTCTGAGTATTTCCTTTTCCACCACTTGTCATTCACTGGTTGTTTGCCCTCCCTTATCCATCCTTCCCTTGCCTTACTATCTACCTATAAAACACACTAATATTTGATGCTTTTTGCTCTCAGAACAATAATATATCTCTCTCTAAACTATAATATTTATAGTATTTACCCAATGTTGGTAGGGTAAATATGAACTATACATGACATGCGAAAAAATGATTAACAAGGATTTTACTATGTAAAAATTTTATTGTTTTTGGCTAAAGACTTATAGAGAAAAAATAATGTACAAAGAGACTTTTGAAATAAATAATAAAGATCAAACCAGGACTAAGATAGAATGAGTTCTGAAGTGTAAGATCAGGTAACATTTCAAAGTTAATTAGAATGAGTCATAAGACCAATGGATCATCATACCATTTGGCTAGTGTGTCTAACACCACATTAGCTCTGATTCTGAAGTGGCCAGGGGCTAAAAGAGGAGAAAAAATTAGGTGTGTGTCCCTAACATGCAAACCGTTCTCTGCCAGTGATGTTCTAAAATAAATATTAGTCTCATTATCCCACAAATCGTTAATTATTTCTGGATATCACAGAAGAGGAAATAAATACGTATGGAACATCTACGGTATGGCAAGGTTTGGGCTGTATGTAATTTTCACTTACTCTTTATTATATAGGAAAAGGCAGAACCAGAGTCAGGACCCATGCCTGTTAAAGTCCAGAGCCCTTGGAGTTGCACCACAGTTCACATCAGAGAAAAATGTGTGAAAGGTCCTGATTCCAGGATGCCTCTAATCCAGGAAAGAGGCAGATCTCTTGCCTTTAATTATGGAGTAGACATAACTGAGCAAAAAGACTGCTGAGAAAGCCTGGCTGAGAATAAGCGAGGTCAGATCAATCAAGCAAAGTGAAATTCTATGGAATCTTCTATAACACTTGAAAATACCAGTTTCTACAAAAGCCAGCCTTTTGGAGATGGGAGTGGGGTGTTTTATTCTGTTTTATTCAAAGGCCCCTTAAATGAGAAGACTTAGTCATAGGGAGACTGTTTTGCAAGTCCATTCTCCTTGCTAGACCCTTGATATATAGCAACTCACTGAATTCTCACAATAGCCCTTGTACCATGATTTTATGCTATAGTAACTGAGTCTCATAGAAGTTAAGGTTCTTAACCAGCATCATTAGGGAAAGAGCTACAATCTGGATCTAAGGCTACTTCCAAAGACAAGGCTTGCTCCAGTCATACACCTGAGAGAAGGGGCACCTCACATCAAAAGCTGCACTTCATAGACTTCAAAGTAAATACCAATCATCTGTGAACTTGTGAAAATATAGTTTCATTGGCCAGAGGTGGGGTGGATCCTTAGATTCTGCATTTCCAGCTCCCAGGGTATGCAAATTCTACTGGTTTGTGGACCACTTTTAAGAGCAAAAACTATGCACAGCAGGTCCTCAAGTAACATCATTTTGTTACTTTTACTTCATTTCATTATAATATTGACTAGAGACCCGTTGCAGGAAGATTCCTGCAATAGGGCTTCGTGCTGTGGTCTCTGCCCCGCCTGCTTCCCTCCCTTCTCCACCACCTGGCTTGCTTGCTTCTCCGCAGCTTCGCTCCCTTCTACAGTGCTTGGCTTCTTTCTAAGCTTTGCTCTGGCCTGGATATGCAAATTAACTGCCACCTTGGTTGTGTTAATTTGCATACTCACCCTGATTGGCTGATGGGCATGGCTTGTGGGCATAGCAAAGGTACAGTCAATTTGCATGTTTCTCTTTTATTAGATAGGATGAGATGCCATAGGAACTTAACTCTTGTATACACTAGCCTATGGTAAAACTAGTTTCGTTATATGTCATTTCACTTGCAGTTGCAGAACCTCTTGATGATGCTAAGTGAGAACTTACAGTATTTACAAAGCAAACCTTGCAGGTGTGTGCAGAACTAGACTCTTCTGCAAGGTGGCTTCAGTGGAAATTTGCTTTCTGAATCATTCAATTACTGCTCTAAGTGATGGGAAAGGAATCTTCCCTAATACAGCTGCTAAGATGGAAAGTGAGGCACATAAAAGGTTGGGATGGGAGGTTTAGGGGTATACCACATGTGTATTACTCCAAGCCCTCACCACAGTTTTGCAAACACGCGAACAACTGCTCAGCAAAAAGGGTTCGCCACCAGCAGTGAGCAGTCCGCAGTCCCCTTTGAAAGGCAGAATTTGGGGATGTCTCCTAACAGCTCTCAAATGATCATGGTCCCATCCAACAGGCCCCCATCTATAGGGGTCAAAACACTCAGCCAGGGGAGAGGTTGGAAATTTGGAGGTAATCAGTGCAAAGTTATTCTGCTCCCTTTGCTGTGAATGTTCCACCTCTGCTCTGCATCTCACTCCTGTTCCCCTGCCCCTCTCCCCTTCCAAGGTTTGCACAGCCTCCTTAGATGAGCCAAAGTGCAAGTGACCTCCTCCCAGTCTGCAACCCACCTGGGTTGCAGGGCGTGTTTTGCTATTTCAGTGGAAACCAACTTCACATCAAATTGCTCTGGTTACCACTGAGGTCACTTAGGTGTTTGCATAGTCTCCGGTAATTGCTTTATTTCAGCAAGAAAACACAACACTTATTACAATGTTTTTGCAGCTGACAGTAGCTTTTGTGTAGGGAATCATTCACATCTGAGGAGGAGGGGGCAGTGGATGACACACACAGCAGCTGTTTCTAGAATCACTTGCTCCTACCACCCGGTTGAGGCCCTGCTCAACAGGGAGGCGCTCTCAGAGGACACTCTGCATTCAGCCAGGCCCATGCCCAGCAGAGCTGGGTGCCATCCAGCACAAACAATACCAGGGACACTGACTCAAAGGCAGATGCTGGTGATGAGCTCCAATGGGGGAATCGCTTCACATGGCTCTTGACCAATATTGCCACATGACTGATTCCAAACAGGCACCTCTAGTCCCTTCATCTCACATGCCTAAGGTCTTTGGGTTTGAGCTGTAGCCTGGGAGGAGGGTGAGGAGAAAAGTATGAGGGGGAGACCATCCCCAATTCTAATAGGACAGCAGCATCCTGTTTTATCTCCACATTTCACACATCTTAGGCAGTGCTGGGGCACCCAGAGTCCTTGCCTCTTTTCCATTTTTCAAATGGATCCGTTGCCATACCCAGTATTCTTGTGAAATTTTTTTCCCAACATTATCTCCTGCTCCTCCTCCTGTGATCTCTCCCCCCTATGATTGGCTGTGAAAGGTTCTTTTTCATTTTCTCATCAGGTGACCCTTGTGGAGCTAACTTGAACTAGCAGACCAATTCCCAAAACCTGTACAAAGCATTTCATGAAAAAGAATGTGAGTACAGACACAGGCGACCCTAATGGAGCCAGCAGCCCTCCTTGCACTCCAGCCTCCAGCACATGCTCCATCCTCCCAGGGATCACCTGGAAAGGGCCCCTTTGTTGCAAGGAGTCCAGGCTCAGAGGCAGTCAGTTCGCCGTAGGAGCCCTTAAGTCCTAACTCATTGCACTTGCTACAAACCAGGCCATAAACACTTGCAGTTGCATCCAGATTGTCCATGGCAGGAAAGAGGCCATCCTCCCTAGGCCCCCTTGAACGAAAATCCTATATAATAAAAAATATGCAAATTGACCCTAATGGCAGAATGGCCAGAATGACCGCTGGACCAGTCACTATGAGGTGCACTGACCCCTTCTTGGTCCCTTTCTCCAGCTGGCAGGCTCTAATCACCTGATGGCCACCTGCTGTGGGGTGGGACTGGCAAGCAGTTAGGAATACTTTGTTCTCACCTCCATGAGTTCAACCACTGCCCAGGTTCCAGAAGCTGGGCTATGTCCCAATACCAGTTTTCAGACCCTCTCAGCCTTGCCCCACTCTTCCAGTTCTGGCTACAGGATTTATCCCATCACATGCCCTGCTCCAACCTATCACAGGGACAAGCCCCACCTAATAGCAGCAATTCGTTAGTGGGTAGAAAGGGAGGGCATATTTTCCCACAGAAACCTAAGAGAAATAGTTCAATTTACAAAGGCATACCTCTCTCCACTGCACGACATAAACTTGATTGATAGGAAAACTGAATAATAAACTAGAGATAATAATGGTGGTCATATAAATAAGTGTAGTAAGTATTTAGATAGACTCATAGAGGAATGAGCCCCAAAGGATAGATGCTGTAAAATGATGGCTGGGAAGAGATAAGAACTGAGTTAAATACCATCCAAGGCAAATTGTTACCTGACAGAATAGAGGGAGTAGAACTTAGTGATAAAGTGTGCATGCTTCAGAATCAGATCCCAGGTTGGTCCTTTACTTTGCAATTACTAGCTGGGGAAGTGTGGGCAAGTTACTGAACTTTTCGAGCCTCAGTTTCCTTCTATGTTACATGAGGATATTAACACCCATCATAAGGCTGATGAATGGGAAAAGAGAGAGCAATGCATATAAAGTGCCTAATAGGCATAGTGCCTAACACCTAATAATTTCTTAATAGGTATTTGTTCAAAATCTTGTTTTTATTTACTCTTAGAGCAGAATCCTGAACCACATGGGCAATGAATCAAATGTGACACAAATGGATGTGTACTTTTTATTTTTAATTAAACCATTTATTTTGAGGTAACTGTAGACTCACTTGTGGTTGAAAGAAATAACCCAGAGAGGTGGCACGTATTCTTTGGTCATTTCCCCCCAATGGCAACATTTTGCAAAACTATATAATATCATCACAACCAGACTATTAATACTGATACAACCCAATGATCTTACTCATAATTCCTGTGTTACTCAGACTCACATGCATATGTATTTTTATGCAATTTTATCATGTGTGAAGGTTCGTATATCCACCACTACAGTAAAGGTGCACAACATATCCGTCCCCACAAACAGACATGTTTTTTAATCAGTTTTTTAAATGGTCTGCCTTGGGTGGCCACAGTCAAAATGCTCATTTTGCCTTTCTTCTGGTTCCTGGTGCATTTTATCAATGATGTCTATGAGCAGTAGCCAGCTCTTCATCCTCCAGCATACATGGATCAACCACACCAATAGAGTACTTGACCTTCAGAGAAGCAGTGCCAAAGCAGAAAGGAGGGGGAGGGAGGAATATGGAAGGAGGGGAAGAACATGAGAAAGGGGGGAGGAGCAGGGGACTTAGAGTAAAGGGTAGGGGACAGGGAGCAAGGAAAGCAGAAGGAGCAGGAGTCAGAGCAGCCACTTCCATATCCTACAGACCAGAAGTAGCACACCATCTCCCTAATCTTGGTGACCACCCACTTCACTCACAGGCAAATATCTGGAAACAGGAAAGATCTGACCTGCTCTAGTCTACAGTCTAAACAAAGCCTGTTCTGACTCGTATAGGATTTGATTGTAAACACAAGCCCACAGGCTTATAAAATTAACCCCCCCCCCAAACTCACGCCCTAATCAGGGAGAGATTAAATGAAAAGAAACACAGGAGGAAACACATCTGCAATTAACACTTTTATGTTATTTACGTTCAGGTTTAAGCAATTTGCATGCTTATAAAAATAAAATGTCCTCATTATATAAATCTCACCAAGTATATAAAAATATAAAGAGGAAAATAACAATCACTCATAATCCTATCACCATAGATTTCTGGAGTATAAGAGTCCCACAGGTGCATTTTCTATGCAAATGTTCAACACTTAAATCTACAAAATTTGTATCATACCACATAGAAATTTGTATCCTAAATTTTCCCTTGAACATTTCCCTCCATATTTTGAATATGCTAAACAACTGCATGTGATGAATTTAGAGAGGTGCCACTGTTTATTCAGCTACTCCCTAATATCAGCTTTTCTGCCCATTTCTCTTTATCAAGCACCTGCATTAATGTTGCTCTTGGTATTGATGGGCAGTTGTCTATTCTGTTTTTGAATAATTTTTAAAAAACAAAGCACTTCGTGTTGCCATGTGGTTTCCCATTCAACTGATAAGCTCGGATACCCGTGTTGACCCAGACTCGGTGGTCTTCACATTCTGGACTGGAGAGAATCCCTTCTACTTGCAGTTCAGCCAGATCCTGTCTCTATCACATTCACTCAACCCTAGTGCTCTAAAGACACAGAGCATGATAAAATCTTCAACTTTCACAAAAGGGACAAAAAACTATATTTGCTTTGATGTGGCTATGTTATCTGGTTAAGAAGAAAAAAAAAAAGGAAAAATGTTTTCCCATTTGTTTCTATGCCAACTCTACTCCCTAACTGGCCAAAACAAGATCTATCACATTAAATGCCATGAGATCCTTCCCATCTACACTGATACCACTGCCACTGCAGATCCTAGACAGCAACATTAGGTAGGACATCATGTTGAAAAACTTTCATTGGAAATCTTCTAGAGCACAAGATGAAAGATCCAATAACCCTCCAAAACATCTCAACATCTAAGATTTCTAATATCTTCATGAAACCCAAATCCAGGGCTATCAAGTTCTTCTCCATCTAACCTGATTTTCATCCTTGGGACTATCATCCATCAGGAGACAGGCACAGACACACGGTGATGCCACCATCCCTTAGACCTCATGACATTTACAGATAGAAGGCCTCCTTACATAGATAAAATCTGAGACTGCCCAATGATCTCTACCAATAATATTAAACATCATCTTTATGCACTGTTTGACATTATCACATTAAAATCATGCTCAGATGTATTTTTTTTTATAAATATATTTTATTGATTTTTCACAGAGAGGAAGAGAGAGAGATAGAGAGCTAGAAACATTGATGAGAGAGAATCATCGATCAGCTGCCTCCTGCACACCCTCCACCGGGGATGTGCCCGCAACCAAGGCACATGCCCTTGCCCGGAATCGAACCCGGGACCTTTCAGTCCGCAGGCCGACGCTCTATCCACTGAGCCAAACCGGTCTCGGCTCAGATGTATTATTTTTTGTGTAGATGGAAGCAAGTGTCTTATAATGCTTCTTTACTCAGAATCAAAATACTTTTCCTATATGATAAGCAACTAAAGGTTTATTGTAACATCTTTACATAACAGCTCCCAACCCATTAGCACACTAACATACTTCCCTTCATAAAATATAAAAAGTCTTTATCAGCCCTGATTTCTCCTGAAATTCAACCCCCCCTTGTTTCCTTCATTGACAAACACATTTGTGCTGCATTTTCTTATCCAACATTTTTAACTTCATGTAATGCTTTCCAATTCCACCATTCTATTGGAATTATTGTACCACTTGACCATCGAATCCACTGGGTGTGTACCTGCCTTCACCCTGCTTGGTTTATTTCCAAACTGAGCTCTTTGGTCACATCCTCAATCAGAAAATAGTCTTCCAATTGTGGGGAGGGGAGGGAATGAGGGAATGAAGACATACATGTAACACCTTAATCAATAAAGAAATGAAAATTAAAAAAAGAAAAGTCTTCTGAATTCTTTGATCCTTTGCTCTCCTAATTTTATTTCTGACTTCCCTCCCAAGCCTCAAGTTTCTGAATGCCCTACCCATTAAATGCAAGCTTTCTTCAGGATTTGCCTTCTGTCCTCATCAACTCTGCTCTCCATTCCTTCTCTGGGAGATTCAGGGACCTGACTTCTTGCACTTTATTTATTGTGACCGAAAGATTCCCCCACCCTTCACTGCAGTCCTCCTGGCCCATATGGAGCTCCACTCCCCAACTATCCCTTTAACTGAATGTTCACATGAATTTCCCAAAGGCACCTCCCTTCAACCTTTCCAAAAGCAAAGCCATATCTCCCTCTTCTCAGCTGCTCCGCATCTCCCACCAGAAAGGCATCTCTTCCCTTGGAGTTCTGAGCCTTGGTTCGTGGCAGTCCCAGACAGTTTATTCTTAAACATACAAGGAGCATATCAGACCCTGGGCTCCACTCTTCCACAGTGACTAAGTTCTCCAGCACTGTGCTCAGCACTCTCATCCGTGGTTCTTTTCCCTTCTCTGTCACTCTCAGCCTCAGGCTCACAGGTTTTCTCTCAGGCTTCTGAAAAAACTTCCTACCTTGTATCTCCTGCCAGAAATCCTTACCATTTCCTTACTTTCACATCATCTCCAGAAATAAATTCCTAAAGCCCTGGTAGAATCCCAATCAACAGTTACCCCCTGAGGATCTACTGTATGCCAGGTACTAGGTAAGTCCTTGGGATGGATGAGTGAACACAGCACAGACATAATGCCTCACCTCATGGAGCTTACAAACTACTGGGAGTATGCCACCAATAAGCAATAAACATAATAGCATCAATTCTCTCTTCAAATATCCGTGGCTACTCATTTCCCACCCTTTCCACCAGAAAAATAAAATCAAAACTCCTAGGTATGATGATACTCAAGATTCTCCAAAATCAAGTGTCTGACTTCCAGTTGCCTCACACTGTATCCTTTCTCATTAGACCATTCACATCCCCAGGCAAACCCCACAACATCCCACCTCCAGCCTCTGCCTATACTGTGTCCCCTGCCCCTATGACCCTTCTCCTCTATACCTACAAAATAGCACTCACTCTTTGGAATTCTACATAAATGTTGCTTCCTCTATAAAGCCTTTCTGTCATGAAAGCCCTGGACCCCCAACAAAATGAATAATTTTTTTCTACGCGTGTTTATAGCATGTTTGTTTATCCTATCAATCATTTTGCACTTATAAAATGTGCTATGTGTGAGGTATAGTGAGATATATTTATATATACATACATATATACATATGTATAGCTATTGCTTCATTCTGTTTTTATCATATTTATTTATATATCTCAACCCTCCCTTCCACAAACACAGTAAATTACAAGATTCTTGAAAATCTTGTTCTTTTCCATATTTACATCTGCACCACACTGCTATTGCATGAATGGAAAGACTAAATGTATATTAGTAGCAATAGTGTGTATGATAATGACAATCTGATTATTTAGTGAGTCCTGGTAATAAAAGTAGCCTTTGTAGAAAAGTGCAATCAGTTGGGGTGGTTCTGTTTTCTTCCTTAAGGTTGATGGTTGCCATTATTCAATTATCACTGATTACTATGCATGGGGTGTCCACAAAATGACTGGCACTGATTGGGGGGTGAGGGGACTCCGCAGAACATTACTGAGGTGGCCTTGCTCTCCAGTGCCCGAAAAGAAGTAATTTATCTTTATATTCTTGGTGTCACTGTGCAAATTAGTATATCTCTAAGAGCATAAAGAAACCTGCTAAAGTAAAAACCACTATGATAGTTCAGAACAGGTATGCTTCTCTTTTAAAAAGTCATTGCATGGAGAAGTCAAACTAATGTTGGGGATGTCTTAGGGAGAAAATATTATAAACCTTTAAGAAGAAAAAAATCAAGTACTTAATTATAAGCTGTCTTCTAAATCAGCTCTGGTCACTCTCTAAGCTGCCCATGGCATTTGCTTGCCAATTTTACATTTGTACATAATGTTAGAAATGCACTTGTCCCTTAAAGCAAATATGTAGGTGGAAGCCCCATGAAGGCTTGGGAAATGTTGCTGGTGCACAGATGTTAACTCATCCCAAAGTGGTAATGCTATAGCCATAACATTCTTCAGCAGCTGGTGGGCAGAATCGAGGGTCTCAGGAACAGTTAAACAAATAAAATCAGCCCAACCTGCGTGGTTGAGCTCAGTGGTTGACCTATGAACCAGGAGGTCAGGGCACTTGTCTAGGTTGTGGGCTCGAACCCCATTGGTGGGCATGCAAGAGGCAGCCAATCAATTATCTCTCATCATGGAAGTTTCTCTCTCCATCAGGAAAAAAAAATAATAATAAAAATAAAAAAAATAATAAATAAATAAGGAACAAAATCATTATGTGATTTATTTTCCACTTGATAGATATTTTCACACACGAATTCCCTTTTCCACACATCCTCCACCTGAAAAACTTCTACTCATTCCTTTATGTTCCTGAATGTTATCTTCACTGGGAAGCCTTCCCAACTGCTAACAAGGTTAACTACCCACCTCTGTGCCAGTGAAACACCAGTGCACAAATGCTGAGAGATCTCACAGTGTGGTAACGCCACCAGAGATGGCAGCTTCACTGGTGGGTGTTAAAGACAACATCCAATTCACTTCTGCATCCCCAGAACTTACCCAGTGCATAGTGTGTGCTGCATAAGTGCACAGAATTCATTTTTAAGGTCAAGGAAAAAAGACAACAACAGCATCTGCTAATAAATACACAGACTCTTACATACTTCTTTATGTATATATTTAATGCTAATAACTCAGGAAACAAAACTTCCCCTGTTCCATTTTCTGGTTCAGCAACACTAGTTCCAGAGTAGGCTGTTAGCTTTGCAGGCTGCAAGTGGGTTGCCATGGATACAAGGTTCTGGATGGAGGCTCTGGCTAAAGAGTCATTCTCAACTTAAAAGAAAATACAGAAATGCAAAGGGTATTTTCGTTCTCGTTCTCTCCCCTTTTCTCCCAAACCTTTCACTAATTAGAGCAACTCAAAAGCTGAAACCAGCTGAGTTCTGAGACCCAGTTCTCCTAGAATTCTATGCACTCCTGGGATGACCTGCCCACATGAAACAATTTGGCTTTGGTTCTGGGCTATTTTGATGCCTCTTTTGCTGCCTTTACCTGTCATCTGCCTTTTGTTATTATTGCTCCTCATTCTCAGTATCACAGGGAACTGCCTCAAGTATGTCCATAAACAACCTGCCTCTTATTGATGACAATGAATCAACTAGGAAGTGTCCCTCAGTCCTAAAAACACAGGGCAGACTGGTGGGGATGGGATGAGGAACTGTTGAAATAATCTGTTTACCCCCTACAGAAGCAGAGTGGTTTGTTGCATGGTTCACCAGAGACAGGTCAAAATCTTGGTCAAAAATTAAAGAAATAAATTCTCCTTCCTGTTCTATATGGCTTCCATAAGCAATAACCTTTTGTGATCCTTATTTGTTCCACTATCCACAAAAAAGCAGCAGCCATATGGCCCCAGAGGTGGAAAATGGCCCACATGGAGCTCCTGCTTCTGATCTTGTACTGGGAAGCCCTAGAAGAGTATTTGTTTGCTGGCTTGATCCCTAATTTAAGTATTAAAAGGCTGAGCTGCAACAATGATGTGCTCCTTAGAATATTCTCAACTACCCTGGTGAGATTTAAACATTAGGCAATCCTATATAATAAAGACATAATAAGCAAATTGACAATCCCTCAACACACATGTGGTCAAAGATGCCCACCCCCATGTGGTCAAAGATGGCCGCCACAAGACGGCCAGCAGGGGAGGGAAGTTGGGAGGGACTAGTCCTGCAAGAGAGGGCAGTTGGGGGTAATCAGGCCTGCAGGAGAGGGCAGTTAAGGGAGACCAGGTTGGCAGGCAGAAGCGGTTAGGGGCAATCAGGTAGGCAGGTGAACGGTTGGAAGCCAGTAGTCCTAGATTGTGAGAGGGATGTCAGACTGCCCTCAAGGTGTCCCAGATTGGAGAGGGTGCAGGCTGGGGCACCTCCCATGTACAAAATTCATGCACTGGGCCTCTTGTTTTATATAAAAGCAGAAAAGAAACCAGGCATTGAGAAGCCAGATAGGTGTCCTGGGCCACACTGGCATTTATGAAGTCATCTGCCGCCTTTGTTCCACAAAGGGCATCCTTCTCCCCTCAAGTACGCCAAAGGGGTTTCTTGATCGGATTCACACAAGTTAAAAATCCAAGTCCAAAACCCTGACAGAAACTAACTTCCACAATCCAATTGAAAAGACCTTCCTAAGGTTAGTTCCCAGAGTTTAATTCTCTCTACTCCTGGGAGTTCTTTTTCCTTTTCTTAAATAAGCTTATTCTTTTGATGCGATATTCATGAGTCCCTGACACAAGAAGGGCCCTCCACTACAAAAAGGCAGCACTTTCTGCTATAATGAATTTCCTGTTCCTATCTCACTTGCACAGGCTGTCTCTGGTTTCTCTAGGTTGGTGTTTGCTGTAGCTTTCCTCTCAGCTGCAGGAATTCGATGGAAGAAGTCCAGTCATTAGAAAGAGGGCATCATCTGGATGCATGCCAGCTGCAGTGGCTGAAGACACCTCCCCACACAGGGTCAGCCTGTGCCCAGGTTCTCCTTAACAAGAGCCTCTCTCTCTGCTGAATTTAGCTCAGGAAACCTAATGCCAGGATGTAGTCTTATCATCTCATGGTTTTTGTGCATTAGATTATTGTGCTGAGGTCTGATAGTGCAAGTGGCTTGCAAGTGTGGAACATTTTCATCCCAGAGCAACTGGATGATTTGTGATTTAAAACTTCCTTAAACAAGGTGTGGTTTGATTTGCTGTAGTTTAGAGTTGCTGCTTCTGGAGCTGAGCAACTACAACACAAAAGTACTTGATTGCTGCTTGCAAGGCAGCTTGCATGGTCAAAGGTGCTACAGAGAGGACTGTTAAAGAGTAAAATGGGGAACCTCCCATTTCTTTTCCATATTTCACCCCTAGGCATTTCCCATCCCACATTCAGCTCAGACTCTTTCTGACATGGGCTACACTCCCCATCCTGGTGACTTGACTACTTATGTCCCCACTCAATCCTACACTCCTCACTTCACAGTGGCCAGCATTCTGTCCAGACATTACTTAACTCATCAGACTCACTGTACTCCTGCAAAGGAGGGGACAGGAATTAGCCTCATTATTTCAAAACACTTGGAGGCAGAAATTTCCAGGATCCAAAAGATCTTCTAAGCTGCTTACAATAAATTATGGAAAAGGCTGAGAGGATCCCCAAGACAGTGAGCTAGAATCAACACACCAAACTGCACAGCCTCTGCTGGACCCTCATTCTCTTCTTCCCTCTGGGGACTTTCATGGCTGGAGCATGCCTTGGAGCACCAGCCCCCAGTTTTAAGGTCAAGGGCACCTTGCAACACTCCAGGCAATGCCCCCTGCAGCTGGCTTTGCTTCATTTATTTGAAAACCACACACCAGCCACATGCAGCTGGACTCGACTAAAGAGTCAGTCACCAGTCAGGAGTGAAGCAATGCATTCTTCTGGAAGGTTTCCTTAAAGGAGTAAAGAAAAGCAATGCATGCTGAGTAGAATGCATGTTATCAATGATCCTAAGAGGAGCCCAGAAAAGAGGTGATGGCTTCATCCCAACAGTCAATAGGAAATATGGACGGTCAACACCAATTGGCACAAAAAGTTTCAATCACTTAAAATGAAGAGTAAAACTTCAGTGAATGATAATCATTATTGCCACTATGACAATTAATGGCCAGTAAGAGCTCACACCATTTGTGGTTTCCCAAGTCTTATAAATATATAATGGCAGCTGCGCCTCATCAGAGACCCACGGAGGGGTCTTTTCTCTTTTCTCAGATGTGGTAGGCACCAGGTGCTATAGAATATACAACCCTAAGCCAGTGTCCCAATGGTGGCGATTGCAGATCACAAAAGGTAGACCCTCATGTTCCTTCCCCACCTTCTTAACCCCTACCCCAACCTAGTAGGCTCCTAGTAACCCACAGGCTACTTCTTTGTTAGGAGTTCAGGGCTCTGGAGAGCATACTTTCTCAACAATCAAGAGCTATGCATGTCAAGCTGCATCTTACCCACTAGCATGTGAACAGATTACTTTTTGGTCAGCCATGTGGCATTTGGCACAGCCAAGCCTTGGGGAAGCCTTAGGCTAGACTTGTGAGTTAACCCCAAGCAGAAAACCACATCTAGTTGTCCCTCAGTGAGGGAAGAAGGAAAAGAATTCAGCCTTAGATTTATAAGTATATTTCCATCTTACTTAGGAGGGGCTGGCCCATGAAAGGTTTGATTTAAGGACACTTAATTTTGTTCTCTCCAAAATGGAGGTATTTGGGAGGAAGCATCTGAACCATATACCTGATTATCATAGAGCTTTGGGAGCTGCTTCCAATCAAGAGCTTGACTCTTCCTTCCAAGTATGTACACTGCAGCCCTCTTTCTAAGCAGCACAGGGAACTACAATAGCATCTTTCCAGGCCTGGTGAACACAGTAGCTCAAAACAGGCAACCAGAATCCTGGCCAAGAGGCCCAGCCAGGCAAGGAAGCTCTGACTACCCTCACTGCCCATACATCATCCATGTTTTCATCTCACTTCATCCCCTCACCTGAGAGACAATGAAACAGAGGCTGAAAGAAGTTGAATAGGGTGTTCCAGGCTGAATCATTTAAGTCATTCTCACTCCAAGTCTTTTCTCTGACTCCTATTGCAAATGAATTCCTTCAGTCCAAATTCTTTCCAGGAGAGAGAAGACAGAAGACAATGACACTTGAGACCCATCACAGATATGGTGAGAGTGCCAGTATGAGCTTGCTGCTGCTTTGACTAACCTCTATGTATCATCTCAGATCTGAGCTTGGGAGGAACTCAATAATGTGTATTGCCTGAAGCACTTTACTAACAGCTACAAGAGAAGCCACTACCCAGAGGAACAATAGGACAATGATAAGAAAGGCAAATTCTTTTGCAAAATTAGGTAGATTACATTCTCTTTATTATCAATGAAAGTTCTTTAAGATTCACTAGCATGTTTTGAGAAGAGGAAGGAGTGGGAGGAACTTTTACTCCTCTCACCACAAATTGAGGATGGCTTTCATTATCCAATGAGGAAGCATTTTCACATGGGGCTACAGAGAACTGCCTACTGCCCCAGTCTGTTTCCATAGCAGCACATATGCCCCTCTGACCTGATAAGCTGTCACTCAGCATCATCCAAGTGCCCGGACTGGTGCTGTAAGCTGGGGAAACCTAGACTACAGTGGACCTCATTTCCCATCTTAACAGGGTTTAAAATCTAGTCAGAGTGACATGATCTATGTACAAACAAAGTGATTAGCAGCCAATTCCAGATAGCATGAAGTTGAGTATTTATGATAAAGACAATCAATATTAAATCAGTGAAAGGGGGAGAGGAATGAGGTGGTCAGAGGCACTTTTATGGAGAAATGGGAATTAGCCTAAACCTTTTGGTGCAAGGATTTGGATAAACAGAGAGAGAAAAAATTCAAGTACAGAGATTAATTAAGAGAAAAAATGAGTTCCAAATTAGTATAATGAAACTAATGTATTTAAGATATCTGAGTTCCAAATGACTTCAAAAATCAAATGGATTGAGTGTCCATTTAATTCCCTGCTGGGTGCAAAAGAGAATTAAATGCGAACAGATGGAGCATTGACAAAGGCAGAGTAATCTTTAAGGTGAACATCACCCCTCCTAGAGTTGGAGAAAACAATTCTGATGTATCATCCACATCTCCCCATACTTTCCGCAAGGGAAAAAGTCCCTGAAATTACCAAGGATATTAATGATAAAAAATAGGTATGAAAAATACTCCATACAGGCTCAGACCAATGATCCATTCAGACAAAGATTCAGTCACTGACAATGACACCAAGTATATTAAAGAAAGGACATTACTTCTTTTGTGAGCTCAATCTCAAAAGGTTAGGGCTAGTACCCTAAACACCCTTAATTTCCTCCAAGTAGCAGATTATGGCTCCATAAAATATAAGCTTACCTAAATTATTCTTCAACCAATTTGTTCTTTCTGACAATATTACCTCTGAGGGTGATGCATTCTATGTGTTTACTACCAACTATATTAATAATGCCTCCTTTCATTTCTCCCAAATTAAGCTTCTCCTTCAAGCTTCAAAGGATGCCCCTTATTTCTAATATTCCAAGATGTTGTGAACAAATCTGTATTCATAAATTAGAACTTCTCTTGACTTTCACCTCTCTAAATAAAGTATTGAAGTTAATTTTATATTAAAAGTTTCCTCTCTTGCTTGTTGATTCTTCTTGGCCTTTTCCCATGTTTTCCTGGTTCCATTTCTAGCAGGCAGTGTTTCTTTTTCTTCTTCTTCATCATCATCATCATTATTATTATCATACTCTCAGATACATCTTATGGGCTTATTCTGATTCCCTTGCCCTCACCTGCCTCCAAGGCCATGCTTGCTCCACCTCAGCTGTCTTTGTGACTGATGAGTTGGCTTAAGCCAGTGGTCTGCAAACTGCAGCTTGTGAGTCACATGGAGCTTTTGAGTGTGGCTCTTCCATAAAATACCATGACCTGGGCAAGTCTGTTTTAAGAAGTGGCGTTAAAAGAAGTTTTACGTTTAAAAAAATATTTGGCTCTCAAAAGAAATTTCAATCGTTTTACTGTTGATATTTGGCTCTGTTGACTAATGAGTTTGCTGACCACTGGCCTAAGCTAACCAGTTAGTGCTTGGCAATAACAGACCTTCCCCCTTAGCCAGGGTCATACTACCAGACTAACTAGCTACACCCTCTGAGTCTTGGCATCTCCTGAAATTTCTGGTTTAACACAGCACTACATGTTAGTGTTTGAGATCTGGCTTGCTAAATGGCCACTACAGGGTCCAGGTACTGTAACCCAGAAACACAAGGAACTCCTCTGGTTCAGACACTGACCAGTGGGAAACAACACAAGGAAAAAGGCCAGACAAATACACAATGTTGTCTCACTGCCATCCATTAATGGCTCCAAGGTGTGGTACAGCCCGGTCCAAAGATTCCCCATGTGGCAGAGCCAAATGTATGTGCCAGGTGACCTCCTGTGTCTTATTGCTAGTGTCCTGAAGCAGTAGCTATCATGATAATGCCACATTGTGGCATATCTTTTCTTATTATTCTCTTTCTCCTAACTAGTTTGGTCCCTGCTTTGCAAATAAAGCATCAGAACTTAGTCCCTAGGTCCTGTTTTCTAGGGAGTCTAGGCTAAGTATTCATCAAGAGTCTCACCAACAGTCTATTAAGGATCTAGAGACTGGGTTCTGTGTAGCAGGTTCTAGTGATACCAGAAGGAAATAGGTAATGTGATCGGAGACTCAAAATATATGGGGAAAAAGTAACATTTTAAAGCTAACATACATTCCATGACAAATAAATAGCACAAGCAATAAGCATCAAAGATACAAATATGGGTGGACAATCACTGTAACCATCAGACACCTTGTACAGGTCCTAGTCAGGTCCTACTCATCTGGGTGGCAAAGAATAAAGCTTTAATCTTTTATACAAGTTGCCTTTCAACTCCCTCATCTAATCTCCAATACTTCTGAAATTTATTTCCATTGGTTTGACATTCCTATATGCGAGAGACTTTAATGTCGATTGCACACTAAAGAAATTTCATTATGGTCTCTTTCTTCTATAAAAATATTAAAGTGTTAAATTAAACATTTTGAAGTAGTGGTTTCTAGAAGACCCCACAATTAATGCTTTTTATTCCGAGAAGCACCCATTTATCATCTTCCTTGACATCTAAGCCAGTTCCTGACCCACGTCTTAATATTTTTCTGCCATTTTACCAACACCCAGCACCTTCTCAGTAATCAAACAGCTTCAGTTCTCTAAACCACTGTGTCTGGTCTGAAGCCTAAGAGCCCAAACACGACTCTGTACTACACTATGACTTTGTATCTATTCAACAATCCTCTCTTTCTAAATGCTTCATCTCTTTCTTGCAATGGAAGGGTGATCTGAGGGCCTAGAGGGCCCTTCTGAGTACTGCTGGGTGTCTCTGACAGTGACCAGACAACCTACTGAATCAGGTAGCTCATACAGGTGCTATCTGACACCTTTGGCCCCAGTTTTACAATTTCACTCAAGTCCTTTCCAAACTGTTGGATGGATGGCATCCCATTTTGATGATTTATTTAAACAGTTTGTCAGGTCAACCACATCCTGTATGTCTATGATTCAAAACATAAATGCTTGCTGTAGATGTAATTTTTCATGTCAACTTATGCACCAAGAGAAAATGACCTTTATTCCAGAGAGATGTAATTTCTTTACAAATACTAACTTGCAATGCCCAGGTGGAGCAATTGACAAGGTCTGAGAAAAATAGTAAAAATAATAATGCAAATATAAATTTCAACTGAACAGCAAAATGGTTTGGGGGTCTTTATTCTTTTGTAACTAAAACAATATATAGGAATTTGAGGTTATTCATATAATTTCGTATCATTAAATGAATTTGAGCACATAGTACATTTCTGAAGAGGAGTCATAATTTTGAAGTAATGTATTAAAAAAAAAGGACACAAAAGGGTATCAATTTTCCTGTTTTCATAAGCCTCCTGGAGAGTGTTTCCTACCTCTGTAGACTAGACTCATCTATAATTTATACAAAGGGATTCTATGCCCGGGAATTTTCTATGATGAATTCAAAGGTTGCCAACTACAATTAAGATTTGCTTAACTGAATAAAAATTCTAAAAGTCAAACTTTATTAGAGTTAAATTTTTATCCTCAATTTCTCCACATACTGCTTTCAAAAATCAAACAAGTTATTTTTTTAAAACCCCAGTTTTTCAAATATTCTTTCCTTTAGTTCAGGGAACTCACAGTACCACAGCTATTTCCAAAGTCGTGTGTATCTGGTGCGTGGAGGCACCAAATGTGAAATCCAATTAGCAATGCCGATATTAAAGTCTGGAAGAAACATCTGTGATAAAATAACTCTTCTCTTTTTCTGAGATTTTAACAATGTGTTTATACTCTTTGGGCATTAGATAAGAATCTAAACAATTAACCCCCTATAGGGGCACTTGAGGAATAGAAAGTTCTTTAATGTCATAGAATGGATCAAAGAAAAACCAGAGAAGTAGATACCCTGTTTCCCCAAAAATAAGGCAGTGTCTTATATTAATTTTTGCTCCCAAAGATGTGCTAGGTCTTATTTTCAGGGAATGTCTTATTTTTCCATGAAGAAGAATATGGTACACATTTATTGTTAAATGAAAATAAAGAAATTTATTACCTGTATATGGTACGGTAGTACGGTAGTTGTCAGCACAAACCAGACAAACTGTGAATCCTACAGTATCAAGAATTTACTCATTTATTCAATGACAATCATGTCATCATCTTCTGGAACATCATCATAACAATCCAATTCCTGAATTTCCTGGTGAATTTCTTGTGACTCCATTTCTTTCAGAATCAGTGGACCAAATCTCTCATGTTTAGCCTAGGAGGGCCTTATTTTCGGGGGGGGGGGGGGGATGCCTTATATTTCACTCAGAAGGAAACCTGTAAGTAGGTCTTATTTTCGGAGGATGTCTTATTTTCGGGGAAACACGGTAGATAGAACTAGCAACCGAAGGGAGCAAAGTTTGCATCAGCCAATGGCCTTAGGACACAGCAATCATTTATCGCTGCTCTGAATATGATAGGAGGGGGCTGGGATTTCTTATCACCACAAAACAGAAATATGATAAAAAGTCAAAAAAGAATTGTGAATCTACAAACAGAATGAATCAGCCTCTAATTGTCAAAGGTGAAACAAATGCCAAGAAAAGATGGTGTAACCATCAGAATTACTTGGGCTTTAAGACTAGGTCAGTGTGCCCAAACAGACCAGCAGATGAAGGTCTGCCACAGCTAAGATTTGGAAACAAAGACTCATAAGCAGATGAGTAGATTAGAAAACTATGCTACACCTATACAATGGAATACTACGCTGCTATAAAAAAGAAGGAATTCTTACTATTTGCAGCAGCATGGATGGACCTGGAGAGCATTATGTTAAGTGAAATAAGCCAAGCAATGAAAGAAAAATACCACATGATCTCACTCATTTATGGAAAATAAAGAACATTATAACCTGATGAATAAAAAGATCCAGAGGCAGTAAAGCAACGAATAGACTGTCAAATTACAATGGGAAGGCTGGAGAGTGTTGAGGAGGAAGGGAAATAGATCAACCAAAGGACTTGTATTGCATGCATATAAGCACACCAATGAATTCAAGACACGGGAGATTTGGGATGAGGGCATGCGAAAGGGAGTAGGGAGAGGCTGGGGGAAGGTCAATGGCTGGGGAAAAAAGGAGATATATGTACTAATATATGTAATATTTTATTTATTTTTTAAAATATATTTTATTGATTTTTCACAGAGAGGAAGAGAGAGGGATAGAGAGTTAGAAACATCGATGAGAGAGAATCATCAATCAGCTGCTTCTTGCACACCCCCTACTGGGGATGTGCCCGCAACCAAGGTACATGCCCTTGACCGGAATCGAACCTGGGACCTTTCAGTGTGCAGGCTAATGCTCTATCCACTGAGCCAAACCGGTTTCGGCTATATGTTATATTTTAAACTATAAAAGCAGGTTGTACCTGGCTGCGTAGCTCTGTTGGTTAGAGCATCATCCAAATATGCCAAGGTTGTAGGTTCCATTCCCAGTCAGGGCACACACAAGAATAAACCAATGAATGTATAAGTGTAACAACAAATTGAAGGCTCTCATCAATTTTTTTTAAAGAAGAAAGCAGGTTGCTAGACATGATCAGTTACAGTAGAAGCTGTCAGCCCCAATCTTCCTATGACTGGGAGTTGGAATGTCTTTAAATAGTATGCTCTTTCTAAGGAAAGAGCTGAATAAAGAAAAGATCAGGAAAATAATAACAAAGCCCTAAGGAGGATCTCAAAGCCAAGCTCCGTTCTCTTCTTTGAGCATCTGCCTTCTATGTTCACAAAATCCTGCAATGTGGATAATGTTCCCTTCCTCAGAGATGAAGAAACTGAGGGAGGTTAACTTGTTCCAAGATCATAGGATTTGTGAATAAACAAACATTCCTGGCTAAGTCTTATTTTGTAAACTCATCTACTTTCTCAAATTTATTTGACTTTTTCTTTTTCTATTGTGTCTTCTTGTTGATCTTTCTCTTTCAAAGCAGCAATTGTGCCTCAGTTAAGAGAGAAGACCAGGGAATAAATTTTGCCAGGTCTATGTCACCCTGATACAAAGTTAGGAACTAGCGACACAACCAAGCAAAGTTTGGACCAGCTACTGGTCCAAATAGTTAGCGTTGCACCCTCCTACCTCAGTCCTGTGGTATGGCAAGAAGGAAACTTTAATAAAGATCCAAAAAGCAAAATGGTCCTTGCCCCCAGAAAGATGACTACATAGCAGGGAAGGTAACTAGTGCTCTTAAAATGGTCCCTATAGTTCTTCCTATCTGATGATTTACAGCAAGGAAAAACTCATGTGTCACCTCCCACTTAGAAGTATCACAATGCAGGTCATCAATGCTGTCCTGTCACTTGCATTAAGGTCCCTGAGCTGGAAGATGGTTTTCTGCAACCACCAGTTAGCCTGGGTGAGGGCCACACCTTTCAGGTAATGCTCGAAAACCCCAAGATGCAGTTCATTAGGAGCATAGCTCGTTAAGGCCCTTCGAACACTGTCAACAATAATTAAATCAGGGATTAGTGCCACTGAGAGAGTTCAGCATGAGCCTGGCTCACGTTAAAGTGTTTGACACTGAGCAGGAAAGGCAGACAAGGTTACTATTAGCTCCTAGCATTGAGTCCCTTGCTGAGGCTGGCGGGGGTTGGTCCTTAGTTCCTGGAGCAGGAGATCGCTTATACTTTAGTTTTCCTAAAACATATCTTTACCTGTTCTGAGCCCCCGTTTCTACTTATTGGCTTTTTGAAATTAAAGTATATGACACATTTTCCTTTTCAGATCCTACTTTCAAATACCTTCCCTCAGTTCACTGGAAGTTGCTCTGGTCCGTCCTCCCATATGGACAGAGCTGTCCAGTGGTCCTTGGTCTGTGAAAGTCTTTCTGCCCATGGTCCAGACAAATGTGCCTCTCACAGACTTTTTGTATAAGATAACACATCCTTTTGGGAGAGCAATTTGGTAACATGTTACAAGAATTTTAAAAATCCTTTTGACCAAGTGTATAATTACAAATTAGGGAATGTATCCAAAGAAAAGAATCAGAAATACAAGAGAAGTTTGCTATACCAAGGATGAGTGCCACAGCATTAGGAAAACAAAAAATTGGAAATGTCAATATTGTTCAGTAAAATATTGAATATCCATATGTTAAGAATATCACTGTTTATTTTATTTGACAAATATTGGCTGGCACTGAGAATGTAATGGTAAACCATCTATACCCATCCACTGCCTTCTCAGACTTTATAAAATCAATGTTTCTTAGCTTTGGATAATAGGGGCATTTGTTTATACTAACATTTTAAGAAAAAATCCAAGATTTTAAATTAGACATGTAATAGTATTTTAAGTTTGTAAAAACTATACTTAAAAAGAAGAAACCACACCTTCCTGTCAACAGGGTTCCCTCTGGTTGGTGAGGTTAACAATGATTTTTCTTCTCTCTATGCTTTCATGTTTTTTTCTGACACAGACAGGAAACAGATATTACCTTTGCAATTGAAGGACACCGGAAAAAGTATTGCATTTCTTAAGAGTGAACACAGAAAGATAAGTACAAAGTGACTAACCCCTTTCCCTTTCATTGGAAAGGGGATTCTTATCTTGGCTACAACTGTTCTGCCTTCCAGGCTACCAATCGCTAGCTTCCATTTGCACTTAATATTTACCAACTAGAGACAGAGAGCAAATGAAGTCACCACAAAGGAAGGTGACAGTCTCCCTCCCCTATGCTGTGGCTTTGCTGGGCTGGCCTTGTGACTTTGTGGTGACCCACATGACCCTGCTGACCCCAGCAGCTACCCTGTTTCCCCGAAAATAAGACAGTGTCTTATATTAATTTTTTTCTCCCAAAGTTGAGCTAGGTCTTATTTTCAGGGGATGTCTTATCTTTCCATGTGCTAGGTCTTATTTTCGGGGAAACACGGTAAGTCCACTCATCAGGATAGTTCAGGCACAGAAGCAGGAATTCAGTTCTTCATTAAGATCATACTTTATTTTAAATTGATTGGGTTGACATTGGTTAATAAAATTATACAGGTTTCAGGAATGCAATTCTACAACACATCATTTGTATGTTATATTGTGTGTTTATCACAGAGTCAACTATCCTTCCATCACTATTTATCTCTTTTCCCTTCTTCTACCTCCCTTACTCCCAAGGTCATACTTTTAACAGAACATCCGAAACAGTAGTGGGGACAGCTTGAATTCCAGACATCAAAGGCCCAGTGGAAAAACAAAGCTAATGTAATTCTATGTAAAATCTCTTGGTATATGTTCTAGCATTCAATGAGCAAACTACTTGAGCTTAACAGGTGTGAACTGCTATGACACCAACAGAGCTGTTCATGGAAGACCTGGATTCACATACTTTGCTTTGCAGATCACAAGGAGGATTACCGGTGTTAATGAATAGTCATACCCAGAGTGAGAAGGGGGTGTAAAGGAGATGCCCCAATATCGGTGTTCTACCTCTCAATTACCTAACTTGGGTCAGAGCCTCAAAAAAACAAACAAAAAAAACCACAATCCTTTCACATTAGTTCCTAAAGCACAATTGATCACACAATATAATTTTAAAGATAGCTTTTAGAGTGGCCCTAATATCCTAGAGTAGGGGTGTCGAACTCAATCAGAGAAGGGGCCAAAATCTAAAATCCAGCCTAAATCGCAGGCCGAATGGTTTACTGAACAGTCATAAACTGTCATTGTGATGGAAACGTAGGGGAGTGCAGTGATGACAGCGCGGTGCGGGCCACATTGCAAGGCCTGACGGGACTGATTTGGCCCGCGGGCCTTGTGTTTGACACATGTGTCCTAGAGTCATACACATATGGACCCATCCTGTTGGATCTTGTTTTTAGCACACATATCACCTTAGTTTCCAACTGAGGTATCTGCAATGATACCACTAAGTAATTACCCAAGCAATCACTAGAATAAGAGGAGCTATAATCAACAATATGTGCTAGTCAATTCACTGTTTCTAAACTTCCCTAGGGTGAAAAGAGAACCTAGACTCAGAAGTTAAATAACTGGTTAGCAATGACTCATAGATGGAGCTCAAATAGGGTGTCTTGGTACAAAATCCAAGCTCTTCTCTTTCCATAACATTGTTACCTCTAAACGTTAGGGGTTGGTTTTGATTTTTTTTTTTTTTTAAACTACCTTCTACCTACCAAAACACATGGCACAAAATCCATGTGCCTTGTAAGCATAAATGTCCTATAATCCCAAATACCTCATCATTGCTTCACTTTTCTCCAATAGGTGATGGGTAAAGCAAGGATATAGATGGTCAAAGCATAATGATGGGGAAGGAATGAGGACTATAGCCCATGATTAATATATGGGCATACTGACTGTCACCAGAACAGGATGAAACTCATTACTCTACCTACAGTCCAGCTAAAGTAAGGGCATAAACATTAACAATAATTTGTAGCAAAACATTTCTACTTATCTAAAGAATGAGAAAGTATGATTTCACAGGTTAACCCTGTAAAGGTCTAAGTTTTTTTAAGGTGGAGAAAATGAGACACAAGAATGGGACTAACTTGCTTTGGACAACAAACTTCTGAAAGCTGTATAAACGTAGGAACAGGTATCATTGGCCTTAATTTATACATTAATTCATTCACACATTGATTTAGTCAAGAACTTATTGTGAGTACCTACTGTGTATCCGATGTTAGAGGGACAAAACCATATGTGCCTAGGACTGTGCTGTGTCCATAGCAGTCTCCCAGAGATTGTGGGTTGAAATCATTTATTGATTACAGATAACAGCAGAATTGAGGGCACCAATCTCTGGACCCACAAATTCCAATCTATTGCTCTAACACCTACTAAATTCATCATTCCATGTATGTAGCTGGCCTCGGTGCTTCCAAGGAGCACTGGAATGCACAGATTACTAATGGATGGCAAACTTAAGAATGTCATTTCATCAACACTAACTGGGTTATATTTTCATTTCACTGAGTGCCTTCTTGCTTCTGAAACGCGGTCCAGAAAAGCGGGAGCACCTAGCTGACCTCCTTGCCACTCATTATCCACTACTGCTCCATCGTGCAGGTCTAATCAGCTCTTACAGTCCTGATCTTGTTAGAAAGACACTGGGCTCCCACCCCTGGAGTCCTGCCTAATATACTACAGGGAGCAACCTCACTGGAGTTGGGAATTATACAAGGTCTGACTTTCAACCAGATAACCTGTTTTTGTTCTTGACGTGATACCACTCCCACGGACCACAAGAGTGACTTTAGGCCAATGTTCAATAGCTGTTTCAGTCTCACTGTTATTCAAAATGGGAGAGAACAATCCTCCTTCATACTTTAAAGGAATACGAAGGAGATTTATTGTCTGATGCTTGCAAAAATCCTCAAAGAAAAATCTGTAAAAAAAACAATGGATTTTTATTGCTTAAAATATTGATGTTTTTCTCCTCAAGTTTTAAAAATGGCTTCACTGGATGCTACTACAGTATTCAAAGAGGAAGTGGTAAGAATGTATACAGGAGGGGGGTAAAACTTGAGCAATAAGAACCATTCTATGAAAACAAGTATAATCATTATTTTTTAATGAGTTGTGAGAAATGCCTTAGGAATTCCCAGAGGAATGTCTAAAGCTAATCATAGTGGTTACTTGTAAGAATGACCTAAAAAGCAACAAGATGCCAGAGAAGACATTACAGCAGATGAATGATGAAGAGGGTCAAGTGCACAATGGTGTAGGTCTCCTCATCCATCCTTCACTGGGCCCCATCGCCCTCCAATGCAGTATTAATAGAAGTGGTATCCCTATGATTCTGAGAACCTTTGCCACATGCAGAGGGGCAGAGAGGTGTGCTATCTGCCATAGGATGCTGCTTTCGTTTTGCTGCCTGTGTCTCAGTAGCTAGGAACACCAGTTCACATTAAGCTCTGTGCCTCTCATCACATCAGTAGTGGCCCTGAGTCAGCATGATGGGTGACAGGATTCATTTGTGAGCAAGGTCAGAGCCCATCTCAAAGAGGTGTGCTCACCAAATGAAGATCCCTCCTTATCCTGCCAATATCCCATCACCAGTCTCCAGCCTTCATCTGCCTATTCAGCCCACTCCCTGCATTCCCCAGATTCATCCCCTAGAGGCAGAAGGCAACATAAATATGAGTGGTGGTGATCGTCAGCATTCAAATCCAAATGACAGAGGCTTGAAGGAAATGACACCTGACTAAGACAGAATGCACAGGGACCACAGGCCACATGTTTCTAAAAAGAGAAGCCCAAGGCTCAGCAACAATATGTGATTTCCTAAAGACTGTGCAACAAAGGTTGGAATGGGGAAGGGGGAGGACTGCCCTGAGCATGGACATCTGGACACCACTCTCTGTCCATGATAACTCTAGAATCTCCAGGTCTCACTTGCATTACTTGTGACATACATGCTTGGGCTAAATAACCCTGAATATACTTTCCAGTTTTAACATTCTAAAACCTTGTTACTCCAAGGGTGTTCATGGCCTGGAGATTATATATATATATATATATATATATATATATATATATATATATATAGAGAGAGAGAGAGAGAGAGAGAGAGAGAGAGAGAGGGGGGGGGGGGGGGGAGAAACACCATCTATAAATTGTTAGAAATGTGACATGTTGGGTAAACACCCTAGAAGGACTTAAAAATACTCTGCATTTTAATATGTTCCCAGGTGATTTGCATGCACATTAGTTTTACAAGCATTGTGCGAGAACATTTTATTACAGATGTATAAAGATTCATCAGTTCTAATTTGAGAATTATAAAATAAAGCAAAAAGAAATGCCAGATTAAATAACCTCTCCTATTGAAGAAGAATCACTGTTGCCCATTAAGAGGCCTGACACTGTGCTGAAATTTGTCATCAAAGTAAATATCACATGCAGCAGGCCTCCCATGCCTGAGAAGTCATTGCTGTAGTCTTCATGGCTATTCTCATGTGGAATGTCCTTTTTTGAACATGCCTTAACTGGATTACCTGAGGGTCTTGAGTCTTATTGCATTTGGTTAAGTGTCCCAATAGAATAGTGTTTAGACATTTATCAGTATTATAAGAAGTATCAAACCATGCTTTTAGACAGACCTCCCTTCCTGGATGCACTGGGGGATTGTAACATGACTAAATGTACACAGTGACAGTGTTTACCTACCTAGGGATTAGTCAAACAATATAGAGTCATTCCTCTCTTTCTCACTGTGTAGCCCTATGCTGCATGCTATTCACAAGAAAATGAAAATATCTAGTTTCTGCAGTTAAAAAATTGAAAATAATTTTGTGAGAATTTTTAACGGCACATGAAAGTTGAGGGGCTGGTGAAGACATGAGGAAAAATCTAGGAAGATACATGACTCAGAGAGGAGAAACCAAGGGTAACAGAGACAACTTCTAATTCTGGCAAACATCTCTTATTGAAGAGCAGAGGTGCTTATCAAAGGCTGTTTCCAGCCATAATCATCATTAACTGAGATGGAAATAACATAAGAGACAAAGACAAGAGTTCAAGGATGTCAGATAAGAAGGGCTGTTCTGGTATGAAAATGTCACTTTGAAGAATTAATTCTCAGAGGCAAGTCTACTGGGCATCCTATAGTGTAATAACAGGCTAATAATAAGCAAAACACCCAAACAACAGAACCAGTCGGTATGATGCATACTGACCATCAGGGGGCAGACGCTCAATGAAGGAGCTGCCCCCTGGTGGTCAGTGCGCTCCCACAGGGGGAGCACCACTCAGCCAGAAGCCAGGCTCAAGGCTGGTGAGTGCAGTGGAGGTGGTGGGAGGTAGTGTGAGCCTAAGCCTTCAATCTGACATCCCCTGAGGGTTCCCAGACTGTGAGAGGATGCAGGCCAGGCTGAGGTACCCTGTTTCCCCCACTCCTGAGTGTATGAATTTCATGCACCAGGCCTCTAGCAGACTCATAAAATCTATAGCTAGAATAGGAATTAGAATTGCTTACTCCAATGCCATCATTCTCCACATGACCCCAGTCACATTATACAGAGACAGAGTTGGAACACAGACCTTTAAGGTCTGTGAAGGCTCAGGCTCCATATTACCTGTCCTTAGTTACCTAGAACCCAGAGGTGGGTCTACAGAATACTGAGGACCAGTGATGGCTGTGTAGTAAAATTCAACCAGGATCTCCTCCTGCATCATAGCCAATACTCCCTCCACTCTGCCATTCTGGCCGTTATGATTCATGAGGATTTTTGGAAAGTCTATTAATGAAATGCTAACTAAAACAGCATCCAGTCCTAACTGGTTTGGCTCAGTGGATAGAGCATCAACCTGTGGAGTCAAGGGTCCCAGGTTCAACTCCAGTCAAGGGCATGTACCTTGGTTGCGGGCACATGTAGGGAGTATGCAGGAGGCAGCTGATTGATGTTTCTAACTCTCTATCCCACTCTTTACTCTCTGTAAAAAATAAAAAATAAAATATATTAAAAAAAAAACAAAAAAAAAAACAGCATCCAGGGTATTAGAAAATATTTAACATCAATCTATGGATTTTAGAATAGAAAATAAGGATAGTTTAGGACAATGATTCCCAACGTGGGGCACACACCCCACAGGTGGACAATTTGATTTTTAAGGGGGGCAATTCAAGGCTGAATTATTAACAATTAGTTTTTTCATTTTTTATGGTTCTAGAGACCTCATATACAGTATATAAATATGTATTGTTAATATTTATGCATTTTAGTTCTTTATTATATGTTTTGAAACTTTATTTGCTATTTTTTCATATCACTTAACATTATTTTTTTTTTAACAATTTCTTAGTTATTTCCTCCTCAGTACTTCAATTGTCCTTCCGTTCTTTTATTTTTCTCTTTCATGGATGCCATGTTCTTTGAAAGCTTGTTTAGACTAAGTTAATGGCCTTTTAGACTTCCTCCACATGAATAATAAGAATTACATTTATACATCCTTCACTTTTTTAAAAATAAGAATTATATGTCATGGGGGGTGGGGGGGAGGCATCAGGATTTTAGAAGTGCTTAGATGGGACACAGCCAAAAAAGGTTGGGAACTACTGGTTTAGAATGAAGTTAAGGTAAAACACTCAGGAATGAAGGAAGTACCTCCCAGGGATGGAAAGGGCCTATGAAACAGTAGTCACTTCTCTATCTAGTCATCACCAGCCACCTAAACAAGTGTCAGAACCCAGCCATGTCAACTTTCCCCAGAAGAGGAAGGAGCTGAGCCATCAAGGAAGAAGAGAGATGCACCACTTGCACCAACATATCCTGTCACCTTAAAAATCCTAAATTTGGTTTATGTTCAAGGTCAACCTTAGAGCTGGCAGACTGGGATGGGAAAAACTTCCCTGCTCCAGAAAATCTCCCTGCTTGCTGATGCTAGAGACAAAGTTTCATGGGACAAAGTTTCTTAGACCACCAGACACAGAAAAGCTTGAGATAAAATTGTATCAGTTGAGGTAACACATGGGCTAAATTCACATTCACCTCCAACCAATCCATCAAACAGCATTAATTATATCAGGTCTTTCCAAGTTTTGGTTATGTTGCCCAAATGAAGTTACAGAGGAGTCTCTGGCTGCTAAAAAAGGAGAGAGAGGAAAAGCATGGAAAGAAGAGGCTGTGAGCTCAGATATATTTAGAACACTTGGTCATTTTGCTGAGCCAACATGGCTCCCTATTCAACTGGACTGGGACAAATAGCAGTGTCCTGGAGTGGCTTTATCATGCTAATGCACTCAGACAGCTGCACTTCACAAGATTTAGAGGAGGTTTTGAAGAGTTTGTTTGCAAGCTTAGCTTCCTTAGAAAGCTTTCACTAATCAGGATATAACTGAACACAAGGGGCACTTGGGAGCTACCTGCTTTAAGCAGAGGAGAAGGTGCAGTCTGAGTGGAGTCCAAGTGGTGAGCAAAAAGATGCATCTTTTTTATGCCAATGACTGTGCCAGCTTCCCCACAACAGTGAATTCCTGCAATCTTAGGAGAAAGTATTATCTCTGCTATGCAGATGAGGCAACCAGCTGATGGTTAGGGCCTTTGAATAAAACTCAGCCATGGTCATTGAATGAATTAGTGGTGGATTCTCTGACACCAAAGTTTATGCTCTTTCCACTTCACCACACAGAAAAGCTAGAAAGAAAAGGACAATCCATTGAAAACGCTTTCAGGGTGAGTTATCAACAGAGCTCAGGATTTAGTAGACCTCAGCAGATGAGGGCTCCTGCATGTATTCTGTAACTGTTTATTGAGCATCTGCCATGAGCAGAACATTGTTCTGGGTGCTAACAAAGATAAGGAAAGACACAGAAAAATAGTACCTCCTATGCACGAGTATTCCATCTAGCTGAGAGGAAAACTAAATGCAGAGCAAAGAATTAAGTAATATAAAATAATGTGAGTTAGATGACAAGAACTATGGGACTTAGGAGTTGAGAAATATCTAAGTGATATAGTATAATTATGGGAGGCCTTTATCAAACAGAGGGACTCATGCTGATCTTTGCAGAATGACTGGTTTTTCAGGGAATAAAGGGAGAACATTCTAGAAGGAAAGACATACTATGAACCAAATAAAGACCAATGCACCTGACCAGAACAGAAGCTTAAGCTTAAATCAAGGACACTTGGGTTGCAGTGATGAAGACAGCTGTGCTTGACAGAGATATTTAGAAATAACCTAGATTCTTGAATGTCAAGAAGTCTATTAAAAGGGGAAACCTTGTGTTTAGGATTACCTGATAGTAATTATTATCTTAACCTTCCAGGCAGAAGACCCAAAGTGGACAGAAATGCAGTGACTGTGTCTGCAGGGAGCAGCAGGAAGGTATGACAACAGCGTGGAAAACCTCCTCTCATCTTCCTTGTTTCTCTTCCAGGGGGCCCCACTGCCAAGTCAGCATGAATAAATGAGCCAATTTACTACATGCTCCTCATGTACCCAGGGGACAGTATGAGTGTTCACCAGTAAAACAACAGCCACAAGGAACTGTTAGACCTTGGGGGACTGCTATACCTCTTATACCATGAACTCTAGCTCTAAAGGTTATGCAGACAGGCTCTTACGACAGTTCCCATTGGTCATATTTACTGTGTAGTTGTTTGAGGCAATAAAAATCCTACACAATCCTATATACCGTATTTTCCGGCATATAAGATGACTTTTGAAACAAAAAAAAGTCAACCGAAAATCGGGGGTCGTCTTATATGCCAAGTATATCCCGAAAAACATCTCGATATGCCGCTAAACGAATTTTCCAACTCGATCCATATGATGACTGTCTTACAAATGTACCACGAGAGGTCATTGATGAACTTATGTCAGAAGAACATGATGAGGATTTTGAAGGATTTTAAGCTCACAATGCTCCTATGCCTAGAAAAACCTCTTATCATCCCAGTCAGTCACAAACAAGCATTTTCTGCAAGTTCTTCTTATAATTTTCTTTCCAGATGATGCCATCATTGTTAATGTTCTCTTTTGGATTTCTTGTTTCTCGGTCAAGTTCATGGCATTGCCATTTGTGAAGAGACCTTCCATTTATTGTATCAATGTACGGTATATTATGGTATGTTCGAAAAATGTCATTCATTAAAAAATTTAAAAAAGAACTGGTGTTGCCTTGGAAGTGGGGGGTAGTCTTATACAGCGAATATAGGCCTAAACCCATGTTTTAACTGTAAAATTAGGGGGTTGTCTTATACACCGGAAAATACGGTAATAAAAGGTTAACATGCAAATCAACCCAAGAGTGGAATGACCAGTCTCTATGATACACCCTGATCACCAAAGGGGAGGCACTCAATGTAGGAGCTGCCCCCTGGTGGTCAGTGCGCTCCCACAGGAGCAGCATTAAAGATGTCAGACTGCCAGACATCCTCTGAGGGCTCCCAAACTGCTAAAGGGCACAGGCTGATCTAAGGGACTCCCCCTCCAGTGAATAAATGTCATGCACTGGGCCTCTAGTAATAATAATAATTACATATTACCAGCAAATTTACAAATTCTCGGTAAGGTGATCAGCATGTGGCTCAGTGGTCAAATTGCTGTTGTATTTTTTTTTTTTTTAATTATGCTTGTACAGGCAGTCCTTGGCTTATGTCAGACTCCATGTACATCATTTTGTGGTTACTTCGCCTTCTCCCATTTATAAAAAAGAATTCCATCATTTCAATGTATGTACATATGTGCTTTATGTTTCTTATTATTTATTTATCACAAGTAAAGGTTAGGAATTGTTATTTTCTAATTTTTTTTTACTGTTTCACTTCATTACTGCTGTGTACGTATGTGTTCCATGTGAGTGTGTAGGTGCTTATGTAGGTGGGTTCCAACTTACAGCGAAAATTGTGCTACATCGTGCTGTAGAAATGGATCACGGGCATAACCCAAGGACCTACTGTACTGACAGTGGTAATTATATGATAAGTAAACCCAGGAAAAGGATTTTTAAAATAATGAGCAAATTATAGCTAAGGCAGATCCAGAAGACTATGTTAACTTCAATTCATGTGCCTCACATTTATAAATCAGACTCCCTCTCCTATTATTCTGGATCACCCCAGGACTTGGTGTTACTGTGGAATACCAGTCAATGTGCAATGATCTGGAAAGCCAGGCAAATATAAAATATCTACAATTATGAAATTGTAATATGCAAATTGATCAAACAGCAGAATGACCATTCGGAAGTCTCTCTGGACGACCTTCTGGGACTGGAAGGGCCTACACTTGCACGAATTTCGTGCATAGGGCCTCTAGTAAAAATATAAAAGAAAAACACAGAGGACTGTTAAGTGGTAACTACCAATTAAATAGTCCTTTACACATCACTATCACTCTTCATGTACAATATTTTATGTAAGAAATAGGGAAAAGCAAGAGTATCTGATAATCAGTGGAATTAAATCTACTTTCCTTGAGAAAGACTTTGGTGAAAAAGTTTTTTTCAAAAATTATACCAAGTAACAAAAAGCACTTAAGCTCTATATGGAGGTGATTCTCTCTCTTTTTTAAAAAAATTAATATTATTCCTTTTTAAAAAAAATCTTTTTTTAATACATTTTATTGATTTTTTTTTTTTTTACAGAGAGGAGAGAGGCATAGAGAGTTAGAAACATCGATGAGAGAGAATCATCAATCAGCTGCCTCTTGCACACACCCTACTAGGGATGTGCCTGCAACCAAGGTACATGCCCTTGACCGGAATCGAACCTGGGACCTTCCAGTCCGCAGGCTGACGCTCTATCCACTGAGCCAAACCGGTTTCCGCATGAAGGTAATTCTTTAATCTAGCAATTTCCTGGCTTCTATAAAAACAATGAAGTTAGGGAATACCATAATTTAAGCCAGATATCTCACCACCCTTTCACTCACTGGCAATTAGAACATGCGTGGAAAATCAGGATTTTTTGAGCCAGGAGAAGGGAGGGAGGAAACACAAAGACTGAGTTTCAAGAGTCACAAATTATTTAAAATGATTTTGACTCCTGAGAGAGGAGAAAAGGCTGAACTTCACAAGACAGATGTGGTCAGCAAATTCCCTTCCAAATTAAACACAAGTCCTCCTGGCCTTCTGCAGGCCCCTCTTGGCTATCCGAGCTCTTCAAATAGCTATGCTGCTCCAGAGTTCTGAATAATCACCGCTGCATAGAACCTGGGAGAACGTAAACCTGCCAGATGGCAGTGTGATTTACATGATGACCTGAAGATGAAAGCAGTTTTTGCATTTTTATTGGGGAAAGCCCATTAACTGGATACTTTACATTTTCCTCAAAAATCTCCCTCTAGTACAGGCATTTCCAAGTTTTTGTCAATGTCCAGTCTAAAGAAGAACATTAAATTCCATCACCACCATCATAATCATCTATCTACATTGTAATGGGAGGATTATATGGAGGTCAACTTTGCTATGTTGGAGAACAGGGATATTATGCAGGCTTGACCACTGTCCCCTACTAGATGAGAGGGTGCAAATCACTCAGAGTGGCACTCAGATGCAGGAAAATGCCCAGAGAAGTCAGCATCCAAGGAGCATCTACCCAGGTAGTAAGGAAAAGGAGGTAAATGCTTAATGTTTCCAAATCATACATTTACTTAAGACCCCTAAATGTCATTCATTCATGTAATACCTTCATAATTTAATTTTGCCATGTCCACATATCACCTAAAATGTGTCACTTTATTTTAAAATTAAAATTTATTTTATATCAACTTGTTGCTTAACTTGAATCTTAGTGGGGAAAAAATAGTGAAATTGCAAGTTTGATATGCCTATTATTTTCTAAACCACATATTTCCTAATATATATTTAAATACTATCTTTCTAAAATGTAGCCATATACCAATGCTAATTTCTTAGTTTTGATCATTCATTACATATGAGCAATAGGCTCATTAGGAGAAGTTGGGTGAAGGGCACAGGGACATTTTCTACATTGATTTTGCAGTTTCTGTAAGCCTAACATTATTTCAAAATAATAAGTTACCATTTATTGAGCAATGCTGACATCTAACAAGGACTCATAGGTCAAGGAAATATCAAGTTTCTTTGCCTTTAGGTTTTTCTAGAACTGTATCAAGTCCCTGTGGAAATTATAGTTATTACATATTCCCAAAGACTATAACTTACAGTTGAGGAGGTCATGAGAAAATCTGGAATGTGCTCTCTATGCCCAATTACTGGACTAAATATGGCTGAGACCAAAAAGAATCAAAGAGCTGATAGTGGAGCCCACTGCACTGGTTTGGTATTATATCTGAACTGGTTTAACCCACTGGATAACAGCCCCAAATGTTTAGGGGCAATCTGATCCAGTTTGGAGGTGCCAAGGTTTTCAGATGCTTAGAACAGTTATTAGTGATCTCTCATTGCATTCGAGAAATCCATTCAGGGTATGATGAGATTCCAGCTCCTTCCCACAAAGACACTTCAGAAAATAATTTCCCAGTAGGTATGCTATAACATACTTGTATGCTGCAAATGGGCTGCATATATGCAATGATGTTCACCTCTAACCCTTGAGATCTGGTATAAGCCACAGTCTCTAAGCCCAACACCTCCAGCCATGAGAAGACATGTTATTCACTTTAGGGAGACACAGAGAAATCTGCTATGAGCAACTGCCTTAAATCCTCAAATCTCTAAGTCTCCAAGTATCTCATGCCCAGAAGTGCATAGCCCCGGACCAAGATTTGAGAAGCTCAGAGTATTCAATAGATTCCTTTAACCTGCAACCTTAGAAAAATCAAGTTTTAGTTCTGTTCCTCTGTTGGTAAATGAAGGTGAAAATGCCTTGGATTTAGAGTCTCTCTAAAGTAGCTCAAACCCTTTCAAATGGTTCTAGAACAATAACATCCCCATTGCTTTTAATCTCAAGACAACTGGGAAATAAGCCAAAGTTGCTTTAAATGTCATAGTCTTTCCATCAGTGTCCCTTGTGGCCTTTAAGAAACTAAAACAGTGTGCCTTTCAGGCTTACTGCATATCCAAAATCCGGAAGAAAGTGGCTAAAGAAGGAGGGCTCCAGGGCATGTCCTGCCCCTCTCACTTAGTCCCGATTGGCCAGACCCCAGCAGACCTCTATAAGCGCCTTTAGGTGCCAGGTGTCAGAGATCCTTTATTAATGACATTTCCTTCCTGACTTCTAGAAATCCCTCACATGGCTGAACGGGCAGGGACTAAATACAGCACATCTAAGTGGTAGATACTATTCTGTGTCATGGGCATGTGTGCATGCGTATGCCTGTGTGAGGTCAAAATGCAAGGGATCAAGGAGGGGGAAAAGAGGGAAGTCTGTAATATTTTCAACAATAAAGATAATTTTTTAAAAGGTAGTAATACCAACTAATGTTACTCTGTTTGAAGTGTAACAGAGATGTAAACCATGGGTTGCAAAATTCACATGAAAGGTAGTTGATTCTTTGTGAAAAGTATAGGGTCAGGCCCCATGGAGCTGAGGTGCCATGCAACCTAGGTCAGAGCTTCTCAAACTTCCTGGTCTCAGCAATCCATTTCATTCTTAAAAATTATTGAAAACCACAAGTAGCTTTTAGTTGTGTGGGTTGTATCTATCAATGTTACCACATTTGAAGCCAGCACTGAAAAATATTTTTTTTATTTTTTAAAATATATTTTATTAATTTTTTTACACAGAGAAAGAGAGAGGGATAGAGAATTAGAAACATAGATGAGAGAGAAACATCGATTAGCTGCCTCCTGCACACTCCCTACTGAGTATATGCCAGCAACCAAGGTACATGCCCTTGACCAGAATTGAACCTGGGACCCTTAGTCTGCAGGCCAACACTCTATGCACTGGAACCTGGAACCCTTCAGTCCACAGGCCAATGCTCTATCCACTGAGTCAAGCCAGCTAAGGCTGAATGTACCTTTTTTTATTTTACTGATGCATGGTTTTGAAATATCATGCACTAGTCATTTTTGAAAATATTGCCTCATGGATTTACACAGATGTTCCAAATGTTGTCACATTTCATTATATAATTTCAATAACTCTCCTTCATTAATAGCTTTCCTGGTCTCATGAGAAACATCTGTAAGTATTGGAAAGCTGTCAAACTCACGATAGCATTTACAAGTTTTGTCATTTTCTGGCTTTTTTCTCTTGAAAGCTTGGATTTTATCATTAAGTACAAATATTGTCAACTGTTTTCCAATCTCTACGTTCCTTTTCAAGAACACATTGGCCAAATACCCAAGTCTGAATAAATGTAGTTTGCTTATTCTTTTCAAGCGAAAATTGTGGTTTTAAGACAAAAGCAGATAATTCAGCTGGTAACTCGAACAATCACTCTTCAGCTTGTAGCACGAAGGCTTTATGTATTCTTCCTATTTTGTCATTTAAGATTACTAAGAAGACAAAGAGTAGAGACTCAATATTTGGTATTGAGACGTAGGTCACACACAGAGGAGGCCGAAGTCATGAGAACTGCAGAGACACACAGTTGGAGCCCTGATACAAGTAAGCCTGACAACCACTTTCATTGAGCTGAGCCTGCGAATCCCCTTTATCATGTACATCAGATGTTTTGTGTTCTCTTACTTGCAATGGAAAAGTCCCAACTAATATGAGGTTAATTTGAGATGGTGCTACAGAAATAGGAACCGCATCCTGGAGTACCTTCCATGCCTTACTGGGAATCCTGAGCATTCTTCAGTAAGAATGGTCCCATGCATCAATACAGTATCACAAGATGAAATAACGAGGCTTTTGAAGGTGCCACCCACTGATTTGGGGAGGACACTTTCTATTTTTATGCCTGGCCACATTTGATTTCTTTCAGTTTTACAAAGTATCCTCTTACTTCGAAGAGGTTGTGCATTACCCAAGGAAAGGAGGAGGCAATTTCAAGGAAGATCAGCAGTGGCAATTGCCACAGTGTGCCTTTAAGATGAAAAAATAAGAGTGTTCCTTAGAGCCCTGACCGATTTGGCTAAGTGGATAGAGCACTGAACTGTGGACTGAAGGGTCCTGGGTTTGATTCCGGTCAAGGGCACATGCCCGGGTTGTGGGCTGGATCTCCAGTAGGGCGTGCAAGAGGCGGCCAATCAACAACTGTCTCTCATCATTGATGTTTTTCTCTCCCTCTCCCTCTCCCTTCCTCTTTCTAAAATCAATAAGAACATTTTTTTAAGTGTTCCTTAGACTTAACATTGAGGGTCAAAGGCTAACCTCACTGCAGTGAAGCAGACAAGAAGTCAAAAGCCACTGGGAGAGATAAGATACTGATTAAGAAGTTACACACAGGTAAGTGAACAATCTTTTTAAGATAGGAGAAACATGAATATATATCTATAGGTTGCAGAGAAAGGTCTAGGATAGTGGTTGGCAAACTCATTAGTCAACACAGCCGAATATCAACAATACAATGATTAAAATTTCTTTTGAGAGCCAAATTTTTTAAACTTAAACTTCTTCTAATACCAATTCTTGAAAATAGACTCACCTAGGCTGTGGTACTTTGTGGAAGAGCCACACTAAAGGAGCCAAAGAGCCATGTGTGGCTCGCGAGCCGCAGTTTGCCAATCATTGGTTTGGAAAAAGAATGGTAAAGAAAAAGTAAGATCTAGAAGAGAGAAATTATAGATACAGTAAGGCCCCAGAAGAGGAAGAATTCTTGATGCTGTAGACAGACTTATTTTTTGTTTTTTATAACATCCTCAGAGCTACTATGATGACCAGTACTTAGCAGCTACTAAATTAATATTGGCAGAAGAAGAAAATACTACTGTGTAATGAAAAATTTTGGCAAATCTTCTAAAAACACAATCTTAAAACAGTTCTCATTTCTGAAAAACAAAATACAAAATATATGGAATGTTTTGTTTCATGAATATCAAAATGAGTCATTGCTCCAATGAGGCATTTTGACCATCTATATCTATCTATCTATCTATATCTATATCTATATCTATATCTATATCTATATCTATATCTATATATCCATATATCCATATATCCATATATATATATATATCCATATATCCATATATCCATATATATATATATATATATATATATATATATATATATATATATCTATTGTGTGTGTGTGTGTGTGTGTGTGTGTGTGTGTGTGTGTATATATATAAAGAGCCAGGGGCCATCACACCTGAAAAATAGAACTAGAACGGATGACCAAACAGGTGGAGTGAGGCTACAAGCCCGACAGGGGGGGTAGTGAGGAATGACTAAACGAGCAGCAGGCTGCGTGGGGCAACCAGGCTGGCAGAGGATGTTAGTGGGGGATGACCAAATAACTGAATACCAGGCTGAGTGGGTCGACCAGGCCAGTGGGGGGGGGGGGGCAGTAAGGGGCAACCATGCTGATGGAGGGGGGGGAGTAGTTAGGGGCAGCCAGGCTGATGGGGGGGGCACATGGGGGTGACCAGGTTGGCAGGGGGGGCAGTTAGGGGCAATCAGACTAGCAGGCAGAGGCAGTTAGGGGGGATCAGGCTGGAAGGGGGGGCAATTAGGGGTGATCAGGCAGGCAGGCAAGTGAGCATTTAGGAGCCAGCAGTCCTGAATTGTGAGAGATGTAGGCAGTTAGACATTCCTCAAGGGATCCTGGATTGGAAAGGGTGCAGGCTGGGCTGAGGGGACCTACCCCATTTCATGCACCGGGCCTCTAGTATCTACATAAAGTATAGACATTGAATTGAACAAACAAAAATAACACAATTAGAAAAATAAACTTTGAGTACCTCCTCTCTATAAGGCACTGAACTTGGCTTCAGAAAATTAGGCAAGTGGCCACAAGTGATTTTAAACTGAGTATTAGCTGTAGTTTCAAGGCACTTGGAAGTTCCTTTTTAAAATATATTTTTATTGATTTTAGAGAGAGAGGGACAAGGAGTGGGAGAGAGACATCTATCAGCTGCCTCCTGCATGCCTCTTATTGGGGATTGAGCCCACAACCCAAGCATGTGTCCCAACCAGTAATCAAACTGTTAAGTTTCTTTACAATTACCTATCCGTGCTCACCAATACAGTAGCCAGCAGCCAAATGTGGCTACTGAACACTTGAAATGTGGCTAGTCAACTGAGATGCACTGTAGGCATAAAATACACCCTAGATTTAGAATACAGAACAAAAAGAATTTAAAATGTCTCATTAATAATTACATATTGATTGTTTATTGAAATAATACTATTTTGAATATAGCATTATTGAATTTTATAAAATATTGGCAGTTGGAGATGAAAAGGTAAGAATGAATGAGGAGGTAGATCTACAAGTTTGGAAGTTGAAGGTGTGTACAAATTATGTCTGTTAGTTTCTATTTTTAAGGTAAAGTATGAGGCAAGGTCTTAAGCAAAGTGTAAATGCTTGACTATTTCTCACATCCTTTCACGCATTTTGATTTTTATGCCTTCTACTCCCTGCTTCCTTGGGCTAAGAGCTCATAATTTATCCCCAAAACTCAGAACCCCCATGCTTACCCAACTAAATCCCATTATCCTTTAAACTCAATGTAGATGATTTTCTCAGGAAAGAATTTCTTATGATCCTGTCTGATTTAGTAGCTCAATACTTATTAAGGAATTAGTTCTGAATTCAGCCATTCCATTCACCAAAGTGGATAGTGCAGTGGCTAAGATTACAGACTGTAAGTGATTTCAATGCTATTTTAGTTTCTAAAGCAAACAAAGGAAAACTTTAAAATTATTTTTAGGAAGTAAATGTAAAATTAATACCAAATCCTGACAAAGATACACACACAAATACAAATACACACACACACACACAATAAGGCTACTTCACATAGAAATGTTGATGCAAAATATCATTAATAATTAAACAGAATCCAACAGCATTTTACAGAAATAATTCATCATTTACCTAGTGAGTGTTGTTTCAGGAATGCAAAGTTCAATACTAGAAAATCTACTTAGTCATCCTTTTAAGAAATCTAAATGTGATTATAAATACTGAAAACTATTTTAATTAAAAAATTATTTTTGGTAATAAAGAACACTAAATTTTTATTTAAGATTACATTTTTTATCACTTTTAACCCAAACTCCATTATCATAATATCAGACAGCAGGTTTGTTACCATTAAAGTCAGGAAAATACAATAACCCACATTATCGTATTCATATTTGATATGGTACTGGAGTTACTACCAGTGCAATTAGACAAGATAATAAAATTAGAAGTATAAAAGCTTGAGAGGAAGATATAAAATGATCAATATTTGCATGGGATATGTCTGCATAACTAAAACATCCAAAAGCATCAACTGAAGAACTCAGTAAGCAGCATGTTTGAAAATTAAGACACCAACATCAACAGCTTTCATATACACAAATCATAATCTTTAGAATATATCTATAAAAAGAATATACTCCTTTCACAATATCACAAAAAAATAAAATACCTAAAATTAAATCTAGCAATAAATAATATAAGCCCTTCATGAGAAAATATATTCCTTTAAAACTCTAATAAAAGGCAGACTAAAAGACTTCAACTAGCTTCTTAAACAGAAAAACTAAATATCGTAAGAATTATTCCTTAAATAAAAATTTTAACAGGATTTGAATAAAATACCACTGGTTTTTGTTATTCTTGTTGTTGTTGTTTATTTTTGCTTGTTTGGCTTTTTCTTTTTTCTTAGAACTAGACAAAGTTCTTTGAAAATTTACATGAAAATAAATGGCTCGGGAGATGTCCGAGTGCTGGTTTAGACATTGTTCTCGCAATCTGGGACCACTGGCTCCTAACCATTGGCCTGCCTGATTGCCCCCTAACTACTCCCCTGCTGGCCTAATCATCACCTAATGGCTCCCCTGTTGGCCTAACCGCCCCTAACTGCTCCACTGCCTGCCTGATTACCCCTAACCGCCTCTGCCACTGCAGCTTTGTCAGGAAGGACTTCAAAAGGTCGTTTGGCTATCCAGTCTAATTAGCATATTATACTTTTACTAGTGACCTGGTGGACAAAATTCATGCACATTAAAAGGGGATTAATTAGAGGAAGTAATTTAATATTGCTATTTGACCTTTATAATAGAAGTGTCAGAGATGAAAGAAAATTAGTAAAATGTATATAAAAACCTTTCTCCTATCAGAGTCTGGGGCTCACCAGGGGACCCAGAGTCAAGTCCCTGCCCACCCACATGCACCTCAAAATCATGTGAAACCCAGACCCAGCCGGCCCCCACCCTATTGGGCTAGATTCAGACTTGACCAGTCCCACCTTTGTCAAATCCTGCCGGGCAGGGGGCATAGCCTCAGGTCCCCTGGCCCCGCACCAGGATGGGGGTGGGCATGGTCTGAGGTTCCCTGTCAAGTCCCACCTGGTGGGGGGTGCAGCCTGAGGTCCCCACAGTCTGGCCCTGGAGTGGGGGTAGCAGCCTGAAGTCCCCTAACCCAGCACCGGGATGGGAAGTGCACCTTGAGGTCCCTGCTCCAGCCCCACCGGGTGGGGGACATGGCCTGAAGTCCCCTGTCAAGCCCCACCTGGTGTGGGGCACAGCCTGAGGTCTCCTGCCTGGCGCTGGGGGGAAGGGAGCAGCATAAGGTCCCCTAGCCCAGATCCCAGTACAGCTTGAGATCCCCTGCCAGGTGGGGGGACACAGCCTGAGGTCCCCTGTCAAACCCCGAGGGGGGGAGGAGGAGGATTTAACCTCAGGCCCCTGCTGAGTGCTCATTAAGGCTCCTTATGGGAACTTTGCCTCAGCTGTGAGTACAGCCATCTTTGTGATGGAGTGATGGTCAATTAGCATATGCCCTCTTTATTAGATAAGATTAGTATAGATTAGTGGGAGATAAAAGAAAATTCTCTTTATTTAGATTAATTCAATATGAGTTATGTAGATACTTTTTTTTAAAGAGGTAGACCTTAACTCCCCATTTCTTCAGTATGGACTACACATAATAATGTCCTTCAAAAAGTACAGTGTGGACAAAGGGGGAAAGAGTGACTTTAATACCTGACTAGGACTCCTCAAAACTGTCAAGGTCATTAAATCAATTCTAAGAAACTGTCACAGGAAAGTCACCCTTAAGGAGAGGTGATGACCAACTAATGTGGTATACTAGATGGGATTTTGGAACAACAACAAAAAAAGGATATCAGGTAGCCCTAGCTGGTTTGCCTCAGTGAATAGAGTTGGCCTGCAGAATGAAGGGTCCTAAGTTTGATTCTGATCAGAGGCACATGCAGATGTTGCAGGCTCGATACCCAGTAGCAGGCATGCAGGAGGCAGCTGATTAATGATTCACTCTCATCACTGATTTTTTTCTCTCTCCCCCCCTCCCTTCCTCTCTGAAATTGTGTGTGTGTGTGTGTGTGTGTGTGTGTGTGTGTATTTAAAGGGTATCAGGTAAAAACTAAGGCAATATGAATACAGCATGGACTTAATTATTCATAATATATCAACATTGGTTTTTTAATTGTAACAAATGTATCATACTAAATGTAAAATGTTTATAAAGGGAGGAACTGGATTTGGGGTCTACAGGAACTCTGTGCTATCTTTGTAATTTTTCTGTAAGTCTGAAACTTATAAAAATGTTTTTTTTAAAAAGCAAAATCAAGTAACTGCCAGAATGTTTGAAGTCCTTCTTTCCCTCCCTTCACATCATCTTCCATTTCCACCACACATAATACCATCCTTTATTTTGCATTTCTTGCTTCCTTGCTTTTCATAAAAACTTTGCCACGTTTGGATGTCCTTGAACAATATCTTGTTTTGAATTTTATATAAATGAAATTGTACTGTATGTGTTTTTCAGCTAGTAGTGTATCCTCATTTACCATGAAGAGTGTGAGATATATCCATGTTGGTATATGTGGCTACAGCTCATTTATTTTCATGGCTGAATGATGTATCGTCGGATGACAGTAACATCATGTACACGTCCAGATTCCTGTTAATAGACATTAGGTTGTTTCCAGTTTTTGCTGTGACCAACAATGTTGCTGCAAATATTCTTGTGTACACATGTAAGAATTCTAGTATGATAAACACCTTGAAGTGAAATTGCTGAGTTATAAGGTATGCACGTTTTCAACTTTATTTACAATGCCAAATTGTTTACAAAAGTTGTCATGTCAATTTAGATCACCATTGGCAACAATTTATTTTTTCCAAATTTCCTTCTTTGGGAACCTAAAGATCAATAGAGGCACTTTGTGTTTTTTTTTTTGTTTTTTTGTTTTTTCCTCACAGTTTTAAACTGTATGTGATTAAATAATGATTATTCTATATTTGTAATAAAAAGTAGGGTAATAGATGCTGAATTATGGTACATGAGAAATTACTAAAAGCCTTAACTTGTCCTGTGAGATTAAACCTCAATATAGTGATTTTTCTGCTATCTGTGTGCATATATTTGAACTTGGTGTAAAGGGGAAGAAATAAAGAGTTGGCATTTTCTTGCTGAAAAGGTGCCAAGTTTTGTTCTTGTGAACTGGTCTTAATCTATGATTGGTTTAATTACATCCCCAAAAAGGAGGGAAGGAAGAAAGGAGGATCGAAGGAAGAAAGGAAAAGAGAGGAAGAGAGGAAGGGAAACAGAGAAAGAGGTAGGGAGGAAGGAAGATATAAGCTTTATAAAACAGGTCCTTAATCTTCCCTCCAAAGGTGAATAAAGAAATTAAGCTTGTATTTCATTTTTCCTTGAAAAATTCCAATGACTTGAATTTAAGCCATATCAGTATATCCAGAAGAGCATATGAATTGTAAAATTCATCACTCCCTCATTCAAAATTCCTTTGATGTAAAAAACCTACATTTCTGTAGAGAAACTGTAAAATATTAACACTATGAATTAGTGCATTCTGCTGGCATGAGTGATTTTAAAATCTCACTGAAGATTGCTACCATTCATCCTCCCATGTCTTGGATGGGCTGGCACTCTACACAAATTTGTTTACCATTATTGTTAATCTAGGCAGCTCACTGTAGCTGAGAACAAAGGAAGGAAAACAAACAAACTAAAGTTTCTTTTCAAATGGAGACATGCGTGAAAAGGAATGTTAGTGATGCTTCCTGTTAAGCTAAAGCTCAGCACTAAGTAAAATGCTGATATTACATTCAAAGCCAATGGGAAAGCCTAGTAATTGCTCCTCTGCAACTGTACTGGCCTCTGACTGGGTTCCAAGCACAGGGCCATGGAATTCCAAGGTCAGTGCCTTGTGAAGGGAGCTAGAACTACAGCAACTTCTGGGTGACTCCATCTGACAGTGGAGCATCCTGATTGCATTTCCATGGGGCCCTTCTAAGAAGAGCACTGGACAAGTCGACTTCACCCACATATCACAACTGCGGGTGCTAACAAACCATGGAACGTGGCTACCCAAACGTGGAAACTGCAAATAAAATAAGAACTCCCCTGTTCTGCATAGGGAAGTAGACTAACTTAAATAATTCTTGATGAAGCTCACCTTGTGCTGCATGAAGGTTTATGTGAGATATCACTCCGTGGGCAAGGATATTCAAAAGATTCCTCTATCCAAATGAGGGTGTGTGCCTTCCCTGTTCTAACCATTGCCAGGACTCCTTTTATCCAATTAAGGCACGTAAAACAGTAACCGAGAGCAAGCCTTAATTGCGAACTGACCTGAGTTTGAGCGATGGATCCATCACCTGTTAGCTATGTGACCCTAAGGTACTCAACTTCTCGAATCCTTCCTTTTCTCCTCCACTGGAATACGTGGAGGGGGAAAGCCAGGAATTGACACTGGATCTATCTTCAAAACCTGTTCTTTTCACCACGACACTGGACTGGTCCAGACGCTTTCAGCAGCACCTTCCTCGTGGGAAGGCACTACAGCTGTGAGGGCTGGCTGATTTATCTTCAGGGGGACCTTCTCCAATCAAAACCCTGACAGCTGAGGCTAAACACCAAGGCAAGGGAGAAAGCAAAGCGGTCCTCTCTAAGCTTTACGCGTGCGCACACTCGGTAGTTGGGTGCGAGGTGGAGGGGCATCCCTTTCTTTCAAGTAGTAGTGAGACGGGTAAGTTATGTCCTGTCACAGCACAGGAAACCACACTCGCGTGGGGAAGCCACCCTGCACGTTAGCCAGTGGTCTCTAAATCAGACGTGGCTCCCACAAGGGAATGAGCGCTGTTTTTTGAAAGCCGAGATACAAAACTAAGGTGGACGGCGGAAATTTTCACTGCCTAACCATGACAAACTTTGTACATTCTCCTGAGAGGGGCAGAGGGCTTACGTATCTAAATATCTTAAACGCGAAATTACAGTTCTCTCACGATGCTGGAGGGCGTTCACAGCACCGCGGAAACAGGTGTAGATTACCTCGCTTAGGCCTGCCGGCCAGAGTAAGGGCCGCAACGGTGCAATCAGTATTTGCGAGAAGAGAGGCACGCCTCGACTGGAAACGTTCAAATTCAAAACACTTTAAAACTATGTAACCAAACAAAACACAACTGAAAGTCGCATATGCCCCTAGTACCTATTTGCAAACCTTACCTCCATCAGGAGACTCAGCTACCCCTTCGGCTGCCAGCTCTGGATTATCCAACAAGCAAGAGGGCGACCGTGAGGCCGCAATGGCCGCTGGGAGTGGGCTGCACCGCGTTCTGCGTCATCGGCCTCCCAGCCTGGTTCTAAGTGGAGAACCACGCCCCCCTCCACAGAGCCAGGGGCGGTCCTCCCCACTCTCCTACCACAGGGTGATCTCCATTCCCGCCATACACAGGCCATTCCCACCTTCATTCCCGCCACCTATTTTACTCAGCTGTTTGCAATGATGTCAAATGGCTTCACCTTATCCCAGGCCAAGCCAAATCAAATCTACCTTTAATTCCGAACATCTGTGTTTTTTAGCCCATGAATAGAGCATAGAAGTGGACGAAGACTGCTTTGGAGGGTAGGGAAAGGCTTTGTAGAGATGTAGCATGGGTGCAGGTTTAAGAAGAATGGATGACTGACTGCCAAGTGGAGAAGGCAGAGAAAGCATTCTGGGCAGAAGGAACAGCACGTGCAAAGTCGTGAGAGAGACCTGCAAGGCCATAGCTGGCTTGCGGAAATAAGGCTGGAGAAGCTGGTTGCAGCTGGAAGACCCTTGTCTGCCTCACTGAAGTGGCAGAACTTGATCCTGGAGATGAAAGGAAGCCAAAGGATCTGATTTTGGTCAAGGGCCCTAGACAAACTCATGTCTTCATGGTGTCTGATCTAATTATGCAAGTATCTCCTTCCTCAACCTTCCTATGCTACACAATCAGGTGTTCTTACTTGCAGCTCTTAAAGCATCTCAGTTTGTGTTTCCACTGACTAGAGAACATTTGAGGGTGGGAATCTTAGTTTTTTAACTTCTACGTCTTAATGTCCAAGCAAGTAGATGCTCAATAAATTCCCAGGGTTGACTGATTCAGATTTTTTCCAGGGGATAAAAGCAAACTGTTCCAGAGATACGAGTAAGAAGGGCTCAAAATCTAAGTTACCACAGCCCTTAAGATTGGCTACAAGTGTTAGGACCCAGAACCACAAAAGTTAACTTCAAAAGCAACTACACTTGAGTCTACATTCCATGAATTTGGTTTCCTCTCCCTTTCTGCCCAGCTTTGCCCCACCACTCAAGCTGATTCCCTCCAACTCCCCTGGGAATACTGGGCCAGAAGGAACAGGTACCAGCTCATCTCTGGTTCTAACACACCCCATTGGCTGGGAGGGTGGCGGACAATCAATGCATTTAGTAAGTGCATCTGGATCTAAAGTAAGAGAGAGCGCCTGTTTCTGTGTATAAATGCCAAGTTGCAAGAGGTTACCATAGCAACTCCAGCAGGGTGCTGCAGTGGGCAGCTTTGCACAGAGGTGCAGGAAATCCATTCTTTAACATCTGGGTTTTTGCTGTGAACACTGGATCCTAATAGGTACATCATGGCTTTAGGCCTTAGCTTTGGGATTCTGCAAAAACAAGGAAGTGGAATTTTGAATATTTGCTAATCTTCCTTTTTTTATGTACCACTGATGTCCCTTTTTAGCTCAGTACACACTGCATGTGAAGCCAAAAAAACAGGCTCTTTAGAAACACATAACTCCCTATACTCATTCTTATGTACTATGATGAACAGATTGTACTTGCATATCAGCAGGACTTTGCCATGAAATTTACATCCACTGAATAACCAGCAATTGCACACTGTAATGAGCAGCATATCCACAATGTCTCCATTATTCCCATCAGTCCCTGGTTCTCATTATGTTACAAGTACATTTTTAATGCAAAAATAAATAACGCCATCAAGAGCGTAGGTGTTCTTAATGGGGTTGCCTTAGCAGCACTCTCGGAACTGTAAACCAGCTTTTCAAAGGCCAGGCAATTTCAGAAATAGTTTTTCCGCGGGGGGGGGGGGGGGGGGGGGGGAGGGGAGTGAAGGTTTACTCACCCACTTCTTGATGTGTTCAGTGTGAAGATATCTCTTGTGAAGAAAGAGCATGAGAAGATGTTGAACAACATTCCAAGTGTAGCTCTAACGTACATGTGGCCATCAGGAGGCCATGTCCCTGCAAAGTGAGCCCTAGTTGGTAGGTCATTAAGTAGCTAAAACATTCTCCTAGACATTTGAATTATTTGTTCTTGAATCTAGAGACTCACTTGTGGTTATCTCTGAATTCTCTCCTGGGCAAAATAAGCATGACTTACACCATCACTAAAGAAATGGATTGCATAGTAGAGAGCTGCACGTGTGCATGGAAAAGTGAGGGAAGTTTTGGTTAAACGAAGTCACATGAACCTCTGCAAAGGCGCTGCAAGGTACCTTTGCAACTTGGAAGTGGAAAGGGGGTTGGGGATTAGAAATGAGGTAGAGTTTCCTGTACCTGAAGGAGTTTCGTGGCCTAAGAAAATTATGTACCAAGAGAGATACATAAACAGACAAGCAAGCACAGGAAGGAAGGAAAAGCGCTTGCCCAGGGAGGCAGGTGTGCAGGAATGCCTAGGCCTAGCTAAGGTGTCCTGGAGAACAAAGAGGATGCCAGTATCCATGGAGTTCAGCTGGATGACTTCTTTATCCATGGATTTGCGAGGTGGCATGGAGATGTGGGCATGGCTGTTATACATGTAGGTATGAAGGCAGGACGTGCCAGGATGGACACCAGGGGTATGGGGAACTTGAGTGTTCTGAAGAAAGGCCAGAGAGAGTGTCAGTCAGTTACCTGGTGACAGAAAAGGAGCTCTCAATGAGTGAAGGAGCTCTCAATGAGAGATCCAGCCAATGCAATGTGGCCTGCACATGCCTGGCAAGGTGACAAAGGGATGTCTGTCTCCTCCTCCCCCAGGAAATGCTGTGGGTGGAGTGGGTATCCAAGGGGTGTGAAGGGAAGGACTGAACATGTGACCAGGGAGTCCGGAGAAAGGCTGCGCGGGTAGCAGCACACAGGTGCTGTCCATGTGCACCTGAATGAGAGCTGTGATGTCAGGGATGGGAGAGGTTTCTGAGAAACTGGCAACCTGTTCCTTTGAGTCAGGGCAGCTGAGGGAGGATGAGGGCCCACTGTCCAGGTAGGATGTGGGAAAGAGCCAGGCGCACTGAGGCGCTAACCTGCAAGTGGGTGTGGAGAATGCCTGGTAGGGGGAGGATCCAGGGAGGTGAGGGTGGGGGAGGGGAGGTCGCCGGCCTGCGGGTGGGTAGAGCGAGCCAATGTGGGGGTTGGGGGTGCCCGGCCAGTGCCTCGGGCCGCCACAACGTTCCCAGGGACTCACCCAGCACGAAGTAAGGCAGCTCCGTGTTCTCCAGATCGTCCACCACGACCATTTCTCCAGGGAAGTCGTTGCGCACAGAGAAGAGGAGCTTGGGCTCGGAGGCCGAGGGGCTGTGCATGATGCTCAGGTCGTTCTCGCGCAGGAAGGGCAGCGCCGACACCGTGATGCTTTTGAGCTTGCACTCCAGCTCCTTGGAGGGATCCGCGTCGCCCACCGCGGTGGCCAGCACCGCCGCCGGCCCCCAGCAGCAGGCGAGCAGGGCGCAGAGCCCGACTAAAGCCATCTTGAGCCGGGCGCCTTCCTCCCAGCGCCGCGAAGGTGGGGGAGGACGCGAGGCGAGCGGGGAGGGCGCGAGCGGGCGCGCGCGGGAGGCGGGGGCGGTCGGGAGGGGACGCGCAGCGGGGGAGCCCAGGTTTCCCCACCGGAGGCCGCTTGCAGCGCGGGGCTGGGGCGCCTACGCCTGGAGAGCCCTCGTTCTTTGTTTCTCTGAGCTGCTAATCCCGGGAAGGGGAAAAGGAGGGGGTAGGAGAGGAGGAAAACGGGAAGGAAGGACATGGGGAGGAAGGGAGCCTAGGATTCTATGGGAGCAGATCAGTCCCCAGCTGGCTACCCTGGCCCAAGCCTTTCTTCTCCTCTGCCTCCCTAGGGAGGTGCTCAGTCTTGGCCATTAACTACCAGCAAGGCATTTTTTAGAAATGGATCTCCCAAGGCTTGAAGGGCGCAAACACGCATAAGTCTTAAAGTGCTTATTCAGAGCAGGTGGTGGTGGTGGTGGTGTGGGTGTGTGTGTGTTACCCCCAGTTATTTTGTGGACATAGGTGGTCCCATTCTGTCTTGTTTAAACCACTAGTTGGACTTGTATACCGGATAAGCCGGTGCTGGGATAAAAACACTGTGTATTTTTACTCAACACCAACTTTGCAGAAATAGTTAAAGAAAATGTTATATAGATAAATATAGATGGAGAGGTAGATAGGAACAACAAAGAGCAAAGCCAGTCTACTGCACACAGTGAGCAGGAGACGGGAACTTTCATTTGCAACTTCTCTCTGCCTCTTCGTTCCATTCTTGTTATAAATGTTATATATGTTGTAACCAATATACTAATAAAGATGACTTGGGGGTGCTGGAATAAATGTTGAGCCTTTAATTTTAGAGAATCCAGTAAAGTGAACGGAATTGAGAGAAAAGGAGACAAACTAAAGTTTCGAAGCACTCTGAACAAATGGAAAAGGACTAAAAGAATATCCTGAGGTAGGGGCCAAGTCAAGCCCAGTCCAATCAAAGAGTACAACTAAACAGATAAAAGCAACAATAACAGCAAAAACGCATCTAAGTTTTGTTTCCTTTAGTGCTGGGCAGTGTCGCCTTAGAGTGATGACCTTATGCAATAAACAACGGTAGAAAATGACATTTATGTGTGCTGGAATCTGATCTCTAAGGGAACTTTCACATGGTAACAAATAACTTTTTGAATGGTATACCCCTCCACCATCTTGATTCAATGCTGACTTAAATACTACTAGTGATATAAGGCTATTATAGGTAATTCTTTCTCCTTATGAATTTATTGGACCACACTCTTCAAAGAAGACCCCTATTTTAGAAACAATTTCATTCTTATCCTTCCTGGTATCAATTTATTAGCATATGTGAATGCATGTCCTTAAAAAAAAAAAAAAGCTTTGCCATATATTTAACAAAGTTACTCTAATTGATGGATGGGGATAGAGAAAATGAACGATGATTACCATAAAAAAGAAAAACTTTATTGCAAATCTGAATCTGATGTATCTGGGAACTATATTACCATGTAGCATTGCAAAATCCTGCAAAGCAGATATATCAGCTAATGACATTTCTAAAACTCTTCCTCATCTTCATTGCTCCCCAAGGAAGTAGTGAGGTAGAGAAAGACTCCATAATACATTTTCCCTCCTCTCACTAGCATAAAAAGTTATATCAAACCTAGTTATATAAGATTTATCATTGAAAAATTAGGGTAAATGCCAGGAAAACACACTTGTTCCTAGAATGTGAGAAATATTGTGAAACTACCAGATCATCTATTAATCCAGTCTTTTGTTTAATACATGAGGAAAATTAGGCCAGTGAAATAATTGGGTCATCTACCCAAGATCAATCTGCTAAGAAGGGGTAGAGATAACACATATTTCTTCCCTTAGTGCTCTTGCCACTATGTGGTTGTGGTAGAGCACCCAAGAATTATCACTGCGTTCTGTGGGTCATCATACCTCATTCAGTAAACATGCAAACATGCAAACCTATCATATGCTGGGCATTAGGCTAGGCATGGACAGATATTGGGGGGGGGGATTTTCTAATAAATTAATATTTAGTATTCTATGCTTATCTATAGTTATTTTTACATGCTTATTGACATTAATAAGAAAAATAGTACATGGCCATTTTAAAATGTATATGTAGTTGGAATTTGGTGTCTAGGCCTTTGTACACCTCCTTTCTATATGGAATGACTGAGCAAGGAAACTGTACAAATAAAAAGAGGTAGTATTTTGCCTGATTACTGGATTCCTGTAAACTTGGATACAATGTCACATGGCTTCTGTTTAGAGAATTAAATACCTAGAGATGGGGGAGATTTGAAAGTCCACAGAAACCAGCCCATCTGAACAGTGTAATGTCTCAAGTTTAAATGGGACTAGGAGTTTGTATGCTTCTCAAGTATTACCTTTGTATATAGCAAACACACTGTAGTGAAACCACAGACCTGGATTCAAGTTCAACTCTACAATTTGCTTATTTATAGGTGAGCCTGGATCAATCTTATCTTCAAGGTCCTCATCAATAAAATGGGGTCAGTGATCTCTGCCCATTACATATGCTAGAGATACTTTAAGTGCAAGTGTTTATATTCACAAGACACTCTAAAATATCAAGTTCAGGTTCTGTTATCCCCAATCCTGACTTTTCTCCTGAGATCCATCTTCCTATATTCAAGTATCAGTGGCCTTGCTCCTTGACTCATAATAGCTTCCAAATGCTTCCCCTGCTATTAACCTATTCTTCACACAGCTGCCAGGTTATCTTCTTGAAATCTTGCTTTCATCATATCATTCTAAAGTTTTTTCCCCCTATGGGATTAAGTTCAAGCATGGTTTAGAAATTTAAAAACTCTTCCAAGTCTCATACTATTTATTCTCTTAGGTTTATTTTATTTTTTTTAATATATTTTTATTGATTTTTTTTTTTTTTTTTTTACAGAGAGGAAGAGAGAGGGAAAGAGAGTTAGAAACATCAATGAGAGAGAATCACCGATCAGCTGCCTCCTGCACACCCCCTATCGGGGATGTGCCCGCAACCAATGTTACATGCCCTTGACCGGAATCAAACCTGGGACATTTCAGTGTGCAGGCCGATGCTCTATCCACTGAGCCAAACCGGTTTCAGCATCTCTTAGGTTTATTGCTTACTACACTATCCTTCCCTCCTCCCCACAACAACACACATACACACCCCAATTAAATTAAAGCCCACTTTCGCTCTCCGCATGCATTTTGTCTATCTGGAATGCACCACTCTATGCTTCCTAGATCTTCTTCCCATATGTGCAGATCAAAACCCAGATTCTTCTTGTAACTCCTCTCATGGAAGACTTAATGCACAAACAAAAACAAAACAAAACAAAAAAACTTAGGTGCCAAGGGGCATTTCCTGAGACAATGTGTTCGATATTCTTATTAGCAAAATATAAATAATGATACAACTTTTTAGAATAGATGTGAGAAATATATATATGATCTGACACAGTTGAGGCATTTAATTGGTGCTCAACATGATAGCTTTTACCATTATCCTCTTATTCAATTACTTCAAAAAGAATGTAGGCTTCAGAATCTTCTTTGTGAGAGTTTGTTTCCTTTTAGTAGCCAAAAGCAAATTACATGATTTACACTCTTAGCTATATATGCTAGATAAATGATTGCATATGTCTACCAAAAGACATGTACAGGAACATTTTAGCAGGTTTGCTCACTAGACAGAAAATGTAAACAATCCAAATATGCATCGATTGGAAATAAATTCATGTCATTTTAGTCCTGTAACAAAATATAGCACAACAATAAAAAATAAACATGTAATTACATGGATGAGTCTCATGGACATAATGATAAATGAAAGAAATCAGGCCATAAAAGTATATAGTCCAAGATTTAAAATTTATGAAATTCAAGGAGAGATAACATTATTATTTGAAGGTGGAAATCAGAATAGTGGTTATCACTTGGAGAGAGAGGAATTGATTAAGAAAGGACAAACTTTTTTGAGTGCCAGAAATTATGTGGGTAGTATTCCAATGGATACATGTATAGGCAAAATATCATCAAACTATACACATGTGGAATATAATATTAGATTTTTTGAGAGGACTTAGGACTCCATAGGAGAAGAAAGTACAAATAACTTTTTTTCCCCAAGTTGTTTTCTAATCTCCCAATTTCACCTCCTCTCCTCCTTCCTTAGAGGTCTTGGAAAATGTAACTGTCTTTCCATTGAAATTGACAACAACTTGTTCAACTACTCTTCCCCTTTAATCACCCCCTTCTCCAATTTTATGAGAGTTTCCGCACATAATGTCTTAGCTCCTGGGACAAGTTCAGGGGCTCTCTGTCTCCAAGAAGCACAGGAGTAAATAATTCAGCAGTTGGACAGCAACAGATGTAGCCTTTCACTGGTTCACTTGGATATTTTATCCAGTACAAGAGCCCAGGGCCCTCTAGGACCACCTCTGTCTGACACATTTTGTAGGTTAGGCAAACAAATACCTACAGGATGGAGAAGGACACTCAAACCTGTATAAGATGCACAGTGGAGAATAAAGGTGAAAGTGATGGATCATTGGGACTAAGGCTGTGTATTTTTGGAATATTTCTAATTTCCCCCATTCATTCAGAACATACGGTCACTTGATTCTTTCAGGCTAAAAACTGATTTATATTACTTTAACAACCATTAAGCCTCTGCATTCCTTTATTTTCCAAGTTTTTTAAAAATAAAATAATCTTTGCTGATGCTCTTCATTCAAGGAACTAAAACAAAACACTTTTCTCCCTCCCTGTGTATTCTCTCTATATTTCTCCCACCACAATGATTTACTGTGAAACCCCCAAATTCTTTTGCCAGCTCCAACTTGAGCTCTTCTGTTAAACTGCAGTTTTCTTCAAATATTAGTATCCCTTTTCTTGCCAATATTTAGTGTAATATGCTAGTGAGCTGGACATAATTCAGTTTTGTTTCCTCATTAGGATATCAGGGATATATTTCACACTCTTTGGTTCAGAGTTAATATTCTCTCTCCTCTCTCTCTCTTTCCTTTTCTCCTTCTTGCTCTCTCTCTCTCTCTCCCCTCCCCTACCCTCAATTCATAGGCTCAGCTACACCACCTGCTTCACAGAAACAAGGCTGGTCCTGTTCTGAATCTCTGGTCTCCCTTTAAAAACCAAGTGGAAGTTCACATTCCTCTTCCTTACACTCACTGATGTGAAAGGAGACACACAGAAGGAAAACAGTGCAGGCAGAACAATTCCCTCTTTTGGGAGCAGGGCATCCCCCACCCCACCCCCCTTCATTTCGCCCAAGAAGTTCTTCACAATCCTGGTTTGGGGGCAGAATGTTTCTAGATTTATTAAGTAGCTGTTCAAAGTCTAAATCTCTCTCTCTGCTTTTCTGTGTCTCCTATCTTTCTGCTCTCCCTGGATATCTCTCTCTCTCTCTCTCTCTCTCTCTCTCTCTCTCTCTCTCTCTCTCTCCTCCCTCCCTCCCTCCCTCCCTCCCTCCTCCCTCCCTCCCTCCCTCCCTCCCTCCCTCCCTCCTCTCTCCCCCGCTCCCTCTCTCTCTCTGAGACATTGGGGGGCGGGGGAGGAGAAACCTAAGTATTTCTCACTTGGGGAGACATTTCTAACTAATTCAGGACCAAGAGGCTAAAATACACAAACAACAGAATAAAACCTCAAATTAGAAGGAGAATGACTCAAATGGGTCCCTATCTCTGAGAATTCTAGTTAAGCAAACAAAATGGTCTGGGATAAATGATTATTGTAACTCGGGAAGATGAGAAGAAAACCTAATTAGCTCCCAAGCTTCTCCCTGTTCCTCAGCCTGGTTAGACTCTCCAACTCCCAGCCAAGCCCTCCCTCTCCACACCAAAAAAGTCCCTGCGGCGAGGCCGGGAGGGTTAACAGAGCTGGTGCCCGGCTTGGCGCGGACCAAAGGAGATAGCGGGGAGGCTCCGATCCCACCCCCTGCCAAGCCGCCAGCCAATGGGCACCCGTGGGGACGATGGCGGTGTGTCCCATTGGCTGCCAACCTACGTGCATAAGAAAGAGAGAGAGGCAGGCCAGGCAGCATTGTTATCTTAAGACACTCATCTGGTGTCTGAGTCTGCAGGTGACACAGCTTAGGTGCGGAGCGGGAGTCAGAGGCAGGGCTCCCTGCTGCAGCCCGGACTGGAATACGCCCGCCTCAGAAGCTGCTGGCGGAGGCTGAGGCAGCGCCTCCACAGCGCCGGAGCATCCCGTTCGCACTGGCCCGGGTTTGGGCACCTGCCGTGCGGTGCGAGCTCAGGGACAGGTCTGCGGGCAGCAGAGCGAGCGCTGAAGCCGGCGGAAAGGGCTTTGCCCATGTGCCAGGCAGTGATTTCGGGAAGAGAGCAATAGGGTGAATCCCTTTAGAGTTGCAAGGAAGGCGAGATCTTGGGTTCCTCTTCGGTGGACGGACAGGGGACTCCCCAGGTTTGGTGTTGCACTTTCCTTCCCTCTCCCACCCGAGTGCGCTGAAATCCACTCCCAACCTGCTTTGGGTGCCGGGGATCCAGGCTGCTTAGCGGAAGGCAGCCTGCAAATGGTCTAGCGGAGGCAGCGGCTGAGGCAAAGCCCAGAGCAAGAGAATTTGAAAAAAGACTTCCTTTCCCTCTCTCATGCTGAAGGAGAGGCATTCGGGTTTCCCCAAATGAGAAAGCCACAAGAAATCATGAAGTAGAAACTTTGGAAAGCTGCCACTGGAGATGTTGCACAAAAACCTGGAATCTTTTAGGAGTCTCCTCCCAGTCGGTGGACATTTGGGGAGCAGCTGATACAGCCAGGAGGGCTCTTGCAAGGATTCAAGGTAACAGTGCAGGGTTTGGATGGTTTTCCTCTGTTCCCTTTTCCTTGCCCTTTCTGTCATGTTCTTTGGTTGGTAAGGGGATCATTTACCCCCTCACAGCCCTCATGCCTTGTTGCCTGGCAGTTGCGGGCAGAGGGAATGATCCCATCTGGTAGTTTCTGTCTGGTGGAGCTGAGCAATGCAATTTGGGGTTTAGCTAGAGATGGCCCTGTTACTGCTTCCTGGTGTGCATGACTGACGCCCTGCTTGGGCACTCTGCCTGACCTATATTGCTTTTGCCTGGGCTAAGTCCTCAAAGTTGCAACTCCCATTAGCTTCAGAAAATTCAACGGAGCTGTATAATTGCAGAAAATGCTGAGGACTTCTGCCTGCTGAGCTGAGACTGTTTGTGGTTCACTATGTTTGAGAAGGACCCCATAGAGCTGAGGTCATGCTATGTGATATATCTCTACTCACATGTTCATATGGCTCAGTGACATGCCTGTAGAGTCCTGTCTCTTCCTCCCATGCACATACAGCTAAGAAAAAAAATTCTGAAGAGTGAGCCCCATAGGCTGCAAATAGTCTCCCCAAGGGTGATGGCAGAAGCCCATTGATTGAGCCTGGCTGCACACTGGAAGGAGGGGTGAACTAACATTATCTAGCCATCTCTCTCCCTCAGGTTCTGTGATCACCTGAGTTCACAGTCTAATGCTGTGTGTGTGTGTGTGTGTGTGTGTGTGTGTGTGTGTGTGTATGTGTGTGTGTGTGCGCGCACAGCTATATGCAGGAAGCGGGCTGCCAACAGAAAAACCATGCATGTGCAGCTTGCTGCCCAGGCCCCAGGCTGAGGGTTTCTTCCTAGTAGGAGCCTGAACTTGGGAGCTGCCGTTCCAGCCCAGAGGAGTTTCCTCCTCACCAGGCAGTCCCAATGCCTGGTACATATTTATCCAGGGCATATAGACCTAAGCGAAATATTAACGAATAATCAAGCTAATGCACTGCAACATGATTGAACAGCCCCCTCTGTAAAGAACTGTGTGTTCACTCTTCCAAGCCCTGGGAGCCAGTGCCCTAAGCAGGAAGAAATGTTCTGTGAAAAGGGGAGCAACTAAAACAGGCCTGCTTATAGCCGAGTAATCTGGGCCTTCTCCTGCAGGGACAATAGTATGTTAGCACAGACCAATCAGGAGATTAAAAGGTATGTTGTCAGTCAAGTATTTCTGCCTCTGTCCTTCTCCAAACATGGGCATGTGGAAGTAATGTTCTCTGACCAGGCTCTCTAGAATGTCTCAATGCCAGTATTAACCAAGCAGTTCAAGTATTTCAGAGAATCCCCTGGGGGGCAGTCTGATGATATCAGGCAACAGCAAAGGGATGCTGGAGTTGGTGTTTTCCTTTCTGACTTCACACAGTGTGCATATGGTATTTGTTTAAGGCAGGACTCTCGGAGTTCCCTCTCAGCCAGAAGATGCTTGCTTTGCAGCATTGAGGGCATGACCAAGCAATGCTACTACAGTGGTCCTAGGTTTTTACCAATGTCACTGCTGCTGCTACTTTGGGGAAAGATGCATGTTTTGCTTCTTGAGGAGGGATATGATTTGGGTAGGTGCAGAGCATGGATACTGTGAGATGTCTGAGGGAAAGTGGCAAATGTCAGACCTGGGTCTTCCCTTATGGAGGGAAGCTGCCTCAAAGGGTTTGACAGCTAGGCTGCAAGCATGGAGAAGACAGAAGCATCCCTGACTCTGGCCTCTCCCTCCTCACCGAACAAGGGGCAGCTTGTGGCCTGCAATGGGGTGCTGCAGTGTGGGCACAACAGGAGGAGAGAAGGGGGTAACTGGGGAGGGGGGAGAATTCCTGCTCTGTTAACACTAGGCCACTCTCAAGGATGGAAGCATTTTCTCCTATTTGACCATTAAAGATCATCCTCTGGGTGTTTCTTTCTGGCCTCCTAACAGGTTGTTTACTGAGCAAGGTCAGAGGGCAAAGAACAGCCCTGGTCATTACTTCTTCTGATCCCCAGGCTAGCCCCTGGGGACCTTCACATAAAAGCGATCCCCTCCAGGAACAGGGACTGCATTCCAAAACCCCTCCCCTGCTCACAAACAAGAGGTAACCTGGAGGGACTGTGACACCTATGTGGGCACTTTCTGCTGACTGGGATGCTTAGAGTTGAGGTTTCCTGTTTAATGGTTTGTTTTCCCCGCTGTGCAGTGTAATTTTGGCAATTCAAGTATTTCTCTTAAATAAGACCTTGTCTATATTTTATAATGGCATCCTTTTCCAGTGGGCTGGGGGCATTGTAGAGAGCTCATCTAATCAATCCTCACATGCCTTATTGTCTCATTAATCTTTGATTACCCTAAGAAGTAGAGCTAGAATGACTTTAGCCTCCTTTTTGGAAAATCAAGGGCAAAGGAGTTGGGAAGATGAACTAACTGCTTTTACTCAGGGCAATTAAGGGAACCTATGGGGTGGGGTGTGGGTCTCATCACTGCTTAACCAATCTCAGGCTCCATGTCTCCTCCTAAGTAAGGACTGGCTTAATCTCATGCCTGTGTTCTGATTCATTTTTTTTCCTAAACTCTACAAGAATGGGAGGTTGCAGTGACATACACCTTGTCCTCTGGCCCTGAACTAAAGGCTTTGAGGGGTAAAAGTCTTATAATATCTTGCCTTTGCCCTCAATGATCTTACAGTCTAGTTAGAAAAACAGGTTTACATTTGGGAAAAGATAAATGGCTCTATACATTCTAAGCAGCAGTTCAATAAAGAGATTTGAGAGGCTGACCTAATTAATCTAAGATTGATTGGTCCCGATAATGAGAGCTATCAGTATTGCAAGGAGGGACCATTGTGCTACGCAGGGGTGGGATGTGTTTGAAGAGGTAGAGGTGGGGAAAGGACTCTAGCTGACAGGGACACTAAGGGCAGCACAAGCTGAAAGCCTGGAAACATTTAGGCTTGCGTGATTCCATGGGGTTTGCCACTTCCCTACTTGTACCATGGGAAGACCATACACTTGGGTTAATTATTTGAAGCACATACTGGCCTAGAGGAAGCTTGTCCTTGGGCCAGGCAGAGGACTGTAATGTTGGACATCTCATCAGGCATTGAAATTTACCTAGCCTTCCACCCACTCTGGAGCCTAAGTCATACATTCTGGGAAAACAGAACTCAAGGTCAAAGAGCTAATCAACATCATATCACAAGCATTGAGGGACAGCAGGCAGATTTCAAGAGAACATGAGAAAATATTTTCATATTTTTAGAGTCAGACTCCCCTGCTTTTCTTCCATTTCCTGTTTCCCCACCCAAAAGTCCCTGTTGGGGTTTACTTAGAGCCAGCAAAATACCAAAGCCCTTAGGCATTTCACATTGAGCAGATTTTCAATCTTAAGATTCTTGAGCATGCCCATGTACATAACCTCTTGTCTCCCCTCCTCTTTCCCTTTTAATAAAACATATGCTGTAGCAGTCACAAAGGAGGCAGCCACAAAAAGCAGAAGGGGTGGGTATAGGATTGCCTGCAGCTGTACCACCAAGTACTGTGACTGCTCAGCTGAGTAGCAGAGGGGAGAGACAGTCTGCCAACCAGCGCAGTGCCAAGGAGGGGCCAAGGGCTTCAGACCACCAGGAGATGGCTGTGACCGGTCAGCCACACTCATTTGCTCCAGCACTGATCCTGATCTACTTAGAGAAAGGTCAAGGCAAAGCATAGGTCCCTTGAAACACAACCACCCTATTCATTGGTCTGCATTGGGTTTGGAGACATCCATTCATTCACCTTTCAGGTCCCTGGTTGCTTGGGTGGCCCCATTTCAGCATGGAGGAAGTACCTATCATGCACTGAGAGTGAATGATTTGCTTAAAGTCACATCCTATTTGCTCTCAAGTCCAGAGGAAAATGCCCAAGAACCCAGTCTGTTTGACTGCTTAGTCCCTGAGTTAGCCCTGGGGACAAGTCCTGAGGGATATGCACTTTCTTTTGAAAATCCTGCCCTTGGGCCTTGTTGTCACCTTTCTTTCCTCTCACAAAATGACCCTGCAGCTGGATAGTGAGGCCACAGACTTTTTTCTTTATTCGTTGCAAGTGTCCATGGCCATGTTTGGGGCTAAGATAGAGATCCAGGTCCATGTGCCTGTGGTTTGTGATTGTGGTTAAAGCCTCTTCTTTTTGGGAGTGAAGACTGTCAGCTCAGTTATGCTTCAGACTGGGGGCTGCAGAGGGCAGGTCTCACCAGATCAATTAAGATGCAGTTTGATCTCTCTTGCAAGTATTATTCTGCTTTGAGGATGGGAGTCAAGTTGAGAACTAAGATGACAGTGTGGAATCTTTACAGCCAGTTCCACATTCCTTTTACAGAAGCTCGCATGAAATGCACATATATGGGAGTACTGGATTGAACAAAGGGTGTGGCAATCTGATAGTCCCCAAGTCTGAGCCCTAGACTGCAGCGTGCTACCAACACACTAGCCACCAGCCACATGTAGAGGGTGAGAACTTAAATGTGTGCTCTAAGGGTAAAACACATGATGAATTTTGAAGACTTAGTTAGTATGAAAAAAAGGTAACAAACTTTCTGATCAGTAATGGTTAAAATATTGATTACACAGAAAAATGATTGGGTTAAATAAAATATATAAAGGTAAGCTTCATCCATTTCTTTTTACTCCTTAATGAGGCTACTAGAAAAGTTGAGTCATATATGTGGTTCACATTATATTTCTTTTCAATAGGATAGGCCCTGCAGAGGCATGAGACAGGAGCCAGAGATTTGAGATGGAGGGAGGGGTGACAGGCAGCTCAGGGCACCTGGGCATATGTTTCTGAAGTCTAAGGGCAAGGAGGGCACAGGTGGCTTACATTGGCTTCTACTTGAGGGACCTCCTCAACTGACAAATCCCACCCAAAGCGTTTGAAAAGCATTGAAGCTGTCACTCCACACACACAGGTAGGCTGCCGGTAATTTTATCTTAATATTTTTGAGTTTCTGCCTGACAGTAGAAATAACCAAATAAATTATCTTTAGGATTTCACTCCAAAGTATGAGGACACAATAGCTGGGATCAGCTGGGTGCGTTTGATTTTCCAATCCCTTTCTTCCCCCTCATCTTAGCTCTCCTTCTGAGAGCTTTCTTCAAACCAGACATGTAGATTGTGTGTGTGTGTGTGTGTGTGTGTGTGTGTGTGTGTGTGAGAGAGAGAGAGAGAGAGAGGGGGAAGAAACAAAAGACATGTTGTGTTCAAGATTCTTTTGTGGGCCTATGGGTAAAAAGAATGGGGAGAAGACACCCTGATTGAATTTTACTTAATAATTACAGATTTGAATTTCACCTTTGAAGAAATAACTCATTGTTATTTCTCATTGCAACAAGGTATGGCCACAACCTGCACTCCTATTTGCTCAGTATTCCACAGTTTACAAAATGTTTTACAAGCTTTCTCTCACCTGATTCTTACAACTCCCCTGTGGAATAGATGCTATCTCCATCCAAAGTTTTCCATGATCTGCCCCCAAACATCTTTATAACTGAATCCTTCTCTTTGTATGCACTGCATTCAGTCTTGCTTAATCAAACTGGCCCACTTACTGTTCTTCAATGTAAACTATGTAAAGCGGGAATCATTACCTCTCTGAGCCTGTGCTTCATCATCTATAAATAAACAACATTATGCCCCATCTTTCAAAGAGTTGTTCTCAATATTAAATGAGATAAAATACATATGGTGGCAAGCACAGTTCCAGGTGCATGGTAGATGCTCAAAAAATGTCAGCCTCCTTTCTTACTCCAGGCCAAGATGAAAATGTCCAAAGGTGAACTCATTATGCACATAAAAGGATTCCCTTTTCCAAGTTCCCTGCTTTGGTTAATGGCACAACCAAACTACTAGAGACATAATTAAGAAATATGGCCGAAACCAGTTTGGCTCAGTGGAGAGAGCATCGGTCTGCGGACTGAAAGGTCCCGGGTTCAATTCTGGTCAAGGGCATGTACCTTGGTTGAGGGGGCACATCCCCAGTAGGGGGTGTGCAAGAGGCAGCTGATCGATAATTCTCTCTCATCGATGTTTCTAACTCTCTATCCCTCTCCCTTCCTCTCTGTAAAAAAAAAAGTCAATAAAATATATTAAAAAAAAAAAAAGAAATATGGGTTTTCCTGGGCCCAACTTACTTTCACAGCCCGCCCCCCCCCCAAATGCAATTTCCCAGGATCTTACATAGCTCACCTCCCAGTGTTTTCTCAAAGCCAACCCCCTCCCCCTGCCACTTTCTTTGTCAGGTTCTTGTCCCTTCTCACCTGGAATTTCCCAATAATTAGTCTCCGGATTCCTTCCCTTGAAGGCCAGACAAGCCAGCCTCCTCCTCAGTGGTAATGCAATATTTGATTATGCTTCTCCCCTTACTGTAATTCTTCAGTGTAATTACTGTCAAAATAAAACCCCACTTTCTTAGCATGGCAAACAGATCCTTCATGAGCTGGTATAACAGCCTCTTCTTGCATCTCTCCACAGCTCCCTCAGCACCCCAAGGCTGTGGGTGGGCTGTGCTGCTTTTCTGCCCTCTTCTCTGTCCTGAGAGTGCCTGAGCATCAAGGTTCTAAAAATGACCTCCTCTGTGAGGTCTTCCCTGAGACTCGGGGAAAGAATTAATTGCCTCCTCTTCTGTACTCCTACACATCTCACGTAAACTCAGTTTTTGCACTGTATCCACCACACTGTAATGATTTGTTTATGTGGCTATCTTCTTCCTCAGAGGCAGGGTTGAGATTGGTAGTAAGACATATTTCTCAGGAATATTTATTCAGTATATTATTACAAATATGTTCCAGGAACTCTTCTTAGGCACGGGGAGGGTGGTGGTGGTGGGGGTGCTATTGAAGGAGGGTCAGCAGTGAAGAACAGATAAAAGCCCTGCCATCAAGTTGCTCACATTCTAGAGGGAAGATAGGATGGTAATCACAATAATGATCATTACTAACATTGCTGATTAGAGCTAACATTTTAATAGTATTTATGTGCTAGGCACGATTCTGAAAGCTTTTATATACATTAACTCATTTACTTCACCGGATGATCCTGTAATTCCCATTTTAATAAATCCTATATTCTCATTTTATAGATGGTCAATTGGAAGCCCAGAGAGGTTAAAGCATTTGTCCAAGGTCACACAGCTAGCAAGTGAGTGGCTGGCATACTTACCCAATTTAGATCTTGAGTCCATACTGCCTATTACTATGATATCCAGAAAACAAACAAAGATGTAAACAAAGAAATCAATGCCAGTGTTTCAGGTACTGATAACGTAAGAAGATTATTAAAATAGAGTAGGAGAGGGTGGCTGAGGTGATAAGGAAAGGCTTCCTCAGGAGGGGACTTTTAACTGAGGCCTAATTTGTCACTCAAGGAAGGTAGAAATCCCGGGTGGGTAGAGTCTGGGATGTAAGGGAGAGAAACTGCTCTGTGTCACCTAGGCTCCAGTGGCCCTGACCCGGGCCCCTCACCATTGGAGGAATCAGACTTGGTCCCTTGTGGTCTCGGGGAACAGCACACTGTCTGAATGTTCCCCAACCTCTCCCCAGTCAGACCACCTGTTCCTTCAGTTCTTTTGGGTTAAGTCATATTTTATGAGACATCTGGTTTGCTGATCTCCACGAAGGCGGGGAGGTGACACACACACACACACACACACACACACACGCATATGTCCCCACTCTGCAGAACCACTTTATTTCACTTCTCTCCTATGAATGATGTGTCACTCGGGACTTCAGTGAAGTGACAGGCACAGGCACATCAAAAAGGCTGGAGACAACCCAGAGACATGAGTGAAAAGGGGACAGAAGATTATTCTTTAACAAGAGGAGAAATGAATTGGACTGGAGAGAGGAATGGGAATTTGTTCAGAGAGAACATACAGATGAGGGTGCTTCTGAGAAGCTGACAGTGTTTTGTTTCCTGACCTGGTGGTAGTTTGTGCTATAATTTTCCATATATAATGTACATAAATGTATACATATATACACAAAGATGCACCTATACATGCATATCTACACATCCACACACATATCACAATACATATATACACATGCATACCTATTATCTTCTCTATGAATATTGCTCAGAATAAGGCTGAGTAGGTAAAGCAGGTGGAGCAAGTTTATAGATATTTATATACATACAAAGCCTATTTAATGATAAAATTGTTCAATATTACTTACATATCTAATTAAAATTTTTCACAACCTTATAAAGTGTCATTCCTGTTTAGAGACTGATATTGAGGAAGACATTCAGATCTTGCAGGAAGCACTGAGAGTCAGCAAGGAGGACACAAAAGGCCTCCAGCTTCTGGCTCAGACAAATTTGGGCTTCAGTCTAATCTTGGTTACTTACTGTGTGACCTCAAATGTGTTACACAACCTCTCTGAGTTGCAGTGTACCTGCTAGTAAAATGGAAACCATAAGCCATTATGTTGTACAAACATGAAGAGTAGAGAAAATGATTTTAAAATTTCAGTTAAGTTACCTGCCACAGGATAGGCATTCAGAAAGTGGCAGCCGATGTTTGATATGTGTCCCCAAGTAGGAAAGCACATAAAGCATGGATTTTCATGGAGAACAATGACATTTAGCTGTGGCCAGTGTCAGGCAGTAGCTTCAGTATATGCTGTTAGGTGCCAGGGAATCTGGAACTTCCTGGCAATAGTTACCATATGCCAGTCATCATGCTACGTGCTTTCCAGGCACTGTCTCCTTTAATCATCTAACAACCCTCTGAGCAGGGTTGTTATCTTATTTATAGATGAGGAAATTAAAGTTCAGGAGACTGAGTCACTAATCTAAGGTCATGCAGCTGGGAAGTGGCAGAGATCTGATTTGAACCCATGTTGCCAGATCCCAAAGCACATACCCTTCAATACTGGGCTTTGCACGATGATTACTGTCTTTGGACACATCAAGGGGAAGGACACCTCCATGGTCAAGGTCAAGGTCAAGGTAACTGTTCCAAGGTCTGTGCTACATCAGTCAGGAGTGGGATGGAAGCGTCATTAGACAGTGAAAGAGGGTGTTCCTGAGGCAGGTCAAGTGGGCTGGTACACATTCAAAAATGCTGCACAGTTTCAAATGGGTACGTAGTATGGTGGGCTGAATATTTCAAGTGCCTCTGTTTCTGAACAACAGGTGTGCCTCTTTTTCAAAAGAGTGGGCTTTCAAAACAAGGTTTGAGTGTCCTTAGACTTGGAGAAAAGCTTTCCCTGAATTACACAAGGATTTATCAGTGATTTTTAACATTTTACAAAAGCAGTAGAAGACTGTGAGCAAACAAACCCTTACCTAGAACCCCAACACCTGAAGCAGGTAAAAGAGCAGGCCTGAATGCCTGCAGCTCCCCACCTGCCACTTCTTTCCTCACCCACAGTGCTCCCTGAGTCACCTTCTGGGAACCTAAAGGTTGTTCAATTCACACTGGAAACCACCACACACCACAGAATGCCTTGAAAAAGCAAGACTTGTGGTTCATTTCAAATGACTGATGACATTCCAAAATAGATTTTAAAGTAAGACTCTTCCCAACCCTCCCCTCACTGAACCTGTGAAGTTCAGTGAGCCTGGGACAAATCGCTCTTGTCCCCCTTGGCTCTGGATGCTTGAAGATGCGTGAAATTCCATGCCTGCTACTTGTCAGGCACAGTGCACCCCCAGCGGTAAGATCTTAGTCAATTCTAACAACTCCCTAGTAAGTAGATCTCATTATTTCCATTTTGAAATGAGAAAAATTAAGTATTGAGTGGTTAAGTTGATTACCCAAGATTTCATAGCTTGTGAGAATGGGATTCAGTCTACTGCCATACCACCCTGAACACGCCCAATCTCGTCTGATCTCGGAAGCTAAGCAGGGTTGGGCCTGGTTAGTACTTGGATGCGAGAGAATGGGATTCAAACCCACACCATGGGTGGGGCTAGAGGGCCAAGGTCTTGCCATCTGCCGCTGTGGCCCCTTTAAGCATGGACCTCCAACTTTCTTTTCCCAATATCCTCAGTTGTGTGATTTTACAGAAAAAAAAATTCTCCCTGGACTCTCTGGCTTTCAATGGCTATGCTTTCATAGGGCACTGTGGTCTCCCAGGATCCAGGCTGTGGTTCTCCCTCACGGTCCCTTCCCATCTTCATCCCCAATGTCCAGCTCCAGTGGCAGGGGGCGCTTGGTGATTAGGGGAAACAGCCCTGCCCTGCTCTTCCAGGCCTTGTGCAGGATCCTGAGTGCCAGGGTGCAGGTCTGGGGTGCTGTGTGGGGGTGGAGGTGGGAATGGTGCGGGGGGGGGGGGGGGGGGGCATGCGGTGGTGTGAAGATTTCTGCACAGCCATAGTCTCCTAGCCTGGAGATGGGGCTTACTGGAAGAGTGTGCAGTGGGGCTGCATAGAGAAGTCCTTGAAATCCCCTTGAGGCAAAGGAATGCTCAAGCTTCAGTGAGGAGTGCAGGGCAGTTAACTTCTGTCCCCTGCCCCCCTGGGTTCAGCCATTCAGCATACTATAAACCGGCCTTCAGGCAGGAGCAGGGCGAGTGGATGAGCAGTATTCTGTGGGTGGTGGGGTCCTGGGGGCTCCATGCCCCTATCTCTGTCTCTTTCCAAAATCTCAGCTCTTTGGCATTTGGGCCCTTCAGAAACACAGAGCAAGGTCAGCATCCTTCTGAAGCCTCAGGACGCTGGAGACCCCTAGAGGCCAAAAGCTGTGTTACATGCCCCCTGGCCTTGGAGGAACAGTCAAGGTTCTTAGAAGAGGTTGCTGAGGAGTGGCTGGTACCTTTCCTAAAACCCTTGCTATAAGGGCAGTCCTGGCAAGCTCCACAGGGACACATGAGTGTGTGTGTGTGTGTGTGTGCACGCACAATACTATAGTTCTCCCTCCCTCCCTTTTAATGCCAGCCCCACAGTCAGCCCTCCCCACCACCTCCGTCAAAATGATACCTTTCCCTCCAGGCCCTGCACACCTCGCAGTAACCCGATCAACTAATTTGTGCTGAAGCAATAATGACTAGTAATGATTTAATATGCTGCCCTCTCAATTAACATTCCAGCATTTAGAAAGAGAAATTCACAGATTTTAAGCCAAGTAGGAGACTCATGTTCTTTCTTCCCTGGGAGAAACTGTAGGCCCCTCAAAATGCACCATGCAGACGGCTGCCCATTCAGGCACATGCTGCATCTTTGCTCATCAGAGCAAGGTGAGGAGGCACTATGCAAGGAGGAGGCAGGACTTCCTACAGCAGGCTGCTCTGCTCCACAATCCGTCAGACAGCAGGTGCTGGTGGGAGGAGACATGGGAGACCCCTCTTCTTCCACCTCCTCCAAAGCTAAATGGGGATTTCTCTAACTGAGAGAAACCCAAGGCAATCGAGTCCATGAGGACACCCACATAGCCTTCACTCAGAGGAGAAGCCTAGAATGCAAGAATTCAGAGAGGTGCCTGCTGTTGTCTAACGGGCTTTCCCTGAAGCAGGAGATGCCCTCGGCACTGGCACTGAGAGAACAGGCTCAGCTCTAGGATGACTAACAATTTCAAGTGTCTGGCTCTGCTAGGTACTAGCTATGTGACCTTGCCACATTACTTAGCTACGCCAGCCTCGGGTTCCACATCTGTCAAATGGATATAATAAACTTTGAATCACGGGATCGTTCTGAGTATATAATGAAATTATGCAGGATTAGCCCTCCCCATAATGTCTGGGGTATAAGAGTGCTCAATAAATGGCACTTCTTTCTCTTAATCATCTTATTGTTACGTTTATTATTTTTGCTCTCTCCTGAGCCTGGCCTGCAGGGCAGCATTCAAATGCCTTTATTATTTACAAGCAGGCGAAGCAATCCAACCTCCTAGGTGTGGCTGGCTTGGTAATGGACTAGATTTCTTTCTAGGTGACAGCAGTGTAGGGATATGCCCTCCCCCACCCCCCCCACCCCCGCTTGGTTTTTTAAATGTATCTCACAAATGCTGTGAGCGCAATGGATTTGGCAGTGACTTAAAAAGACTTAATGCATTTTGGAAAGAAAAAAAAAAGCCACAACAAAAACTGGTTTGTTTCTGTGATATATGGTTTGTGTGATATGACAAAAATCCATTTTTATGCTTAGGAAAATTGGCTAATTTTAAAGCAGTTGACACATGCCATATGCAGATAGAGAAATGATAGATTTTGCTCGGGCAAACAACAGAAGAATGCAGAGCGGTAGGACTCTGTTAGGGCTTCAGTTGGTAAAATTCTTTGGTAGCAGACCTACTCCACCACGGAGAGGACGGTACAGTGGACAGTGGCCTGGCATGGCCTCAGGTGCTAGAATCATATATTCAAGCATAAAGATGCCAAACATCAAGCTTGGGACACAGCCACTGTGTTTACATGACATGAGTGAGAGGAGACTTAGGAACACAGCCATATTGTAAGCTTTATGTGCCAGAAAGTAAGGAGTGTACAAAACTATTATCTGGATAACAGGTGGGATTAGTGCAAAGGATACTGAATTGTTGAGCCACCCTGAGCATTCCTTCAGTTGGACACATGGATGATTTTTGGACTTCAAATGCTACTTATAATTTCCTTGGATTGGATCCTTTGGTCTACATCTCTGCATAAATCAAACTGAAAGGGGAATCCCACGTATTTTTTATTACTGCTAGTTAGAGCAAAGAAAATACATATGAAAATAAGATGCTACAAAGGTTGCATATAAAACAAGAAGTGCTTGTAAAACGTCAGAGATAAGCTGTCTGTTATCTTGATATCTCTCCTACAGTCCCGTTCCACTGTCAGCTAGCTCCTAGTACTGTGTGGGTCAGCCTGATACCCAGCCCTATTTCAGGATGATGATATGCACTTCTTCTTGACTCCAAAATACTTTTTTATTTTATTTCTTTCAAGGCCATATTTAATTAGTGACTGCAGAGGGGAAAAGCTGAGTAGCTTAGAGGAGGTTTACTGTTCAGGTCTGCAGGACTCAGCAATTTGACATTCTAATCCTGTTATTTCTCACCTGAAACTGAACAGAGTCAGCAGGGTTGGGGCTTTTCTCTGCCCATAACTCATCTAGCTATTAGGTTTCCCCTCCCCTTATTTCCCACTCTCATCCTTTGCTTTGTTGACTTCTTTGTCCTATTTCCTGCTGCCTTTTTTTTTTATGATATCAAAAAAACAAAACAAAAATCAGTTCCTTGGTGATTCGTTTGTGACTGAGCCATTTAGAAGAGAACCAAATTCTTCCTCTCCCTACTTTAATTCCCAACCCACTGCATCCCATTGTACTTGACCACTAAGGTGACTACAACTGAGGTCCTACAGTGATGCTCGGCAATGTCCCTGGATCCCCCCTGTTTATTTTTTAAAATATATTTTATTGATTTTACGAAGAGAGGAATTGAGAGGGATAGAGAGTTAAAACGTCCATGAGAGAGAAACATAGACCAGCTGCCTCTTGCACACCCCCTACTGGGGATGTGCCACAACCAAAGTACATGCCCTTGACCGGAATTGAACCCGGGACATTTCAGTCCACAGGCCGATGCTCTATCCACTGAGCCAAACCAGTTTTGGCTCCCCCCCTGCCCCCTTTTTTAAATCCTCACCCAAGGACATGTTTTTATTGATTTTAGAGACAGAGGAAGGGAGAAAGAGGGAGGAAGGGAGGGATAGAGGAAGGGATGGGAAGAGAGAGGGAAAGAGGGAGAGAGGAAGGGAGAGAGAGAAGCATTGATGGGAGAGAGAAATATCAATTGGTTGCCGTCTGTATCCCCCACCTTGGGATCAAACCACAATCTGGGTATGTGCCATGACCGGGAATCAAATTTGAGACCCTTTTGATACACTGGACATAATCTGGGTATGTGCCATGACTGGGAATCAAACCTGAGACCCTTTTGATGCACTGGACGAGGCTCTAACCAACTGAGCCACACCAACCACGGCCCTAGATCCATTTTTTTATTTTAGCTTCTAAACACTCTGAAGTCTGATTTGTCATTGTATTCCCAGTTCCTTCACATGACACCTCGCACAGGGGAATCTTTTAATGAGTATGCAATTAAACAAACCTCACCATAGCCCCCTTTTCATTAAAATATGGATTTCTAGGAGTTAACAGGAAAATTCAGTAGTCAGGATTTTAAATGTAAAGAATTCCAAAATTAGGGAAGTGTTTTCTTTTTTAATGCAGTGGTTCTAAAATTTTAATGTGCACCTGGGGAGCTTGTTAAGTAAAATGCAGAATCTTCAGCCCCTCCTTCAGAGAGTCTGATTCTGCAGGTCTTGTGTAACATGTGGAAAACTTCCTTTAATAGCAGGTGATATAAAAAGACCATACTTTGAGGAATACAATTTTAAGGCAATCCAAGTGGAAAGTTACCCAACTCAATTTGGTAGACCATTATGTCACTTAAATGGTTAAAAAATATCATGAAGAAAATAAAGGTCGGTGCTTGGAAAATTTGGGGGACATGGTTCTCTCTCCCTTCTCACCCATCCCCTCGTAGATATTTGGAGGTTTACAATGAGAATGTCACAAGTTCTGAAAATTTCTGCAGTAAAGAAACGTATTTTAATTTAGTTTAACCAAATATTCCCAGTATGTGTTGATCTTGAAACTCTTATTCATTTCATTTTATTTTATGGCTAAAAACCTATTCAATATCCATGAATTTTGTAAAAGAAACCTTGCCATAAAGGCATGGTTGGCACCTATTGGTCAAGAAAGGTATTACAGCCCAGCTCTACTATTACTAAATTTCCAACTGAGAGAATAAACAAAATGAGTGTGGAATTGGGGAAAATTGCTAACAGGGGAGATACCTGATAGTCTGGGGGGAAGTGCTTGTCATATTAGCAATCATATGTTAAGCATTTAATATTTATCAGGCACTGTTCTACATTTTTAATATGTATTAATTCATTTATTTCTCAAAACAACCCTGTGAGTTAGACACTTTTAGTATAATCATTTAACTGAGGACGACACTAAGATACTGAGAGGCCAGTGTCTGCTCAAGATCATAAAGTTAGAAAGTGGTAGAGTAGGATTTGAACCCAGGCTGGCCCCCTCCAGTACTGCCCTGTTAACGGCTCTATCAGACAGGAGCAAGGTTCTGGACATTTCTGTCAGGGAGGAATGACAGCACAGAAGACATGCTCTAGGGTTCTCTTCCATACCTGAGGGCCTGGATTCATCGCCCCTTATATATCAGAGAATTATTATGAAAATGGTTTGAACTTCTGAAAGATTTTGCTCTACTTACATACAAGATATACTTAGCAAAACAACCTGAGAAGATGGATTCATGAAGACGAATTAGGTGCAAATTCTGTGCCTACAAAATCCCAAACTGGGCAGAAAATTTGGCCATCCTACTGACACCTTGATATGGGATGGGACAGCCTGGCCCTTGTCCCTGTACCAATTCTCAACCCCCTCATGATTCCTGAACATGGGAGCTATTCAAGGGGCTAGCTGAGCTGAATTTTGGCTTTTGGAAAGTTACTTCACCTCTTCGGCCCTCTGTTTCCTAATCTTAAAAAGAGTAGAAGGAAAACTAATGACAACTGGTGGGAAGAGATAAACCAAAGGCTTATATTCAGAACCAAGGGACACAGATAATAGTGAGGTGAAGGTCTGAGGGCAGAGGTCAATGGGAGGGAAAAAGGGGACATCAGTAATACTTTCAACAATAAAGTTAAATTAAAAACAGAAATAAGAAATAAACGTGTACACACACACACACACACACACACACACACACACACACACACAGTGTTTGTCCCAGTGGTTGACACAGGGAAGGTATATTCAGCCTCTTGTACTGTAAGGGCCTGGGGATGACATGGGGCAGTAGGAGACCTTTCCTTGTCAGGACCTTTCAAGATGTTAATGAGGAGATAACAAGAGTCAGGGTTATGGTCCACAGTGAGAGTGAGAGGGAATTGAGGAAGATACACCTGGGCTCCGAAGCCCTGGATTTTTTCCAAACTACACGTGGAATGTGGCTCACTGGGGTTTACAATCCAACCAGGATTCTTAGTTACTTTAATTTCCTTCTTTGTAAAACATGAATATTACTTGTCGTGGGCACATCCCACTGGAGAACTCTGCATCTTCATTAATGCAAGCAGGAGAAGTGTCCCACAGCAGCCATGGAGAAGTTCCCTGCCCTGATTTCCAAAGAACTAACTCACATGAACCACACACCACTGTAGGTGCTCTACAAATATAAACACAGTTGCCTCATCTAAGATCAGGAAGCAGAGATTTAGGCAAGTTTATAATTAGCCTGAGGTCACACAACACAGAGAAGCAGAGGCTGGACAGCAGTCAGGTCTGTTTAACCCAAATCCCTGATTCTTCTTCCCAAACTCTCAGAAAAGGTACAGGAGGAGGGAAGAAGGCAGGGAGGACCACTGAGGACTAGCTTCTCAGCGATGGAAACTTAGAAAGAGCTACTTAAAATCACACGAGGATCTTTGGAAACAAGCCTTCCCAGCACCTTCTCTTATATTGAAAGATCTGTGGCTCTCCTAAGTCAACTATTTTCCACTGTCATCATTTGTGCCCACCCATCTCTTAACAGAAAATGCCTTATGCCACCTCCAGGCTGATGGACCAACCATTAGCCACCAGTTCCAGAAGCCCACGGAGATACCTGGTCTTGGACCACACATATACTTCAAAGGTCTTCTGCTCTGAACTTATTCCTCTGTACCCCCAAACCCCTTGACAGTAACGAGGCTTAATGGGAAAGTCTTACTTCCCAAACTGAGCATGTACACGTGCTGAGTTGAGTTCTCATTCCATTTTCACTTGGATCAGGCCTCACACATCGTGAGCACAGGAGTGGAGCAGGGACTGAGCCCTCCATCCTCCGGGCTTCACGAGAAGCCTGGGTGATCAGCTGGAGAGGAGGAGGAGGGAGAGGAGAGATTAACCACAGCAGACCTCCTGAGGGCTTTCCTAACCACTCCTGTGTGCAGAGTTCTGCTCTACCTCTGCTCATAAAGAGTACATTTTCCATCCCACTTATCTGATCAGATAACAGTGGTTAATCATGGACCCTGGGAACAAGGTTGGCTGTGGATTTATCATTGTTGGTTGAAACCAAGTGGTGGGTACCGAGGGGTCAATAACATGATTCTTTCCAAATTTATATGTGTTTGGGAAAGGTGTATAATTAAAAGGATTTTTAAAAATGTGGATGCTGGAGTGAAAGTGTCTTGAGCTGAAAAATTTCAGCACAATCGCTTTCTTGCTGTGTTATCTGGAGCCAATGATTGAAATATTCTGAGTCTTTGTTTTCTCATCAGTATGATAGCGATATTATCTATCTAACAGGGCTATTGTGGAAATTGAATGAAATAGTGAAATAAGGAGCTTAGCACAATGACTGGTCCACAATAAGTGCAGGATATATAACAACTATCATTGTTGCTATTATTACTGTTTTATCTTTGCTGTTAGTATCATTTTGTGAGTTTCTCACAGCAGGCACTGTAACTTATTGAGCTGCATATTCATTCTATCTAGTTCAATTCCAAGTTCATATAACAAGAATAACAAATATTTATTGAGCTCCTCCCAAGTGCAAGGCACTTTCTAGGAGCCTGAGATACAGCAGTGACCTAAGTAGACAAAAAAATAAAATCCAGGCTCTTATGGAGTTTATATTTTAGTGGGAAGAGACACAAGAATAAACAAAAATCATAATAAATGAGTTGTATTTTTTTTTTAGAAAGTAGTAAGCGCTATTGGAAATAATATATAGCAGGGGAAATTGGAGTACTAGAGAGTAAATGAGGAGGTAACATTTGAGCCAAGACTACAGGAAGGTTGGGAGGTGAGCCGTGCGGATATCTGTAGAATTTTCCCAACAGTGGAAAATTAATACATATTGTCTAGTAACTTCTCAGTAACACCCTTTGATACCTATTGAATTCTTACATTACCATGTAACTTGCAAGGTATGCATGTTTTATCCCACGGTAGGCTCCTTGATTGCTTGGAGTATATATTACACTTTACATTTGTGCTAGCTCACAGTGCTCCCTCTCAGTATTATGCGTAGGTTAAAAACCTCAGCAATTGTTTATAAAAAATAAACCCACACCTATCTTCCCTAAGAATAGTTTTTAAGAGCAGAAATTGCAGTGTATAGTTTTCTAATAAAACCATAGCTCTGTCACCTGTACCTTTATAAAACATTCACCTTTTCCAAGGTTTATTAGCTTGGTGTTTTCAATTAAGCTAACTCAGGACAAAACACAAATTAATTGTTGGGAATCCTGTAGCTCAAGAGAATTCTTGAAGAAGTGGGAAGGGCCCAGGTAGAGAAGGATAAGGGGAGAGACAAAACTCATGTCATTAATGCAGTCCTAACTGTGAGAAAAGCATGAACATAAATTAAGAATTGCAGCTATTCATCATGTGATCTTAACTGAAAGCAATAGTTCCATTTAGATTTGATTCAAACAAAATAAAAACAAATGACTAAAGAGCAAATTAAGAAAGCTGAATAAAGATTCCTGAAGAAAAAGATTTTCTTATGATGCAGGAGAATTATCTGACTGGTGAGACCTGCTCATCAGTAAGGCCCATTTGGTAATTGGTTTCTTTAGTAACCAAACCTCCCAGAAAAGGGTCCAAGACAGGCCTCTGGCCAAGCCCCATCCACAGCAAGCGGTGGAAAGATGGCAGAACGATTCGCCTGGTTGCCCCTGATTCCTTCCAGAGAAGAACCACAGCCAACAATGAGGCATTACCTTCAGGCCTGTTTTTTTTGTTTTGTTTTGTTTTGTTTTGTTTTTTAAAATATATTTTATTGATTTTTTTACAGAGAGGAAGAGAGAGGAATAGAGAGTTAGAAACATTGATGAGAGAGAAACATCAATCAGCTGCCTCCTGCACACCTCCTACTGGGGATGTGCCCACAACCAAGGTACATGCTTCTGACCGGAACCGAACTCGGGACCCTTCAGTCCGCAGGCCGATGCTCTATCCACTGAGCCAAACTGGCTCCGGCTACCTTCAGGCCTGTTACTGATGCAACCAATTGGAGGTACTGGTTTGTTCTACTTAACACAGACCTGCCCTCTCTGGTGCCCAATAACCTTTGGATGGTGTTCTTCCAGCAACTGTGTCAATATAAATTATTCTTTACCTGGGACCTGGCCACACTGATCCTTATTTTAAACAGAGGCCTCAACATGAAGATGTGTTCTGTCCCCACAGAACCTGATTGTGCTGCTGCCCCTCCCCAGAGGGACCCTCACAAAAGCAGGTTATCTCCTGTCTCCTAAGGCAAGCTCATGCATAAACCATCTTAAAGAGAAGTCATGTGCATAAATAATTTAAGCTCGGCTTATGAGGGAAAAGGAAAGGGAAGGATGGGGGACATTGGTCTCACTCTCAGGAGTCTCTCAGCTAAGATTTCAGAGGGTCTTTTGAGCTTGGTAAAAGGTAGCACATCTGTAAAGGTTAACTAAACAGAAGTTCCAATTGCATCTTATTGATCCCTTTCTGGAAATCAGTTGATAATGGATGGGGACTGATATTATTCTAAGCTTCCTAAGAATGTTCCCATCTTTTGCTCTTCTGGAAGCTTATTCCAAACTAAAACAACCAGGGAAAAGCTTCCTTTGGACATGAGCATGGATCCGTAACTCCCTGGTGGTGGCAGGGGTAGGGGAAGAATCACATGTCTCTTGAATCTTCCCATCAGGAGACTTGCAAACACCATAGAGAAGAGCTTGCTTCTCTGTGTCTCCTTGCTCGCTTTTTCTCACTAGACTGGAGTTAAGTGGCATTTTAAAAAATGTCCTTTCAAGACTTTTTGCCCATATGTCCCCTAGATCTGTCCTTATCCCTCAATCTTCTTCTCTTCCACATATATTTCAAGTTTAGCTCTTTCTGTTTATGTCACTCTTCTCTCCGATCTCTTTCCCCTAGTTCTCTGTCAGCCAGCAAAAACCTCTCTCTTCCCATCTCGAGAACAGCCCACACATCATCTGTCGAGGTTGGCAGGCTCCTGTTCCCTCCTCTCTTTCTTTCCCTGGTGGGAGTCAGTCAAGAAAAGCACTTGGGTCCCTGTGAAGCAGGTGTACGTAAGCAAACTGAACTCCTCTGATGGGAAGAGAACCTTGGGGTATCAGTCTGCCTTCTTGGACCCAGGCAAAGTGGCCCAGAGCTGGGTGTGGTTGGAACAGACTCAAGGGTCAGACGGCCTGGTTTCAGTGCTAGTCTTCCCTAGTTATGTGACCATGCGTGAGTTGCGCCACAGAGCTAAACTTCCTCATAGAAAATGAGGTAGATGGTCACTGTGTCCTCCTCCTAGGGCTATGGTCAGGATGAAGTGAGGTCATTCAGAGCTTAGCACAGTTGTCTGGCCTGTAAATGTTAGCTCATGTTGTTATACCATTCCAGACCAATGAACAAAAGCTCAATGTTTCCCTCAACAGTCAAGAGTTAAGTACCTGGCATCTTCCTAGTGTTGAGGGCCCTGGCCATGTCATTATCTGTCCAGAGAGCATCATCCCTTCAGGAAAGTATAATGTCTCCACTGTCTCTTTAGCCACAGAGGACTAGTTTACTAATCCAGGATCTCATCACCAGAAAGCGCTAAAACCTGTATACTAATTGAACAAGTAGTAATTTGCACATAGAGGATTTCTGGAGCTAAATTTCAAAGCGCAACCTTGTATCTGGAAAGCTTTTAAATGCTAAGCTGTTATCCAGACCAACCTTTTCCTCTGGGACATGCATTTTAAAGACATTTCAATTGAAACCGGATAGAACTCTGGAGAGTAGAAGGAAGAGAACAAACTACTGTAGCTCTTAAGGACACAGGACTTAATGGCCTGGTGGTCCGTTTCTAAGACCTGTTCATTTGGTTCATGTGTCTCTCCTCTAATGTGTCCAGAGGAGACCCAGACTGGAAGGACCAAACACTGACAGTTCTCTAGCTGCATATTTTGAAGTTAAAAATTTTCAGTGAATAACTTACAAAGATCAGGTCAATTTTCTATGTTATGTAAAATATGTATTTTTTTTCTTATCTTTACTACTACACATCTTGGTTTAATCCTACATTAGAAAAATAAAAGATTATAATGGAAGACCATATTTCGTTCGAATAGGTTTAAAAGTGGCATCAATCAATTGGAATAATGAAAATAATGGGGAAACAACTTTAACTGTGAGACTCGTGTTCACAGTGGAGCAATTATTCCAATTATTGCTGCACTGTGAGCAGAGATAATAGGGGTCTCCTGCAAAGCTCGTTTCCTCTTATTACTTCCCATGTTTGATTGAGATTCCTCGCCAATCTTGTAAAGTTAGGAGTGTTCTGATTTGAACCTTCTTTAACAAGGGAAGGGTAGACCTTCTGCAGCCGAAATGAGAGATAAGAGACCTGTAGTCTTTAATTGGCAGCCCACCGCATATGTCCTCAGGCCTCTCAGTGTACTGGTGTGCACCCACGTTGGCTGTGGGTGGATGGGCCTGTAATTATCAAAGGATTAGTTTAAGAGGGAAGTGATTTGCAGAAATATAGGTGAGAGAGATTAGAGAGACCCACTGTGAGAGCCATCTGGTCCCCAACTTAGTCTAACTTTTTTCCTTTTATAACACAGCCTGGGTCTGTGCATTTACCAGTATTTTGATTTGTGGAGAGGAAATTAGTCCATCCAAGCTTGACTCTTATTAAGAACATCACTCATTATCTGATACAACTAAGTGTCAACTTTTATCACTACCACTGACTGGTGGTCAGACCTAGGTTCAACTTTGGATTTTATTTTTTTATAGTGGTGAGTCTGAACATGCATAAATGCAATTCAAAGAAAACTTTAAACTAGTTTTTCCTAAGCCTTCCTACATATCTCATTGGAACAATGAACAGGGGTGAAGGAGGTCAAGTTTCACCCTGCTCCAGCAACATGTGGAAATGAATGAGCAATCAGACAGTCAAAAACATAAGGTAAACAAGAAAAGGCCCTGCATAACTTAAAAACAGACTCAGTTTGTGAATATCCAAGATTGAATAGCCCAAGAACAACAGAAATGTGACTGAATGGTAAGACCAGCCTATAAGGGCTGCGGACTAATCCTGTTCCACTGGACATAGCTACCAAACAGTAGCTGACTGCTGCCCATGGATGGTGACTCCAGTCTAATGGACACAAACAACTACTCAACAGCAAACCACTGCCCACGTCAGGTACAAGAGTCTCAGAGAAGAAAACCCACCTGGGCTCTAAGGCACAAACTGCTCCTGAGTCCAGTCCTGTGTCCATAGGCAGTGTAGTGAGGACAGGGGCCAGTTCTGTCTACCTTTCTTGTTCCCCGCTATAGGCTTCTATGTGGGGATCTCAATACAAATGGTTCTTTTCACCTGTCTGGAAGACAAGAGCATGTGATGGGTGAAAGGAGGAGACAACCCTTCTCAATAACAATGACATGTTTCCAAAGCAATTGTGATTAACAATAATAGAGTCCTGGATTTGAGCAATTAGAAGTGATTTCCCAAGCTATAAGAGGGAGAGATTAGAGAGACAATTAGACAAAATCATCTCTGTTATCTTACTGAAAGCAAATAGCCGCCTTATGTTAATGACATTTATAAGATCCTCAGGGGTAATACTACTGGAATTATAGGGGACGTGGCCAGGAATGCCCAACAGGCGCCTGTGGTAATTCAATTAAAAGAACCTTCAGGAGCTATATCATTGCATGAAATTCTTAGTTTTCCCCTTGTTTGGATATTTAGCAAATTCTTTATTTGTCTCTCTTTGCATGGGGAGAAAATAAAAGTGTGTCTTTTCTTGAACTTGAGCCATGCCATTAAAGCATCCTTCAGGTAGAATATAACATCTAGCACTGTGCCATGACCAACATGTACCCTGGACAAAGGTGTGGTCTTTTCAGCAGACACTGCTGGAGTATTCACAGAATAGTATTGTTCTATGCTCATCTTTCCCATCATATGGTGAAACCGTGTTTAAAAACTATTAGCCTGCCAGTGTTGGAAGGAGCCCCAGCTGTTGTCTGCTCCAATCACCTCATTTTTTTTTTTCATGAGGCAACTAAAGTTCAGGGAGGGGTAGCTTGTTCAAGGTCACAGAGCTAGTTATTTACAAAAGCTGCAACTTGAATCGGGCCTCATTCTTCCTGGCCCATGGCGCTGGACTTTTATACATGCCACTGTTGCAACGGAAATGCTAATGTTAGGACTAGCGAGGGACTGACATCAGAAGCTGCTGCTAATGATGTTTATGAGATGTTTGGCTGTATTTTATTGTTTATACCATGCAGAAACAAAAACACTGCTGTTCTTTATCTTTTATCAGTATTCAATAGGAGAGCCATGGGAGGGTTTGTTTTGTTCTTTCGTACTCTCGTTTTCCTAATAACATTTTTTTAAAGTCACTGGTAGGAAATCAAATTTTCTATTCATCTCAACACTCTAGAAGCCTGCTGCTATAATATGATCCTAGTTCTGCATCTTTCCATAAGCAGAGTATTCCACTTCGCCATGGTTTTGTCATCCACAATTCAAAGAGGCTATATCAGGGGTTCTTTCCCCAGTGAAATGTTTCTGAGAACCTAGGTCCAGACTGAGGATGCTGTGTTATACCCTGGACTCCACCTTCCCAGGACAACTAAGGTTTAAATGGACAGGACTGTGGAAAAGATGAGAAATGATTATTTGCCTGGGATCAGAAAGAGAGAGAAGATACATCCTCAATTTGCAGGCAAAACCTTGTGTCTAACCATTTAGTGTATCAAATCTCCTTCTATCCCCTTTTGACTTTTATAAGCCTTCATTTTCCCCTGTCTCCTGAACAGCTACCCATGACTAAGGAGATTTAACCCTCTTTCAATACATATAGGTTGTCTCACACATATTTGCAGGTGGATAGAAAAAGTAGGACTATAAAGTGATGAGGCTGTGTGTGTGTGTGTGTGTGTGTAAACGTGCACGTGCAGATGTGCAGCAAAGACATCAAGACCTGTATGATTCAATGAAAACAGGTCCTCAACTAACCCTTAGTCTCCTTGAGAGGTTTTAAATGATACTCCAATAATTAGAGCATTTAGGGGTATTCTCTTAAAAATAGTACCATCTGGGCCCCATACCAAAATATTTTCAACTTGTTCATTCATTAGCTCATTGTTGCACCAAACACCTCTTATCATAGGTCCAGCAAGATGTTAGAGCCTGCAGGTATAGAATAAAAATTACATGCTCACTCTTCATGAGGCACTTACAGCTTCAGGTTTTCCTTAACAAATCCTACTCTTCTCTCTTCTTTCTTATTCATTATCTTTGGGTTTAAGTGAGGTTTTTTTGTTTTGTTTTTAAAGATTTTTAATTGATTTTTAGAGAAAGAGTAAGGGAGAGAGAAAAACATTGATGTGGGAGCAACACATTGATCAGCTGCCTCCTGCATGCCCTCCATCAGGGATTAAGGCCAGAACCCGGGCATGTGCCCTGACTGGGAATTGAACCAGCAACCGCTTGGTGCCCAACACAACATCCAACCAACCGAGCCACTCCAGCAAGGGCCTAAGTGAGTTTTTAATTTAAACAAAATTTCCCTCACAGGACAAATATTTGCTACCATTAATTATATTTACAAGAATGCGCTTCAGGTTTGGGAGGCACTTCCAGAAATATTTCTGGGTCATTGCCACATCCCTGGAATAAAATGGTATACCTAAAAGACTTAGCTGATGAGCAAAACACTCTCTTTGGATGTTTACGTTTAACATATTTATCAAATTCCAAAGTGGCCCTAGGCAGCCTTGTAAAGGGCAAGCCCTGCCTCCTTACAGCCTCCTTCCTCCTCTGTGCCCACACCGGACCTCAAAGCACTGAGTCTTCCTGAGTTGTTTCTTACTACAATCTGTGTGCGAGTCTCAATCCTGCCACTCAACTGACTCTGCCTCTAGGCAAGTCATTTAAGTCCTCTGAACTGTAGAGTCCTTAACTGGGAAAACTGGAGGATGCCGCCTGTGGGCAGAAGGAAGTGAAACCAACACCAGTGCCTGCAAAGTGGGGGAGGAAAATCCCTGAAAAGCAGCTGGCAAAGAGCCAAACCATCCTAAGAGGTCAAGGAGGATTCAGAAGTCATTGACCAGCCGGGGACCAGGTGGCTAAGTGGGGAAAAGTCTGGAATCCAGGTCCTAGATGAACAGCAGAGAAGGCCTGTAGGTAGCATTGTTGACAAGAGATAGGCCCAAAGCGCAAGAACCTGGCAGATGGCATTTTGCTGATTTGTTGCTTCCTTTAAAAGGGTTTGGGCTGTTGCATTTGTAAAGAATAATGATACCTTCCTCACTGGGTTATTTTAAGATTTTGATGACACACTGAGTATGAAAGTGCTTTGAAAACTGTAAAGTGCACTACAATTGCTAATTTCTCTATTTAGCCTTTTTCAAAACTGCTCCAAGCTGGCAATTTATATTGGGATAAGAGAAGCAAATTCATGGATGGGAGCAGAAGCTTGATAATGTTGAATGGTTTGCCCATTTTAATAGGTTGCATGCCTGTAGATCAGCTGTTCATAACCCTAGCTCTACATAAGAATCACCTGATAAACTTTTACCTTACCTATGCTCAGGCTCTACACCCAGAGACACTATACTTTTGGTGGAAAAGATGATTCTGCCATTGATCATCATCAAAATGTGATTCCACTGTCCAAAGAGGAAATCTCCATTGTTGGAATTTAGGTGAAAATCTAAATGATAGCCAGACAAGAGCCCTTATTTAGTTCCTCCAACCCTGAAACTAAAAGGAAAATTAGTCCCCACCTAGACCTATAGATTCTGAAACTCTAGGAATCCATTGTCCTTCAAAATTGGCAATTAGGAGATTTCTGAGAGTCAAAAAATGTATTTTTATTTTCTTCTCTCTGTCATTGCTCATATCTGACATCTCCCTTCCTAATCCTGAGGGGAAAAAAAGTGCACTAGTAAATACACAACACACCTTAGAGTGTGTCCTCCACAAGAGGGAAGAAGAGATGGCAGGTCCTGATCTAAGGTATCATGCAAAATGCATCAAAAAGCACAGATGAGAGGTTACCTTTTAGATTAGGGTTACTGCAGTGAGGATGAAGACTTATGGTTATTTTTGAGCAATATTTTAGAACTAAAATTGACGGTACTTGATGATGGGTCACACAAAAGGCAAGAAAGAGGAAGATGTCAAAATTACAAGCAGGTTCCTATTGAATAAGTAGATCTGTGGTATGAAACACTCTCATTAAAATCCATTGGGGAGGCACTGGAATTTTCAATAAGATTTTCCAGATAATTCCAATATGCACTGAGGATTGTGAACCACAAGAACAGATGGATTGTTTTGCCCTTCACTCTGAAAGGAAACCAAGTAAAACCATGAGGCTGTTTGGGGTATGCTATTTGAGGAAGCTTTAGGACATTCAGTTAAAGTATGCAGTTAGGTTGTATACACTCAATGTTGTATGTGTGCTGTTTTAGACATTGTGAGATTGGCCTTGGGAGTGGTCATACCATCACTGTTCTTGTCCCATTCACAGGCTTGTCTCAGAACTGTATTTTCTGCATGGAGAAGGTTAGATTGGGACAGAAGTGAGACAGAACAATGATAGACGGGAAGAAACACTAAGGGTCCTGGACAGGTGCTGACTCAGAGAATCATCTTTGTAAACATAGCGGGAAGATCTGTGTTTGCTCAAAGTGGCTACATCAACAAATGAGACTTTATGCACTTGCAAAAGTATTTGCAGTGTAAGAAACACATTGATAGATGGAAATTCAAAGCTTCCTCGAAAGAAGAAAAAGGCAGAAGCAGAGAACCAGGGAAGAGTGGCATAGAGAGGCGAGAGGAGGCAAGAATAAAAGAAGCCAAGAGCCCCAAAGCAACAGCAACTACATATGGTGTCAGAGTTAAAGAAAGACATCACAACCGCAGGAGAGGGAGAGTTCAGCTAATGATCCCTCCCATAGCAAGCTGCTCCTGTTTATGGGCAGGAAGCTATAAAGTTCCAGCAGTAGCAGCGGCATGCTTTCCAAGGGCCTAATTTTAGAACATGCCTGCGAATGCCCAGGAGTTGCTAGATCTGAATTAAAAACTCCAGGTCCCATCCTCCCCCCTTTTCTTCATAAAGGGTTATTGATTTACTAATGGCCTTTGCATCCTGCTGAAAACAACCCTATAGAAGAAGAAAGATGTTTACCTAGAGCCCAGTGGCTAACAGCTTGGAAAAAACAAGATTATAGGTGAGCAGGGAGACAGGAGACAGATTGAAAACACTCAGTGCTTAAGACAAAGGGAGAGGAGAAATGCAGGGTAGAAAGAGGCTGGGAAGGGGAAGAGGGGGGCTGGGGAACATAAATGTAGTCTCAGAATCTGGGTATGCCAGGGAGGGCTTGTGGAAGTCCTGCATGGATAACGGGGTCCCTTGGCTCTGTTTGGGAACCACAGGTTTGTCAGAGGAGTGGGGTACCACGAAGGCCTCTTGGGCTGGGTGGCAAAGCGGGGCCTTGATTCTAACCCCAACTCTCCATTGACTGGGACATAAGCCTCAATCTTGTAACCACAGTCTGCATTCTGGTTCTTCTTCTCTGAACTAAGGGCCTATCTTCCTACTATTCTAGCTCTGCATCTAGACAGCCCACCCTGGCCATAAAACACTGGCACCTTCAGAAATTACTTTATCTATTTAGCTCCTAATTTCCTCATCCATAAAAAGAAAATAACAGTGGAATGCAAGCTATTTATTGTCCTGCGGATCAAATGTGACAGTGTATTTAAAAACAGTGAGAACAACGCTTGGTACCCAGTTATTACTCAATAAGTATTAGCCATAGGCACTGAAAAGTCCCCCTGGTTTGGAGATTAGAAAGTTGCTGTGGGTTATGCAGAAGTCAGGCTTAATGATGTTCATGGAATGGGAGACAAGCTGTATGTGAGCAGGTTCAAGAACTGTGTGTCTCTCAAATAAATCAAATAAAAATGGGAAAATAAGCATTTAAGAAGTGCACCTACCATTCCTTTCGTCCCAGTGTGGTGATAGTTATGAACTCCTAACTACTAGTAATGGCCCTTCAGAGAAATAGCTCCCAGGTACAAACTGGATCTACAAGCAGGTGTATTACTCTCTGGGCCCTCCTCCATGACATTCTATATTTATATCATAGCCTCAGTTTTAACCCTGACAAGCCAGCTCTTAGGGTGAGTTGATGGTGCGCAAAGATGTCCTACATGACCAAACCCATTTTACCTTTAGTATTTTCTTTGCCTTTTCATCCCTTTCTCACATCTGCTCCCTACCCCTTTGTAACTATGCTGTCCCACCAAAAGCGAAACTTAATTGTTGTTCTGGAGATTAAGAGAAAATGTAGGATGTGGCAGGACCCCAGGAATGACCATGCAGATTGTGTTCTGCTTAACAACTCAGGATGCCATTCACTTAGACTAGGGGTGTCGAACTCAATCAGAGAAGGGGCCAAAATCTAAAATCCAGCCTAAATTGCGGGCCGAATGGTTTACTGAATAGTCATAAACTGTCATTGTGATGGAAACGCAGCGGAGTGCAGTGATGACAGCGCGGTGCGGGCCACATTGCAAGGCCTGGCGGGACGGATTTGGCCCGCGGGCCTTGTGTTTGACACATGTGACTTAGACTATAGTGTGAATGGCGTGCTCGGTGTTGTGCAGAGACGATCTGAATCATAGTATGCAGCAGTCCTAGAAGAGAGGGGAGGGTTCTAAGTCAGGATGCGAGCAAACAAATAAACACGTAAGAACTGAGGGTAGCGTCAACTGAAATTTCAACGGATGACAACCCCAGAAAATGTATAGGTAACTGCTCTCCAGGCCCCTCCATGCCAGCTGCGATGTCAGGAGGGCAGTTCCAGCTTCTGGCACCTCATTAGGGCAGCGGGTGAGGATGAGTGGGGTGAGTCAGAAAGCCCCGTCCTGCTGAATCACCACTGCCAGTTCCAGGATGTGCCCACTGGCTGCCTGGCCAAGGACTGAGCAAGCACAGGCGGCAGAGCGGGCAGGCTATCAGGGATGGTGGAGGTGGGTGATAACCATGTCTGGAATGAGTATGATGAATTGTTTCTGTTTGTTTTAACTAAGCCCCAGCTCCGCCTCACACAAGTGGAGCAACCAAGTGTGAGGGGCTGAGATGGTTGGAAATGAGAGGGTTGTCGGACCAGCTGTTCAAATGGGTGGCTGAAGCTCTTTAGTAAAAACGGCTAAGACAGGCTTCTCTCAGTCATCTAGATGATGAGAAAAATGGAGGCAGAAGAGTACTCTTAAGTTTTTTTTTCCTGATTATAAAAATAATGCACTGTTTTACAAAAAAAAAAAAAATTGGAACATAAAATCATAACAAAGAAAATAAAATGCATCTATAATTGCAGTACTTGGCAACAGTTATCAATATAAATTCACCAAAAACACTTTTCTCTTAGGAGAGCACAGTATGGAGCAGACATATTCAGACCCATTCTGCAGTGTAGATGCGCAGGTAGTGGGAAGAGGGTAGTGCATCCTTGTATTATCATTACAGAGCATTCTAACTGGCACATCCATTGATTTGTTCAGTCTTTTCAATGACAATGTCTTCTGTCCACTGCTTCTGGCCTCTAACAATAGAAATAATCTGAACAATTAAAATTTGCCTACTACCTTTCCGTTGTAAAGGATTTTCCCTTGTGGTACCATCCTGCTATGCACTTTCCATATTTACTCACCAAGTTCTAGCCATCAGATAAGGGAGGTTAACCTAGTAGTTAAAGGTGAAAAACACCAACAAAATGAAAAGACAACCTACTGAGTGGGAGAAGATATTCGCCAATGATACATTTGATAAGGGGTTAATGTCTAAAATATATAAGAAACTCACACAACCTAACACTCACCCACGCTCCTACAAAAAACCAATCTGATTTAAAAATGGGCAAAGGACCTTCTAGACATTTCTCCAAAGAGGACATACAGATGGCCAACAGACATATGAAAAGATGCTCAACATCATTAAATCATCAGGGAGATGCAAATTAAAATTACAATGAAATATCACCCCACACCTGTCAGAATGGCTATCATCAATAAATCAACAAACAATAAGTCTTGGCAAAGATGTGGAGAAAAGGGAACACTCAAGTGCTGTTGGGGGATTATAAATTGGGGCAGCCACTGTAGAAAACAGAATTACAATATACCCAGCAACTCCACGTCAGGGTATTCATCCAAAGAAATCCAAAATGCTAATATGCACCCCATGTTCATTGTAGCCTTATTTACAATAGCTAAGATATGGAAGCAACTTCAGTGTCTTCAATAGACAAATGAATAAAAAAGATATGGGGGGGGGGTGCGCGCGCACGTGCCTGTGTGCATGCGTGTGCGTGTGTGTGTGTGTGTGTGTGTGTGTATACAGTGCAATATTACTCAGCATAAAAATAATGAAATCGTCCCATTTCATGGATGGACTAGAAGGTACTATGCTAAGGGAAATAAATCAGAAAGAGAAAGACAAATACCATATGATTTCACTTATATGTGGAATCTAAATAACAATATCAACAAACAAATGAGAAACAAATTCATAGATGCTGAGAACAAACTGATGCTTATCAGATGGGAAGGGATTTAGAGTGCGGGTGAAAAGGTGAAGGGATTCATAAGTACAAATCGGCAGTTATCAAAATAGTCACAGGGAGGTAAAGTACAACATAGGGAATATAGTCAATAATATTATAATAACTATGTATAGTATCAGATGGGTACTGGAATTATCACTTCACAAGCTATATGAATGTTTAATCACTATGTTGTGCACCTGAGACTAATATAATATTGTATGTCAACTGTAATTGAAAATGAAATTTTAGAAAAGAGTATACTGCTTCTCATAAAGTTATAGTGCATCTCTACATATGGAAATGGGGTAAGCAATATGCATGCACAGGAATACATAGGAGCAGATGAATCAGCCTATGTTGTCCAGTATGGTAGCCACTAGACACATGTGGCTATTGAGCACTTAATATGTGGCTAATGCAACTGAGAAACTTAAGTTTTAAATTTTAATTTATTTTAATTAATTTAAATTTTAAAACTTATACTCAATTCCGTTATTAGAAAAACTTGAAGTATGCTTGAAATAATTTGCGTATTTGAATTTATTTTTTCAACTGTAAATTACTTCAAATCTCAATATAGAATAAAGTATTTCTGATGAAAAATTAGCATATACATTGAGATGTGGTGTAAGTGTAAATTCCCCTCCCCCTATTTTTTTCAGACTCAGTGAAAAAAATATAAAATATCTTGGTAATAAAATTTATATGAATTACATGTTCAAATGACAATATTTTAGATTCCTTAGACTAAATATGTTGTTAAAATCGATTGCATCTATTTCATTTTACCTTTTTAATGTTGGTGCTAGTAAATTTAAAATATCTATGTAGTTTGAATTATATTTTTATTGAACTACACTGGATGCAGCCACATGTAACAAGTCTCCAGTTATGTCTTCTAAAATGTAAGCAAAGAGTATCTGTCTTAAAACTTATCTTAGATACCCCACAGGTATTTTAATAGGCAACTATATTTTATTGTATTATTATTAGTTGGCTGAATCAGTACATATGTTTTTTTAATTGATTTTAGAGAGAAAGAAACATCAATGTGGGAAATACTGACCAGTTGCCCATCCTCTCCATATGAACCCTGGCCAAGAATCAAACCCACAAACTTTTTTGTGCATGTAGTGATGCTCCAACCAACTAAGCCACCCAGCCAGGGCAACAAATACATTTTAGAATCATGGATTGGTAAACAGCATAGATGACAGAGTTAGAACAATAGGGTTTCAATGTGGGCTGCAAAAGCTGTGTAACCATGTATGATTTTCTTTTTGCTTTTGCACAGGGTAATAATTTCAATATACTAGAAATTTATACAAGAGTGCAAGTAACTCCCATATGCCCTTTACCCAGAGACCACTTTCAAGTTTTGCAACTGACCTAATCATGTCTGCTAGAACAGAAGATCCAACCCAGAATTGCATACTGCAGGTAGTTGTCGTATCTTGAGTCTGAAAGCCACACTTCATGGTTTATTCTAGCTTTTGTCCTTCCTAAATTTATAGTTCTCTTCTTTCATAAGAACCTTAGCTTCTTTTAGTTTCAATGTATTTATTTACTGGCTAAAGCCCCCTGCGTGTAACCAATTTCCTGAGTCCACTGAGCTACTGCCCATTCAACAACCTACCTCATATAGATACATACCTTTACTAGGTTGCCACACACCCTCTCCCCCCAGGCCTGCCTAATAGCTTTTTGGCCAAATGATGATGGAAGGAAAGAAGGAAAGGGGGGAGGGAAGGAGGGAGGGAGGGAGGGAGGAAGGGAGGGAGGGAGGAAGGGAGGGAGGGAGGGAGGGAGGGAAGAAAGAAAGGAAGAAAGTTGTACAAACTTTTTAATTCTCTTAGAATTTCATTTTCTTTGTAATAATTGCTCATGGATTAATAATAACCTACCTTGTTAAAAGGAAGTGCCCTGTAGAAAATAAGTACTCAATAAATAGGACATTTTACTGTTTTGTTCTTGTTGTTATAAAGGTCCAATTCAGCATGAAACAGGAGTCCTAGATGAAGAGACTGTGGAGATGAGTAATTCTGGTCTTTGACAATATGACATATGTTAGCAAACTAGATATGCATGAAACCCTTTCCTAAAAAGTTGACCATCCATTATTCACAGACATTGTATGAGTCAGGGCTCATTAGAATTTGTTGGCATAAGTCAGAGCTTCCCAACCTCAGCATTGCTGACATTTAGGGTCAGAGAATAATTTGTTGTGAGGAGCTGTCCTGTGCATTATAGAATGTTCAACAGCTGCTGGGTCTTAACACTAGTAATAGCACCCCTCTCCAAATTGTTACAATAAAAAATTTCTCTAGAAATTTGCAAAGGTCTCCTGGGGCAAAATCAATCAATCTCTCTCTCTCTCTCTCTCTCTCTCTCTCTCTCTCTCTCTCTCTCTCTCACACACACACACACACACACACACCACACTGGTTGAGACACACTGGAGTAAATGGCTGCTTCTAGTCTACATTCTTTTTTCCCTGTATGAGAAATGGAATGTTAGATTTAATTTAAAAATATATATTTTATTGATTTTTTTACAGAGAGGAAGGAAGATGGATAGAGAGTTAGAAACATCCATGAGAGAAAAACATTGATCAGCTGCCTCCTGCACACCCCCTACTGGGGATGTGCCCGCAACCAAGGTACATGCTCTTGACCAGAATCGAACCTGGGACCTTTCAGTCTGCAGGCCAACACTCAATCCACTGAGCTAAACCGGTTTCGGCTAGATTTAATTTTTTAAATTTGTAATAGAGTTACTTTATACTACTTTTCCAAAGATTTGGGCTGAAAATCAATGATACAATATAAAATTAGGCTGAAAATAATTTAATCTCATTTTTGGTGTGAAAATTGCTGATTGGAGCCTCTGTTTTTCACTGAGTTGTGAATGTGGGCAGATCCTGATCAGCAAAGAGTCTTCCTAATGTGGCTTTGGCTAATAAGTCCTGAATTCTAACAAGGGTTTGCATATTCAAAGAAATTCAAGCTTTACATTCTAGTATTTTCTCCCACTGTCACATCCATTTGCATTTTATATTTTAGCTAAATGGACTCTTCTTTGTCCAATAAATATTACATGGCTGAATGAAGTTATTACATGTCCTAAAAGGAAGTGAAAACTTCTTACCACATCTTAAAAATAGTTTAATGTGTCATAAGTAGTTTAGGTAGTTAGTAAGTGTAAGCCAGAATGAAGTCTGAATTAAGATTTTTATTGGCTGATTGATTTGAGAGTGAAGAAGAAGAAGAAGTGAGAGAGAGGTTTGTCGTTCCACTCATTCATGCATTCACTGGCTAATTCCTGCATGTGTCCTGACCATGCATGGAACCCAAAACCTGGCACATTGGGGCAGTGCTCCAACCAACTGAGCTACCCAGCAATGACAAGTTAAGAGTTTTTAAGAATTATTCTGGTTTTTCCATTAGAGGCTCTTAAATATTTTTGCACAAGGACCACTCAATGTGCCCAATCTCCAGTCTATCTAAGTCTATATTCCACTTTTTAGTGGAGAAGACTTGGTGCTAAAGAACTAGAGAGGAACACCACAAACAAACAAATAAAATTGGCAGAAACATAGAAATTGCTTAAATTCCTAATGATAACATAAGTAAAACCTTAACTCCTCAACACAGCACCGCGGTTGCCCTGAATTCACAGGGCCTTCATTTTGTACCACTTCCCAGAGTGTGGGCTTCGGTGACCTGGACAGGGCAGTTCAGGCTTAGCATTAACACCCAGGATTCCATGGCAACAAGCCTTCGCCCCTTAAGACCCAGTGAGAGTGCTCAGCAAGCTTTTCCAGGTGCTGACTGCAGTGTGGGAAGGCCACCTTCAAGTCCCCTGCCCTTACTAATCTCAGCAGTTGCTAATGTACAAGCAGTCTGTGGAAACAAATGTAAGGAAAGGAGGGTCATGTGGCTCAGAAACTGGTGAGAAGACTGAGTGACAGGTAAGTCACTCTATCTAAAGGGCTTTCCAAACAACCCCACATGGGCCTCAGACCATACATTGAGAAATGCTGCCACAAGTCCAGCAATCCCCAAAGGTTGACTGTGACTCGCTTATCTAACTGGCAACCTCCAAGCTGGCTTTCCACATACTATACACATCACACCCAATGCAGCAATCTTACTGATTGCATCCATCTTGTATCCTCACATCACCCTCCCACCAGCTGTCCAGCAGTGCCAGACAAAGGCTTGTGGGGTGAGGGGAGTCACTTTTGTAAAATATAAAAACAAAAACAAAACCCTCCAACAACTTAAAAAAAACAAAAAGAAAAGCCACTTAGGGATGGGTATTTTGGTCTGCGCTACAGAAAGGGGTAATGATTCTTTCCCAGTGTACTTATTGACATTCATCGAGCAGCATATAGTTTATTTTAGCTAGGGTTTGTGATGTAGCATCTATATTTAATTCCACAGGCTGTCAGGCAACTCATATATTTACAAACACAATCCCGGAAACAATGTGTTTGCTGGTCACAGCTGCATCTGTAACATCTCAGGAGCTGTGTGCTGTTTGGCACAGCTCAGGAAGGGCATTATCATTTTACATTCTGCTCCATGCCAAGGCCCAAATGAGGCAGAGCTAGGGCTAAAAGTTCAGGTTCGGTGACAGGCCTGGCAGAAGGCCAAGAGCAGGAATAGAACTGTAGGCTGCGGGTCAGAGTGAGAGCTGGCTTGTCAGCCTCACCTCCTTTCTGCAGCCTGCAGAGTGATGAGCAATTTCTATGTGATTGGGTGAGGTTTAGGTTGGCTTCTCAGGCCTCAGAGAAACCCTAACCATCCTGCTGGGGAGTAAGCTGGCCTTAAGAAGAGGAAGCCAGGCTGGTGGGAAGGAGGCAGAGGCTTAGAAGGGCTTCTCTCTGGAGGATGGAACAACTCTCTGCCAAGGGGGTGGAGTGACTGGCTGAGCCAACTTGAGAGTGGCTGGGCATATCCAGAGGCGGGGGTCAATCGGCATAATTCAGGTGATCTTGGTTCAGGGAGGACAGATCTGTTGGCCAGAATACACAAAGAAAGAGGTAGTGGTGCAATTAGCACCAGGTAAAGGGGCAGGCAAATCTGAAAGGTCTGTCTCCCTACAACAGAAGTGTGGAGCTGCAAGCGGGTGCAGGGGCCAGCAGGGGTACGAGCTTGCACCTTAGATGGACCCTCTGAGACTGGGCCCTGAGGAGGGGGATGGGAGACTTGGGCACAGGCTCTGTTCAGCTTGGGGTCTGAGGAAAAAGCACTGGCACTCAGGGGCACGCAGGGAACCAGCAATTGTGGGTTATCCACCAGGGCCCAGGGTGGGGGAACATTCTTGATCTTGGGACTCTTATTACAGTGAAATGTAACTGCCTTCTCATAAGGGTATGCTGATGGGCCATCTAAACAGGATCCACAGAGGTTCTCCAAATCAGATGCTTAGATGGCCTTCTCCAAGCCAGGAAAATGATTTCAGAGAACTCCTACTTTTGTATTCTAAGGCTCTGGACTTCTGTCAATCCATAGCAATTTTTAAATACAAGTCACCTGGAGGGGTCTAGGTATCCTCCGTGACTATGGCTCCCTCGTCAGAGTAAAGCCGGTGAATCTTAGGTTTAGAGGTCTGTTAGGGTGTACTATGGCTTCCTGGGGAGACCATTATTGACTTATCTGTTCTTGAGTTTTTCTCTGTGAAATGGGAATTTCACAATATCAACTTCATGGAGATTTCAAGAGAATTAAATGAGTCAATGAATGGAACGGGCTTAGACCAGTTTCTGCATGGAGTAACCAATGTCTAAACATAATTGGCGATGATTATGATGATGGTAGCTCTGAAGATGGTGAGGAAGTGGAGGCAAAAGAGGTGGAGCTAAGTGGAAGCCAGGCATTCTGGTTTGGTGTTCCATGCTCATGACCCCTCCACTGTGGAGCAGCTGATGGGGAGAGAGGGATCTCAGTGCGGGACAGAGGAAGGCAGGCTTGTTATCAGGGCTCTAAGAGCTGTTGGGGTTTCTAAAAAAGGAGTGCCATGGAAATGTGTCATGGTTTAAGAATGTTTCATCTGCATGGAGGTGAGATTTTAAAGGCCCTGAAATATGCAATTTTTCATTTAGAGGTTCTATTCTATGGGCAGTGCCTTCATTCTCTACATGAGAGACCCCTATGGCTTCAGGGGAAGCTCTGGGGCAGAGGCCTCCCTAGACTGCACTCTGTGGCCTGGACTTCATCACACAAGCATCTGGGAAAGCCTGACAGTCTGTCTCTCCAAGAACAGTGCCCAGGACACCTGCTGGCAAGTATGAACCCCTGAGACTGACACATGAATCTTCCTCCGCATGTGAAGGGCTGGTTATTATACAGCAGAAACCTGTAAATGTGGGCCTCTGAGGGGATGGTACCTACAAGGTCTAATGTTACTAAAGCTCCGTGTGTGTGTGTGTGTGTGTGTGTGTGTGTGTGTGTGTGTGTGTGAGAGAGAGAGAGAGAGAGAGAGAGAGAACATAGATCATCACTCCTAAGCTTATCACATGATCCTCAAGTCCTGTTTCATGAGGGTAAGTGCTGGGACCACCTTGATCATTAGACTTACTGCATCCCCTAGTACAGTCCTCATGCACACAAACTGTTGAGTAACTGACTGATGGACAGAGATGAGCTAGGAAGAGGAGAACCAAGTGTAGACCTTGGACTGGGAATATTCTCGAATTTCATTCCTTGAGGAGTGGCTCCAGCAAGTCCCTCTCCTTTCCCAGCCTCTCCTCTTAAGGATTTCTGAGGAATGAAAGAACATTTAGTAAATAGCAATTATGATTAGCTCTTATCTTTGCTTGAATAATCATCAATGTGAATAATCTGATTCTATACAGGGAAGATATCCATGTGTCTCACCTATTTTAAGTCATGCCCTGACCAGCGATGGGGAAATGCATGAAATGTCACTTGCCAGTTCCATGCCAGATCTGGAGGTGAAACTGAAGGTCCTATCACAGAGCCTGGAGAGGACAGTGGAGTTCTGGGTGTAACCTCTGCCTGGCTTCAGTTGGGGCATCATGGCCCTGCTGCAGCTCTCTGACCTGCAGCTGGGGGCCTATTATTGGAGTTAAAGCACCATCCTTTGTTTCTGTTGAAGCTGGCAGATCATCCCAACAGCAGAGGAAATTAAAACTCATTGATCTAATAGCACCCACGTTCACCCCCGCCCTGTAGGAGTACCCACCCCGAATGTTTTGCCATTTATCCTGTCTATTCTCTTTTTCTGCTCAAAATAAGAGGTTTTGCATCAAGATGTTGCAGCTAACCAGAACAAAACACTTTCTGCCAGTTTTACCACTGACATCCTCAGATGTATTCAGGAAAACACCTCCTCAATAGAGTTGGCCAATTAACCACTCAAATGGCTTGAGAACTTATTTAATGTCACTGCCTAATCACTTTATTAAATGTCACTGCTCCACCAGGCAGGGATTTCTGCTTTATCCCTCCCTTTTCTTATGCTTCACTCCCTTTCTGAAACACAGAGCTTCCTCCTAAAAATAAAAGCTTAATGCCTCTCCCCTTCTGTTTGTGACCCTTGCATTTGCCTAGAATAATGGGATTTCAGCACTGGGCCAGACCAGAGGGCTCATCTTACCTCTTAAATCACTTTGCTGATGACCAAAGGGAGAAAGTCCCAGAGGGAAGTAACTTACTCCCAAGGGCACCAACTTATAAGTGGCAAAGCCCACAAGGTTTTGTAACTATAAACCATGTCAGTGGTGCAGTGAGGCGTGAATACGACAGGATCTGGAGTAGGTAGACCTGAATCTGCCACTGAAATACATGAGCTGGTAATCCTAGCCTCAGTATTCCCATCTGTTAAAGGGGGAGCAGACAATCTAGGAAGTGAAGATGGAGCGTGATTTTATTATCCATGCTTTATAAGCAGGAAGTTCCACACAAATATTAAATGATTTGTTCTGGTGTTTATCAATGACATTTATTAACAAGGTTAATAATAATTTTGTTCATTACAATACTGATTTCACACCTGTTTCTCCTTTTCTTCTGGCCTCTAATAATAGGTTAGCCATATCTTTAACTCCTCTAACATGTAACCCCTATTCTGCAGTAATTTTCTAAGGGGGAATTTTCTCTCACTTGTTGAGATGTAGTACACAAGCTGTGGATGCTCACATTCTAACTGGCTGTCTTGACACAGCTAGCATAAATGGAGATTGAGATGAACAGGAGGACACAAGAGTCCCCAAGAGGCCACAGCCAGGGATCACCTCCAAGTGGAGACAGGATTCTCATAAGCTCTCCCGTTTGGAGACTGCAAGGGTTCCTTCTTGTGTGAATTCATTTGCACCTGATTTTCTCTTCTGACAAAACTATAATGTGTTTAATTTCTGGACAGATTTGAGCTAATGTACTCACAAAGGGAAAGTTAGGACTTACTTCACTTGGACCTTTGGTCCAAAGCGAATTTATCATTTGGGTCTGTGTAAAACTCTGTCTTAAATATGGTCTAAGTAAATGAAATTATTGGGCTTCCACAACTAAATTTATACTTTTTTTTAACCAAAGAGCTAGCCTCACCATCATTTTAATCTACGGGTATATAATGAGGGGTGTTACTCACACAGTCAGCATTAGGACAAAGGACACATGGAAGCATCATAATTATTTAACCTGTTGAATATTAGCATTGCCACCAGAAGTCATGAGAATGTAGAAGGTTAAAAATTATTTTACAAGTCACTAATAAAAACACTTCTAGTCATATTATTTTTGGATTATGAAAAAGAAATGGCCAAAAGCTATTCCCTGGAGGAGCTTAATTTTTACGTAACTGTCAATGCTGCAATTATTTTGTCTTTTTAAAATTAAGGCAAATCAACAAAGTATAGGACTTTTTTTTAAAAGAGTTTTGAAACAAGTTAAAACCTCTCTTTCTTAAAAAATTTTTTTAGTAAAAATGTCTTGAGACCCTGAGGAAACCTATGGAGCAGAAACCTATGGAGCAGAAACCATCTGAAAAGGCCTGGTTTTTCAGATGTGCGGGAGGCTCTGGATTTGGGCGTTGTTGCTGCGCTCAGCAGACTCGCTCTGCAATCACAAGCATTTGATTCTAAAGCCGATACTGCTACACTCAGTCAGGTTTAGCACAATGTGAGCTCTGAGCAAGCACGATTAGATACAAAGAATGACAAGAAGCACGTGTGGACTCAATAGAGCTCTCTTTTTCCCACATGCTGTCACCTGTCCTTACAAAACCCTTGACTCGCAGGTGAGCTGGCAGCTACCATTCCCCAGATTACAGCACAGGACACCAAGAGGTTCAGTGGCTGGACCATGGCCACACACTGTCACTGGCTCACAGTGATCCCTGGATGGAATGCATGCAATTGAATCTTCACAATTTTTGGGGGGCCCTTGATTGTTGGAATTACAAAACAAAGACCTGGCCTCTGATCTAAAGGGGTCTATAATCCAGACAGAGAGGCTGGATGTGATCAGATTTAGGGGTGTCACTCTGCTGCAGAAAATGCCACACTCACTTTTTTCTCATGTGAGAAGAATAGCTAGTCTTCAGGGAACACAGAGAACCCTCACCAGGACAGGCCTTGTGCAGAATGGGGGAGGGGTAGCATTGTCTTTTTCTAGGTCTGTATTGTTTTTCTATTGCTGTCGAACAAATCACCACAAACTTAAAGGCGTAAAACAATAAAAACAAATTTACTATTTGAAGTTTCTGTGGGTCAGGTCCAGGTATGGGTTTGCTGGGTCCTTTGCGCAGGGGCTCACCAGACTGAAAAGAGGAAACAGTTCTCATCTGGGGCTCATTTGGCTGTTGGCAGAGCTCATTTCCTGTGGCCATTCTAATCTTCTTACTAGCTACTGACTGGGAATTGCTCTCAGCTCCTAGAAGCCACCTAAAATCTCTTGCTGCCTGGCCCTCACAGGACATCCACAGCATGGTGTTTGCTTTCTTCCAGGCCAGCTGGAGAAAGGTCATCTTTGGTTAAAGGTTTGGCTGATTAGGTCAGGCCCACCCAGGATACTTTCCCATTTGATGGTCAACTGCTTACTGACCTGATGATGAGAGTGTTGTCTCATCTTATTCACAGGTCCTGTCCACACTCAAGAGGAGGGCCTTAGACAGGGCATGCACTGATGGGAAATGTGTGGCCATTTTAGAAATGTGACTGCCTACCTATTCGTGCACATCTACCTGACTGCTGTGTCAAGTAGCCCAGCCTCCAAAATGAGCATCCTTCTCTCCCCTCCAGCAATATGCCTTTAGAAACAATGTTTTATAAGAGGAGTTAATCACTAATGGTAGAATTTCAGATAATGACATGAGCACCTGCTTCTGTAATGCCAATGCTTAGCACAGCGCCCTCAATTGATGTTTTTCAATAAATCATTAAATGAGAAATACTCTGGGCATCCTTATCAGATTATATCCTATTAAATATGTTACATCCATGTGTAAGGCTGATTCCTCCTTTTTATTTATATCACTTTACCCCATGATCTAAAAGATATGAATCTGCCGAAACTGGTTTGGCTCAGTGGATAGAGCGTTGGCCTGCGGTCTGAAGGGTCCCAGGTTCAATTCCGGTCAAGGGCATGTACCTTGGTTGTGGGCACATCCCCAGTAGGGGGTGTGCAAGAGGCAGCTGATCGATGTCTCTCTCTCATCGATGTTTCTAACTCTATCCCTCTCTCTTCTTCTCTGTAAAAAAATCAATAAAATATATATAAAAAAAAATTAAAAGGAATGAATATACACTAATAAAAGAGTAAGATGCAAATTGACCGTACCTTCACAACACCCATGAGCAAATCAGGAGTGAGTATGCAAATTAATATAACAAAGATGGTAGGTTAATTTGCATATGCAGGTACCAAGTGGCTAGGGTAGGGTGGGGCGGTGTGCTCAGGACCTCTGGGCAACATGGGAAGGCGGAAAGGTGGCTCCAGCTGGAGCAAAGTTGGTGCTGGCAGCCAGGGGAAGGAAAGTCTATTCTTGCATAAATCTTCTTGCATCGGCCTCTAGTGTTATTATAAAACATTTGGGAAATTTTCTCCCTTCTATGATTTTACTGTTTATATTTAATTTTTTAATCCATCTAGAACTAATTTCCCAATATGATGGATACAATATTCCATCCCTTACCCAATTCATCTGTAATGCTTTTTTAAATATATATTAAGTTCTCATGTATTGTATAATGAGCTCTATTTTTAAGCCATCTGTTCTATATCATTGATCTGCCCATTTAATTTGTGGGTCAGTATCACCTGTTTTAATTATTGGAATTTTATAATATCTTTTAAGATCCAGTAGGGCAGGCATGGCCTCATTATTCTTCTCTCACCTAGTCCCTTAAGCCTGGGTCTGCCTTGCTGCCTGCTCTAGCTCCTTAGAGAGCCCAGCATGCTTTCACAAGTTCTGGACATGGAGCCAGACCTAGGTTCATATTCTATTCTACCTCTGCATCTTCCTAGCTCAACTACTGAGTCCCACTGAAATGTAAACCAATAATAATAATAATAATAATAATAATAATAATGCTGATACAACTCTCTTACTGTGTGTTAACTGGGGCAACTTCTCAAAATCATCCTGCACATATAAAGTGGTCAATATCTCCTAGTTGGAGTGGAGGAGTGACTCTGGAGGTCCAGGCACGCATGCTTCTGTCCCTCCATCCTATGATCAGGGACTGATGAGAGCATCCTATACAGATGCTGAGTCTTAGATCTCTCTAGCTTGGGCCAGCCTTTAAGTTGGGAATATCCAGGATTGATACTTGGCCCCAACTTCTGAGTGGGCTCTTCCTAGAATGTGTCCTGCCCACTGATATTTGATGACACAGGCCCATTGGTGAGACCAGGGTGTTCGCCTGACATCTCCATGTGTACTTTTCTGGTTCCAGGGGCCCTGGAGGAGAGGCTCAGAGGGGGAGAGTGTGGCGAGAGAATGAAGACACCAACCGCCCGGGAGAAGCATGAGGTGGCAGAGCGGCACTCAGTTTAGAGGGCTCCGGCCGGCGGCGGCCCCATGGACAACCCTGCTGGTGCTGGGCCTCCCCGGTTGGGTGTTGGCTGTCTCGGCCACGGCCGCTGCTGTGGTCCCTGAGCAGCATGCGTCCTCAGCTGGCCAGCCGCCCCTGGACTGGCTGCTCACGGACCGGGGCCCCTTCCATCGCGCTCAGGAGTACACTGACTTCGTGGAGCGGTACCGCCAGGGGTTCACCACCAGGTACAGGATCTACAGGTGAGTGGGGCCTCCTTCAGAACCCAACCTGGACAGACAGGCCCTGCGGGCGGGCGGGTGAGCCAGCTGGAATGCCCGCAGACTGAGCTAGAAGTGAGGGCTGGAGGAGCAGCGGGCAGAAAAAAACAAGCCTACCATGTTGGTGTTTAAAAAAAGAAAGAAGAAAACACATAAAGGCTGGAAAACCTGCTGATGCCTCCTGGGGAACTTAGCAAAAGGGTTTCTATTTATAGGTTCCGCTGCTTATAAATTGAGGACAAATGAGGCAGCAAGAGTCAGCATGTGGCCAGGGCTGCGGCAGGAGGTTAGAGTCAAATGCTGGGGCCGGGTTTTAACTAATGGGTTAGATACTTTTATGAGTTGTAATTACCCAGACATGCAAATGAAGGCAGGATAGCTCCTGCTCCTGCTCCTGCTCCAGAGGCCTGGGGAGCTGCTTGGGGTAAGGGACAAAATTCCTATCAACACCACAGCCTCAGCTAGCCTTGCTTAGGGAACCAGGCTGTACTTCCTGGCCCGTCGGTGCCCATCCTCAGAAGTATCAGAGAGCAGAAAGTCAAACGTGAGACCCATCTGGCCCGTGTGACAAAGCAGGGATAAAATCCCCACTGCTGGACCAGCACTTGCAAAGCAGGAAGCACCTCAAGATCCTTACACTGGGGCTCCCAAGAGTGCATCCCTGAATTCTCACGTCCCCTTCATCCCTCTGCCCACTTGCCCTCTCGTCTATTCTCTTTCCCCCTCACCATGCCCCAGTCTTCAAACAATCCTGAAAGCCTGGGTGAACTTATTTTCTCTTATCAAAGACATTTATTTTCCAATTACAAATTAGTTCCCAATGAAAAAATGTGAGAGAAAATATCTTAAAAGCACAAGGAGAAACAAAGCCTATTTATTAAGCACCTAGAAGTTGTTAACTATGTGAAACATGTGTGTCTAGTTATATGAACATACTCTAGGGGTGGACCTCTTGCTAGATCTAGCACTGTGTTATGTATATTAACTCATTTATTTGTATTGAATTGAGAGGAGGGAGGGAGGGAAGGAGGGAGGGAGGGAGGGAGGGAGGGAGGGAGGGAGGGAGGGAGGGAGAGAGAGAGAGAGAGAGAGAGAGAGAGAGAGAGAGAGAGAGAGGGAGAAACATCAACGAGCTGTTTCCAAACATGCCCTCACAGGAGATGGAACCTGCAACCTTTTGGTACATGGGGTGATGCTCCAACCAACTGAGCCACCTGGCCAGGGCAGTACATTAATTCTTTTAATTCTTCTAGCAACTCTATGCCGGAAAAAAGAACAATACTTCTCCTTTTTTACAATTGAGGAAATTGAGGTCCAGAGAAGTTAGGGGACTTACCAAAGGACACACAGCTAGTAAATGGTGAGCCCACACTAGTTCCCAAATGGTCAGACTCTAGAATCTGGGTTCTTGAAATATATTTAGGCATTATTCTATTTCTAAGAGGTTGGTTTTTTTGTTTGTTTAATGTCTGCAATAACCATGGTATCTGTTTGGGTCAGTATGGTATCTCAGAAACAAGGTTTAAGGTATTTAGCACTGGAAGATTCCTAAATGGGAAGAACATACATTTATAGAGGCCTATTTCCTGGCACATGATTCTCATAGGCACATGCAGATGAAGGGGCTGGAGAGTTACAGATCCAGCTGAGAGAAACAAAATCCTGAGAGAGAGAGAGAGAGAGAGAGAGAGAGAGAGAGAGAGAGAGAGAGAGAGAGAGAGAGAGAGAGAGAGAGAGAGAGAGATATTAAACAGAAAATTCCTCCAGTCCACAAAAATGAGATTTAATTTACCTTAGATTTTTCAGCTTACCCCAAATCTTTCAGAAGCACTGTTATCACACAAATATATATATATATATATATATATATATATATATATATATATATATATATATATATATTTATGAAAGTACATTGGAATTGAAATAGGCTGAGAATTGCAACACCATCATCCACTTCAAGGGCTGTAAGAACTGGAGGGATTCAACTATCAGTTTCCTTCTCAACAGTTTTCTTCTCAGCAAGACCCAGCCCCAGCCTGGAAGCCACGGAGGGCTTGGTAGCAGCTCTGAGCTAGCCCATGGGGAGGAGAGTGTGTAATCATTTCTGCATTATCAACCGTTCTATTGGTTGGCAATGGCTTTCTGATCATTTAGTGTAACAAGCTCTTACACGGTGTCATTCTGTTTTTTGGGTTTTTTTTTTTGGGGGGGGTGTCAGTTCTTGCACATGAACCTGTACTTGGGGAGGCAGTAAGCATTCATTCTCACAGACATGCAGCATTCTGGTTTGTGACCCTTTGGTGGGGGACCAAAGAATGGTCACACACAGCTGCTCCAGGAGAATTCTGGGAGTTTTGCCTTTAGTTATCAAGCTAAGTGGTGGCTCCATGGAGACTTGTTGTATCATCTTTATTGTGATCCACCTCCTTGTTCCTGTGGGAATTCCCTCTTAGCCCCCTTCTCCTTTGGTCTCTAGTGACAACTCCCTTTGACAAATTCATGATCTTGCTTCCTCTGATGAAAGAGGGTCACAAGAAATTATTAAACTATACATAGAGGGTCACTCACATGACCAGTAGGGCACTTTATCCAGAAGGTTAGAGGATAATAAGCTTACAGAGAGTATCAGAAATGTATTATGGTGCAATATTCAGTCTCAAACAGAATCCATTCAATTCTCTAAGAAGAAAGCTTTTGGTCCATCTAAAATGATATTCTCGTGTGCTCTCCATAGAAGAAAGGAGATGAACTGTAATGACAAAGAGTAAGTCTTTCCAACAGGAGGGATGTTTGGTACAGAATCCCAGGAAGCTCTCTCGCACTAAGAGAAAGACATCCTGTAGCTGTGCGAACAGGTCAGAACTAGCCGACGGCAAGGTTCTCATGTTAGGCTCTGGATCCCACATATTCTTATTGGGATATCAGCATGTGTTCTCACTTTCAGGAGATGACATGCTGCTCTAGAATAGCTCTGACCTTTCTAACCACGGGCCCCAGAGTTTGATGCTCTCTCCATTTTTCAAATTTGTTTTCACATAGGCCTACGTTCTTCTGATGGAAGGTTCTGGAGCTAGCTGACCTGTTTTCTAAGCCTGCAGCTGTGGCTTCCTAGCTGTGTAATGCTCAGCAAATTATTTAATATCTTTACTCTCCAATTTCCTTCTTTGTAATATCAGAATAGAAATAGTCCAAATAAATTAATGTGCAACACTAATAAATTAATGTGAAAATTAAATATGTTGGTTGATGTAAAGCACTTAGAACAGTGCTTAATCATTACTACCTACCATTATTAGGTTGTCCTCAACAAATAGTAGCCAATGCAAGATGGTAACAAGATGAGAGCCACAGGTGCTGTCTTTGTGATGTCTGCTAAGGGCTGAGCATCCAGCATCTTATATAAGAAAGAAAATAGTTATTTTCTTTCTAAGCATATTAACCTTCACCTCTCTGCTCTGAGAGGAACTCAATCAAAGAATGCATGGATCTTCTCTGGGCACACTCTTCCTGGTCTTGAGGCTTAACAGAGGGAACTAATTGGTTCAAGCCTGTTTTAGAGTCTTAACAGAGGGAACTAACTGGTTCAAGCGTGTTTTAGAGTCACCACAGGGGAAAGTCTTTCCCCTAAAGTCAGAGATCGACAGCTTAGCAGGCCTTCCTAAGGATGTCCTACAGGAGCCAGTCACTGCCAGACCTGGTCCCAGGTGTGACATGGACAACCTCAGGATGGCACCATTACGAGAAGCAAGACAATATGTACTCTTGTTAAGCCTTCCTAAGTAAAAGGATGGTTTGATCATCTCACTCAATATTTTGGCATGCTTTTACGTTCCAATAACCAACCTCTCATTATGCCCTCAAGCCCTGTCAGACCAACATCTGAGCAGTCAGCCCACTTCTCAGACACTGACTCTTAGGCTATTAGTCAGAGCCATCAGAGCGAGGTCCCATCTCCAATTCCATTTGTGATCCCCAACCTCCCTCTCTTGCTTCACTCCATAATAAAGACTTAGGTGATCCAACTCTCACAGCAGTCCTATAAGGCATAGGAGGCGATTAGGTCCAAGGCAATTAGACGGACTTATTTGTTCAAGGTCAGAGAGGCAGAGAGGAACAACCAGAAATAGCATTCAAGGCTCCTGACTTGTAGTCTCCTGCTCATTATCTAGACCACGCCACTTCCCTCTGACTGTAAGTGCATCTTCATCATAACACGCAACCTAATCAGGCACCTAAATTGAGCTGATGCAAATGTAAATATGGTTTCTTGAAACACTCTAGCGATAATGTTCCATTCTCTCTTTGCTACAAATCAAAGTAATGAGCAGTCTGTTTTTTTTTTTTAATTTCTTTTTGTATTAAGGCTTTAATAGAGAGATAATCATGGGATTGGAAAAAATCCAAGCCACTATGATGAAACACTTAAAACTCGGAAGGAATAAATTAAAATTAGGAGAAAAAGTTAAAAACCATACAGAACCATGAGTATAATACAGTGGTTAGGAGGAGACCAAGGTTGGGTATAATTCCAAATTATTGACCTTTGTCAATATTCAATATTATTTCCATTTCTAGCTCTCTCTCTCTCTCTCTCTCTCTCTCTCTCTCTCTCTTTTTTTTTTTTTTTTTTTTTTTTTTTTAGAAAGGAAGGATTTGGGAATACAGTAGAAGTCTTTTGGGAGGAGGATAAACAAAAATTATATTAAGTAACTATCTTCAATGATTAAAAAAAAAAAAAAGGGCATTACATTCTGGCCACGTTTATAAATGTTGAGAACCTAAATAGAACAAAGCTGAAAGCCAAGAGGGTGGAGTGGTACCCAAAGGTAGTCAGTGTTGAGGCAGGAATGTGTTTTAGCACTTGCATCTGGAAATATCCAATGGGACAAGCAGGCACAGAATCAGAATATGTGATGGACAAGGGCAGTTAAGGACAAAGAAGTTATCAGCAGGCACCAGTACAAGAACGCTTAGAAAAGAAAACTTGTTTGCAGTTCATCAGGATGAGAAAATGAAACATAATAATAGCTCATGTATACAGGAAGTGAGAAATGGGAAAGAGCAAGTATTTGAGCCACACCGCTCCAAGTGCGGTCTATGACCCAGCAGTTTTGGCCTTACCTGGAGCTCTTAAAAAGACACAGGACCTCAGGCTCCCCCAGACCTGCGGAATCAGGACCTGCATTTTCACAAGAGCATGACATTAAAGCTTGGGAGATGCTGTGTTTTGTTACACTAAGTGCTCAGGAGACCAAGCGGAGAGCAGGAACTACCAGGGTGATGGACAGAAGGCTTCAAGGGAAGGCAGCATCTCCCACGATGCCCTGGAGGTAGTGAGAATAGTGACAAGATGTTACAGATGAAACAGAATCATAATCAAGGAAAGTTAAATTTAGGAGTTATTAGTACCAAGGCACATGAACTCACAAGAATAGATGCAGCAGCTGGGAGAAAAATTTAAAAGCAGAAAGGCTGGAGGGCCTAGAACCAGCCTGTGGGTGCCTCCTGGGAGCAGAGAGGTGAGGAGGCAGAAAGCAGCTGTGGAAGCAATCACAGGAGCAGCTTCAAGCTGATGTATCATCCAACCACTTCTCTCAGACTAACAAATACCAATTTGGATAAACAGCAAGCCCTGGGAGAGCCACCATCTCTAATTAAGAGATCACAGTCCATGTAAACAGACGACAACCAAAGGCAACCTCAGCCTGCCTGGGTAAATCCCAGCGATTCCTTAGGCATTCATATGGCTACCAGGACAGACAAAGGCTGCTACCACACAGTTACAGGGAACTCTGAGGGCGGGAAGCCACAGTTCTCAGGGGGTGGGACAGGCAGGGAAGGAGGGGAGGTCTCTTGGAAAATGACTGTCATCCGACTGAACTGGCTGATCTCTGAACTTTACACTGGGTGGGTTTATATTTTGACAATCAGAGAGTGCACTGGGATGGAAGGAGAGAAAGGCATGGTGCACAGAGGAAAACAAGTGAGAGCAAAAGGGGAGGCAATGCGGCCATGACCAGCCTGCAGGTCTGGTCATAGGCACTATTCCCCAACCCACTGAGGTGAGAGAGAGGGACAGATGAAATGTTGAGAATTTGCTTTAACCAAGAGTTCTGCACTGGCTAAGTGTACAGCACCTCTGACATATCACATGCCATCTAGAGGGCTTGAAATCTTTATCAAAGGAATTCCAGTCCTGGGTGTCTGGAGGGGGAGCAGAGTCCTTCCTGCCCCTTCTCTGACATGGGAGAGGAAGGTGTTCTCTCTTGGAAAAGGAGAACCAGCACAAAAGAAGCAACTATGGATCAAGAGTCTACGAAGAGCAATGTTCATTCAGCATTTTTGAGGGCTGACTCTGTGCTTCTGCTTTTGAAAAATTCTAATAATAAACCATGAACAAGAAGAACACCATTCTTCATCTGATGGAACTTATAGATAAGCACATTTAAATACAGAGCCAGGTCACCCAGCAAAGAAAGGTCAAGGAAAGCTGGAATAAAAGGTGATGTACAGGCCAAACCCAGTGAATGAGGGAGATAGCAGGGGGGCTGGTGTGGTGAACAGTATTCCCCAAGGCCTGGAGACAAAGGTGTGGTTCAGGAACTAGGCAGCCAGTCCCACACATCTGAAATCAATGTCAAGATGCACTTGAGTGTGTCTCTCCTTCCCCTGCTCTGCCCCACTATGTTATTTTCACCATAATTCATCTGTTCAAAATGCCAAAAGGCTCTGAAACACTGGTTTCTTCCAGAATGCAGTTTCAAAACACTCACCTGGTGGGGCCTGTCATTTCTCTGCATTAGGGGTGAGGAAATGAAGTATGTCTGGAGAAGGCAGGACCTAAGGATATTTCTCTTGTGGGCGACTATTCCCCAGGTGATGAAATGGTAAGCAGCGCTTTCAGGTCCTGTAAACTTACTGGGTCAACTGAGAATCCAGCGTCATTTATGCTGAAAAGTTTGAATTTAGAGGAAGCTTTCCACATCTTGCATGTGCTCACTTGGTTCTCCTATGGGCATTTATGGTGCATTTTCTTTGTGCAGAACTTTCTGGACACATGAGCAGGCTGAGAGAGAGAGAGAGAGAGAAACAGTTTTAGTGATTTCTGGGAATTCAGCAGCCCAGTTTGAATGACAGCACACACACCGGAAAACACATCAGAATGTCACATCTCAAGTGCTGCAGAGAGGAGGACATTTAGGACATGCTCAGTGATTGATGGATAGATTCAGCCTTCGAATGCAATGTCAGAATGAGTTTCCAGGATGCCAGTCCCAGGTTCCCCCAGGACAAAATGACTCTCACCCCACATTTTCCCATCTCTTTGGGGCTGTAACCAGGTTATCCACCCTGACTCAAAATACGATGGCAAAGATGGTCTGTAAAGAATAAATGAAAAAATAAAAATGTGCAAGAACTGAAGAAAGAATGCAGGATGGCCAGGGGGAGAAGGCAGAATTGGGTTCATTTTCCATTGAGATTCAAAAGAAAGATCTTGCGTCAGCCAGGCAGAAAAAAAGAGGATTAATTTTTGCTTTGAGAAATAATTAATTTTATTCATGAATGAATTGGTACTTAGAGACATGTATGTTTAGAAAGGCATGAGGTGAGCTTCATCTAGAAATTGTCAGGACACAGGATCAGACAGACAGGGACACTGGCTATTCATGTGGTCTCTTCTTTTTCCACCTTTTTTCCCTCCTTCTTTGTGAGAGAAGAGCTTTTTCTGGGTCAGAGAATCTCAATTTTTTTTTCTTTATTCAGTTTCTGCCACATTTATCCCCCCTGAGGGCTTCTCACATCTCCCGCAAGAAAATTATTTCAGTCCTCAGAAAGCTCAGAACAGTGAGTAGCACACGGTGCATTTATTTACTGGGCACATGTATTGAGCATCTGGGTGTGCTGGCCACTCCACAAGTGCTGGGGGACATCGTGTGAACAGGATGCATCCCAGGCTTCAGGGAGCTCTGCCCTCAAGGAAGAACCTGGAGCAAGTGACTGGAAGTGGCCAGGGGTCTGTGAGGTCAGAAAGTGCGGTATGTGGAGGGTCTGATTCCCCTGTCTGTCACCTGCCTTCCCCTCTAGGATAGAAGACGGGAGCATACTCACGAGGCCCTGAGGGCCATGGGGCAGATTTATCACCATGAAGCCTGGGCTGGAGAGGACGGTTTGGAGCTGGATTCCATTGGATTGATTTGCCCAATCCTAATGAAGCCTAGGGAGGTCATGGCTGGTGGTGTGGATGGGCTGGCCACGTGGCCTCTGATGGAGCTCCAGCAAGTGAGCTACCAGCGAGATGGGGGTGGGGGGAGCCTCAGTGGGGCTGTCCACTGGAGGGCATGGTACCCAAGGGACAAGAGCCTTTTGTGAGCTGGGAGCTTAATGCTTTGACTCGACACAATATTGAAATGTGGACCACAGGACAGCAGGGGTCACCAATCTCCTCCACTCCCCTGTGGGACAAAAGGAGGACAAGGGCCAAGAAAATAGATGGTTCCAGGAGGACAAACAAGTTAGCCAAAGCTTCTATTTAGTATAGGGAAAGAGCACACATGACTCTCTTTTTACTATGAAACATAAAGAACATAAACATTAATAGCTAATATACACTGGGTGCTCACATATGCCCAACATTTTATTAAGCGATATGCAATTCTCCTCATTCAAAGGAGATGCTATTTGTACACACTCATTACAGATAAAGACACTGAGATTAGAGGGATGTCACATGACTGGTAAGAAGAGCCAGCACTCAACCCATAAAATAGAGTACCTGACCATTAAATTGTTATTGAATGAAGTAAATAATCTGAGCCTGGATTCTCACAACTCCAAGGAAAGCCAGTCATAACCACCTGTGCCCTGGGCCCCGGCTCCCCTTGGTGGCGTTCTCGCCGAGCTTTGGGAGGCAGAAGGTGGGCTTCAAGGAGCTGGAGGGTGGCACATGCCACACAAAGGTACTGTGGTTCTGTTTCCACCAGAGTCCTCCATCTGCACCTGTGCACTGGGGAACCTTTCATGGGAAGAAGCAACTCACCCGCAGCAAAGCCAGTGCACTTCTGTAGTGGGCAATGTAAACTAAATTTAAGTAACTTGAATCCTCTACTGGAGGGGCACTTCATACCATTTTCAAAAAGCAGCCTCTTTTTTTTTTTGGCCTGGCTTATAAAAATTCAGTGTTAAGTCAGTTTCTAGCCCCTGACTTTAGGATCAGATAGCTACTGATCTATAAACACCAATATCTACATGGGAGCGACATTTTCACAAAGCCAGAAAAAAATCTTTGGTGCTGCAAATAACCACTGCTTAGTTTGTAAATTTGGAATTTCTTACAGTGACAAGATTGGTATGTCCTCTGGGTCACCTCTGCTTATTCCCTGCATGCACAGCACACCGTGGATTCCAATAAAACTCCGAATGAGACCCAGGGCTGGACTCCCGATTCAGTTTTAGGACTTACAGGTGTGGGGCGGGCATAGTAGGGCTCTTATACGAGGACAGGATTTGGGGACAATGCAATGATCTGGCTGTGTTTTCCCCTCTGCACCTGATTCTGCCACCATGCCAATCTCTCCCCTGAACCCAGAATGTGCTTCTTTCTCCCTCTGCATGCAAAGAACAAACAAGCTCTGGAAGTCACAATGAGTCAGAGTAAGAAGTTTCACTGGCCAGATAGGAGTCCTCAAGGGAGAGAAATGAAGTCGCCAGAACCAGCACAGCTCCAAGCCTTCATTACCAGCCCCAGTGCTGGGAGGATTCTCATGCTCCTTGCGTGCCCAGAGAGTCTGGGCCTTACCTGGGGACATGCTAGTGACGGAAGAGGGACAGGAAGAAAGGCTCTGGGGAGTAAGTTCCCCTGGATGCCCAGAGGCATGAAACCATCTAATGATCCCTCGACATAAGCTACGTCGTTGGTTTACTAGTAACAGCAGTAAACTTCAGTGTGGTAAGCCAGCCTCTTGCTCAGTTAGTTCTGTGAGTGTGCTAAATGGTGAGCTTGATAAAGAGTGTGGAAAAAAAGGTGGGTGTGTGCAAGTCAAACATTCAGCTAGAACCTCATGCTCAAATGAGACTCAATAGAAGTGTAGCTCTAGAAGCTGATAACACATTATTTTGTCTTCTGTGACCACCAAGGACGGTGGTGTCCGTTAGGTGCCTGAAGGCTGAGAGACTAAATCTGGGAGCCACAACTTTAGGGGTTGGCCTGGGTCAGGAAGCCAAAGCTGCAAAAACAGTGCCTAGGTGTGCAAGGAAGCCCAACAACATGGGTGACAGGGACAGAATAGAACCGAGGGATGCCTGATACTTAAACCTAAAGTCAGCTATTTCCTACTCAACGCAGACAACCGCTCTACAAATCCCCAACAAGGCAGTCAACAGTCTGGGCTTGAGCAGTTCCATTCTTGAATGTTCAGGAGGCCAATTTCCATTCGACAGCCCCAAACACTATAAGAATCTTGAATCACACTCTTTCTGATATTGAATCACACTCTTTCTTCCCATAATTCCACTTATGGATCCTGACTCTGCTTCCTCTTATTTCTGTGAAACAAGTCAAGGGCCTATTCTTCATGACACATCCCTAGAGATCTGAAGATACAATAGTTATTATTCTCCCTGATCCTAAACTTGTCAGCATACTTGCAACTATTCTCCAGAAGTTCTTTTTTCTCTTCCCCTCCTTTCACATTCTCTCCCTCAAGCTGTGTTCTCTTTTCATTCTTCTTCATAAAGGAAATATAAGACATTTATTTTGACATAAGATCTGTTGATCCAATTCTGGCTTGCACTGTCCTTTCCACAGACTTCTTTAACTTTGCATTCTCTGCAATTCTCCAATGCTTGTGAGGGTGCTGCTAGGTCACAGGCCACCTTAGAAGAGTGGTGACTCTCCTTTGGAACCAAAGCATCAATGCTTCAAGAAAAATTGGAAATAAGTGCTAGGCTTGTGGTGAAAGAACACAGATTTTCCATTCAAGTTAAATATAGGGGGGAAACCCTAACTTTTTCTCAGCTGGACCCAGTTTCTGTGGTAAAATCATAGCCACATGGCCCCTGCCATGTTTCCTACGACACGATTGTATCTCTGTCTCCTTTGCTGTGCCCCCTTGGGCTGTCAGGCACACAGCTGCTGGGACTTTTTCCTCTTCCCATCCCCACCTGCCATGGGAGTGGGAAGGCTTCCACCTCAGAATCCAGCCTTCTCTCTTCTCCAGCTTCTTCGTTTACCACTGGGCCTTCTCTCTTTTCTTTTGTTCAACCTCTTGTAAGGTCTCCTGTGTGTCCCTTGGTGCCCACATGATAAAATCCAAATGCATTTTTTTTTTTTAAAGAATGAACGTTCACTTCAAAATCACCCTTTCACTATTTTGACAAATATTCAATGATACGGACTCTGCATCACTGAGCATACGGCACCGTTTCTTCTTGTTCCAGTCTCGGTGAACATCTCCAGCTTGGCCCAGACATGGAGGCTTCTTTCCTTCCTCCTGCAAAGCCCCTTCCTTTTTCTCTGCCAGGGAGTTCCTACTCACTTTCCAAACCCATTTAAACATCACCTCACTATGAAGTCTTTTTTGACTCCTTCAAGAGTTAGCCTACTTATGATTTCCTTTCAATCTGTTCATATTTCTGCTGTTTACCTTATTTCCTCCCTCCCTTTCTCCTCTTCTTTCACCCCTTCCTTCCTTTTTCTAATTCTCTTTGGTCTTCACTTGGTTCTGAACACCTTCCGTCAAGGGACACATCTTATTTCATCTTTATAATATCCAGCTCCCAGCACCATGTCTGCCACATATAAAGATATGCTGAATGAAATTATTCAGTAAGAGTAGGATGTCCTGCGACTAAATTACATGAAGCAGTGAGCAAGTCGTTGAGACTCCAGGCTCTGCACTCGTACCATGTGGGTTTAAACTACAGTCATACTACTTCTAATTGTGTGAACTTGTACAAGTTATTTTGTATCTGTGCCTCAGTTTTCTCATCAGTAAAATGGGTGTAAAAACAGGCCTTTCTTTATAGAACTCTTCGGTGATAACTAAAAAACAAATTTGGTTTACTTCAAAATAGTGTTCATTCTTTTTGTGACTGGACTCCTGAGAGTACATGTGGAAAACAATAGCATAGGGAATCTTGAGAAGAGGGTGAAAAAAATGGAGGAAGATCTGTGGATAGAGAGGAAAGGAAGATGAGTCAGTGCTACTCTATTAAATTTTTCCTACCGCAATTTCCATAAATTAATCAGATTTATCACTTAAAATCCACACTTCTCTCCCTAACTATAGTCTGAGTTAATCTATCCATTGATTTTATAGTTATCAATAGTACAAAATAAACCTGAACAGTGATAAGTGCTTTCCCTGCCGAGAGACTCACATGCCATGACCCCGCAGCATCAAAGTTGAGGCCTCGAGGCCAACACCATTTCCCACCCAGATAAAACAAAAAGAGAGGCCCCAATGGGGATGCTGCTGAGCTGAGAAGTGGAGGCATGGGTGTTTGACCTCGCAGACAATAAAAGTCAGGTAACCGAAAGAGACCCTAATCTAGACAGACAATAGAACTAAGAGTGGAGATCATTTTGCCAGGCTAGAATATGAGATTGACATAATCAAGCTAGTATTAGTCGGAGTAGGCTAAAGCAAGTACAAACAGTCCCCAAATCGCAATGACTTAATAAAAGTTGTTTTGTTTTATTGTTCATGTCACATTCTCTTTAGGGAAGGGTTAAAAGTAGACTGCTTCATGAAATCATTCAGGACCAAGGTTTGTTCTACCTAATCACTCTGGGACCTCAGATCCAACACCGGATCCTGGTGGACAAGGAAAGAGAGAGAGAGCATGAAGGACTTCATGGCAAATCTTAGGGGCTAGGCCTGTGTTCAGTCACATTGCTATACTTAATACAGAGGAAGCTTGGTGGTGGTGGTGGTGGTGGGGAGGGGGGTGTAAAATGCAAAGCCCTAAATTTAAGTTCAAAATGTCAACTTTACAAATATATAGAAAATCTGACTTAGCTGTGAAAAAAGAAATATGGAGCTGAAAAAATTGTGAGGTTTGGTTGATCATTACATTACTGTTAGTCATGAATACTTTTGACTTTTAAAATATGAATACAATAACCCTGGCCAGGTGGCTCAGTTGATTAGACTAGGGGTGTCGAACTCAATCAGAGAAGGGGCCAAAATCTAAAATCCAGCCTAAATCGCGGGCCGAATGGTTTACTGAACAGTCATAAACTGTCATTGTGATGGAAACGCAGCGGAGTGCAGTGATGACAGCGCGTTGCGGGCCACATTGCAAGGCCTGGCGGGACGGATTTGGCCCGCAGGCCTTGTGTTTGACACATGTGGATTAGACCATCATCCCAATATGCCAAGGTTGCAAGTTCAATCCCAGTCAGAGCAATATTAAGAATCAACCAATGAATGCATAAATAAATGTAAAGATTACAATACTCAAGTGCATTAATAAAGGAAATATGTATAGTAGAAAGATTATCAGCTTTCTCCATCTGTTGCTTAACTAAGTGTCCTTGACTAAGATACTTAAATTATCTGAATCTCAGCCAGCTTAGCTATATAGGACTAAAGTATGTGGAGTGTATCAGTTAACTACTGCTATGACTATGCATATGAAAATACCCCAAAACTCAGTAGCTGAAAACAAGAATCACTTATTCTCATGCATCTGTAGGTTGGCTTGGTTAGTTATATTTTTGGATGCAGGCCTGTAAGGGGGTCATGAGGTCTTTATTCCAATGATGTGTCTCCTGGGGCACAGGCTGTAAGGAGAAACCTGCAGCTACCTGGGAAAGCAACTCTAAAGGTGAATGCAGAGATGCAAGAGACAGTGGAATAATGCAATGACTTATGAGATCTTGGCCAAGAACTGGCACACTGTCACTTCTGTCCATATTCTGTTGTCCAAATCAAAGTTACATAGCCAAGTCTAATATCAATGGTGGAGGTAAATGAGCTCCCTCTATATGAGTAAGCAATACTGCAAAGTCTAGGGCTATTGTAATTAGATGAGAATGAGGAGTCAATATAATACACTATATTTGGAAGATACTAGTGATGATTAAAAAATATATAAAGCATCCAGTCCCAAGCCTGGCAACACAGGGGCTCAGAAAAGAGGCACTGTGATGATAGTTATGATGATGATGATAATGCTGTACATATTCAGATGTTGTATCCTAGTGTACTCTCAGTAGCTCAGAGGATACCCACTGGATTGTGTTTAAGTTGGATTTTAAAAAAGAAATATATTCACTAGCTAGATTGCAAGCAGATAAGGTGGAACATAAAGGGCCTGGGGAATCTGGAAACTGTACTAAAGGAACTAAAAATATTTAGTCCAAAGAAGAGTGGCCCATATGAAAAGTAAATGCACCCAAATACCAGAAGGGCTATCTCACTGCAAAAGGAATAAACTTGTAGAATAATGGAAGGAACTGTGAGTCTGGGGAAATTCTCTTAGAGTTAAGTAGATAAGAGTGGCCCATGGACATTTGCTGGGGACAAGCATAGCACAGGCTGTCTGCTTGCTGAGCAAAAACAAAGACATGGGAGGTAGAGTGGTGACCAGAGCCATTTTCCACAGATGAATGGAGGAGCTGCAGGGAGTGGTTGAGAGGTCAGAGAAGAGCTGAGGTTTCTGTACTTGGAAAAACACAGATCTTAGCTCCCTTTTCATTTCCTTCTACCCTCTCAGATCCACTGATCCTCCTTCCAACCTGTCTGTTTGCATTTCATGTTGATTCTACACAACTCGCAGTGCCCTCTCCAAACCCTGGAGTCCCAACATGACAGTGTGAGATTCCATAAACATTGGTCTCTTCCTCTCCTATAAGCTTGAGTCTTCTCTCCCAATCAGCCTTAATTAAACTGTTTGAAAGCTGCAGCTTGATTTTAATTAGAGCAAAATTGGGAAGATTAGAATGAAATTGGCCAATCATTGTTTACAGGCCATTGTGTGAGAATACAGCAGGCTGTTAAATTACCTCCATGCCAGGCTTCTTGAATTCTTCCAGACAGGACGAGAGACAGGGGCTGTGGTCATCATGGGAGGGCTGGCCTCCATTCTGCTCCTGTGCCCTCAGAGGTTCAGGGCCCAGATATTTAACCCATGGCTCCTGGATGGAAGCCTTCCTGCCTGTGGATTTCTCCCAGTCACAGTGGAAAACAGGGCAAAAGTATTTCCTGAGAAGTATGATAAAGGTGTACAGTGGTCTCTGAACTTGCACATAGGTCACAGACAAAGGCAGGAAAGCATTCACAGCATGGCCTGGGATCTCATCACACTCTATTGCTGATCAACTGAGACTGGGTCATTTTCTCAATTTCTCTGTCACTTCATTTGTTAACCTGTAAAGGTTAATAGTTGAGTAATTATATTTTCTACTCCTCCTTTCTAAGGTCCTTGTATAGATTAAATAGTTGAGCATATGTGAAAATTGTGTACAAATTTTTAAAAAATCTAAAAGAAAGCTTTATACCAATATTACTAGTAGAGGTTATGATGTTTATTACAATTTTTCTTGATAGCTTAAATTAATGGTGTCCTATTCATTATAGCAGTAAAGGCTCTAATAGCCAAGTACATTACAATAATGTGATATTGAGATAGGAATCTCCTGATGATGTAATGTGTCTAGAAATACTGCCTTCTATACAGGAGCCAAAACACCACAGATCCCTCAGCTTCTAACATGTCCACTTAGAGAATATGAAACCATCACAGCTGAGTTGCCGAGGCAAGTAACTGGCATCCTTTATGTGTGTGTTGGCTCTGACTATTCTTATTCATGTGAGTTTTTCAAGATGAAGAATGTGAGCCCAGTGAAAAAGAAAAAGAAAAAGAAAAAGGGTAACATCTTAACTTGATGGGTTGGGTTCTGTGCTGGAAGCCACAGACCAAGATATGAGATATGTTAACAGAAAATGAGGACAGAAAAGCTGCTTTGTGTCTGGACATCAGTGGCCCAAAGATGAGCAGGGTTTATTGAGACTACTGCATCAAACTGGCAAGACTCAAGCTATTTGGGAAAAGGCAACTCCAAAAGAAAGGGAGTTTTTGAGAACAAAGATATTTGCATTTATCCGGAGCTGGCTGGAATGAGAGAAAATTTCCCATGGGACAGTGATTGACAATTAACATAGACCAAGTCAAGTCACAGAAAAAAATGACAAGGAAACTAAGGCCTTGGCTTAAGGCCAATCCATCCTTTTTGCTTCAAAGTTCTTAAATATTTTATTCAATAACTCATCATGTGTCTTCCTTAATTTTTCAAGAAAAACCAATCATATTTTTTTCTTACAAGATGGGTCATACCAAAATAACCATTTGGAGAATCCATAACTCAGTCCCTTTCAGCACTGCAATCCCTTTGAATACTGAAGTTTGGAGGAACATGCCCCCAAAACAGAGATTATCCGAAATAGGTCAGGGAAGGGGATTAGTCGCTACCACAACAGCACATTCTTTCTACCATTGCTTTCAACGCAGTGCTTGGAGGTGGGCATCCCAGGCTCCACGGCTGCCTTAAGACCTCTGCCAACTCTTCAGATCAGATCCTATTCTGAGAAATGCTGCCTGAGTTGGCATGTGGTGATGGGTTGGCTCTGCTGGAGGGAACATTGATTCCCTCCACAGTGAACCAGCCTGGAGTCTAACTCAGGAGGGACAAATGGGCTCTTGGCACTTGGAGCACATCCATACGGGTGTCCGGCCTAAAGAGTGGGGCACAGCCGGGGAGAGGAGCAGCTGCACACTCAGGACACAGGAAATGGCCTTTCCAAATTCCCATGTCAGTGGCCTTGGGAATGGGCCTGACCGGGCTCTCACACAGAGGGAAGGAGACGTCGATTAGAAACTGGTAACAGAATAATTCGGCTGTTAGGATCTCAGCACCACTGCCTGCACTATAGGCTGCAGGATTCATTACTACGACATGTCAGCCTCACTTGAGGTATAGCTTTGTTTTTGTTCCGAAATTATGGATTTTTTTTTCTTTCGTTGTTGTTGTTTAAATACTCTCTCCCTCAAGGCTTCCCAGGGAGGGAGGCTTCATAGGTAATGACTCTTCACTGGGAGCCAGATCAATGTTCTCAGTTTCCAAGCCCGAAAAGTGGTGCCTCAGCAGGGAGCTGCTGGAGACAGCACCTGGGACGGAAGACCCTGGCTGTGCTCTTTCTGAGTCTTTAATCGCCAGGAGGTGGGACCCTGTGGGGGACTCTCGCTGGCAGCATTCTCATTGACCTTGGGTAACATGAAGGAACACAGTGCTGGGGATGGTTGCTGCCATTACAGTCAGGAGCTGGGGCTGGGAGGCATCCCTTTTCACTTACATCTTTCAAATTAGGAACACCTTGATCCATTTAGTATTGTCATGGAGACACTTTTGCTGCAAACCCAGAGCTGGCACAGGCCCAGGTCCCAAGCCCCCAGGAGCTCCTGTTGCCTGAGGCTTGGCATGCCTGTTCAGCTCTCCTCCTGCTGGATTCTGGGAAAATCCCTAACCTCATATACAGCCAGAAGCATGGCTTTTTGACAATTTGGACCATTAATGCTAAGCAGTTGGGGACCAAGATAACTACAATCATTTCAGAATATAGCCAGAGATCGAGATTTTTGAGTTAGAGCTCAAATCTTCTGAGTGTCAGTGTGTACAGCTGCTTTATTTAACACACTGAGGTTTACCCATCAAACTGGATTACACCTTTCCTAAACTTTGTTGTTATTAACCATTCTATGGGTATGTTAATAAGCCTTTGTCATAAATATGTGTTGTTCACTCTGGGCTAATCTAAAATACAATGGGAAAGGACTCAACTTCTGGTAATTATAGTAGGTTACTGAAGGCCCTTTTGGAGAGCAGTGTGAACACTTTTGACAGGTCAAGTCCACATTAGAGAGCTCTGGGCACCTTTGGCTTAACCTGTGAGCCCCTGGTGAACTGGCTTCAGCTGTTCCAACAGCACTTTCCAAGGGGGGCGTTCCTGTGTTTGAAATGTTTGCTTTCTCAGATTATTTACTGCCAACCAAACTCAGTGGGAGAAGGTTTTAGGAGAAATGGCTTAAGTGAAATGGAGATTTATTTGCTGTCTTGATTGAAACAAAGATGAAGGCTTCATTGAAGTAACATGTGCTAATTAATTAATATGTAGAAAATATCTTTTTCCTAAGGGAAAAGGAAACCTGGATTCTTTTATTACTGGAAAAGAACTACTAAATGAAAAATCAGAAACGAACATTTATTCTTTGAACAGTTCCAGCTGCTTTCCAGTATTGCCTCTGAGGTTTCAAGATGAGGCAAAGAACCAGATTAATATGTTCTATAATCATATATATATATACACACACACACACACACACACATATATATATATATATATATATATATATATATATTTTTTTTTTTTTTTTTTTTTTTAACCATTTTCTGACTCAAAACCACTCACAGACATCCCCCCCCCCCCATTATTTTAATTCCAGGAAGGGCTTTAAAGGGCAGGAAGAAACAGCGAAGTCGAAGAGAAAACCACTGGACATCCTCAGAGCCTGAATCTTCCTGCAGTTGCTAGACCTTATGACCAATTCATCCTAGTGCATATATTCTATGTGAAATGAAATTCACATCCCCCTATACACTCTTCCACTCAAAACCACTGCCCTTTGGAGCTTCTCAGGAGAGGTGCTATGAAAGGGTGGTAAAGATTTGATCATGGATCTAGACAACCTGTGTTTAAATTCTCACTCTTGAACCTACTAGGTATTACTTACTGGGAAATTAACTTACTTGTGCCTCAATTTCCTCACCCATAAAATAAAGGTAATTATATTTTCTCCCTTATAGTATTGTTTTAAATATTATATTGGTTGGTACTTATAAGATGCTTGGAATGCCTGGCACATTCTAAGAATTCATTAAACGTTAACCCTTATTTTTTTTATTAGCTCATAAAAAGCTTCCCAAGACAGTATCATCCATTTTTCTAAGTCCTTGTTATTCTGTGTTATATTTTCCTGAGCATTTAAAGGAGTTTGAATTAGGTCTTTTCTCTGATTTCTCCCGTGGTACCCTGTGTAGGGTCTTGATTTTTTTTTCTAGGGCTTAATTTCTCCTCCTACAAATGTGTGCATCGAAGCCACCTTAATCCAAAAAGGTTTTGCTTCAGTGTATATGTTGCACTGTGTTGTAGAAACACAGTAAACTTATGTTTTGTGTAGATAATTAAAAGAATGAAATGTTCCAGGCAATGAAATATTTTTGTTAGAAGATAGTAAACATTTAAAAATAATTAAAATGCGATAAAATACACTTAACCTAATTTACACAAGGTAAAATAGCGTTATAGAAACAGCAGTCTGGTATTGACTTAATCTTAGCTCTGCCACTTACTGGGTGACGTGTAAATTGCTTTCTTTACTCTCTGGCTCTCATTGTCTATTGTCAAAATCATCACAGTTGTTGTGAATAGGACTGGGGGAGGGTCCGGACACTAGCTTTTTGCTCCGATTCTAGTACCAACTGGTTATATTGCTTCAGACAAACCACTTCCCTCTCTGTATCACGATTTTTTCCTAACATAAGGTGATTGTAATAGACCTTCCCAACCCCTATGCATGCTGGCGCTGGAGGTGCTGCAGATGGGTTACAGTTGTGTCCATAGATTGATGCCCTCAGCCCCTGAGGCAGATATGCAAAATCTGAGGTAGCAGAACTAACTGCCTGTGCTGGTCTTCTGTGGACTGAGCAACCTTGTTCACTTTTTCCCAAAACAAACAAACAAACACCAGCTTTTAGTTTTATTGATCTATTTTGTTGACTCTTTAGTCTCCATGTCTTTCATTTCTACTCTGAGCTTTGTTGTTTCCTTCCTTCTACTAACTTTGGGCTTAGTCTCTTCTTTTCTACTAGTAGTTCTTTGAAGTAAGGTTGCTTTTTTAAGATAATTTTTTTCATAATATATGCATATATTGTTAGAAACTTTCCTCTTAGGACTGCTTTTGCTGCATCCCATAGTTTTTATATTTGTGTTTTCATTTGTCTCATTACAAATGAAATACACACACACATAATTTCCCCTTATATCCTATTGTTTGTTTAGGAGTACATTGTTTAATCTTTGTGTATTTGTAAACTTTCCAGTTTTCTTATTGTAATTGATTTCTAATTTCATAGCATATGGTCATAAAAGATCATGATGAGGTGTCAACCTTCTTAAGTTTATTAAGATTTGTTTTATGGCCTAATGTACGATCTATCCTGGCAAATGTCCCACGTGCACTTGAGAAGAATATGTATTTTGCTGTTGCTGGGTGGAATGCTCTGTAGGTCTCTGTTAAGTCCATCTAGTCCAACGTTTCTTTGTTAATTTTCTGTCTTGATGATCTGTCGATTATTGAAGATGGGTTATTGCTATCCCCTTCTATTATACTGCTGTCTATTTCTCCCTTTAGATCCGTTAATGTTTGATATATATATTTAGTTGCTCCTATGTTGAGTGCATACATATTTATAAAAATTATATCTCCTCAATGAATTTATATATATATATATATATATATATATATATATATATATACTATAAAATGACCTTTTTTGTCCCTTGTTACAATCCTTGGTTTTAAATCTATTTTTTTCTGGTGTAAGTATAGCTTCCCCAGCTTGTGTGTGTTTGTGTGCATGTGTGTGTGTGTTTGTGTGTGTGTGTCCATTTTCATGGACTATCTTTTTCCATTCTTTCAGTATATATGTCGTTAAAGCTGAAGTGAGTTTCCTGTAGGCAGATTGTAATTGGGTCTTGTTTTTGTTTCATTAAAACATTAAGCTACTCTATGTCTTTTTATTAGCCAGCTAGCAATTTAGAAATGAGATCAAGCGACTGTTTTTCACATGCTAGTGAGATTTTGGATAAAAACACTTTTGACAAGTACCCTGTACTTATATTAAAGTTTAGCATTTTATGCACAAAAGACATAAATAATAATATATTATTATGGACTTCCCTGCTTAAATAGCGCCGACAGCAGGAATTTTAAGACTTTGTTAGAACTGTAAATTATTAATCATCCCTTTTCTTTTGTTTCCCTGGTAATGTTTGGCCTGGGCCCCTCCTCTCTGTCTTTGTCTCTAGATTTAGATGTGGGGATTCTATAGCCTCAAATGGGGCGTGTTTTTTTAAAATTTATTTTGAATTATTTTATTCCTTTGCACCCCTATCATTTGTACTTCATGGGTATGTGGAAAGATTAGACCAAGGCTTAGCACTGTCATGAGGAGAAGAGTTGGGATGGATAATAAGATTGAGAAGATACTAAGGCAGTGAAGCTGGTCCTTACTTGTATAATTACAGAGGTATGAAAAACTCTTTTCTTACTAATGGATATGATCTTTCACATTTCATCCCAGGACAAAGACCCCTCCTTGGAAATCTTGGTTCCCTTTCAAATACAAACAATTCAGTGAGGGGGGGGGGGCAAAGCATAAAGATTAAAATTCTAGATGGCACTGGAAATGAACTTTGCCTCTTCTAGAATAGGGCTTTTCATAATGTGGGTCCCCTGAGTTCCTTTCAGGATGTCCATGTTGATATTTACACTGAAGATCCAAAAACAAACATAAATAAAACCTCTAGCATCTAGTTTGAATAAAGGCAGTTATATCAAATGACACCAGTGGTCATATATTCTTAATCATTACATATTTGCTTCTATACATACACATATGCACATGTACGCTAGTTTTATGTAAGAATTCTTTTGAAGCAGTAAAACTCATTAATTTCATTGGATTATGACCCATGAGCACATGTCTTTTTAATCTTCTATATGATAAAATAGGAGGTGCACATAAAGCATGTCTGAGTATACTGAAGAATGACAGTTGATGGTTATCTCAGGAAAAAGTACTTTTGTGATTCAGTTGTGAGCTGAACTTGCCACTTTTTTTATGGAACTAATTTTTTCTTGACAACCAACAGACAAACCATGGTTATTCAGACTTCAGTGTTTGGCAGACATTTTCTCAAAAAAAATATGCAGGAAGCCTGCCTCTTTAAGAAAAACAACTGACAGTATTTATTACCGATGATAAAATTTAAGCTTTCAAACAAAAAAAAAATAGAATTTTGGAGAACTCCTATTTGTCACCATGAGCTTGACAGTTTTCCAATATTTGAAGACTTTTCTGATGAGATTGGTGGTAATATTAATGAATATAATGTTTTGATATTATATAATGAAAAGTGTCAAAATGTGGAAGATCTGAATAACTCAGTGTTCCCATATTTTCCAGATGACTAATGCATGATGTTACAAAATCAGAAGGGTAGAAAGATCTATTCAAAGAACAATGTGGAACATTGGATTTTAATGTAACAGAGGAGGAGTTCATTGATATGGGTTCAGATTGCACACTGGAACTAACTGTTAAGAAACTATGTTTGTTAATCTTAGTATGGCACCATAGAAGAACATACACAACTATCATAACAGATTGAGTGCAGAAGCAAATCTGACTATGCAATCCTCACCTGCTCAGCTAGATAGTGAAGATATCTGCAAAATGCAGTGATGCATTTCTTCTTGCTGAATTAGGTTTGTTTCAGAACATAGTTATTGTCATAAAAATGTGTTATTTATGTGATATGTAATGTAAAATAAATATTTTTCTGTTCTTATTTCTAAAATGACAATTAGCAATAGATGTAAGCCACATATATAGAGAGAATTCAATCAATTCGAAGAGTATGAAGGGGTCCTGAGACCAAAACATTTGAGAACTATTGTTCTACACCAACATCTGACTTTACAAAGAGGTAACTGAGGCCGTAACAGGTGATATATCCACTCACATGGGGCCAACTGTGACTAGATTCTATCTCTGAAAACCGCTGTTTGCATTGCTTGTTTCCCCTACTACACTACTACCATAACAACCTTCACATGAACAAGGTGGTCAGCTACTCTCCAGTAAGCAAGGATAGGAAAGTAAGTTGTGATGGAGGCCAGCTGAGAAAGCCTTTCTCACAGCCTGGGGAATGAGAGGCCGGGGAGGCCAAAGGGCCTCTTTCAGGCAGTGGGCGTATCCGTCGGGAGATGTGGGCTGAGACAGATGAGCAGGTTCCAGAGGAAGAAGAACATGACCTACTGTGGACTGTGTGCCTCTTTTCCAGAATACAATGACCTTTTCTTTATCCTTCGACCTTGCCTCCAGGGAGTTTGCCCGTTGGAAAGTGAACAACTTGGCTCTGGAAAGGAGAGACTTCTTCAGTTTGCCACTGCCTCTTGCCCCAGAGTTTATCCGAAATATCCGCCTCCTGGGAAGGAGACCCAACCTGCAACAGGTTACCGAAAACCTGATCAAAAAGTACGGCACCCATTTCCTACTTTCAGCCACCCTTGGAGGTAAGCAACACTATGATCCTGCATGAATTGTCGCCAGGTTGTTTAAAATAGCTTTAAGGTCCACTGAGTATAGCTTCAATAGTCTTCTTGCATCTTTTGTTTTTCCTGGCCTATTGCCTGAGAATTGTCTCCTTTCTGGTGCCTTTGAGAACAGTATAGCTTCTTAATATCCAAACTCATTCCAGAATATTGCTGTTTGCTTCTCAGCATCTTCCTGAGAAGGGGGATGGGATAAAGAGGTTGGGAGACACATAGACTCCCACAAACCCTTGCCAGCAGGGGGTGCTCTCAGTTTCCTTTTGACTGAGCCAATTAACTGAAGCTTCTCCACATCCCTATATTTGCTGTGGCTACAGTTGCCAGGTCCATGGGCAAAGAGGGAAATGTCTGTTGAGTCCCTGACCCCTCTTCCTCTTTTATATAGATGAGTGACCACACACCAATTCTAATAATTCTGAGCTGGAGGGAGGCTAAAGTGGGGGTGGGATGGTGCAACTTTGGCTAGGACCCTGGGCAGAATCAGAAGCTCTAGAGAGACAGAGTTCTCTCTGCCTGGCAGAAGAAAACAGGATTTATTATAACATTTAGCTCACTGTCTGATGGACAAAAAAGAGCTCTCTGAGGGGTCAGGCCAGCTGCTGCATGTGGTAGGTGTTGAGTGTTTGAGGGGAAAGGGCCCCTTAAACTTCAAGGCTTCTGCCCTTTTGGAGCCTTTTGGAGGGATTATAAATATCCATGGCAACTTCTCATAAACAACTTAAGAGGAAGAATTTTATATCCTCAGGTAGATGCCTGAGATAGAGATCAAAAGAGGATGCCAAATGGATAAACTGAATGACAAGGGGGAGCTTTGGGGAGACATATGGAACTAAGAAAAGGAAGGAGGCCTCTCAGGTGTGATGTCTGTTGTCCTATGATAGTCGGTAGAGATTTCTCTAAATATGGTAAGGGAAGGGGAAGAGGCCATCTGCAGGAGTAATAGGCTCTTCCTTAGCTCCGTCTATTCTGGCCAACATTTCAGGTTCTTATTGGTAGGGGAGGAGGGAGCAGAAGGCCTCATCAATGAACCCACGTTGTTTGCTATAGGAGAAGAGTCTCTGACCATTTTTGTGGACAAGCGGAAACTGAGCCGAAAGACAGAAGCAGCAGGAAGTGCCCCTACAGCTGGTGGCAGTGGGAACAGCTCAGCTGTGTCCCTGGAGACCCTGCATCAGCTGGCAGCCTCCTACTTCATCGACAGAGAGAGCACCCTGCGGCGGCTGCATCATATCCAGATAGCCACAGGGGCCATCAAGGTAACGGTCTGAGAGGCACTGGGGAGGCTAGAGTCTTAACCAACTCCATGTGTAACCGGCCTGACCGATTGAGGGGGAAGGACGTTTTTCTCACAGAAGCATATTCAGGCCTAAACATGCTCCAGGTCTTCATTCTGCCACAAACACTCATGTAGATCTGCTCTGAAGCTGACTCCAGCTGAGGGGCTATAGAGAAAGGAAGCAAGGCCCCTGCTCCCCCAAATAGTAGGGGATAGAGATAATAAACAATCAAATATCAGCAAAGTAATTTCAGATAATGATAAAGTTAAAAGATAGTCATAAGGTACAGATTTTCTGGGGTGAGAGAAGGGAGCAGGTAATATTCACCAGTTTGGTAAGGGGAGGACACCTTTGGTCTATATGTGGAGGCTGAGATCTGAATATAGACTGTATATAGACCTGAGGGAAGAGTGTTCAGGCAGAGGGAACAGTAAGTGCTGAGGCCCTGAGGCAGGAACCAGCTTGGTGGTTTGGTGGAACACAGAGAAGACTGCTATGACTACGGTGAGATGAACAAGAAAGGTGCTGGTACAAGATGAGGTCAGAAGTAGGCTGGAGCCAAATTACGTGGCCATGATAGAGAACTTCAAAGTACAATGGAAGACAACCAAAGTGTTTGAAGCAGAGGAGCAATATGATCATACATGTTTGGAAAAGATCAATATTACTGTAAATTTAGTAACTATAACCTCCATCCCACTATTTCTACTTACATCTACCAGAGTTCTAGGAAAGTTCATATTGTTTTAGAGAAAACTAGTAAGAATACTTGAGAATACTGGATTTTTAAAATTCAAAATATAAAATTAGGGTGGCAAATAAGGGCCATCTAATCTTATATCCTGCCTTTATCCTACCCAAAATTCATAGGGAAGTCCCATTTATTTATTTATTATTCAATAAATATTTTGAACACCTTCTATGTGTCAGTCACTCTTCTTGATACTGATAATCCAAGAGTGAACAAAACATATTAAGTCCATGATATTATGAAGCATAAATTCTAGTAGTAGAGACATAATTAAATAAATATGCCATGTCAAGTGAGATTATTGGTATGAAGAAATGAAACCAGGGAAAAAAGGATAATGGAGACCCGGTGCTTTAGGAAATGTTATTTAAGGAGATATTTGAATGAGGTGATGAAGTAAGCCACATGTGCCTCTTAAGAGAGAGCATTTTAGAAGGAGAGAAGAGCAAATGCAATTGCCCTAAAATGAGAGTGTTCTTGGTGGAACACCATATGAGTGGAGTTAAAGAGGGATGAAGTGGGAGATGGCACAAGTGGTTGTATGCACAAGATCATGAACATTACTGATTAGTGACTGCTGCAGTGGTTGAGGTGAGAAATCATGGTAGCTTGCTCGGACATAGCTGGCTATAAATAAGCAGTGAGAAGTTGGAAGATTTAGAATGTGTTTTGAAGATAGAGCCTACAGGACTAATCATGAATTAGAAGAAAGGAATCCAGATTAACAGCAAGATTTTTGGCCTGAGCAACTGGAAGAACAGCAATTGCATTTGGTAAAAAAGGGTCACCCTGGGGGAGGTGCAGATCTGAAAGGAGTGAATCAACAGTATGGTTTTTAACATATTGAACCTGACATTTCTATTAGACATCCAAGTAGAGAAATCTAACAGTCAGTTGGATATCAGCACCAGGATTTCAAGAGAAAGGTAATGATTGGATATATAAATGTGGCATACAAATATATACACATGCATGGTTGATATTTAAACCTAGGGGAAAGAATGAGATGCGATCACCCCAGGAGTGATTGTAACTGGTAAAGTGGACCTGGGGCTGAGCTCCGAAGCACATCAATACTCAGAAATGGGAAAGAGGCAGAGGATCTGACAAAGGAGGGTGAGACAAAGCAGAAAGAACCAGTCAGATCATAAAGCCATATGAAGAAAGCATGTCACAGAAGCAGCAGGCAACTGTGCTAAAACGCTGTTGAGCAGTGAGGTTGAGAATTGCTATAAAGGCAAACAGAAAAATGGACGTTAGCTGGACAGTGATATGGGATCAAGTGCTTTTGTTTTTCAGATGAGAGATATTCTGGAATGCTGGTATGTTGATTGAAATGAGTCAGTAGAGAGGGAGAAAGTGATGATGTAAAAAGAGTTAGGCGATGATTGCAAATGTGATTGAGTAGATGAGAGAAGTTGATATTCCGTGCATGGATAGATGAGTAGGTCTCACATAGTAGCATGAACACTCACTCCATCCTTTGTGGGCAGTACGGAGTACTCAAGGACAAATGCAGTGGGATGGCAGAAGGGGGCGGGGTAGGAAAGGAACCAGCAGTTCTGGCCTGATTGATTTCACTTCCTCCATGAAACAAGAAACAAAGTTCTTGGCTAAAAGGAAAAGGAACTGTTGAGAAAAATGCATGAAATGGTCTTTTCAGAGAGTGGGAGTTAGGTATGGAGTCAGTTGATGAGATAAATGTAATGGGCTGTTGAGCAGCACTGGATGCCCATTTGAGACTCATTGTAATAATTATAACATGAAACCTGTCAGCAGAGTTTTGAGTTTTATCAGCTACATTCAGCACCTCATATTTAGCCATGCTAGAATAGATGAAGAGTTGGATTTAACCAAGGTATGTGTGTGTGTGTGTGTGTGTGTGTGTGTGTATGTGTGTGTGTGTGTGTGTACAAGATGAAAAAAAATTTGCAAGGGAGCTGAGTATAAAAAGGAGTGAGTAGCCGGGACCGGTTTGGCTCAGTGGATAGAGCGTCTGCCTGTGGACTGAAAGGTCCTGGGTTCGATTCCGGTCAAGGGCATGTACCTTGGTTGCAGGCACATCCTCAGTGGGGGGTGTGCAAGAGGCAGCTGGTTGATGTTTCTCTCTCATCGACGTTTCTAACTCTCTGTCCCTCTTAATTCCTCTCTGTGTAAAAATCAATAAAAATATTTAAAAAAAATAAAAAGGAGTGAGTATAGTGAGGAACTAATGGATTTGAGAGCATTAAGAAGTGACAAAAAGTAAAAAAAGTGGTCAGGTCAAAAACTTAGAACTCTAAGTAGGATTCTTCCACATTTATGTTTAAATTATTGTTGACATTAGGTAGATTTGATGACTTGTTAGAGGAAAGAGACTAGAGGAAGCACAAATGTGTGTTGCTTAATATTGAAGTTATAGAGGGAGTGAAATTCAGGTTCTGGGGTATGGATATGGGTGTGGGTAGCTAAGATGGGGTTGAAAGACAAGATGAGGAGGTGAGGTGAGGAGGCCAGAGAACTGAGAGGCCAGGGGATTAAAGAAGGGTCATCAACATGGGTGCTGAAGTCAACAGGAAGGATGCAGATGTGATGATGGTAGGAATGATGGTGGTAAGCAAGCTTAATGTTGAAAATCCTCAGTGAGTGAAAGTGAGTAAAGGAAAAATAGACTGCAACAAGGGGGAGTAGAGGGTGACAAAGTCCTGATGGTCCTAGCTTCCAAGAAGCCAGAGGTCATTTAGAGAGGAAAGAGAAGCAGGTTCAGGATATCACAATGGCAGACTCATCTGACTTCCACATCCAGGAGAGCGAGCTATGGGAAAACAGCCACTACTAGAGAAGACTGCTGGGGAAGTTGTGTATTCGGGATCTGCTAGACTGTGGCCAGTGCAAAAGGTGAGGAGAACTCTTGAGAAGAGATTGAGGCTATAGGGGATCTTGCTGAGAACTGATTATTTCAAAGGGCACGATGGAAGGGATTAGATTAGGAATGGACAGTGTCTGGACTGAGTCTGAGAGAGGAGGATGACTGAAGTTGGCAGGGATGTCAGGTACATTTGGGATGCTAATGTCTCAGGCAGCTTTTAAAAAAAAAAACTATCAGTAGCGTGGAGTGGGTTTTACTAGGAACATAGAACTCTATAGAAACTTCTCTCCATCTTTAGTCCTAAACTGTGTCCAAGTTAGAGAAGAATTGGTCTTACCCAGAAATTAAAAGTAGACCAGGATCAATAACTCAAAGATCCTATTAATGTTCCTTCTTATCCTTTGACTTGACCAACTTTCCACTTTTAAAATCCCTTCATAGCATCATTCCCTCTTTGCCTGAATATATTCCTTCATTCATCATCCATAATTGCCCCCTTACACATATTCATTTGCCCTTTGCCTCCTGTTCATGTCCATTGCTATTCTGTTCATTCAGGATCTTATCAACTCTTACCTGATCTTCGTGCATTATCCTTTTAACTAGTCTTCCTGACTTTATTCTCAGCTGTTCTTCCTGATCCACCCTCTATGCTGCTTACAGGAGTGAAAACCATCAAATAATATCACCCCCTTGCTTAAATTCCTTCAATGGCTGCTGACTGTACATGGAACAGAGCCCAAACCACTGTACCCCAGCCAGGGTTGCATTGTAAGTCAACGGAAAAAACACGGGCTGGAGCCCAAGAGTCTGCCAGGCTTTGAACAAGTTATAAAACTTCTCTGAACCTCAGTCTTCTCATCCTAAAACTGTTGAACAATTATAATAATTTCTACCTTGAAGGATTTCTGTGAAGATCAAATAAGAAAATCTATAGAAAGCATGAGCAATAGCTCAACTGGAGGTTGAAAAGGGATAACTCCTCTTCTTCTTAACAAAAAGATAAGGCCATTGAAGTGTTATCCCCACTGTCTTTATAGTTTCATCTCCAAATCATCCTTTTACATTCTTCTGGACCCGTTTTCCCCCAGCCCTTCACTTACCATTTATACCGTGAAACCAATCCTATCTAATTACCAGTCTTTATTCAAATATATCATGGTCTATGTCTCCTCCCCTGGTATCTGCTGTTTGGTTTGTTTACAAAGCTTGTCTGTTCACCTGAGTGGCTCTTCATCATCCTTCTTTGATCAGCTCAGAAAGCTAACTCTTTTATGATGCCTTTCCTGACTCAAAAGGCAGATAAATGCCCCTCTTCAGTGTTTCAAGCACATGCCTCTTCTATGGGGCTTATCAGTTGAACTACAATTGCTAGCTAACATCATGATCTCTGAGATTATAAGGTCCGTGTGGGAGGGACTGGGTCTTACTCATCTTTGGTTCCCAGTAAGAGTACAGAGCTGGCCACATTTTAGGTGATGAGTAATGGGCTCTTATGGAACACTTTTATGTCAGGACAAAGATAGGCAGGTCAACCCTTTAAGGTGAGCAGAGCCAGGGGAAGGGATGCCAACACCTCCCTTTGCTTCTTAGCTTAGCAGTGACCTTGGACAGGTCAAACAGGTCTGTAGACATCACTAAGTTATGTAAAGATGAGGACTGGGAGGAGGGAAGATGGGAGAAAAACACTGTATGATCTCTGTTTTCTCATGGTTCTCTGAATTACATTCCATGGGAGAATCCAGTGTGCTCCTAACAGAAAAACTCCAGGCCAGTCAGCCCAGTGGAAGCTGATAATCATCTCACATTTTATGTGTTAATGGCGATGTTCCAAAAACAGGCTTCCAAGGATGGTGGTTACTTTTGATTACCCAAAATGTTCCTCTGAGAGCAAGGTGGACCCGGATCAGCACACACCTCTACTATTGGGCTTGGCATTTTATAATACAGCTTTTTACATGTGCATCTGTCTCCCACACCCATCGCGACAAAATGGCTTACAGTGGTGGGACTGCGGAGTGCACACAGTTCTGGGTCCCTTCACAGTATCTGGCATAGTGAGGCATGCAATCAAATGCTCGATAGGTGACAGTGGGCTGCATGGTTTAGTGAAAAACAAACTTACTCAAGTGAGAAGATTTGGGATTAGGTTTCAGCCTAGAAGCTTCCTATCTCTATGACTTTGAAGAGTCACTGAGCTCCCTAACATGGAGTTGCCAATGATTTGACTTACCCCTACCCAGGCTTATATTCAGTTGCTATGGCTACATAGTTACTAAAATATTAAAATACTTCCATCCTGGCTGATAAATGATCTTCACCACAACCTCCTGTGTGCCACCCTAACCATCTCACCCTCCAGATGTCACCCCTCACCCCATACCGGTAGTAACCAAAGGGCTAATGCACCTCAGGCTTCCAGAACCCTACTTTGCGATACCCTGTTCTTCCTGCCACAAATATTGTGAATGTTACCCCTAATTCTTAGCTGGAGTGATACCAAATGATATAGTTCACATGAAAACACTTTATAAACTATAAAGGATGACTACATATCCATCCTTCCCATAAGTGTCGGGATGTGATCAGAGGCATGAAGAAGGGGAGGGAGCCTGTTCCTCAGTCGCAACTCACCCTCATTTTAATTGAAGGCTGAGGAAGGACTTGGTGGGGGGTAGCTTGAGATGCTCCAGAGCCCCAAATTCAGGTGGATCTGGAGATGGCAAAAGGAAGTGGTTCTCACAAAGCATCCTAGGAGGGCTTTGTTCAAATTGCTCAAGGCAGCAGCCTTCCATTCAGTTTGCAGATCTTTTCGGCTCACTTGGCGGCCCTGCTCTCCCAAGCAGCCCCCACTGCTCACAATTAGAAGCCCATTTTAAGCTCGCAGCTCGGCAGGTGTCCCATCAGGTAGGGCAAGAGCAGCCGGAAGTGAAGGGCAAGGGGAGGAGAGTAGGCAGTTAGAATGATGGCTCGCTTGGTCTGGTATATATAAGGAAAACTGGATGTGCTAATGAACCTGAGATCCATCAGGGCGTCTGATAGCAGGCTGGTCTCTGTCAACAGACCAATTAGCACACAATTATTTCCCCTTTCTGAAAGCTTATCTGAGACACTCTTAGGACTTGGGTGCCTGAGTGAACTGCACTTTCCATTACCTCTGTATAATCTGCCGAGCAGCCTGCCTCTTCTATAGACAGAGACACAGGGCTCTCTGGACCAACCCTGCAGAGTCTCTGAGACTCCATCACTGGGGGCAGGGGGAGGTTATACTGCTTATCAAGTCCATGTTTAGGCACTGTCTGCAAGAGCACCCTCTCCAATGCCCTCTCTCCTCCTCACTTATCTAGGGAGGACAGAAGTGACTCAGAGCAGAATAGCAGAGGGAAGAGCAGTGACTTTGGGATCTAGTAAAATCATAGTGAGCCTTTCTCCCTCTTGGAGATCAGGCCTAGATCATTCCCTCTAATAGGAAATGAGCTTGAGGATCATGGTCATTGTCACTTCCCCATTCCTATCCTTGTGCCACAATTAATAAAATGAAGCTACTCATATTTGCTCAATAAATTACCTAACTGATTGTCCTCTGTGAAAATTACCTTTGATAATAGCAAAGTAAAGGTCAGAAAGACCATCTCTGGCAGCCCAGAATGTTAATAGGATGGTGGGAAGGCAGATGGATGGCTGGTAGGGAGGAAGGCTTACCAGTGGGACTAAGGACAGGAAGATGGCTGTTCTAGGTTTTCCTCCTTTGGAGTCATCTGTTCCTACAAAAAGTGTGTAGTTTCCTCTCTGCCTAGACCCGATACTGGTAAGTGGACCAGCTCAGTGATGGGTGAATGGCAAATCCAGTGCAGAACTGTGTGACCATGTGGTGCCAGCTTGCCTGGTGTTGGGAACCAGCAGGTCTTCCAAATACCTTGCCCAACATCCCACCTAGCCCTTCAACCCAAGCCATTCCACTAGGGGCAGGCTTCTCCAGAACAGGTGAGCTAGTCCTTACCTATGGCTCTTCTTACAGGGATTTTCATACCATATAGATAAAGAAGATTTCACTTGATATAAGGCAATGCTCAGCCTTCCACTTCAGTCTGGCAACTCACCACTTACTCACTCACTCACTCACTCAACTCAGCCCTTAATGCCCATCTACTGGGGAACACAGGCCCATGTATAACTGCCAGAACTTGGGGATTATGGAAACTTGCTTCCTCTTGTCTGCATCCTTGTGGCAATGATTGGGGCTTACACACTGTGAGTTCCGATTGTTCCTTGAATATTTGTTAAATAAAAAAATAAGTGAATGGGTAAGTTGGATGAATCCTAGCCCAGCAGGTGACTAGCTGTGTTACTTTGAATAAGTCATTTAAGCTCACTGGTCTTGGCTCTCTCATTTATAATACAAGGGTCCTACAATCTCAAGGCTTAACAATTTGTTTTACCTCAGGTTCACATTCAGAGGAGAAGGTAGATCACCAAAATATGCTGTTTAAAGTAATTGCTTTTAAGATTGATGTCATCTAAAGGGATTTAACTCTATTTTCTGCAGTCTATTGGCATGCCCTCACAGGAGACACAGGGGCACCAAACTGGAGTCTGGGGACTTAAGGGTTAAAATCCTCTTTGGGCTACTCAACAGTGTGGAACCTTGGGAGAGTGACAGTAGTGAGATTCATCTCAGAGGGTTACTGTGAAGGTGAAAAAGAATGATATTAGAGGATGAACTTGGAAAACTGTTGTTTCTACCCTTGTCATGGTCTTGTGTCCCATTTATGTACTGTGTCTATCATTGCCCCTTGGTCTTTGCAAGTATATCCTTTTCTCTCAATTCCCTCCCCATCCCACTCCTACTCATCCTTCAAGACCAATGTCTGCATCTGGCTCACCTCCTCCATGAAGCCTTCTTTGACTAATTTAAGTTACAATATCTCTCCCATCTCTCACATTTCAAGTCATTATCATACCAGCTCTCACTTGCCCCTTCTTTTTCTCAGAGTACCTTTCCCTCCCTTCTCTTCGTGTCCACTTTCTACTGAGCTTTAAGGACCAATTCAGTTGGTGTCTTCTCTGCTACTTCTTCCCTTGTTTTCTCTTTGTTTAGAACTATACCTTCCTCAGTAGCCATGACACACTGCTTCTGCTAGACTTGAACGTGTATCAGTCAGTTGTTTATGTACCTACTCCCCACTACAGGTATAGATGAGGACTTGGAGGAGGGAAGTTGATTGTAATTTCCTGACAATATAGTATATAATGTGTATATCTTTGTGCTCACCCCTCCTCCCCTTAAAGCCTGAAACCTACCACTCATAAATTCTCTAATTTACTGAGTACCTGGTATGTACAACTGTATTAACAGCTGCTGACAATATGAGCTTGCTTTGTGGAGCCTTTGGTGTGTGGAGGACCCAGACATTGTGAAATAGTCACAGCAAAGGATGGACTAGGGTGGCCTGCCTGCCTGCCGCTGAGCAGAGGTGCCCAGAGCTTGGAGAGGGGGTGAGAGATATCAGAGCAGACTTCGTGGAAGAACTTGGGGAAAGGCACACTATGAATATTTGATGAACTGCATGGAATTGAAATGGTGGCCGCTCAATAAATACTAGTTCATTGGTTGATTGATTGTGGGAAAAGCCTTAGAAGATCCTGAGAAGAAAAGGCCTCAAATCCCTATCGTTCTTATTACATAATTATTTCAGTGCATTTAAAGCTCCTCGTTTTTTATCTTATACTTTAAACATCAGGAGAAAACTGATAGGCCAACTTTATGATATTTTAAAATGACTCTGATGTTTTGGAATATTACATGGCTATAAGACTTTATGTATATTTAATATACTTAGTAAAATATGCAGTAAGCCCATGGCTGATTTTCTCTAAGGACTTCTCAGTGCCGAGGTGGGACTTAAATGTTTAATACTAATAATAATACTCATTATTCATATTTCTCTAGTGCTTTTCATCTTAGGAATCCGTCAAGCCTGGCAGCACCACAGTGATTGGCTGCATCTGGGCTCACCAGAAGGCTGACGGCATCCACATCTGGTCTCCCGTCTCCCTCCAGGGAGGGGAGGGTCCAGCTTAAAGGTGCAGCTTCCTCTGCCTATGGTGAATTTTCTCTTCCCTGACACAGATTCGTTCTGGCTCCCTCTGAAGGACTGCCCCTGTGTAGAACTGTTGCTTCCAGCCATGCCCCACAGATAGTCACTATCTTAGGACAAGGAAGAAAAGTGGTGCTAGGCTCTGAGGGTGGGGGAACACAAGCCATTCCTTTGGCTGGACACAGAGCCTGAGATGGGTGACTGGAGAGAGAGAAGGGCAAAGGGAGAGTCTCCCCTTGTTATGTAAACCCACGCTCTGCCCTTCCTGCTCTAGGTCACGGAGACCAGGACCGGCCCTCTGGGCTGCAGCAACTACGACAATCTGGACTCGGTCAGTTCAGTCCTGGTGCAAAGTCCGGAGAACAGAGTGCAGTTACTCGGTAAGCTGCACAGAGATGGTGTTCCACTCCTCACACCTGGTAAAACACATGGATCCCCAGGGAGTAAGGAAAAGTCCTACTGGACCCACCCATTTGCTCAAGCCCTTTTTAGACAAGAGTGACCGAGAGTTCTGGGACTGGTGGTTAACAACTTTCCAACTTCCCATCATTCATTTAAGAAAACTTCTGACATGATTTGCCCCACATCCAAGACCAATGCCACTGGACACCCCAAATCCAAAAACACTGTCACTATCCTACAGCAACAATGCATCCATCTTTATATCCCTTGACCTAGTTCAGCGATCTCCTTTGTTGCTTAAGGAACCTTCTGCTTTGTCTTGAGAACACACTGGGAACAGCTGGCCTTTGCAGAATGGTTATGGGGCCACCATCTCTAGCTCAATTAAGAACTATACAAACTATTGTACCACTGGTTACCCTGAAAGTAGTGCCCTGCTTTCTGTTATTAGTGGGCAATCTTCCTTGGGAGATCAAAGCGAGGAGGAGCGGGTGAGAGGAATGGGATCCTGGACTGAAGATAGAGAAGCAAGCAGGAAAACGGGAAAGCCAGAGGAAAGGAAAACGCCACTAGGTCAGGAGGCTGGAGGTGGGGCAGCCTCACTCCTGCTGTCTGTCCTCCAGGCACGCAAACGAAGTCAGACAGAGCTGTTTGGTAGTGGGAAAAGTTCATTTTTCTTAAGACCTAACTGAATTGGTCTCTGCTTAAGATATTATTGTCTCTGTATTATAAAATCAATAGCTCTCACCCAGGATCTATGATTACAAATTCCAGGCAACCTAAGTCGGATGCAACCCATAAATGCTTTAGGAATCAAGGAATAGATAACAAAGAGGAGTAAAAGACTCCTTTATTTAGAGGCACCTAAGGCAGTTAGCATCCCTCTTCTATGTCCCTGGGTGGGCTGGGTTGTTGTCTGGAAATTAGCAACCAGGGAAGTTCAGAATGTCTGGTGGTTCATTTGGAGTGGTTTAAGCCATTTAATTTTATAGCCCATCTCTCATGCAGACATTGCTCCGGGCACTTATTTTATAGCAGTGGGAAATGTTATGGTGAGGCAGAGGGAGGCGATAGGGGAGGTGAAAGGAGTGGACTTGTAGAGGGGTGGGTGTTGAGAGCATGCCTATGGACAGGGAGTGTGGGGAGGGCAGTTCTAAGGCCCCTGCAGGCACCACATCAAGAAAGGAAAATTCCAGAACAGTTCAGAAACGGGAGGGAGGCCTCGGACAAGAACACCAAACATCCACTGTGGCTGCAATTCTAACATATTTTGAATTGCTGAGACTGGGATACATACTTTGGGCTCTCTGATTTCCTGCCAAGGACAAGGTCAATGGTGTGAAAATAAACAGCTGGCAGACATTTGAGAAAAGGCGGTGCATCATATACAGAAATCCCTTTGTCCCTCAAAGTGTGCCTAGCGGGAGAGTCTCCTGACACAGGATCTCATAGTGTGCCTAATGGGGGGAGTTTCCTGCAGGTCTGACCTTGAACAAGCTCAGGCTGTATCTCAAGGCATGTTTGTCCCTCATTCATTCCTTAATATGTTTCCAACAGCTACTTTGTGTGGCTTGAAACTAACTAGGGGTATCTTCTACTACTTCCTGGTAAACAAATACCCACCACTGATGGGTGGGGAAACTGAAGCATTACAGCCAAGATCAGAGGATGCTAATTAGAAGAGCGCTGAGAGCCATTTGCATGTATCCAGGCCTGACTGATCTTGGGTATTTACCACCATCCTATTTTCGAATCTCCTCAAGAGTTAAATTTACATTGGGATGGAGCCGCCAGTCCTGGTGGGACAGGGCAGGGTCTGACACCAAGCAGACTGTACTAGTACTGTGAGCTGAGCTGGTCACTGTGGTCACTGGGCTTGGATTCCCTCACCTCTAAGAGGCTCAGTTTGACCACAACTGTTACTTGCAATTGTATATGGAAAGTACTTGGGGGTAGTTCCAGGCCACTATATACCCACAATACCTGTTCCTGCCTCCTAATCAGGGCAATCTCTGTCATTGGGGCTGGGGTGGGAAGCCCAGGAGGATCAGCATTCAGTAACATCCTAGGATGCCTGCTGCTAATCTCAGTGAAGCTAGAAAAAGGATGGTTATCAGAGACAAAGCAAAAAGCCCATCAAGGCTTGATTCCTCCCCCATGAGAGCTGTAAGCTCTTCTTTTATCTGAAACATCTTCCTGTTTCCATCCTAGAAATGCTGATGGGTAGCCAATAAGCCCGTTCATATGATGTGCACGCTCTCAATTTGGCTGATATAAGAGGTTCAACTAAGCCTTGGGCTTTGATGATCCTCATTTGCATTTTCAGATCCTCCCCCATCTGTCACTGGGGCAGTGGCAACCCTCTCTCCCAACCAGCTCAGCAGGATCAGGCCCTGGGGTGACCGTTCTTGGGCCCAGGATGCACAAGGCAGCAGAACCCCAGCTGGGGCTCCTGCAGCCTGGGGTGAGGGGAACTGAGCCCCACTGGTTCCGCCTGGCAATTTCCTGGCATGTCCTTTCCCTAGGCCTGCAGGTACTGCTGCCTGAGTACCTGCGTGAGCGCTTTGTGGCTGCAGCGCTGAGCTACATTACATGCAGCTCAGAGGGTGAGCTCATCTGCAAGGAGAATGACTGCTGGTGCCAGTGCAGTCCCACCTTCCCCGAGTGCAACTGTCCTGATGCTGACATCCAGGCCATGGAGGACAGCCTGCTGCAGATCCAGGACTCCTGGGCCACTCATAACCGGCAGTTTGAGGAGTCAGGTGAGCAATCATCGGTCCCATGTGTCCTTCCTGTCAATGGGAGGTGGCTGTGAGGTGTAGGGCAAGATCATGGGAACTCAACGCGGATCCTGACTCAGCAGTTTCTATCACCACTCTGAGTCTCAAATCATTTCTTTCTGTTTTACACGCAAATGGGCATACTACATACCGAAGAGATGTGTTTGAAGAGTTTAGTAAGCTAATGAAAGATAAGGGAGGCATAGGCTCTGTCTATTTTGTATGCTATAGGTTCCACAGTGCCTAGAATAGTGCCTGCACATAAGGTGCACAATAAATGTTTGCTGAATGAGTCAAGTGAATAGAAAAGTTCTAAGAGAGCCAGCCATGCTATGTGTAACTAATATCAATGTAACCTGGAGACCTAGATTCTGAAGGACTTGGTTTGTGTTATAGTCTGTGTCCCCCAAATTCATATGTTGAAAATCTAATGCACTCAGTGATGGTATTAGGTGGTGGGACTTTGGGGAGTGATTAGGTCACGAATGGGATTAGTGCCCTTATAAAAGAGACCCAGGGAGATTTCTAACCCTTTCCACCACGTGAGGACACGGTGAGAAGTCAGTCAGCCATCTGCAGCCCTGAAGAGGGCTTTCACTAGAACCTGGCCATACTGCAACTCCAATCTCAGACTTCCAACATCTACTAGTTAGTAGAACTGTGAGAAATGAGTTTCAGTGGTTTGTAAGTCACCAAGTGGAATTTTATTGTAGCAGCCCAAACAGACTAATTGTAAACACCCTGTTACTGCCCAGCTCTATAACCTCATGTTGGCCACACAGCTTCTCAATGCCTCAGTTTCCTCATCTGTTAGAGGGAAAGTGATAATGACAATTAGATAGAAGGCTTAAAAGGGATAATTTAGATAAAATAAATGTAAAAAGAACTCTGCACAATTCTATTCATACATTTCAATACTAATAAATGCTAGTTATATGGATATATTTAAAAAGCATAATGTTAGATAAAACAGCAAGAGGAATAGATATAATATATACATGTTTATATATAATAATATATGTAATGCTATAATAATCTATTAAATATAATACACATTTAATAGTACTTATATGGAGTTGAAGAATGTGCTAGTGAATACTTAATATTTTTATAAATACACTTGTAGAACACATAAACATATGTGATAATGATAGAGAAAACATACAAGAGAGTGCCCACATCTTGATGGAGAAGTGAGGAAGTTTGGGGTCTTCAAGTATATTTGCTTTGTCTTACTTCCTTAAAAATAATCTGAAACCAATACGGCAAAGGGCCAAAAGCTTGTTAGTGGGCACATAGGAATTTATCCTGCTATTCTCCATACCCCTTTGTATATTTAAACCTTTTATTTAACAGAACAATGCACAGGATAGTTATGTTTCACTACAGGAGTGATTCTCCAGTTCTCTGCGGGGGATGCAGAACCAGATGCTTGAGAAGTCAGAATGAGCTGAGGCCCCTGTCATTATGAGTTCTAGGCAAGGCATTTAACAGCTAAGAAGTACATCCCACCCCAGGCCTCCAACCCCAGCTGCTACGGGCTACTGGGGATATTTGTTCTGTAACTTTTAAGTGTGCGGGAAAAGACTTTGAGCTTTCACCGCCATGAATTGCTGCTGCTGAGTAAACGAGGACTCTCTGGATCTCCACCAGGAGACTGGTGGCTGCAGGTCCCATTAAAGCAGATGTGGGCAGATCTCTGAGCATGAATTCAGAAAGCATGTTGTGACCAGGAAGCCCGGAGAACATCTCAAACTGGCAGTAGGAGCTGAGAATCAGAAAGCACATTGCTTCTGGATTAGCTACAGGAAAGAATGGGTATCTGACCAAGACTGGAAGCTGGAAAAAAAAAAAAAAGGCAGTATATCCTAGAGTAAAAAAAAAAAAAAAAAAAAAAAAAAAAAAAAAAAAAAAGGTTAGGGAGAGGGTGGCTGATCTCAGAGACTGAAAGGCTTTCAGTAAGATTTCTCAGCTGGTGCTCTATCCTCTCTGTGTCCCCATTGGCCAGTCAGTTCTGGGCCATGTACACCGGCCTCCAGCACTGCTACCAGCTGCTGGGAGCCAGCTTGAAAGTGGTGTTCACCCTTAAGAGCGCCACATTTTCCATAAGGGTGTTGCGGTGTCTTTGAAGATTGGCCTCAGACAGCGCTCTAATGACTTACAAGGAAGTAGAAAGGGGAAAAGAGATGTGCCCCAAGGTCATTGGCCCCTTGGGGATGACAGATTGGCTCTGAATGACTTACAAGGAAGTAGAAAGGAAAAAAGAGATGTCATTGGCCCCTTGGGAATGACAGAGATCTGTCTTGAAATTGAGAAGCATATTAAGGACAGGAAGGATGGGAAAGCCACATTTTATGGTATATTAATTATTTCTCCATAAAGCTATTGAAAAATACACAAAAAAAGAGCCTGAGAGAGTGGCTGTGAAGCCTCCTTCTGTATGCAGTGACTCTGAAGGGCCAGGGAGCGCCCGCCTGCCCCTCCGGGGGCATGGACGGACCCCCTCAGCCCTGTCTGTGTCCTTGCCCACAGAGGAATTCCAAGCCCTGCTGAAAAGGCTGCCTGAGGACAGGTTCCTGAACTCCACAGCCATCTCCCAGTTCTGGGCCATGGATGCTGGCCTCCAGCACCGCTACCAGCAGCTGGGAGCCAGCTTGAAAGTGTTGTTCAAGAAGATGCATCGGATCGTCAGCCGGCTCTTCAACCTCTGCAAACGCTGCCACCGGCAGCCTCGCTTCCGTCTGCCCAAGGAACGGTGAGCACTGCAGGCCCCGAAACCAGTGCTTGGCACCTCCCCAACAGCTAAGGCCAGGGTGGACCCTCTGCCCAACATGGGAGACCCAGAAATAGGGAGACACATAAATGGCCTTTTAGATGTTCCTATTATCTTGACCTACTCATGTATCCTCAACTATGAGATGTACATAAAGCGAGGAAAAAAAAAAAAAAGAGAGAGAGGCTAGTTGGACTTTTATATGAATGATAGTAGAATCAAATGCTATCCTAATAATACTCCTATTCTCACTTATTTCCATTTGGATACGTCTTCTAGATAAGTCCTCTAGGGGAGTCAAAGCTCATACACTAACTGCTTGGGATAGGAACTACACACATTGGATTATTTTGAAGAGTCACAAGAGAAAAGAGTCACAAGAGAAAAGAGAGCTGGGGTCCTGTGTCCTCGGGAATAGAGTGGGGCTGTATGTTAGGCACTCACTCACTCATCTGCTCATTGACTCATTTGTTCAACAAGTTTTTATTAAGTCTATATTGCATGTGATTTGATTAAGCTGTGGGGGATATTTTGGAAGTCTGAAAAAATATACAGAAACATAAAAACTGAAAAATTGCAACTATGTGGCAGCCACTTAAAGCCACTTCACTTCATGTTCATGGAGTGTAAATAAAAAAACATGGTCTAGTAGAAGCAAAGGCCAAAGAGGAAAGCCACCATGGGGAAGGAGGAGTGGCCAGGCTGTAAGGGAGGAGATGGAAAGGCGGGTGCATGTGAACGGGGCATTCCAGGAGAGGAAGCTGCCCTGGCAACAACCCAGAAGCACCACTCTACCTGAGGCACAGGTGGGAAGGAAGAGAAGGGGGAGTGCAGGCCAGCGAGGGATTTGAAGACCAATTCATTTCTTTTCAACAAATAATTATCAAATATTTACCATGCACTGGGAACAATTCTAGCTCCTAAGAACATGTTGGCGAATAACACAGTGTCCCTGCTCTGATGACATCTGTAAGGAAGTGGAATCCGCCAAGCTCATCCCTTGTCTATGAACAAGTCAGGACCAAAGAAACACAATAATTTTCGATCCTGATCACTGCTGTGGGTTCACAGAAACAGGGTGATGAGACAGAGAATGTCTGTGCATTTTTTCTGGAAGGGAAGTCACGGAAGACCTCTTTGGGAAGGCATTTTTAAAAGGAGCCATGTTAGGAAATTTCTATTCTTGGTGGAAGAGTGAGAGAAGCAGAAGGAACACAAAGGACAGCGACTAAGAAGGAGAGGGAGTTGGCAGGATGTTTGAAAGTGGAGAGCTGGCTGTGAGAAGATCTTCTTTAGGAGGCTGGAAACCTGATTTGACATGAAAGATGGCGCAGAGCTCTGCAGGCTTTTGAGTGAGGCAGTGAGGCGGTACCTGGGAAGGATGAACTTGGCGGATTCCACTTCAAGGTTGATGTCAAATATGTCTGGGGCAGATCTGTCAGAGACTGAGTCCCAGGCCCTAGTCAGTCTCTCCAAAGTGGCACAGTAGGGTTTCCATCTTTTAGAGAACGTGGGCCTTTAATTTCCTGATTGCTTTCCCTGTCTGCTGGTCACTGTCCTAGTACCCTCAGGGAGGATGGCAGTGTGGTGTGCACCTTCCTATGACTCTTGCTTCATCTTTATCTCCTCTCCCAAAGGTCCTTGTCTTACTGGTGGAACCGAATCCAGTCCTTCCTCTATTGTGGAGAAAGCACCTTCCCTGGCACCTTCCTGGAGCAGAGCCACAGCTGCAGCTGCCCCTATGATCAATCTTCCTGCCAGGGCCCCATCCCATGTGCCTTGGGTGAAGGGTCTGCCTGTGCCCACTGTGCCCGGGACAACAGTACACGCTGTGGGGGCTGCAATCCAGGCTACGTGCTGATCCAAGGGCTGTGCCGGCCAGAGGTGGCTGAGTCCCTTGAGAATCTCCTGGGGCTGGAGACAGACCTGCAGGACCTGGAGTTGAAGTACCTGCTGCAGAAGTGGGACAGCCGCATTGAGGTGCACTCCATCTTCATCAGCAATGACATGCGCCTGGGCAGCTGGTTTGACCCCTCCTGGAGGAAGCGCATGCTGCTCACCCTGAAGAGCAACAAGTACAAGCCTGGGCTTGTGCATGTGATGCTGGCCCTGTCCCTGCAGATCTGCCTCACCAAGAATAGCACCTTGGAGCCCGTCATGGCCATCTACGTCAACCCCTTTGGAGGCAGCCATTCTGAGAGCTGGTTCATGCCCGTGAATGAGGCCCACTTCCCTGTCTGGGAAAGGACTAACGTGGACGCGGCTGCCCAGTGCCAGAACTGGACAATCACATTGGGGAACAGGTGGAAGACCTTCTTTGAGACAGTCCATGTTTACTTACGGAGCCGAATCAAGTCCCTGGATGACAGCTCCAATGAGACTATCTACTATGAGCCCCTGGAGATGACAGATCCCTCCAAGAACTTGGGCTACATGAAAATCAACACCTTGCAGGTCTTCGGTTACAGCCTGCCCTTTGACCCAGACGCCATACGGGACTTAATCCTCCAGTTGGATTACCCGTACACTCAAGGCTCCCAGGACTCTGCCCTCTTGCAGCTCATAGAGCTTAGGGACCGGGTTAACCAGCTATCTCCACCTGGCAAAGTCCGGCTGGACCTTTTCTCCTGCTTGCTCCGGCACCGGCTCAAACTGGCAAACAATGAGGTGGGCAGGATCCAGTCCTCCCTGAGGGCTTTCAATTCCAAGCTGCCAAATGCTGTGGAGTATGAGACAGGCAAACTCTGTAGCTAATGGGGAGGGGAGTCCACTTCAGTGCTGGACAGGAAGGGAATCCATGCATCCAGGCACTCACCTTGGTGCCAACAAGGGGCTCCCTTGAGACTCTGCACCCAGCAGATGGGACCTCGGGGATTGGACTGACACAGACAGGAGAGAAATAAGCAGTCACTGCACATGCACACACCCCCCATGTGTGCACATGCAGACACACACACACACACACACACACACACACACACACGCTCCCTTGAGGAGGCTACAACTCAGCAGCCTCCTGTCTGTAAAGTCGGTGCTTTCTGAAATGAATGCAGTTGAAGGAGATGAGCCAAGGGAGAGATTAAGAAAAAGAACCAGCCAAACCATGAAACAAACAAATCCTTAAAAGTGATTCTTATCATTCAAGGAAGCAAGAGGGGCAAAGAGGAAGGGTGGAGCTCCTGTTCTCTCAGTGGAGTCACTTTTGTATTCTTTTTAACCAGTTTTCTTGAAACAACGGTGTTTCGTGATTCCCACAATGGCTCCTACTTTTTGTACTCTGACTCCTCTGAGCCCTCCTAGATGCTGACTGCTCCCCAAGGCGGCTCCTTTAAGAAACAGAGGAAGTGACATCAACTGAGGACTCTCAGGGTGGGCAGGTGGCCTTGCTCCCACTTCACCTTTCTTCCTCCCCCTGGTCCCCTAGCTTCCTGGACTACCCCAGTTTGGGGGCTGGGCTTGTTCCCCGCCCCATCCTCCCCGCCCCTGGTTCAGCCAGAGCTCCCTTCCTATAGCCCCCAATCTGTCCAAGAAAGCAGCTGTCCAGTTAGAGAGACAATGTCTAGGAAAATGTTCTTTTTTAAAAACAAAAACAAAAATATTTATTTTGTGATTGTTTTCCTTGTCAATCTGCTCCAGCCACATGAACATATGAGTAAAAAAAATAATTGATTTAATATATATTTTTAAAGACCTTTATTAGGGGGGAAATGAGAGGGAAAAGAGGCAAAAAGAGTATAGTTTCCTGGATTTTGTATTGCTCTATGGGTGACATGTGGGTGTCCTTAGATGGTAAATATTGCTGTGTGGGAGGCTGGTTGGCTAGTATATACACAAGTGAATGCATGCCTGTCTTGACTGGGTATGAGGTGTGTGTGTGTGTGTGTGTGTGTGTGTGTGTGTGTGTGTGAGAGAGAGAGAGAGAGAGAGAGAGAGAGAGAGAGAGAGAGAGAGAGAGAGAGAGAGAATAAAGATTGGAATGAGATGGAGGCAGAATTCTCCCAGGTAACTATGTAGCTGCCCCTCTCCTTTTTCCCATGAGTGAGGACTAACACGTTCCTAACCTATCAGGAGAATGAAAGTCTTCGCTCTTTAGGGGAACTGCAGCCTTTATGCTGGGCCAATGCTGGCTAAATGGGGCACCTCTGACTGCTGCAGACATCAGGAGAATTTCCACACTCCGCAACTTAGTCTGGGACCGCCCTTTGAGGACACTGGGAAAGATGCAGACGTGGCATGAGTTTCCTCCTTCTGTCTGGTCACCACCTTCCCAGCCTGAAAAGCAGGTTTGACATACACCACACAGGGCAGTGTCTCTTCTCCCCTTAGTGCCTTCCCTAGGTGGTATGGGAATCTCTTCACAGCAAATCTTTTTTGAAAAACTATGTCTCTCTATCTGTTCTCCACATGCCCTGAGCACAATGTGTAGGCATAACAGCCTCCATTTTATTCAAGCAGAAGTCACCACATAAATACTAAGTACCTCATTCTGTACCTGTGGTACATCTCAGTTAATAAGAAATGAACTGGGAGACAATGAGAGGATGGCCATGTCCATCTGCCCAAGAGCGTCCATGTTTGTCATTACATACAGAAGAGTCCAGCATTATATTTAATCCCTGAACCATCTCTCAGTTCACAAGGACCTGAAATCCCAGGTAGATAAGGAGCCTAGGGCATTTCTTCTCTCACATCTCCCTAAAGTCTACTAGGGTAGGAATGCAGAGTGATGGATGAACTAGGGACAGTTATTACCTATTTCTAGTTCAGCCACTGCTGTCATGAAGTGGGAGGGTGTGTCTCTAGCTCTTTGTCAATAGGGCTATGGATGTACCAAGACTGCTTCTAGAAGGCAGATGGAAGAAAAGGATGAAATAAAGAATGGACAGGATTCCTTAAGGGGCTATTAAAGGCTTTAAACCATGAATTCAGCATAAAATTTCTCAAAAAGCTCGCCTAAGAAATGCCATAATAATAAAAGGATGCCCCTGGTCAAATTTTTCACTTTCAAAGTCTATAGTACAAAGATAATATGAACCAACTATTCCCAGATATACTCACAAATAAAGAATTGTCACTAATTAGTAGTGGGTTGTCAATGTTGGTGAACTCCCTGTGGAATTAAGAGCCAAATCACGGTTCAGTTACTGGCTGTAACAATCAGGAATTCAAGCCTTAATTGTCACTCAAAAGAACTAATACATCAAATGTAATCTGTCCTAATGCTTGAGACTAATACCTCTAATACTAAATAATGTATTTAATACCTGCTGCTAATAATATAATACCATGATCTGCAGGCCTATTCACGCACACACAGCCAAAAACATAAATGAAGACTGTTCAAATACTTGGTATCACAAATAATTCACATACAGTTCTTGGCTTCTTTTCACAAATATGAAAATAATCTTCACGTTGGGCAGAGCCGCCTTATGTGTAGATGGAATGCATTGCTAAACGATGTCCTGCCCCCAAATATCATTGGCAAAGTCTGTAATTTCATCATGTAAGTCTGTTCTCTTGCACAAGAGAGATCTTTTTTATACCATTATGTTTCATATGAAAATGAAAATGCCCTTAGGAGGAAATAAATCTTAGAAGGTAACCCACTAGCAAAAGAGAGGGTGCAATTTTTGGAGTTGGAAGGTTTTTAGAGGTCATTCAGTCAACTCATTTCTGATGTAAGGAAGAAGAGGTGAAAGAACTTGCCCAAGGTTGTATATGTTAGCAGAGCTGGGAATAGCACTGAACCTGCTTTTTTCTCTACCTCTCTCTCTAGTAAATGACATCTGGGTCTTGGGAGATGACAGGCACCCTGTGTGGGGCTTAGGAGTGTGAGGGTGGAGGAAAGGTGACTTTCCAGAAGAGGAGGACTACATAGAGGTGGGAATAGCTTCCCATCTTTCCCTGGGATTGGTTCTAGCAAAAGTTACCAGCTTCTCTAACAGGCAATAGAAAAAGACTGAAGTTTCTTCCGGGACAAGCTTTCAGCACAGCCTAGACACATTTCCATCCAGGTTGGATCACCTTACTGGACTCCTGATGACCCTATCAGCTAGATGTTTTTTATTTACAACATCCTGCCTCTAATTTATTGATGTTTTCTATAGATCACCAATCAGAGTTTGAATAGCTTTACAAATCTGTGTAACATCTTTCTTGTGAAGGCTAGAGGCATCTGGGTACCACCAATACCAAAGGGCTTAGGCAGTGCAGTCAGCATGTGAAGTGTATGACCGGAATCTAGGCCATGGCAGAGAAAGAGAATGAAGCAAGCTCTGCTGTGCACTGAGTTCTCACTCCTCCTAGCAGTAGAATGAGAATATTGACCAATGGATACAAAGCTATCTATGGCTGGAACTCCTGGCCTAGAAGGACAGGTGGAAAATTCAGATAGTGTGATTGACTGTAGACCCACACTTTTCTTCTTGTTCTGCCTTCAACCATCTCCACACCCATGAGCAAATCACTTCACTTCTCCCAATTTCTCCTCTGAGTATGAGGGAGTTGGATTTCCTACTCAGGTAGTGGGGTAGGAAATAGTACCTTCTGGTACTATCCTTTTAAAAGCAGTGTGACCCAGGAGACAACCCGAGAAGTCAGACAGATCTGGATTTGTATAGTGGCTCCACATTTATATTTAAGTGACCTTAATTCTTGACTTGTCCCCTTATCTGTAACCCAACTATTTCATGCCCACTTCCATGAGATTTTTCTTTTCTTTCTTTCTGAACACTCACCTCTCTGCTCTATAGACTTTTGCTCTATACTCTCCAATGTCCACAACACATGTATTATCTTCAGTTCTCCAAATATCAAGCCTGTTTCTTCTCTTTCTCATATCCTCCTTTTCTTTATTCATGTTTTAAGAGCTAGGCATTAGGCTCAAGTGCAGGGTATTGAAAACTCTTTGAAACATGCTTCCGGGCCATGGAGATTTGGACAATATAATGTGTGTGTGGGGGGGGGGGGGGGGAGTTGCATACACAAATCAGAGCGGTGCATTCTCTAGGAGAGATGTACAAAATTCTGATGATGCACAGAAAAGTCACTCCCTGGAAGAGACAATAACGACACTTACTGTGAATCTCCTAGAACTATGGGAGAAATACCCCCGGTGTCCAGATGTTTTACATCTCAATGGAGGGAAAGACCTAATATATAACATGTGTGTCCTTTTTAGAGAGCAGAAAAGTTCAAGGATGGCAGCAGAACCCTACTGAAGTCACACGTGTCTAGTTGGTGCCCTTATTTCTAACTCCTGAACCCCATGTCAGCACCAAGGCATTCAGTCTAAGGCATGCTCAAGGGAGCTGCCATGGGAGGTCTGTTTAGTAGCAGAGCTGCCTCACCCTATTGAGGGTACAATGGTCTCAAAAGAGTGATTCCTGACTTAAAGGGTGCATACATCTGCAGATTCTGATTCAACAGGTCTGGGTGGGGCCCCAGATTCTGCACGTCTAACAAGTTCCCAAGTGATGCTATTGCTGCTGGTACGTGGACCACATTTTCAGAAGTAAGTTTCTTAGGGAGTCTGCCTGTTATCTTCCTGCAGCATCAGCACTCTAAACCAGGAGCCTCCCAGGAGCACGGGGGCTGAGAAACAGAAAGGTTAATCATGTCTGGCTAGGAGGTGAGGACCTCATTTATGAAAATCTTGGTGCTCTACTGGCCTTTCATCTTTCAACCAGTTAGGAACCAGGTGACTGACCTCTATGTACTAGTAGGGTAAAAAAAAAAAAAAAAAAAAAAAAAAAAAAAAAAAAAAAACACAGAGAAGGGAGAAAAGAAAGGAAACAACCAAATCAAAATTCTGTGGGCTGAGAGCTAGCTTGCTTATGAATGCGTTTGCAGCACAGCAGTCCTACAGACCGGCTGAATCATGCTGATGGAGTAAAAGGTCTTTTTCCCTAAGCCTATCAGAGTAAATCTGTTCAGAAGTGGGAGAGGGAGTACCTGCCAGTCTGTGGAAACACACATCAGAGAAGACGATTAAATTTATACAGCAATGTGCAAGCACCCAGAGGCCCCAGACTTCAGACTGCACCCCCAGGCACCTCATCTAAGAAATAAAATGAATCACTTTTGTTTTCAGCTCTGTCCTCCTCCCCTTCAGCCTGTATGATTACTACTACCCTTGCATCATTAATAAAAATAGCCTCCAGAATTTATGGAGGGTCATTCTTCCAAGGATCTCGGAACTTGGAGGAATGAATCAATCAATGTTATTTATTGAGCATTTTCAGCCAGTAGATGTGAGGAATAAAGCAAACATGTATTTAGTAGGCACACTCTCTTAATTCAATTTTTTTGCAGATGACTAAAAAGTGAAACTTGAGTAGGGGAGAAGCTGTACAGCTAAGTGAAAACAGAAGCTGGACTTAGAATGCTTTATGCAGTCAGACTGCCTTGGTTCAAATCCCGTCTCTGTCATTTACACATTGTGAGAAACAAGATATGTCATCAAATCTTTTTCAGCCGCAGTCTGCACATCTGTGTAAGAGGGACAATAGCAGTGTGCATAGCATAGGATGTTGTGATGGTCAAATAAGGAAAGACATGTGAAGGACCTTGACAGGCTCACAGTACATGCTCAGTAAGTGTGGGTTGTTTTTAATGCATTAGATACTTTCTATGTTTGGGGAAAAGGAAAGGGAGGGGAAGGAAGGAGAAGCAAAGGAAAGCAAAGGAAAAGCAAAGAAATATCCATGTTATTCACTTGCTGAAGCAAACCTCTTCCTGGTAACAAAGAGACATTTATCGCCTGGGCCATTACAGAAGGGTCACTGGATAATATAATGGAAAAGGTCTTCAATTACAATATTGGCAGACTTAGATAAGCCATTCAAATGGATATTTTTATATAGACCCTCTATAAAAGCAGAGAATAAAATATTATAACATCACTCCTCACCAAAATGCCCCGTGGCTGGCTGGGACTTGTGGCCCAAGTACATTGTTTCTGATGATGTAACTTATTACTGTGATCGAGCCTGGAGTACCTAAGCCAATGGTTAGTTAATGTGTCCATTAGACTGTCTCTTTCCAATAGCGCATATTAAGTGCACTTTTAGCAAATTCCAGATTGCAGTCAATTCCTGGTTGAATTCTTTGATGGGGAGCCAGGGTGTAGTACTGCCATACATTTTTTATCAATAGATACAGACATGAGGGAGGCAGAGTTTTTATTCCAGTTGCTTGTATTGGAAGTATAGGACTTGGGTAGGCAGAAAGGTGGAGAAAATGTTCTAAAAAGAGCATATGTCTGGGCACATAGTCGAGGACATGATGATGGTTCAGCTTAATGTTCACATTCTAAATCTAGCCTTCTTCCTGGGTCAATGCCCTTCACTTTCTTTATTCCTTCTTTATCAAATAGCTTTATTAAGATTCATATACTATGAAGTTCACCCTTACTTTAAAGTGTACAATTCAGTCATTTTTATTCAAAAGGGTGTGCATCGATCACCACTATCTAATTCCAGAACATTTACATCTCCCAAGAAAGAAACCCTATGCCCATTAGCAATCTCTCTGCATTCCTCCCTAACTCCCAGTCCTTGGCAACTGCTAATCTATTTGATGTCTCTATGGAGAGGCCTATTTTGAACCTTTTATATAAGTGTGATCATACAATATATATGACGCATAAACATCATATGATTTACAAATACAAATATTTTCTCCCACTATGTGGATTTCCTTTTTTTCACTTACTTGATAGTGTCTTTTTAAGCATAACAGTTTAAATTTTTGATCAAGTCTATTTTTTTCTTTTGCTGCTTACTTTTGGTGTCCTATCTACACATCTCCTGCCTAAACTAACATCACTTAGATTCATGCCTATGTTATTTTCTAAGAAGGAAATATTTTAGAAACGCAAAAGAAAGAAACTTTAAGAAGAAAGTTTAAAGAAGAGTTTTTAAAAAGGTTTAAGAGTCCCAGCTTTTACATTTAGGCCTCTGATACATTTTGAGTTAAATTTTGTGCATGGCGTGAGACAGGGGTCCAACTTCATTCTTTTGCATGTGGATATCCAGTTGTTCCAGTACATTGGTTGAAAAGACTTTTCTTCCCCCAAGGAATTGTCTTGGCACATGTATCAAAAACTAATTGACCATAATTGTATGGCTTGATATCTGTACTCTCATTTTGACTTGATGTATCCATATGTCTCTCATTATGACAATACCTCTCTGTATTTTTCACTTAGCTTTGTAATAAGTTTTAAAATCAGGAAATATATATCTTCCAACTTTTTTTTCCTTATCAAGATGTTATGGCTATTCTGGGCCTCTTGTATTTGCATATGAATATAAAGTTCAGCTTGCCATTTTCTGCACACAAAAAGACATCTGGGACTTGATAGGGATTGTGTTGAATCTGTACATCAATTTGGGGAGTACTGCCATCATAATCATGTCTTTTGATCCATCAACATGGAACATCTTTCCATTCAAATCTTTAATTTCTTTTAATGGTATTTTGTAGTTTTTGGCCTTAAAAGTCTCACACTACTTTTGCTAAATTCATTTATAAGTATTTTATTATTTTTATGTTATTATAAATGGAATTATTTCCTTAATTTCATATTTTGGATTGTTCACTGTTTGTGCATACATACAATAGTTAAACTTGCTTTATTATTTCTAACAGATATTGTTTTTTGGTGTGGATTCCTTAGAACATTTTTTATACAAGAGCAACTCATCTTCAAATAGTTTTACTATTCCCTTTATTCTTTTTTAAAAATATATTTTATTGATTTTTTATAGAGAGGAAAGGAGAGGGAGAGAGAGGGATAGAGAGCTAGAAACATTGATGAGAGAGAAACATTGGCCAGCTGCCTCCTACACACCCCCTACCGGGGATGTGCCGGCAACCAATATGCATGCCCTTGACCAGATCAAACCTGGGACCTTTCAGTCCGCAGGCCGGCGCTCTATCTACTGAGCCAAACCGGTTTTGGCCCCTTTATTCTTAATGATTCAACTTCAGTCAGTATTTTCTTGCTCTTGCTGCCTCTAGTGGGGCCAGGAGGACTTTCCCTTTATGCTCTGACCAGGAGCACTTGAGAAAATTATTTTACTATGGAGTCAGGTTGGCCTACAGAAAAATATATCTCGCCGAAACCGGTTTGGCTCAGTGGTAGAGCGTCGGTCTGCAGACTGAAAGGTCCCAGGTTAGATTCCGGTCAAGGGCATGTACCTGAGTTGCGGGCACATCCCCATTAGGGCGTGTGCAAGAGGCAGCTGGTCAATGTTTCTCTCTCATTGACGTTTCTAGCTCTCTATATCTCTTCCTTCCTCTCCGTAAAAAAAAATCAATAAAATATATTTTTTTTTTAAAAGGATAAGCAAAATAAAGATGGCCATGAAAGTGATACAGATTTAAAATATCTATATCTATATCTATATCTATATCTATCTATCTATCATCTATCTATCTATCTATCTATCTATCTATCTATCTAGCATGATCTGTGGGTACACAGAAGCATCTAGAAGCTGAAATGATGAAAAGGTAAGAATAATCAATAATCCAGGGTGTTTGTTCATAGCCCATCTCCAAAGTTCTTAGCTGATTCCAAGGACCAACAGCAGCTGTAACTGAATTATCCTTAACAAATTAGTTCACACTCTCATTGGGCTGGCACCAGAGTGGCCAATGGCAGATATTGTTTTTTTTCACCAATTGGCCAAGTCATTCTGCCTATATCCAATACTAGTTGTTCAGTAGCTCTTCCATGATAGGTGTTTTCTGCTGAGAATTAACATACAGTTTGAAAATCTTCATGCTTCCACTTCCATAGATCCATCCTCATGTCTTTTTACCAGATCTCATTGTCTCTAATCTGCCAATATTTCTCCTTCTAGGGCCTTGACCAACCAATCATGGCATTCACCACTGCCCATGATTTCATTCATATATATATATATATATATATATATATATATATATATATATATATTTTTTTTTTTTTTTTTTTTTTTTTTTTTTACCTGAAGCCACTTCTCTTTCTACACAAAACGAATGCACTTAACATCAAAACTCTGTCTGCTGGGAGAATTTCCCCTCATCATTGTCTATTAAAGCCACATTATAAATGAACCCAGGACTTTTTATTTCTCTCTTATCTGGCCATAAAGGTCTTCTCATTAAGCCCCCAATGTGAGCTGTGGGGGATACACTAGTGCAGGATGGATGGATAGCTTGGGGGTTCTGGGCCACCTACTTGGTTATCTTATGCATTTTTCCCTCTTCTGCTTGTTCCAACCTTCAATATACCATATCCATCTTAGAATGTAGGACTGATCCTGCCTTATGACTTGGTGGCTTTGATCAAACCCAGCTCATGATGGATACTGTACTAAAAAAATCCCTTGGTATCTCATGGTCAGAAGTTCTGTATTTGCCAGAGTCAAGTAGCACATCAGTAACTGATTTTTGATGGTGACAGTCCTCTATTGTAGATTGCTTTTTGATGGTGACAATCCTCTATTGTATATTGCAGGGACTTACTCCAGAACCCCAGAGGTTTACTTTGTGATTCGGTCTTCCATAAACTCGACACATTATCTTCTCCCACCATAGATACCTCTAGTACCATATAGGTCTCCTGAGTCATATGGCTCAAATGCCAAGACCACTTTACCATAGCCTGCTCTTTCCTGCTCTTAGCATAACTTAAAGCTCAGAGCCTTCAGAGTTGTCCAGCAAATGAAACAGAGCAATATCCCCAAATACAGAATATGCTGCCTCCAAAACCTTTAAAGGCTATTAAGATTTATGCTTTCTTAGTAGTGGGAGGTATGAGACAACACTTTATTGTTTAATTTGGGTGGAATGTTCTGGCTTTCTCCAGTAACTCTGGATGACTAAAAAGTTCATTAATAAGCTGGTGCTCTGAATCTTTCATCTCCATTCTTTGGAGCTCTTGTGTTTTGCCAAAGGTACAAAAATACTTGCCACTTATTGCTCATTTGGGCTGATAAGCATGGCATTGTCAATATAATGGGTCAATGTGATGTTCTGTGGAATATCAGACATTCCATATTCCCCCTAGCAATATTATGACAGAGGGTCCAATTGTTACCATAATCTAAGATGAGACCATAATTGTGTACTCTTGTCCATCTCACATGAATATGAACTGCTTCTGATCCTTTTTTCTTATAGGGATAGAAAAGGCGGCACTCACCAAATTAATCAGTGGTTATTTAATTAATCTAGAGGTCCGGTGCACAAAATTCATGCATGGTGGAGGGGAATCCCTCAGTCCTGCCTGCACCCTCTCTAATCCAGGACTCCCTGGGGGATGTCCGACTGTCTCTCACAATCCGGGACCACTGGCTTCTAACCGCTCTCACCTGCCTGCCTGCTTGATCATCCCTAACCCCTCTGCCTGCCTGCCTGAGTGCCTCTAACTGCTCCCTTGCTGGCCTGATTGCCCCTAACTGCCTCTACCTAACCCCAAACCTGGGACCCACGATTACCTCCTAGAGCTACTCGCAGGTACCTGAGACCCAGGCTTCCCTCCCTGTGGTCGGCCACACGTACCCCTCAAGTTCTGCCCATCTTGATCCAATACTCCATGGTTCAGTCCCGAACTTATGTTACCAACTACTACTACAGGTATACATTAGCCACACCTGTAGCTCCTGTGGCATATACTCTCTCTCCTTCCACAAAAGGCTCAGCATGTCTACCTCTAGTCTGGTTGTACTGTGATTCCATCTTCCTTACCCTGCTGTTTGGGGAGTTTGGGGTAATCCTGAAGCAGGCAGGCATTATCTTGCAAAGTGCATGCCTTATTTGAGACTTCTGCATCATCTTTAAATCAGGAGAGGGCTACTCTCTTCTAAAAGGCAGAGTGTGGAGGGGACTTCTGGAGCCATCAATTTAAGGTACTTAACTGCATCTACTCAGACATTCCAGGTTTCAGCATCTGCCTCCTTCCCTGTTTGAGCCCTGTACTTGGCGTAGGAGACTTACTGAGACTGAGAAGTCAGTCCTCCCTGAAGATTTAAATGATTCAGTCCCAAGCCTGGTATCCTGGCTGTAGGAGATTAGGGTTTCCTTAAATGCTGCGAAGAGGCCCCTCTAGCTTTCTTGTATTGCCTTGAAATGGTGATTTATCATCTGAGCCTGTCATTATTTGTCTTTCAAAAATCAATGATGCTCAGCAACAGACACCTAATTCCATGGTCCTTATAATTATAAATTCCCTTGTCTCTCTCAATCATGAAGAATACTACACCAGGCCTTGTACCTCCTTCTATGGACATCCCATATTTGTCTACCACTGGTGTAAGTTTTAACAACTGCCCAGGGAATTCCTCATTTAACTTCACTGTTGCCGCATTTCAGGGGCTCACTCCACCTACTACGTATTAAGAAGTTTGCACTGCCAGTCAATGACTGACTCATCTCCAAAACCCCATTTTGGAAGTCAGCTTCTTCAAACCATGTTTTGTATCAATTAATCCTTTGATGAGAAGTTGCATGTTGAAGGTTGATTGGGGAGAGTTTTTGAGATGATACACATATAAGGACGTGAAGAAAGCAAGTTTGGGCAGAAAAGAAGCTGAATTGCAATGAAGCTCTGGCTAAGACCTAATTATGCAGGGGTTCTGGAGCCTAACTGACTTTTCAGAGTTGTCACAAACTTTGAGCGAGAGAGCTCAAAGTTTAAATCTCCAAGTGTGAAATCATTGGCCAAAGCTACCTGGCTAGAGTTATGCATGGGAAGAGCCATAACTTCGGATATGGCATTTCCTAGTGAGAGGCATAGCTTGGAACTATAAGCAGTAAATGGTTGATATTCCAAGAAGCGAGGAGATGTATGTCAACTCTGAAGAGGGGAGGAGAGGATCCCTGTGGCACACGACAACATCTGTTATAATGACCTCTATTATGGCCACACCAGGACCATCGCCTATCTTTCACAGTGTCTCACCAAACTGGAATTTCCATATCTTTACTGATAACGTTTACTCTGGGCATTCAGGGTTGCTCCTGAAATCAAAGGAAAATATTCTTCCATACCATACCACCACAAATGATCCACTGAGCGTGGCTGGCACGTCGGGGTCATGGGTGACAGCCTGCTACCAATGAGTGCTGGAAGTCTGGCCCAGCTCTCTACTCTGTGGGAACTCTGGTTTGTATCACATTGTCTTTCTTTAACTCAGAAACTAATAAAATAGGTCTGGAATATAAGAGAGAGAAAATTTAGTTTGGCATTACAATTTCTTGACTATGACATTGTCCTGGTTAATAATCACCTTGAAACTCCAGGGCATCACCTTCTAATTAATGTTGTCCTTCTCCTGCAGTCTCCTGACTCTCAAATCTCCAGGGTCAAGTGAGAGCCCAAAACTATCTTAGTTTCATCACACACACACACACACACACACACGAGAGAGAGAGAGAGAGAGAGAGAGAGAGAGAGAGAGAGAGAGAGGAAGAGAGAGGGAGAGATTGAGAGGCAAAAACCAACTGATAGTCACCAAACCTTTTCCCTTTTTCTCCTTGACACAGTTAGTCAGTATTTGCCATCCTCTTGAAGTTAAGTGCCTGAACAAAGGATTGGACAGATGATATACCTCCTCCCAGACCCGCCCCATAGATGCTCCCATATGCAATTCTCTTTTTCCTTTCCTCTCCAAGGAGAATGCAGGAAAGGTTCTGAGGAGTGAAGGTTAGAGCCATGAAATGTAAGGTAGGAGGGTTCTTGGACCTCTATATAGAATAAAGCTGTCCAGGGGAGCTGCTCCTCCAAATCAGACTGTTGTTACACAAAGAATCATTTGCTGTATTATCCTAGTAGAGTTTCAGGGTTGTTTGTTATAGCTGTTGACTTGTCCTGACTAATATGGAGAAAGCAAATGAATGTGTCAGAGGAAATATGGGGAATCTGAGTTGTGCTTCTCACCAGCTCTAGGCACTAATTACTTAGTAACTTTTTAAAAATATATATTTTATTGATTTTTTACAGAGAGGAAGAGAGAGGGATAGAGAGCTAGAAACATTGATGAGAGAGAATCATCGATCAGCTGCCTCTTGCACACCCCCCACTGGGGATGTGCCCGCAACCAAAGTACATGCCCTTGACTGGAATCGAACCTGAGACCCTTGAGTCCGCAAGCCGACGCTCTATCCACTGAGCCAAACCAGTTTCGGCATAACTTTTTTTTTAGTTCTCAGCACCCACCTAGTCACCAAATAGTTAGCTGACTAAAATAATCATTTTGAAAATAAACAAATATTCATTTGAAGGTCATCTTGATGGAAATAGGAGGTAGGCAAGATTTCCCAGTGATCAGAGGGTATAAATGCAGCTAAGATGTGTACCCACTGTTCTACCCTTTGGGCACCCTGCATGGGATTTTCATGAAGCAGAGAGTGACCTATGTTCCATGACTCCTACCCCCAGCCTCTCTCCACAGTGCAAGCAACTCTGGAGAGCTGTATCCTGCATCTATTCAGAAATGTACTCTTTTCTTCTTCCAAGAAATATAAAAGCTGTTGATCTGTGCACAGGAGTTTAGCTGGGGGCATTCCCCAAGACAGCATGGGCACATCAACTGAAGGCAAGGAATGAGGGCTCTGGGGACACATTCCTGCACGTAACCATGCCAGCCTGGCACTGCACAGTGTTCGTGCTCCCCCAATTAAGCTGTTCAGTTCTCAATCACTGGGAGCTGCTGCCAACTGCTGGCTGCTGATAGTCAGAGTAGCTGAGCCCGGAATGCCAGCAATCCTGCCTCTTTGCCTCTCCTGGCCTGGCTTTACTGTACTCCATATGCCTGTTGGATACTAACTTCCCTCCCTCTGGGTGATATGGAGAGAGACACCTGAGAAGGTGCAGTAGGGCCACTATGCAGTGTCTGCAGTCTATGCCTAGCACTTCAGTGCTATAAATCACATATTCACGTGGGATGTCAATTCTTATTCCTGGGGAGAGCAAGCAGCTTGGGTGGTGGGGAGGATGCCGGCCAAACATACAGTCGTTGCCAGCCTGGACTGGTGCTCTGTATACATGATCTTCAAGAATCTTTATATCATGCAAGAAGGTAAATATGGCGTCCTATTCCACAAATAATGAAGTTAGGGAAAACCAAGTCACGTGATAATGTGTCTATCATCTTCTTTATATCCCCATTACCAACATCCTGAACTACAAATTTATCATTATCCCTTAAACCTTGCAAAAACCTGCTTCTGTTTATTAGCCTCTAGATTCTGTGCTCTAGACATTGTTCAATACTGTAACCATTAGCCACGTGTGGCTCTTGAGCAGTTGAGCGAATTGTGCTGTAAGTGTAAATTACACACTGGATTTTGAAGACTTGGTAAAAGAAAATATATAAAAGAACCCATTAATCTATCTATCTATCCACCATTCCATATAAAAGGCTAATATGCAAAGTGTCCCTTTGGGAGTTCGACCACCAGGGGGTGGCACGAATGAAGGAAGGCCTCAGCTGGCAGCCAGCAGCCTGGCAGCCAGCAGCCAGGAAGGAGGGCCCTGATTTCTGGCCAGGCCTAGGAACCCTACCCATGATGAGTTTCATGTACAAGGCCTCTAATTGTCTAATATGAACTATATGTTGAGATGATTATAATGATTCTATTTGGATATGTTAAGGCAAATAAAATACATTATTCAAAGTCCCTTTTTTCATTTTCTTCTTTAATGTACCTAGTAGAAAATTTAAAGTTACTCACATTTCTTATAGTTATGGCTCATAATATCTATGAATTGGATTGTGCAGTGTTCAGAGACTGACCAAAATGTATGTTTGAAGCACAAACTGACCACTCACCCTCCTGCTCCTATAGGCAGTAGGACAAATTCCCAGTATGGCTGGCAGACCTCCTAGTCCCTCATCTCTCTCCTGACTTCCACATCCCACTTTTAATTTCACGCTCCTGCCACCTCCGTGTATGCATTCACCCCACTGCAGTGCTTCTAACACTGTACTTTATTTACGCTCTTCCTTCTGCCTGAAATGCCTTTCTCTTTAAGAGTCCCCTGGAAAACTTTCTGTTCATCTTTCTAGACTCCATGCCTCCTTCCAGAAGCCTTCTCTAACCCTTCCTCTCTCCCCAGGGCCAGGACTAAGGTTGGGCAGGCAGGGCACCTACATAGAACATTTAAGGAGGTGCTTCCACAATCTAAGTAGGGCCTCTTTAGATTTGGTGGCCCAGGTGCCTCACTGGTCTCACCCTAGTGCCCACCCCCTCTGCCTTGCTGGATATTCTTCTTTTTCAAGTAATACCCCTGTGTCAGTATGTGGCTGCAGGTCAGCAGTGTTTTAATTTATCTCTGCATGTGACTGTATTGTGGGTAGGACTATGCTTTACCCACTAGCAAAACCCAGCAGCCTGCTTTCTACCAAAACATTGATTGTGGCCTTCATGAAATAAAACTCTCAGTGTCCTGAGGAATTAATGTGTTGTTGTTTATCTAGCACTGTGTTATGTGCTGGGGATTCAAAGAGGGCCTAGATTAGGTGTGTCGAACTCAATCAGAGAAGGGGCCAAAATCTATTGTAAAATCCAGCCTAAATCGCGGGCCGAATGGTTTACTGAACAGTCATAAACTGTCATTGTGATGGAAACGCAGCGGAGTGCAGTGATGACAGCGCGGTGCGGGCCACATTGCAAGGCCTGGCGGGACGGATTTGGCCCGCAGGCCTTGTGTTTGACACATGTGACCCTAGACCATGCCCTGAGAAAAATGAACTCCCTATTATACGCCCCCCTGCTTTCCTACTTAGGACAGAAACTCCCCAGCTTGAATACTGACTTCCTGTGCAGCCAGCTGAAGCCATTCCCAGGCCCCCTCCCAGAGTCTCTGACTGCAGATCTTCAGCAGAACTCAGCGGTACCACAACAGAGAAACATCTCTCTACTTTGTCCCTTCATCCACTTACTTATTTGTTCCTTTGACTATTATTGAGTGCCTACTCTTTCTGTGTCGTTGTGCTAGGAGCTGTCAAGGAAACAAAGATAAATCAGGGAAGAATAATGTCTTAAAGATGCCTATAGTTTATGAAATGTCTCCGTATGCACAATTTTGTTTGATCAGTGCATTAAAGATGATCTCCCTTTTACAGATAAGGCTTATTTGTTCCACATCATATATAAGTAGGTAGTGGGGACTAGAATCAAGGTCACACAGTAAGTAATGGGGACTAGGATCAAGGTCATAGAGTAAGTAGTGAGGTTCAGGATCAAGGTCACACAGTAAGTAGTACAGACTAGGATCAATATCACATAATAAGTAATGTGAACTGGAATTAATGTCACAGAGTAAGTAGTGGTGACTGGAATTGAGGTCACATAGTGAACAAATAGAGGGGACTAGAATCAAGGTCACATACTGAGTGTGTAGTGACTGGAATTGATGTGAAATACTGAGTAAGTAGAGGGAACTAGGATCAATGTCAGACAGTGCATATGTAGTGGGGACTGGAACTGAGGGGCACTTGGAATCGAATCTAGCTCTCTTCCAACTTGAAACAGTTTTTGTCCTAGAAAGGTGATTCACAAGAATTTCATACCTAGGAAGATGGGCCCAGCAAAAAGAGAGGGAGAAAGAAGGGGGGTCCTGGAAGCTAGCTAGTGTAGATGATAAGAAGGGAGGGCCAACTAATCTCAGATGTGGTTCCTAGCTAACCTAAAGGCTGTTGCTCTATCCCAATCGACGACAGGGGCCCAAGGTGAGGTCCCCTGCTGTGAGCCTGGAGTGAGCTCTGGAAATCTCTGAACTTCCTCCACCTCCCTCCCTCCTCTTTTCCTCCTTTCCCTACCCTAAGGAACCCCACTATCCCAACAAAGCAGGATGGCCTGGGAGGTCCTGCTTCTCTGTTGCATAGCCCTTCTTTACCCTGTTGCCCCTTCTTCCCTGGATGACTGGTGGACCAGAGAACATGCCCCACCCCACTCTCTGGGCCTCTCCCCAGGCTTGCTCAATAGCCCAGAGCCAGGGTGGGGGTAGAGAGGGAAGCGGTTAGCAATAGCCTTCCACCCCCACCCTCAGGCCAGCCCTCCCCTCTCCCCTCCCAGGCTGGGCTCCCAAGGCTCTGAGATCAGGTTGTCAATTAAACAGACCAGACAGCTGACAGCTTTCTGGAACAGCCTGGTTAGCTTGCTTTCTCTCCTTTTTTTCTCCTGTTCCTTTCCCTTGTTGTTGTTGCAAGACTGAACGCCTGACTGGAATTTAAAGCAAGGCTTTGGGAGAAAAATGCACGCTAGCACCAAGCCCTGCTCTCGGCTTCCTTCTCAGATTGGCAGCTGTCCACTGCCGGGGATCTGAGAATAGGACACCTGCTGATTGTCAGAGGAGTGGTCTGGAGCAGCAAGGTAGGCTCAGACTGGCAAGACATTTGACTAACCTCTGTCTGGGAGCTGAGCAGGTTTTTATTAGGGGGCACAGAGGGGCGGTAGTTCTCCAGGGAAGCGCCCCTCACCTGCCCTCCAGGTCCTAAATCCCCTTTGCTCTCTTGACGTCTGGGATGCCAGGAGGTTCCTATGCCTGCTGCTAATCCATCCTGCTCATGTTATCTGTCTGCTTCCCTATCAGTCCTTGCTTACTGCAGATACATAGATAAATAGATGGATAGATAAGAAGGAGGGACTCTAAAAACGCTTAGATAAACTATCCTATTTACATGTCTGGCTCCAATCTATCAATCCTTCCGTCTGTCTGTTGTGTTTGTGCTCTCTCTCAATCTGCCACTTCAGCCCCCATTAACCATTCATCTGTTTTCCTCCTGCCCTACACACTCCCCTCTCAGGCCCCATTTCCTAGCATCAAAATAAATCCGAAGCTGAGATACAATGAGGCATGTCCTTCCACTCCAGTTATTGCTATCATGGAAGGGTGGGCTTGGAGGCTGACACTGGTGGCTGCCTATGACTCTCCTCCTCAGGAAATATGCAAATGTCCTTTGGAACACTCAGGGGCACCAAGGAGCAGGTCTTTGGCTGGGCTGGTCCTGAATTCACAGTTTTTGCAAATAGAGCAAAACATTCCCCAATCTAAGCTCTTTTTAGGAAAGAGAAGAGGCAGGGATGGCGGTGAGCTGTGGGAGGTGGAGAAAGAAAGGCATTTACATTTTTTGTACACAAAACAGTTTTATCACTGTTCAAGTAATGTGAACCAACGAGATGAAGTGAGAGAGTGGGAGAAGAGAAAAAAAAGGTGGGAATTTTATGTATTTTATAATTAGTACTATTTGTTGACATTCAAATAGTTAATTTCTTTAGATCCTCTGAACTTCAGATTTCACTGCTCACACCTATATGGGGCTATTTTGAATGATTCATTCCCAGTAAATGGTGTGAAAATGCAGGATAGTAATTGTCTATACAAATATCAATGATTTAAAAGAAATACAGAACAAGACAAAAGCCCATCACCCTCATCAAATCAAGATTCTTTTCTGCATGCTAGGCACCAAAGGAAGTAGAAGAAGAAGGAAAAAAGTGTAGTATCTTGCCCTCTCTTTGGAGCCAGCAAACAGTAATTTTGTTTGGTAAGAAAAACAGAGCAAATCCCAAGCTTCCCATTGCCTTTATGAAGCCTCTGCAATTCTAGTCCCATCATCAATCCCAGGAAACAGTCCCAGCTGGTGGCCTTGAGACCTTCTCTGGTATCCACACATCCCTCCGTTGATTTCTGGGTAAATGTAATCAAAGGAAGGCAATGAGCATTGCTATCTAGGAACACAATACCATATGATAAAACTTTGTTTAACACGAAAAACGTAAGCTCTGAGACTAGCATGATTCCCAACGCACAGGTTAGAGATGTGGGTCCATGCCCACACCCCACCCCGCATACATGTCACTTGCCACTAAAGGACAACACATTCTGGACCCTATGAAGTTTGAGATAAGAACTTGGAAAAGAGATTCAGGGGACGGGAGTGGGGGTGAGTAGAGGGGGCAATTGCTGTTCCCAGACTCTGGCAGATCTCATGACAATTCTCAGAACTGCATGGAGACCTCCCTCCCTATTCACATTGGAGACTGCTGGTGACAAATGAGCAGCTGCCAAGAAACAGAGACACAGTAAGGACAAGGAAGCTGGTCTCAGGGGAGGCACTTTCACCCTCCAAGGCTAGAGAGACTGGAAAAGGCCCCATTGCAGCTTAGAAAATAAAGTACAGCTAACAGCATTTGTTCTTCCACCCTTTAATCAATACTGACTGGCTCAGTTTGGGGGCATGTGATACTTATTTGTAAGCACACACTGATGAATATCAGATGTCAATAAGTAATTATGAATCCTGTGAAAGAAGAAAAGGCCTATTTCTCAAGCGAACCAGATGAGTATTTGAAAGATAGTATTTTTTTTATAGGAGACCTTTGCTCTCATATACCTTATTTTAGAATAAAAGTTCTAAATAAATATTATTTTACAAAATAAAAGCGGAGAAATAGGAGATCTAAGCCTTCCCTTCCATGATTCTGACACAGGGTAAATAACTTCATATCCTAAATTTAATTTAATTTACTTGTAAATGAAAAAATGGGAATGCTGCTGCCTTACATTTCTGAGAACTGGGCTTAAGGCCCCTCCCAACTGTATGATCCATAATTCTAAGGAATTCATGGGTTCATTATTTAAGGGAAGAAAAATTTCCTCTCACTTTAGAGATAATCCCAGGAAAGAGAAAAGCAAATAGTGAAGCAGACAGTTGAGTCTCTTTATATCTCTACTTACTCAAGGCAAAAAAGGAGAAATAAAAAGCTTTAACTCACGGAGTCTGTTATGACAACAGATCTGCTGAGAAGAAACATAGTGAGATAAATCAGCACAGTGCCATGCACATTGTAGGTACACAAAACAGTTTGTATGAATAGATAAATGAATGAATGAACCAGGGCGCCCTGAGTCATGGCTAGCTCACATGACCACTTGGTACAAAGAACATCTCTCTAGTGAAAGAAGTCACAAAATGTCTGTGGGGACCTTTAAAAAGAAGTTGATTATTTGGTGCAATGCTTTAGGAATGGTTCTGTGTGAAGACAGTGGAAAAGGCCAGATCATTGTACAGACATCTCCTGGGGAATGTGATTCTCAGGCAGCCAGCCATCCCTCATCCTCAGATCAGCATTTTGGAACTACTGTTCGATGTGTTGTCTTGAGGGCCCTTCTAGGCCAAGGATTCCACAATTTTGTGGAACTTACCAGTACACTGGGGAGAAGTATCTAGGCAAGAAGAGTTCATTCATCTCACATTTATTGAGAATGTACTGAATGCCAAGTATTGGAAATGTAACAGTAGATAAAAAAACATAGTCATGTTGCTATGGTCTCTCACTGAGCACAATCAACCTGACCTCCAGGCAAGACCAATGGAAATACAGTAGCCTCTAACCCCCACCCCATCATTATCCAATAGGACAAGTTTTTGTTTTGTTTTTAATTTTGAGTTTCAAAGAATAAAAATAATTCCTTAGTTGTGTAAAATTGTACACTTAACAAAGTGTTTTATACACAGCATTCACATGATATAACAAGGTACATATGGTTATTATCTTCATTGCATAAGTGAGAAAAACCAAGGTGGAGAAAGTTTAATTACTTCCCCAGCATGATTTAGTTTATATGTAGGAGGACTGGCATCCAATCCAGGTTTTGAAACTGCTATTTTAACTATTCCCCAGAGACACTTCCCTGCGGAGTCTGGCTCATATGTCTCTGTGAAATTGCTGATTTTTCCCCCGTATTTTCTCTATACAATAACAACCCCTGCAGCAAGGAGAGTGCCATCTTCTTTAGTAAAATAAAACCCGTACCTACAGGGAGAAGGGCAGCTGAACTGATTGGCTTTGATTTCCCCCAGGATTCATCTTACATTGGTAACATTTTCCAAATTGTGATCCTCAGAATCCTGATCCTATAAAAATATCCTGAAATGGGCCTGCTCTGTCATACAGAAAAGTTTGAGAAACACTTTATAGCCCTTACCTCACCCCAGAGATGTGCGCCCTTACCTCACCCCAGAGATGTGCACTGCTCTTAAGGTGTTAGAAATGATAGTGGGTTAAATGTAACCCCACAAAAAGATATATTCCCTCTTAATCCCTGATCTTGTAAATATTACCTACTATGGTAAAAGTGAGGAAATTAGGATCCTCAAGAGTTTATCCTGTACTGTCCAGGTGATAGTAATGAGAATAAATAAGATAACATATATCTTTATAAGAAGGAAGCTGAGGGAGGTTAAACACACACACACAACGAGAAAGAGAGAGAGAGAGAGAGAGAGAGATGCTGTGAAGATCAAGCAGACAGAGGTGTGGATATGCTGATATTGAAGATTCAGGAGATATGGACACAAGTCCAGTTATGTGGACAAGCACCAGAAGCGGAAAAAGACAAGAAATAGATTCTTCCCTAGAGCTCAGAGCGGGTCACAGCTCCACCAACACCTGGATTTCTGCCCAGTGACATTGACTTCAGACTCCTGGTTCCAGAGCTGTGAGAGAATGCAAGCCGCCAAGTTCATTGCAGTTTGCTACAGAAGCCATAGGAAATATAAAAACTTTGAGAAGTCTTGCCCAAGTCAACCTGTTAAGATATACAACCCAACAATCCCCAAACGTCATTGACCATGACACTCCTTCCCCCGAAAGGCTTATTAATATCCAAACAGAACTCACATTATATGCAACCTGCTTTTGAAAATGCTGCCTGAGGGAAATCTTTTGTTAATTACTAGGTCCACCACTCCTCTTCTGGGGACAGGGCTGCTTCTACTTATTTTTCCGACCAAAGGTAAGCCAGGAGCCTGACCTGCCAACTCTGTCACAGAGCTAAGACCAGGGAGAATTTTTAAATAAGACTTACTGAAGGCTGGGAACAATAAAAGAGGAAAGCCAAGAGAGATATAAACACAAAACCAGAGGACCCTGCTACCAAAGGACTTTCTGAGATGGGTCCACTGGGGTGCATGGAGGAATGCTGCCTTCCCTAGCTTCTAACTACTGCCCCAAACATCTAGAAACCCCAACACCTTAGAGCAGGGGTAGGGAACATCCAGCCTGAGGGCTGTATAAGTCTGATCCTGCCAAGGCATTAGGGGTGAGTTAATGAAACATTTGACTAACTACAGCAGGCTAATGTTTAAGTTGATACTTTTGTATGGCCTGAGAATGATGTTATAAATATCCAAATGGCCCTTGGCAGAACAAAGGCTCCCCACCCCTGCCATAGAGCATACTGAAATAACTCCAGGTTTCTCTCCAGAGAGCAAGGCCACCAGTGCAAGTTTTGTCTAATGTGAATCTAATGAAATGACCCGAGACTTGGACAATGACCTATGGGCCTTGGTGAAATAACTGTGTTAGACTATGATGGGGAACCTCTGACATCAGGGCAAGAGATACACAGGGTAAAAGGCGAGGAGACCCATTTCTTCTTCTCACCTGGTTCCAGAGGGCAGCCTCCTTTGGATCACAGCTGCAGTCATCAAGGACCAAGTCAAGAAAGGAGGCCTGAGCTCAGCGCAGGCACCCCTCCCAGGAAGGAAATGCACATTCGCGCAGTTTCACAGAAGCTATGCAGAGATGAATGGAGAAGACACATTGTATTGCAGCCCTCATTTCCTGATATCTACTTCTCATTAGGACTATTATTATTTCACACACCTCTTCCCCATGAATGGCTGGATATAAAGCAGTACTTGTTTTGCTTTATTGCCACTTGCATTACGTAGGCCACCGCTCAAACAAGGAGGCTTAGTTTTGTTTTTAAATAAGAAGGTTCTAAGACAGCAGGACATCTGTAAACTCCAGCTGGAAGATATTTGGCCTTTCTGTGAAGAGCAAAGGACTTGGTGTCATAGCCATTGAGCAAGGGGTACCAATGACACTGCGACAGCCTCTGTGTAAGTTAGCCTGGATGTGAATTCTCAGAAAAAAATAATACAGAAAGAGCAAGATAACTGCAAGATGGAAAGACTGTTTAGAGAAGAACCCCACAAAAGACATGTGACAGGCACACAAGAAAGCTGCTGGTTCAAGAGGCCAGGATTCAAAGCAATTACTTAAAGCTAGGCTGCCCACGCTCCTCACTGAGTTGATTCCTCTTGACAGGAAGGGAAAGGGGCCAGGGCCAGAAGCAGACTTATTGTCTCTACCAAGCTGGTGAATATTATATGAATGCTCTTTTATGATGGGGAGAATGGTGATGTGAGCTCCATTGATATTCATAATGTACCAAAGCCAGCCTCCTGTAATAGACTCTAAAAGCATTCACAAAAGCCTTATCAGAGGGCATGAAGAAGTGAGTGTGTCTCTTCTTGGGATTAGAATGGAGTCCTTTTTTCAAAGAGTGACCTCAGGCTTCTACCAGGTCATTCCCCCACCCCTTCACCCTCCCACCCCTCCACCCCCCTGAAAGCTGCAGAATTGCTTTACTAATAAGCTGAACTGGTCAGCCAGAGGGGAACATCTTTAAGGAAGTTTCTGTAATTTTCATTCAATGAAGGGAAAGGAAGCCAATTTCTCCTGCCAGGGCAAACACTCCCCAGCAGACTCAAGAAGGAAGAAGGGCAATGCATTCTGGGTGTTGGTGGGGTGATGGAAGAAGACATGTCACTCTGAAGACTGAGCAGTGCATAGCACTCTCCCCTCTGGCTGAGCACTGGACAGTTTGTGGATGCTCCCCTGAACCACTACAGCTGGAAACAGGTGAACTGTGCAGATTAAAGAACCCTCCCTGCCTTTGCAAGCATGAAAACAATCTCCGCTAACCTTTCTATGAGGCATTTGTTCTCTTCTTACCATTGTCTCTGTCTTTCCAAAGCTCTGGACAGAGCCAGCATCATATATACCAATGTGTCGATTAAAAATGGAAGGATGCAAGCCCAACTGAGCCAACGTCCAATGGCCTGCAGTGGGACAGCAATCGAGGGGAAACAAGTGAAATCTAATGGACCCCCTTGGGGATCACCTGCTTCTACATATTGTTCCCTGCCATCATCACTGACCCAAAAGAAGACCATCTGACAGGGAATGGGCTGTGCAATCTACAGACAGAGTCAGTGCCATATGGAGCAGGCGTTTCAATTGCCCATTGCAATGCATAAAAACAATTCAAAATTCTAACTTTATTTCCCTGGCAGTTGAGTTTAACTATCACTGGGCTTGCTATAATCAGATTCTGCTGCTGTATTTATTAAATATAAGTTGCTAAACATATGGTTCAAGGGATGGGCAATAAGACATAAAATTGAGCCTAGCAGGAATATCATTTTTTCAGGTCTGCCCTTAGGTATTCAAGGCCAGCAGTGTCAATCAGCCTGAGGCTGCACAAAGCCCATTAAAGAAGGGTCTTAGCAGTCATGTAAGTGGGTTCCCTTGATGGTATATGCAATTGGTTAGAAGCTATGATTAAGGAAGTGAAGATTATGGGTGCAATCTTAGTGCCAGATGGCTCCGTCTCCTCTTTATCCAGCCAATGTTTTAGTAAATACCTATTATGTACCATGCCCAGTGCTAGATCTTGATGAGACCAAGCTGAGTAAATCATGGCCAATATACCTGTCTAGTATCCATTCATTGTAATGTGAGAGAGAAGGACAGGAAAATATAAATTTAACTAGAGTGTGGTTTGTGCTGTGCAATAAGTGGGCACAGATTAAGTGTGGGAGGTAAGGAGGGGAAACAACTGAAATATAACATCCCCATTATTTGCACAAAGCCTTAAAGTTTATACAATAGTTTCTAGGCCCGGCACAAAACTTAGAAGCAGAGATATATGTGTTTCCTTCACAAGGGAAGGAATCAAAGTCGGATATTTCAATTGTTCCAGGTTATACCACCAATGGCTGGAAGTCATGGGAAAACACACTGCTCACCTGAGCCTTGCCAGGCCATCCAAGAACATGAGGTGCTCATCCTACACTGAGAGCCTTTGGCCAGTTCAGGAAACCCCTCTCTTAAGACTCAACACTCTTCCTAATGACTGGCAGTCGCATCTTCATAGACTAAGGAAATCTATCTATATATATAAAGAGCCAGGGCAATAACGACCAAGGCTTGATTGAACACCGGAAGTCAGTGCTGGGTCTGATCGCCAGCCTCCATGGCAGCTGTTGATCGGCCATTCCCTCTCTCTTTCTCTCCTGGCTTCACCAGCAGTCAAGCCTCTGTTTCTTTTAGGGCCTCCTAGGGGGCTGCTGACCAGCCTTACCTTTTTGATCAGGCCCAGAGATAGGCCCAGAGATGCTGACTGGCATAGAAACCAATCAATCAGAACCAAATCTGGGTGAAGTGTAAGAAGCCAATAGCTGCCTAGAAGGCAGAGCTTTTGATGCTGACTGGCATAGAAACCAACCAGTTAGAACCTAATCTGGGTGAACTGCAAAGGCAGAACCTAAGGTGGGGGCTGAGGAGGGATTTTAAGAGCAATAGCTGTTTGGTGTAAGGTGTAAGAAAGCAGTTCAATTTTTTCATGACTGGTTTGGTAGTATAGTGCATATGGCTGGCTATCAGTCTAGATACAGGAATCAAGTGTTTTTGTCTGCCAAGAGCATCTCCTCCTGCTGAAAAAGGCTCCCCCCCCCCCCCCAATTTAAGCAATACTATACTATATAATCTATCTATACTATTAACCAGCCATCTTCCAGAAGTCCAAATTCCTTCTAGACAAAGCCATGGTGGTGGGGGCAAGGCAGAGGCAGTTAGGGGCAATCAGGCTGGCAGGGGAGGAAAGTTGGGGGTGATATCAGGCTGGCAGGGAGTTAGAGGCAATCAGGCAGACAGACAGGGGAGGGCAGTTAGGGACGATCAGGCAGGCAGTCAGGTGAGCAGTTAGAAGCCAGCACTCCCAGATTGCAAGAGTGATGTTAGACCCTATGATCGGGCCTAAACCAGCGGTCAGACATCCCCCAAGGGATCCCTGATTGAAGAGGGTGGAGGCTGGGCTGAGGGAACCCCCCATCCCTGTGTATGAATTTCATGCTCCTAGTTTATTAATGATCTGGACTGTGGCCCTCACTTAAGCAGAACCCAACGTTATGAGAATGCACTGAGTAGTATACTAGTAATGGTAAGGAGTGGCAGATAAACACACTTGTGTGTCTCTACATCCTCCTGAAATACCCCACACAGGACACTAAAACGATTTTTTAAAGGCTGTATATAATCATGAGAGTCCAAAAAGAAAGGGAGAAATGGCCATAAAATTTTAGCGCCAGAGAATAGATGAACAAGTGGCAATAAACTTACCAGTCAGAGAAGGCTGGAGCCCAAGGCTGCAGCAAGAAAAGTCTAGAATTACAAAATCTCAGGATGGTGGGAAAATATAAAAAAATCCTAAAAGCTTTTCATAGAGAAAAAAATATAAAATTTTTTTGAACTGGGATAAAAACCATCTGAGACTTTTTTCAATAATCACATAGAGAACTAGAAGAAAGTGGACAGATGACCTCAAGGTTTAGAGGAGAAACTATTTCAATGCTCAATCTGTTAGAAATAATAGAATAAAGATGTTTCTCAGATATAAAAGTTATCTATATTTTATCTCCAGTTCAGGCACACCTATTGGAAGACCAAAAAGTAAATGAAGAAGGAGGGAGAAATGGGCCCTAGGATGTCAGGGCCCTACAGAGGAGAGTGTAACCATCCGAAGACTATAAGCTAAAGAAGATGCCAGGTGGGCAGCAGGGGGCAGACCCAGATAACAACTATCAAATGGAAAGACCTGGTAAGGCATGTTCCCCAGAAAAGGAGTGGCTCCAATAGATTACCCCATGTGTTTCAAAAACATCAAGGAGAGATCTGGTTTGGGGACCAATTAAAGATAGTTGCATGGCCGAAACCGGTTTGGCTCAGTGGATAGAGCATCAGCCTGAGGACTGAAAGGTCCTAGGTTCGATTCCGGTCAAGGGCATGTACGTTGGTTGTGGGCACATCCCCAGTAGGGGGTGGGCAGGAGGCAATTGGTCGATGTTTCTCTCTCATCGATGTTTCTGACTCTCTATTCTTCTCCCTTCCTCTCTGTAAAAAATCAATACAATATATTAAAAAATAAATAAAAGATTTATTTATTTAAAAGAATCAATAAAGATAGTTGCGTGTATAACTAAGTGAAAAAATTTAGTTCAAATATTTATTTCAGGGGGAAATTGCACAAGAAAATAATAGTACCCCATATGACTTGGCAGTGGAAGCATTTAGTTCTACCCTCACAGTGATATAATCAATGCCTATTGTCCAGTGAAAATGGATATAACAGCAGTGGGCAGATGAGGAGAAGAGAAGTATGCATCCGTGTGTGTCTGTGTTCCTGTGCAAACATGTGTGTAGGCCTCAGAAAGCCAAATCTTACTTTTGTATACTAGGTAATTGATAGAATATGCCTACAATTGAAAAATCAGTAGTGTTAAGCATGTTATTTAAAGTTATTGAGGAAAATACCAAAGGAAGGATTAAATAATCCAAAGCAATTGCCTCTGGAGAGTAAGGATCTGGGGTTGGGAATGATGGTTTATTGTAAACCCCTTAGGACCACTTGAACTTTTAGAACTATGTACTTCTTGTCAAAATTAAAATGTGTTTTTTTTTTTAAAAGAAAGAACTGTAATGTCTTACAGAAGGCAGCACCCAGTGGACACCAAAAGGTCCTTTTTGACTGAAATACACAGCTCCTTTAGCCATGGAGCTGCTCCCAACCGTTCCCAAGAAGGGTACTCAGCCTGCTGGGGCTGCAATTCAACCCTCAGTGGGCTGGAGCTTGCTGGGCCTAGGTGATCTCACTCCTGCCAGCCACAGATGCCAAGAAATCCAGGGATAATGGATCCTAGGGGACACAACAGGAAACACGGGGCCAAGCAGGATTTTACTGTGTGGGAATCAGACCGAGCCTAGTCTGGTTTCCCAAAGGATGAAGGGCTCTTTTCATTCTCATGGGGATTTTTTTCCCTTCTGTTTCCCAGCAACTGTGATGCTGAAGGAGGAAGGGTAGATGTTTTGGATGAAATAAGGAAGAGGTATCTTTTTTCATTGGTCTAAACCCAACAATGTTGAATAACTCTGTTCTTAACCTTATTAATCAGTGAGTCAAGCAGCAAAAATTGAATTTCTATAATGAAATCTGACTCTATGGATAGATATAAAAGCAGCTAATGAGGTTTATATCCTAATGGAAGAGAGGGAATACAAGTGGACCAGGCACATACCTGCCTGCATTTAACTACAGCAGGGTGACTTAAAAGACCAAGGGATCAGCTAAGACATTAGCCTAACTTCAGTTCTGATAGACAGAGTTCCCACCCCTGAAAATCCAGTTTGGCCAAAACTATGATCAAAACCAAAACAGGGCTCACCTTAGGTATCTCTGCCACAGTCCCTGATGGGTGCTGTTGGTCGGCAGCATTTAAAGGGGAATAAATATTGGTGAAGATTGTGGGAGATTTCTCCCATCAAAAGCCCAGTCCTCACTCCATGACAATATCTCATTTTTTCCTGACAGCCTTCTCTAGTCTAAATACACATTTAGACACCAAACTAAGTAACTGTTTAGAGGAACCACTTTATTTGGCTTCAAGTTTCCAAATGAAGGGACCACTATTTAAATAAGCCTTGTGGTTTCTGATTCCTATAGGAAGAAGGACAAATTCACTGACTGGTGGGTTTAGGAGAAAATTTTGAGTTATTGGATGGCAACCCATTCTTTTCTCCCTTTTTGGGGTGGCAGCCGCTCATTTGGGAGACTCATTCTCTATTTCTCCATGGAGTAAACTGCAGATGCAGGTCCAAGTGGAGAGGATGGCATCTCCCAGGGAGGCCTGGGGAGGCGTTGACTTCTGAGGTGTGTTAGGCCACATCCTCCCATCCATCTTTTTTTTTTCTTTTTTTTTTTTCTGGTAATAAAGTTAACATTTTGATCTCCAATCACCTATTGTCCCCTTATGCCTCAACAGTATCACATGTCTCCCACTAGGCTGTCTGCTGTTAGTTTCTACAACATGCCAAATTGTTTCATCCTCTGAGCCTCTGGGCCTGCTGTCCTCTTTGTTGTTACTGGTTGGCACTCACACCCATGACTCTTTTTATGCTTGGTTCCTTAATTTTCAGTTCCTCCAGGGCCATGGTAGGCAAACTGTGGCTCACGAGCCCTATGGGGCTCTGGCCCCTTGAGTGTGGCTCTTCCACAAATTACCACAGCCTGGTCGAGTCTATTTTGAAGAAGTGGTGTTAGAAGAAGTTTAAGTTTAAAAATTTTGGCTCTCAAAAGATATTTCAATCGTTGTACTGTTGATATTTGGCTCTGTTGACTAATGAGTTTGCCGACCACTGCTCCAGGGAGGTCTTCCCAGACCATTCCATAGACCCCTCTCTGCATAGTTTTTCTCAAATCATATCTCCCTGTTTATTGTCCTGATGACTGTAATCACTGCATATATTCTTACATATTTATTGATTTATTATATCATCCCTATTCCACGAGGCAAGGGCTTTATTTTGCTCTTTATTGTGTTTCCAGCATTTACCATAATATGTTACTGACAGCAGGTTCTTAACAAACATTTCTTGAATCAATTAATGAAGTAAATGCTTTTCAATATTATCATTTGCAACAGCATGGATGGACCTAGAGGGCATAATGCTAAATAAAATAAGTCAGAGAAAGACAAACACCATATGATTTCACTTATATGTGGAATCCAAAGGACAAAATAAATGAACAAACAAAATAGAAAAAGACTCATACTCACAGAACAGACTGATGGTTGCCAGAGAGGAGGGGTTGAAAACTGGGTGAAGGGATTCAGAACTACAAATTGGCAATTACAAAGTAGACAAGGAGATGTAAAGTACAGCATAGGGAATATAGTCAATAATACTGTAATAACTATGTATGGTGCCAGCAGTTACTATAAACACTGGGGAAGGGGGGTTGTAAAGTATATGACTGTCTAACCACTATTATGTAACATCTGAAACTAATATAGAATAATATTGAATATAAACTGTAATTGAAAAATTTAAAAAGTTAATGTTTTCTACATGTTTGGGTGTTAAACATTGAATAGCTTTGTTGGTAAGATTGCTAAATAGCTCAACGAATATTATTCCTTCATTTTCTCTGTTTATATCAATCGTTCACCACTTGGCTCCTGGTCAACTAATAGCATGTGTACCTGGTTCTTACCTGAGACATTGCCTTATCTATCTCCTTTTTTCAACCTGTGGGATTCTTTTCATGTTTACAATGTCCCTTGAATCATTAGTCATAGGTAAACCAATTAACTTAACACTCTAAACTTTTCTAAAGTGTTTAAGGGGATGTTCATTCTCCAGCATCAGGAGATGAGTTTGTAGGTCCAATGGGTTTTAGGAGCCACTTCCTCAATGACAATGATGAACTTTGCTTTTAGCCAAGATAAGAACAGAAGGGACTGACACAGGCCTTCTATTTTTTACTCTAATGACTACTATTTTCATTTGCTTTAGAGAGCAGTCCCCAAGAACACTAGTGTCAAGATGTAGGTTCACTGGTTTCCTTTTCCTCTGACAGGTTCAAAAGTGCTGAGCAGGTGGCAAAAAAGACTTGGCTTCCCATTAATTGGTGGGGAGAAACTTTCTCTCTCGCTGTTCAGAATGTCACTGGATACTTTAGCACGCACATTTAGGTTTTATAAAATTATCATTATTATAGCTATCATTGCTGCTGCTCATGCTGTAGGCACTATCTGTGAGAAAAATGATAAAGGGATAATATAAATTACAAGACCTTCTGAACACATGTCTTAAAGTAACTAGGAAGTTGAGATAGCTCTTGGTAGGGTGAGGAGCATCAACTGATATAAATTCTCAGTTATGGGTTTGGGTAAAACACTTATTCTGCAATTATCCTTAAAGATCTTGAAAAAATAATAAAGAATAACACCTAGATGATAATGATTATTATGTGTTGTCTTTATCCAGCTCCTACAGTATGCAGACAGCAATATCTTATTATTTGGTCTTTGAACCTACAGAACAACTCTAAGTGGTCCTTATTCCTTGAGCCCTGTGTAAGGCATCAGCCCAACTTCACATAGCATGTGAGTGGTAGAGCCATTAGTTAATCTCAGTGTATAACTGGAAGGCCTACAACAAATCAACCAAAAAGATAAGGGTGTAGATGCTTCCTTCCTAGGACATTTTAGCACAAAGAACCAAAGACTGACACTTGGCGAAACCAACCAGGATTTAAATTCAAAGACAATCAAAGGAAGCACAGAAGAGGAGAACATGTCTTTCTAAAGCCTGTCAGTCTTTTCCATGATCAGATATATACATATATGTGTATGTATGTATGTGTATATATATATATATATATATATATATATATATATATATATATATATATATATATCAGCCTAGGTATGTTGTGGGATAAAAACCTGAGAGTGAAGAAGCATGGGTGTCATCATAGAACATTGTGGTGGCTTTATGATGTGACAACTAGGCTAAGCTAAACTACATTCCCCAGAATGCCCTTGTGTGTTTCCAATTAGGATGGACTACAAGGGAGCATCTTTCTGAGATCTGGAGCCTCAAAGAGAGATGGTTGCCATTATGTAGTATACACATACCTTCTCCCAGGTATTACATCACACACTAGTTCAGATGCTCCCGTGAAGGAATTTTTTCAGATGCTATTAAAGTCCCAAATCAGTTGATGTTGAGTTAATCAAAAGAAAGATTATCCTGGATGGCCCCTAATTTAATTAGATGGAAGCCTTTAAAAAAATGACTAAATCTTCCTTGAATATCACAAATTCTGGGCCATCAAGGAGAAAGTAAACGGTCAAATGTTTCTACATTCTGAGATTTCTGCACTCACCTCATGGCTGCAGATCTGCTGACTCAATTCACTGGCATGAGCAGCAGTTGCAATTTCTCTCCCTTCCTTCCTTACTGCCTAGCCCTGGGGCCTCAGAAGCCAGTACCTACAACTACATAAGCCTATTCGTAATATAAATTACAAATATATATAACATATATATGTACAAGTACACATATATATCTCCTACTGGCTCTGCTCCTCTGTTACACTCTGACTGACAGAAGAACCATTGCATGTTTGAATAGCAGCCCTATGCACCAGCTAAATAGGCTTACATAGGAATCGTCTTCCAGGAGAGATGTGGACACGAGTGGTAGAGCATTCTATGTAAAAGAACAGGCAGGAAAAAATAATATTAAGCCATGTCCAACAGTGAGGAAGAAGGTGTTCTTTAACAGAACAACAAACACATTGTATTACTTTGCTTGGGCTGCCATAACAAAATACCACAGACTGAGTGGTTTAAACCACAGACATTTGTTTTCTCCAAGTCTGGAAGCTGGAAGATCTCAATACTAGCAAGGGTTAGTTTCTATTGATACCTCTCAGTGGCTTGCAGACAGCTGCCTCTCACTGTGTCCTCAAGTGGCCTTTCCTCTGTGCATGTGCAGAGAGAAAGAGAGCTGGTGTCTCTTACTTTTCTTATAAGGACACAAATCTATTAGATTAGGGATCCGCTCAAATAACCTCATCAAATAACCCCTGAAATCTCCATCTCCAAATAAAGTCACATTGGGGACTAAAGCCTCAACCTGTGCATTTTTTGGGGAACACAATTCAGTGCATCATTCATAACTGGTGAACAAAAATGTTTCCAAAAGTTGAAGAATGGCCATTTATACTAAGGATTAGGTAGTTATTGGTAGAAAGAAGAGTTCTTCTACCATTAAAGTTGTCACTAGGTATCTCAGCACATTTTTTATCCAACTTCCCTCCTGCCCTTTGGATCCCACTAATAATTTAGAAGACCTTTGTCTTGTATTTACCAGATTATATCTCAATACAGACTCATTCACAGGCGTTTTTTAAGAAATCCTCTTCATGATTTGTTCATAAATTTTACTAAAGAATAATAAGAGAAAACAGAATTGAGGGCTTACATTGCACACCTCATAGCAAAAGAGTTCAAGTCTTCTCACCAGATAGAACTCTCCAGACTCTTACTGTCCTCCTCAGACTGAATTCTCACACTCAATGTCAGCCTTTTTGTTCCTGTATTGTCCCAAGTAATTCTGCCTCTAAACTGACTACCCCATCAGGCTATTGTCACTTAATGCAACATAAATCTGAAGTCTCATCCCACCAACACAGTAATTTATCAAACAACACATACTCAGAGAAGTTCTAGTAAAATAGTCTTTTCTCTATCTTGTTTCAGGAAAAAATAGAAATGTTCAAGGAGTTTGATGCTTGTACAAGACAGGTACACCCAGGCAAAGGATAACCTCAGGCGGTGACTGTGATACACCAGTTTGTTAGTCATTGGTGGCAGGTGGGCTAATTTGTGCAGGAACACGAGTAGAGAGGGAGGTGGCCACAGACAAGCAGATACTATTTCTCAGAGACCAGACTCAATTATTTCAGAAAGCAGAAATGCCGAAAACCTGATGTCATTCTAGTCCCCGGCTCCTAATCACTGAAGAGAAACAGGTACTGTCTTGACAGCCTGTTGGGACAGTTGGGCTCATAGAATATAGTGCAGCTCTCCCTGAAGGAATGCTCTGTGCTGCTCATAAAAATGGCTAATTTAACACAGCATCAAATTAATAATGGAACATAACTTTGCTACAGCTCCGAAGGCCTCACATTTGTCTGCGGCACTGTTGTGACATGCCTTCCCTATGCCCTTCCCTCATCTCATTACACACAAGCGCCTCTTTCCGGAACTCACTGAGAATGGTTCCCTGCGGAACTCTTATACTTGGGTGCCTGAAAAATGTTTCAGCAATTTAGTGTGAGGAGGCAACATGGTATAATTGGAAGAGTTTGGGGATAATGTGTGTAAATGTGCTTTTGCTAATGGTTAAAATAACACATAAATGTAAATTTTTCTTTTATGAGCCAGGAGTCAAGGTCTCTAGTTCCCGCTTCACTAATGATTGTCAGCAGGTTACTTCACCTCTTAAAAACTTAGTTTCCTTATTTGTAAAATTGTAGTATTTGTTTATAATTTTTGAAATATGTTTTAGTTGATTTTAGAGAGAGAGAAGAAAGGAGAGGGAGAGAGAAACATTGATGAGAGCAAAGCATGGATGGCTACCTACTGCACATCTCCTACTGGGGATCCAGCCCACAACCTGGGCATGTGCCATGACCAGATATCAAATCAGTGACCTATTGGTGTAAGGGAGGATGCTCAACCAACTGAACTACACTGGCCAGGGCATACCACTGTAGTATTTAACTAGATTTCCTCTAAGGTCTACTCTGGATTAATAATGACCATCAGCATAATGACAACTTGATATTTATTGCATGTACAATACATATCACGGTGCTCTTCTAATCCTTTTACATATACTACCTCATTTATTCCTCAAAACAATTATATGGAAGTATTATTATCATTATCCCTATTTTTCAAAAAACAAATAACAACAAAGAAAATGAGGTGCAATGACATTAGTTTGTCCAAAATTAGGCATCTAAGAAACAGAGCTAAGATTTGAACCCAAGCAATTGCCTCCAGTGTCTGAGCTTAGCTACTGCTACATTGCCCTATGAGTATATTTTAATGGTATGTTCTATAAAAACAAAAACAAACAGGCAAAAAAAAAATCATTTGAGTTTGCCAACACATCAGTATACATGGCCTATATTAAATGTGGATTTCTTAATGATGCTGGCAGATTTATCGTAATCCATTTATGTTCTGTCCAGGCTTCTAATGCCTATCAGGGAACAGTTGGCCCATGAAGTGAAAACAGGAAGAGCTAACTGGCCAAGCCAGGATTGACCCCTTACTTTGGGCACTTGATCATTTGGAAATGTTTCACTTCCCAAGCCTTGACAAATATTTACCAGGCTGTGCCTAGAGCAATGGTCAGCAAACTGCGGCTCTCGCGAGCCATATGTGGCTCTTTGGCTCCTTGAGTTTTTGGCAAAGGCCAGCTTAGGAGTACTTAATTAAGTTAATAACAATGTATCTACCTATATAGTTTAAGTTTAAACAATATGGCTCTCAAAAGAAATTTCAATCATTGTACTGTTGATATTTGGCTCTGCTGACTAATGAGTTTGCCGACCACTGGCCTAGAGGATCAGGCTTAGGGTCACCAGCATGGCCTATGGGCAAATGAAATCTTGCCACAGCTTCATCTTGGGAGCCTTTAAAGAGGAAAAACATTCAAAAGAAGCAGGCTTTCCCACACTACTTAGAGATGGTTTAGCATCAGCTTTAGGTTAGCTCTGATTCCTACTATAGCCGAGCACATTTTCCATACCTCGAATAGCCTTGCCCTTCTGCCTGTTTACCCTACATGCACTCACCCCTCCAGAATAGCCATCCACATTGGTCTATCCCTCTTTGAACTCATAGTATCATCAATTCACCATCATAATTTAGTGCCTGATTATGAGCTCTATATCCTTCTTTGTGACTGTTTCATGTAGAGATAAGCCTCATTTACACTAAAAGGTACCTTAGAGAAACTGAGGCATATTTCTCTAATTCCTCCACAGCAGGATTAGCGGGAAAAGATATCTCTAGAATCCATAAGTCTTTATAGGAATGAGAACCTTGATCAAGATTTGTATGGGAGCTCCTATGGGCCTTAAAACATATTTGGCATGGACACGATTGGCATTTCATCAGATTGTGAACACTAACAAAAGTTTTCAAAGAATAAGAGCCATGTGGGGAGGACACTGCAACTACCAGCCAGCCACCTCTAACTCAATTCCAATCAGGCTGGTAGAAAACTAGACAAGAAGTCAGATTCCCCCAGGAATCTTCTCAGGAATGAACAAAGGTCAGGTCTGAGGAGAGTTGCCCCTTGACAACACAGAAGGTGAGGAAGGCAGGGAATTAGGGGGGGGAAAAAGGGGGGGGAGGCAATGGAAAATGTATTATGAGGCCAACCGTTGGGAATGCTTCTCAAGTTTCTTGAGTACATGTCTGTGAGGACATGTGTCTATACATTCAAGACTTGTCCTCCCTCAAGCAGGAGACACCACACAATAACACCTCGCCAGTTTACAATGAAAGGAGTCAGAGCTCTCCTCCTTCTGTTCTGGTCTAATTAGGCATTCTAGTCTCCAAAGGTCATAGTGATACCTTACTATGAAGAAACTGCTTTTGAATTACCCATTTCTTTCTGCAGATATGCTATCGCCATGTTTCTTGAAGAGAACTTCTGAGTAGAAGGGATGTCTGAGCATCTTTCCTTCAGGAAGTAGAAGAAAAGATAGTGGGTGATGGAATGTCTGATCTGTTCAGCCAGGTGTGTGTGTATCCCAAGTCTTCTCCAAGTGTGCATGTGCTCAGGGCAGGGTGGGCAGAGGAGAGAGCATTTGATGGCTTTCATCTGAGTATGTGTGAGAGTGACTGTGAAACAAATGCATGCAGCTCTGAGCCAAACGTCCATTACTGTCCAAGGCATCTGCAACCACATTTGTGTTTGGCTGGGATGGAAAGGGGTTGACTATCTCTGTCATTGTCTTCCCTTGCTGCCCTGATCGGGAGTCGGAGGAAGGTGTTGCCATTTATGTCATTTCCAAGCTTGGGTTGTTGTCTCTCTTTGCAGATTTTATGCATTGGCAGACAAAAGTCTTGCGTAAGAAAATGATCATTTAGAAACAAACAAACAAACAAAAAAAAGCTCTTTTGTAGTGACATTTAGAACATCAGACAGAACGGTCTTTCCAGATAAAGTTGGCTAGAGATGGAAAGACTGGTGTCTATGGGTCATAAAGCATCATGCCTGTGTATTATATATTTCCTGCCGACAGGCACTTTCCTGCACACCAATCCCATGTGTTAATGTCAGGACTTCCTTCTTTACAGGGCGCTCGGGTCTTTCTGTAAGTCATCCTGCCCATGGCCGAGGTAGGAAGGAATAGTGCACTGACCTCAACACCTTCTCAAATAATTTTATTTTTCAGTTGGCTATTTTTCAACGTTTATATTTTCTATAAAGCAAGACAGGAAGGTAGAACAAAAGTAATTAAATATCAGCCAGCTATTCATTTTGTTTTTCTCTGGATTCAGAGCTTGGAACTTGACTGGGTATTGAATATAATCCTACTGCACATGTTTAATAAACTCTTTAGAATACAAAATAGAGCCAAGAGAGTCCCAAGTCCCCTATGGCAGCAGAAGTGCCATGTAGTAAGTGAGCACTAATATTAGCAATGTCCTGCAAGAGGAGCATATTGTCAGAGTCACCTGACTATGGATGGAGACCTCTGCTCCGCTCTGCCAACCTCATCAAATCTCCCAAACTGGTTTTCCTCCTAGAGCCTTTCTACGATCTTTTTTTTGGTCATAATACTAGTATATACATGGATCATCTTTTTAAGCTCAAACTGGAATCACCTGTGAAGGATTTGGAAAAAGAGACAGTTTGATTTTTGGTAGGAAGGAGCAAGGATCAAAGGAAGAAAAGGTGTTTTTTCTACCTTTTATTGTCTTTCTTCCAAGGAGAAAAAAGTTTCAGAAAGATGGGGGAAATGTGAGCTTGTCTGACCAACCTTGTCCCCAAGATAATGGGCAACTATAAATCTTGATTGAGCAAGGGGTAAGGAGTTTAATCACTTCCATCCATTTGCATAAGTAGTATATCATTATGTTCCAGACTTAAATATTACTTATTTTTATATGCTTTATTAACTTTAGGTTAGATTGTTTTTTAAATATAATGTAGGGCTACAAATGGGAAACATATTTATATTCTTAAGTGAAATCGGTGAAAATCTTAAATAGTATTTATTCAAAATATGTCCTATTGAGAGGAAAATTTATCTTTGGAGCTTCTGTGCAATGCTGTCCACAGGCTCTATAACTCAGAACTGCCTTAGTTTAAAAATATTTCATAATTCTGATGCTAAGAGTTTTCAGTCTGCAGTAGAGGATTCTGAAGAAAGACATCAGAGTTGCTTTCAATTATAGGGACTGTTATTACACCAGGGATGGTGATCATATGTTCTCCATTCTCAATGATAAAATGAAAAAACAGAATAAAGGAAAGCTATAGTTAGACCCTAGAAAGAATCAGCTAACAGTGAGGCTTGTTAAACACGAGAGAAAATGGGGGCATTTTTCTAGTCTTCTTTTGAGAATAGTTTTTTAGATTAGAAGACACTGATCGACTAGAGGGCACACCGGGGAGTTCAACTCAGTGTAAGGAGCACACGAGGTCTTCCCATGCGCAAAGAGACCCAAAAGAAAATACACGTGCTCACAAACTTTGGTGTCAGGAAAAATCATCTGGGGTGCTTGGTCCAGTGAATTTGGAGTGGTATCTGAAAATCCATGCTGATTTTGAAACATGTTTAAGGCTTGAGATGAACAGAAGCAGTGCTGAGGCTTGGCGTAGGTATCTGGAGCCCGGAGCCCTGTCGTGGTCTGTTACTAATTCCCTGAACGATCCTGTCACATTGCAGCTTCCTCTCCTGAGAAAGCCATCCTTCACTGGGTCCTGCTAGCCTATGAGATAAGGGCTTCTGAAGGTTTTGTAAGGTGGAAAATCACTTTACAAACCTGATGGCATATCCTCTTTATCAAATTTAACATCCCTCATTAATCACACTCCCCAATTAATCAGAGGAGGCCTTCTCTTCTGCCAGCTAATTTTGCACATGGAATTTCAAATCTACAGATATGAATGAGGAGCTTGCCCTGTGTGCCGACCTGTAGAACCCAGGTCGGCCACTTCCCACCTCTGTGGTCTTAGGCAAATGATTCAAATCATCTGCGCTTCGATCTCCTCATTTGTAAAATGCCTCCTTGGTTATCATGAGAATACAATCTATCAAGTCCCTGGCTACCTTTTGAAGCCAGGTTTTTCCTTTACAAACCCTTTTCCTTCTCTTTCACCATTTCCTTCTACTTTTGAAAATAACTATCTGGTGATAGAGACTAATGTTTCCATTTAGGAAAAATCAGGTTAGTAGAAGGCTGCCCAGATCTGAAATAACCTTTTTACTTTCTTCAAAAGCTCAACAGATTTCTCATTTTAAACACACACACACACACACACACACGCACGCACGCACGCACGCACACACACACACATGCACACTTATCCAGAGATAAGACAGCAGTGCCTGTATCTGGGTGTGTAGCCAGGGAACACAATTTCCTTGGGGCTTCTGCAAGTTCCACTTTATTGAGAACTCTAGGCCCTTCAGCAACCAGAACACAAGGAATGCCCAAAAGCTCCTGTAATGATATTAAAAAAGTTAGCAAAGACATTTGGTGGGATCTTTTCTGGCTTCAGCTCTGGAATTCCTTTTGCACTCATTCTGCTGAGAAGAGACTTGGGGGAGGAAGTGGCTTTTTGAAGCCACAGTGTCAGGTGGGAGAGGAAATTAGCCATGCTTTTGGTGGGACTTTAAGAAATAAGGTTATGGAACATTTCTCCCATAAAAATCTCTGATATCAATAGAGAGAAGATATGACAGGCGCCTTTGGGAACATAAGTTTTGTTTGTTTTCATGGAAAGTCATTGTTTAAAGTATTTTGATAGATTTCTGTAGAAGTAAAAAAGAATGATCTCTTAACCTTTGAGACAGCATCGAGGGACCTGGAGAGTATTATGCTAAGTGAAAGAAGTCAGTAAGAGAAAGGCAAGTATCAGATGATCTCACTCATAAGTGGAATCTAATGAACAAAATAAACTGATGAACAAAATAGGTTCAGAAACACAGAAGCATAAAACAGACTCAGACTGTCAAATCTCAGAGATAAGGTGGGGGAGGGTGTATGGGTGTGTGGGAAGAGATCAACCAAAGAACCTGTATGCATATGTGCATAAACCATTGACAGACAATAGTGTGGTGAAGGCCTGGGGAGGGGGAAGGTTAGAAAGGGTCAATGGGGGAATGGAAAGGGGACATATGTAATACTTTCAACAATAAAGATTTAAAAATAAAAAAAAATAAAGTATGTTGATGAATTTATAGCCTGTTGCCTGCCGGCATAAACCACAGTTTTCAGAGAGAAGGCAACACCCAACCAGAAACTGCCCACTATTTTCTTTTATTGCAGGCAAGTTCAACACAATGGGAGAATACCCCTGAAACTTGGACTTGAGACAAACTTTGTGGGAGATGATGGCATTGCCATCTGACAACCAACTGAGCACATGGAAAGTTGCTGTTGAAGGTGCCCACATATCTCCAATGCTTAGTGGCAGATAGATCTGGTGGCAGAGACTGGCCAGTCCCTTCCCTGAGTTTAGGGGTAGGGCAGTAATCACATTGAAGGCCAAACTCCCGAGTGACACATGAAGTCTTTCCTGAGAGGCCACCTCTCCATCTTATCCTTCTGCCCCCATTCCACACTCACTGTACCCCTCACTCAGCAAACAATAGGGCAAAGCACTGCCCTCTGCACCCACTCTCAGCCAAGGCTTGCTTCTCTTTCTAATCTAGCCTTTCTCCTCAATTTCCCTCCCCTCCCCTCCCCCCGAAACCCTCCCTAGTACCCACATCCCACTCCTCATACTAGGTAGGATCCTCTGCTCTGTGCCCCACCATACAATTCACTTACAGAGCATTTGTTTTTGTATATGTCTTCCTCCCCCATAAAACTGGGAGCTCCTGGAGGCTGAGTTTATTCATCTCTGCTCCTGAACCAGCACTTGTTCAAAAGGGCTCAATAAATGTTAACTGACCGACTGACTGACTGACTGACTGAATCCTTTCAAGCAGCTCTTAAAAGTAAAGATCCCACCCTTCCCTGTCCCAATATCACCACAACTCTACACTTGGGGAGGTGGACCTATAGCACTTTCCATTTTTTGGAACCAAGAACGAAGAGATGTTTGGGTTCTGTTTCATAGCACCAGGAGCCTTAGTGACAGATGATCCCTTGAGTTTATATTAACTATATACCCTATCTATCTTCCCCCCCCACCACCACAGATATAGAGTAAGGGTGGGAGCAACTGGCTTGGCCATCTTCTTGAAAGGTTCAGATCTGCCCACTACACTGCTCCCTCTGCAGGAGGCCCCTGGTCTGCATGTGCGGAGAAATGGAAGGACAAAAGAAATGGGTCCTTCTGTGCTGGTGGCAATGCCTGGCTTCTAGGTTCCAGCTTTGAAAGGAGGAAATGGTTCTGGGAAGCCAACTTGGTATGTATGTATAGTTTGGAAAATAGATCACTTAAAATGGAGAGAGGAACTTCCTAGGGAAAAGAATCCTGTAAGAGTCAAAGTAGGGAACACTGAGAGAGGGCAAATAAGTGAGCTGCTTGGACATTTCAAAGAAAGGCATTTTGTTTTTTTCTGTGACAACTCTGTTTTTAAGAGTTGTCAGAGAAAGCAGCCCAGACCCTCTACCACTAATGATGGTCTGGAAACTGCTTTGCTAGTCTTTCCCGACACCAAACCTAACCCTCCAACTTGTCAGAAGTGAAATAAACCAGTCAGAGAAAGACAAGTAGCATATAATTCCACTCATATCTGGAATCTAATAATTAACTAAAGCAAAATGGAGACAGACACATAGACAGAGTTGTGGATTTGGCGGCGGGGGGTGGGGTGGGAGGGGAGGAGGCTGGAGGGATTGAGCAAAAAAGAAAAAAAAAGAGAGAAAACTCATAAACAGGGACAACAGTGTAGTGATTATTGGGGAAGGGAGAGTGGACAGAGGTGAAGAAGGGCATAGTGGAGATAAATGGTGATGGAAGGAGACATGGCTTGGGGTGGTGAACACACAATACAGTGTACAGGTGATGTGTTGTGAAAATATGTACCCAAAACCTATATAATTTTGTTAACCATTGTCACCCCAATAAATTCAATTTAAAAAAGGAAAAAAAGTGCTTTTTGCTGCATATTCAAATCTCTTGGGGAAATGTCTAAAAATTTTGAGCCCAGGACATATTCCATATGAATTTAATATGTTTTGTTTCCCAGGTGATCCCTCTGTACAACCAAATTTGAGAAACCAAGCTGAAGAAAGAGCATTAGCTCTAACTGAAAAAAAATCTGAGTTGCCCATTCATTAGCTCTGTAACCTTGGGCTATTCCAGAGATCTCTGTCAGTCTCATGAAGAGCACTTTAAATCCCCAGTGATTAGCATAAGAACTGACACACAGAAGGTACCAAACAAAGATATGTTTATTTGAATAAATAATATATGGGGAATCAATTAATAAGCTTGAAAGTATAGATAGTAACAACATTAATTACCAAGTATAATAATGCTTATTCATAATACTAATTAATACTAATACCTAATGTAGTTATTAATAACATTGCTATAAGTTAGTGATAATATCAATAGTAGGTTGCAGTAATTCAAGGGTAAAGAGAAACCCATGCTTAACACGGTAGCCTTACAGAATGGTACCCTATTTGTGTTTATTAAGTTGATAAGTGTCTTGAGTGCATTGGAAGAATCAAGAGCAAAGCGTTTTAGTTCCCCTTGAGAAACTGACTACTTCATTGCTCTGGTCTCTGTCCAGCTGTCTATATGGCATATGTCCATCTGTCCACTGAGATGCCAAGCCAATAAGCCATATGGCAGAGGGTCAGAAAAGTACAGAGCACGGGAAGAGGAAGGAGGGAGGGATGGAAAAAAGGTGGGGGAGAGAGAGAAGGAGAGAGAGAGAGAGAGAGAGAGAGAGAGAGAGAGAGAGAGAGAGAGAGAGAGAGAATGGGAGGTAGAATGAGGTAAGGGGAGGAGATAAGCGGGAAAGAAAGAAGAGGAGGAATATGACATATGATAACACTAATGGGAAGGGATGTAGGAGACGTTTGGAGGGTGGAGAGTGACCGAAGAGACAGTGACACACTGGATGGGCCCAATGCTTCAAGGGATGAGATGACAAGAAAGGTCCTGTTTTGTGCTGATATGAAGGCCCCAGGAGATGGGAGCCAGGGAAAGAGAAGACTGAACTTGTTAAAGGAGAGAATGAGTCTTAGAAATTTAGAGGATAGGGTTATGTAGCCCACTAAGAGCATGTCAGCTTTTACCTTTCTAACACTTTGAAAGTCTGGAAGTTGTTAAATTGCCTCTCATTCCTGAGAAATGACAGGCAGACAGCCCCCTCTCCCTCCCCTCAGCATCCCCCGCCCCCCCTCACCCCCGGACTGGCAAGGTGTTAACCCTGGTTTCCCTGCCAGAACCAGAAGCTCATTGTACTCGCCAGCCCTCACAAGCTCGACCACACTTTATGAGGCTTGTTACAAGCAAATTACATGGGAAGCTGCAGTGTTGGAAGGAGGGGTTGGGGGGGGGGGGGAGAGGGTGGGACAGGGTCGAATAAGCTGCTAGGAAAGGGGTGCCCGGGTAGGAGCACTCCGCACAGCCTGGACTTGGACAGCATTAGAGCCCATCACCGAGCAGCTGGCAGCCCCTGCCTCCAGGGCCCAATTTTGAATGTTCACACCTGCACTGGCTGGGGCTGAGGCCCTCCCTCTGCAGAGTTAATGGAGCAAGCAGAACCCAGAAACCCTTTTGGCCACAGCAACAATTTCTCTCGTCCTTAGCCCCTCCTTCTCAGAGGAGGTTTCTCTCCAGCCTCATGCCATCTCCTCCCTCCAGGCCCTGCTGCTGCTGCTGAGGTGTGCAGAGGCCCCAGGCAGGCTGCGGCCTCAGAGAGGCCTGCTCTAGAGACAAAAATCCAGCATTTTGTCCCCGCAGTTGAGCAGCTGGTTCTCCACCCCTTCCCATGCACATTGTGACTTTTGGCTTCTATGTAACACAAGCTTGGATAATTCTCCTCACTCTTTTTGGTGCATTGTGTGCGAAACAGCTTGGAGACGGGTAACTGGGATGTCCCAGAGTTGGCACTGACAGAGACAAGCACAAATGTGCACAGATTATTTTGCTTGAACTTTCCCAAAGCAGTGCTGCTGGAGTCTCCACAGCCAGTGCTCCCCTCTGTACACATTGTGTGTGTGCGCGCATGCACACACACTCACACACACACACACACACACACACACACAGGCACGCATACATCCATGTGAGCTCATGTTCACTTGGAATATTGCTGAAACATACCCAATTTGAGCCTGCGAACAGGCCTGTGGTTTGAGACAGTGTAGGAGATGGGTGCAGGGTAGGTTCAACCCAATCCAGGCAGAGGTTTGGAGAGATGCTTGAGACCAATCTGAGGGCAAGAAACCAAGGAAGCGAAGGGAAGATGCTATGTGGATGTTGTTATATAAATTCCTCTCCTACTGCAGCCCGAGGTGGTTGGATGTCTTTTCCACCCAAGTGGCCTCCTCAAGTTCTCCGATGAATGCTGGGAAAACATTCACTTAACAGGCCTGTCCAAACAATTCCCTTTTTCATTCAGAACTGATGAATCATAGGGGGAAGCAGAGCCTCAGGGCTGTCCGCCTAGATGCCATCACTCCTGACAGGGCCCAGAGCACATGCTCACCTCAGCAGTCCACTAAAAAGCCTGAAGGGGAAACTATGTCTCCAGCCAGGTTACAGAAACAGGAGTGAAACAATCAATGCCTTCCCCATGACTCCAGTCTCTGCCTTCTCTCCTCCCCACAATCACACAACATACACACACAGAGAACAAGCCGGCACTCTGATGCCCTCCACCAGCACAACCTCTGACCCCACCCACCTTCTCATGCACACCTCCTTCCACAATGGCTTTCTGGGAACCCACTGTGCGGAGAAACCACATTCCCCCATGCACCCCACACTCATTCTCCCTCCAAGATCATACCTGCACCTCTGGTTTCTTTCTTCTTTCCATCACATCCTTTTGTCATTTCATCTCTATGACCTTGAACCTGCTCCTATCTTCCTTTCTCTCAGTCTCTCACAAAAACATCGCCTCTCCCCTTTCTCCCATCCCACCCTTGCTTTTCTCCCTCTCCTCTACTCTGTGGCCAAATCAGCCCTGCCCCTCCTGGCACTCAGAAAGCATCTACCAAGGCTGTCTTATATCTATTTCATCGTCCATCTCTCTTATATACCTCTCTCCTTCCAACTGAGCTAGATGTCCCATATTAAAACCCTAGCTATGGATTATGTAACAAGTTCCTTAAGGAATAAAGGCAGATTCAGCCAGTCACTTAGAAGTAAAGCAAACTGCACCCCCAAAAAAAATTTTTAATGGCTAGTTTACACAGAAACCTAATTAAAGGAAGACCTAGTTGGTAGAAAGTAGTGGGAACAAAAGCAACTCTATGCTGGGTAACTTAGATTTCTTGTTCAAGAGCCATTTGCAAGTGCTAATAGGATAAAAAATGACACGGGGGAGGGAGAGGCACATGCATCTGTGAGCACCTAATATGTGCTTCATGAGGTGCAGCAGCTGTGTCAAATACAGCACTCCTCACTGCAGCCATGCAAAGTACATGCCACCAGAGTGATTAATTACCCAGAGATTATCTGTACCATATGATAGGAAACATTCACTATTATGATGAAGTTTAATAACATCGCATATCACACTGTGATTAATAACACATTCGATGATTCAGATGTGGTTGTGCTGCACTTAGAGTTAGTAAGAAATGGAAATCATTGTAACACATTTTACACATATTTCCATACACAACTTCTTTTTCTGTGATATTTTGAAGAGTTGGATGTAGTCCCCATGTGATTGCTCAAATGAAAATCTCATGTACATCAAGTTCCACTGGTGGGCTGGCTCCCCAAAAGAGCACCCTGAGCCGTGCAAGGATTATGCAGGTGGTTCAGAGCTGGAATGCCTCCTCCACCTGCTTTCGCAGTGGGTCCTCAGAAACGATGCGCCATTACAAATAATGCCTTGGCGCTTCTTTGGGGGGAAATTTAAATGAAATGACCAGGCAGAGTTTTAGACTCTAGCTAGAGCAGGGGTCAGCAGGTAGTAAATCTGCCAGTGAAGAGGCAGGCAGTAAATTTTTTGGCTTTGGGGGCCATAGGGTCTCTGTCCCATCAGCCCAATCCTGCCCTTCAAGTGTGGAAGCCGTGGTGAGCAGTAACCAAAGGGCAGAGCTGTGCTCCAATAAAGCTTTTTTTTTATGGATGCTGATATTGGAAACTCACATAATTTCCATAGAGCACAAAACATTATTCTTCCTTCCTTCTTCTTCTTCTTCTTCTTTTTTTTTTTTTTTTTTACCATTTAAATAGGCAGGAACCCTTTGTAGTTCATGGACCATACAGAAGACAGCAGGTTGGCCTTGGCTCCTGGGCTGGAGTTTGCAGACTCTGAGGCTGAGGGTCCTACTACAGACCTTCCTTAAGTTCCACACTCCCCAACCCCCCCACCCCTGCCTTCTCTCTGCACCTCTTCATGCCATGCCCTCTTTGCTCTCTCCCCGCCCAGTTTCTGCCTGTCCCACCTCCAGGAGTTATCAAGGCCAGATACAAGCTCTCTGTATCAATGGAGTCCTTGTTTTGTTTATGTCATTGTTTTCATTTACAGTGGGACTCTGTTATTTTTTTAGAAGGTGCTGTTTCTGGACACCTTCATCAAAGAAGCTGCTTCTCACCTACAGAGGATGGGAGCCTTCATGTTACTGGTGCCTGCGCAATGGCACCTGTTCTTACAACTCAACCAGGCCAATCCTTGGAGAGTGTGTGGAGGGGGAAGGGAACCTGGTTGGTCATTTGAGCTTCTGAATGGGAGCAGAGGTACAACACCCAAAGCATAGGTACAGCTGCCCTCCCCCCATGCCATTTCCCTGCTGGGATCTCCAGGTCCACTTAGACATTCACTCTGCACTCCCGAGCAGGAGGCAAAAGGGAGACATTCAGGGGCTGGCTGCCTCTCTCGCTGGTCCTCTCATCCAAGAACACACAGGTGAAATTGCAAGTGGACCTCCCAGAGTTTGCATATGAGCATTGTATGGGGTACAATTTCACCTCAGGCCAGTCCTGACTTCTGTAGTCTAGAAGCATTTATCAGAACTAAACGACATGTGAGGAGCCAAGCAAAGTACTTTATTACCCCCAATTTACAGAGAGGGACACTGAGGTTTAAAGTCAGGAAGTAATATGTCCACAAATAGATCGTGAGATCCAGCTGAAGCAGAAAATCAAAAAGACTTCTCTCTATTACCAGTCTTTCCTCTCTACTACAGGAGTCCTGTGTGAGTGAGTGTTACCTTATTTGTCCTTAGTGGGTATTCTTGAGTTTCTAGAGTACAACATTTACCAAAATGCCAAGACAACAGCTCAATTAATGTAATTCCATTTTCTGGGATGGGAGAAATCAGGCTAGACCTAAAACAAGCAAAGCTACAGAGAAACACACATTGTAAATACACATGTGACATCTTGGTCCAGGCTCTGCTGGTGTCCTTGCACCTGTGACCCCTGATCCATGCTGAAAAATACATGCCTGCAAAGAAACAGATCAGCAAGGGGAGATTTCTGAGAGCTGGAGGAAGTTTGAACATGTCCTCCGCATTTTAAATATCTCTATATATTTTTCAGATCCCACTGCAAGCCCACACTCTCCCTCTAACTAGTTATTTTTAACCACAGGAAAACAACAGCAGCATAGCTGTAGAGGTGGGCAGCTGTGAAGGGCTGCACCAATCACCAAACAGCATCCTTTCTCCCTGCAAGCAGATGAGCAAAGCATTCTGTTTTTGCATAGAGAGCTCATCCCTCCAGGGGCCTCAAATCCATACCAGCATTAAACAATTGGTCAAGTCTACTAGAACTGTTGGAAAAATAATAATGCCTTCCTATATTCTGCAATGCAGTTGCAAAGAGGTCAGGATGGATGTAATAAAAGCTCACACTATGTGGGCTAAGGCAGGAATCAATATATATATATATGGAAAGGGATAATGATCAGCCAGTATCTAGTTACTTTGAATCAAAATACATGTTACTGTGAGGAGTACCCAGAACTTCTGAGACACATCTAAAAGGATCCCAGTAGGAGATTATAATTATACTAGAGGGGCCTCAGGCAGTTGGCTGGCCAGCCCTGAACCCTGATTAAACTCCTGGTCAAACTCCAGGTTGAACTCCCAGTAGAGGAAACAATTTGCATATTAGCCTTTTATTATATAGGACTAGAGGCCCAGTGCATGAAATCCGTGCATGGGTAAGGTCCCAGGGCCAATTAGAGCCTTCTGGCTGCCAGCTGGCCACCTCCTGGTGGTCAGCACATGTCATATCAAGCAATTAAATTCCTGGTCTCCGGGTCAAACTCCTAAGGGGATACTTTGCATTTTACATATATAGATTCCTCTAAACTAGTATGGGTTATGTTAGGCAAAGGTCCTGAAATATTTCATAAGCCAAACTATCAAAAGCCAGCTACTGACTTTGTGTGTTCTTTAGAAAGAGATGAAACATATGATGGGTTCGGAAGGCCCCCTATCTGGGACACTGGAGTGGGGAGAATGACATACTCAAATCACAACTTAAAAGATGGCCTTGCAAAGTCAGCTGAACAGGATTATGCCGAAGCAACTCTCTAAAGCAGTGGTTCTCAACCTTTCTAATGTCTCGACCCTTTAATACAGTTCCTCATGTTGTGGTGTCCCCAAACCATAAAATTATTTTTGCTACTTCATAATGTAATTTTGCTAGTTATGTATTATAATATAAATATCTGTGTTTTCCAATGGTCTTATGCAACCCTGCTAGCAGTTCTCTGATGCTCTTAGGCTCTACATGACCCACAGGTTGAGAACCACTAGCATCAGAAAACACAGATATTTACATTACAATTCATTAACAGTAGCAAAATTACAGTTATGAAGTAGCAAAGAAAATAATTTTATGGTTGGTGGGTCACCGCAACATGAGTAACTATATTAAAGAGTCGCGGCATTAGAATGGTTGAGAATCCCTGCTCTAAAGAAATGACTCAAACATTTAAGACCCAAATGAGATTACTTCATAAGCTTCTCATGGTAACTATTTCAGTTGATTCCATCATTTCAGAGCCAGAAAGGAAGGAAATGTTGGCATGAATTCGCAGACAGTGAGAGTTGTCCAGGGTATGACCCTGGAGAAAAGTATTACTGCTTACTGCAGATATGCCCATTTTCATAACTGTGCATTTCTTCATTTGGCAGACATTTATTTGAATACCTACTTTGCTCCAGGCTCTGTGGTATGGGCAGAAAATAAAAAATAAAAATAAAAAAAGACATGATCTCTGCTATCAACTAGTTTACAATCTAATAAGGAAACTGACATGGAAATAATTATGATACAGCCCAATTATGTAATATATATTTAAATATAAAGAGGCATAGCAGGAATAATTAGTACTTGTCTCAAGTTCACTAGATGACTTAGGATCAGATTATTTATATTAGTTAATAAACTGAAAAAGGACAAGTGTCTTAATCTTCCAGGGAGGTCAGGGAAGGCTCCTCAGAGGAGATAACATTTGATCTTTCCAAAAAGGCATGTACGGCAAGCATCCCTGACAGAAGAGACAATACACAAATGCATGGAGGCATGAGAAATGCAACTACCAGAAGTCAGAGCTTCCTGAGGAACTCAGCAAAAAAGTGAGAATCTCCTCTGAACAGCACCTCCCACTAAGGCAGGGGTGGGGAACCTTTTTTCTGCAAAGGGCCATGTGGATATTTATAACATCATTTGTTTAATATAATTCACTTAATATAAATTTTATATAAAAAAGCTCCTAGATTTATTGAATTTTGATTCCTACTTGAGGTCACCTTGGCAGGGCCAGACCAAATGATTTATATGGCCCATGGGCCAGACACTCTCCAACCCTGCATTAAGAAGACAAGTTTGATACTTAAAGCCCTGCTGGCTTTTCTCCAGTGAGGAGGCATGGCTAGCCCAGCTGACTCCCTGCAGACCCATGGGCAACCTTGCCACACCTCTTCCTTACATGTTCTACACATCCTTACCATGCCAGCCAATGGGCTGTCCTGATGGGAGAGACAGATTGCATGCTGCTTTTCCAGCCAGTAGGCAGGCAGGCCAAGCAATGCTTCCATGAGACTAAACTTTACTCACAGCCTGGACCACAGCTAAGAGTAAAAACAGGTCCTAGGGTCCAAGTGTATTCCATTGCTGCCATGCCCAGCCTTCACTCCCAGATAATTACTACTTCTACTGATCAGAACAGCAACCTTTTGAGACACAGTGTGATATAGTGGGTTAGGAGAGAGGAGGCCCAGGGATCCCTGTGGACCTGCCAGTAATTAGCCACAGTTTTTCTGCCATGTCTTTTAATTTCTCTGGACCTTGGTTTCCACACTGTTAGAATGGACAGTTTGGAGTAAGCAATTTTCAAGGTCCTCTCCAGCTGTAAGTTTCTCTGACCTATTGCCACTCAGGAGGCATGGTGGCTTCTTAATTGGACAGTGGGGTTCAGAGGGGAGGGAGTGCTGGCCCACAAGACAGTGACTCCTCATGCTGTACTAAGAGAGAGGCTGCCAAGGCTGAACCCTCTCTCTTTCCTCCTCTGGATCCCAGTCTCTCTCCCTTAATAAGGACTCTGTGGAGAGCATTGGCCCCAGAGATACAAGGGGTTGGGTTCTGAGTTGGCCTTTCCTCAGAGTCCAATGTCTCCCAGAACCTACTGCTTTCGCAGAAAGAGTTGATTAGTGAATGATAAATTTTCATTCTCTTTTCATTTTCCAGTCCTCTTCAGAAATGTGCCGCTACTTTTCTCCTTATGGAGTCTCAAAAATGGAAGGAGAAAAAAATTATTTCATTCAGAGAAAGATAAAAAGACACGTCTTACCTAACAACCTCACCTCATTCCTGGGGATGAGAGTAATAATTGCTTTAATGAATTCAATTTCTGACAGAGAGAGAAGTAATTTCATATCTTCCTTGACTGGATGATAATGTCTCCAATGAAGCAAAGCTTCAATAGATAATAGCAGGCAGGGCCACTGGGTCAAATCAAGGAAGTTGTAGTTCTCCTGGGGGCCTGCTCACTCCCTGCTGAGTGGGAAAGGGCCCTGAAGGAGGAGCCTGGGAATGAGTGTTCCACTAACAGAGAACAGGGCTGTTCCTGTGTCAGAGCCTACAGGCTGGCCGAGTCCTCCCTCATGGGGCCACAGGGAGTGCTGCCTTCATCAGGCTGTGGGAGTTCCATAAGATCTGGGAGGAGGGTATATTCAGGGAAATCACCATGTGAGAGGAGGCTAAGGTTCAGAGGAGGGAGCCACAGATAAGGAAGAGATGATGTCATCATGGACATTTGCATAAGGAAGACTAGAATTCCCATTCAGCAGTAGAAGCAGAAAGAGCCTGAGGGTGGCTTCATGGAAACTGACCTAAGTAAGACCCAAGGTCGATCCTTAAGCGACTACATTGCTACATTGTAAAGTGAATGCCCAGGCAGAAAAGTTACACGTGGCAGGTTCCATGATTATGTCTGTTTCAGAGGTTCGATTGTAGGAGTGTCAGGGTGTTTGTATAAGAGTGTGTGTGTGTGTGTGTGAGAGAGAGAGGGAGAGGGAGAGGGAGAGGGAGAGGGAGAGGGAGAGGGAGAGGGAGAGGGAGAGGGAGAGGGAATGAATTTGGGAGTGTATGCATGGTACTGGGAGGAATTATGACAAAAGCCAGGTCTGTGAATGACCTTTAAACCTTTACAACAGATTCCTGCATGGGAGGAGGAGGCAAGGTAAGATAGTCTATAATGAGGAGGTCCCAGTGTTCATATGAGAGGAACAGAGAGAGAGAGAGAGAGAGAGAAAGCCTGTAGTCCCAGAAATGGAAAGAAATTCACATACCTACATGTTAATATTCAGATAAAAGCTCCTGGAATTGAACATTGAAATTTGCAACATCATTTCTTCTGTATAAACATCTGCTCAGATCTTGTCACTCACAGACCATGGGTTCTTTTTAAAACCCATCACTCGAGGATCAAAGCCTCATTTTATAAACATTAATGTATAGTATCTAGGTTTCTTGCTCTCTCTTACATTTACTCATCTTAAGTGTATTCCTCCTTTTCCTTATCCTGGAATTTCACAAAATCCTAAAGAAGGAACATCCTATTCATTTAACAAACATTTCCTTCTGAGGCTTTGGGTTGGCATTAGTTATTTCCCCAACACAGATCACTACGTAACACATGGTTTTTACTTTTTATCTTAGTCACTCTCAGGCTCTGTAGTCTCAATGTAAGCTCCATGAGGGAAGACAGTGTTGCCATAGTTTTCCACAGCTATATCACTGTGCCTGACACATAGTAGGTGATTTGGAAATATCTGTTCAGTGTCAAGTACATGTAATGAATGCCTAATATTAGGGAAATAAATGAGATCTCCATCCTTTCATCGGCCCCGGTCCCTGGCAGGATGCAAATGATTAGGGTGTAGGTCACTAAGCGCCAATCAAAGTCTATGCAGAGGGACGTGGTGCCCTCTGTATAGACTGATGTGAGAAGAAAGGAGGTGGCTGCCTTGTATTGAGCCACGAAGCAAATAACTTAGGGGAGGCTTCACAGAAAAGTAAGACCAACCTGAGTTTTCCAGGCATAAACAGGGCTTGCAGGTGCAGGAGCAAAGGAAGGGGCACCCCAGGACAGGGCATGGCCATGCAAAGGTGCTGATGAGACAGCAAGACATGGTCAAGAAGCCACATGGTCTACAGTGCCTAAAATTGTGACAGTAAATCAAAGGGGGTAGAGGTGAGGCTAGGAAATTAGAACTGTGTGCCACCTAAGGATTGGGGAATTTGTTCTGGGTTTTTGTTGTTGTTGTTATTGCTTTAAAGATTTCAGGTAGATTAGCAATATGATCAAATCGGCAGTTGTGCAGAATAAAGGAGAAGGAAAAAGACTAGAGGTAGAGATGGCATAGGAAGGTCCTGCAACAGATCCCACAGGGCGGTGGAGGGGAGAATAGGGTGGGTTCAACACTTAGAAAACAGAACCACTGAATTAGGTGATGGGGAAGGTGAGGGAGTGAAGAGAAAGTGAGTGCCAGGAAGAATCTGAGCTTCTGGCTCCAGCAGCTGGGCAAATGAATAGTAACACCATTAACAGAGAATAGAGAGCAAAGGGAGGCAGGCTGGTAAGGCATCATCTCACAGGAGCACACGCTGTTGAGAGAACCACATGGTTCTTTAAAAAAAAAATTATTGATTTCAGAGAGGAAGAGAGAAGGAGAGAGGCATAGAAACATCAATGATGAGAGAATCACTGATCAGCTGCCTTCTGCATGCCTCACACTGGGGATCAAGCCTGCAACCCAGGCATGTGCCCAGACTGGGAATCGAACCTTGACTTCCAGGTTCATAGATCGATGCTCAACAACTGAACCATGCCGACTGGCCCACATGACTCTTTAGGAGAAACTTCCTGCCCTCAGAGTCTGCAGCAGCCTCGATCTGCCAATATCCACACATGGTATAACCAAGAATATTGCTTCACACCTCAGCCCTCGCTCCTGTCCCTCAGTCTGCCTGCCGCTGTGTCTAGCAAACTTTTTCTTCTGGCCTTCTCAAGCTTTGCTGTTTCTCTCCACTCATCTCACTAAAGCCAGCTCATCTCCACATTTCGTTAGCTCAAACCCAACCACAAGCACAGGCAAGGCCCTGTGGAGGTACCCCAGCTGCTTATTGGCCTGAACAACACACAACTACAGATACAAAGAGAGTCAGCTTTAGCTTGATATTTGCAAGGAAGTTCAGAGACAGCAAGGCAATAAATTGAAATTAAAATAAAAGCCAAGGCTTCTTTTGCTTATGAGAGATCTGGCTTCTCTCCATAATTAGCTTAGACAGCGAAGAGCCATCAGTAGAACCCAAGTGAGCTGGTAGCCGTGGTGGTTTAAAAAAAGGAAACCATTGGGGTTTGTGGAGATAAGATGGACTCACTCCCCAGGGTTAGTTAGGGACTTCTGGAAAGGATACATAACAGTGAGACTTCGAGAGGGGAATTGGGTGAGGACAGTTTCCCTGAAAGGTCTGGGCAGACTCAGCCCTGCCAACAGGGCACAGACTCCTTCCTAAGTCGCAGGAGCCTCCCATTGAGAGAGAGTCTGTCCTTTCAGATGGTCCATTACTGGAGGATTACGATTTTAAAAATTAACTAGACCCCTTAGGAGAGGAACCAGATTAAAGACAATATGCTGCTTTGTTTTCCTGGTTCTCTTCCTCTGCAAACAAAGCTCAAAAAATCTTTGCAGGACTAAGTCATGAATCATGCAAGAGAGTCCATATGAGAAAGAGGCAGTGTAAGAAGCTCCCTCAAACCACAGGAAGAGTATTCACTGGCAGGAGCTGAAAGATATCAGCCCTTCAGCCAAAGCCATGGAAATGCACAAAAAGACAAGGGGAAGTAACCCCAGGGCTGAGAAAACTGGGGAGCGGTAAGATCTGGTTATAAGGGGCAAGGAGAGGGGCCAGGAACTGCATCCTGTGAACTGGGGAGCAGCTTGCTAGCAGGTTTGGCACATGCTAGATTGGAGGGCCTAGAAGGTCACATGGAGGCTTGCATGCAACCAGGTCCCGTCAGTCTCTGGCGCCCTAGCATTTCCATACAGCACCAAGATCATCAGAGATGAGGTGATCTCAGTCTTCTGACACAGTCATCACAAATGCACAGCTCTAGAAGGCCCAGGCAGGCCATGGCAGAGAGCAAGCTCGGCGAGGTATAAGAAAAACCATTTATCTGGATCTCAGAATCGATGAAAACATGGATACAGACAAACATTTCTCTATCACCAGGAAATCTGCAGTGTGAAAGGAGGACAAAGTACCATTGGCTCTCAGCTTCAGTGTCAGAAGCCAACAGAGGGTGGGGGGTCAGTTCCTGGTAATGGGGCCACTGCCTATAACTCAGTCAGCAAAGGGGACTGAGTATCTTGTGGCTGCCAAATCTGATTTTTTAAATAACTGGACTATCTTTCATATGATACCTATCTGTTTTTAAATAGTCAAAAAATACAAAGATACAAATAAAACACCTGCACAGGGTGCATTTAACCTGTATAAAGTCCATTTAAAATCTGATCTGGAAAAAAAAAAATCTGATCTGGTCCAATATTCTCTCAATTTATAGATGAGAAAACTGAGGCCCATGGAGAAGTGTCTTGCTCTCTGCTACACTGAGTTGGGGGTGAGATTACACCTAGATCAGGGATGAGGAATGTCCAGGCCCGGGGCTGTATAAGGCCTGCAAAATCATTTAGTCTGGCCCTGCCAAGGCAATAAGGGTGAGTTAATTAAATGTCTGACCAAATACATAGCAGGCTAATTTTTAAGTTGATAATTTTGTCTGGCCTGAGATGCTTATAAATATCCAAATAGCCCTTGGCAGAAAAAAGGTCTCCCACCCCTGATCTGACAGCATGACTTTCCCCAGGTCCAGACTTCCCCACAGGACATCTCTCCAGGCCCTAGACTGTTTCTCTGGGTGTCCTAGCCTCCTTCTCTCTCAGAATCTGTTGCAGCCTCTTATGCTGCCCTCTGGCTGTCAGCAGCAGCACTGTGTCACCCCACCCAGGAAGCATTTTTAGCACCACCTATATTCCACCTGCCCAAAGATAGCAAGGCAAATGCCTTACCCATTCCTTCAGGGGGTCGACTGCTGCTCACCCCTCCCAAATATGTCCATGCCCTAATCCCTAGAACCCATGAATGCTCAGAATGATATCTTATTTGAAAAATGGATCTTTGCAGGTGTTAGTTGAAGATGTTGAGAATAGGTCATTTTGATTATCCAGGTTGATACTAAACCCAAAGACAAGTGTTCTTATAGGATGGAGGCAGAAGATGATGACATAGACAGAGAAGGCAATGGGACTTCAGAGGCAGAGAGTGGAGTGATGTGTCCAGGGATGCTGGCAGCCACCAGAAGCTGAAAGAGACTTCCCCTAGAGTCTCCAGAGGAAGTATGGCCTTGCCAACACTTTGATTTCAGAGTTCTGGCCTCCACAACTGGGTTTATGGGAATTTGTTACAGCAGCTACAGGTACCAAATACAGGCTCCTCCCTTCTGCTACAGAATTTCCCATGAGACTAATAACAACGACAACTATTTGCTGAAGACTTCATGTATACCAGGTCCATGTTTTTCCAGTCCTCATTCCATTCTTTAAAATAGTGCTCACTCCTCGCTCGCCCCCTCCCCACTCATTACACACTTAGGGAAACTGAGGCAGTGAGGAGCCACACAGCTCCTAAGCAGTAGAGCCAACAAGGTTCAAAGCCCATACTATTTCCTCTCACCACGGAACTCCCTGGAACAAGCTCTGTAACACAGCAGGGAACTTCCTCAGCTCCAGGAGCACTGGTGGTGGGAGCTGCCATTGTTGGACAGATCAGTGCAGACTTTTTTTTTTTTTTTTTTTGACAATGGCCAAGTTTCTGAGATTTAATATTTTAGGCTAATTTATGCCAATATTAAAGAAAGAATTGTGCTTGGTGCACAAATCTGTGGGGAGACGAGCATCACATTCAGATGCAGGCGTTGCCCAGCTGCATCCTGAGATGGATCACCACGAGAAAAAACCCTGACTGTTCATGCACTGGTAAGTTCATTTTTCTCAGACCTCTGGGAACAACCTCCACACAAATGCATAAAGTCAGGAGAAAAATGAGTTCACTCACACTAATAGAGCAGAGGCAAACCACAGTTTGACCCTAAATGGAATAGGCTTTATTCTAATAAAAATGTGCCTGGAATTGTGTGATGTTTACCGAGAAGTACTTTGAGGAGTAGATTCTGGTCCAGAGAAACAAGACCTAGTTGTGGTATCTTGAGTACTTAAGAGAATTAAAGTGAATATCTTTGAGCCTGAGTATGCAAATCTGTAAAATGTAAGGATAGAAAGAATGTGTTCAGATCATATGAAATAGTATGTGGCACATACCTGGCTCTCAATAAATAATAGTTATTCAACTATTGTTATTGTTCTGACTAATTGTCCTTGACTCACCCCCCTTATTTATTCTTTATTATTTTCAAAAATTTAACTCAACTATTCTGCATGAGAGTGTCACCAAAATTATCCAATCACCAGTTTAATTCCTCTTTTTATAGTTATATGGAGAATTGCATTTCCACACCAGAAATAAGCAACCTTTCAAATTATCCTTTAAAATAACTTGTTGGGAGCACAGGAAGTCCCTCCGTGTATAATATTCTTTCAATTGACTTAGAAATGTGAAGGCAGACTTGTTAGAGGGAAAAAAAATCTATAAAGGCTGCACTCATTCATCCACCAGATATTTATGGAGGAACGTCTCCAGAATCAATGCAAAGTACAATAATTGCCCTAAGAGCTATGGGGGAAAGGCTGTGGGATTATAAGCGGAAAAACACAGTAAAGATTGTTAATTTAAAAATTGTGAATTTAAAAGAGGGAGAGAATTCCCTTGTAATATGCTGTGGGGTTGGAGAAGAGGGGCAATGGATGATGGGGAGGGGCTCTGCGAAGGAGTCGGCCTCCTAGTTGACTCCTAAAGGAGAAGTCAGATTTCTTGGTGGGGGAGCAAAAGTCTCTACACACAAAGATAAAGTCTGAAAATTTATGTGTGCCTGTGGAAAGCAACAAATAAGCCTGTTTTGATAGGGCAAATGGGATATAAATGTGAATATTTTATTTACTATTGGAAAGGTAAATAGTAGAGACTTCAAATATGACCTGAGCATTTCAAATCTTATTTGTCAGATAGTGAATGTCTTTAATGTCCTCAAGAGAGAAGAAGATTGATCAGAAATGGGCATTTTGTTAACTGAGATGTGTGTTAATGGGAGGAGATAGACCAGTAGAAGGCTCGGTGATAACCCAAGTGAGAAGGAAATGCATAATTGACTAGCAGGGAGAGGGTGGAATGGGAAGGGAGTAGAAGACAAGAAGGAGAAATCTGAAGAACAATGAACTGATTGGAAGTGGTGGCCTAAGTCTCGGGGAGAAGTCTAAGGTAATTCTAAAGTTTTAGATCTAAATGCCTAAGGAAATCTCACAGTTCCCTGAATAAGGAACACAAAACAAAGGGCAGACTTTTCTGGAAGAGTTGATATGCTCAGGTTGGGACGCATGGAGAAGCATATCATGCAAATGAAATAGAAAAAACAAAACAAAAAACACACCACCACTTTTAGTTTGGAAGAAAGTTTGGCCCTGGAGATTGAGGATAGAGTTCTACATAAGGGCATGGTTGTTAGCCTTGAGAAAATGTCAAATTATTTAGACAGAACATAAAGAAAAGAAGAAGACAATGACAGGCTTTTGAGGAATCTAATTTCATGGGGGTAGGAGTCAAAATGACACCCAGAGAAAGGGCAGCCTAAGAAATAGGAAGAAAATTGGTGCAATGTCTCTAAAGTCTTTGAAAATGACAAAAGTAGAGACGCATTATAGACAAAACCTTAGAGAAAGCTGTTCTCTTGCTAATGCTGTTTCTTTGTCAGAAATGCCTATTCTACCCCACACCTCCCCATCTAGTCAATTCCAATTCATCCATAAGGCTCAGAGTAAATGTTGCCTCCGCTATGAAGCCATCCTAAGCCATGTCCTAAGAAAACTTAGTCCTGTTCTCTCTCTTTCTCTCTTTCTCTCCCTCTCTCTCTCTCTCTCTCTCTCTCTCTCTCTCTCTCTCTCTTATACACATTTTATTGATTTTTTTTTTTACAAAGAGGAAGAGAGAGGGACAGAGAGTTAGAAACATCGATGAGAATCATCGATCAGCTGCCTCCTTCACACCCCTCACTGGGAATGTGCCCGCAACCAAGGCACATGCCCCTAACCGGAATCGAACCCGGGACCTTTCAGTCCGCAGGGCGACGCTCTATCCACTGAGCCAGACCGACCTGTTCTCTCTCTTTTTAAAAAAGTATGTTTTTATTGATTTTTAGAGAGAAGAGGGGAGAAGGATAGAAAGATAGAAACACTGATGAAAGAGAAACACTGATTGGCTGCCTCTTGTATGACCTCTACTGGAGATTGAGCCCACAACCTGGGCATGTGCCCTGACCAGGAATTGAACTGGTGACCTCTTGGTTCATGGGTCAGTGCTCAACCACTGTGCCATACCAGCTGAGCTCTCTCTTTCTTGTGGAAATTCTCACTCTACATCATTACTGCTTCATCATGTGCTCAAAAAATAGTCATTCTTTGCATGATTGTTGATGGATGCCAGGGATAGAACTGAAGGCACAGAGAAGGGTGGTGGTGGGGGGTTCTTGGTCTAAGATAGCATAAAAGGGAAGACCTCTAGGTTTAGTGGCTAGGATCTATAGGCCTTTAAAAAATATTTGAGACAATTTATTTATTTATTTATTTTTAAAAATATATTTTATTGACTTTTTACAGAGAGGAAGGGAGAGAGATAGAGAGCGAGAAATGTCAATGAGAGAGAAACATCGACCAGCTGCCTCTTGCACACCCCCTACCGGGGATGTGCCTGCAACCAACGTATATGCCCCTGACCAGAATCGAACCTGGGACTGACGCTCTACCGCTGAGCCAAACCGGTTTCAGCTTGAGACAATTTTTTTTTTTTTTTTAAACTTCCAAACTAAAGACAAAAAAAAAAGTAAATGTTTAAATAGTTTTAAAAGTTATATGAAATAATCAACTGTAATTCAAGTCAAGTCATCTATTATGTTGTATAAATGTGATTTAATGTGGAATGTGGGTGCATTAAATATATACACCATTCGGAAATATGTTTGACATGGTCTGAGGTGATGCATCCAATAGGCAGTGGAGAGGAGGGCAGTAACAATGCACACCTCACAGGCCCTCTATGCTGGCCACTTTATTGTGGAAATAAAAGTATGAAACTATAGTAAAGACTGAGAAACTGATCCCATAAAAATGTGCTCTCTCTGGAGCCTGGTGATTACCTGCAATTCGTCCTTGTTTCACCAGGACTGACACCAGGTAAATCTACCAGTCATGTCCTTGACCTTCAAGAACAGAAAGCAGGCATCTACCTATTGTGCTTGCAGTCTAGTGATCTCAGCCCAAAACTCACAAATAAGTATTTAACTATTACAAAAATGTAAGTTATTAACCAACAGATGTAGACAAAATAAGCTCTCAACACCCTACACAGAATTATTATGATGTTTTTAGAAACAAGATGTGATTTGTCAGACAACTTGCTAGGCAACTTCCAGCCTACAGCAAATCTACATACGTAGTTCTGTTGTCTTTAGAAAGCACATTCTGAAAGCAATAGCAATATGGCTGCTGAGAAGATGCGCTGCCTAGATGAAGGCCTAAAGGTTTTCATGGAGGGAAGGAAGCAGATGAAGGTGAACAGTGCCTTTTTCCTTAAAAACATTTCAGCAGTTTTATTTTTAAAATTAATTTCAAATTTAAAAATTATTAAAAAATGAAGATATGAGCACACTATATAATCTCACTTATGAAAATGACATTTCCAAATCCTATTTCAAACTCAATTTTCAATACATGAAACTTGTTCATGAGCATGAGTCATCTTTGAATATCCCAATAAAATTACTAAAACCTGTGAAGAAAAACAAACATTCTAAAATACCCCATACGTATAAAAAGGATAGGCTTTTTAAAAAAAAATTCACATGCAATGTTTTAAAATATATTGCTGGGTGTTTAAATAAAAAGGCATTTTATATATATATTCAAGGTATATAAATTTAAACTACATAGAATTTTTAATATAATTAAGATAACTTTGTAATACATATCTGACATCTTATCAATGTCTCTACATATGCATCTTTCTCTCTGGTTATATAAAATGAAAAATCTCACTGGTGTTTTATTAATATGTCTTGAAGAAGAAAAAAGCAGGGGCAACTGTGTTCCCCAGCAATCAACCTCTGCCACATTATTTTCAAATTTTCATCATGAAATTGCATTTATGAAGAGCAGTAGCCATGGAGGAGAACAGGGCGAATATCACAAGAAACTGAGAAGGCAAAGATACACTCAGCACCCAGTGGTTACTTGGAGGGGCAAATACAAGGTGCACTTGTTTTGGAATAATGGAGCATTATCTCACATTCTTGTGAGTCTTCCTGGATATAAAGATGTGCCTTGGAATATCTCCCTTTTGTGAAACCACACCGAAGAATCAAGAATATACGTCAGCTTCTTCGAACTGCTGTGGAGTTGGCAAAGAGACAGTAGCCATGCAGAGTGACAAGGACAGTCTGGCGGGCTGGCAGTCCATAATTGCCTTATTTGCACTTTAATGGTTCTCTCTGCTGACTTCCATTTTGTAGAACTTCTATTAATGATCAACAGGCTATGTATAAAGTACTCACTGTGCTTTTAAAACTTTTTAAAGTACGGTACTTAGGGCCACCCACACATTTGGGAAGAATTCCATTTGCAGAGAGAAGCTATTACATTAATTAGGTGAATATGCATTTTAAGGATTACATGTTAATAAGACCAAGTAAAATCTGGTCCTTTGAATAACTTACTGACCAGGCATGAGAATGCTGGGACTCTATCAACAAAAGGAAGTTCTTAATTGGGTCACTGATTATTTGCATAACTGAAATAATTCTCTTGGTGCTCTTCTTCACTCTGACCATAAAACTCATCAGACCATGAAGGAGGGTCTGTGTGTCAATCAGAATGATGACACACCTTGATCCTTTCTTTGTCCTAAATTCACTTCTAGGTTATATGTTATGTGCTATAGAGGGAAGGGTGTCCTGATGTATTAGATCAAAAAGAATTTTTTTTCTTGTGTTCAGTTCATGGAAAGACAGAGTCAGAATCATTACTTTCCACAGTCTTAATTTCTTGAATATACTCACATTCTAATAGTTCGGAGAAGTGGTATGGGAGGAAGGTGAAAAGTGGGAACAAGGTAGGAGTTAGAATATGTTTGACCTAAGCCTTGTGGGTACTTAGTTGCATAACACTGATTAATTATGTCCTCTGTCCAGTCCTCAGAAGACCCCAGACAGAATGACCAGAGGAACTAGGATGAGGGCCAAGGGAGGAGAATCTGTGTCAGAGTAGGTAAAACTACTTCATAAAGCTCAAAGGTAGCCATGCTCACCAGAGTAGGCTTGGGGAACCATGCTCAAGTTATTAGGATGAATCATATGAAAAGACCATTTTATTCCATGACAAAAGAAATGCCATTTCATATGGTTCAGTGTAGTTATAAACTGTATGTTTTGCTGGAGTGTCCTCATTGGGTCTCCTCTTCAGTAACAGGGTCCCCTTGGCTTGGGAACTTAGACAGGTCTTAGAGGCTCTAATGCTGCTCCCTTCTAATACATTCCATTTCCTCATCAAATGTTGGTTTAAAACAATTTTACAAATAAAAGGTAGTATAGCATTTGATAGCTTATGAACTCTTTCAACATATTTAATTTGATTGAGTTCTTACAGATCTATCAGAAGAAAATCCATTATCATTCCTTGGCTTCAAGCACATAGCAGGATCCTATCTCTTCTCCCATTTGTGGTTCATTCCTTTTTCTAACGTCCTAACTACCTTTTCTGTGTTGGTTCCTTATTTAAGAATGAGTATTACTCAAGTTTCAAGCCTCATAACTCTTCTCAACCCCAGATATATCATCTAGTTTTATACACACGACCTTTACATTTTTATCTCACACCTTGACCTTTTCCCTAAACTCCACTTCCACCATTCAAACTGCTCACTAGACACTTGGTCCTTAATTTTCCAGCATTACCCCAAACTCAACAACTTTATAGCCAAACTCATCATTTGCTTTCCCTGCTCCATTCCTTGGCTTCTCCTTCTGTCTTTTCTACTTCATCATCATTCTCCTGGCAATCTAATAATTCTCCTGGTCCTTCATATCCTGTTTCCTTCATCAAGACTCCTTTTCCTCCCCCATCTTCCATATTTCATCAGTCATCAAGACATTTGATTATTCTTTCATAATTTCTCTCTACCAACAATGCCAGGGAATGAAGATAATAACTGGATAATTTACCCATTGTCACCTGAATACACTATTATTTCACTAGCCCAAGGAACATTTAGATAATTTCTTCCATGTTTCATGTCATTTGTGCCCTAGACTTTCTCCTTAGAGTAGTAAAAAAAAAATAGTAAATTCAAGAGTGTCAGGTAAAAAAAAAAAAGGTAAACAAAGCTTGCCTGGGACTGTTTAGATTGTGGTTGCTGGGCTGGAAAGCTGAGGTAGAGAGGGGCTTTGTACAGTATACTTGGGGGATCTGGACCCTAAATTTACAACATTAAATAAATAGGAAACCCAAGAACTTCCAAGGAAGAGAAGAAAACTCTATAGAGGAAGATAGATTTGGCCCTGAGATCCCAATTTGCTGCAATTTCAAACATTAATTTAGCCCGCAGGACAAAGAAAGTGATACATTGCCACTGTCAAAAATTGAAAAAAAACAAAACAAAAAACTCTACTCCATTTTCTCTTTGATTACTTCTTTATGAGAAGAAGTGGTGATACAAATTGCTAATTTCAAACTGGGAAAGAAGGAAAATAACAAAATTTTAAATAAGGAAACACAATTAATTAGATGATTGGGAATATAGTACAAATGTGACAATGGACACAACGAAAAAGAATGGTCACCATGGAGATATTCAGCATCCTTAGGTTTTAGAAATTTGTTACAAAATTTTTATAATAACCAAGTATAAAAGGCATGTAAAGATTACAAGAAAAGATTTAATCAAAGGGCTAAGTATATTAGTGATGTGTAAGTTATCTAAATCTTGTATGTCCAAGCAATGACTGTAGCCTTCATACCCTGACACATTATTCCTGAGGGGATAATAAGGCACAGAGAAATTCATAGAAGGGAAATTTATACCAGGCAGATTTGGATTTGAGATTTTCCTTCTGCCAATTATAGTGTTACTTAAATTTTAGGTTTCAATTCTTTATCTCTATAAAATGGGAATTAATGGTAATGTCTACCTCATCGGTTGTGAGAATTTAATAAAAGAATGCATGGAAAACGCTTAGCTTTAGTAAACTTTAGTAAGAGCTCAATTATTCCCAGTTTTTATCAATGTTACCATTTCATTTTCATGGAAATAGGCACCAAGAAATCAGGCCAAGCTTCAGACAGTGCTATTGGTTTAGACAAGTATTTTTTTTAACATAGAGCCCTGGACACGCAGTGGAATATAGACAGTTATTGGTGACTGACACTGTGAGTTGGTCATCATTTTAGTAGATGACCTCAGAAGTCTTTTGTTCTTAAGCACAATAATTTAGTGTGTTTGAACAACCTACAACAAATTTTGGCTAATTATCATCCATTTTGGCCCTAGTACATTGCTGAATGCTAAGGGGAATAGGATGCTTGTCAGTGGTAAGTCTTAGGGTGAATATCATTAAGACAGAGCCATAGGTAGTTATTTCCAACATCTGGATAAATGCAGATGGTTCTAAAGGAGAACAGAAGAGGACTGATACCTCAAAACAACCTACTTGAACTACTGCAAAAACTTCAAAGAACCCATCGCTAGCATGGCTCAGTGGTTAAGCATTGACCTTTGAACCAGGGCACATGTGCTGGTTGTAGGCTGGATCCCCAGTGTAGGTCCTGCAGGAGGTAGCTAATCACTAGTTCTCTCATCATTGATGTTTCTGTCTCTCTCTACTTCTTTCCTCTCTGAAATAATTAAAATATATTTTAAAAAAATCAAAGGGCACTCTAACAAGAAACATATAATCCCAAAGAGAGAGAGGGAGGGTTTTCTCCTGTGTTTCCTTCCACTGAGATGAAAGGGATGGAGGATTCTCTTTTCAGGGACAGTGTTGTGACACTAAACTATTAATCACCCAACACTGTGAGCAAAATGTTGGAGGGGAGACCATAAAACCTAAGCATTTCAAAAGGAGAAGGCAGCCTACAAGAGGTTAAAGATCTTTCTGCAAATTATACTTAGTATATACATTTATATTATTATTTATTTCATAGATCAGAATTCATTAAAGATAAATGAGCAGTTAATGGGCTACTTTGTGGTTTATTTTTGCATCATCATTTATTTGAGAGTGGGTACATGCATTGCCTCCAGTATGCTGGAAGGCAAGATAGTTTCAGGTTGGTTTTTATTTTATTTTATATTTATTGTTATTGTTCTCTCATTAGTAGACAAGGAAGTATTCCTAATGAACTATCAAAGGCATCAATGTTATTTGGGTTCCTCTTTCCCACTAACTAGTCTAAGTGTGGAAAACTTCATATTTCTGAAAAGCTTTTCTTTTTTCTTTTACACATATTTCTTCTTATCTTGGTTGACCTCAAATAGACTCCTCCCACCCTCCCATGAGGTCAGAAGGAGTGAGAAGTTTGGGAAAGTGTATTAGTGGTAACAGCTCTTCCTTGCTCTTACCAAACACTAGAGGCAAATGCTCCAGTAAGTAAATCAAGGCAATACCATACCTCCTGGTCCTTTGTCCTTTTATATACAATCACTTAAATTAGTTTTAAGTGCCCTGAGGGTAGGAATAAGGTCTATTTTCATGCTGTGTTCAGGATCTAGCATCTTGCTTAATCAATGTTAAATACTAACAGTGCATTTAATTGGCCTACTTTCAGAGCATCAGATTAAATTATTCTTCTAATTAATTGGTTGATCTCATATTTCACTTATATTGTCAGGTTATTATTTTTCCCTTTGGGGCTCAAGATACCACTGACAGTTCAAATATTTTTTCATTAATTACCATGTCTGAGATTCTGCATAATCTTATTATAATTATTTTGATATCATATTTATTGAGGACCAGTATTAGGAGCCATTAGGAACAGAGAGTTAGTTTTTTAACTCCTCTCACTAATATGCATATCAAGTGGTTGCTCAAAATGCAACGGAAGGTGTACTTCCTGGGCTTGATAGAGGAGAGCCTTCAATTAAGTTTAATTGGTTAGTCATTAAACTAGTTTCATGTAAGGCTTACATTGTAAGCTATCAAATAGCATTTTATAACATTGGATCACATTTCTTTTTTACCAGCCAAACATTTTCTGTTAATTGGTTCATCCTATCTTTCTTAGGTAGCTGGGATATACGATTAAACCAACCGTTACATTTTAGAGGGCACTAGGCAAACTGGTAGTCTTCAAGAGAAAAAAAAAGCAAGAAGGAAAGTTTTGAAAATCAGCACAGGTCAAAAGGTTCAAGGAACTGTGAACGTTTATCCTGGAAAACAGAGAGAAAGTGAGACCCCAAAGTTACATGCAACGAAAGAGCCTAGCCTAGATATGAAATGGATCAATTTCATGTAACAGAACAAAGTCCAGTGAATTACAGGGAAAGAAAAGTTTGCATTATATAAGAAAAAGCTAAACTAAATGTTAGAATAATGTAAACACTGGGGACCCTTATATCGATAGTACTTTGTCACTCAAAAATATATTAAAAAGGCAAGTTGTTTTTTTCAATTCAACAAATAATGATGAATGCCTATTATGCGAGATACATTTATAAGTAGAAGTGAACAAATCAAAGTACAGGCTGCCAAGGAGCTTAGTTTTAAGTCCATGTTGAGGTATGAGGAGTGGTTCAAGGGCAGTAACAGAAATAAGCAGTCAAGCCATCATGCCTCCCATCCTGCCTCAGGTTGAGGACAGCAGTCAGGCCACCATGCCTCAGGTGGTGGACAGGGCTGTGCTAAGACATCAGGAAAGTGAGGTCAGGGAGGGGCCCCAGGCCTAAGCACCCCAAGGATTTGTGGGACAGCATGGAGAGTTAAGATGTCATCTAAGTGCAGAGAGCTTCTGAGAGTTTTAAGTAGAAAATACATGATCCATTTGCAGTTTTAAAACCTCCCTCTGTGTGAAGAAGGGATCATGGAGAAGGGAAAGACTGAAAGCAGGCAGACTTGCTTCAGAACCATTGGGGTGAGGCAGGTGGGGGCAGATTGGGAGATACTGCAGAAGAGGGAACAAGTGGAAGGAGGGCCCACCTCCTAGGGGTGCTTGGAACAGAAATTCTTGCATGGAGATAATGGTTTCAGGAAGCCCTTTCAAGCCTGAAGCTGTGTCATTTCATGGAAAACTTTGGGCGTGGCAATTCTATAGTCTTCATTTAATATTTTTGCTAAAACAGAAGCACTTCTGTGAGCACCATGGTTGACTATGTGCCTGAGAAAGAACACAACATCTTCACTATTAACCTCTAGTGACTACTAATGCCTAAAAATAAGCAGAGCCCAATACATATTTGGCGAAGAAATCAGAGAATGAAAAGTCTGTAAATGTACATTTTTAAAACCTGATGTTGACATTCAAATGAATTCCTTCCCACTAACCCCTCCTTGTTCCTGTTACAATGTAAGAGTTGCCTTTCATGACAACCCAAAGAATCAACAGTCTCATATGTGGGATTTGGAGTTTAGCAGTTGAAATGGATCAGAATGTTTGTTTCTCTCAAACTCACAAGTCTTGAAAATTGTATTTTCTGGTACAACTGTGACAAATCTTCCAAACAGAAATTTTTTAAAAAATAAAAGCAGAAATAAATAATAAGCTAATGAATGTTAAGTAGAACCACTTGGACAGTATGTTTGTGCTTTAGGGATATGTGAGATCTGAGGACATTGGGAAGGGTCTTGCTGAATGTGTCCTGTAAACCACAGAGCCTGGCTCTGAGCAGGCCCTCTGTCAGTGCAAGCAGATGCCCAAAGTCTAAGTTCATTGAAGGTGAGGAAAATGTCTCAGGTATGATTCCACAGTCTATTCTGAATAGATATGCTTATGGAGTCCCCTGTTCTTTGTTATTCTTATAGGAATTGGTCTGTCATGCTAAGATCTCTACATACCGCCCTTCAAACCATCCTAGATAATTGTTTCCTGGTTTTAAGTCCTTGTTTTCTGTGTCTGCTCTGCCCCTTCCTCCTGTCACTCATTGGATTGCTTCCTTCATTCCATCTAATCTGCAGAGTTTATTTGCCCTTCATATACCACTAGGCAGAGGGGAAAATAACGGCTACCCAACACTAATTTCAACTCACAACAAACAGAAGTTGTTGTCAAGGCAACCAAACCAGAGGGTCCTGCATGCAGCCATCACCATAAGCAGGGAGTTTCAGATGAGATTGCTTGAGGCACAGGGGGACCCCACAGGAAAAAGCTGACCTGATAGAGGAATAAAGAAGTTGCCATTCCAAGCTATGTCTTTTTCCCCTTTGCAATAAAGAGAAGAGCTTGCTGAAAGCACTGAAAGATAAGCCAACTGGGCAACTAGGTGGGATTTCAAAGGATTTTGCTCACTTAATCTGACTGCAGATAGATCAGGACAGACTCTAGGACAAGGAGACACAAGGAAAGGGGACAGGGCATTAAACACATTCTGAACCGCTGTGTACTCTTACAGGAGTGATCCCATTTATTTATAGAATGCTTTTTGTCCAGGTTCCTGCACAGACCTCACCTCTCTGGGCTTTCAAACACCCCTAGGAGCTGAGGCTCAAGGCCAGAGAGTATTTTACAGAAAGGAAAATTGGCCCTCAAAAGCAGTCTCTGTGCCAAGACCCCTTCACCAGGCCATGGCACAGCCAGAAACAGGATGAAAGTAAAAATTAACAACAGAGCTGCTATTGTTTCTTCATCTGCCAGCTTTCTTTATAGTCCTGAGCCCCCACTAGATCCTCAATACAAATTTACTAAATTTCTTTCTTTATTTTGTTTTGTTGTTGCTTCTTAACACCTTCCCTGCTGGATTGAGATCTATTTTACAAAACAACTTTAAAGAGCAAAAGTCTCCCTTTCTCCCTGACCTAGGGAGCTGGTGCACCTGGAAGCAGTTGTTGAGCCCCTGATACTATGGGCAGAGGGAATCAGAGCAGGCTTGTGGGCCCCAGCCATCCCATTAGCATGCTCTACACATGTCTACAGCATTGCTGCTGCTTTGAAATGAACTCTCAAGATTTAAGGGCAGCACATTTAGAGAATGCATCTTGGTATCTCCCAAACATGTGGATTCTCAATCTGGGATTCTTGATCAAACAAACAAACAAACAAACAAACAAACAAATGTTTTACTGATTCATAACATGTTCAGACCCAGGGCTCTGGATAACAGATGTTACCTATGGTACTCACGGGTAAAATCCACTGTGTATACCACAGAGCCTTCTACAAAAGTACCAAAAACATGTAGTGAACAGAGGCAAACAGACAGAAAATAAAAATTAAGACACTACAGGACAAATGGTGGTTACAGAGGCGGCAGGGTTTTGATAAAGGTGAAAGATGATGAGTTGAAGTCAGGCGAGCCTTGATCAAGGACTGGTCCTTGGGCCACGTGTCAGAGGTTTATTCTCTGCATGGATTGAAAGATGCCAGCCTCACATGGGAAAGACCTACACACACATTCATAGTACCCTCCACATGCTTCAATGAGAGGACCTGGCACACTGGACTGTAAATACTGATTTATCTTTGAAGTCCAGCATCTTCATGAGATTGGGTCCTTCCAAGGACAGACTATCCTTCTTCAGTCTATCTCCAGCGCCTAGTTCTGCACCTGACACATAGCAGGTGATCAATAAACTTATAATGAATGTGTGGGTGAGTTAACATCAATGAATAACAAATGTCCTGAGATGATGATGATGATACCTAATGCTGGCTTCCATTCAACAAGAATTCACAGGCAATGTTTAATATATAAGTGAGACTCCTACATTCCCACACAAGATAGAAGATCAAGATTTGGGGGGATTCAAGTCTTGGTTCTGCAGCTTACTATCCTTTTGTCTCAGGACAAGATTCCAAACATCTATTTCCTCATTTATAAAATCTGAATGAAATGAGAACCTTGGTTGGGTAGCTCAGTTTGTTAGAGCATCATCCCAATAAGTCAAGGTTACGAGTTTGATTCTCAGTCAGGGCACATACAAGCACCACCAACCAATGAGTGCAGAGATAAGTGGAACAACAAATCGATGTTTCTCTCCCCATTCCTCCCTCTATATATAAAATAAATCAATAATTTAAAAAAAGTATGAATGAAATATTTACCTCAGTGATTTTCATAAGGATGAAATTAAATATTGCATGCAAAAGTGCTCTATAAAGTGTAAAGCAGTGTACAAATCTCAGTCATTAGTGGCATCAGTAGTATAATTTAGCATATCATTAATTCACATCATCCCACCAAAGTACTGTTGTAAATCATAGGCCATTTAAGGCTGAAATGGCCTCAACTTAAGATAAATAAGCCAAAGTTTATGTGAAATTATTGCTCCCAAGGTCCAACAGCCAGAAGTAGAGCCATGTTTCAGACTCGTGGCTTGGCTCCTTCCACAAAGCAACTCCCAGAAATCCCCCTAACAGATTAGTCTTGTAAGGATGAGAACTCTGTGGTTGCTTCCCATTCTCTGTTCCCGTCACTCAGCATCACTACATCAAAGCAGAATTGGCAACATTTCTGTAGTCCTCCCTTGTCTCTATGCTCACTCAAGGCCAGACGCTAACCCTCTTTCTTGAAGATTGTGGCAGCACTTGGCCAGCCTCCCAACCTCAACTCCTCTCCCCCACCCCAATCCAATCTGGATTCTGATGTTAAATCATCTTTCTCAAGCACTATGGGAGCAGGTGACCGTCCTTCTCAGACACCTCAATTAGCTCCTGGTTGCTTTTTTCCTGAAAGCCCCTTTCCTTGAGTTTGAACCTCCTAACTACTCCCTCCTGTTCTTACAGAGCCACCCTTGGCACTGCATCTGCCAGCTCTTTGCATAGTCCAAGCCACCACTAGATCCTCAATACAAATTTACTAAATGAGAAGAATCATTTTGAACCCTGCAAAGTAATCACCCTTCACACTTCCCTTCTCTGTTGTCCACACAAGTTCACCAATTCCCAGCAGAACCTTATATCCACAGATTCTGAGAAATATACCCTATGACACTTGATACAGGCAGCACTTCCATGGGGGTGTCATTCATAGTATTTCTCCTTCTCTCTTCTTGTCCACAGCAGCTCATTCACCACCTTAGAGCCCCTTTCCTGGCTTGATACCAACCCTGCCACAATACAGCTGTTATTCCCCTCCAGAACCACACTCTCCAGTTTTCTTCAATATACCGGTCCTACTCCCACTTAGAACTGCGCCCCGAGTCACCCTCAGCAGGAGCCCCATAAGACACCCTTGCCAATACTCTGGTTTATCTTCAGATTACATAAATCTTCCTCCTTTACCATTTCAAAATGGGACTCCTTTATGCAGCCTGAAAGGTACTGAGTGCCAGTTATAGACAGATCTTAGGTGCCAAGTTACTCCGTGTGTGTGTGTGTGTGTGTGTGTGTGTGTGTGTGTGTTTTAGTCCCTGCCTTTGAAGACCTTACAAAGTAATTGGTGATACAAAAAATGTGCATAAATTAGGTACAAGGTCTTTCCACCTGCAGGAGTTTCTCTCCCTCCTTCCATGTGATCTGTTTGTACAGCTGGAGCCAGCTGTCCACTGGCTGCTTTCATATCTGAGTCCTTTTTGCAGTGTGTTTGTGAAGGTGTTTCCGCGTGTGTCACTTAGTTTCAGAGGTATTACTGTACATATTCTGCAATGTATGCCCAAGCTCTCCCACCACAACATAAGCTGGAGGGCTGTGGTAATTAGGCTCTAGCACAGTACAGACTGCTATTTGCAGTGGTTTTCAGGAAGTGTTAGTGATGAAGGCTAAACGTGAGGGTGAGAGTGAGCATGAGCTGGAGTGCAAAAGCGAAGGGATCTGGAAATGTTGAGATCAGAGTCACAATGCTACCTGTTCCAGAGGAATGCTAATCAACTTCCGTGATCAAGGGGCTTTGTAGCTTCAAATGAGAAGTGAGTGTAAATGCATGCCTATGATCACAAAAACTGCCAGATCACACATCCTATGCCGACTCCACAATTGTACTGCAGGACTCACTTTCTTCATTCCCTCCTAAATTTGGGCAGAATCTGCTATCTCTCTTATGCTTTTACATGTGATATATGCTAAGTCTTATCACTGATTCATTCACTCATTGAAAATATTTATTGAGAATCTCTCTCTACTGTATGCTGGTAATACAACAGTGTGGGAGTCAGTCTCTGCCCTTAAAGAACTTACAGTCAAATGAGGAAAATAGGCAGAAACACAGGAAATTGCCAAGGCAAAGGTCAAAAGAGGCCTCTCCCATGAAAGGCAGATTTCCTTGAGAAAGTAATCTTAAAATTTGACTTGACAATGAGTAGGTATTCAGTGAAATGTAAGAAAAAGAAGGGAGAGACACATCTGGAGATGTAAGGACTGTATAAGTCACATACCTATTTTATGCATATTTTTTGTATCACCATTTTTTGTATACATCATAAGGTTCCCAAAGGCAGGGACTAATATTCACACACCATGTCACTTCTTTGGCATCTATTAGACCTGTCTAATAAGACCTGTCTATAACAAGCACTCAAAACTAAGACCAGTCTAAACAAGCACTCAATACTGACTGACTACAGCTAAAAAGAAGCCAATTTTTATCTGTTCCAGTTGTCAAACTCTAAGAAGTACCAGTCCTCAGGTGGGATATCTCATTAGCCAACTTGGCTTAGTCGACAAGAACACTGTCATAATAAGCAGTTGATGGGGAATTCCACCATCTTCCTTCCTCAGAGTCCTAGCAGAGAACTAGATTATTCTACTCTGAACTATTCTCCTGTACATGATGGATGTCCTGAGGCTGGGGCTGGTAAGGGCTGGGAACGTGAGAGGAGCCACAGGTGACAGCCTCTGGGGTGATTGTCTGTTGTCCAATATAGGCCTGGTGGTTCTAAAGAAGCATCTGCCCCAGTTTAGAAACCCTGTTTGTAATCACCTCTGCCATAGACAGCATCTCCTTATTCTCATGCTAAAGGAAAGAAGGTCGGACAGTTGTAGTCACATTTGGATAGGCTCCTCCTGTGGTCCTCTGCAGACAGGACAGAGAAACAGCTCAGTGAGAGTGGTATCAGAATCCACGCCCATTCTCTCCACTCAGCCCTACCTGGCCCCTTACCAAGTCAGGCGAGGAGCACCGGTGAGGGTTTGTGCGAATGGGAGACAAACTATGCTCTACTCCCAGCCTCTCTAGGGCAAATCACTCTGATGATTTACTCACAAGACAATGATACAAACTTCAGAGAACACAGATTTTAAAACATGACTTTTCTAAAAATGCCTGGATAGTGTGAGCTGTAAATAACTAATACCCTACAAGTAAAACATACTCTCTGAACAGTGCAAGTTGGGCTTTTAGGAGATTCTACCCATAAGTCTCTCAAGCCTCCTAGGGCTAAGTCTCCTTGCAAAGCTAGGAAATCTATCAAGAGGAATGGAAGAGACATATATAGAGGCAGCTGGCATAAGTGGGATAAGAACACTTGTTGGTTTCCTTTCAGTAAAGTGGGATCCCTATACCATACAGATCTCCAGGCTGTATTTTGTTGCTTCATTACAGAGCATGGTTAATAGTAAGATGTAAATTAAAGGAAAAAATAGAGAAAGGGGAGTTTAAAAACAGACAAAATATACACTAGAAAAATAAAATAAAAAGAACAGAAATTTTAAAAGGAGTTACGAACAACTGAACACAATAAGAAAAAAGAAAGAGTTAACATTTAGGCTAAACATTTGAAATGATTATGAGTTGAAAAATTAGACAGAGTGACGGGTGAGAAACAAATAGGAGCTCAAGGTAAGAGATTAAAACGTGGAAGTTAAAAGATGTAAAATCATGATAAAACTAACATCCTAACCCCCTGAAGAATGAGAAAGGCTAACAATCAATAGAAAGAAAGAACAAAGGTGATTGTCGAGTGGGGGAGGGCGGATGAGTGAAAAATAGAGTGTTGGTGGGAAGAGGAAAGAAGAGAGGTCTAATCAATGGGTCTTGAACCCTCAGTTTCTAAACAGAGAGTGGGCAGCTCTGTCCACAGCATCCCTGCTGCAGAGTGGATACAAATCCACCAGCGTCATATGCAGCCATTTCTATCTTGACCCTTCAGAGTGCAATGAAGATCTCTGCCTTAATTCCAGACTTCGTTTTCACTCCACTAAGAAGAGGGGGGAAGAGGCATAGATCCCCCCAGAGTTGCACAATAGTTAACTAACCTCCTTAGGTTCTAATATGTGCAGAGCTTTGACAAGTTACCTTTTCTCAGAGGAAAGCTCTATTCTAATGGACTCCCCTCCTCCCCCCCCCCTCGCCTCTCCCCACACACACACCCTGCATGAGAGCACAGGATGGAACTGAAAGTCAGGAATCTGTATTCTTGACCCACAATGCCAGCAAGGTGCTGTCTCTTGATATAATTCCCCTAACTTTTCTGGCAGTGACCATTAAGTCTCAGGTAGAAAAATGATCAGTAGTGAATTGTACCCACCCCATCAAAACCTAAGCCTGGCCAAGGAGATGCTGTCAGTGGAAGCACTGGGATACCCCTAGGTCCCGTCTCCCAGAATCCCAGCTGTTTTCCCCCCATTAGCTCCCCATTTCTTCTCTGATTGCCTCTGAAGAGTGGCTTGTCTCTTCTGACCTCCTACCATCTGACCCTGATTTTTTATTATTACCTGAAATCACCATCTTTCTGCTTCTCCAGAGCGAACCCAGATGTCCCCACATGTTGACCTTAGTTCTGCATAATGCTGGGCATGGCAGCTTCTGCTTCTTCAGAGATAACATATTCTGATTTTAATTCCAACTATTTGTCTTAGAGCATTGGTCACAAGGGAGATCAGGAGAGAGTGTGTACTTGATGCCACACCAGTCCATCCTGACCACTAGAAAAACAAAGCCAGTAGCACCACATTCCTATGTAAGGGGGCATGCAGTTCATTTTCTAAAATCAACACTTGGGGGGGAAACAAATCCCTTATATTTCTCTTGATCTTCACCCTCAATTAATTCTTTGAAATGTAAAGACAGCACCATGGGAGGAATGTATCCTGGTTTTACTAACACAGAGAAATCCTGAGGAACAAGAGAGGTCTTTGTTAGCATGGAGCTGATGTCCATTCGGAGCTGTCATGCCTGACACTGTTTCCTGTCTCTTCACCTAAATAATGAGTTTCCAGATATCAAGTGATGGCTCCCGGACAAATGTAACGGGAATAGCATACATCTGTGATGCTGCCAAGTGACAACATGGCCTGATTTTCATGTTGCTTGAAGCACACAACGTGCCATTCTCACAGTCCAGAATCTCGCAGAACCTAGCTGCGTGTGGAAAGGATACTAGAAGAGCTGATCAATGCTACCACACCTTCCTCTTGATAAACTAAACTTATAGATACAGCCACTAATTAGATCCAGAGGGACTTGAAACATTTGTGTGTGTGTGTGTGTGTGTGTGTGTGTGTGTGTGTGTGTGACCTGAAGCTAGAGAAAAGAAAGTGCAATTTAATATAGACAGCTGTGAATTGGTGTCAGAGCAAGGATGCTCTGAGGAAACTGAGAGCCGAGTGGGTGAGTTTAAATGAACGAGCCAGCCCCTCCAGAGCAGGCCAGGCAAGTCTCCAAACTCCCCATGGCATAGGCCTGGTAAACTCTGACTCCTTTGAAGTTCTAGATCTAGAGATGGTGGCAGTTATCCTTTGTTCACTGATCCCAGGGTTATTTATTCCCCCTGGGGCTGGGATTAGTGTCCTTTCAAAGAGAGAGCCAGAGAAATAGGAATCAATATGTCAGGTTATTATATGAGGGCTCACAGCTTTACAATTCAACAAAAAAGCAGTCATTGGAGGGAGGAGGGGGTTAGGAATGCAGTCTCTTCAACAATCCCCAGACCTTTCCTTTACCCAGAAGCACCCACTCCAATGTTCAGGAGGGTGCACTCAGGTGTTAGGGGGCGCACGCCCCTGCCTGTGAGGCAGACTTTACCCTCAGCTATAACGATAAGGGATGAGTCTTATTATTTGAGTTTGGCATACATGAGGTTGACACTTGTCAGGTTTTGATGACCCCTGCATTTCTCTTCCCAGGTGTTCCTCCAGGTAGAATCTAGGGCCATGCCTCAGGTTCTCCCTAACTGAGGAAGCCAGCTCTACTCTGACTCACTTCGACAAAACCGATGCTTTGTAGAGCACAAAATGACTCACTGTCATCCTCTCAGAACTTATTTTGGACACATCCCAAAATCCCATGGACAGAATTTCCCTGAGCCTCCTTTTCTGTGGGTCCAAGAACAACCAGTGATACTTCAGCAGAGGTTTTTTTCGGGCTTTGTGAACATACTCTCAATCTTTCACATCTTCCTCTATTACGAATGCCTTCATGCGTTATGACTCAAGAGTCTTTCTGAAACAGCACCTGAATTAGTTTCCCTTATGAATCTCCTCTCTGTTGGAAACACTAACTGAGATTTTATATCTCTTCTCATAGGTCCAAGCACATGTTCCTTCCATACACAGGAATTTTCTCCCAGCAGAACTAAATCTCCTGATATCATCTCAGCACATTTTAATATTTCAGTTTCTTTTTTAAACCTACTGACCTAGGATAGTGAGGCGGAGAGTGGGGATTCTTAATTCCCAAAGGTAGTTAGGGCTTGGAGATAAAATGATAAAGATAAAAATAAAAATAAAAATAAACAGACCTCCACAAAATCTGCAAATATGGAGAAAATGTTCTGACTGTGTGAACATTAATGCAAGTTCTCCTTAACTCTCGTTTTTAAAAAGTCACATTGCTCTGGAGTGATGGGAAGAGAAAGAGAGAGGCTGAATTGAAGATAATTAAAAGTGCAGGTTCCCACAGAGAGGGACAAGCCAAACAAGAGATGAGCATTGTAGGAAGCCACCTATTTGAGTGCATCAACTGCCATGTATTATTTTAAGAAAATAAAGAAAAGAAAATGTGAACAAACTCAATTGTCTTTTACTAGTGGAAATTCAGCTAGGGGAGGCGTGCAGGGTGGGGACATTTAATTTCTTTTCAGATGCACATGTGATGGAAAGAGTCCACATGAGAGACACAAATATGACCATTATTCTTCAAGGAGCCATCTGAGAGAATGGGCTGTGGAGCTGGGTGATGGATCTGTATGTCCCTCTGGTGGTGCCACTAATGAGCAATGTGACAGGGACTGAAGCTCTCTGCATGCAAACTGTATATCAGAAGTCTCTGTGCTGCACTCTTGCCTGCCTTCACTCATCATTTTCTAAGTACCTATCCATAAGGCTTCTCTGCTCTTGCCCAACTGCTAATGGGCATTCAAGTAAGGGTAGCATATTTAGATTCCTAGAATTGCAGCGTTGAAGGAAACTTAGCAATATTCTTATAACACAATTCTTATTCAATAATATTGCTTCTTTTCCCTCAAATTATAAAATTGACATATACTCATTTTATGGAATATAAAAACAATATAAAAATTAAATAACCTATAATTCAATTATCAGAGTTCTGCATTTCTTTTTTTTGGGGGGGGGATTATGTACATGTATATAAATACTTGTAAATATATGTACATATATGTATGTAAATATATGTGCATATACATACATATATTTACATCCTAATGTATATTTTAAAACTTATAAAATCGAGATTATATTATACATCTAATTCTTCACAATATGTACATGATATAAATTTTTCTGTCAGAAAATATCCTTCAAAATCTCAATTTTATAAAATAATTTAGGTAAAATTCACATAACTAAAACTTACTACTTTATTGATCAATTCAATGGTATTTAATAAATTCACAATATTGTGCAACCACCATCTCTATCAACCTCCAGACCATTTCTATAACTGCAAGGTGAAGCCCCAAGACCACTAAGTGGTTTCCCCCAATCTTCACTTCCTTCAGTGCATAAAAATCACCAACCTACACTCTGTCTCTACAGATTTACCTATTTTGAATCATACATGACTTTTTGTGTCAGGTTTCCTTTGCTTAGTATTGTTTTTGAGATTCATCCATGTTGTAGTATGTAAAAGTACTTCATTTTTTATGGCTGAAAAATATTCCCTTGTATGTATATGTTTGTTTACCCATTCATCCATTAATGGGCATACGGTCTGTTTCCACCTTTTGGCTATTGTGAATAGTGCTACTGGGAACATGTGTGTATGCCTATTTCTCTCAGGCCCTGTTTTCAATTCTTTTGGGCATGCACCTAGGAGTGGAATTACAGGGTCACATGGTAATTCCATGTATATCTTTTTAAAAATATATTTTATTGATTTCTTATAGAGAGAAGGGAGAGAGACAGAGTTAGAAACATCGATAAGAGAGAATCATCGATCAGCTGTCTCCTGCACACCCCCTACTGGAATCGTACATGCTCTTGACCGGAATTGAACCTGGAATCTTTCAGTCCACAGGCCGACACACTATCCACTGAGCCAAACCGGTTTCAGCCATGTATATCTTTTTAAGGAACCACCAAACTGCTTTCCACAGCTATTGTATCATTTTACATCCCTGGCAGGAAAACACAAGGATTCCAATTTCTTCACATTCTCATGATCATTGTTATTTTTTTATTGTTCATCCATTACACTGAGTGTAAATGGTACCTCATTATGGGTAAAACCACAACTTTTTAGTTTGGCTCATCTGTGTGTTTTTTTCACAAGATATTAACCAGTCCCTACCCTGTTGTTAGAAATTAGGTTGTTTTGAAATCATCCCTATTGTAAGTAACCATGTCTTTATTTAATTAAATGTCTTTAATTAAATCTCATTATTTCCTTAGCAAAGTTCATGGGGGCTGTCATCTGATTTTATAGGTGAAGAAACTGAGTTAACAAGGGCTGAGACCAGAACTCAGGTTGCTTAGATCCCAGACAGTGCTTTCCTTTGACTTTTTGATGAGGTTGGCTCGGTGTTTTATAGGTCAGATGTAAAGCAGATTCGTGAATCTCAGCTGGAAACTGAATTCTTGTGTTAGGTCTGATGCTCTGTGGAAGGAATGACTCCAGTGCCACTAGCAGTACAATTCTCCCTCATTCTATTTTGCCCTAAAAGGATAAGGAGCTAGAAACACAGCAAAGCTCTATATGTGAAACCACTGTTGCACATTGTGCACGTCAAGGACTTTATATGCATTGCCTTCAAAAAAGTCAACAAAAGCTCCATCAATTCTGCATGTGCAATAAACTCCTAGTGGACTGGGGTCAACTCAATCACACCAGGTCAGCTGCTCTTCTGTGACCTCATTTTCCCACCTTCATGGTGCTCCATGAAGGATGGGAGAATGGCATGGAGATTTGTGCTGTCATTGGTAGACCTCTAGTTAAATGGCATTTTCATTGAGGTTCAAGTTGGTAAGAAAATGAGATCTAATGATACATTTTGAAGTTTTTAGTGAGATCCCAAAAAGAAATATATCCAGCCACATACAGTGCATAAAACTACAGTCTGTTTCCCCTCTAATTGGTAATAAATGTAAATGTTTAGTTATGCCTGACTAGGGAGCTATGAACAACACATCTGTCTGCCTGCCTTTTCAGCCTTCACAAGGACTGCAGCATTTATACCATCTGTAGCTGGTGGAGGAAGAAAGAGACAGAGAGAAAGTGCAACTGAAATATAGAGAATGCATATCACTACAAGTGCATGGGGAATTGACTCATTCAACAAATATTTATTGAGCATCTATTATGTCCTGGGCCCCAGGCAAGAAAAAGAAGATGCTGTTTATTTTAGGGAGATAATAAACACTGTCTCTTTCTAAATTCTCAGTTAATTGATGAAGTTCAGGCAAATAGAGATATAAAAAACAAATTTATTTCTGAAAAACATACAGAGAATGCAGCTTAGGTTGAAGTAAGAAAGAGTTTCCTAATAGCGAATTCCAGAATTAGACAGGCCCACCTGCCCAGACACAGGTAGCTCTTTAAAATGCAGGGCTTGCCCAGGGGTAGAACACTGTTTATGATAAGGTCCAGCCAGGAACACAGATGGTAGGCTCTCTGCATGTGAGAAAGGTCCAGAGAGGGAGAGAAGGGCAGGGCCAGCTACAAGTCAGCCTTCCTCTTAAACCCAGTTAGATGATTGCAGGAGCAACAGAGAGAGGCCAGGGCATATATACAAACACTACGGCTCTCAGTTCAGTCTAAACAATAGGATCGCCTGGGAGCTGTGGCAATACCTAGACTGAGTCCCACACCCTGAGATTCTGATTCCATTGAACCTGGATTGGATGAGGGCATAGATACAATAGTTTTAAAAACTCCCCGGATAATTCTAAATGTATTGCCAGGGTCAAGAATCACTATCCTAGTATGAAGTGAGGTCAGAGAAGTGTTTCATATCACTCACACAGCCCAGTATATACAATGATACATGAAAAGTCCTCACCTTCCAGGATCACTCATTGCCCTGAGACAGAAATCATAAAGGCAACCACAGGCTGTTGACTGAGGGCTCTGGGCACTCAAGAGGATAGAAAGACCAAAGGCCTAGGGTTCCAGAGTCCTCCATAGGACCATGAGTGGCCTGGCTTCAGAAGATTGCCCTATGGAACAGGAAATAAGAGAGAGGCAGATGACCAAGAGGCCCCTATGTAGTTACAATAGATTAAGAGAGAAAATAAAGTAAAAAGGAAGTGAGGTAGCTAGGGAGAAAATTGTAATTTGTACTTCTGAATCCCTTCTCCTTTTTCACCCAGTCCCCAACCTGTGTCCATCTAGCAACCATCAGTCTGTTCTCTGTATCTGTGAGTCTGTTTCTGTTTTCTTTTGTTTGTTTGTTTGTTTTGCTTGTTTTTATTTTTCTTTAGATTCCACATATAGAAGTCCTACAGCCAGAAGTACTGCCTACATGTTTCTTTGTGGTGTGTAGAGATAGGGTTTTGCTAGTTTGAAATTTTTTATTCTCCAGTATCTAGAGTAGTCACATTTTCCTTCTATACATGCAGAAAGATCTCATACTTGAAGTTAAGAGTTAATTAATATTCATATTCTCTACAAATTTACTTTTTAAGGGGTGTATGGGACACCCCCCTCCCAGACTACAGAAAAATGAGAACTTTCTGAACCCAGAGTCACTTTCCCCCCAACTTAATTGCATGCTGTGCTCCTTAAGCTAGGATCCTTATTTTATGTTTCACATGCCTGTAGATAATCCATGGGAAACACCATGACGAATATTAGCCATACATACCTCATTGCACACTTGTGAAAGAATGAACGAATGGTGGAGAAGACTGACATTGTTGAGTTCAAAGACACCAGAGATGCTATGCTTTAAGTTAGGGAATACTCTCGGGGCCTTTAAGGACTGAGTGTTTTGGGGCACAACCAACGGAAGTTTAACAGGGCGAGGGAGGCTGAGAAGAGAAGAAAGGTAATCTCTCCCACGGCCCAGCGACACAGCCCTCTGCTCTGACTACAAGTGCTTCATGTCATTACTCATCTTAATTTCAAATGAGTTCTTCCCTTTGACTCAGACATTGCATGTTAGCCATGCCACACAATACCAGTTGTCTTTCCATTCTTTCCCAGAGTCACACCTTGGCAGCACTTTCAGCTGACTTGAAATTAGTTTCACCTGCCTTTTGAAGAGGCATTTGACAAGGAAATTCACTACAAAGAGAAAGAAATGGTCACTACATATTTTCCTATGATAATTGCAAACAAAAGTGGTGCCTTGAAGTAGCTTCCTCGCATTTAGTTGCCTCAACTCAATTCAATACACATTTGTGGAGGTCATTTTGCATGTGGACACTGTGATAGAGACTCTCAGAGTTTCAAGGAAAAATTAGTCATATCTTCTAGGTGGAAACTTTGTTGTGGGGACTAAGACAAGTACATAAATAAAGGTATCATACTAGGGTTTCTATTGCTTAATAGCTATCTACTGTTAGATCACAAGAAGTTTCATACCCTTGGGTTTGGAAGCATGTCTTACCACCCACCTTATTTAACCTGGATGTAGCCACAGATAAAAAGTAAAAGAGCATATAGTTGCAGCACTAACCACCTTAAGTTTCCTGGATCCTGAAGTGGTGGCAGCATGAGAAATCATCTCAGAAGTGCTTTTAAAAACAGAACTATGGCCCCGCTAGCATGGCTCAGTGGTTGAGTGTCAACCTAAGAACCAGGAAGTCACAGTTGGGTTCCCTGTCAGAGCACATGCAGGAGTTGCAGGCTCGATCCCCAAATGGGCGTGCAGGAGGCAGCCAATCAATGACTCTCTCATCACTGATGTTTTTATCTCGTTAGACCTCTCTCTTCCTCTATTAAAATATTGTCTTTATTATTTTTAAAAAATATATATATTTTTTAAAGAACTATGAATGATAGAGAAATACAGACACTTTCATTTTGTAATGTAGGGGTATTCTAGGTCTAAGAGTTCCATATTTAGAGCTCTTAAAGGGTCTTTGGAATGAGCAAATATTTGTGGAATATTTATTGAATGTTTCCCACTTAGCTGGGTCCCAGGGAGTAGGCACCAAGATCATTAAAAAATATGGGCAGACTTTGAAGAGCTTGCAGCCTTGTAAAATTTCAAAACCAGATAATTTCAATATCTAATGTTGGGTGCCTAGGCAGAGAATCACATGGGGCACAATCCTAGCAGAAAAGAGTACACAGTATTCAGGCGTCCTCAAACTTTTTAAAGTGGGGGCCAGATCACGGTCCCTCAGAGAGCTGGAGGGCCGGACTATATGAACTACTAATTCCTACTGTAACACCTCGGCTGCGCTCACTGCCCAAAAAACCTGGCGGGCCGGATCAGACTCCTCTGTGGGTCGCATGTGGCCCGCAGGCCGTAGTTTGAAGACGCCTGGTAGATGGAGGGTTCAGAAAGGCTCCCTGGAGAGGCAGCTGCCCATCTGGGGTTTGAAGGTTAGTGTTATCAAGTGAAGAAAGATGTGAATGGGAGTCAAGGTAGAGGGGGCAAAAAAAGGAAACGGATGATAGAAGTATGTAGTGTTTTGAGGGAATTCAAATTTAGGTGTGTGTGGGTTTTTTTGTTTTTTTTGTTTTGTTTTGTTTTGTTTTGTTTTGTTTTTTTAAAGAATTAAGTATAAGTTAGGAAATGGTGGATGCTTCTGGAGAGGTAGACAGGTCAGGCCTAAGCAGGCGTAGGCACAATGTTTGGAGGCTTGGAGCCGCTCTGACAGTCATGACTGCAATATAGAGAATGTTGGTTAAACAGAGCAAGGCCAGAGGTAGGAAAAAAGGGAGCCCAGTTCAGGAAGCTACAACCCAGAGTTTGTGAAGGCCTGAGCTAGGGCTGTGACAACAAAGGTCAAGGGAACAGTCATTTTCAAACTGTTTTGATGTGAATACTGAACAAGAAGAGGAGTGTCAAATGACCTGAATTTTGGGGACTAGATGACAAGTTGGATAGTGATATCATTTAAAGGCACTGGAAATAAAAGCACAAAGTTTGGGGAGAGGGAAAGAAAAGTCTAGCTTGGGATATGTGTTGGATTTGAGATACCCATGCAACAACAGGTAGAGATACTACATAGAATAGTAGATGCTCAAGTTTGAAGTTCAGGGGTGAGGCCAGGGCTAGAAATACAAGCAGAGAACCTGTCATCTACTTGTTTCTCAGATTCAGGCTGCCATTGATAATAAGCAAGGAAGTAAATAATACATGTTAAGGCTGATTGCTTGGAGGCCATGGGGGTGAGTTATTAGCTATAAAAAAGAGGAATAAAGCCCAGCCAGCTTGGCTCAGTGGTTGAGCATGGATCTATGAACCAGGAGATCACAGTTCAATTCCATATCAAGGCACATGCCCAGGTTATAGGCTCAATCCCCAGTGTGTGGTGTGCAGGAGGCAGCTGATCAATTATTCTCTGTCATAATTGATGTTTCTATTGCCTTCTCTCTTCCTCTCTGAAATCAATAAAAACTATATTTTTTAAATGTCTTAAATTCTGCAGGAAAAAATGTTAATTTCAATCTGAAAGCATTTTACCCCACTACCTATTTTTGGTGTTCTTCAAGTTTATTTTAGACACCATTGGAATGAACTTTGAATGAATTTCCTCTTGGAGTTTTTCCAGGACAAGGTGACCTGGATAGTGAAGTTGATTTAAATGCCTGCAGATATTTATCCAGGAGAAACACACACACACACACACACACACACACACACACACACACACACACAGGAATTTTCATACAAAATAAAAATTTCCTCCAAACATTTAAAGGACAATACACAGAAGAAACAATAGACTGATTGAACTCATCTTCAGCAGACCAATGAGTAGAAGCTATATGCAAGTCGAGTTTACATTTATTCCATAGTTGTTGAGGGACCCATGTTTTGTAGGCATTGTTCTATGTACAAGCACAGGGATCTAATGAGGTACAAGGTAGTTTTCATATTCTCCTCCAGGTCATATTCTAGTGGTAGGGAGACAGATAATCAACACAATAAATGACTTAAATACCGATGATTACAGTGAAAGAGTGAAGTACAAAAAGATGGAATATGACCAAGAAGAAGAGTGCAAGGGTTGGGGAAGAGCTCAATAGATTGGGTCCTGGGAAAGATTTTCCAAGGAGGGGACATTTCAAGATCATGGAGAAGAGAAGTCAGTCTTAGGAAGAGCTTTCTGAGTAGGGTAAAAAGCAAGTGAAGAGGCCATCACTTAGGATTGAGCCTGGGCTACCAAAAACAAGAAAGTGTGGCTGAAGGAAGGTGAATGGGGAATGAATTGTATTCCAGTTGTGATGAAAAATTATTGTGTATGTTTTGGAAAGGATTTTTTTGAAGCAATAAAATTATCATCTAAATTATACTTTAAAATATTCCCCTGCCCATTGAGCATGGAATGGAGTGTGAAGGAATTAGTGCTAGAGTAGAATTCCACAGGCCAAAGGACAGTAGTTTGGAGTAGGGTGATGATACTATAGGTAGAGAAAATTTTCATAAATAGAAATGGCAGGGTAGGCTAATGAATTAGATGTTAGTGGGGTGGTAGTATCAGAGAGGAAAAAAAAAGAATTAGGATGACTCCTGGGTTCCTGATTTAATTGTTCAATTGGATGAGCTGCCATTCATTAAGGTGGAGAAATATTGAGAGGAGCAGGTTGTGGGCCACAGATAGGCCTCAGAGTTATGTTTTGGATATATTATGCTTAAAGCTTATTTTGACTCACTTGTAGGAAGTTATATAGAGGAGCCTGGAGCTCAGGGAAGAGGTCATGGCTGGAGAAACAAAGATTTGGAGTCGTCAACAACGGATAGAACATGAAGCCTGGGGCTAGAGAGAGAAGGTTAAAATGAGACATCATAATAGAGCCTCAGAAGCTTTAAATATTTGACATTAGTTAGAAAAGGTAGAGTCAGTAAAATGATGGCTAATGAGATAAGATAAAAACCAGGAGAAGGTGGAATGATGAAAATCAAAATAATAAAGTATTTAAAGAGGAAGTCATTGTTATTAAAAATTAGATTTCCTACCAAGGGGGAAAAAAAAGGATCTCACAGTCCCCTTATTACTCCTATTAATATATCTCTCCTATTCTGGGTGATGAAAAGCAACATAAACCCACTAGCAGGCAACCAGCACCTATGCCAGCACTCATGCTGGGGAAGGACAGAGGGCTGTTTATTGGCTGTTCAAGGTTTGGCTTCTGGGCACTCTTATTAAGCTATTACTGTGTTCTTGGGTCAACACCTTGTTCTCAGGGGGGTCAGGAATGTTTTTCTTTCTTACTGTATGTCTCTTTTCTTTGATTAGATTCTGATTCTTGCTATGAGACTTGACAACCAGCACCACCTTGGTCCTCTGCTGATGGCTTCCTCTCGTTATAACTGTGGTTATTTCCTGATTACAGAACAACTCTAAGACTTGAATCCACATGTCTTATAAAACCAGAGCCTTAACCTTTGCTCAGAACCACAGATATGTCTAGATTCAGCACTTACTTGCCTCTGGTCTGAAATAACTCACAGCATCAGGATCTGGTTATAATAATCATGAGGGCCAAGCTTAGGAAAGGACATTCCTCTAAGGAGGATGCTTGCCCCCACATAGGAGGGTGGAATGGATGGCCTCTGAGGACCCTTCTGACACACCGGAGATTCTGTAGTTATTTTTAAATACAATGTAAAAAAAAAACAAATCCTGGGTTCCTTTTCAGGGAATCATTTTGAAAGCAAACATTTAATGAAATACTATTTCCTCTAGCAAATGACTATTCTTATCCTGAAACTGTTTTTATATTTCTCTCACATGTCTTGGTTTAAGTAAAGGAAGCTCATATTTTGCTGACAGGATATTTTGCTTGAGGCTAGCATATTGTTACACAGGCATAATTCCAAATGACAAGATTATACACCAGAGGGTTCTATTCCTTCTGGTCAAAGCTAATCTAATATTTTTTGCACATAGTAGGCACTCAGTAACTATTTAGTGAATTAAAAAAACAAAACAAAACAAAAAAACCTTTCGTTGTGAAAGCAAATGGCTTGCATTTGTGTTCATTACCAGAACCTGCATAGAATGGCAAAAGGAGTTTTGTGACACATTTGTTCCCTCATTTATCCTGCTCAGAATGTTAAGATGATAAGTTGCTGCTTTCCTATTTGTGCCAAGAATGTTGACAACAAATTATAAATTATAGATTTGGGAAATCTCAACATATTTTACAGGTATGTAATAAATGTCATTAGCTTATTAGTATGTATGAATATGAGGTATGGGCATGTCACATTGCCTTGTACCCTGTCCCCATCTCATGGCCACACTCATTGCTATGTAGGCTTGCAATGCCCAGAATAGGAGGAGAATTGTATTGATTGTAACATAAAAGTCATAAACTAGTAGGCTATTTATTTACTATTAAATAGAAAACTATTTATGTTGTTTGACCGGTAGATGGTTTCTAAAGCATCTAGAAGCCACGCAGTCTGCAGGCCTCATTCTTCTGTAGTGTATTGCTCCTGACCTGAGTCATTTATTTTTGCAACTTGCTAGGTTTTTGGATGCTTTTCAACGTGCAAACCTGGTTTAAGCACGAAAGAACAGGAAATATGGCAGTGCTTATAAACTGTCACACACAGGTTTTATTTGGACTACAACAGCATAAACATCACAATGTTTTAAGATAGAAACAATTATAAACTGCTGAACAAGCTGGCACGAGCAAGAGACGGGCAGAAAGCAACTCTTATTCTTTCTTACCACTGACCCTTCACACTCTCTCTGAACAATTGTTCTCCCCCATCTAAAAAGGACTCTTAGGCCTCATCTTATGCTTTCATCACTCTCAGGCATTAATGGGAAACCTGGCTTGTCAAGTATGAAGACAGCCCAATCTATTTTGATACTAAAGCTCCAATCTGTTGAGCAACTTAAGTGCCCCTCCTCACTTTGGCCCCAACACCAGCTGGAGACACGGCTGGTCTAGAAGCCTGGATTGAAGTAGGAAGGTTTTTTCTGCATCCACATCTACTTTTGTCTTTCTTTTCTACTTCTGTTCAACTCTCTAAATGCTCTTCTTCCCACTCTGGGCTGGGGTGGACAAAGAAAGGCCACAGCCTTCCTTTGTTGGCATGTTAGCATCATGGCATTAGGGCCTCTGTGTGTCAGACACCCGATTTAAATCTTTTTGTGGATCCCTCATATATTTCCCCACTGGAGAAAGGTCTAAAGGTCTCCCATAGTAGATGCCTGATGTGGGAAAAGTCCTCTCCAGTGGGAGTTTTCTGATTCCCTGTCATCCCCTAGATTCTGGCTCATCAATGCGAACTTTATTTCTTGTGCCACCTCATCTTTCTATTGAGAAAGTTCCAAGGAACTATCTACTTTTTGTGGGGCCTACCTATGGCCCACAGGGAAAACAAATGAGCAAACATTTTGAACCTGATGATCTTGGAAGTACAGACCATTTTCTCTTTGCGCCACTACTGCCAAACACTGCACATAGATCTCTTATGTAGACTTTTCCAGGTGTAATCAGGTAGGTCCCTGAATGCCCCGTGCCAGGGAATACAAACCAAATTTCCCAAGTGGTTCCATGGAGTATTTCCCTCACTGGCTTGAAGTGAAGGAAAAAACATGCCTCTGCTCTATCCTCATCCAGGACAACAGCAAACCGCCTTTCCTGAGAGTTCTCACTCCCAGCTTCCCCTGTATTTCCTGGAGTAGGCTAAGGGGATAATTTGCAAAAGAGGTTTTGTCCACATCTTTTCAAGCCCTGCTCAAATTATGCCTTGTCTCACTTTAGAAATCAGGGGTATTATTCACTATTATTCGCAGCTTTGGGGCCTGAGCAGCAAAACAGAAGTACTCTTTCCATCCCGAGTTCCATAAAATAAAAACTCTCTTACCAAAAAGCCAACCAATCTCTGTGCTTCTACTCCAGATCCTGTCCCCTGTTGTCTTTTTAAAGGCACCCTCCTCTCACTTTTCTGTACTGTTTCTCCCTCTCTTCTGGAACAGTCCCACCACTATCAAGCAAATTCTATAATCTCCCATATGAAAAAAGATCGATACATTCTCCCTGGACCACTGATCTCTAGTTATTGCGCCATTTTTCTGCTCCTCTTCACAATAAAACTTCTTAAAAGGGTTTTCTACACAAGCTGTCTCCACTGTGTGCATCTCTAACTTACTTTCATCCAAAACCTGACGTTCATCCCCATTACTCATCGGAAACTGCTCCAGGTTGCCAAATGCAACCCACACTGTTCTCTCCTAATCTTTCTGAGTGTTTCACCAGCATTCAACCTGGCTGACAAATTTCCTCCTAGAAAAGTCTCCTCTTTGTCCCCAGGGTACCACACCATCCTAGATTTCCTCTTATTCACCTCAGTCAAATGTCCTCCCAAGTCTCTTCTCTTTGAATTGCGTGAGAATATTAGATTTCCTGAGCACCTTCTCTGGGATGTATTCTCTTTGCTAGTCTTGCGTAGGTGACATTTTCTCTTCTTATGGCTCTAAATGCCACCTGGATTCCCACATAGATACAACACTGCTATCTCTAGTCCAGACCTTTCCTCTATTCTGGTCTCAGATATTCAACTGCCTACTTAACATGAAGGGTCATAGTTATCTCACACTTAATATTTGCAAATCAGAAGCAAGTTTTGCTTTCTTAAAGATGTTTCTCTCTGGATTCTCCATCTTCTCAGAAAACAGCAATGCCCTTCCTCCCTTCCTGTCTGTTGTGAAAGCCAGAAATCTGAAAAAAAATATTTCCCCCCTTTCTCTACAATATAATTGCAAATGCACTGAAAATCTGTCATGTATCTAGCCCTGGGTAACCACATACAATTCTCCTTCTATTATATTGATTCTACCTCCAAAATATATCTCTAATGTGGCTAAATCTTCCCTTTTCTCCTGCCACCACTTTAGTCCAACCCTCTATCATTTCTAGCTCAACTAACACAACTGCCCTCTAACTGAAGACACCTTGGGCAAGTCCTAGCTGCCCACCTTCTGCCTTTCCTTTCATTGTCAATCATGGCTTTCACCCCTCACTCACAACCTCTCAACCATGTAGGTCTTTCAGTCCTCTTTCCTGCCCCAGGGCCTTTGCACTTGCTGTCCTCTTTACTATGTGCTGCTCATTCTCACCCTCAGGCCTCACCATAAGGTCATTTCCTCAGAGATCCTGCCTCTAACCAGCTCCTACAGTGGATCAGATTTTCACAACAAAACTCAGATCAGATTTTGCCATGTATGCAGATATGATACCATTAACAAGCAGGCAAAAGCCATTTATACACCTGCTCTGTAAGCGTGATAAAGCCACTCACCCGGGCTTGCAGGTCTCTGACCGCTGCAGGGCCAGCCATCCAGAAATCATTTGCCCTAATGGCTGGAAACAGCACTGCTGAAGAATCAAATACAGGATCAGGTACCATCCCCAAAGGTAGGGCCTATTGCCCTTGCTGGACTCTTACATTCTGGTTTTATATGGGTAGAGAATGTCCCTACAACATTTTAGCCAATTCCCATGTCTTGATTACCTCTAATTTGAACTATAAAAGCCAATTTCTAATACCCATTATGCTGATTAACAAGCCACTAATTTCACAAATGAGAACTCAGTTTTGACTCCAGCATGCTAATTAGCAAAGTGTCTGGTGTTGATCAGAGCTGAAGATAGCAGAAGCTTGTAGGAGCTGCCCTCGAGAGGGGCCTTTCTCCGAGAAGCCAGCTGTAGTACAGATTCTTGATTAGAGCAACTGTCTGAAGCTTGAAGTAACATACAACTGTCTGAAGCTTGAACATCACAATCACTTTCTTCTCAATTGATATATGGCATGATAATATCTCACAGGGTTCCTTGAGGTTTAAACAAGGTTAAACTAAAAAGAACCTATCATATTAGGATCGCCAAGGATGGAAATTAATACCTAAGGTTATCCAGTGTGGGAGACCAGCAGGTTGTTATATGTTTATTTTCATTGTGAAAGGTTTACTTAACAGAGGAGCTCTCAGCTGTCATTCCCCTGGCTAAGAGCCTTTGTTTGGTTCCCACCTGTCTGAGCTTAGCCCAGATTCAACCGTGGAGATGAAGGCAGGACATTCCACCTGTTGTGACAGGAGCATTGTGGCTTGCTAACTGAAATATACTGAAACAGAAATAGTGGGAAGTTCAGGTATGAGGAAAGACTGGGAAATGGCTCTTTTTGGACCCCTCTTCTGAGGGGGGCAGCTGTTCTCCAGCCTGGCATTCGGTGTTACTATGCCTTCTTACCAAGAAGGACTCCCAGGCTTAGAGAATACCAGAACCTCCCCAAAGTCACATGGCTGCACAGAGGCAGAGTCCAATCCAAGTCCATTTGGGTTAAGAGCTCAAGAGGGAGGCAAGAGAGCCAGAGAAGCAGAGTCTGGGCTCCTAGCTGACCAAAGTGCGTTCATAGGGAGTTGAGACAACACAGCTAATTCATTTGCATTTTTTCTGTGTCCTAAGAGAAAATGATCTGTTAGCAATTTAATTCATTTCCTACAGTCAGTGCAACATAATTCTCTGACAACACGCATTCAGGCTGGTCTACAGGGGGACCAGAAAAATGAAGTAGGACACTTGGAAATCATGTTCTTTACTTGAAAATGAATTAGGCAGTGAGAGGGGGCAAAACAAAAATAGCCAGCCCGAGGGAGTGAGAGACAAAATCTACCAAACAGTGAGAGGAAGACTGAGACAACCTCTGTGGAGTGGAGAAGGGGCTGGAGGCGCCCAAGAAGGGAAGAGACAGAGTTGTATGTTTTTTTGTTGTTGTTGTTTTGTTTTTTTTCTGGAAATCCGTTAAACCATTCATTCATCTCCTCAGGCAAATTCATTCCTAAAAAGACAAGGTATTATAAACCATACTACTTCCTTGGTAGTCTACCTGTCCAGAAACATCCATTTTCTGAAGGAAATAAATAAGTAGATGGATAAATGACATTTCCCCCCAAATATGAAATTAATGCATGTTCATTTGATAAAGCATCCCACTACATAGATATAAACATTGCTAGCACATTATATGTTGATTTCATGCTTTATATGTGTGTGCTTATGTGTCTATATATAAAGAGAGATAAATAGGTGATGTTGCAAAGTAACAAACATTAATGAATCTCTGAAGTCCTGAACAGATATATGTTGCTGAGGCTCCTGCAGTCTCCAGCTACACTAGAGCACGTGCTGCATTATAACCTCTCAAAGATTATTTTTTAAATATATATTTTATTGATTTTTTACAGAGAGGAAGGGAGAGGAATAGAGAGTAAGAAACATCGATGAGAGAGAGACATCAATAAGTTGCCTCTTGCACACCTCCTACTGGGGTTGTGCCCGTAACCACGGTACATGCCCTTGACTGGAATTGAGCCTGGGACCCTTCAGTCTGCAGGCCGATGCTCTACCACTGAGCCAAACCAGTCTCGGCCTCTCAAAGATTTTTAATCTTTCATTTTTGTCTTATCTCTTTTTGCATAATAAAATACATTTTAAAATATTAATTAAATCCACACATTTGTATCAATTATTTTTACTAAGTAATTGTTAATCATGTGAGTATATAAATTAATGACGATTTGTTTTAAAATGTCACTTCAGCCTGGCTGGTGTGGCTCAGTGGTTGAGTCATGAACCAGCGGTCACTGGTTTGATTTCCAGTCAGAGCACATGTTCAGGTTGTGGGCTTGATCCCCTCCTTGGTCAGCGGGGGAGTACAGGCGGTAGTCAATCAATGATTCCCTCTCATCATTAATGTGTCTCTCTTCCTCCCCCTTCCTCTCTCTAAAATCAACAAAGACATATAAAAATAAATAAATAAATAAATAAAATGTGACTTCGTTTTCCATGGACTGCCCCAAATTCAGCCCTCAGTGAGCATTATCTATAGGTATTTTCTCTGGGTCCATTCAGTTCTTACATAAAAGAGTACCAATTTCTTCTCCAGACCCGCTGGAGATGCACATGGAAAGGAGGCAGGTCCCTTACCCCTCAAAATGCAGACATTTACTTATTCCCCTTGTATTCACAATCGCCATTACCTCCTGCTGCTCCTGGGATTGGAGAGAGAAATCTGGGTTCTAACTGCTCTTCCCTGGACTTCCTCTCGTCGCTTTTGGCTTATCCCTGTAGCCCTGCTATGGCAGATTGGATTAATGGACTTAATTCTTCACCTTCCTTGAACCCATGCCTTTGCCATGTGACTCTGCAGCCGTTCACTAAGAGTCAGAATCTTTTCCCAGCTCTCGAAATCAGGCTTGGCTTTATGACTTGCCTTGGACAATAGAATGGGAGTAACAGTGTGCTGGTTCTGAATGCTGTCCTTAAGAGGTCTGGAATTTTCCTCATGCTGCTGTGCCCCTGCCCTCACCATGAGAAAGATGTGACTATGCTAGCTCGCAGGCGTCAGGAAGAGGAAGTGGGACTTGGGAGCATAGCTGTCCCCCTGCTGAGCTGGCCAAAACCAGCCTTGAGAAAAACCCCAGCTGACCCACAAGTGCATGTGTGATTCATCTCATCTTCAGACATGCCAACAACTATATACCACTGAGGTCATGTGATTGTTACACATTTTTATTGTGAGGATAGCAAACAATACACCTCATTCCTCCAATACCTGAGGTTCTCTGGGGGCCTAAGGTGGGTGGAAATATCTATTTTCTCTTCTGTCATCCATCTTCTTTTCAAACATTTACCACTTACCATTCATCTGAATTCAATGTTCCAAATTTTGCTAACATCTCTCAGAGTTTTTCACCCTCCCAATCTGTTTTCTCTTCCCAATTTTTACTTTCTTCACTCCTTTATTGTCACTTCAGATTATTATTCCAGTGTTGGGGAAATTAGATGAATTCATGTTTAATCAGAAGCCCCTCTTTCCTAAAACACTCTGCTATGAATATGACAGTGGCGATGCTATTGTTCACCAAAAAATTTTTCTTTTGTTTCTAGGTACAGCCCTCCCAGCTGATTTCACCTTGATTCTGGCCTAGATGACTAGTTTTGGCTGACCAAACGTGAGTAGAAATGATTTACGCCATTTCACAATTCTTTCCTCCTTTACTACCTGATGTATGGTATATTGATAGTCATTATTGGCCTTTAGATTACAGAACATTAAAAGGAATTTTGGCTGTGCTGGGAAAGAAATGAACATCCTCCATGCATGGGATTTTGTATCTGTCCTTTTTGGGGGGAGAAAGAGTAACTCGTTATTCATACAATATGTAAACGTAAACTATTAGGTGGGTACATGATGCTGATATTGCTACCATTTAAAAGTTAATTATGGATAGAAGGATATGTTTGGACACTGAATATCAAAAGGGCTGGATTATATCAGATATTATTTATTAAGCTTTGGACTTTTGCTGAGATTCTTAGCTCTTATCTCTACTTAAGGGTACAATACCTATTCAGACTTACTTAAACACCAGTTTCCAGTTAGATTCTGCTTATTAGAGGCACTACTATGACTACCCTGATTCCCTGAGAAGGTTGTGAAGTCCAGACTATACCCTGTGCCAAGGAGTAGGCAGACATCACTCAAGAGGCACTGCTTTCTCCAGCCAACCAGGTGACTTAAGAGGACCTATATTACTATTACCTTATTCCATGTGATACTAAACTTCTGGACTTAGACTCCTTGCCATGGGTTTTCCATGTACTGATACTGTACCATTCTTTCATCTTGAGTGTAAAAGTGCATTCAACAATCACAACACTCTGGTGTTGGAACAATGATGGGATGACTCCAAGGTCCCTGCCAAGATGACTGTCCCCTAGTAAGGAACAATCAATAATGATACTTCCAGAAGAAGAAGAAAAAAACCTATTTATTCTAAGGAAAACACCCAAAATCATGAAGGACAAAATATGTGTACAGAATAACTGAACGTGTATATATCCAGGAAAATTTCTGCTTTGGTCATTATGAGTTCTTTGGTGTGTTTCTCATAGATGATGACCTCTTCAACTAATCTGGTATGATACTGGACTTGCTATTTGATATTGGCTGTGCTAGGAAAGGGTTGGTAGCCATTTGAGTGTCTGCTGATAACACCAACCCCTTTGTTCACTTCTGGTGCTTCTGGAAAACGCCACTAAACTATGCAACTCAGCATCCTAATAATAAACCATCAATGAAGCCTAGGACTGGAAATTGAGCAAGGCATTCATGATGTTTCCTCTTCCTTGGTTGCAAATGTTAGTAGCAGTTTCTCAACTCCAGGGCTATATCTGCAGATGATGACTCAGCTATATTTTTCAAACTGAAAAAGATGCCCCTTCTGGCCATTCTTATGAATGGACTTCCTTGTATTCAGGAGATAAAAAGGATCTTTCTCCTAGGAGCAGTCATTGACAATTACTAACCATCTTCCAGTGTCTCTTAAAATGATGTCAGTGATTGGTCTCACAGATCTTGGGACTGAAAATGATATAGATTTCCGACAATGGGATATGGTAAATACACACCATCTTTTAGAATCAGAAGGTCAATTGAGAACCAAGATTCATCTTCTTCAAGACTCTGGCCAAGATCCATGGAAACTGGCTATAGCCCATAGCTTCCAACAATCAATGCCAGTCAGTCAGAAGGTATGGATCCCAGGAACCTGATCAAACCATGGGAGAGTCTGATATTTCTCCAACCAAAAATGCTTATGTAGGAAATATTGCCAGAAAATCACCATGTCATACAGTTGCAACTCCATGTCTTAGATCTTAGTTCCTTGTTTACAATAGGAGTAAGGCTGGTGCTTCACAAACCATAAACAAGAGCTGGTAGATCTGGACAGGAGCAAAATTCCACCACTGTCATGGTGCTAAACAGAGGCCACTGATGGTGCCATGTGAAGGTTGACGCTTTCTCAATCAGAGAGTTTAAAAGGCCAAATATTTGGTCTGACTAGATTTCTGGGCCTTGACCTAGAATGCAATAGAGAACTTAAATACCTGCTACAATAACTATACATAAGAGTTTTCTCCAACAAGCCTATTAGAATTGCTGTCTGCCCTGTTTTGAATTGTACTTAGTATTCAATTCTGGTCTTTTTTTCTTTCCACACTCTTTTGCCTTGATGACATCATTAATTTTCATGGTTTTGAATGTCATCTATATCCTGATGGTTTTCAACATATGCTTCACTTGTACTTTCAACTTCTCTGACCTCAGGTATTGCATCCCCAACTACTCACTTAACATCTTCATCTGAATGCCTTATAGACATCTCAGATTTATGTCCCAAGGTAGAATACTTTATCTCTTTTTCTCACTGCTACTCTGCTTTTCTATGCCATTCTTCTACCTGTCATATGGATGTCATCATCTCTCACCTGAAATAGAGATTCCATCTTTGCCCTTCTCTGCCTCATTCTCCTTATGGCAGACAAAGTGATCTTTCAAAATGTAAGCCAGCTCATCCTATTCTACTGCTTACTGGTTTAAGACTGATCAAATGCTAAATTCATATGGTATAAAAGGCTCCCAATTACTTCCACAAGGTAATATCTCACCCTTCAAGACTCAACTTGAAAACCCCCTTTTCTGACCACTTTCTTACTATTTTTAAAGTAAATCATCATCTGTATTCTTGAACTAAGCATCTTTCAGTTTGTAACCATTTCTTTCTTTAACTGTGAAAAGAGTTTGCTCCATTTGTTCCATTAGGACCAGTATCGTATCTGTTTTATTCATCATTTCCCCAGGTTTGGCACAATGGCCAGTATATAGTAAGTGCTCAACAAATACTTATAGAATAAAATAATTAACACATATCTAGTATGTGTTTACTGAGCATATCCTTACACTACTACTTATCTTTTGGATATTTGCTATTGTTCTTCTCTCGAAATAATTTTATTTTTAATCAGTTAGGAGAGTTTAAGGAAAACACTGCACATATAAAGATGCAGATGCTGAGGTACTATCTAGTTCTGTGATTTACTCTTCACCTTTCTACTTCAACACAATTAAAAACTGCTACAGCTCATAGGTCTTTGGGATTGCTTGAAAATAGTTAAAACTATAAATATGAAATCTACTAACTCCCAAGTGTTTTCAATGCAGTTTTGTATTAAGATTTGTATTTTAATAATTATTTTCCATGTATTTATAAAAAATTCATTGGTCAGTTGAAGAATGTATTTAACTCATTCAAAAAGGCCTACATAAAAATGTTTTTAATAACTATTTGGTTGAGTATAAAATTTGGGCTAATAAGCTTTCTTTTCTCAGTTACCCAAATTCTAGGTGTTGCTCCATTGTCTTCTTTTAATGTTGAAGAAGATAAGTTGACACCAGCCTAATATTAATGCCTCTCTAGATAGCTCTCCATTTTTTTCTTCCTTTTGTCAGGAGTACCAATAGGATTTTTCTCTCTTTATAATTCAGAAATTATGCCTGACTATATCTGGGTATAGAAATCATGTTATTAATTTTATCTCTACAAGTGGGCAATTTTGGTCATTCCATTGTGAGATCTTTTCTCAAATCAAGAAACGTTTTTAATAATTTCAGTCCTCATTTAATCTGGTTCCAGAGGCTTGGGTTTCCTTTTCAGAGGCACTTCCTATTATCTGGCAAAACTGCTCTCTTCTATCGTCTACATTCATAATCTCCTTTCTCATTTCACCTCTATTTTTCTATACTAATATATCTGAAGAGCTTCTCAAGTTACTCTTGTCAATTGTAATTCACTTTTTCCCTCAGTATCAAATCTGTGCCTAAGTGCTTTTGATGTAACAATCATTCTTCTACAGGAGACCCTGATTTATAGTTACTAGACCTATACTATCTCACCCCCCTCCAATTTTTATGCTGTTTCTTTTCATAATCACAGGAATGATATCAACTAGTGTTAAAGATCTAATGATTTTGAATGACACCAACACTAATGCTATTGCCATGCCAACTCCATTATCACACTTGGTAAGCTACTGAGGAACATCCTGCAAATATGCGTGAGATGTGAGAATCTCATTCACAGAAGCCCTATTAGTGAGATTTTCTTGAGAAGAGCAAGGATGAGCAGAGGAGAAGTGTATATGGGCATCTCCTCTGATGAGATCAATTAGAAAAATGATGTCTCTGGGAGGACATAGCCCTGGAGATGTGTAGAAGGTACCTCTGGGTAGACATGACCTCATGCAAAAGAGTACAGCCTGAGACACAGAACAAGGGCTTGATTCGAGGGCTTACTTGGCCCCTCATGCACAAAATGTGCGAATGAACAAGGTGGCCCTGGTTCCAGTTTCTCCTGAGGCCAGTGTTATCATTTCATGATTTGTTTAAGAGAATTCTATCACACCTAAATTAAATTGGTTGTTCTGAACACATGACATAATTATTTCTTTAAACAGTAACAGATAAGATGCAGAAAGTATTGAAGTCAGCTACTGGCTGATGCAACAGAGGAAGTTTGGAAATAGCTGTTGTGGATACAGCCTTGGATAGCCTCACTCAGGGGCACAGAACATGTTAAGGAGTAACCTCTGAGCTGAGGTCACACATATCAGCCAAGGAACCAGCTCTCAGGACAATAGGTCTCTGAGACACCATCCCAGAGCATCTCAGAGTTGGGAATGAGGACCATTTTTTTGTTATGGGCTCCAAATTAGTGAGATAGAGTATAGTATATAAGTGGAGCAACAGGTTTACAGTTGTTTGTATGGAAAATAATACAACAATTAAGAAATAATACAAAATTAACCTCTGTTTCATGTGCTCAAATTTCAGACCTACTTTTGATTTACATTATATTTATACCATCTTGGACATTTAGAAGGGAAATACTTAAAAACAGGTTTTCCCTTTCACAATGGAGACCTTTGCAAATGACTCTGTCTAGTAGATGGGTCACTGCCTTTCCCCCATACTGAAGATCCAACTGAGATCAAATACTTGCTTAGTTCTTTCCCCTGTCTTAACTCCTCACTCACTTTCTCTGGAGAACATTCCCTCTATAAATCAAGTGCACTCAAATCCCTGATTCAGACTCTGCTTTGAGGAAATCTACCCTAAGACAGAGAGTAACAGCTGCCCCAGAAGGCTGTGATCAAGCCTAAGTGGATGCAGTTCTAGGCAAGAAGTTATAGTGGTTTTTCTACCATTTTTGACTCCAGCTTCTAGAATTATCTTGTCCCCTCACTGTCCTGGTCTATGTATCTGACCTTCCCATTTCAGCTGGCCTCTTGGAGGAGGTCCACCAGGTCTAGGTGTCCCAGAACTACCACCTGTTTAGATGGGCATGGCCTCTTCCTAAGGCAGGCTACATCCTGCTCTGTGGTGATTTATACCAGTAAAACTCTGGATAATACAGATAAGTCTATTGCCTTCAAGCCATGTTACCTATAGGTGTGTGTGTGTGTGTGTGTGTGTGTGTGTGTGTGTGTGTGTAGGGAGAGACAGAGAGAGAGAGAGAGAGAGAGAGAGAGAGAGAGAGAGAGAGAGAGAAAGAGAGAGAGAGAGAGAATGAATATGAATCTGAAACACGACCTGCCATAGCAGTGCATATAACCACAGGACCTATAACATAAAGTAAAAAATAATGAGCCTGGGAATAATGTCAGGAAAGACCATTATTCACTGGGACTGCTTTTAGCTTTCAGGTCACTGCACTGACCCACTGCTGTGACTACAATGTATATAAAAATCTATGCAGATATGCACAAACAATGCCTCTGGCAATTCCAGTGCCTGGAAAGCTGCCTGAAGTCATCATTGGCATGGATGCCACTGTTAATGCCAGGATTCTGTTTCTGGATTAACCAGCTTCCACTTTGTTGGCAGGGAGTCATCCATTTGTTAACCTATGTGTTTAGCAGTTTAGGTGCAAGTACCAAATCAGACACATCCTTTCAAAACCGGAAGTCGCTTTCACAATTCTTTAATTTCTGTTCCCAGGACCACTTTGAACTCAAAGATGAGTCCATATGTCCCTTTGCCACAATAAATGGCTCACCCCTTCCCAGAACTAGACTTGACTCATTTCTATCTAGAAACTGTTCTGCCCCCCCCCCCCCCACCTGCTTCCAGTTAGCTACCTCTCTCTTGAGTTCAATTAGTCCATTAAACTCTTTTCCCCTGACACTTTTGCCAACTGAATTAAGATTTTTCTGGACACGGTGTACTATATTCTTCAGTAGGGACACTCTGATTAGCAGCATTTTTTATTAGCACAGAAGCCCTGTCTCCAAAGTCAAACTAGCCAGGGGTGAGTCACTAGAATGCAGCTCACATCAGCAATTCCATTCTTCCCTCCACCCCCTACATGTGTAGGCAGGGCTGTGCCCAGTCTTCACTAATCAAAGAAGGCAAATAACTGGTAGAATCATCTACATAATTAGGGCAAGCTCATCTCTCATATAAACATATATATTCAACATCTTCAACAGGATCTCATTTCAAACACAAGTAAAATAGCATATAAGTGGGCCTGGAATCCATCCCATCCATCCTAATAGATTAGAAAGCAGGCCTGCCTTCCCATTTTAGACATGTAGAGGTTAGTTCCCAGAATGCAAAAGCTTCTGGTTAGAATGTACTTTGACACAACAAGGCAGCATCTTAAATACAATGAGACTTGCTAGCATGAATGTATTTCAGAAGAGAAGGAGAAACCTGTGAGTAATTGGTGCTCATATCACCCTACATCCTGGTGCCTCAAAGGGAACCTGAGATGTGGTGAGGAGACAGGCACAGAGGCGGCTGCGGTGTTTCCACATTTAGAACATTCCAGCCATCAGAACACTAAGATGAATGCATTTGCTGCTCTGAATTATTGGTGTGTTTTTTTTCCTATTCTAAAAATATTTACTCTTTGTCAGGCCTTAGAAAATCCAGTTTTAAAAGCCCCTTCTTCCCCCACCTCCCTTTCTATAAACAGTCACAGCGATTCACACGCAGTTAGGGGCGAACAGATATAAGGACGACTCTGTGGAACCCAACACAGTGATACAGGTCTCAGTACTGAGGGACAGAAAAGTGAAACAACTGCCTCTACATGTAGTTACAAGGCAAGAACTTGTCACCGGTGAAGCTGCCTCAGAGGCATTAACATACAGCGGAAGGGCTTTTATTTAATCTCATTTTATTCTGGTGTGTGAGCATGCCTAATACCCAAATTAAGACATCTATTTATGCCATTAACAATAGATTTGTCCATTTCATCCTGAATACTAGAATCATGAAATATTGATGCAACTGTAATAACAGAAGGTGAGAGTCTGTAGAGTCCAGGCAGCAGAATAACAATGTGAGAATGTTTGCCTACCACTGTGCAAGAGAAAAAGACACTGTAAATACTGAATACCATATTCAGTGCCTGGAGTATTCTCCAGAGCAGTGTTTCCCAAACTTTTAACATATGTTTACCCCTTCTATAATTTCTGTAATACTGAGTACCCCTCGTACTCATGAGAACATAGAATTAGGCACAGCTAAGCACGGTGAAGTGCATATCCCCACCAAACTCCAATGCAATGCGTACCCCCACCAAACTATTCCTGTACCTCTGGAATAGTTTGGTGGGGGTACGGGTTGGGAAACACTGCTTTGAGAAACACTGCTATAGAGTAAAGCAAGGACAAGATACATCCTCTGCAAATTTCCTGGCAATTTCACTTACTTTTACGGCATCTTTTACAGATACCCTGCTTCCCCGAAAATAAGACAGTGTCTTATATTAATTTTTTCTTCCAAAGTTGCGCTAGGTCTTATTTTCAGGGGATGTCTTATCTTTCCATGCGCTAGGTCTTATTTTTGGAAGATGTCTTATTTTCGAGGAAACACGGTATATGTTGGTGACTTCCAAAGCAAGCCTAGACCCGCTGGACATTTCCAACAGGATATCCCATACATATGTCAATTTGTAAATAAAAAAACTGAATTCTGTGCCTTCTTCTCTGTAAGCCCAAACTTGGAGTTCCTTCTTCCTTTATTGCCAATCAAATACTATTAATTCTTCCTCTGTGATATAGTTCAAACTCCATCTCCAATATGGATCTTTCCATCACTAATGCTACTACTTCATCAGGTCTATCTCATGATTATTTCAATAGTCTTCTAAATGTTTTCCCTACCTCCAGCTTTGCTCCACCAATTCATTCTTCTTCAAACCTCTCCCCCCACCACCCAATGACTTTTAAAATCACAAATATGCTGATGCTCTTGCTCTGCAATGATTCATTATTGCCTTCAAGCAAATTCCCAAATGCTTTAGAAACTGCCCATCCAACCTCACGTCTCATCGTTCTCTTCCAAGTACTCTATATTCCACCCTTCTGGACAATTTCAAAATTCCTGGGAAGCTACTCATTCTCTTCTACCTAACTGAATCCTGCTTATATTTCAAGATTCAACTCAGAGCACCTGATTTGAAATATCATCCCATAGGATTATTTAACATTAGGTAGCATATGCTGTGAAGGGCCTCTCTGTCGAGGCTGAGCTCTGGAAGCGAGGCACTAAGTCTTGGCTCAAAAGTATTATGATCAGGTAAAAATACTCCAGTCTTTTGTAGAGTATGTGGCATTTCCTGTAACACTTTTCAATTCCTTTTTATTCAAAGTGTTCTGAGCAACTTTAAATTATAATTCCTGTAGCCTGTAACCTGGATAATGAGAATAAGTATGGACCAGAGGACAAAACATCCCTAATACTAATAATAAAAACTATTATTTATTAAAAAAAAGAAGCCGAGGTATTGATCAAACCCTATGTTTCATTATTCATTATATGTCAATTCTAGGATTATTTCCCAAGATGAACTCATAAAGGCAAGGGGTTAAGATGTCAAAAAGGAAAGGCCACATTCTGTCCCCAGACAGGAGCCAAATCAGGATATTTTTGGCCTGACCCGTGTCCTCTGGCTAAGTGGCTTTAGGTGGCTGAAATCCTTGCAAAAGATGGGACGATAGAGCAAGCTCTGCTTAACATCAAGCTGCCAGGAAAGTGGTCACGGGAAGGTGAATGAGGCCTCAGACTTGCAGAACCTAGTGCCCTCACGTCCATGGAAGCTGTTCAGAAGTGGACATATGACTTCCTACTGATATAAACGGGACCTCAGAGTGCATTCCTCCCATTCCTCTCACAGATGTTCAGTCAGTGGGCATCTATCAGAAGCAAAGGCAGCCATCTGTCTTCCACACACACCCATGGTGAGGAAATTGTGAGGGCCCTTTTAGCATTCGACCTGCCTTGCCCACAGCAACATAGCACGGGTGGCTTTTCCAGATCTCATGGTGGGCACTCGGAGAAAGTATTGGAAAAACAAAACACAAACAATGATAGAAACTCAAATTTATGTGTGTCAAAAAGATAATGTCTACAAAGGTAGCAACTTAGCTCACCTACCAATGCCAAATCTCAGCCTGGATCCGTATAGTCAAGAAACCAATACTTTCCAACTCTACATCTTAGGTTAAAAGAGAGACCTCCTGAGATGAGGACTATTAAATATTAGAATAATTCACCCAGAGTGAGGAATACAATTTCTTATTCTGAAAAGCTATGAAAAGAGAAAAGAGCTAGTCTATTCGGGATGCCAACTGTTGACCTGCATGAAGGACAGGGAATGGGATCTGTGGGTGCTTAGGTTCCCTTGGGCTATGTGAGTCTATAAATCCTTCTAATAGGAGATTGTCAGATATACAAAGTGATTTTTGTTTATATTTTCCTCTGAGTTTAAAAAAAAAAAAAGCTATAAACCACTGGCAGGTGGCTCATCTGAGGGCCATGTTTTCAGTAGAAAGAAGGTCTTTTCTCACCATGTAAGTACCCGCTAACAATCCTGTGGACTTCACTGACACCTGCCAATTAGAGTCTATCGTAGAATATAAATCAGGGAGACATGTACTGAGCAGTAAGCTTCCTAACATGAATGGAGGCATAGTCATGCCATCAGGCAAACCAGATCAGTGCACAATAACAATAATGTATCTGTTGCTAAAAACTTAACACGAAGATTTTGGAAGGTGAACAGAACCTTCAAAAGACAAAAAGCAATTGGAAAATCAATGGAAACTGCCCTAAAGGGTAATGCCAGATTCTTCTACTCTTAGAAGACGGACAGAGATTTCAGAACATGTTCCAATGGATAAAAATGTGATGCTCTCATTTTAAAGCTTCATAAAGCAGGCTGTAAAAGGCCAATAAAAACAAAATCCTTAGAATTAGGAGGAGGAGCTCACTCAATTTTAAGATGTGTTTATGGATATTTGACTATAATGACTAGAGTGCTATAAAAATGTGAAATCATTAATATATTCTGTATTCAGCATTGTATGTTTAATATTGCATATAGTTACTTGGACACCCTTACATCTGTTCAGTAATTACTGGCAATGAGGCAAAGTATCACCAGAAAGATACCCTGCTGTTATGAGTATGCATTATTTTCAAAACATAAATTAGAGGTTAAAATATATGTATTTGACAAATGTATATGAAATATTACATCTAAGTGGTACAGTGATTTGTTTCAATAAATTCTTGAGTTTCTAATAAATCTTGATTTCAAGATTTTCAAAGTACTTTCCTGATATTATTGGTTAATTGCCACAAAACCAAAAATTGGAAAGAGAAGGAATGAATTCATTTCAATTTTGGGGTGAGAAAACACTGTTGAGCTGAAATCACTGGCTTTGCTTCTACCTCAGGAAGATGGGGATTTTGAAGAATCATATGTGGGAGGATGGAGAGAAGATAGTTGTATCCCCAGGCAAGCTGTCCTGACACTTTCCCCCATCCCCACATACTCAGAACCCAGCCTCTCAGGACCACTGGGGATTCAGAAATCATGGGCAAGTTCTTCATCAGTTCAGAAGGGAAGGCCCTACTAAAGAGATGAATGCCAACCCTTGACCTCTCTTACAGTCTAACTGTGCCCAATCATCAGGTTATTCCACAGCAGCTGAAACCCATCAGTTACATAATGCCTAACTAAACTCTAAAACTGATGAGCCAAAATAGAGCCAAATGGGGAAATAAAAGTGTGTGTGTGTGTGTGTGTGTGTGTATGACTATAAGTAATCCTGTTACTTCAAATTTTTCATATTTCCTACAACTTTTGTGATATTATACTGTTAGTACAGTTTTAGTAATATATATTTAAAATATTTTTCTTGAAATATTTTTATTGCATGTAATATTATATTTAAAATAAATTTTATTGAAATGTTAATGAAAATTGCATAACATTTAAAATTATTTTTTTCTGGAAATATTAATGTTTGTTTCATTTATTATTATATTTAAAATTGTTTTCCTTGAAAATTAAAATATAAATAAAATTTAAAAAATAAAAATAAACTCTAAGAATGCTGCACTGTGGAATTCTATGCAGCAGTTATAAATAACAAAACCCATGTGTACTGATACATAAAGTTCTCTGAGACATATTGCTGAGTGAGAAAAGGCAAGCTACAGTATGATATACAGAGTATGACATTATTAATGCTAAAACATGCAAGCAATACTATATCTTTCTGCATGTAACTGATTTTTTGAAAAATCTGAGTCAATAGGGATACAAATATGAAATTGCTTTATTATTTTTTTCAATCACTGCCTATAACTGTGTTGAATGTCAAATCCTTAATGATGTGCAGAAGAGATCCCATAGATTTCTGATCATGTTCACATATTAAACTCTTCAGTTAAGTCTTACCCACTTATCTCACTTTAAACCAACAGTCTCACACCCTTCCTTCAATCTTATTCTAGCCTGACACTGGCTGGGGTGGGTCTTGGAATAGGGGTGACGTCTGGTCTATTCTTTTGCTTCTTCCATTCCTCCTCCCTTCTCTAGGTCTCTGTCTCTCCTCCATGGCACTGGTGTAGAGAGGTAAAACTGAAATCTCTGTGCCTTTGAAGTCTTCCCTTGGTTGACATCATCTGTCCTTCAATGCCATTGAGTTGGCAGACATATTTCTTAAGGAATATGAGTGAGTTCTTCCTGAAATAGATGGAAAGCTCCAAGGTGACCTCTTCTGACATTTATTCCCTATAGTTCAAACCATCTTCTCTTGCTGAGAGGGTCTCCTATTCTGGAAGTTAGCTGGCTTGGTCAGGGTAACAATAAGAGTATTCAAGCTACCATCTTCCAAGTCTGCTTAAGGCATAGAAAACTTTTTTATCCTTATCAGACCAAACCTTTTTTCACTCTGCTCAAATAGGTGCTCAGTGAAATCAGCAAGTCCACTCCCTAAGCAGATGTCCGATTAGGGAGTTAGAGACCAGTCTCCTCTTCTTGCAGAAACCCTCTAAATATGAAAGTGGTTCTCTTGGAGCCTTCCTTCCGCTGATTCCCCAGGGAAATGAAAGAGAAGATCCACAGCACTCTCTCTCTAAGCCAAGAAATCATATCTCTACTCTCTTCTGTATATACCGTTTCCCCGAAAATAAGACAGTGTCTTATATTAATTTTTTCTCCCAAAGTTGCGCTAGGTCTTATTTTCAGGGGATGTCTTATCTTTCCATGCGCTAGGTCTTATTTTTGGAGGATGTCTTATTTTTGGGGAAACATGGTATCTTGAGGAGTGAGTTGTAGAGTGAGAGCAGCAGGGTCAGTTTTACCACTTCCTAGAAAATCCTGTAGGGAGGTCCCCAATAACTCCTCAGCTGCACACCCATTCACCATTCTGTTATATACAGGTACATGTTTGTAAAAACTGATTGACAGTATTCTCCTCTGCATAGTCAGACAGGGGATGCTGAGCCATGGTAAATTGGCTATATTTTGCCCTTGTGTTTTTGCAAAAAAAAAAAATTGTTTTCATATTTCATTCATTTACACAAAAGAATAATGACTGGCCAATCAAAATACCATGGATGGTTTAAACAAGGCAGGCAAAGCTGGTATCTCAGTCCTGACCACAACATTGTGCTAACACCTGACTATACATGGATACATTTTTTTTTTTAAAGTTTAATCGAGGAGTTGCACTTCCTCCGAGAGCATAACTAGCAAGTAGAAGCCTGGAACACAGTACAGACTCTCTTCACCCACGTTGCTGGGACACAGACTACAAGTCAACGTTCCCCTCCATGTTCCACCTGCTACAAGTCTGTGAAATCATCTGCTAGACTCTGACTAATCAAAGCAGCAGATAGACACCCTGCGGGATGGAAGGGGCAGTCTGGCAAGAGGTTCATTCATGCTGAGTGCCTCATGGAGTTACTACTTGTCAGGGCTTCCTGACATGCATACAGCAGGAGGGAAGGGGCTTAGTCAACAAGCAGGAGGCTGGGATTCTCTCCTCTATCTCAGGAATAAAAGAAGGCCCACGAGACACTCTATTGCCAAGGAAACAAAGTAATATGTTCAGCTTCTACCATGGTGGCAACGGGCAAGGAAAACATAGTTATTACAATACTTCTTGGACAAGACTTTAGAATCTCAGTGGGTATCTGTTCATTGACAATGCACAGATGATTCAGATGGAGATTTAAAAACAGTATATGTGAAGATCTCATGTAACAGCACAATACAGTGATTTTGGTTCAAGACAAGTTTACCCTAGAGAGCACAGATCTCTAAAAATCATTCCAAAATTTCCTCCCCAACCTTGTCCATTAACATCAAATTACAAGAGAACTGTGATCTTTTTGCTTTAGAAATTACAACATATGCTCTTTTATTCCTAGTTTACCATCTGGGTTTCTATTATGACACCTCCTTGATCAAAGGCATACAAAATTAGGTACTGGAAAGGAATTTTAGAGATAATTCAGTTCAGATGTGAAAAGGGGAGGTGTTAAGTTGGCTGCCCCAGGGCTCACTGGACAGTCAGTACTAGGATCCAGCCCCTCGGATGCTAAGGTCTAACTCCTTTGCCTCTGGGGCATGAAGTAGGACTCATGGTGTATTTTACCTCCATGAGCACTGTCTGTCCTTCAACAGCAGTGCTGAGTGGATGGAGCTTAAGAGCTCTTGAATGTCTACAGACCATCATCATCACTTTACATACACATTCTCATTGAATTATAACAATTCTGAGACGCAAACAGCACAGCCATTATTAGGCTCATTTTTAAAAATGTGCCAACTGAGTTCAGAGACACTCTATGGTTTCCCCAAAGTCATGCAGAAAGTGTCAGTTCCGACTTTTAGTGTAACTTTCCTTCTGTGTCATCAATCACCAGCCTTTGTATTTTTCACAATTTTTTTTAACATTCTAATTGGTTACTTTACACCTGAATTTGATGTTTTATTCATCTCCACATGGATAAGCCACAGATCAACCATGTGTTTATTTTCGGATGTGTCTGCTAGAATTTTATTATGAGAATATGGTGTGTTGAAACTAAAAGCCAGAAAACACGCTAATTCAAAGAAGTATAAGGTGAGCTTGCTTTTCATTTTCTTAACTTGGGCTAGACACCTTTGGAGAGAGGTTTCAGTCTGTTCAGACTCAGAGATACAAAAGTAAGGACTTGAACAATGCACCCGCAAGTGGGTGCTTCCCAGACCTCTCCTCTTGCTTCATCCCCACAGGCTTCCCTACCTCCCCTTATTGCCCCCCACATATCCACAGAGACACCCTCAGTTGGCTCTGTGAACAGTAAAAAGAGTTAGCTACACCAGGCAGGCTTTGACACATGGCTTGCCCAGCCTCTATCACCAACTTGACCATATTAATTTCTGTCACATGGGGAGAGTGGTCAGTGAAATCTAAATGGGATTTTCCTACAATTTTGTGGCAAGAGCAATTTTCAGAGCTTATTTTCCACTCCATTGAATGCCATGTTACTGCAAATGAATGTATTCCTCGGTCAGTGCAATGGCAAAACACAGTTGTAAGGGCTTTATGCTTCATTTGGATAAAGAGTTCTGGAGATTACCAAATATAAAAGAAGTTAAGGGCCATATTTCATTAGAAGGCTGTCTGCCCTGTTAATAAAACCTGATGTTTGTGGTAGATGTGTAAAGAGCCAGAGCATTTCCACTCGCATGCCTGTTGTGGACCTGCAGCTCTGCTGGTGTCCAGTAGGCAGACCGTGGTCCCACACCTCCAGAGGAGTGGATCTCCCCTCCCCCAGTAAAACCTACAGCAACATGCCCGCCTGGGGTAGGGAAGAAACTGGATTGTGAATCAGATGTTTCACAGAAAACTGAAACTCCCATCCCTAGGCCAAGGATGTTCTTCTTCAGGTGTTGGCTTTGCTGCCATTAAAGAGAGGCTCATACTCACATTACCAAGTATAAGAGACACCAGGTAAGCTTGCTGTGGGCTTGTACTGTAGCTTTAAAAATGACCTGGTGGATAGGCTTCTCTATTTTACCTGTTTATTAGACATAGGAAACGGCAACTCCATCTCATTTCTCGAATAGAAAAACTCACAGCAGCTCCAGACAAAATTGGGGAATTCAGACTTTTATAAAAACTAGGTCATTCTCAAATTAAAGGCTCCCCATTGTCACCAACAAAGAATGAAGAGAGTGCTCCTTTCTGAATCTAAGCCTAATCTTTTCTGTACCCCCATCTCTACAGCGAATGACCCACATCATAATACTCTCCCAATTATAACCAGCTCACTCGGAAGCTGGTCACTCACTTTATTTAGTCACTAACCCTTGAGGAACAAAGGAAGTTATTGGCTTTTAGAGGTGATATTAAGGATACCTTCCAGATCCAGGATATAAATGTTGCCTTTTATCAGTTACCTGACAGGTAAATTATACCCCACACTCTATCTTCATCAAACCCCTCTGAAACATCTGAGTCCAGGTCAAGAGTTCTATCCCTGACCTTGCTCCTTCTCATCTACTGCTGCTAGGCAGATTCACGGGCACAGTCCACCCTGCCCCTGACCTCCACAGTTCTGTTTCCTATCTTGGAAACAAGCTTGTAGCCACATTTTCATTTCTAATGCAAAAGCTACTATATTTTATCAAAGTCACTTTCGTGTCACCCAGGCAGGTATGAGGCCTCCTAATAGGAGGGGCATCTGCAGAGCCTTGCCTCCTCCACTTACCTGCCTCCCCTATTCATGCCCAGAAAGCAGCTTCAAACCAGGCATGAGGCAGCTCATGTCTCAGGATCAGTGCTCAGTGCAGCAGATATTTCTCTGGAGTGCGCAAAGTCCAAGCTGGGAAATCTGGGTTCTGCTTTTTTCTTATATTTTGCCTGAGTCCTTCCATCAGGCTTCATCTCCACACAAATTCTGATCTCAGATATTAAGCTCTGCTGAGGCATATGTCTGCCTGTGCTTTAAGTCCAGTTGGGTTTTTTGAACATCAAGACTGGCTTTCCAACTCAGGCTATGCCTCCCAGCAAGTTTAAACCCTCCACATGTTGACCTCAGGTACATAAATCTGGCTCTGCCACTTGCTAGCTGAGCACCTTTTCTTAATGCTCTGAGCTTTATTTTTCTCACCTGTAAAATGGGTATAATAATGGCCTGCTTATAAAGTTGCTGTAAGAATGAGATGATTTAAGATACCTAGTTTATAATGAGGGCCTAATAAGCATTATTCCCTTCTCCCTCCCCCCTCCCCCCCCCCCGCCCTTGATATTCTATCTACAATAGTTATTGCTTGGTGTTCAGGCATGGTTGCTTATACTAACTCTCTGACATCATTTCCTATCAGAGGCACAATTCGCTAGAGAACCACCAACCAGAATTAACGCTTTGGGCTTCAGGAATTAGTGAGTTTGAGTCAAAATGTAGTACTTGCAAACAGTCACATCGAAGCCACTTTGTAACAAGATCTCATCCAGTTTTGCATTTAACACCTATGTTCTCAAAAATATATCTCATTCACAGTGAGATACTTTGTCATGGTGTTTTCCCTTGAGATTTAGTAAAAGGCATGCTTAAAAAGTCCAAAATTGTTCTGTCTGAACTAAAAGAGAATAAAAAATTTGGAGATATATTTTTTCATCATAACTTGATCAGCACAGGCAAAGCCTTTCTTACAGAGTCTCACACAATCATGCTCAATACTGGTCTCCTGTTTCTTTTCCCAAGTAATCTCATTGATTTTCTACCTTCCTTTCTTAACTTAGAATTATGTTCTATCATTTGAGATGAGCAAAGTGAAAATAAGACAATCAAAGAATGCTTAAGTATCACTAACATTCATCTGGGAAGACCAGTCTTGGGCTTTATGTTTTTGTTTTTTGTGTGTGTGTGTGTGTGTGTGTGTTCCCCACGCCCCCCCCTAATATTTGTGAATTTGTTCATAGATTGTTTTAAAAAAGACACTTATTGAGCACTCACCATGTACCAGGTGCTGAGATGTGTGCCAGACTCTCCATATCCTTGACCTGAAGACTCTTGCTCCCTGTGGGAAGACACAGATGTAAGAGGAACTGGGAAAGCTACCCAGGAAGAGGTGTAGACAGAGCAGTAGAATGACTGATGGAGGCACATGGGAGCTCTCTGCTCCTCAAGTGCAGCCCAGGTCACGATCAGGGACAGATATTTTATACTCCTAATTATAACTCTCTTATGTAATAAATCCAATATTGTTAGGAAGAACTGCCATATCTTACAAAGCCTAATGCAGAAAGGGTATTGGTGCGAGTGTCATAAAGGAGACTTGTCCTTATGAGGGTGAGATGTTCACTTGGGTGAACATCAGCAGAGGAACAATGGGTACAGAGGTGGGCAACTCCTCATCGAAGATGAACAACATCAGAAAACAGCCATAGACAAAACACTCGAATGAATGGGGTGCTTGGAATTTAGACCACCTTTGGGTTAAGGAAGAGTGAAAAATTCTAAACTGAATAAATATCTAAAAAGTGTGAGAGGAAAATGGTAGACGTGGCTGTTTGCCTTAAATAGGTAAGATTAAAATTTCTCTCATTGGTGGCATTTAAGATTTAATAATTAAGATAAATTCAGATATAAGGACAAAGTTTTATTTCCATATCAGAGTCTGTAACTGTGAAATTTATGCCATCTACATAATCATAGTGCTTTTACTATACTACCATGATTTCATTGGGAAAAAGATGCGGTCTTGTTCATCTTTTTTTTTTTTTTTTTTTTTTTTAGAGGCTTTTAATCTTTAGAGGTGGGAAGAGGAGTGGGAATAAAACCCCCACCCTGGGTATGTGCCCTGACTGGGAATAGAACGAGGAGTCTTTAGGTGCCCTTGGTAATGTTCAGCCAACGGAGTCACACTGGCCAGGATGGTGTTCATCTTTTGAAAAGTAAGAGTATGGATTTTGGGAATGAGTGCATCCAGCATTTGAGTTTTATCTCTGTCATCCATACCTATATATAATTTTTCCTCATTTGCAAATTATATATCATGTAAGTTATCGTCTATTAAGGATGTTGTGAAGATTTAATTAAATAATGTGGGAAAGTTGTCTGGCATTCAATTAGTATTTTATTTTACCCTGTATCTCCTCTTTCGCCAGCACACAGTAAAGAAATAACACATAGTAGATACTCAATAAACATGCAGTATATTTCTTCTTGCCATCCCTCCCTACAAGGCACCCCCTCCTTTGCTTGCTCAGAATGATCCTGGAACAGCACCTCCTTCCTCTCCACTGGAACATTTTTAAGTGGATATTATTGAATTATTATCCCCATGTTGCAGATCAAGAAACTGAGTTAGAGAATTCAGTAATATCCTCAAAGTCACACAGCTAGTTAGATTATGGGACCCAGGTATTCCCAACCCCAGAGTCTATATCTCTAACCACTTTCCTCTCCTCATTCCAGGCCCATCCAATTCTAAGATCGTACTTTTTCCACACTATCACATGCCTTTCTCACACAGGTCAGCTTTTCTTCTTATAAATTCCTCATTTTGTTTCAGACAGCTTTGATGAAGTTAAACTTTAAACTCCCAAGAGAAAAACTTCGTGATTCTGAGCTCTACAAAGTACTTTGGCATGCAGCCACCTTTTCAAATTTCTGCTACATCAGCCAGGAAGCTCTTAGTGAGAACCAATAGTTGGTCTTAAGTTCTGAAAGATTCTGGAACTGCAACTAAAAATCTTGAGCCATGAAGACAGATGGAACACTGAAATTAGCCTAATCAGTGACATGCGGTTCCCTTTTCTATTTTCTCCATGGAGAGTGACGTGTTAGCGCAGGTGCTGTGGGCTGATGGGGCCTGGCAGTCCAATTCAAGGAGATAGAAGAATCCAAAAGCAACTTCCTTCTCAAACAAAAATTTCCTTGCATCTTATCTTTTGTGAGATGTTAATCCCGAGTATTTCCTTCTATACCTTGAAATCAAAGTGCCATTTTGGGTACAATGCAAGCTCTTGGAAACCAGGGCCCAATCTCCATTGTATCCCCAGTGCCTGGCACAGGGACTGGCACTTTGTAGGTTCTCAATAAATAGTCACTAGATTAATAGTTCAATACATGTTCCTTCTCATTTATTTTGAAAACTGTGACTCAAAAACATTGCCTTCTTTCCCAGTTGACTCAGTTTGACTGGGCAGGAACTGGAAAATGAACAGACAGGAGCCATCACTCTGTATCAGGCACAGTGTTTGCACTACAGGATGGGGGAAAGTGTTTACAGTGGTGACTACATGAAAAACAGAGTTTATTCTTGTATTATTATTCACTAACTACTGTATCACTTTCCATACAAACAACTGTGTATCCACTTTTGCCCCACCCTGTCCATGATGTTATTTAGTCCTCATAACAAGCCATCAGGAAGATATTAATGCTCCATTTTACAGATAGAAAACTGGATCTTAGGAAGCAAGGTAATGAACCCAAGATAATATAGTAGGAAATAATTTGTAAGTCAATGATTTTTTTATTGTACTGTGAAGCAGTTTTCATGAAAGCCAAGAAAATGATTAATTTTCATGTGTGCTCCCTCTTCAACATTGCTATTTAATAGGTTGATCAAATTGTCAATAATAGCAAGACATTTTTAGCACTTACTATGTACAAGAAATTGCTCTTTTTTTAAAAAAATCCTCACCTGAGGATATGTTTCATTAACTTTGGGAGATAGAGAGATGGAGAGAGAGAAAGATTGACGTGAGAGAGGAACATTGATCGATTACCTCCTGTATGCACCCAACTAGGGATCAAACACACAACATAGGTATGTTCCTTGACTGGTAATCAAACACACAACATTTTGGTGTACAGGACAATGCTCCAGCCAACTGTGCCCAGAATTTGTTTCAATGCTTTATGTGTATTAATACATTTAATTATTTCAACACCTCTATAATGCTAGTCATATCATTGTTCCTATATTATGGACAATAGGTGGGAAATTTGAGCACAGACAACTTGCTTAAAGTCATATATCTAACCAGAGTACTGGTGCATGAATTTGTACACAGATGGGGTCTAGCCAGCTAGACCTAATCGAGGCAGATTGGGCCAGGCCAAACGGGGTGGGTGGTTTACTAGGTGGACCTGCCCACTGGTCAAACTCCTAGTCAAACTCTTGGTGGAGGGGAAATTTGCATATTAGCCTTTTACTAGGTGTACTGGTTAATAATGCCAAATTTTGTAATCAAAGAAAGCATGATTTGAATCAAGTGTGGTTCAAATTGATTATTTGTTGTCAGTAGAAACCAGTATTAACGGTTTCACCTGGTATTACAAACTTATAATACACCACACCCTCCTGATTCCACCAAATGCAGGGAACACTGTCTTCTTTCCTAAGTTATTTGACCTTGCAATCAATGTTGATGGTTGACGTGGATCAACCCATGATTTTGTGCATTTGGGATTCTCAAAATAAATCCACTTTTCATTCCAGTCACAATTAGATACAAAAAAAAAAATAAACAAAAGAAAACAACAACTTTCTTTCGTGCCATTGAAGCAACATTTTACTGATGACTTTTTGGTTTTCCATTTGTCTTTCTTTCAGTTGATGTGGCACCCATTTTCCTTCCTTTAAAATCTTTCCCATTTCTTGTAAACAATCATAAATTGTTTGTTGAGCCATGTTTAACCTTCCTGCAAGTTGTTTTTTATTTTGACACACATCTTCATCCAATAATGCTTGTAATTGTTGTTCTTCAAACTTTTTCTGTTTACCTGGACATTCTTTGTCTTTCTCATAGAAATCATAACTTTTAAAGCGTTTAAACCAGTGTTCACAGGTATCTTGAAATGGAACATGTTCACCATAAGCTTCCTGAAGTACAAGATAACTTTCAGCAGCATTTTCTTCAAAATAACGAATTAAAACTTCCCACAAATGTTCTTTTTTTTTTGCATGAAATTCAACATTTTAAGTGTAAAAATATCTATGATATTAATACCTTCAGCAAATTGAAGCTTGTTGTCAATACAACAAAATAGCATACACATCAAAGCAAATATATATCAACATATGTGTAACTCCATCTATTGAAAAAAAAATCACCATTATTAACTGATACACCTAGTATTTAGAGATAGGCAGGGAGTCCACAATTCACATCTAGACAGATAAACCTCTCCAAACTCCACATATATTGGATGTCTACTAGGGTCAGCCCAGGGTTACCAAAGACCAGCCAGTGCCCATCACCACAGTGAAGGATATCCCTGTAGCACTTCACACATCCTAGACATTCATCATCAACAAAGCAATTGGGTAAGCCATCCTTTTCATTTACACAGACTGACTGGTAACATGGCCACGCTTTCTGGCTTCTCAGTGTACTAGTAATCAAGTTTGGGACATTGCTGTGATGTTGCTGGTGAAGTAGTTCTGCTATTTTTTAAAAAGGAGAACTTAAGAGTTGTTCATTGCATCCAGTTTTATCAATTCACTGATGGTTCTTTTGCTCAAAGTCCTAGATACTCACATTTTAATAAACTTCAGTCAGTGACACAGATCAGGTCACAGGCACATTATACTAGTACATGAGTATGGCTCAAGATGTAAACCAGACAGAACAACTAAAACTCCAGGAGCAGAAAGTATGGGAGGCACAATCCTCTGATAAAATAAGAGATGAGCAGAATCAGATGGATATGAACTAATCAAAGTTCAGAGGAATTTCCCATCAATTTATCATCTACCATAAAAACTACTCTTGCCTTGCCCTCAAAGATGAAAATAAGAGTAATCCTTACATAGAAGACTGAAATTTAATTTTTCTGATAATACAGCATGTGAATGCAGTAAGATTATCTTTTTTATTTTTATAACTAATGAATATGGGGAATACTGTTGGTCATTGAATTCTTAAGAGTGCCCTGAGGATTTAAGCATATTATGCAGGGGATGCGTGTCTTAAAAAAATAATTTCCCCTCATACAGCAGTGTTTTCCTGAAATCAAGGACTGACCAGCAGGTGAGGCCTCCATAATTAACCCAACTTTGAAGAAGGCTCTCCTAGAACATAATGTAAGCTACTGCTATTCCTGGGTCAGGCTCAATGGGAGTTCTGAATAAGGGATTCTCATTCATGCCTGTTCCAGTAACAGCTGGAACAAGGAACAGGCATTTTCTGCACTAAGGGTTAATTCTCTCTGGATCACTGAGACCATGCCCTCTCTTCATCTTCTTCTGCCTCCTCCCTCCCTTCAGCCACCACCATGCCCCTCTCCCTCCACCAACCCCCGGCAATGCACTCAGACAACCACATTCTAGGGTGACATCCAAGACTGGGAGGGCTCCCAAAGACTGTCATAATTCCAGAAAGCTTCACAGTTACTGTCAAGTGAAACTTTAGAAATATTTCTCCCAATGAGAGAGATCTTCCCTTTTCTAGCATTTACAAATCACATTAAACTGGACATTTAAAAAACACAATTTCTGTATTTAAGTAACCACATGTCCTAAAACAAGTCACTTCACTTCTCCATTTCCTCAATAGTAATGAGAGGATATTGGAGTATTAGATTAGATTGATGATCATGAACTTCTCTTTCTAAAAAATACTGTGCTTTTGAAGATAAGTGCATTGCTCCCCTTTTGTTGATTCCTAAATTCATATTTATTCACATAACTTGAGGACTCTAGTCCTCATTTTATTCTTTATCAAAAGCATGTCTATATACCCCAAGGTGTCTCAGCATTAGGGATCATATTCCTGGAGGCACATGGGGTTAAATTTAGATTTTGTGTTTTTATACTGAGTGATGAATGACATTCTTTAAAAACAAAGTGATACATTTGAAGAAAGGGTAGTATTTTGAAAGGATGGGTGAAGGAGAACTTTTTGCTTTAGATGTCTGAAAAGAAAGTGGGTGGTTGTCAGTGCCTGCCACCAATCAGCAGGTGACCTATATGTATGATTTATTATTTACTACTGATGCTTGTCCAAACTGTTGGAAGCAGATGCATGTAGGTCCCATCCTGGGGAGCAGATCAAAGACAGTGATAAGTAACACTGACTTATGTCTGTGTCATCAGTTCTAACTAAAACATTAACACTGGGTCAATTTAACAAGCACATCGACCAACACAGCACAGTGTCCACATTGAGGGATTTGATGCTATTGAGAGATGCTAGAGATTTTTCCTGAAGCTTTCCTGACAAGAAATGGTTTATGGACACGGAAGAAAGCCAGACATACCAAAAATCCTCCACTGGGTTTTTGTTTTTTATTTTTTTTTTGTTTTTAATAAAAAGACTTACACACACACACACACACACACACACACACACACACACACACACTTCTTTAGCTTAGCATAATACCCTCCAAGCCAGTCAGAAAAAGATACATATCACATAATCTCACTCATATGTGGAATCTAATGAACAAAATAAACTGATAAACAAAACAGATCCAGAAACACAAGCACAGAACAGAATGTGGAACCTCAGAGCGAAGGTGGGGGTGGGTGAGTGGGTGGGAAGAGATGAACCAAAGAACTTGTATTCATCTAGGCATAATCCACGAGCACAGACAATAGGGTGGTGAAGGCCTGAGGTGTTGGGGGCAGACTAGAAAGGGTCAATGGGGGGAAAAGAGGGAACATATGTAATACTTATAACAATAAAGATTTTTAAAAACCACTTTTTTCCTTAACATGATACCAAGGCTTACATAAGTTTGGGGAAAATGGAGGGTTCATTAGTTAATATAAAAATTTATTAGCCCTAGCTGGGTAGCTAAGTTGGTTAGAGCATGGTCATGATATTACAAGGTTGCAGGTTTAATCCTCTCTCTCTCTCTCTCTCTATCTATCTCATCCTTTCTCTATAAAAAAATCAATATATAAAATTAAAAAAAAAACATTGTAAAAGGACTTGAACCAAGAAAGAAGATCGTAAGATCATAAATATGACCCCTGCTCTTCAAACTTTAGACTGTATCACTGCAATGGTCCGTGGTATGCCATTTGGCACTGCTCTTAATGTACTCTGGTTGTAATGCACTAACCAAGATTATAATATAGTACAATAAATGCATAATTAAGTGCAGATGACATGTCCTGGCAGGACAATTCAAGATGCTGGGTTGACACTCCAACATGCCATGACCACCTTGAACACAGACTTGTTGTTCAAGGAGATAGAATTTATATGAAGTGACACATATATAAAAGTCTATGCTGTTCACTTTGGTGTAGTTTGACAAATTAGCCATTTCAGGAACCTTTTAAAAATACGGATTGATTGTAGAGAGGGAGGGAGGAAAGAAGGGAAAGAAGGAGGGGGGGGGGAAAGAGAGAGAGAGAGAGAGAGAGAGAGAGAGAGAGAGAGAGAGAGAGAGAGAGAGATTTGATCAATTTGTTGTTCCACTTATCTATGCACACATTGGCATTGGTTGATTCTTATATGTGCCCTGACCTGGGATCAAACCCACAGCCTTAGCATAAGGGACAATGCTCTAACCACTGAGATTCCTGGCTAGGGCTGAGGCAACTTTTTTAATTCATTCATTCACTTAGCAAATATTTGTTGAATGCCAACTATGTGTCTTGGGCATGTAATAATATATACCCACATGCACCTTACATTCTATAGGAGAGACAGATTAAAAAACAGAAATATTGAGACCCAGAGAAGTTATATATCAGATAAGTTCTATACAGAAAACAAGGATGGAGAGAAATAGGAATAGTGGGAAAAAGCAGCATTTCTACCTATGCTACCAAAACAAATTGGATGATTGAGGAAATTATGTAAGGAAAGCAGTATAAGCCTGTTGGTTCCTTTATCTAAATCACTGCGTACACAGTATTGACAGATGCCACAATGGCTGTCCTGAGGGCTCAGACCTGGAATATAATTGGCTTTCAAGGGAAGCCATATGATCATCAGGGTTATAGATCAGAATACCTGGACTCAGTTCTTTGTTCTGCCCTGTGTTAATGCGTTTGGGGCCAGTCGATTGCTTCCATTATTGCTTCTCTTGTATATAAAGTGGGATATTACCTTTTTTGCTTATTTCCAGCATGGTAATGATGAGGAGCAAATTAATATGCAATTATAAAGTGCTATACAAATGTTACTTGTGCTATTATTAGTTCGACCCTGGATATTTCACATCCTAGCTTGTATCTTCCAGATGCCAGTCATGGAGACACACCCTTGTTCTCTTCCTTCTGGTTTTCTATAGAAAATGCCAGGAATGTAAATTCTGCCTTCTGGCAAAATGCACTCTGACATACAGTGTGCACACACTCCAATCTGCAAGCAAGAGAGGCATCGCAAGTGCTCCTCACACCTGTCCTTGGGAATAGGTTTATTAGTCAGTTGCTTGAGATCTTGGCGGTGACTTCTTCTCAGTGATCAAGTTATAGAAGGAAATAATCAGTAAATAGAAAGATTGCCTCATTATGCAAAGTGAAATGCAATCTGCCTTGGAAAGGAGAGCCATGCCGAGAAGCTCTCAGAACAGACTCTGCCTCCTATTAAGCTCCTATTAAAGAGCCATTCTTCAGTGGAAAATCCGTTCTCCAGAATGGCTTAGATTTCCAGGGACATGGTCAACACGGTAATAATAATGATAGCATGCTGTTCTCTACAATTCTTTTTCTCAAGGAACTCGGAGTACCATCCTGACATTGCCTTAGCTTTTATGTTCAAACCAATTGGTAAGATGTGTAAAGAGTCTTTCTCTATACTTCTTAACAGAACCAATAGGAGGGAAATCCTATGGGGATTCCCGGAGAGCTAGGTGAGGAATGTAAGCCAGCTTCCAGGTGCTTCCTCACCAGTCTTATTAATTAGTATCATGTAAGTATCAATGGGTATGTAATATTATATGAAAAGAAGCTGGGGTGATCTCTGAGACAATAAAGATATTGGTGGGGTGGGGGTGGGGACCCTGAGTAAACACTGAACAAATACTCAAATTAAATCCTGGGGCATCCAAGAGCCATCTCATAAACATTACTATTGTCTTTAGCATCCACTGTTCCACAAAGACCAATAATATATTAATACCATACTTCATAAAATTGAAGGCGATAGTCATGCCACACCATTATCTTTACTTACTGCTGAAAAATATGTTGCCAATTAAGCCCTGAGACATTGCTTTGATAACATGGATTATAGAACGCTAGTGGCCCAGTGTACAGATTCATGAACATTGAGAGGAAATTAATTAGAAGAAATACTTTACTATCATTATTCACCTTTTCTCTACTATAAGTGTCAACCAAATTCATGATCGACAATGACAGATCAAAACACATGCATGGGATTGGCATCAGGGAGAGCTTTAAATGTATCGTACATAGCCGGGACCGGTTTGGCTCAGTGGATAGAGCGTCGGCCTGCGGACTGAAAGGTCCCAGGTTCAATTCTGGTCAAGGGCATGTACCTTGGTTGCGGGCACATCCCCAGTGGGGGGTGTGCAAGAGGCAGCTGGTCGATGTTTCTCTCTCATCGACGTTTCTAACTCTCTGTCCCTCTCAATTCCTCTCTGTGTAAAATCAATTTAAAAAAATTAAAAAAAAATAAACGTCTCACACATATGTGAGTCAAGTTTATTTTTAAACTAGTGGCCTGGTGCACAGATTCATGCACATTGAAAGAAAATTAATTAGAAGATTCATGTGGTAATTACATTACTGCAAAAAATAACGTGTCAAAATAGTTTATATAATGTTATAAAATTAAAATATAAAGTATTTTAATATGTATCACACATGCATGAGTCAACATTTATTTATTATTATTTTTATTTTATTGATTAAGGTATTACATATCTGTTCTTTTTATTTTTAAATTGCCAGTGCACATCATATATACCGGCCGGTTGGCCAGTTGGTCAAACAGATGGATGGTTGGTCACTGAGCCTTTTAAATATATAGATATTTTGATTTTAGAGATGTTAAAGTGTGGGAGAAATTGTGTTTTAATTAAATTGATAAATAAGTTGTTGTTCACATACCCCTAAAAGAACACACAAAATGTAGGAAAATTTGAGACCATTGTGTTGCTAATTTTGTAACAAAATTAAAGTTTTTGATAAGAGAAAAAGACAAGAACTCCAGAAAAAGCAGGGACTTTATGGTAGACATGAAAGAAGCTGGCAAAATCATACAGGTCCCTGGGAGGACACACCATACAAGGCCCTACTCACCAAGGCTGGAAACCCATAGTTAGTGGAAGATCCTGTAAGCTTAAAGAAGACATTTCAGAAGCCAAAGTATGTGTTATTTCACATAGCAAGCAGTCTGCAAAGAAACTCATCACCCCTAGAGGTAGCACAGAGCAAATAAAAAGATAATTAGGTTCAAAAAGAATTTTAGATAAATTCGTGCATGATAGAGCCATAATGGAGTCTGTCCTATACATACTTAATATTCTTATTAAGTCATCACTTCAGCCTGTTCTTCTGTGCTGAATAATGCTGCTTCCTCTGGCTTTCTATAATAGTCCCCATTTTTTCAATCCTTTCACTTTATCTGTCCTCCTTTAAATCAGTAGTCCTTTTGATGAGTTTTTCTCCACCTTTAAAAAGTCCCTGAAACCATTACCATAGAAAGTTCAGGTATAATGAAACCCTAAGTCACTCTCAAGGTTTAAAGCTCATTGAGGGCAGAGACGTGTCCTCTTGACGTGAAACTTCACAGCACCCAGCACAGTGCTTGGAATAACCTTCTGTTGGGTGGATGAGTGAGTGTGTGTGGGTCAGCCCAGCTCTCTGGAACCTTATTGACACCTAGGTTGTGTAGGTGTCCCCGTGCCCTGTGTGGACTGTGTATGTGCATGATAGGTATGTGTATGTTGGAGGCAGGGGTGTGGGGAAGAGAGCATACACAGGTTTAAGTGAAGAGAGGTTTGGGTCTGTTGCCCTGGGTACTCATTTGATCATAACTCCCACTACAACTATCTTAAAGGACACCTAGAGAAGATTGGAGGTCAACCTGAGCCCTAGAGTCAGGTGTCTGCTTTTGCCATGGGACTGTCTTCTTAACTTTTCAACCTCTCTACCTTATCTGCTCTTTTGACTTGAGCCCCTTGGCAAAAACAGACACCTGACTATCCCTGAGTGTGTGTGTGTGTGTGTGTGTGTGTGTGTGTGTGTGTGTATGCTTGTGTGTCTGTGTATCTGAGTGTTTGGGACTACTTTGCACCACACAAAGGACAAATCCTAGTCCCAGATAAAAAACATCCATTTCTTCTAAGCACCCATCCCTTTCTTCCAGTGTATACCTAAAGCAGGTTCTTATTTTCAGGAAGCTCAAAGGGAGAGGAGACCACCTACTGAGTAAACTGACCACATTTGTGCATTTCCTGAACCTCCCAAATAGTATGTACCATTTATCTCCACAGACATTTTGCCTCCACTATCACTCACTGAGATCCTTGTTGCTACCAGCTTCTGCATCTCTCATAGGACAATGACAGATTAGTTGGTTGTGACAAAACCCTGCACTTCTAGATGAGGGGTTTGTCTTCTGTTAGGGTCAAATATAGCTAAGGCTCAGTCTAATGGACCAGAACCAGGAACTGCTCACAACATTCATATTCAAGGAACATCCTTCAAATACAATGTGGAGGAAGAGGGAAGAGATAAAATGTGGAAGCCTGCTGGGATCCAGGCTCTAAGTGTTTGCCTTGACAATCTTTGCAGGGACAAAAATAAACTTCTGACTGTGGGAAAGGTAGTTTTATATCCTCTGAGAGCTTCCATATCTGTTGCACCAATATAAAGAGACATTTTTAGCCTTCAGTTTTTACATCTGTTGTTACCTGCATGTTATAAAGCACTTGAAGTGCAGAAAGGCTGAATAGTTGGTCCAAGAGCAGTGATGGAGAACAATGGCAGAGTGTGGATTCAATCCCAGTCAAATACAGCAATGCCACAGGACAGCTCAGAGTATGGCATCCAGGGGCTGACACCCTAGATGTTGAAGTTGCCTTCTGCTAACTTCCACCCTGATGAAATGTCGCTGAGCCTCAGTTTCCATGTAAGTAGAGTACTAATGAGAGTAGACTTTACTTCTTGTGAGCTGATAAAATGGTAGAATGAGATAATGAATGGAGAGCCCTAGGCAGAGTGCCTGGTCTATAGTAAACTTCCCATAGCTAATATTTTATTCTTATACTTTATATTAATATTCTCAAAGAGAACCTTTGAATGTTTCATACTGTCCCAGGGTATCACATGGTTCATTCCGATCAACTTATTAGAACTTGCAGATTCCCCAGAAGACATGAAAAGGTAATTTTTCTGTGATAAATAAGCTCAGTATAAGGTTTTATGAGCTTAAAATGTTTAATAAAAAGGTTATAGAAAAAAATCATCCAATCAATTATTACCCGGGGCAATAAAAAATTAAAGAAATATCTTTAATTACATCTGTGAGCTTCTGAATTCTAAAGGTTATTGGGGTTTAGCCTTCTTGCATACCTTTAAAAATTAATTCTGGTTGTGTTCTATCTTCCAAATAGTGATGGGCCAAGCATTTTCTATTGCTTTCATGAAAAGTTCTTGCCCTGTTCTATTGCATAAGTCTGGCATCACCCCAAGAGCATTTGAGATCTTGCTCCCTGGCATATGATGTTAGCTTGGCTCAAATAAAGTCATAAAAATGTTTAAAAATATAAGATAAAATGTGGTATCACCCATCTTCCAGAGTAGCTGAAGGAGTTTTCTAGGGAAATAAAGACCAAAATGCTAATCCTTTAGATTTAGATCATGCATCAGCTAGCTTTTTCTGTGCAATCAACCATTCTCAAACTTAGAGGCTTTGAAACATCACCATTTATTTAATTCATAATTCTTCCAGGTGTTTGTTTGGGCAGGCTGTGGTGGACTCAGCAAATCTCAGCTAAAATAGCCACATTACACTCAAACTGGTGATCTATTATCCTGCCTCAACTCTTGCAGTGCCTGAAGGATAGAAATTGATATCGGGTAAGCATTTTTTGAAATAATAATTTAGCTAATGAATTAATGGATGAATAAGTGAAGTTCTCTGCACTTGGCTCTTCATGGGCATTGTATGGTAGAGAAGTCTCTTGGAGAACTGCAAAGCACTTCATTTATTTCCCCCTGTCTCCCAAAAGTTCCCAAGGCTCCCTATCTCTCAGGTTGGTCCAGAACATTGTGCCTCCCTATTAGACACATGTCCAGAGCTGCCTTCTCTGAGAGCTGTGCCAAGTCAAGCACCCCACATCTCCAGAGTCTTCCTTCCTTCTTTCCCTTTAAAACTCCACTCTTTCAATGCCTTGAGAAAACTAGAGTCTTCCTTGCTTGCTGGGAGGAACTAGAGAGTTACATTGCAAGGGCATGAATACCAGGATATAGGGCCATTTCTGTAATCTGCAACAGGTAACAATTTATGGATTCCCACATGTGCCAGGCCACTCCAGATCACCAGCCAGCAGAGAAATGCTGCTGTTAAAAAAGAGAGCAGGGCACCTCTTTCTAACACTCTTCTTTCTATTAAAAAATGCTCCTGGATGTCAGCAATTCTCCAGCTAAAATAAATGCCTCAGCTCCAGCTAAACGGCCTGTAAGCTCTTTACAACACATGCATCACAGATTGGGGATGTGACAGACATGTTCTGAAGAGGAAATGCCCAGACCAAAATAGGCATGGCACTCCTACAGAGGATGGGATGTGTGCTGGGAGGGGCTTAGAGGCAGAGAGGATGGCCCTCTGGAGAAAGTAGCTCTGGGCCACCAGCAGCTGCTCTGGAGGGGAAAGCAAGGCAGGGAATCTGGGTGCTTGCAGAAAATGTGAGAGATGGGAGACTTCGGTCTGTGAAAGTCTCTGTATGTGAGCTTGATTTTTTAGTTAATAATGGACTAGGCATGATGGAGGGTGGGGCTGGTCCTCCTGTAACTGAATGGAGCTGGAGATGATGCTTGGGCTCCCTCCCAGACCCAGAGAGTAGGTAGGCCATCACCAGATACCTATACTCCCAACAGGGTAAAGGAAGGTTCTAATAGCGGGGGTCCAGTGACCAAACCCAACTTATCTGGACCTTGCAGCTTTTGAGAGGCATGCTAACTTATCACACTCATACTTCCCTATTCAGTCACAGAGAATGTACTACTTACCAACTTCTGCAGAATCTGTTAGCTCTTCTCACTTCTCTCTATCCCCATGGCCAGGCTAGTACCTTACTCCATACCATCATAGGGGGGCTGCTCAGTCTCCTTACAGGGCTTCCTGCATCCAGGGATAACTCCTTCCTGATAGCTCCGTCCCCTCTAAAATGCATTTCTGACTATGTCACCCTGTTTTCAAGTTCCACATAGCTCTCAGGATCAAACCCAGATATTCTGGCTATGCCCTCCCCCATTTCTATGTTCTCCCCACCTCCACACACACACACACACACACACACACACACACACACACCTCTTCCTTCACCACACACCTCCCAAAACAGCCACTTGGAATCACCTGTGATTCCTTAAAGAACAACAGGCTGCTTTAGGCTTCCAAATCTTCGCTCTTATAGTTCCCTTTTCCAGGAAAATGCTCTCTCCGCCCCCATGTCATCGAAGACTTGCTGATCCTTCTAAATTCAGCTCAAGCATCACCAAGAAACCTTTCTTGAGCTTCCTAATCCAATGTCTATGCTCCTGCTCTGTGTTCCTCTTAGTCTTACTGCCTCTGTCACAGCTTTGTCACAGTCTGCAGAAATGTGTGTTCAGTTAGCCTGTCTCTGCCACCACTCTGCAAAACTGTACTTTATTCCACGCCCCTGGTGTCAAGCACAAAGTGGAAGCTGGCTAGATTTTTTTGAATGAATGAATGAATGAATGAATGAATGAAGCTATCTGCACTTGGCTCTTTTTGAACATTGTCCAGGCCAGAGCTCTCCCTAAGAGAATTGCAAGGTGAATAATTTATAGTGGCCAGCAATTCCCACTACCAATTGCCTCTCTCTCTTGGGTTTATCCAGTCCATTCAGCCCCCCAGTTAGACACATGCCCAGAGATACCCATGACAAGTAAAACATGCAACTTCTCAAAAATCATCCCTTCTTTCTTTTCTTTTAAAACTCCCATTCTTTCGGTGTCCTGAGATAACGAGAAAACTGACAGGTAATTTAATTTACAATATTTACAATGAAGTGGGAACAGCTGAAAATAATAACCCCTTACAATTATATTGTTCTTTTCAGTTTATGAAACTCTCACCTTCAATGCCTTTATCTTTCTAACAATCCCTGTGAGGTGGACTACACAGCTACTCTCATTTCATTTTATACCCGAGAACACTTCAGCTCACAGAAATTTTGTGACTTTGCCAGAATCACAGAAGTAATCAGCAGTAGAACTTCAACTCAGATTCTTTAGACTTTTTTTGCATTTCACTTTTGAAAAGATTATGTGTGGGTGGGTAAGCAAAATGTTATACCAAAAAGAAAATACTGCTAATTATGGAGACAGAATAGAGGCAAAAGGACTGATCTAAACCCACCAAATGATGCTATCATATTTAGACTGCTCTCTCTCTCCCAAGGCTATGGCTGACCAGAGTTAGTTAGAGGTAAAACGGTTATAGATTCTAGGCTCTTTGATTCCATATATATCCACAGTGAGAGACAGATTATAAGCAAAGTTCATGGGATAAGAAACATTGGACACCTTACAAAACCACAATCATGTGTTGTGATAAGGGTCTTGGCTAATGACCTGAGGTCCATAACTGGCTCATCAAAAGCCCACAGCTTCTCATTACAGATAGATTTCTCCTAGAGTCTGCATCCAATTCCATGACAAATGGCTTGTCCTACAGATATGCAGGGAAGCCACCCCAATTCTCAGGGTAAGGGAATGTGCAGCAGGAACTAGGAGTTCTAGAGTGAGTGAGTGAGTGAGTGAGTGAGTGGAGGAGGATGGACAGAGAGAAGAAACAGAAAGGGGTGGCTGAAAAACTCTGAGAAAAAGAGTTCCAGACTGTGATCATTAGCCCTACATCAAAGACATATGATATATAGATTATCACCCACATCTAAAAAAGAGACTGTTAGCTCCTTCAACCCCCTACAATATCCCTCAACCACTACAACCACAATCCACAACCTCTGACAACATTTCAATATTTATAGTCATTTACTTATAGATTGACTCATTTCCCCATTTCATTCTGAAAAGGGATTCCCATGCTGGATGCTCTCGGTGGGTAGCAACACATGATCTTCACCTTTTGTTTCCACTCCCATATATTTACCCACATGCCTCAAGCCCATTATTCCTTGGTCTCAATCTTCATACTGTTTTGTTTTGATTTTTCTTTCAGGCTCTCATCAGACATCCAAGCACCTGAACTTGACCTTCCCAATTATTATAGACTAGAGGCCTGATGCACAAAATTTGTGTAAGAGTTGGCCTACCTTCCCTAGCTGCTGTCACCGGCTTCCCTCTCGCACCTGGGACCTGGGCTTCCCTTTGGCCACCAGCAGGCACCGGGTCCTGGGCTTCCTTCACAGTCCTGGCTTGGTCCAGAAGGATATCTGGTCTAATTAGCATAGTATGCTCTTATTATTATAGTTAGCATTAACTCCACTAGTCAAGACCAATTACCAAGTATTTCTCTCCTAATTATAGTTTTGGGGACAGGGTAAATTACTACAAACCCTAGGAACAAACAATGAGCTAGACCAGAGATTTTCAACCTTTTTTACCGCATGGCCCACATACTAGTACACTATTAAAACTCTCCATCATACCAACAATACATTCTTTTGCCAATATAACAATAACAACAAAGCTATAATCTTGATTCATTCACACTGGATGGCTATTGTTGTGTTGGCTGTTGTCACCTTTTTATTTGACAACCTGAGAGAAAAGAGGTCAGTGCCCCTGACTCAATACTCAGGTACTTCATGTTTTAAAAATTCTGTGGTACACATAACACAGCACATGGGTTGAAAATTGCTGAGTCAGACCTTTTTCAAAATCTATGTTTTATGTGGGCCTCTTAAATCTTTATATTAACAGGGCTCCAAAAAATATTTCAGGTCTTGAGGTATCAATGTTAAGCCCAAGATGGTGTCCAATAGTCCTTGAAATATTTGGAAATTTCATTTGCAGTGTCCCTGAGTATATTGCTATACATCCCTTTGTGGAAGAACTGCAAGATTCATACTACCATGGTATTGCAGTCTTTCATCCCAGAAGCCCTGTTTCCTCTTCAATCAGTAAGTTGAGGATCCAAAAACTGGCTCAGGTCTAGAAAATGAGCAAAGAACCATGACTTTTTATTGGGGGAATGGCCCTCAGCCTTTGATGATACAGCCTTGATTTCTTCTGAGGGTACAGTTGACTAATACCTCTATTGGATGCACATCTATTCTGCCCTGACGGATGCCACAGTCTGTTAACAATTCATAATTCTTGGCAAATCACATCTTCTTGGCTGCTATTCCAACCTTGATGTTTTTTTATGAAAATTTCAACCACCTGGTCTCTAACTGTGAAGTGCCACCTGGCCTCAACTGTTTAAGGATCCAATCATCCCATTGCTATCGGTGAGCTTTGTACTGTAATGGTTTATCCTATCATCAGCCACAGACCATAAACAAGAGCCATTCCTGAACTTGTTGATGTTTGTGACCCTCTTGTCAGAGCTTTCCACATGACCTTGGTAAACTATCGAATATATACCCCCTGGATCTTCCCATGAACAGATTCTTCTGGTTGAGTTTTTGGCTTTACATAGTCTATCCATTTTAGCATGCCAACTTCCCCAACTGAATAATTTCTCCATCTTCTTCTGTGAAAATTCTGGCATTTCAGCCTCACTCATTGTGAACTATTGATTTTTCATGCTTCCAGACTTTGTAAGAAATCTGAAATGTTTATGGGATCCCTGACACAATATCACATATAATATCTCAGAAGAATACTCCTAAATCAATAAAGTTTCCCTTATCCAACCATATGTTTTAGTTCCCGTGGTCAAGCACCCTTATTATCATACTCTCCATGATCCTTCAAGTATGTGCTGGCTAAGTCCTGCAGCTCCTTTAAAGTATAATCTTTCTCCTCCCCTTGCCATCCCTGTACACTTCTGGCTGCTAGTTACAGGTCTAGTGGCCAGGAGGGGAGATGAAGCAGATTCTGAGGAGAGAACATGCTGTTTCTCGAGAGAGAGGTCTTGGCATTCCCCCCTCTCCCCCAAACAAACAACAAAGGGATACTTCTGTGGGCTCAAAGGATCCAAAAGAATCTAGAAATTCAGGACCATTAGTGATATGGGTCCAGATGTCCCTGTCCTATGTGTAGGTCCCCTGACCTTAGCATAATAGACCTTCCTTGGTTGGAAGTCAGACCTTCTCAGGAGCTCAGTCACTCTACTGATTACGTTCTAGTTTAGGGTCATAGCTTTATCTTCCTTCCCACTACATAAGATGAGAACTTCTGTCAAAAAGGTCTTCTGGGTTTAGTAATTTCTTATTATTCTAACTCTTTTTCCGTATTTTATTTCTTCTGCAGAGGTAGGCAAATTTTTTTCTTTATACGGTTATACAGAAAAAAATATAAAGTAAACTTTTTAGGCTTTGAGGCCACAACATGTCTATCAAAACTATTAAACTTATTTTTGTACCACAAAAACATTAATAAACATGCAAATGAAGGGTAGTTGGCAGAATTTCATCCATGGTCCATAGTCTACAATGCCCTAGATTAAGCTTCGCAATGGTTCCATTGTTCTAGTTATTATTCATCCCATATTCTCAAACACTTGATATATAGCATTCCCTTCCACTGGTATACCATTCAACCATTGTGAAAGTCTTAATAACTAATCTCCCTCCATTTGCCAGGGGCTATCTGTGCTCTGTTGGTCATGGAGTCCTCCCTGCAGATAAGTGCTGAGTCCTCTAGCTACAAAATTCCATCTTAATACCTGCTTCCAAGACCAATCCCAGCACCAACATTCAGAAGTTGAGATGTATGGGAAGCAGAGTAAGATGGAGGTTCAAGTAAAGTATTTCATTAGGACATACCTTTGGGAAGGAAAAGAAAAAAGATTGAGTACAGGGAAAAATGGAGCTGTGATACAAACCCAAAATATAACCTCAACCACTACAATGGGGAGCTCTGAGGCTAAAATGTCCTAATAAGAGTTTTCCTGCACTGGTCATTTGATGTAGGTCACTTCAGAGAGGTGTGGCCTTTGACAAGATGCTCTTTGCAGCCTATCCAATCCAAAAATGGACCTGGAGCTACGATAAAAGCTATCTGCAGAGAGCACTCCCTGCGGTTGATACAACAACACTTCTCTGAAGAAGGCCTGAGAATGCAGCTATAGGCTTAGCCTCCTACCCACCATCTCCCCTTCCTGATGCAACTATCTCTGTTGGTGCATCACTACCAACCCAACCCACTCCCACCTCTTCACTGATTCTAGCTGCAGTACATTCCATAGCTCTTTTCACAAGGTCTTCACTCTAAGCTCATTTCTTCTTTTGCTGACTGATACTCAGATATTTCATCTGGCTCTCACCACTGATTATTGGCTTTGCTCAGAATCAAAGTCTTCCTTAATGATTTGCAGTGTCATCTCTACTACGCCTGGGAAGTTTCTGAGCATGGTGAGTGGTAAGCACTGATGTGAGGCTTTCCACAATATCTGTGTGCCTTCAAAAGCAAATAATTACAGTCTTACTGGGGGTGGTAATGAAAACCTGTTGAGTAGGCCCAACAAAGCCATCCAGAGATAAGTAGGCAGCCCTCAGCCTAGGCTAATTTATCTGGTACCATGGGGCAAGTCTTTGCTGCTCTATTTCTTCCCTCCTGTCAGCCCAACTGTATAGTGAAGAACAGCTATTCACCTGCACTTCTGTCCCCTGGGGGTGGGATGAGGGACATGGCCATTAAATATGTAAATCCTTCAGAAAAGTTAATAAACAAGTAACATTTTGAAGACATAAAAATATCAGAGAGGGGGAAGGAAGAGATACTCAGGACAAAATTACAGGCAATAGTTTGGTTTGAAATAAGAAGGAAAGAAAACAAAGTGAAGCAAAAATATGAAGTGGAGAAGTAGAATAGATGAAAAATAAAGTATGGGCAAGGATGTTGATGAAAGAGGAGGAAGAGAAAAAGGGGAAGCAGATGAAAAGGAGTTCAAGACTAAAAGGAAGCAGAGAACTGGAGGAGGAAGACAGGGGGTCAGGTGAGACCATCAGGAGTTCTAAACTTCAAGCAGAAGAGCATACTCCCTTTAACAAACCGTATCACCTCCAGACTGGGCCCAAATCTAATCATAGTCATGAGAGTGGCAATCTGGAATGTGGAGGCAGATGAGGAAGCCAAGATCTTAGATTTTCCTCCAGGACAACCCTGCCTTGCCCTTTGTTTACTTGTCCAATGCTTACTGGCTGGGATGCAATTCTCCTTAAGTCCAGAAGGATAACCTGAAATAGGTTCCTGGAAAAATCCGAAAGTCTAGCTTCTAAAAAAGACTGAAAACCACAGAGGAAGTGCATACACAGAGCAGGTCAGGTTCTATGGATTTCCTGCCCACTCACCCTGTCATCTAAGCTTACTCTGGGAAACTCAACAGTTGTCAGAAATTCTTTTTAAGGTCAAGAGAGGATTGCACATCACCTTCGACTGCAGATTTAAGACTCAAAGAATGCCATGAGAAATTTAAGATAATTGGAAGTATTTTTTAAATATGGCTTTCTTTGCTCCATTCCCCTGCCAGCAGTAAAGTAGATTCCTTAAATAGGACTAGTAAGAGCTTATTATGAAGGCCAAGATTCAAGACAAGACAACATTTAAGACCCCTACTTGTTGTACAGACCAGTTGCCCAGGACCCCTGCATGCGTGTGCTAGGGACCAGCAGATTTTTACATTCACTTTGCTTCAATTACACAGATATCATACTCCCAGTCAATCTCCACCACATTTGGCAGTAATTATTTCCCATCTCACCATTTACACTCTTCTTATCTTTCTTCCTGTATAATAGTTTTAGCCCTCCAGGGTGTAATTATTTCTTTGATCCAGTGGACAGAATCAAATTTGGTTTTGTCAAGACTCTCTCATGGCTATAGCACATAACACCTGAAAAGTCAATGCTGATTATCAAAGGTTCTAACACCCTCGCCTTCTCTGTTTACTTGGCTAGAGAAGCCTCCTTGACCCACTTTTACCCAGATGTTAGGGATCTGAGCATACCACTATAAAATACATATTAAAGCCTGAATGATGCTCAAATAGAGAAAACTGACTCCTTTCCTGGCAGCATAGACTATGAGTATCCAGTTGTGTTGGCTGTTGTCACACTTCACTTACAAGGTATTTGAAGTTCATGAGATGCTTAAGGAAGTGGGTTGGGGAGAAAGGCGGGTCTTAAAAGTTCTCTGACAAGAAAAATAGTGAGGATGAGAAAGTCATGAGGGAAGCATATATTGGGAAGTAATCTTTATACTTTCCATTCATTAAATGCCTGTTATGTGCCAGACACTTTACATGAATTATCTCTAGTCAAGGTATGAGATTCAGACCTCCGCTGGATTTAAATCTTAGCTCCACCACCTATTAGTTGTATGATCTTAACAAATCAGCTTGCCTCTGTATCTGAGTTGTCTCATCTATTAACAGAAACAATACTTTACAGAAAATTAAGAATAAGAAATGCTATTAATGAAAAATGTTTACTATAATACATAGCAACCATTACTATTATTATCATCTTCAGCCCAGCTCTGCTATCTTTGCATTTTAAAAATTAGGAAACTGAGGCTCTAAAGTTTAAATAGCTTGTTGAAGGACAGAGTCAATGAAGAAGAGCCTGGGATTTGAGCCCATCTCTGCATGACTCATCTCACTGTGTAATGACACCTCGGGCCAGCCAAGCTAGTATCCATGGCAACTACAGAATGTCTTGGTGATGGTTTTTCTAGATATTGGCAATTACTAGTTCAACTTCCAGGTATAAACATCTCCATTCCCTATTCCTACTGCTCAGAGATTGGCTTAGTTCATTGCCTTGATGTCCATATAGCTTATTTTGCTCCAGTAAGAAAAACACATCAATAAAAAAATGAGTGATAATTTTATATCTTATAATAGAAGAACATTAGACATTAAATATTAGAGGAAGACCCATGAAATGTATTGCTCAGAATCTCTCTGCCTGCCCATTTCCCTCTCTCAAATCTCCATTTTATTCATCATTCAATTAATATTTATTGAGCACTTACCACATGTCAGACACTATTATAATACTGAGGTTATAGCAGCAAATAAGAAGACAAGGTCCTTGACCTCAAAACTAACAGGAATCATTATGAAGACATCCTCACTGGAAGGAGACTTAGAGATCATCTCACCGTCATTCCATCTAAGAATGTCTTCAATAAAAATGCATAATTATAATAATTGAACAAATGCATAATTGAAGTAATTACATGAGTTAAATGAGAAAGAAAAAGGGGTCAGAGATTTTAATAGAAGCATGATGGAGAATTTAGTTAATTAGATAAGGCATCATCTTTACACTAATCCCTCCTAAAATGGGCTTCTTAGTCATGGAGCTTGCCACATTCACCATACCTCCCAAGAAAAATTACCACAGCCTTCTCCTGAGGAAAATGGCCCTTAGGTATTTATAAATAAAGGGTGGCCTCTTATAGGACAGCATACATAAATATCTGACCCAAATGTGGTCAACCTACACATTGGTTGCCTACACAATAGAGGTAATATAACTTGCCAAGACATCCAGTATATCAGAATAGAGAGAAATTGCTATAATATATTAATAATTATGGCTTTAAACATATGAACACAAGAGGGAGGTAAGTACCATTGGTATCCATATTCTACAGATGAGGAGGTTGAGGTTAAGTAACTTACACAGCTAGTAAGGAATAGAGTTTAGTGTTTGAAACCAGATAGTCTGACTCCAGAACTTGGGCTCTTAGTCACTTTGACTCTTCAAATACTGGGAGGAGAAATGAGAGAAGGCACAAAGAGAAGCAACAAAAGAGAATAACAGAGTCATGTTAATGGTGTTGGAGTGGAGATATAAGGCTCAAGTGCTGTGAGCACTCCTGGGAACATGGGTAATGGATGTTCCCAGAGGCCCTAAGAATGCAGTCTTCTTGATCGCTGTGTGTGCCCTTTCAAGAAACTTCCACCACAAATATAACTTGAGCAAGTTTCCTGAAGCCCAAATGCCTGACACTCTTTTCCAAGTATGAGTTTGCTCATATATAAAATTTTAGAATTCCAGAATTTATAAGTCATATCTTTCACAACAAAATTACATGTTTGTTTTTTTTTCTTTCTCTCTTTTCTTCTAGCAAATAAAAATTGTGGACCACTCCTGAGAAGAAGACCTAGGAAAAGTGTGACCTGGAGGTTAGCTGACTCTGTCACCTCTGGTTCTACACATCTAACTAAGGACATGGCCATCACTCTGCTAGGGTCCTCACCCAGCCAACCCTGCCACACCTTATGTTTGCCCACCTTAGACTCAGACCAAAATGTAAGTGCCTGCTTGTCTTCTCACATTCCAACATTGCTGTAAGTCCTTGCTTGTCTTCTCATATTCCCACATCTCAGACTATTACTGTTTCTTCATTTTTAAAAAATATATTTTATTGATTTATTACAGAGAGAAGAGAGAGGGAAAGAGAGTTAGAAACATCAATGAGAGAGAATCATCGATCAGCTGCCTCTTGCACACCCCCTACTGGAGATATGCCCACAACCAAGATACATGCCCTTGATCAGAATCGAACCCGGGACCTTTCAGTCTGCAGGCCAACGCTCTATCCACTAAGCCAAACCGGTTTCGGCCCTTTCCTTCATTTTTGAGGGTGCCCTCTGGAGTTCCCATTCCTTATAAGTGAATTACAGTTAAGTATGCCCCTTCCTGCATATACAAAACAGGCCAACTGATAGTAACTGCTTCATTCTCTGTGTTATTGCTTTTGAACTGCCTTGTGATAATCTACACACATAATGTATATATGCAACCTCCTCCAACTCCTTTCAAAACCTCTTTTCACATTTTTTTAAAAATATATTTTATTGATTTTTTACAGAGAGGAAGGAAGAGAGATAGAGAGCTAGAAACATCGATAAGAGAGAAACATCGACCAGCTGCCTCTTGCACATCCCCTACTGGGGATGTGCCCGCAACTCAGGTACATGCCCTTGACTGGAATCGAACCTGGGACCTTTCAGTCCGAAGACCGATGCTCTACCACTGAGCCAAACCGGTTTCGGCTCTTTTCACATTCTTTATTCATTCAGAACAGTCCATAGGTAATAACTATCATTTGTCTTTTCACAAAAAGTATAGCTATTTAGAGAAAGGAAGATCTGAGGATAGAATTTCACTTGTGCTAAAAGTAGGGAGGATTTTGAGGTGGGGAGCATCCTGAAGATAATCACGTGTTTTTCTTACCATAATCAGACCTGGATACAAATCTAACAGGAGATGAAAAGCATTTATTGCTTGCAGAACAAGAAGAATCATCACATACCACTCACGACTACAACAGAAATACGTCCCTATCCTACATGTCAACAGAATGGTGGTACTGAAATCTCTATAAAGCAATGCAATGATGTTATTAGCAAGGACAATGAAGATATGTAAATAACAACTCACAATATTTTAAAGTTTAACTAACTTAAAAGAAAAAAAATTACAGTGAAGGTTTCTCCTTCAAATTTTCCTTGATTTTTCTTTCTTAGTGAAGACAACAACCCTGCCAAGTTTGAAGCTTATAGCTTTAGACTTTTCTGAGTTACACAATCACAACAAAGAGATTGAAGTATTTTCTTTGAGAGGGGACTTGAAGGGAAAAATACTGTGTGTCTGACTTCCAGGCAGAGAAGCTGCTGGAATTGTATGAGTTCAAACTTTTAAAAAAAGAAAAGGAGAAATCCTCACTTCGGGATGAGGCCTGAAGCATGGCCATTTTCTGGCTAACTCTTTGTGTGTGTTTGTGTGTGTGTGAAGAGAGAAATGAATATCCTGAAATGTCAGAGTAGAAATGGTATACAGTTCATAATTACACAAGGTTTCTCTACTGCTCAGGATCTGAGTCCACAGTTAACTCTAGCTGACTCTCGCAATAATCACATAAAGGCACCAATTTCTAGGGAATAAATATTTTCAAGGTTTCCAATATGATCCTCAAATCAACTCTTGGACATGGGTATTGTTAAACCCACTTTATAAATGAGGAACCAGAGGCACAGCAAGATTAAATTACTTGCCTAAGGGCACACAGATATTAACAGGCTCAGCCATGAGTGGATTTTCTGTTTTCAAATTCTGGCCTCATTTCATGAGGCCAAAAAAGAATGGGTATACTGGCCAATTAGACTAAATCATTGGATAGATTTACCATCTGCATATACCTCCTATCATGACCAGGGTTGTAAAACAAAGTAGGTTTTTGGCCCATTAGAGAGGCACAAGAAAACTAAAGGATTCACCCTCAGTGGTAGCATAACTACCTTTATTTTGCTCGAATACAGGTCAGACTAAACGATCAACAGCTTTCAAGTGGAACACTTCATCTAATTACTTTAATTTTTCATGACACCTAGTTTTTTTATGTAAATGTTATAATACAGTACTAGAAAAAAAAGTTGCATTGTATCACTACTAAAATGTTATGAATTTGTAGCTATGTCATAGGTATTGTCCTAAGTCCCAGGGATATAAATAAAACTAAAAGGTATCCTGGTCAAAGATTACTTCCTAGTATTGTAGAAAAAAATTATTACACAATACAAATATAATCAAGCAGAATCAACAAGGTATAGAAGAGAGACTGCTGAGGAGTCAGAGAAATCTTTGCTGAGGGGGTATTTAAGTGTAAATGTGAAAGATGAGTAGGAAAGAAGAGGTGAAGGCACACTCTAGAACAAGCATGTAAAACTCACAGCCTTGGGCTGTATGCCTCATTTATTTGGACTGTTTTAGCCTTTGAGTTTGACATGCTTGCTATAGAAATCAGCTCTTCCATGATATTTGGAATTGCATTCAGGGCCAAGTCTGAGAAGTAGGGAGGGGTATATTTCCCAGATTATGCATCATGTCCACAGATTTGCAATGGTTACCTCCTGTGTCAGGACATGGGGTTGGCTCCAGACTTACTATTTAGTTTTGACCATGGTTTTAGGTTTTAAAGATCCAGATTTTGTCTTCACAAACAGAGATAACAGTGGATTTTACTCTTACCAGATTTAGTGAGATATAATTGACATATGACATTCTTTAAGTTTACAGTGTACAATGTCTTGATGTGGTACACTTATAAAATAATTACCACCACAGGTCTAGCTAACACCTTCATCATATCATTTCTTTTTTGTTGTGAGAACATTTAAGATCTACTCTCTTAGCAAGTTTCAATTATATGATACAGTATTATCTACACTAATAAAAGAGAAACATGCAAATAGTCCATACCTCCACTACATCCACCAGCGAATCAGGAGCGAGTATGCAAATTAACCAAACCAAGATGGCTGCAGCCACAGAGCAAGCAGAAGGCTTGAGTTTCCTGAGCAATGGAGGAAACCAAGCTTCCCTCCCACTCTGGCTGGCCCTGGCCTCCACTCAAGGCTACAAAGTTTCAATGATAGAAGATAAATCCCAGATACCCGAGCCTCTGCTTAGATTGCTGGGGGGCATGGCTTGCCTGAAAACCACCACAAGTCCCTCACCCAGGCTGCCCCATGCCCCAAGGTAACCCCTGATCTGGGACACCCTTCAGGGCAAACCAGCTGGCTCCTACCCAGGCACCAGGCCTCTATCCTATCTAATAAAAGAGTAATATGCAAATTGACTGTCACTACAACACTCAAGATGGCTGTCTTCATGTGGACACAAGATGGCCACCACAAGATGACCAGCAAGGGAGGGCAGTTGGGGGGGGACCAGGTCTGTAAAGGAGGGAAGTTGGGGGTTATCAGGCCAATAGGGAAGGGCAGTTGGAAGGGACCAGGCCTGCAAGGGAGGGCAGTTTGGGGCGATCAAGCCTACAGGGGAGGGAAATTAAGGGTAACCAGGCCAGCAGAGGAGGGACGTTGGGGTGATTGGGCCTGCAGGGGAGGGCAAGCAGGGGGGAGGAGGGAACCCAGGCCTGCAGGGGAGGGCAGTTAGGAGCAATCAGGCTGGCAGGCAGGCGAGCAGTTGGGAGCCAACAGTCCTGGATTGTGAGAGGGCAGTCGGACATCCCTCATGGGGTCCCAGATTGGAGTGGAGGCAGGCTGGGTCGAGGGACACACACCCCCTGCACGAATTTTGTGCACTGGGACTCTAGTGAATTATAATCACCAAATTAGATACATCAGATGTCCAGATGGTGGATTTTATTAATGGTAATTTTTTAAAAGAACGGAAGCCCTAATTTTATAAAGTAAACAGTGTCTTCTCAGTTTAAGGGATTAAAAAAACCTTAGTGACTGTTATTACAAACTCAAAGGTCTGTGTCTGAAAAAATCCCAGGGAATCAGAAAAGAAAATGGATTTGCTTTAAAAATACGTACCATTTCATTATCAGACCAGGAGCTCTGGAAGAAAGGAAGGCTTTCATTAGGAGCTTGTAGAGGACAGTCTAGACCAGTGGTCGATAGACTGTGGCTCATGAGCCACATGCAGCTCTTTGGCCCCTTGAGTGTGGCTCTTCCACAAAATACCACAGCCTGGGTGAGTCTATTTTGAAGAAGTGGCATTAGAAAAAGTTTAAGTTTAAAAAATTTGGCTCTCAAATATCAATCATTATACTTTGATATTTGGCTCTGTTGACTAATGAGTTTGCTGACCACTGGTCTAGACCCATCCAAATGTAAAATTAAAATATTGGGGGCCAACAGAGAGGTAGTAAAGGTGATGTTCCTGAATCAAATGGCTCAAAAAGAGATAATAAGAAAATGAGAATGGATGTTTTAGTTGTTCTTGATGCAAGAAGTTTTTTTTTGTATGTGTTTTGGTTTTTCTTTCAATACAAAGAAATCCCACAGAACAAGAGTGCAAGAGCCTAGACTTTCCTGGGGTGTTTTCATAAAAGGAGCTCAGATTATGAAACTAATTTTAAAGCTGAAAACTGTCTCTACTTGTAAGAACCACTGGAGAACCATTTTTGAAAGTTGAGAAGGGCATATCGAATTTTTTTTTTTGGGGGGGGCAACTTTAATAAAGAGCAGCATAAATAACCATAGCAAATTGGGGTGAGTGTCAAGGCAATTCCGTTTTCTTTTTAAGGGGGAGTTACCTCTATTTGTTTTTGTTTTTTCCCTTCATATTGACAATGGAAAATTAAGGCCCTTCGAGGGGAAGTGTTGCAGGTTTTAGTCAATAAGAATGCAGTATTGTGATGGTTAATGTTTAACAACCTGTTCTGGGGAAAAAAATAATAACCTTATTTGTAGTGCTTGCCAATTTGTGTGATATGAATACTCCCCCTGGTGCTGATTTAAAGCTTTCAATACGATAATGCCTAGCATGGACTTGGGGAGAGACATGTACAATGAGCTCTGTAGCCCATGTGACCAGCCCCAGCACCCCACTGGGGGCGTAGTTACTGGAGTATGCTCAAAATGGTGTGAAACTTGGCCTGTGTGGAACAAATACAGCATCCTAATACAGACCTGGGGAAGAAAACAACAAATATCGAGTTCTGGACAGCTTTAGATGTTGATCTGCTATAATAATGCTTCCTGGGTGAGGCTAACCAGCTTAGTGTTGGGGCGTTCAAGAGGATTTGCTTGAACCAAAGGTGATCTTATGGACCAGAAAGCACCGACTTTTTATGTCTCACTGTATAGGCTCCCACAAGAAAAAATATATATATGCATAATTTTTTTAAAGAGCCAATATCTGGAGCTGGACTCGTCTTCTGCCAGAATGCACTGGTAGGTATGTAACATCATGCCCACAGTCACTTCTCTTTTTATCAGCTGGTGCCTGTGCTATAATGCAGGTGAACTATTTGAGTATTGTTCCTGTCTAGGCCATAAGTCAAACAGGGGAGAGGAAGGAAATCACTTAGGCAAATAAACACTATCGACCTACCATGTGGTAAATAAAGACAGGAACTAACCCACGAAGGAGGTTAAACTGTCAAAACCTCAGTTGAACCCTTCTCAAAGACACAGGGGAACTAGCAAGGAGAATGAAACACCAGAGGCCTATACCATTATCGCAGAAAAGAATTATGGGAGAAAGAAATGTTACTAAAGGCCTGCAATAGTCAAATTCAGAGGGATAAAAATAACCACATGGCACATATGCTTAAGGCACAGACTTTAGAAAGGTCAACTATAACTTCTATTTAGGAGTGTTCCAAAGGTAATGTTTTCCCTAACATGAATATCAGGACATGGGTACAAACTTTAAAGGACAGATTTCTTAGGATTAAAACAATACCAGGAAAAGGAAATACTAGGAAAAGGCAACGGCGGGGCCATTGAAGGACAGGTCTGACAAATATCTGCACACAGAGCCCCAAAGAGGTTAGATCTCTAAACAGAGTTCACACTCGACTTGGTCCTCAGGCACCAGTACACAGACTCCAATGGGAAAAGGCAAAGTAAAAGGTTTCACACCCACGTGGGATGGGGCGGGGGGGGGGGGGGGAGGAAAAAAAAAGTCTCAAATAAAACTTATGGTTGGAGCTGCCATCATGGCATTTGTCTACCTTTAGAAGAACCCCATTTTCCCCATAAATAGGACTGAATGCATATTTGAGTTTTCCCTCAGCTCTGATAAATCCATGACCATGGTAAATTCTTGCAAGGGAAGTTTTCCCCAGCTCAGTTTAAATTCATAGGCCATGGCAAGAACTGGAAGTTGAAACCTTGATTCTTCCCTCTCTCTAGACCAGATTCTTTCAGAGATGATAAGCCTCAACTAGAGTCTTTGGTGAAGGTCAGCAGCAAGTGTGCAGAGACCACTACTCCTAGGGGTGTGGATCTGAGAGCTTGGCACTCATTGTGAGGACACATGCCTGCCTCAGTCCTCAGTTGGTTACTTAATCTACAATGGACAGGGGCAGCCTTTCAAGAAAGACTTGGACAACTTTACTAAGGGTCAGATAGCACATATTTTAGTCTTTGTGTGTTTGTTGTATATATTTTTAATGTTATGAATATTGTGACATACTGACATGTTAGAAAACTTTTCTGGCTGGGGAGAGACTACCCCACCCAGGGCTAATGGATTCTTAGAGGAAGTAGAGCCCAGCCTGGAGCATGCCTTCCATATGGAAACTAAGCACCCAAAGCGACGCCTCCTCCATCTGGCCCCTTTAGCTGCGGGAGGCAATATAATATGCCTTTGCCTACTAAGTCATTCCAAGGCCAGGTCCCAGACATTAGAGACCATCCAGCAGACTCATACCCACTGAAGTTATTAAAACTAGCCAATGCTGAGCTCTTCTACCCTGCTTTCCTTTTCAACAGAAATCCCAGTAGAGGTCATGACCTAAGCATTCTTGTTGCTCTTGTCTTCTCCCTCCTAACCATTCTGTTGTCTTTCCAATGGAGTCCTATATGACATTTCATTGCTCCTGTCTCGAGGACCTGTGAGTATAATAAACTTTGTTTTCGTGAGCCTCTTCTCTGTCTCCTCTTATGGCTACACCTGACCAACTATCTCATAAAATAATCCAAAACAGCAGGACATTCATTTTCTGTTCCAACTACTCAGGTCCACCTTTCTGAGTCCAGATACCTTTATTTTTAAAGTGGGGACAATAGCACCCTGTCTGAGGTGCTAGAAAATGATTTAGCACATGTTAAAAATCTAACACAGTCCCTGGTACATCATCAGTAACTGAAAATACGTTAGTCCTCCTTCCTGACTAAAAGGGTATCATGCTCTCTCCTGCAAAACTCTCCTATCTGTCAACTGGCTGAAAACTCATCTAATGGGAGCATGACTGAGAGATTGTGGGTCTTTTTCCCTGGGACAGAGTGTTACAGAGACCAACATGACTGCCAACAAGTTTGTCTCTCTTTGAGGGACATAAAGGACTTGAAGGGCATGAAAATGCAATTTAATTTACAATCAAATACAAATTCTATGGCTTTAGAATCAGAGAATATTCTTGGAATAGAGTCTTTTTAGTACAATACATTTATCCAACTGACTTCTTTAAGTAACCACCTTGTCAACCTTTGGAAATGAAGGTTGATTAGGTTCAACGGAGAATCTGCATTTCATCATGGAAATGGAATATGACGTCCTTGGCTTCGTCTCCAAAGAGGAGCAATTTGGGGGCTATTTGCAAAGTGTGAAGTACAAACACAGGTAACACATTTACTTCAAGCATGGCAAATAGAAGGCGGGCATCTGCATAGCCCATGAAGCATGGAGAGGTGTAACTTCCACTCTCCCCAAAGAGGCTGCTCTAGCCTTTTATTTTACAAATGGAAGTTTATGAGAATGGAGACATTATAAGGAAAGGAGACACATTCAATTGAGTTGATGTGTTAAAATAGTAGGGGGGAGAAGAACTTAAATTATCAAGGGGTAAATGCAGCAATAGTAAGTTTTGTTGAAATGAAGCCAAGCCTCACTGGGTTTTTCTCAAATCCCTGCTTCTTTTAAGGTTTAATGTACAACCCAAGAGAATTTGACTATCTAATAAGCTAAACAAATAAAAACAGTGTAATGGAAGAAAAAGTGGTCCTTTTATGCATCTTGTTTCAAAAGCTACAGTGAATTGTGCACTAGTATCAGCAGGTTAATTAAGGAGTCTGTTAGCAATGAAATAAAAGCTGGCATGCTCCCAAATCTGGCTCATTCTAGCCAAGACATAGACATAACTGATGTTTCTCCAATACAACCAAGATGCTCCACCTAATCTAGAGAAAACGCATTATCCTTAACAGGCTTAAAGTCAGACTAGAGGCCACAGTGTTGCCAATGTTTTCAGATCAAGTAATAGGCCTCTGAAAGCTGAGTCAGCTATTTGGCTGATGGAACAGTTAAAATTGAAGGAACAGTTCAATGGGCTGACACTGGTTAAGAGAACCATTTAGTTAAGTTCATGACATACTCTTCCTCAATCCTGCACCTTTAAATCAAGTTGACCCTCCCATGGAGCAGGTGGCTGATGGTCAGTTAACATCAGAGGTACAGGTAGCCCATTCCCTGCTATTGTTCCAGCCCTAAGCACCCACACTGGCCCAGTGTGCTTTCAGAACATGTGACTAGAGCAGGAAATGCAATCTGCTACAATATGTATTAGCAAGCACCAGGGTATGCATCTGGCACTATGCTTGGTGTTGTGGATGCATAGGTGAATGAAACATGACTGCCTGTAAAGAGCTGGGTAGAGAAAACAGATGGTACACGTAGCTATATTGAGACATGGTAACGTTGGATATAAATAATGACAGAAACAGAAGGATGGCTACTGCTGAATCAAGAGGGTGAAACAGAAGTCAAAGAAAATGCTAGAGCAGTAAGGTTCTTTAAACAATAATCAAGAGTTTGTCCTGTGACCCAGTCGGTGTGGCTCAGTGATTGAGCATTTAACTATATGAATGAGGAGGTCATTGTTCAATTACCCGTTAGGGCACATACCTGGGTTGCAGGTTCAATCCCCAGGGGGGGGCGGAGGGCGGGCATGCAGAAGGCAGCTGATCAATGATTCTCTCTCATCATTGATTTTTTTTTCTCTCTCCCTCTCCCTTTTTCTCTGAAAAAAATATTTTTTTAAAAAAAGAAGTTTATCCTGTCAGCAAAAAGAGGCCCTCATTCAAGCAATACAGACAAGAGCCAGTGTGGTGGGGGGACTATGTGTGGGGGTTGGAGTGGCTGGAGAAGAGAAGCTGTCCTAACTCTGAAATTGTGACTTTTGGGGACAGAAAGAGGCATCTTGATCCCTTCCAGTGCTGTGGAAAATACCTACCATCTAAGAAGACAAAGTCACTGCTGGCGGCATCCTGCATCCTTCCCTGCCTCCCCCAACGAGATTTAATTGTGTGTGTGTGTGTGTGTGTGTGTGTGTGTGTGTGTATGTGTGTTTTAACAACTATTAATATTTTCTTTAAGCAAATATTCACTGAGTTCGCTGGATGCTAGTATTATGCAAGGCACTGTGGAGAGAAGTATTGATATTAAATGGAATTAGCAGATAGGTTAAAAGTAAGTCTGGAACCAAACTGGTTAGGTTCAAAGTTTGATTTCAAAACTCACCAGCTTTATCTTTAGATAAGGGACTTCATATATTTAAATGGAGTTGATACTGTAGTTCACTGTAGCCTAGCCAAGAGGCTTAAATGAAACAAATCATGTACAATACATAGGACAATGCCTGGCACAAAATAAGTGCCCAGTAAATGCTGGCTGCATTCACTGTCATTGGGTAGCAGAATGAGCACAGCACAATGTAACTCTTTCATATTTTGGAGTAACTTGCAACATAACTGTTCACTATGTGAGCATATCTCTTACTCTGCTTGTCCATGGCCTCCTTACTGTTCATCCATGTTTCCCTGCACAGGAAACCACACACCCTTTCTACATGCTCCTGAGGCTTTTCTCTGGATTTTTTGTAGAGCTTATTTTGTTGAGCTATTTCTCCTAGGAAATCATATCTATTTCTCACAGAGCATCAAGACCCCCCAATTCTAAATAAGTCCTTCTCAACTTCATCCCACACTCATATTCCCATTGACAGGTAACAAATCCTATTTGCAGCACCTGCAAAACTCATTTATTTCAACATGAAATCAGCTTGTTTCTGAGGAATTGCAGCAAGAAAGGTAAGGACCATAGGACTGTTCAGATGTTGGTAGTTCTGGGAATGTTAGTGACATTGCTGGGGTCCATATGATTCTCACATGGGGTGGAGTAAGCAAAGGAGAAGAACTAGAAAATTATGCTTGTCTTGGCATAAATGAGGGGAGAAAGAGGGGATATGAGCTTGGGGACAGAAAGAAGAAGGCGTCAGCAAGTCTCACAGGGTTCAGGCTGCTCATGGCAGAATGTGAATCCATAGAAACCTAAAGGTCCTAGAATTAGCCTTAAAGGAGGCATTTATCTGATCCCTGAGCCTGAGTGATTCAGAAGGAGTCCAGTGCATAGAGAAAGGAATAAGGAATAGGGGGAGGAAGATGAGAGCAAAATCACTGGCAACAAATAATGAATAAAATCAGTACAGGCAGCACAATGGCTGAAAACCTGTGCCAGCATCTATAGCTGGATGTCACCTGCAAGCTGGTCACTGTGACATTCGGAGAACAAAATCAAAGGAAGCATTCCTGGTAACTGGCAGCTGCAGGACTCCAGGCTACCACCACCTGGGCAGAAAGTAACCAGGGTCGCTAAAGAGCTCATGCCTAGCAGTGCATCTGAGGGTGGCTATTGTCTCACGAACAATAGATGATTTAGCTACAGCCTCCTGATTAACCTGCCAGACACTGAAATATAAGATCGGGGAGACAGACAGGGATGTGCTAATGAAGCAATGATTTAAAAAGAAAAACCCCCAATAGTCAGTCTTGGGCAAGTAATTTGCTTTCCCTGCCACAGTGCAGTCTCATTATTCGCCCACTCCTCCCCTACTGATCAGGCAGAGGTCACCTTTCTGAAGGAAGGGGACCAAGGATGTCTTCCCCCCCTCCCCCCCGTCACTATGAGAAGTGAGGGCAGAATCCTGATCTCCAATAGCCTCCCCAGCAAAAATCACCTTGGAAATCTCTCCTCTTTCAGACTGTAAATGTAACCTTCCTGACCATAACTTAAGTCCCCAAATTCCTTGAAAGCCCACGCATCTCCAAGAAGAGGTGGCATTTTAAGCAAGTGGCCATTCAGACCTTAGTGAGGAGAATTTACAAGCAGGTTTTAATAGGATAATGTAGTTTTTCTCAGTTCATGCTTGCTAAGTGAGCCTGTGTTAAAATTCAAGAGAAAAAAAATCACAACATCCAGATGAACTACAACATGGAACTAGTTTAAAGACAACACTACTACAACTAAAAATAAATTAATACATCTGCTTTTCAAACAGGGAGGAGGCTGGGAGAGAGATGGTGAGGGGGCAGCTGCCAATGGGGGTGTGCTGAAGTCGTTCTGATGATGATTGATGGTCCTTATTATATTTGTAGAAAATTAGAGCGAGATGGCCCCAGATATTGGTCCATCCGATTTCCTTCTTGTGTGCTGTACCCAGTTCTCTCCCTTCCTGCCTGTGGGTCTCATTATTTGAAATTCCAAGCAAAGGAAAGCAAAATCACTTCTTTCTTTTCTCTTCTTTCTCTTTTCCACTGAGAGGAATAAAACCATCATTTTGATGATTTCTTCACTTAGTAACTGGATAGAACTTCCATTTCTCTTGGTGCTCCAGGTTATTTTTTCCAGAGGGTTCAAAGTGGCAGCGACAGTTCTGAGAGTGTCTTCATCAAATCTGCCATGGCACCATCTCTGCTAAATTGGCCTGACTGTCTCTCTACCCCTCCTCAGGGCTCCCCCGCTCCCTCCTACACATGGCCTGCTTTGTACCAGGAGGATTTATTGTGTAACTCTGCCTCTCTATTGAATTATTTTGATACCTTTTTAGGCAGTTTTTAATATTTCAGTTCCCATCCTAAGAGGTGGAGTAATAGAGCAGTGGTATCTTTCATGGGGTCCATACTGTGTCCAAACCTACCCTCAATCCTGGCAGAGTGGCCATCCACAAGCCACTTTCACAAGACTCTTCCAGGAAGAAGGAAGGGGGAAATGCTGCCACATCATTTAACTTTGAAAGAATGTTACTACACTGAACTCACACCTACTTTTACAATCTCTGCTGATATGTTACCTTTTGTAAAAATCCAAGGTCCATTGCAAATTGTTGAAAGTAGGCATCTTAAAAGTTATTGGCTACCATTTTGTTTCTATATCGAAGCCCGAAACACCTATCCACCCAGGTTGAAAGAGAATTGTATTACCAAAAGTTACCACAGAAGATTCATAACAATCAACCAATAAATGAGAAACACATATCCAATCAACTGCACATCAGACTACCAGATACATTGAGAAGACCAGGTTTCCAACGTAAGAATAAGCTCTGTGCTTGCAGCCCAGCAGGGATTTGAACACATGGGAAAGAAAGGGAGAGTGAAAAATACCTTTCCACCTCCCCCTATACCCTCTTCCCGGCATCCTTTTACTCCACATCAAAACACTCAAGCTCTGCTCTCCTCAAGGTCAAATCAGCACTGGGAATGTAGTTCCATCCAGCTGGGGGTGCACAGCATCAGGGGTGACGTTAGAAACAATTAGGCTCCACACGATTAGACTTCATAGATTAAACCCAGACACCTGAACTGCATGAGACAGTGTGGTGGAGGCAGTGATAGACAATGGGGCTAAGACCTCCCTGGGCTGGACAGGTAGAAATGCCACTGGAAATATCAAGTGTGTCTCCAGTGAACTTTATTTTTAACACAAAGACCTTTCTCTGCAGGAGGACAGCTGCTGAAACGTGATCTAAACTCGCTTCAAGAACAAAAGTACATGCCTGGAATTGAAGCCAAGAGCTTTCTTTCCTCTCTGGAGCCTCTGGCCCTCAGGGAAGGTGAGTCCTTTGAGCTTTGAGGGAGGTGCCGCCTGCCCTCATTCCTGGCCCCTCTCTTTCCTGCCCTGCCTCTCCGCCAGACTCTCCCTGCTGCTCACTTCAGTGCCTGCTCCCCAACATGGCTTTGCTCTAGCCTCCAGCTTTGGTTTCTGCCACCAAACGTGCCTTTCTAGTGTGAAACCCTGAGCGTTTTTTCACGTGTGTGCCTTCTTCCTCGGATCCCCTTTCTGATCCCTTCACTTTATGGATCACCCATGTGGTTTTTCTCCCAAAAAAAAGTTAGTCTGCTGAGCTTGTGCCTCTTCCTTGTTTTCCCCAAGATAACCATAAAGGCCCTTTTGGTTGTAAGGGTTTTGCTTTTAATAACTACAGAAAGAAAACAGCCAAAAAACAAGCAGTGACAATAAATACAGTGAAATGACAAATCATAAGAAATCCTTCAGTGTTCCACAGCATGAGTCTCTAGGCTCCGGTTATGGCTCCCGTTGGATTTTAGTTGAAAGCTGCATTTGATTTCTGTTTCCTATTTTTATTTTTAAAGGTGGAGCTTACTAACCTCCCACCTCCCTCACACACTGACTAACCTTAGGTAAAGCATTGGCCATGTTAGTCACAAACCACCTTCCTACCTTAACCCTCACAGAGAATGGGTCCTTTCGCCACAGATACTTAAATAAACATTTAACCTCTACCTAAGTCCCCACCTCAAATATCCCAATTTGGTATGTGAGCTTATTTACACAAAGGTGCTAAAAACTACTTGCTATGTTACCTATCTAGGAGAATCTATATATTTTTTAAAAATGTAACACTCAAGAGAAGAAGAGAAAGAAAAGGAATGAGACTCTAATGAAGAAACTTTAGGCATTATAGTCACAGGTGAGAGGGGAAATTCATTAGTAACATTTGAATGTCCAGGTGCCTGGGATTGAAACTCCTAGTTGAACCTTGTCTTATTCACCGTTAGAAACTTTTTTTTTAGTATATTTTTATTGATTTCAGAGAGGGACGGAGAAATAGAAACATCAGTGATGAGAGAGAATCATTGATTGGCTGCCTCCTGCAACCCTCCTCCCCTCATTAATGGGAATCAAGCTTGCAATCTGGGCATCTGCCCTGACCAGGAATTAAACTGTGACCTTCTGGGTCATAGGTCGATGCTCAACCACCAAGCAACACCAGCCAGGCAGAAGCTTTTAAGTTAATGTAGATCATAGTCAAGAGCTGTTCCAGCATATTCTTCACACCAAGATCAGAAGACTGTGGTTGTAAAATGGGATCTAAATCCCAGTGGATGTGAATTGTAGTTAAATAGACCTAAAAGGAGCCAAATCAAAGCACTGCCATCTGCCATTCAGTCTGGCATCCAATTAGTTTATATGAGACACCCCAGTTTGCTCAGCACCGTTCTAGGCACTTGGCAGATCAGAGAGTGCATTTGCTCTTTGGGAACTTAACCAGGGATGCACACTGGACAAACATAAAATCAACCTTGATGATACATGCGAATGTTGGAAATCAATGGTGCAGATAATCAGAAGCAGCAGATCATCGGGAAATTACACACACCCAGCTCACTGCTGTGGCCGTGGGCAGCAACAGGAAGGGAGAAGCAGCATCAGGCAACATGAGCAGAATACCCTTCTGGGAGGACACACAGAGAGAGAGAGAGGGTGTTGGTCAATAATTTGCATCACGGCAACTGTCTTAGCAAACTGGTGTGAGCGAATGTTTTGCATGTTTAATTATATGTGTTGGTTAAAGGATATAACTGTTTAATATCAGTTGTATTGGGGTTTTAAAAAATTCAGTTGGTTGAGTCACTTGTTCTGAGAAAGCCCGGGGGAGATAATGATTATAATCATCACAACAAAAACAAAATAATCACAACGCATACAAGCTGAAGCCTGAAATTGTGCTATGATGAGTTCTCTAAAACATGTGCGGTTTTTTGCTTGGTATTTGATGGTTTGTAGACTTATTAAAACAATTGGTTAAAGAAGAACTATCACCTTAATTTCTCAGTCCACTTCAGATCAAGAGAGTGGACTCACAGCTACATCAATAATTACTTTGGCTCAAAATGCTCTGGTGTCACCAGTGGCCTTCAGGCAAACAAAGGCCTTCCTGCACCCGCCTCCCTCTGTGGCAGAGCAATGTAATGGAAGCAGTAAAAAAAGGGTGGTATTTCCAGCTTCAACCTCCCTTCCAGGGCCCTAGCCCCACACAATGAGATCTAACACAGTCCTCTGACTTTTCCTACAACAGGTTGCATTTTCTGACTTCCTGGGACCCATTGCCAAGGAAATGGAGGGAAGACTTTGTCCTCATCTCCTTTCTCAGGGTTCTCCAAGTTCCCATTACACTGCTTCCTGAGGGACTTAGGAGATTTGGTGAAGGCAGAATCCCACGTCAACTGCTATGGCATCACGGAATCCCTGGGGTACTTAAACAGCTAAACTGGGGTTAGTGTGTAGAGAACAACAAAAATACACTCAAATTCTTTGTGGCCAATGATAACAGCAACTTTTGGTGTGCATTTTTACTGGAAAAAAAAATAGTGATAAACTCTAATAACACACATTTCTCATAAGATTTGTGTTCTTCAATTGTAACTGGATAGAAACTTCACATCATAATGACTTAGATAACTGGGGTTGTTAGGGTACAAGAGCAACTAGCAAGCAAATGCCACAATTAATACTGAGGGTGATTAAAAAACCGAAGATGGAGAACATGCCCCAGAATTATGTCAGAGAGTTATCATATGAGAGTCTATATCTAAATTCCAGACTGAGATTCTTTTCTAACTATGGAAACATGACCACAAAGTCTGCATCTTTTGTGTATTGCCAGGTAGATTATTGGACAACTAGGAATAAAACTTTACCAAAAGATGCCAGCACCTCAAATGTCCCAGGTAACAATGATCCAATTAAGCTACACACACACACACACACACACACACACACACACACAGATTTATCTCCTGTCATGTCCTAGTTAGTAATTATATGTAATGAGACCTAATCAAGTGCACCTAAACAAGCAGTACCCACATCCCATAGCTTAAAACAGGGACTCACGAGGAAACCAACCCTCCATGACCTTGCTCCCCCATGATTACTGCAAGTATGCAGTGCTTGCTAGATCATCTCAGAAGTGGAATCACTAAGAAAGAATTTTCATGGTTTCTACCATAAACACACAGAAATTACTTAATATAAAAGTGGCAAGGTAACAATTGGAGATATTAACTGTGTTTCCCCCACTTCCAATGACTTTACTGCTCTTCCCTCCCCCATGTAGTAGAAATATCCACTTATATCAAGGGAAGTTTGTTACAGTAGAAACACTGAAGTACAATATAGCTTTTGAGTCTCAAAAGCCTGTTTTGAAATGATTGCCAGAGACAATTGTTTGAGAGAAAAAAAGGCTTTTTTTATGTCTCAAAGTTTTAAAAGACTCAGACTGAAACTTGTTCCATATAACACATGCTTGGGAAAAGCGGATGAAGGATCAGACCGCTCTCCCCCAACTTAGTGAGCATGAAGCAGATAATCAAAAAGGCAGAGAAAAGAACCTAGACACTAAGACTTACCTTAAGAAAAAAAATCTCTGTCCTCTACCACTGCCAAGGTTTAGGGAAAGGGAAGTTAGAAATTTCAAAAAAGCCTGGAAATCATCGGTGAGGACCTATGCCTTACAGGCCAGATAGGACCCAGGAAAGCACCAAGATATCAGCGACTCCATGTCTATAGGAGGTGGTGGCATCAGGCTAGTCTCTGCACCCTTGAGGAGTCCTTCAGGAGGTCTGTGGAATTTTCCATGCATTCAGGAGACCTGAGGAAGGAACCTCTGGAGGAATGACTGGTGGATCTGCAGTACCTCTCACTTTTCATGAGGAGGGGACAGAATAATCCGAGTGGAAGCTCGCTCCAGACTACATGGAAACCTCATAAGCGGATGCCCTATGGATGCCAGGGGACAAGGCCTGTGGATGCCAGGGGACAATGCAGCAAAGACCTGACCCCACCCCAACCACACTGGTGTTACATAAGCCCACAGGAACTCTGAAGCCCCAAAAGAGAGAAGTAGAAGGGGGAAATGGAATTGATTGAGTTCACACCAAATTATGTATATCAAATTTCCTCACCAGTAGAAATATAAGTAATTCAAGTCATAAAAATACATTCATATTTTGACACAGTTGAATTGATGGATTTAGATTTTTTTAAAATGCTTTTGTGTATTCGGGGTGTTTTGTTTTTGTTTTTTTTGCTTAAGTGAATTTTTAAAAAGTACAGTGGGTCCCTGGAAGTTGTGAGTAATCTTATATGATATCTGAGTCGCTCAGGGGAGCCAATACACTGACTGGTCTGAATCTTTAAGCTTTAAAAGCCCTTCCCTCAGTATAACTCCCAACATCCACTCTCTTTCTCTGCCCTCCTTCCCCAATGACAGTCCAGATAACTTAAAAGAAGTGATAAATGAGAAGGAGGACTGGGTAGAGTGGGGCAGAGAGGCTGCTCCTCACCCCCATCTTCAAATGGTCCTGTGCCATGGTCTGAATGTAGGAGCTTCCACACACCTTTAATAAAAACCTAATAGGCAGAGTGGGAAAACACTGCCCAAAATGAGCCATCACACAAATCCCTTTTGGGGACACTGGTTCTGCTGCTTTCTGCCTGGGAGCCACTGCTGAGTGGGAAGAAGAGGGGATCCTTAGCTCAGAGCTGCTGGCAATGGCGCTCCCCCAGTCAGTGCTGCTGCCACGGCTGCTGTTGTTTGCAGTCCCGCCTGTGACAGCTGCTCTGTTCTCCTTCTGTGTGCCCACAGCCCCACCCACCCACCCTCCAGCCTTCCTGGGAAAAGTGGCAGAACCAGAACTCTGTAGCCTGCCACTGAGTGGGACTCTGCTCTCCTGCATCTTGGGTCCCAGGGCTCCTCACTGCTCTCTTCAGGGCCACGAAAGACTCAGATGACGAGGCATGAGCCCCTCCCGTGCTGAATTCTTCCAACGTTAAAACAGACCTGGTTTTCTCAAGGCACTCGATAAGGATGAGACGTCAAATAAAGCAAAAGAGCCCTAACATTCAGGTTCGGGCATTCTGAGTCAGCTCTAAACTAAATGTAATTTAAAAATCTCGGTCTCTCAGAACTAAGCAGAAGTTTCATCACTAAAAAAAGAAAAAAACCACGAATATTCTTGGCCAGCTGGATTCCCTTGAGATACTCTAAGGTTTAAGTTAAATCTGATTAATGGAGGAAACAAAAAATTCATCGGTTATAAAGTGATACTTAAATAGAAGTTATTGCATGTTTCAACATTAAATCTGAGAGGTGTCCTCTGCTGCTTAAAATAAGTGAGAAATATGTGATGTAGTTGGATTAAATATGTATTAATCTTTTCTAAAATAACTAATCACAGCTGGGACAGGTAGCAGCTTTAGGGAAAACAAAGACTGCCTTGAATATTTTCTCTCTATCCAAATTTAAATGGAATGTTTGCAAGCTCATTAACTTTAATATTAGCAACTTGCCTGCCTCTGAATTTCTCTCTTCTATTGGAATTGCAGAATCCATTTCACCAACATCTATGGGGCATTCTACAGGCAATCTAGGGATACGCAGAAGGTTAAAACACAGGCCTTCAAAGGATGCATTCTCACAAATGTGTATATTATAAGGGGAAAATGGTGTGACCCTTGGAAGAGTGCCTTACAATGGACATCTAGGAACAGTGCAATTAACCCATCAGGGGTGGGTCAGGAAGGACAGAGAACAAGAGGTGATGTCAGATGTGAGGCCTCCCAGGGTGTGTGGGGGCTTCTCCAGCAGAGAATGAGCATTCTTGGCAGAAGGAAATGCAAACTAACTCACAGATACAGGGCAGCCTTGGGTGGGGGTCCACCTGTTCAGTTCTTAGAGAACTGGTGCTAAAGCCACGAAGGCAAAGCAGTGGAGTAAGAGGCTGGAGAAGTCCATGGGGGCCTCAGACAGGAAAAGGCCTAAAGAACTTAGCTTGTATCATGAGGAGCCATTGATGTTTTTAATGAAAGCAGTGACTTGATTCAAGGGGGGACAGGAGGCTTTGAAAGTGGTAAAGAAATCATATTGCAATAGTAGAGGCAACATGAGGGAAAGAGTAGTGCTTTTTTCCTGGCTTAATCTAGACTCAGTGGACTAATATGTGGCTAATAATTGGCTAAAAATATTATTAGTGGGCTAACATAAAGTATAGTTTGAACCATATGAAATTGCTATTTTTGTCGGTCAACAGTAACTGACAATTGGCAATTTCATAGAATTCACCATAATATAAAATGACTACTCATGAGCTGCTCTGAATTTTGGAAAGCTACAAGGAACACACACCTTTGATGAATTAAATTTATAGTCCTGGGGATCATACCTGTGTGACTTGCTTTGTACATTACCTACAACAGAATTTCTTAGAGCTAGATTCATGCTTCAACCACAACAAAAAAAAACTGTCAAAAATATTGCTTAGTATTTTGCTGTTTTTTTCTGTCTCCCCTTTGTTGTTTGTTTATTTAGAAGTATGTTATAGAAGAAAAAATATCACAATGTACTTGGAATGAGAAACAGAAAGGAGAGTGAGATTCAAGGTGATAGGAAGAAGGGAGAAACATAGAAGATGAGGCAGAGTTTGCTCACTGTAACTACAGAAAATGAGTTATATTGTGGGGGTGGGTTTGCCTGAGGAAATCCCAAGAGGACCTCTCTGTGTTTCAGCTAGAGAGAGGAAAGGAAAGGGAGGCCAGTGAGGAATAAAGGACAATGGCATTCTCCTGGAGCTGATGGTGGAGGAAGACTTGGAATTCTATAGATCCTGGGAAGATTTGGAATTCTATAGATCCAGCATGATTTCCTTTTAATTCAGTCTCAGTAACAGCAAACCATCTACCCCAATAAGCACTGCATGTATGTGCACACACACACACACACACACTCACACACAAATACACAATCATACGTACTAGTACACACATACACCCTTCCTGTTCAACTGAAAATTAACATTAAACTATTCTATTCAAGGAACCAAGATTTTGCTATTACACCCAAAGAAGTGACAAGTTGCAATTTTCCACCATGTGGTGCTAACCAGAGGGGGGGGGAGGGAGAGCAATTGGAAGAGGCAGAATGCAAGAGGGCCTGGATATGTTGAGGTTATGTTTTCACACTCTCCCCCCATCATTACCCCTCACCCATGCCATACGGCGTGCTGCACCTGTTCAGAGAAATGAGCTTACACACAGAGCACACCCGCTTCACTCTCCCCTGGAATCTCTAACATGCACAACCTATGGAGGGAGTAAGTGATTCCAAATAAGAAATCACTTCAGATCAAGAAAAAAAAATTTAAAGAGCCGACATGCCTGTTAGGTTTCACATCACGTTGTTTGAATTTACCACCTAGATCTATCTCCAAAGTTATTCTCAAGGCTCCTCCATGGCCAAGTGTTTATAAGGGTAAGAGTGCAGTGGCAGAGGCCATATGACAGAGTCCAGATGAGGACCCGCATGATCAACTGTAGAGCCAGAAGTTAGACAGGAAGCTTGTCTGCTCCCAGAGGCACTGCTAGGTTGGCCATAGTACTTTGTAGCTCTTCCCATAGAGGCCTCTTCCCTGATCCTTGAATCCATCCGGCTGGTCTTGTGACTTGCTTTGACTAAAAGCGATGCCATATGTGTTCTGAACCCTGAGCTTCAAGAGCCCTTGGGAATGCTAAACCCATCACTACATGAATAAAGTCAGTTAATCTGCTGATGACAAGAGACAAATTGCCTACTAGTTCAGCCAACAGCCAGCTGACTGCCAGACAGTGTGAGTGAGGCATTAACTGCCAGCTGAAGCCAGATGCAGACATAAAGCCAGTTGAGACCTGCAGAACTCCTACCTGATCCTAGTCCAAATTGGGAACCAAATATACAAGTGGTACTGAAAGCCACTAAATTTTAAGGTTTATTATCCTGCAAAAATGAACTGATAGAAAGTTGGTTGAAAAAAGTGCATAATAAAATAATTTAGAATTCCTACCAATGATTTCAACATTTTCCAGAAAAAAAATGAGTTTTAATGATCCTGAATTAAAAAATTTCTAAAAGTCACTATGCAATTTCCTACTCACTTAACAAAAAACAAAAACAAAACAGAGTATAATATAACCTTTGTCCAGGGTTATAAATTAGGCATAAAGGGGTCACACTATGCTAAATTAGACAGAGACTTCCGGGCACTAGTGAGGTCTATAGAGAGAAGCAAGAGTCCTATAGCTCTCATTTCTCTCTAGAAGATGACATCTAGGATTTCCTGTAATACATACCGTGTCCATGAAAATGAATCTCAGTATTATATAAATCCTCCCCAAAATTAATCCTTATATTCAATGTAATTCAAATGAAATATTTAAGTTCTTAGAAAGCCTGTTCTATAAATCTATGTAGAAGAACAATGATTGAAGAATAGCCAGAACACTCCAGTAGAAGAGAAAATGTAAATGCAGTGTCAAAGATGAAGCTATATAATTGAGTCAGTTTGGTATTGGTGTTGAAATTGATAATTCAACCAAAGACACAGAATATAGAACTCTGGCCAATGCAAATATAACGACTTCTCAGGCATCACTATGAATCGATGTAGTAAGAATGGATAATTCAACATATACAGGGGTCTTGAAATATTAGGTCACATGCATATTCACCTACAAAATATAATCCAGACTTCATACTATATATTAGGTAAATGACAAATACCATATTTTTCTATATACAAGATGCCCCCAAGTGTAAGACACCCTTATGTATAAAACACCCCCACTTTTCCAACCCCAAATTAAAAAATCAATATTTTGAACATAAAAGGAACACATTTTTATTTAGTAATTACCACAGGTAATGTTTACATACCAGTACTATGATATTATGCAGCATATCGCTTTATTTAGCCTCTGTTGCATCACTGCTCTCTTCTTCATCACTATTAGTTCCAGACATATCAATTCCTTCAACTTCTATTGTATCACTGCTATCTTCTGAGTCACTATCTATATATGTGAGATCATCCTCATAACCTGGCATTTTCTGAGCTAACTTTGTTCCTGTTTTCATGGCCAACAATTTGCTCCTCATGAAATTGAAGCACCATTTTGCCTTCCTATAAAATCAACAATGTTCATTTCACTTCCAACATTCTTGCCTGACATTGAGTAAGCTTGGTTGACACACATAGGCCATTCTGGTGCTGGTCCATAAGCCACGTCTTAAGCCTCTGCTCCAAGTTTGCCTATTTTGCTGGTTTTCCTCTTATGGCCTTCTTCTTTTTTGGTATCTTAAGGAGTTGTTCTTCCTGTTTTCTCCACCATCTTACAGTCAGTGGAAGGAGGTCCACATTGTCTCTCTGCAGCTCTATTTCCATGCTCTTTTGCAAGCTGATTACATTCAGAATAAGACAATCACTTACTAGTACTTATCTTTTTTTTTTTTTTTTTACATCTTTATCTCTGAGAACGCTCTGTTCCCTGTTGCATCTGCACACTCTCCACCTCCACCTCCAATAAGGCATCGGCTAACTTCAGTAACAATAAGGCTCCTGATTGGAGGAAGCTTGTTTGACAAGGTATGCACCCACACAGTTCATTCCTCTGCTGACTTCAGTGTATACAGTGGGCTAGATTTTCAGGCTAACCATTTTAGAAAAAATAGCATCTTATACATGGAAAAATACAGTATTTCAGTGTAAAACCCAAAACTTTAAACATTTTAAGAATACAGGAGGATATATTTGTAACATGGTTAGTTTCCTAAACAAGACACAAAGAACAGTAAAGCATATGAAAAAAATATTAATTTGATCACTTTACAATCAAAATCTTGTATTTCAAATAAATCACAAATTAAAAAAAAACCACAAAGAATATAGTGTACGGTTATTGCAATATATTTAAAAGATGAGAGTATGAAGATAATTAAAGCACAATTTTACACACACACACACACACACACACACCTATATTTCCAAATTAAAAAGTGGCCAAATTACATAAAGTTACTCTACAGTAGGAGAAACTCAAAAGGCACATACCTGAAGAATGCTCAATGTCATTAGAAATTCTGAAAATGCACAAAATTAACCATATGTTGCCCTATCTAGAGTGCAAAAATCTAAATTTGATATTAGAAAGTGATAGCAAGGAATTAAATAGCAAGATCACTTCTATTCTGCTCAAAGAGGTATAAATGTGAGTGACCACTTTGGTGTTATTCTGTGAAGCTAAAAGGTACTCAAGCCCTATGAGAAGGCAAAGCTCCTGCTGGTCTAGGCCTAGAGAAACTCTCATGTAGGGATATGACAACACATAAGCACAGATGTTCAAGTCAGTCTTACCTGTAATAGCAGAAAGCTGGGTATCATCTAAATACCAACCAATAAGAGATTATGGCATTCGTAAAATACAACAATATACATCAGTAGAAATAAATGAACTTCAAATATATAAAGAACATGAATGAGTAAAAATGCATATGTTTTCTTTAACAAATATATAAAGTATGATATACAATATATGCCAGGCACTGTCTAAGTGAATATCAATTTACTTAAGTCTTAAAAAATAAAGTGAGATAGATACTATTACTACCTGCATTTTGCAGAGAAGGACACTGGGCACAGAAAGTGTATGTAGCTAATTAAATGGTAGGGCGGGGGGAGGAGGGAGGAAGCAAGTTCAGAATACTACATGTAGCATGATACTTAATTTTAATAAACTAAAAAATAAACAATATTCAAGATTATATTGTTTTAGGGATACATATTTCAAAGACCAGATGAATTAAATGCCCCAAATTTAGGAGAGTAGCTACTTATCTCCAGGTTAGCTGGCCTGCAGGTGGAGATAGCTTTGAAAGTATTAGTAATATTCTAGCTTTTATGACAGGTGATATACTCATAGTTGATGGTTATGTCATTTTGCTTCACGACATATATGCATTACATACAGTTTTGCTTGTATCAAAATTATGTTTTAAGAAACTTAGCACCCAAATTGTGTGACATATAGATGAACTGTTCAGGAAACTATTGTGCTTATTTGCTAGAGTTCAGCTGCACTCCAAAGAGATGGGATTGCTATTAGCTGGCTTCCAGAGAGGCAAAGAAAAACTATATTCTTTTCAAGGTGTGCAAAGTCATTCGAAAGATAAATCAGGTTCACATAAATGTTTATAAAGGGTAATGAATGATCAAAACCTGATGTTCTTTTTTTTCTTTTTGGCACACTAAATGCAAAAGACAATTGGTCTGTGGAAAAATATACATTAGCAGTTTCTACCTCATCTCCCTCAAACTAATATGCCTACCTTATTGTAAGAGCTGGAATACTCATGGTAACAAAAATAATAATGATAAATTAGTTTTACCTCCAACATGTAAAATATTGACAAGCTGCCACACTTATTCTTAGATAAGAAAAAGCTGGAACAGTCACCAAGACTGATTACATTCTAGGCTATAAAGCACACCTCACCAAATTTAAAAGAACAGAAATCAGCCCAATGCTCAGCAGTTGGGCATCAAACTATAAACCAGGAAGTCACGGTTCTATTCCAGGTCCTGGTACATGCCTGACTTGTGAGTTGTGGGCTTGATCCTAAGTGTAGGGCATGCAGGAGGCAGCCTATAAATGATTCTTTCTCATCGTTGATCTCTCTCTCTCTCTCTCTCTCTCTCTCTCTCTCTCTCTCTCTCTCTCTCTCTCTCCCTTCCTCCCTGAAATCAATAAAAATATTTTTTGAAAAGAATAGAAATCATATTATTGAATATTTGTGTTCTCAGATTATAGTGAAATTTAACTAGAAACCCATAACAGAAAGATAGCTGGAAAATTCCCAGATATTTGGAAAATAAAACACACACTGCAACATAATAAATACATGGGTCAAAGAAGAAATATCAAGATTAATTAAAATATTTTTAACTAAATGAAAGTGAAAATACTGTGTGTGAAAATCTGTGAGATATGCAGAGAAAGTAGTGATTATAGAAACATTTATAGCACTAAGTATATATATTAGAAAAGAAGAAAGATATAAAGTTTATAATTGAGCTTCCACCTTAGGAAAATAGAGAAAGGAAAACAATTTAAGCCTAAAGTAAGCAGAATTTTAAAAAGAAAAACAAATAAAAAATTAGAGTAGAAATCAATGAAATTAAAAACAACAAAAATCTGATCCTAAATTATCTTAAACAAGTATGGGTATAATTCATCCATCTATGAATTCATCCATCTGTGAAACAAAAGAACCAATTATCTGCTTCCAAAATAATGGCAGCAGGAAAGGCACAGCATAAAAGTTATAAACATTTATATGCCATAAATGGGGAATGAAATTAAGAAAAAGAAAGAAAGAAAAGAATGACCATTAATGAGCAATTTTGAAATCCAGCCAGAAAAAACTTCATTTGGTTTCCAAAACTGGGAATGAATCCACTATAATTCTCAGCTTTGCCCTTTGAGTAATACTTCCATTTTCATGCAAGGTAGCATGTTTCCAGATGAGTAATTATGTCAGCCAGTTTCTTGACTGTAGAATGTTGGAGATTCAATAGCCTGTTCTTTGCAGTCCAAGTCTCTACTGGTTTAAAATTCTCAAAATTGGGTGTCTCCTGTTCAGGTCACAAGAATTCACTCCATTGTACACAATAGGCTCCTTCACAATATTTCCTGGATATCATTTATATTCCTGGCTTCTCCTGAGATGGATAGGGGATTCATATGACTAATCTCTTGGAAGAGCCCTTTATCTGTGTGACTAGATTCCCTGACCTTCAGAGGCACAAGCAAAAGGTTATCCAGCAACATCCTTAACTTTCTCGCCAAAGCACTTTCCTGGCAGTGAATTACCAAATTTTAGTGTCTTTTGCAATTTAAACAGCCTGCGAATTTCCCAAATCATCAGTTCTTGGCTCCTATTTTAACACTTCTTTCCTCAAACCATCTCTTTATTCTCCCATTTGGTTACAAGCAGCAATAAAATTAGGCCACACCTTTAGCACTGTACTTAAATATCTCCTTAAATATCCAAGTTCACTGTGTATAAGTTTTGTTTTCCTCATAACTATGGGACATAATTCATCTAAGCTTTCTGCCACTACACAGGCATATCTCCTTTCATTGTGCTTCACAGATACTGTGGTTTGATTTTTTTTAATAATAAGATTACTGCTCCCTTCATTGCAATATTCACTTTTTTTCAGTGGTCTGAAAGGGAACCTGAAATATCTCTGAGGTCTGCTTGTACAAGGGTTTCCTTTCCTCCAGTTTCCAATGATTCGTACATATTTTCTATCTGAAGCCTTAATTGACAGCAATGCTAACACTTATGTTTCCATGAACAGTCCTTTCATAATGACTTAGGCATGCTTTTTCTATCATGTTCTTCACTCTTTCCTGAGTCCTCCCTAGTAGTCATTAACATACACATTTTTATTAATGGTCCTTTTAATGCAAGCTAAACTTTCCCCATCATTCTCTGCATTCTCCCCACCTCTGTCCATGTCCCAATTCAAAATCCAGTTCTCCATATTTTTAGGTATTTGTTATAGCAGCATCTCACTTGAGATAGTAAAATCTGTTTTATTTTCCTATTGCTGCTATAACAAATTACCACAAATTTCATGGTTTAAAACAACAGAAATTTATCATCTATGGTTCCAGAGATCAGAAGTTTTAAATGGGTTTCAAATCAAGGTTTTGGTGTCAGCAAGTCTGTGTTCCTTCCTAAAGACTTTAAGGTGAAACTGTTTTGTTTTGGTTTTGCTTTTTCCATCACTAGAGGCTGCTGATATTACTTGGTGGATGTGTGTGTGCACATGCATGTGTGTGTGTGTGTGTGTGCGTGTTTGTGTGTGTGTGTGTGTGTGTGAGAGAGAGAGAGAGAGAGAGAAGAAAAACAGTTGAATTTCTTTTCATGGGGTTCATGGGCTACATGTGTTAAAGTGTGAAGCCACTGTGTGAGAGAGAAGTCCGCAATAGAATTTTCAATGACTTTAACAAGAGGGGCTTGAAGAAAAACATTCAATAGCTTGAACTGATTAAACCTTAGCCACAAAAGAGGATTAATGCATTCTTTTGGACCTCCAGCCTTGCATCCACTATTACACTACTTCATCTTGATCTTCCTCAGGAACTGTTCTACTCATGCTGGAATATTCCATTTAAATGTCACTTCTGAAAAACCAACCCCAAACAGACTCACCTTGTTCTGCCTCTGTACCTAATTCTATTTTGACTCATCGCATAGTATTTTGATTTATTATGGTCATCATCATTATACAACCTATTTCCCCATCACTACTGCCAGCCCCCATGCCCCTCCACCACTGAATTTTGGGGCAGTGATTTTGTTTTATTCAAAAACAAAAGCTCCAGGACCTTGCACAGTACCTGGCAAATGGAAGGTGCTGAAAAAGAGAGTGATTGATCCTAAGAAATTTCCATCAGTTCAGAGGGAAACAAACATACTAGATCCTACGCACTTAGCTTTGTTCTGCTATTTGCAAGAGCTCAAGAAGTTTGGTACCTCAGACATGACTCTTGGCTCTGCTTCTCCACATATCACAGGGCCTGTTTCCACTGAGACCTCCCTCACATCCTTCCTCTTTCCTCCGGTTCCTCATGCATGGCAGTTCCCCTAAAGCAGCCCATTACTTGAGAAGTGCAAGCTCACTGTGATTTATATCACAGCCACCTGCTGGAAGGGGCTGTGGTCCAGCTGCACATTTGTATATCCATTGAGCCGTACTCCATACTCCATGGCCTCCTGACAGCTACATACGGAAAAGCCATTTTTCATAAGGTGTGTGAGAGGAGGAGAGGGACAGACTTAACCGTCACCTGGAGGAGACAGTGGCTTTGAAACAGGATTGATGGAGAATTAGAAACCGAATAGAGAGAAAATAGTATCTTCTCATCCTATTGACATCCGCTTAAAGCTACTATACAATTTCACTCTTATCAATTACCATTACGCTCTATTCAGCATATTTGAAATACCCTGGAACTATATTCAGAAGCTTACAAGCAAAGGCACTGAACTTCAGCTTCCTCTTGTTCTCCCACTTATTCTTTAAGTATGATCTTGACGACTATAAGCCCTGGAGTGAACCATTCGAAAACAAAAAGGTACAAGAAGTTTAAATAGCTGAAGGTACATGGGAAGCAAGTTAGTAAAAAACAAAAGTGGTCAGAAACCAAGTATTCTGACCAAGAGTGAAATTTACCATGCAGGAATTACCCATGGGTCTTGGCTACTGTCTCTGTAACAGTAGCATCCGTTGACATATAAAAAATAAAACCGCTGGCCCGAAGGTAAAGGAATCAATGAACTCATAGCTGAACCAAGAAATGTATTTCACTGATGAATGATTCTTCATATCAAGGAAAAAGAACCAATGAGCCACTTCTACCTGGGTTGCACTCTCTGGTCATCCAGTGGTTTACACTCCCCATTTTGGCCCTGCTAACATAAAGCCTACTGTGACCCACTTGTGCTGTTTTCTATGGTCCCTTCATAAATCTAGTCTCTAGAATTACATTCCTTAGGACCAGAACTGAGTTAACCATTTTACTTTTCAATCCCAATATTGGTGAATATGTTGTAAGCAAGGACTTGACATTTCTCAAATACCTGTCTTCCTATAAAATAATCAGGTCATAATAAACATTTTTTTTTCTGTGATGAGGCATGTCATTCATGCACTTTTACATGACTTTTCTTTTGGTTCACTACTCTATTTTTTATTTTTTAAGTATATTTTTATTTATTTCAGAGAGGAAGGGAGATAGAAACATTAATGATAAAAGAAACATTGATCAGCTGCCTCCTGCATGCCTTCCCCCATCCCCCTCTCCCCCCAAACAATACTGTTGATGGAGCCTGGAACTTGGGCATGTATCCTGACTGAGAATCTAACTGTGACCTCTTGGTTCATACGCTCAACAGTTGAGCCATGTCATCTGGGCTGGTTCATTACTTTAAACTGCCTTGGATTTCCTTCTATTAGAATGTAATTCTTCTTGATAAGTTAGCTCAGATACTGAGATCTTTAACTTTCATTTTATTTCTTCTTCCCTCCTCCCTTTCTTCTCTTATCTCTTTCGTCCTTTCATTAATCACCACAACAAAAGGAAGGAGAGTTTCCAAAAATATTGAGATAAAGCACATTTACCCTATTTATCCACAAGAGGAAACAGACAGAATGTGAGAGGAGCTACATTATTGAGGGTAGTAATGTTGGCAATCAGGCTTTTTTCCAGGACTTGGTGAAGACATCATTCATCAGGGCTGGTAATGGTGTCACAGAACCGCTCTATCTTTTGTGCTACAAAGCCACATGGTGGGCTCCGCACAGAAAGACTCATCTGTTGTGGGTGTAGGTAGAGATATTCAAAGGCAATCACACATCCACAGGAAATACATGATACTTCAAACTATAAACCTTAATGTGGCAGAACAAACTTTCTTCTCTAGAGAAATTTAGGGATCAAAAAGAGTCTACCTGGGAGTGGCATTTTCTAATGTGATTCAGATGCCATTTACCACCAATGTGCTAGTTCTTGTAATAAAAATAGGCTCAAAAGGAATCAAATGCTATCAGGTATTTATTCCTCAGGATATGGGTTTAAAGTCATATCAATAGGGAGACTATGCCTTTTTTTTTTTCTTTCAGGAACTACTTAACTTGTCTTCAACTCACTGTATCAAGAAATGTTTGCATCTGGGAAACTCGGGAATAAACTGGTTCAGTCCTCAGTAGTGGAGAGATAGTTTTAGAATCAAAGCATTTCATCATCACTCTGTTCAAAGAGCCAGTCTGTCTGTACTTGGCATCCGCAAAGCCCAGGACAGAGGAAAGAATCTGTGTTTTATCCACATGAAACCTGGAATACCAATGTTTCATGGAGGCTCTAGATTCCTTTCATGTGAATTTCTCTCAAGAGCAGTTTGGCAACCACACATTTGGGGAGAAAGCCTCAAAGAGCAATGCATAAAGAGGATAAGAGGGGATTGTAGGAACCGCGTGGCATCCAAAGAGGCTCTCACTCCAAAGGCCCAAACTATGAGCAGAGGTTCCCTACTCCTTACATCATATAAGAATGAGTGAGGTCAGGCCCCAATTCCTGGTCCTCCCACTCCACATTATCTCAGGATGCCTCTCCTTCTTCATGAAGAGAGTTGCTTAAACTTCCATCAGGGCCCTAATGTATGCAATGTGGAGAAGACAGGACCAATCATGGTCAGGAATAGGGAAGGGTCCTGATCACCACGGGGGCTCTGGCAGACATGGGGCTGGTTGGGGCAATGGGAACATTAGTGTCCTTACCCTGAGAACAGCTAATGCTTAGGGCAATAGACTACAGGCATGATTTGTGTTCTTACTGGATCCAGACAGAAAAAGGAAAAACAAAAAAAAAACACCTTTGTTTCTCATCTTTATACCTCCTTTCATGTGGAAAAAGTGTTATTAGTTTTATTCTCCTAGGTTCTCTCTTCAGCCTCCTTCCTGAGATGGGTGGCCAGAATGATTTGTGAGTCTGGCTAAGAAGCTTGGCATGCAATCATCAATCCCTTTCTGTTCTCTTCCTTTTAGAGGCTGACCTCCCTCCAAATAGCATATCTTCTTCTCCATTTTCTGATCATCTGAAAGAGGTCTGCCTCTCACACTCCAGAATGAGCCTGCAGGGTTCCAGAGCTGCCTAAGCTTGGGTAGCTAAGTGTGGGGTTCAATATTAGAACACTTATCTGCACATTTGTCACTTAATTATCCATAATTATCCATAATTAATTTTATCAGTAATAAAGATTTCCCTTTTTGAGCCCCATCTGTTTTAATTCCTATCTCTTTATTAATTGGTTTTAAACTTAGATTGACCAAAGGATGCTGTTTATGGGGTCCCACAGCACTGAAACACCATAATGCAGTTATTTGTAGGTAAAACCCCCATCTCCTCATCACATATCATCCATCTTTATTTTCACCCCATCCCACTCCAAGATCTAATACTCCTTCATTTGTCATCAATCAATTCAATAATCCAGTTCCATATTGCCTTGATTCATTTAACTCCAACACCCCTCTCTTTTAATCTACTTAGCAACCCATTTCTACTATCAAGGCTTCACAACCTAGCTCTGCTCTACACCAAATTTTAATTCCATCTTTTCTGAAAGTCCAGCTCTCTCATTATTTTATTCCCATTATCCTTGTACTCCAGCCTCATGGAGAACATCTATCTCTTGACCCCTCACTTTTCTCCAGGTCTACCAGGCCTATAGACTTTCACTCTCTAATGTACAACCGGTATTCTCTGGCTTATCGATGTCATCTTCTGGCTTGCAACTAAAGAATGACCTTGGTTGTTTAGCTATCCACCTTAAACCAACACAGATCAGTCTAAACATCCACATTCTGCATGCTTACACTGCAGCAGCTGTGCACTAAGGGAGAAAATCCACTATTCTCTGGGCTGATGCCACCTCAGAGATACAGTTTTCAGCTGAATCTTTACTGATATTCTCTAATATTTGTACATTTCCAAAGTCTTGGAAATTCAGCTGCCACAAACCATTATACTTCTTGAACTCCTAACCTACCATTTCCTTCCAGACTATCTAAATCTGATTTTGCTTCCCATATCATAAGGACCATAGTGTTCACTGGGTGAAAATGTCCATGAATTCCTGTTCACTCCATTACAGATAATTCAATCCACAACCATTCTCCTCTCCTTCCAATTGATCTTAAATAAAAAAGAAAGCTACCTTTTCTCCTTAAACAAGGTTCCAACCTAAGGATTCTGACCCCATTGGTATTATAACTTCTTTTTCACTAGCTATTTCTTATTAGCTCATAAAAATATGAGTTTGTCTCTTCAAAAAAAAAAAAAAAAGCACATCCCTTTTTCCATTAGTAATCATCACCATTTCTAGTTTGTTTGTTTGTTTGTTTCTTCACAAATGAACTTAAGAAATATCTCCAAATTCCTACCATTCTATCTTATCAAAGTATCTCATGCATCCATTTTTGAGTTCCTACCATACCTGATTTCTCAGTGATTTTTACTCTATTTACCATGCTTTTCTAAAAGCTGTTTTTTCTTCTGGGATTATTTATGACCTATTTCTTCTGTGGACTTTTATCCTTTCATATGTAACCTGTGTTCTAAGGTTCATAAATCAATATCTTTCTGACTTGCAACTTGAACTCCTTCCACCTTGGTTCTCTAGCTATCTGCCTTACAGCACATCCCCAACAGAGATCAATCTAGGTACCCACATTCTGAATTCTTATACTTAGCAGCTTCACCTACTTTGATGGTTTCTTGTACTTCATAGCTCCTCTTCTACCATCTGCCTCTTAAATCCTTAATGTTATCAGAGGGACCCATTCTCAGTCCTCTTCTCTTTTCATTCTGTATACCCCCTCTACGTGAGGTTATCCTTGTTCACAATCTCATCTACTATGTATAAAAATATGGCTTAAAAATCGTTAGTTCTTACTCAGATTGTCTCCTGATTTGGACTTAAGATGTTCACCTTACAGTTCCATCTGTTGTTCTCTTTACACACCTCATGTGTAAACTGAGTATGCCCCAAACCAAGTTCCTCATAATCAAACATAAGACCTGGTCCTTTCCCTTTATTAACTCAGCAAAGACAGCGATAGCTACTGAGTAACCCAAACCAGAAATCTGTGTCATCCTCTGCTCCTCCCTTATGTTCATATCCAACTTATACTGTGTCTTTTCTACTGTCTTAATATGCTTCACATATTTCAATGCTATCCATGTTTCCATGTTTGTTATTATTTCCCTAGTCGATGCATTCACATTTCTTACTTATACAATTGCAGGAGTCTCCTGTATTTGTCCTTATCCATCTGCCTTATACACTGATACTAAAGAGATCTTTCTGATAAGCACATCTTATCATGTCACTCTCCTGCTGAAGAGCATCCTCTGGGCCTCCACTGCCCTTAGAATATATTACAAGTGCCTTACATAACATGAAAGACTTCAAAATGTGTTTGGATAACTGCATTGAATGACTTAGGCCACACAGCTGGCAAACGGGACTAAGACTGAAATGTAAAGTCCTTGAACTCGATGCGCAGCACTCTCTTCATTCCTGGGCCCTCCCACACCATCATATTAGCAAAATCGAGAGAGATCACAAGAATATAAAATGTATGAACAGCCCAATTTTCCTAGTAATATCCGTTTTTGAGGTACCTTGTCACCTCTGTGAACTATAATTCAATGGTTTTATGGTTACCCAGAGTCACCGCTATCAAATGAAAAATCGTCACTGTGGGCAGCAGCACAGCTCTAGGTTCTCAATGAGATCTTGGAAGAAGTTCCTCACAGAACTGCTGCAAAGGAAAGAAAATAACTACCAGTTTCTGTGCAGCTACAAGTTTTGCCTATCTTGGACTCCTCAAGTTTTCCATTTCTAGCTAAAACATTTAAAACCCTTATTTGTGTAAGTTGGTGGGTAAGGATCACTTGTTTGAGTGTGTTTGGCATTTAGATTGTTTGAGTTATTTTCCTGCCCTAAATAAATTAAAGTGAAATTTTCAGTCCTCTGGCCTGTGATCCTTCATAGGCATACTATGGTAGGCCCCTTGTTTTGGTTTTCACTTCAGTGTTGTTACCAAGTCAGAATCCTCTCCTGACCTTTAATTATAAAGGAGGAAGAGAAGTGTGAAGAAATCTACAGGACACAACCAATTCTGTTTAGTCATCTCTGCAATACCCAGAAAGCTCTTTCAAACTTTTTCTAAGTACCACGTTATTCCATGAAACCCTTGGGCTTATTAACATGCTATCCGCTACCAGGGAATGTGCTTTAACCAAAGGACAAGTGACTGCAGACAGCAGGCTCAGCTGAAACTCTGCACCTGCTTCCCACAACTGGCTGGGATCCGTTTATCAGTTCTTTGACCTGAGACAGACAGAGATGGGAGCCTCCAGGTTCTGTGGAGGTGTGAAAGTATAGTTAGAATTTCAGCGGGAGCCAGACAAGGAACCCAGCCACTAAGGCATCTTTTATGAAAGCCTAGAGGTGTCTGCTACACCTGATGCTAATTTTCTCTCTCTAATGTAGATGGTGTCAAAGTCAGTTAATAACTGAGTGTTGAGTGAACACCTAATTATGTCAAGTTGGTGAAGTCCAGGTTCCCTGGGTGATAAGAGTTTCTGGTTTTTATTCCTCTTTATAACACCATTATGCTTTTCTCTCCTCACCTTATAGTGTGAATCTTTTAATCTGGTTTTGGAGTGTGTGTTTTTTTAAGATGCATTGAAGAAAATAGTTATTCCATGCTAAATGAAATACTGGCAATATTCTTTGAAGTTTTCAAAACTTAATTGTTTAAGAACTGAAAATTTGACATAGTGGGAAGTGAGAGCTCTGGAATATAAAAGATCCAGGTTCAAATCCCACCTTCCCCATTTGCTAACTGTGCAAATGACTCAATCCCTCTGAGCTTTCGTTTTTGGAGAAATGATTGTAAAAACAACTTGGAAAGTAAAGTTTGATTTCCTAAAGGCTAATTTCTAAACATTCTTGTCTTATTTATATTTTCATCCTTGATTATCTCAATCACACCTATGCCTTTAATGGCCATCTTGGTTGACGCCTTACAGATCTGTCTTTGACACAGGCCTCTCCTCTGATTTGCTGATATAGGAATCCCTCTGCCTAGCTGAAAACTTCACTTGAAAGCCACAAATGACACCCCAACTCAGCCTCTCCTCAGCCCAACGTGACCCTCTTCCAGGGTTCTCTCTCTCAGAGAATGGCTCCACTATCCGTGCCGTGCCACAGTGCAGAAACTTGGGCATTATTCCTCACTGCTTCATCTCCTCATTCCCAATATTAAATCCATCAACAACTTCTATCCAGTTTACCCCCTAATATGTACTGAATAAGTACCATTTTCTCCTTATCCTTGGATGCCTCACTGTTATAGACTATGGCCATTTCCCACCTTGGACATCCTCCCAAATAGTCTCCCTGTACTCACTGTTGCCACTTCTCTCCCAGCCATTTTCCTAACATCCAAAGTGATATTGACAAAAATTTAATTCTCTTACTGTCATCTACTTAAAACAGTTAAGTGACTCTTCAATGCTTTCATAATGGAGACCAAAACCTCTTCCAAGACCCACAAGTTCTTATCTCTGCTTATTTCTCCAGCTGCATTTCCCACTTTGCTCTCCATCCTTCTCTGACATCTAGTTCCATTAAACATTTTCTGTTTTTCAAATAGGCCCTATTTCTTCTTGCCATAGAGTTTTTACATACATAGCTCTTTTTGTCTTAGGCTCTCACCTCTACTGAATACAAACATACACCTTTAAATATTTATAATTAGTTTCTCCTCCTCTTGGATAACAGGAGTTCCAACATCATTTCCTCAAGGAAGCACCCAACCCAACTGAAAGCTGCTGTGTCCATTTAGCCGGTTCATCCTACTTGAGAGCATCTACCTGAGGGACAAGTGATGGCTGGAACCCAGACACACACTGCACTGGCCAACCCCCATAATCTGACACAGAATTGTATTTCCTAGGACACCTTTATCTAATTCTCTCAGTGGTGTGCTGTGAGCTCGTTGGCAGGTCTGCTCTATTTCCCCAGACTAGATCAAAGCTTTGTATTTCAAGATGCATTATAATACCACCTATTCTCATTCATACTTCCCACAATTGCAATTTTATACTTACTTGTATAAGATATACTTAATGTCTATCTCTCCTAGTAGACTGTAAACTCCCGGGGATTGTATTTGATTTGGTCACCATTTTATCCATTGCCCAACATAATCCTTGGCATTTAGATGTTCAATAAATAATTGTGGAATGAATGCCAATATTATACTGAGGATACATTTTGGTTTCTGAAAGCATGATGCCATTTCCTAAAACCTAGCAAGCATTCAATATATATTTGTTTGAAAATGAATTATATGACACTTAAATATTGTTACTCAACTAGGGTCCCAGCAGTATTAATTGGCCAGTGTGAGCAAACACCTCTGAGGTGAGCACCCAGTGTACCAGAGGCTCAGGGAATAGGTTTCTCTCGGTACAGAGGGCTATTAGATTTAATATATCCACTTGGGAGATGAGACTCCTGCCATTCTTCTCCAATATCATATTCAAGGTGATATACTGGGGAGAGCAGGCTTTAGGGGTTGTCTGCTTCCTCTTTACCTTTCAACAATGGCCAGGCAAAGCTAGGCATTTGGTTGGTGCCACTTAGAAAAATTAAACTAAGGGCAGAAGTCCAATTAGACCTCAATCACTGTCTCAGACAAAAATCGTTAGGATCATCGTCGCCTGCATGTATTGAGTACTCCTGTGACAGGCATTATGATAAGTGCTCTACATGCATTATTCATTGCGCCTAGAACAATCCTATGATGTATTAAGTTGAGCTACATAAAATTGCCAATATTCGACCTTTGTGACCTACCAAAACAGCAATTTTATATATGTTTCAACCTAGTAGATATCATTACTCCCATCCTAAAGAGGAGCAGTTGAGTTTCCAAGAGCTGGAATTAGAACTTGACAGTGGACAGCCCTGATGGGTCTCCTGAGGGGCAAGTCATGGGCAGGAACTAGAAGCCAATAATCATATCTCTGACAATAAAGAGCAAGTATTTTAAGCATTATAAATTTCCTGTATTTACCATTTCATTTCTCCCAACTGTGTCTTTGTGATAATTCATAGTGAAACTCTTTGCACTGAAATGGGCCGTGTGCATGTGTCTGTGGGAAGTCTGCACCCAGATTCCTGAACAGATCTGGGTGAGGAGTTCCAGGGGTGAGTGAGTGGCTTCAGTTGTCAGCATGCCCTACAGGAAGGAAGGAGAGAGGAGGTGAGGAGCTCCTGCCAGTGCCTGAAGTACAAAGATCTGGCCAGAATTACTGACAAGAACCAAAACCCACAGCAGCTGTAGACATGCCTTTCCTACAGTATCAGCACCCTGGGAACAAAGTCTGATTCAGGTATCTACCCTTGCGAGGTCTGAACATGATCACCAGAAACACAGAATTAAGAAGAATGTTACAGCTTACATGCTTCAATCATCTCTTTTTAAAGACAAGAAAGCCGATCAAACTGGCATTTCCTGAGTACCTGCTGTAAGCCAGGTTGTGTCCTAGTTCTGGTTCCCAAGGTGTGAACCAGAAAATTACAGCCCGGCCTGCCCTTCTGGGCTTTACAGATTAAGCTGAGAAAGTCACATTTGATTATGGGATGATAAGAGCTCAAAGCCCAGGATGTACCTATAATAGTGGATATTCAGGTGTGGACATTTCCTGAGGAAATTAATCAACCTGACACTTGAAGGATTTGATCAAACCAGGCAAGCAAAGAGCAAATAGTCGACCGCTGATCTAAGGAGTCCACTCAGGGTCACGTCATTAGCTCTACGATATTGGGCAACCTGCCCCATCAGTAAACAGGTTAATATTGTTTAGTTCATGGAATTGTGAGTATTAAATTGGCAGGCACATGTAAAATACTTATATCTGCTCAATGAGTGTCTGCCCCCACCATGTTCTGGTTCAGCACACTTTCTGCTACATGACTTTGTCTTTATTCCTAAGACACTGAGCTCCTCAGGGTCAATAATTTCAGACTGCTTTGATATATATTTAACTTGTTGCAATGTTGTTCTCAGGGACTGGGGAACATGATTTGAAAATTAAGGCCTTTCTCATTACTGGACCAAGAGCTTATTACTGGAGCCAGGGGCTGGATGCATTCTAATTTTCATCTCAAACTGTTGTCCATGTTTTACAATGATTCAAGATATTCATGGCCAACTTTAGGAAGTGGAAAAACTCATGTTATTGCAGGCATGTCAACTTTGCCATATCACTCTAAAATCGCCTAATGGTGAGCTCATTAGAGAGACACTGCTAAGGAATGTGCTAATATTATCATCAGTAAGTTTGTCATAATATGATAAGTATCAATCATGTTAATTTTAATATGATTTTTGTCATAATATTATCATCATAGCTAATAATCAATGTGTTTTCTAGGCACCAACCACTGTTCTAAGTTCATTTCAGGGATTGCCTAATTGAATACTCCAAATGATCTTCAGAGATAGGTACTACTTTTATCCCCAATACAGATAAGGAAATGAAGGCTCAGAAAGGAGAAACAGACACAGAAGCATATGAATAAACTGACAGTGCTGTAATGATGAGTACTGGATGCTGTGAGGGCGCCAAGGACACCGAGAAAGGGCATCAAACCTATCCTGGAGACACCAAAAAAGGCAACCCAGAGGATGTGTGTCACAGAGCTGAGTTTTAAAGACTCCCTGGGAATTATCCAGACAGAAAAGAAGAAGGAAAAGGGGCTTATCAGGCAGAGGAAGTAGCATGGCCACCAGCGTGAAACCTGATGTGACTAGAGAATAAGAGGTATTGACAGAATAGAATGAGCTAGTGTGAAAGATAGTGGAAGATGGGCACAGGGCATCATGCTGAAGGATGGGCAAGGACCAGAAGGTGAATAGCCCTGTCTGGTCTCCTGAGGAAACAAGACAGCACACTGCATGTGACAGAGGCCCTGTGGAGTTCATGGCAAAGGACTGACATGCTCAGATTGCAGAAGAGGTAGATCTCTGAGGGAGTAAAGAAATGGATGGGAGGCATGGAGATCACTTGGAAGTCCAGGAAAGAGATGAGGAGAGGCTCAGCACTGCTGGCAAGGATGGTGGAAAGGGAGGGATTAAAATATCTCTAGTAGGTACAAATCATCCAGATAGGGTAAATGATTGATAGGGGAAGAGGCTGGGTGGGGAAAAGGAGGAAGGCAGGATAGCTCTACAAGCTGAGAAGCAGAATAAGGAAAGGAAGGAGTGGCCTGATCCTAGAGAAGGTTGAGGCTACAAGTCCAGGTTAAGAGGACTGTGGACAAGCAGGTGGGATTGCCCAGCTGGCAGCTGGGATGGCAGCCTGAGGATCAAGTCTGAAATTAGGGCTGAAAAAGAAGGTGGATAAAGGGGTATCTGTATATGCTCAATGGCTTCAGTCACAGAACTAGGTGAGAGTCCCTGAGACAGTGAAAAGGGTGAGAAGAGAAAGGGAAGATAATAAATCCCTGGGGAACACAAATATTTGAAAAGCTATCAGGGAAGAATTTGCAACAGACAGTTTGAACTGTCAGAGGAATAAAAGGCAGAACAGTAGAGTTGATGTTTTGGAATCCAAGAGAAGGCACAGTTCCCAGTGCTACAAAATCAACAAAGGTACCAACTGAAACACAGGAGTTGAATGTCCATCGAGAGGTCACTGATGACCTGAGCAAGGCAGGCTTCTAATGGAATGGTGGGCATGAAAGCCAATGTGTTGAGAAGGATTGGATTGTGTCCTCAGGTGTGACTGGGGTGTTGTCAGGGATCCCTGTGACACCAGAAACCATATCCTATTACTCATCTTTCTCCACCTTCTGCTCTTACAATTTCTCATATTCTGATTTTCTTGTACCCCCAGCTCTGATCAGGATCTGAAGGCCTAGATTAACAAGATCCCAGTATTAAAAGCAAGATTGAGGGTGCTCTAATTTCAGTGTGGTATTGTGGGCCCAGGCCTCAAACATGTAAAATAGAGCATAATCTTTTTACTCCAACAGTGATTGGGGTGATTTAGGGAGAAGGTTGTCTCTACCACTACCCCTTTATTCAAGCCACCATTATTTCTCTCTGAACCAAAGCAGGAGACTCCTTGGCACTCTTTTCTATGGGGAGGTCGGGGGGAGGGAGGGTGCGTGGAATGTTTATTTCTATTTTTCTCTCAGCATTTTATTATTTTCTTTGCAGTGTTTCCCAAAGTAGGGTATGCGTACCCCCAGGGGTATGAGAAGAGTTTGGTGGGGGTACGTGTTGCACCAGAGTTTGGTGGGAATACGCACTGCACCGTGCTTAGCTGCACCTAATTCTACATTCTCATGAGTACGAGGGGTACTCAGCATTACAAAAATTATAGAAGGGGTACACGTATGTCAAAAGTTTGGGGAAACACTGTATTAAGGTATTACATATGTGTCTTCTCCTTGGCACTCTTGCCCCTTACATCTATATTCCTCTGAGAAGGAAATCAGAGAAGGTCTCCCCCACTCAAAGCCATTCAATGTCTTCCCATTTCACCTGGAATAAATCCTAGTCCTCCCCATTGCTTCAAAATGCTGAGAAATTTGGCCCCAGTCAAACTCTTTGATTTCATTTCCTATACCTCTCCTGCTTGCTACTTCACTTGTTCACACTGGCCTCCTTGCTGTTCCTCCAACACAGCAAGCATATTCCTGCCTCTGGAACTAGAGCTGGAATACGCTCCCTCTGGAGATTTACAAGGCTTTCTCCCCCACTTTATTCAGGACTCTGCTTAAAGTGTGTATATTTACACATACTTTCTCCTCCCACAAGAATGTAAGCTGTGCTATATATCTATCTCTCTGAATAGTATTGAGCATGTAATGCATAATTACTGACTGAATAAGGGAATGAATAGCTAAAAGCACTTATGAAAATATGTCCCAAAATCTGGAAGAAAATAAAATGAACCAAACAGAAAGGAAAACCAGATATCAATCCTCTCTCAAGTGTGCCCCAAACATTTCCCCTGTGCTAACAACTGTAATAGATACAAAGATGACATAAAATGGGTCTGGTCCTTGGCTTTAATTGGCAGGCACTTAAGTTGAGTAGACATATTCAATAATTAGTGGATGAGACATTTATAGAAACGTATGGAAGTAGTTAAATTAAAATCTTAATTAGTTGATAACTTTGTATTGCCTTGCCTTGAACCATGGCTGTTTCCTACCCTCATAAATGCCCCCTTCCTCCACTATTCTCCCTGACAGCACCAGTCACTGCAGCCCTAGCTTCACTCTCTGCTCACTTCCTCACTGAAGGAGCTTCCCATTTTGCTACTTGTCACTGGCCTCTCCTTTCCATCCTAACATCTGCCCCCTTCAGAGACGAAACTCAGGGATCTATCAGTAAGCAAAGGATGCAGGCCTGTTATTACACATCTGATACACCCGAGTTACAGACTAGTTAGAGACTTAAACCATCTGTTAAATATATTATGAGAATTACTTTGCCTATTATCTGCCCATTACTCAGAAATCACTTGTATGATTATTAATATTGCCTCATTGACTCTAATAAGATACCTAAGAGGAAGTGAGAAATATATTGACCCATTTTCTTGTGGATAGAGTGGTACAGAGAAGACTGGGCTTCTGAGGATCAAGCTATTAGAATAATAAGATCAAGTCTCCTGATATTTGGACTGTGTATCTCCTCTTAATGGTCACTATTGATTGCTGAATGGGATCTCAAGGTTCAGTGGGGTAGAAAAGTGAACAGAACCAATAACTTTAATTTCTTTTTCTTTTCTTTTTTTGCCCAGGGGGTTGAAATATTTTTTAACATTATAAAAGTTTCAGGTATGCAACATTATAATTTGACATTTGTTTATACTACATTGTGCTCACCACCAAATGTTTACTTTCCATCAACACTATGTAATTGACCCCCTTTATCCATTTCACCCTCTCCCCATCCTCTGATGTATGCTTTAATGAGTTTGTTTTTTAATAACTTTGATTTCTTGGCAAGGACTTTGCCTCAGTGGGCTTCCCCCCCCCCAAACAAATTCCTATAAACAGTCTCCCCAGATCATCCCACAAATTTGAAAAATAATATGTGTATGAGATACATTAACTCAAAGATGAAACCTGCAAAAGCAATAATCACACTAAACAGTTTGAAGAATTTTTTGTTAGACAAAAGTCAATATAGTAATGATTGACCTAATTTACAGCAGTCAGCCAGCCCTGTGATTACTCCCATGATAACAAATAAAAAAAAAGAAATCTGATACAATGTTTTGATATTTCTAAAAGTAGGAGGTTTAGGATGCTTTACCTATATTCTTTCCGGAATTCAGACTCATTTACTCAGCTGGTATGTATAAAACACAAATAAGCAGCACTAAAGTAAACAGGGTGAAAGAGAAGGGATATTGAGAAGGCATAATTTTCTTGTAACAGCATTTCTAACTGAAAGAAAGTGTCAAAGAGGGGGGAAAAAAAGATGTAAAAGAAGGCCTCAGTAAATTAGCTCATTCATCTCATAATTATTTCCTGAGCACCTACAACATCCCTAATACCGTGAAGCATAAGACAAAGGTGCTACCTTGAAAGATCTTAAAATTTACCAGAGAAGATAGAACACACACATTAAATCTAAGTAAAAACAAATGTAATATATTAGCTAACTGAGCAGTAAAGTAGTAGGTGTGATTTTCAAGAATTTGAGGAGGAAGAAGTCACTGTGGATTGGTGAAATCATAGAAAGCTTCAAGAAGGAGGTAAGAATTGATATAGATATCTGATAAAGCATAAAATTTAAACATGAGGAGAGGAAACTCATTCCTGACAATGGGAAAAATATAAGTTCTCTGATATGAGGGAGTGTAGGGATATGGGTTAGAAATGGTTGCTACTATAATAAAAACGCAACAATCTCAGTGGCAAACCAAAATTAGTTAATTTCTTGTTCTTATAGAGTCCAGTTCTGATATTGCCAGTGTGTCATTTAAGGACCCATGTCTTTTTAGATGTGGCTCTGTCTTCCTGTAGTCGGTGGCATCCCGGCCCTGAAGCTGGTGGCTGGTAAAGAGAACGAGCAGGTAGCAGTGACTGCGCGTGGAAAGTGGCCAGGGTCAGGCCTAGAGGTGATGTACTTCCTTTTTGGCCACATCCCTTTGGCTAGAATGCAGTCCCAGCACCACACCTCGCTAGAGGCAAGGGAGGCCTATAATGATATGTCCAGGAAGACGAGGAGGTGCTGTAGTAAGCACATAGCATATCTGAAAGAAAGAAAGTAAACCTATGTGGCTGGAGCAGAGAGCTGGAGAAATAGATGAAATAAAAGATGGAAAGTATAAGACATGAGACTGCTCGCTGGGAGCCTGAGTAATAAAAATAGGCACACATAAGAAGTTTAAAACCAAACTAAGAAAAAGATGTGCTCCATTCTCCTGAGAGTAATGCACAAAATAGATGGGAAGGGATTCATGATGCTCAGGGGCATGGTTGGGAAAGCTCTTGAGAGTAGATGGGGATAGAAAGCAGAGTCTCTAAGGATGGATTCAGAGGCAGGTGGTACATGAGTGCATAGCTCAGGTGAGACAGGTACAGATGTATAAAGAAAAGAAAGTAAACACTAGTACAGATGAGGTGCGAGGACAGAGTATGAGCAAGGGCAGAGAGATCATTATAGAGCTGCTGGAGGGAGATGGTAATCAGACAAACAGCGTTCATCAGTGAATGCCCTTGTGGCATCGGGAGCCAGAAAACAATTCTTCATTTACAGGCTTGCCTATAAACAGCACAGGACTTTCTGCATCCCTAACCCCACCACCAAATGCTGGCACTGCCCCCAAATAACTATTAAAATCCCCTCTTACTTCCAATGCCCCTATTGAGGCCACTGGCCAGAGAGTAAAGAGAAATAAGGTCGGAAAAGTGGTCAGGAAGTCTTCAATCCAGGATCCTGAGGTGAGGCTAAGGAGAGTAAGGCAGAGCACATAGGAAGTAGGAAGTTACTATCGGTTTTAAGTGGGGATGGTGCTGAAATCTGTGTTCAAATCTCATATCTCTAGGGTTGGTGTCCAAGGTGGTGGCATCACTAATTGGAAGCAGTGTTTCAAACTCAACTTGAGGCATAATTCACAAAAGTTTTGTACCAAAATCAAGTCGATTAATCCAAATGTCACATGGGGGCATTTAAATATTATACAATAAATATCTGAAAATTCAGAATGCTCCTAAATTAAGACCACTAAATCAGTCTCCTATCTCCTGAGGCTGGAATGGTATGTAGATGAAAGTAACTTCTCCTAATGAAAGAAATCAATCTGGAAAAAAAAAAAAAAAACAGAAAAGTTGAAGAACTTTGAAAATGCCTCCATTTCCTATCCACCCTGTCTTATTTTGTGACTGTTTCCACTATACATAGAACCACTGCAGTGACTCCAGACATGCCAGGCCCCTCAGGGCAGGTGATAACAAATCACTGGGCCTGATAACAAATCACTAGAAATGGTTCTCTATCAAATAACAGGACTGCTGGTTTGCCAAGCCACACTTTTGTACCCTTTTCCTATGCCCCTTGAATTGCCTTTCGAATAAGAGTGTTTAGCTGAAGAGCATGCTGAGTAAAATAGAGCTCAGCCATTGGCCAGGAATGCCTGCTACCCCACAGCCTGGTCTGGCCCTGAGAGCACTGATGTAGGACGATCAGGAAGATTGGTCATCTGCACTTGTAGACCTGAGAGGAAATATCACTCAAAAATGCCTCAGCTGCGAGAAAGACATCTCAAAATGGATGTTTGAAAATAAACATGATGAGACCCAGAGACAGAGCACTTAGAGGGTTTTAAAGACAAGAGACAGGTTCACACACACACACACACACACACACACACACACACACACAAAGCAATTCTAAGGGAATCTCTCTCATAAAGGGAAGCAAGGCAATGACCTTTCCAAACTGCCCACTTCTTTTAAAATCCACTGGCAGTTTTTCATGACATTCCCGAGATCACAATATCCTGTAGACAAACAAGCATCCCCTTTTGGAAATTCAGACACCCCCACAACAGCTCTGATGTAATTATTGGGACATCAAAGTAAATTACTTCACTAGATTATGTTCCTCATTCCTTCTCAGGGAAATGCTCACCCTGGAGGGAATGGGATTATGATTGAGGAAGAGAAGAGATGGATGATTTCGACACCCATGACAATATGAGGTCTGGGCATTAGGAAGTTTTCCTCCTTAGGAGAAGGAGGAGGAGGGGTTAGGAGAAGGATGTAACGGAAGGGGAGCTGTTCATCCTTGTGTGTATCTCACTACCTCTGGAAGCCAATTAAAGGGAATTAAATTTTGCTGTAAGACAAGGGAGAACTACCATTCTCTCCACTCACAAATATTATGAAATGCTTACTTGGTTTCAGGCAGTGCCACTTCTGAGTACCCAATATTGAGTAACACAAACAGAACTCCTGCTATCACTTGAAAGCAGAAGAAGAGATGCCATCAAATAGGAAAATCTGCTGTTTCTACAGCGAGTAGGAGACATTTGGGAGAAGCCAGTGGGAGTCAGAGAGTGAGCTTGTGAAAATGAAGCAAGGTCTATAGGTATAGGTAGTGGAGGTGAGGAGGCTAAGGTCAGATGGTCATGACCTTCTCAGTAGGTAGGAAGTATTTGCTGAGAGTAGTTTGAGAAGGAACAGAACAAAGGTAGGAAATACTGAAATTGTATTCTTGATATTGATAAACATAGTAGTTTGCCTGTTTATCACCCACTAGATCAGTGGTTTTCAACCATAAAATTGTTTTCATTGCTACTTCATAACTGTAATGTTGCTACTGTTAATGAATCATAATGTAAATATCTGTGTTTTCCCGTGGTCTTAGGCTCTACAGCAGCGGTTCTCAACCTGTGAGTCATGAAAATAATTTTATGGTTGGGGTCACCACAACATGAGGAACTGTATTCAACGGTCGTGGCATTAGAAAGGTTGAGAACCACTGCACTAGATGCAGTCTGGTTTCAATGTGTGTGTGTGTGTGTTTAATAATTTCAAGAACTTTTATTGACACCAACATTCAAAGAGGATATCAAGGGTGAAATTCTGTTTCAGCAAAACCAATTGAACAATTCCAAATATATGAAAACATTTAAAATTTAATCTTGATAAAGGCGATACTTTCCCCTCTCCCCATTTTATCTGCTATACTTCATTGCACCAAATAAATAGGGAAGACTTTGTTTAATCATCTACACACACACACACACACACAGAAAGAAAAAGGTGAATTTAATTTTTACAAATGCCAAATGTCAGCAATTACATCAAATCAGAGTGTGATTATAGGCTTACTGTGGTATAACTAAGGCCTCCAACTGCGGTCCAGAGCCCAGTGTGAATACCCACCACCTCAAGGCTCTCATCTCAAGCCTGATGCTAGAAGGGAAGGTACAAGGCCATCACCTATGGCAAATGACAGGATGCCATCCTTTAAGAGAAACAGATGTGGGCATTCATAAGGGCTAACTGCCAGTTATGTCAGCAGTAGTCTGGCTTGATCAGCCTGAGAAAGGTTACTTTCCTGGTTCTTGTTTCTGAGTTGGGCCCAAAGGGGTAAGCTGTTAGTGGAACAGATGTTATAGAAGCTTCCATGTGAAACAGGTCAGAAGTATACTTTTTTAAAAAATCCACTTGCCAGGACCTAGGATATGCTGCTGTTGTTTTGTTTAAGGGAGAAGTGGGGGGGAGGGAGAGAGGGAGAGGGAGAGAGGGAGAGGGAGAGGGAGAGGGAGAGGGAGAGAGGGAGAGGGAGAGGGAGAGGAGGGAGAGGGAGAGGGAGGGGGAGAGGGAGAGGGAGGGGGAGAGGGAGAGGGAGAGGGAGAGGGAGAGGGAGAGGGAGAGGGAGAGGGAGAGGGAGAGGAGAGGGAGAGGAGAGGAGAGGAGAGAGAGGAGAGGGAGAGGGAGAGGGAGAGGGAGAGAGATACAAGAGAGAAACATCAATCAGTTGCCTCCAGTATGTGCCAGACTGGGGATCTAACCCGAAATCTTTTGATGGAAATCTTCAACCACCTGAGCCCATGGACCAGGGCTAAGGTATACTAATTTTAGAACTGAAATTTAACTCGGTGCTACCCAGCATATTTAATATCAGACTCTTAGGTTTTTGGATATTAAACCTAGAAATTAGCAGTCTGTTCTTTTGTGCCAATTTAAAAGCTTTAACCATATTTAAAACTATTCATATGTATATGGCCAAGAAGAGTCTTTATACCTTTAATCGAAGAGTCCTTGATTTTACTTACAAATAGGATAGTAAGAGAGCAGCAGATTTGTGGGAGAGGGAAGTACTGCCCAGTCTCACTTGAGTGGACCACCTGCTGCCGCAGGAGTGGACACAGTCCTTGCTTGCACCTCTAGGGACAGCAGCAGTTGGGGATGGCAGTGGAGGGCTCTGACATTCTTATTTACAATCCCATTTACACCATTCTCCTCCAAGCTAACAGGATCCAGTTGTATACTTCAATCTGATCAAACTAAACACCAACTAAAAGAGATGGCAAAGGAAGTTGTCTGTCTCTCCTCTGCAGTAGTGCAACAGAGAACTCCGCAGTTCTTTCGAAAGCCTTCTTACCAAAAAGTTATTATGTACAACCTAATAGCTCAGGCTTGTTTACAAAGATAAGAGCAAGTGTCTCAAGAGGCAGGCCTCTGGCATTCTGAGTGATGGTTTCAATGTGTTGATATGCAAACATTTGATAAAATGCTGGTAGTCAACCTGATATTTTCACCTGCCCAAGCCTTCCATGATACTACAACAACCTGCTACATGGTTCAAGCAGCCTGTGTACTTCCTAACCTTGTACGAGCTCATCTAGGAATCTCTTTGGAATCAATGAATCTGTCTTTAGTATCAACAAATTATTAATGAACACCCGAGAAACTACACAATAAAGCTCAATAGCAGTTTCACTAGGAAATTCAGACCTGCTCACTCCATTCCACCTGTATCATTGCCTTGCTGTAAGGAGAATTTGAGTTCAGGGAGTTTTCACTAACTGTTTCCTCTGAAAATCTTTCCAGAGAGAAATACAATTTACTCTCTCACCTCCTCTTCCATCAAGTTTTGCCTAAATGTTGCCATCTTAGCAAGACCAACACTGAAACTCCTTTTTAGAACTGCAACCCTACAACATTCCCATACTCCTTGTATTCTATTTTTCCACAGCATTTTCCACCTTCAACATGGTATGTAATTTACATTTTAAATAATATATCTCTCTTCATTCCCTGCCAAGGATGGAAGCTCTCTGAGTGTGTACAGTTGACCATTGAACACCAAGAAGTTGCACTGTGTGGGTCCACTTATGCACAGATTTTTTTTCAATAAATATATATAGTACTTTAATTGTATTTTATCTTCCTTATGATTTTCTAATTTTTTCTTTAGCTTATTTTATTGTAAGAATATAACATACAAAATATGTGTTAACCAACTGTTTATGTTATTGGTAAGGCTCCCAGTCAACAGTAGGGTTTTAGTAGTTGATTTTGGGGGGAGTCAAAAGTTATATTACATATAATAGATTTTTTACTGCATGGGAATCAGCATCCCTAAGCTCTGCATTATTCAAATGTCAACTGTATATGATTATTCTTTCTTTTTCTTTTTACTACTCTATTCTGGAACCTAGAACAGTGCCTGATGTGAAATAAAACATTTATGAACGAATGAATGATACTTTTGACTCATTTTATCTCTGAAAATAAGAGTCTTAATAAAGCAGCTTCTTGTAGGGTTTCCAACCTCTGAGATCTTTAATAATTGGTTCTAGAGTAAGATTATAAGCAACATAATCAAGAAATATCTGATGTTGTTTATTGAGAACTCTCATCAAAACAACCAAAGACAACCTGTGGGGAGGAGAATGGAGAGAAGAAAAATGGAGAGGTGAGGGAGAGAAGGTGAGAGAGAAATGAAAAGACAAAACCACTGAGGAGTCTGTGTGCAATGAGAAAAGACAGTGTGTGATTAAAAATAAGGGAAGACTCAGCATGTGAGGTTTTGGCAAATGGCTGTCCGACTATTTCCTGCCCTTCAAGCCACTGGGAATAGTGGAGTTACAGGATGTGCCATAGCCGCTGGGAGCCACTTGGAGCCCATGGGAGGCAGTGTCTGTGTTCTTGTAGCTGTGTTCAGTTGAACTGGGAAAGATCAAGTAGACTGATTACCCACTTAGCCAATGTTCACAGGAGTTTCCTCTGAGAATTATAAATCACTCTGGACTGTATATTGACAGAGACAAAACGCTTCTTTGAAGTGAATGTTAGGATGCTTAAGAGTTGCTTTTATTAGGTCTTGTATTCAAGACCTTGAATTTTAGTGTGTGTGTTTCCCAAATAGGAGCAAACTTCAAAATCATGTCAAGAGAAATGTGTTATACAAATATTAGCTTTACATGTGTATAAAGTAAGATCAACTTGTACTTTCCTGGGGACTTTTAAAACTCCCTCAGCCCTCACTGCTTCCAGCAAAACATAAATTGGAAAGTCTACAGTTGTTTTACTCCATACTCCCGTCCTGTATCTCCACCCAAAAATAACTCTTAGAGTTTATGTAGAGCTTTCTTCCCACTTTTAATTACAGTATACTTTAAAGCCTGGGGCTGCAGGTGAGTATTAGCAAGTTTGCATGATCAGTACTCTGTCTGGTTGACACCACACGGATGCTTGAAGCCGAGTATGACTCTCCACCTGACTTTGGAGGGCTATGTAGAATAAGCTTTATACAGTGTTAGAAGTGGGTTTGGAGGAAACCTAAAAGGCCATTAACTTGATCTAAACAAGCTTCCAAAGAACACGGAATCCATGAAAGAGAAAAATAAAAGAACAAAAGGATGGTTGAAATACTGAGGAAGAAATCACTAAGAAATTGTTACAAAAATAATAACATGAAGCAATATGAAAAAATAGCAAATAAAGTTTCAAAACATATAATAGAGAACTGAAAGAATAAATATGGTACAATATATAGTAATATACTGTATATGAGGCCCCTAGAATAATAAGAAATGCAAAAAAAATCACTGTTAATAACTCATTCTTGAATTGCCCCCTCCCTTAAAAATCAACCCACCCCCCCTCACCCCCCCACCCCCCCGTGAGGCCAGTGCTCCATACTGGGAATCACTGGTCTAGGAGATTATCTCAGTCACCTAGAGGCAGTCCCTGTTTTATCCCCATTTTGAATGTAATACAGCCTTATAAATGGTAACCATTTTATCCAATAAAGACTTTAAAATATTCAGCTGTTAGTCTCCACCTGATTAAAGTTTACCCTACATAAATACAAAAAGAAAATACATAATATCAATCATTGTTAACTAAAAACTAGAGAAACCTCACAGGAAGTACCAGAGAAGCCTCTGTAACAATTAGAATGAATAGCATTTATTTAGTATTATGGGCCACAAAACATTTTATGAGGTATATCTATTTCTACATATACAACAGGATAGTTAAGGAAAATTGATCATAAGGTTAAGCTAGAAGGAAACAATAAAAATAAGAACAGAAAATAAAATATAAACAATAGGAAACAGTGACAAGCCCAAAAGTTAGTGTTGGAAAAGACCAGCAGAACTGGTAAAACCCTGGGTGTGTTCATCAAGAAAAAACAAATGAAACACATGGAAAAGTGCTCATATCATTAGTCCTCAATGTAAGCAATTTAAATCATCATGAAATGAAAGCATACAATTACCAGAGTTGTTAAAAATTTTAAAAGATAGCCACACTCAATGTTGGTAACCCAAAAATTTTTTTTTGTTGTTGTTGTTTTTTAATTAGGCGAATGTGTGAGCATGAATGAATGAAGGAAATAGGCTGATGCCTGAGGCTAATTGCTAATCTGTTCCCTGTATCTGGGAGGGCAAGAGTCAGAAGTTAGAATGGGGTTAATAGATACCTGGAAACCAATGCTCACCCCCACCTCCCACCCTTCAGGCATTCTGATGCTGCCTGAAATTCTACAATTTCCAGTTCCTTCCTTCAGGGTAAATTTTAGCCTCAGCCAACTCACATTAAATCTCAAATCCCACTGGCGGGCCCCCTCTGCAGTCTGAGCAGCCTGTGGGGATGATTGCATCAGACGCACCCTCCTCTGGGGGAGGCCAGTGCTGGGAAAGAGGTTTCCAGGCAGCCTCCTGAGCTGGAGGACTTATCGTTTCCCCAGCTCAAGCGCAGGGACAACCCCAAACTCTTACACATTGTGAAGGGCATACAGGATGGTACAACCTCCTAGGGAAAAGGTCTGGCACCTGGTTGATTATAACAGTAAACATACATCTATCATATAAACAGAAATTTTGTTCTTTGTCCTAGAAAGAACAAAAATCAAACAAAGCACAGAAGAATCAAAACATATGTCAAAAAAAGAATTTTATAAGATGATTCATAGTTTTGTCCATAAAACTGATTTTCCTCTTTCTTTTGCTTATCTTATTGATAACAGAAGTCGAGAACAACTCTAGTAGGCTGCCCAATTACCTCACCCCTAGAAACACCATGATCCTAAGCCATCACCAAGCACAGAGATGGCTCCTTGGAGCCTCTGTGGAGAGCTTCTTAGTCTGACTGACTGTACCTGAGAGCTGGAGTTGCTGACACCTGCCATGTCCTAATGCTCAGGACACTCTACTGACCAAACAGCTGAGGGCAAGGGGCAGTAGGCACCTGCTCTGTATTTCCATCATAGTGTATGATAAGCCCAACTGCTAGCACTTTGGTAGCTGAGTTGGGGACCTCATTCACTATGTAGACTTTCCCTGAATAACCAGGTATTCTGTATAGTACTCATACCTGACCTCAGCAGCACTTTATTTTCCTGAATCCAGACTTCCTATATTGCAGTCTTTTCCTGGGTGTGGCCCCACTTCACACTCAGGTTCAGATGTACTGGCTGCCTCCAAGTCCAGAGACTTTCTGCAGTCCTGTTGTGTCAACAGCCTTTCTTCTTTGTTGCTTACTCCACCACGATAGTTACGTATTGCCTTTCTCCAATGCGCTAAATTACATAATATTCATCTTCTTTTATTCATGTAGAATTTTATTTCTATTCACCAACCATCTCCTCCTTAAATACGTTTGTTCTTTTACTATTTTTTAATTTACTTATTGTAATTTTTGACTTTTAGGAGTGTTGGATCTATAAAATTTAATAAATTATCTTCTCTACATCTATTGACTTCTCTTCCATAATTTTCAAATATATTAGCACACTGAGAAGCATTTTTGCATTTTAATATTTATCTTTTTGGCTAAGAAGGATATGCTTATTTAACCAAATTATTAAGTTTTCTTTTATATAGCTATTTTTATCTATAACTTTTAACTAATTCCTTTTAGAAACCACTTGGTCTTTTTTGTAGCATCTTGCTTCTGTATTTTATTTCCTTTTCTTTCATTTTTTAAATCATTTTAGACATACCAATCAGATTGTTCAATAACCTGAAATGCTTAACAACACAACTCCCTGATGCTTGTTGTATCTGCTGACTCTTGCATATGGTGACCTGTTTCCCTGTATCACATAATTTGAATTTTTATTTAATCCTCAATAGACTTTTATCTGTGAAAATACAGTGCAGCCAATGTTGATGATTTCTTCCTCAAGACTGCTTTTATATTTGATTATGCCAGTCATATCTAGAAAGTCACCAGCATGAGACAGAATTTTACTTTAATTTCTTAATTTGGTCTTTCAGGAGAAGAACCTGGTGTAAATCTATGCCTGTGATTTAAAGGCCTATGCTTAAAATAAATCAGAAAATACTTTTTTCCACCCAGAGGCTGGGCTGAGACATACAGATGTCCCTGTCACCTCTCTGTGATCCTAGGGAGATTGCTTTTATAATGTGCACTTTCACTGAGATTATAGCATTTTAAGGCTTCCTACTTTATACGTGTACTTGTGTGTTGGGAGATGGAATGCTGTTAGCCCCAGCTATTTGCCTTTTTTAGGTCCAAATCTTTATCTCTCATACCTGCATGAAAAATAAGAGTTAAAAAATGGACTAACTGGAATTTACGCACCATCCCATCCTAAAGAACTACCGTATGAAACTGGACAAAATATATGAGGCAACTGCTGATAGGCACAAACAACAGGCAGAGCAGAACTGTGAGAGAAGAGAAATGCTAGAATTCAGCTTGTGTTCTCAACTGCCATGTTGGATGAACATGGTGCAGGGAGCTAGAATCAAAGCAGAACAAATGTCTTATCTCTGAGGAGGCTGCAATCAGAGTTTATGGCAGCTGAGGTAGCTGGAATTTGTGGGTCCGGTTATATCCAAGGAACCAACTGCACACATATTAGGGCCCCAAGATCTGAAGGAAGGTCACCTGCAGTTTCCAGTTGAGAGCTGAAGAGAATTTCATGAAGCCTATCAAAGAATGGCTGCTACAGGAAAAACCTGTTTAATAGAGGAACCAAAGGTGGCACAGTATTGGGAGATAAAGTTCCAGCCAGGCCCAGCCAGGGTAGAAATACCTCACTGAGCACCTCTATTTATCTGTACCTCAACGAAATGTACACTTAAGAAGCCAGGACCAAGCCCTTAGCAGAAGTCACAATATTTTCTGTAAATAATCAGATAATAAATATTTTAGGAATTGTAGGCCACATGTCACCTTCGTTAACTCTCTCTTCTTCCTCCTCTTCTCCTTTTACTCCTCCTTCACTTTCTCCTTAACCACTTCCTTCTTTTATCGTTTAAACATAGAAAAACAATTTTTAGCTTGTGGGCCATACATAGGGAGTTTGTAGGTCAGGGTAAGTCCAGGAGCCAAAGTTTGCAGATGCCTGGCCTGGACTAAAGGCCATGCCCCAGAATCAAGTTCACTTCCTACTCATGCAGAGCCAGCAGTTCAGACAGAGCTGAGAGTGTGGGATTTCCACATGTCTTTCTTGAGTGTATGCACAGCCCTGGGCATGCATAGTTCTAAGATAAGTTAGAGTTTTCTTATTAGCCCAACATCTCATTCCCCAATCGTTCCTCCCCAAGGTTTTTATGCTATATTGTTTGCCTTAACTGTTATCCATTGGTGCTGGCAACAACTAGGACCTTTGGCTACCACAATTTTTAAAAAGTGGCCCCAGGGCCGAAACCGGTTTGGCTCAATGGATAGAGCGTCTGTCTGTGGACTGAAAGGTCCTGGATTCAATTCTGGTCAAAGTCATGTACCTTGGTTGCGGGCATATCCCCAGTAGGGGGTGTGCAAGAGGCAGGTGATCGATGATTCTTTCTCATGTTTCTAACTCTCTATCCCTCTCTCTTCCTCTCTATAAAAAATCAATAAAATATATTTTAAAAAAAAGTGGTCCCTGGGTACCTGCTATACAGCACAGGGATAGTATAAGATAAAGGCAAGCCTTTAAGCTGGTCTGCCATGAAGGCACCAAGCAAGTCAAGCCATTAAATATTTTTGCTAATGAAGTCCATTCTGCTCCCTCTGGTTCCAGAGCAGAATACAAACTGTTATTTTAAAATCCACACTGAGCTAAAATCTGGGAGATGAGTCCAGGGTAAGTTAAAATGCCACAAAGCTCACTGAACTTGCTGAAATTATCTGTTTTCTTGAGTAAATATTCCCGCATTGTTACAAGCTTTCCATCAATTTCTAGAGTTCCTAAAATGTTGATTCAGACAGTTTCTGAAAGTTTTTTCATTGATTTATTTTGGAGGAATAGAGGTTTGGATATCTTTACTCCACCATTTTCCTCTTTATTCAAAAATTTTAAAGACATATTGGTCCCTAATTTCCACCAAGATAAAATAACAGGGACCAGATTTACCATCTCACCTGAAATAACAAAGCCTTGGGAAATACATGAAACAACAGTTTCCAAGACATCAGATATGAATCAATGAGTAAAAAAGATCCCTGATAAAATGAAAACAAATGAGGTTAACCCTTTTAATGCTTGAGCCAATTGCCTAAAGAGAGTTTTCTGGCTGTGGGATATAAAGGAAGAATCTTTTGGTCTTCCTGAGTTAATTAAACAGATCTTGGCATATGAGGAAGCAAAGACAGTGGAGAAGAAGAAAGAGAGGAAAAGGGAGATATATTGAGTTGCAAGCTAACTTTTCTTAGGGGAGAGTGTTCAGAAGTAGTGGCATACCAATAACAATAAGCATATATTGTGCCCATATCTTGTTTTCTAAATAATGAACTATTATCCTTACTATGAACAAAAGAACCTTTGGAGAAATGAAGATTTCAGGGCTAGGGCAAAGAAAGCACAAACAAAGCCTGAAGTATCTCATTATGCCAGAAATTTTAAAAAATGCTCAAATAAATATGAAGACATGCCAAAAGGTCACAGGAGCAGATAAAGTGATTCTCCATTGGTCAAACCTGATCACAAAAGAAATGCTCTACAGCCCCAAGCTATGCACCTTGAAGCAGAGCGGTTGGAGAGCATTTTATGAGGAGGAGAACACAAATAAGACAAGCAGAAACCAACCAATTATGATGATCATATTTCTATGGCTCTTAATAGGTTTTTAAAATTCTGAAACAATTTTAGTATCAAAATAAATAATTTTAATAATGTATTATAAGCTATTAATAAAATTTAAAAATCCATGAATGTACCATCATAAAAATACATAAATAGAGAGCAAAGAAAGTTTTTTCATGTGTAGAATCCAACTAATAAATATAAAAAGACTGATGGAGTTAGAAAATCATTAGATGCTAAAACTAGTAGGTAAAAGTTTGATGATAGCTATATATTCATATAGTTTTAAAATATCTCATCAAATACTAATTATAAAGAAGAAATTTTTTAAGTAGAGAAACTTCAAAAACACCATTTTATCTAAGTCATCAAAGCTAACATAGCCAATTTGGGAGCAAACTGGCATTATGTGACTCCTAATAAGATTCACTGAGGAGAATAAACTATCACTTCAATAGGATTCTTGCCAAAAATGCATAGCCTGAATCTAATCATAAGGAAACATCAGACAAATAAAAATTGACGAAGATTTTAAAAAGCAGATGACTTAATGTCTTCAATAATTTCAAGGTCAAGAAGCACAAAGAAAGGCTGAAAAACTGTTCAAAATTAAACACTAAAGATATGTGACAACTAAATTTAATGCAGGATTCTGCATTTGATTCTGGTCAGGGAACAATCAATTGCTATTCAGGACATTATTGGAACAATTGATAAAAAGGATAACATGACAGTATCATATTAATATGAAATTTCCTGGCTATAACTCTATCTGGTTATGTAAAAGAATGTTCTTGTTCTTAGTATATGTACAAACATATTTAAGTATAAAGTAGTATGATGTTTTGATCTTGATTTCAAAAATTTCTCCAGAGAGGAAGAGGTGGGGGGAGAGATAAGAACACAAGCAAATGGTTAAAGTATAAACACTTAGTGGAGATGAATAAAAGATATATGAAGATACATTATCAAATTCTTGAAATTCCATGCATTTGAAATTACATCAAAATATACTTCCATTTGAGCCAATATGGAGCAATAGGGACTGCATTCACCCTCTCACTTGAATGTGTGAGATGAAAACTACAATGTGTGAGATGAAAAGTAGACTGGATGAGATTAAAAGCAGATTAGATTTTACAGAAGAAAAGATTAGTAAACTAGACACAGTAATAGAAACTAATAAAAGGCAAACTCAGGGGGAAAATAAACAGCTTTAGTTAACTTCAACCATCTAAATTTATATCCAACTAAAGTTACTGAAGAAAAGGTGATACATATTACAGGAAAAAAATATTTAAAGAAATAGACAAAATTTTTCCATTTTGATAAGAACTACAATCAATCGCAAGATTGAAAAACATAAAGAAAACTATATAGCCCTAGCCAGTTTGGTTCAGTGGATAGAGCATTAGCCTGTGGACTGAAGGGTCCTGGGATTGATTCTGGTCAAGAGCACATGCCTGGGTTGTAGACTTGATCCTCAGTGGGAGCCATATAGGAGGCAGCCAATCGATGACTTTCTCTCATCATTGATGTTTCTATCTCTCTCTTACTCTCCCTTCCTCTATGAAATTAATCAATCAATCAATCAATCAATCTATTACTACATAAAGGCACACTGTACTGAAATTATTTAAAACTAATCATAAAGAGGAAATCTGAAAATATTCAGAAGAAAAAAGAAATATAGACAAGAATGACAACAGACTTCTTGTCAGAAACAATACAGAAAAGAACAGTAGTGCAACATCTTTAAAAACACTGAAAGAAAAACTGTCAGCAAAGAATTCTATACCCAGTATAAGTATCTGTGAAACTCAAGGCAAAATAAAGACTTAAAAAATCTGAAAGACTTCATTGCAAGCAGACCTGAACTACAGGAATGGTTAAATGATAGCTCTTTGGTCAGAAAGAAAATACTACATGGAAATGAGCATATATACAAAGGAAGAAAATCTCTGGAAATGGTAAACACATGGATAAGCATAAAATATTTTTTCATAAATCTCCTAAAAGATAATGAACTATTTAATAGGAAAAAAAACAAGAGCAGTGTGTTGTGAAATTTATAACATAACATAGAACTAAAATGTATGACAATCAAAGCATAAAAATGGGAGGCAATATAATATTGTAAGGATTCCTCTACTATATGACAAATGAAACAATATTACTTGATGGCAGAATATTATTTTAAATGCATACTATAATATAAGCCTTAAAGCAGCTACTATAAAGGAAAAGATTTAGAACTAATAAACCAAAAAAGGGAGATACAAATGAGATATCAATATTACTAAATTAATCTAAAAGGCATAAAAAAGAAAAGAAAAAAAAGAACAAATGTCAACATAACATATTTAAACCCATTAAATATATATAGTCTAAATACCATAATTATCAAATTGGTTAAATAAGACCTAATTATATGTTGTCTATAAGAACAACAGGTTAAATATGATATAAATAAGTCAAAGATATAAGGATATCAAATGTATACCATAATAACACAAATCAAATTATATCAAATTTAAAAATCATTAAATATGTCAATATGCAGGAAATGTGACATTAATCTAGAAACAAAACAGTCAATAGAAACAGAGGCTGGAATTCATTACAAAGACTTTAAAACAACTGTTAACATTGTGTTTAATGACATTAAGAAAAAGACGGAACTAATGTGTGAACCAACGAAGAAACTACAGCACAGAAATAAAAACTAAAATAACAACCAAATACAAAATCCAGCTAGTATACTGGAATAGTATACTATTTAAAATAGAAATTTTTAAAAATTCACTGGGTGGGTTGCTTCTGCCATATAATTTACAAAATTAAAATTGAATTCACAAAAAGATAAAATTGAATCCAAAAGTTACAAATCCCTCATAAGAGACTTGCAGTCTTATAGATAATACCAAACACCTCTAAGAATATGGAGCAACTGGCATTCTCCTACATTATTGCTGATAGAAGTTTGAAATTGTCAACCACTTGAGAGAAATGTCTGGAAGTTCCCTACAAACTTATACATGCACCTACTCTATGTCCAATAACTCTAGCTATAGTCAAAGTAAATGAAAACATACACCAACAAAAATACTTGTACAGGAATGTTTATATAGCAGTTTATTGTTAATAAAATTTAGAAGAAATTGAAATGTCCATAGGCAAAATAATAAATGAATGTTCAATAATTTATCTATATAATAGAATACTACCCATTAATTAAAAAATTAACTACTGAAACTCACAACGTAGGTAAATATTAAAAGACTAGTGGCCTGGTGCACAAAATTCATGCATGGGGTGGGCAGGGTTCTCTCAGCTCAGTCTGCACCCTCTCCAATCAGGGACTCTTGGGGGATGTCCCACAGGGATCAGGCCTAAACCGTTGGTTGGACATCCTTCTCCCAATTTAGGACCGCTGGCTTCTAACTGCTCATCTGCCTGCCTGATGGCTCCTAACTGCCTCTGCCTGCCTGATTACCCCTAACTGCCTTCCTTTGCTGGCCTGATCTTTCCAACTGCCCTCCCCTGCTGGCCTGATCTTGCCCACAACTTCCCTCCCCTGCTGGCCTGATCTTGCCCACAACTTCCCTCCCCTACTGGCCTGATCACTCCTAACTGCCTCTGCCTTGGCCCCAACCACGGTGGCTTTGTCTGGAAGGGAGTCAGAAGATGGCCAGTCAATCAGTCTAATTAGCGTATTACTCTTTTATTAGTATAGATTGCCTTGTGAAAAAGAATCCAGACAGAAAATAGAGTCCTTAGTATATGACTACATTTATCTGATATTTAAGAACAGACAAGACTAAGCTATGGTGACATAAATCAGATCTCTAATTGCCACTTGGATATAGTAATTGACTAAAACTGGCAGGGGAGAATTTTCTGGGAGATGAAAATATTCTATGTCTTTATCATAGTGATATATATATATATATATATATATATATATATATATGCTAAAATTCAGTAAGATGAACACTTAAAATTTCTAAATTTCACTTTATGTAATTTTGCTTCCTAAAAAGAGAATAAAACTGTAACTAGAAAAATTTTACAAAGAAAATAATCCTTAAAAATTAATATTTCTTTGGATCAAATGTTCATCCTAATATTTGTATAAAGATGAATCATCTGAAAATCTATCATATACTTTGAATGAAATAATAAAATCAGTCATGGAAGGAAAAAGATCCCTATAGAATTGAAATAGCGCTGTACTGACAACCCATCCATCTAAAGGCAGCTATACCATCAGATAACACGAAAGAACAGTGTCTTTCAATATACCTTCCCTCACCTGGTCAGCTTGGCTCAGTGGTTGAGTGTCAATTCATGAACCAGGAGGTCACCATTCAATTTGTGATCAGGGCCCATGCTTGGGTTGTGGCTGGATCCCCAGTGATGAAGGGTGTGCAGAAGGCAGCCAGCAGTGGTTTTACTCATCATTGATGTTTTTATATCCCTCTCCTTCTCTCTCCTTCCCTGAAATAAATAAAAACCATATTTTAAAAAATATCCTTTCCCTCTTCTATTTCTGCTTCTGCCTCCTAGTTGTTACTGTGCAGATATTTGCAATGCAGACTAACAGGCCATGTGACTGTATCTGTATAATTCATCAAACGCCTAGTCCTGCTACACCAGAGAGTAGTTTTGCTTTGTCTTGCCTTCTTTTAAGTCTTTGATTCTAGATGAGAAATAAATATTTTCTGAATTGCCTGGAAGACTTTCTCTCATTACTATGATACTGGTGATCCACAGAGATTCCTGCTTCACACAGTAAATTTCTTCAGCTAAATACTAAGTTAATGCTGTTATGTGTGATAAAACTTAGTCTTATTTCACTTTATTGGTATATTTAACTCTTTAATGCCTATATACATGGTTTATACTTGGGCCTAATGTATATCACCATCTTGGTATAAAACACAGAAACAGTAGCAATTAAAAAGAGTAAGAATCATACTGTTTTTCTCTGATTTCATGGACAGAGACAGTGAACCCAACTTTCAATTGATGAAGCAAAAAAAATTGGTACCCCCATTATTTATTCAGTATCAATATGTTTTTAAGTTTCCCTTAAGTATTAAATAAATATACTATTAAGACATTTCCACCTAACATTGTTTTCACCCTATAATTTGCATGGATTTAAAATCAAGCAATTATGTTGTCAACCTTTGAATATAGCGCTTATCACTGTATGCCTACAAATTCTATATGTCACAGCTCACATGTCCCACACTTGGGAGGTGGTCACACAATCAGGGAAGAGAACACTGGTGTGAGACCTTGAACCTGTAAAGTACGTGAGTGGCTATTTGTAATGACATACAATCTAGGAATAACCCAAACATTAAAAAAGAAAAAATGAGAATAAGCCTTAATGAATAAAAGTAGAAAGATAGGAAGAAAATCTAGACAGCTTTTATGGACAGGAAAGAATGAAAGAGGAACCTCCCCAGAAACTTTCCCACAGGTCCAGGCACAAAACCAGAAATAAGCTAATGTCAGTGCATAAGGCAGAAAAGGTCTTTAAAAAAAAAAAGCAACATCACTAATGGACTTTCAAAAGGAGCTAAAAATACTTGGGGTTACTGACTTATGGAAAAGTAAGTTGACATGCAGATTAAATGTCCTTCCTCTATTCAGGAAGGGAGAAATGAGTGAGCAGCATGGTTTTTTGTATTATTTTTCTGAACAAAATGAGAGGAAATATCACTCATAAGCACTTTACCATCTGTAGGATAGTAAATCCCACTGAGTAAAATGTTCTCCTGAAGAAGAAAGGAAGTTTTAAGTTAATTTTACCTCAAATAAAATACAAAATTTAATTCCTAGGGAAATTTTAGAAATTCTAATAATATTCCCATTTACTTCTTCATTCTACAAGTCAAAGTCAAAGGTTACTTTTAAAAAATATGCCATATCCACTTCACACAGTTCTGACTTACGTACATTAGTCACCATCTATGGCAGGGATGGGGAAAGGCCTGCCTAAGGACCATATAAGGTTTGAGAAATCATTTGGCCCTGCCAAGGCAATTGCAGGCAGGACTTGAAATTCAATAAATCTAGGAGATTTTTCATGGCAAAATAAATTTATATTAAGTTTGTTACACTAAACAAATGATGTTATAAATATCCAAATGGCCCTTGGCAGAAAAAAGGTTCCCCATCCCTAACTATGTTAATAAACTATGTTCTCTCTGACATAGAGAGAGGAGGCCTTTTTTTCAAACCCAGTGTATTCAGCATTATTTCAGAATGGTTAATATTCTATATCTTGGCAACTAAAGGGAAAAAGTATATTCTACATAAAATGAGTTGTTAAAAGTGGATGATTATTTATACTTATAGAATTCATAAATTTTCTTAGTCACTAAGTCTTCTACCTCCCACAAACGTAAGCATCTTCTCTTTGTGAACATTGTCTATATTCATATTTACTTGATCCAAACCCCAGTAGTTTTGCTCTTCTTCTCCATCTCCATGTAACATCTGACACAGGTAAAATCAATGATGCTCCTGATTCTCCATTAACAGAACAAACAACATTGAGAGCAGATTCACCGATAAACACCAGTGCACTTCTCTTTCTCTTTCAACCTTGTCTACCTACCCACCACATTCCAAAATCTACCCATCTTCCCAAAATCCAAGTCTGTTTCTGTCACTATTCTGTTTAAAACCTTTAGAGTCTCTTAATATCTTCAAGATAAATTCAATCTTCATACTTTCACAGGACATTCATGACTGCTTCTTGCCCTCCTTTGTAGCTTCATCTGTTGATTCTCCTCAGAGTCACCCAGCTCCCACGCTTCATGATGAATGTCCTATTCCTTGCAGACATCATGCATCATGTATCTTAACACCTTTCCTGTGTGATGCCTCTGTATGGAGCACTAACCTCAGCCTCACCTCTAACACCCCAGCCAGGCTGATGTCTCCTTTGCTTCAAGACTGCTGAATCATCTCTTTTCCTTCAGTTTTCTAATGCTCTCTCTCCAACATGCCTCACCCACTCCTTTTCCCCCTCTTCTCTTTGCTCCAAACATGAAGTTTATGTTCATGAAAGTTTATCCTTCTCCTCTATACTTTTACAGCACTTCATGCATACCTTTCTGTAGCAGTCTCACACCATACTGGCATCTTTTTTTCTCACTTCTCCTCCTCTGCTAGACCTCCTTAAGCCAGGCCTATTTTTATACAAACAGCACCTAACAGTGTAGTTCATCTGTAGATGTTCAATAAATGCAAGTTAAATGAAATCATACATATATATATTTATACACACACACACACACACACACACACACACACACACACACACATATATATATATATATATATATATATATATATATGAAAGAAAATGGAAGGAAGGCAGAAAAGAAGTGATATGAATTGAATGTTTAATTTCTCAAAATGCATACACGGAAGTCTCAACTCCCAAAATGATGGCATTTGCAAATGGGGCCTTCGGAAGATAACCAGAAGTGATAAGAGAGCTTGCTCACTCTCTCTACAAGGCCAAGAAAGCACACAGCAAGAAGGCAGCTGTCTACAAGTCAGGAAGAGATTCTCACCAGGAACCAAATCCGCCTTCCCCTTGTAAGAACTGTAAGAAAATAAATGTCAGTGGTTAAGTCACCAACAGATGTTATTTTGTTTTAGTAGCCAAAGTTGGCTAAGTAGGAAGGAAGGAATAAACAAATGAATGAATAAACCAAAAAAGGAAGTAGGTGAAGTAGTGGACATACCCATGTACACTTTGTAACCAGTGGCTCAGGACTGCAGATGACCAACCGCGTGTAGACATTCAGTCTGCAGTTCTCTTTGCAGGGGTAATTGGCTGCCTGGAGAGTCATACTTGTTGACCTTGCACTCATTAGACCCCAGGATATATTTAGAACATGGACAAAAGGGAAATGAGAGCCACTAATTTGGTAATTGTAAGGATAAAGGCCACAAAGTTCCCTCCCATCCTTTAGTACTTGCAAATGTTAACCTCTCCTTTAGGAGACATATGTGGAGGTATTAGAGACATATGTGGAGTCTACAGTATTCATGAAATCCTGACTATTCATACTAAGGAAAACTCTTCAACACTGAATTAATAAATAAAAGGAAATACCATAGTGCTATTACAGCTTCCATACTCAGCTTCCCATTTTGCCTTCCCCTGCTCCACAAAAATTCCACTCATTCTACCTCTACTGAAGAGATGTTTCTGAAACTATCATTCTTAAACATTTTCAGTGGATATTCAACTCATGCTGCATAAAGTGGCCTTTACCAGCCTAGCCAAAAAGAATAACACCAAGTTCTTGCTCTCCTCTCACGTTTGTATGTGCTTTCCTTTTACCTAGCACACCTCTCCCAACCACCTATTCCCTAGTCATTCTCCAGGCCTTAGATCATTTTGCCCACAAAGCTTTGTATGACCTCCCAAAGCTAGACTCTCACATTTTTCCTCTATTTTCCTCTATAAAATTATAATCACATGTAATTTATTTGCTCCCTCTATTTTCCTCTAGAAAATTGTAATCACATGTAATTTATTTGCTCATTTCCCTTATAGACAAGAAGTTCCTGTATGGCAGGAACTAGCTGTATTATCTCTTTTAGCACATGACTGGCAAATAGCAATGCTCATTAAATACTTTTTGTTAAGTGAGTGAATTAATAGTAAGGTTCTTGAACTTGTGAATAGTCATAAGTTTCATGACAACTCTATATTTTCACGTTATTTTATGGTTGACTGAGCTCATTCATACCTCATTATCTAATTGACCTCACAAAAATTCAGTGGAGCAGGGCAAGTTCTAACCAAACACTGGGGAGTGTCCCTACCATACAATAGCCATGTCATTTCTCTTCCATAGTAAAGTCCTCGTTTTCCTCTGAAGTTAACTCCTCCCAAGTAACTAGAACTAATCCTGATTGGTTTGAGGTCATTGTGTTGGCGATGTCAGCCGTTTCCGTAGAAAACAAGGTCTGAGCAAAGGCTTACATGACAATATGTTATTGAGAGTGAAGGAAGAAGGAAGTGAGACAAGGAAAAATGAGAAGTAACTAAAAATTAATGCTTATCCAGGTTGGCCACCATTTCTAAAGAGATATAAGGGGACCAAGCCACTTGAAATGTCTCTGGACTAGCTATAAGAAAACCTGTGCTTCTGAATAGGTCACCATAGGGGGGAACGGAGAGGCAATTGATCTACAAATTTCTCCCCATTCTCTGTCTTCCATTGGTAAGAGTTTGGCCCAAGGAGGAATAACTGCTGGTAAGGTGCCTCAACTAAGTATAGAAGTGATAGGAGGGGCCAGAGACTTAACAAAGTATGTGGTTTGCTTGGAACTGGCCCAGGGTGCTGCAGCAGCTGCTGCAAATATCCAAGGGCCCAAGAGATGAGAGAATAAGAGGTTGACATGAGATAAGGCAGATACAGTGGGACCTCCAAGGACTGGCTTAATGGTTGATATTTAGGAAATCTTCTGGGAAAGGGGACATGGTAAGGCAAAAATCTTTAGAAACATTCTTAGAAACACTAGGAAAAATATATTGTATATTGCATTTCATTGATTGGAAAACTTGGGATGCATTGACAATAAATAACTTGTTGTAATCAAATTGGGGGTATTTCTTTCATTACAGCATATAAAATAAAGGTATATCTTAGAGTCAATGACATCTTAGGATCTGTGAAACACAATAGGCCCTGTGTTTGCCTGCATACATTGATGTGTGATTATGTGATGCTAGTAGCCATAGCAGCCCCCTTTCAACCATGAGAGGAGCTAACTAACAATCTGAGAATAGCAGAGCAGAAATATGAAAAGAACCTGGGTCTTTTCAATGAGGTCTTCTCCCCATCTGACATTTTAAGAAAGAAACTTGAGAATAGAGGATTTATGTGATTTTTCCAGAGCCAAATGGATGATCAAACAATGAAACTGAGACTTTAAACCATGTCCTTGGTTTTCTTTCCCAGATAACTATAGCATAATATTCAACGCATTTCACAATTGGCCTGTTTTGTTTTTTTTAATATTTTTTTATTGATTTTGTACAGAGAGGAAGGGAGAGAGATAGAGAATTAGAAACATCGATGAGAGAGTCATCAGTCAGCTACCTCTTGCACACCCCCTACTGGGGATATGCCCGCAACCAAGGTACATGTCCTTGACAGGAATCGAACCTGGGACCCTTCAGTCCCCAAGCCGACTCTCTATCCATTGAGCCAAACCAGTTTCCGCTCACAATTGGCCTGTTGATAATCCTATCTGCTAATCTCTTCCCACGTCTTTCCTAGTCTCTAGTTGTCTAAAATTTGGGGTTTCTTAAAAGCAGTCTATTTTCTCATGCTTCTGTAAATTCTGACATTTTAGAAAAGTTGGCCAAAAAATAGTGAAGAAACTTGCCCATTAAAGATTTATTACAGAGAAAGTGCAGAGAGATCTGGGGATTTATCTCCAGCCTTCTTTTAAATGAAAATTTGATATATTTAAGGTATATACACTCCAGCCTTTTAAGATTTTAAGTACAATATATGAAGAGCAACGCCACTTTTTTTTTTTTTTTAATACCTCAGTGCCAATATCAAAACCAGAGCACCAGGCTACACATAGATGTGATATTCAAACAATACAACAACCCACACATCACATACCCACTCATCAGAAGAGGATCAGCAGGGCAAGTTTGATAGTGTATGCCAGCTAAACACCAGTCCTCAACCTGCATATAGTTGGCCAATCCCAAAGGTCACAGCTACCTGATAACTCTTCCTCAAATAACTTTGAGATGGTTCCGTTGGCTGGCTTTGGCTCATATTACTTTTATTTGCAAGCATTTCTGCTCCAGTAAATCACTAAATGTCAGTGGCAGTTTAAAAAATCAGAAAACAATGTCTCTATAATAATCCAGGCCCTGATTGTTTTGAGATAGGGGAAATGATTTATGTCCAATTTTGCCAATATGGCCAAGCATCAAAATAAAAATCCAAACAATCCAAAGAAATCTACTGATGGCACAACTTAATGACTTAGTAAATCACTGTCCAAGAGAAAGGATTAAAAGAAAAAGAAAAAAAAAAAAACCTAGTAAAAACTCTCCATAGAGGCAAAGCAGCTGGTTCTGCATGTGGGCACTTCCAGCATTTGCCCATGTGCAGTTGGCTGTGAATAATCTGGGTGCCATTTCACATCTTCACCAGAGTATCCTGCATGGTTTGAGGTTGCCAAGTGATAGAAATACCTTACAACAGCAAAAGAAATGACAATATCCCCAATGTGCTAATCAACCCCCATCAAGGCAGCAATCAATGTCTTTCTTCTCTTTATACCCAGCATCATGTGAAACCCCATCAAGCAACTCTCCTTGATGAAAAGAGGAAAATGCATATATTTAGGGATCCCCTTTCAATAAATAGCTCAGGATAGAAATTAAGCCAATGACTTTTTGTCTGAATACTCTAAGCAGGCGTCTTCAAACTACAGCCCGCGGGCCACATGCGGCCCGCAGAGGAGTCTGATCCGGCCCGCCAGGTTTTTTGGGCAGTGAGCGCAGCCGAGGTGTTACAGTAGGAATTAGCAGTTCATATAGTCCGGCCCTCCAGCTCTCTGAGGGACTGTGATCTGGCCCCCACTTTAAAAAGTTTGAGGATGCCTGTAAGGAAACCTAACAGAGAACCCAGAGTATTCAACAATGTTCTCTGTTCCTGTTATCTCTCTCCCTTAATTGGGGATGTGGAGTTGGGATGTGGCAGAGGCACTCCTTCATCTTACAATTCTCCCAGGTCTCCAATGGCACAGAACTAAGTTTACGGATGTGTGCCAGAGTACTACAAGCCACCTGCTGGAAGGCTCATGAAATCTGCTCTTCTTAGGAGATAAACTGCAGGTGTCTAGTTCATTATGTCCTAAACAGAACTGAAGGGGGGTGGGGGGGAAGAGTGAGTCTATGATAGTGATTGTAAGTGCACTCAGGGTCCTTTGCTGTGTGGGAGCTGCCAAGTGAAGAAATATATTAGTCTTGCCTTTCTACTCACCTCTTCATGAAGCGATCACTTAAATGGGTTCTCAGAGTTCAGGGAATTGGAAGACCAGCAATAATAAGAGAAATGCCTTGAATTTCCTTGCAAGGTCCTTGAAGGGCTTCACACACATTATTACCCGCCCTTCCAGGTCCCAGCACTTTCACCCCCAAAAAAGATGTTAGCCGCATGGGGGAGAAAACCTTCCCTTATGAGCAAGAAAGAGCAAGAGCAGAGGATTTGGGACTCCCCAGGTGTGGTTCCTGCAACTTCCGGAGTCCAGGATTCTGAAATTCCACTGCATCAGTGAATATTTTGGTATTTTAATGTACACAACTCCTTTTAGGAAAATGAAAGAGAGATGGCAGTGCTGACCCCCCCGATTCCCTCTCTGAATGGAAACATCTGGAAGTCAACCTAAATGTCACCTCCTCTTCTCCCATCCCTGCTCCCCACAGCATGGTGTGTGTGTGTGTGTGTGCGCGCACGCGCCCACACACACACACACCCCTGGGTAGCTCTGATCTATTTTTGAGCTTCAACCTCATCTGCCATTCACATGAGGCTCTGCATTAATTATGACACTTCAGTGAAAATGAACCTTCTGATAACCTCAGCTTTGAGAATGGAAGGAGGATAAAGGCTATACCAATTATAGGCCGTTAGCCCTAATTAATGCCCACATTCTGCACTTGGTATTCTAGACACAATCATCCCACTACTGGACGGAAGAACTCAATTCACTCTGTGGCGCAGGGACCAGCAATATTAAGGTCATCACTTGCTCGTCCCCAGGGAACATGATCTTTCAGGCAAAGAAGCAATTTAAACCAGGAGGAACATATAATTCTGTGTTTCTCTTTGGAAACTGTCTTTTTCTTTCTTTTTTTTTTTTTCTTTGACATTCTTCTGGCTTTTAGGAGACAGAGAGTGCTTCCCTTTAGAAACCAAACATCCTTTTCCTTCTTTGGTTCTGGACCTCAAGTCAATATATATGTTTATATTTGGTTATTTGACATTAGATATTAATTAAAACTCTAATAGGATCTGCAAAAATATAAAAGACATAAAATCTGGTTTCTCTCAGGAATATATTGCAAGCAAAAGCCCCGCTAAATCAGAATGTCTTTTCTGGGTAAGGAATACTCCTATACTGCTTTCTGAAGAACTTCAGCAATTAATGCCCCAAGAAGTAAATTCAAATGAAGAGTGAGGCTGCTGTACAGCCCCTAACCTGAGTCCCATTTAAAGCATGGAGGTGCTCAAACTCACAGCACTCTACCACTCTGCCTCTCTTCTCACTTTCTTCTTCCCATCCACAGGCCCATTCCACCCCTCCATTCAATGCAGCTCCACAGGCGGTCACCAAGGCCAGGAGCAGATACCAGCGAGCCCTAATCCAGGTTCCTTCATTCCACTGATCGTTTGGAATCCACTGTCATTTCATGTCTCCATGTCACTGTGAACCACAGAAACTGAAAACTCCTCAAAGGCAGGATTTTTCTATAATCATCTCTAGATCCTCAGAGTCAGGTTCAGAACCTCACACTCATGGGATCAACAAATGATATAGGAATTATTCAATGAATGAATAAATTTGATAAAGTAAATTTAGCAGGCTAAGTGACTTCAGCTTCAAATGCATCCTCCCAGGGCACCTGTAGATAATGCCCAGGCCTTTCCCGTACTAGAGAGATTTTTCTCAAATGACCCTCCTTGAAATAGCCTCATCCCCCCACTCGCTCGGTACTCATAAGTTACCTACCAGCACTTAATGTCCTTAGCAGTTATCCTGCCTATTAGCCTATTAACATGCTTGATCATTGCCTGTTAAAAAATGAGTTATAAAAGAGCACAGGTTTGTGTGGTTTGCCTCCGTATCCTTGGCACTTAGTATAATGTTTAGTATAATGCAAAATACCGGCATCTGATGAATGAATGAATGAATGGAGAATCACATCTGTAACTAATGTGTAAGAATATCAGATTTATGAGGAGAGTTAATTAATATTTGTGATAGGGAAGATAGGGTCCTGCTAAGAGTAGTAGATTCAAAGATAAGTAAGACACTGTCTTGAACTTCAAAGAGTTTGCAGTACTGTAGGGGCCAAAATAATGTGTGTGCACACACACATATACACACTTCAATTTTAAGAGATCTTATAATCATGCACATTAAAATACTATAGCAGTCACTGGGAAATATTAAATGGTCTGAATCTTAAGGGACTTATTTCCTAGAAAAGAGATGGATAGTATACATGAAAAATAACTAATAGTTAATGATGGTTGTACAGCCATGTGAATCATAACCCCGTAGACCACAGAAGGAAATGGTTATCATCACCCGCTAATGCTTCTTTCTTCCTCCCCTCTCACTCCTCCCTGGTAAGGGGCAGACTTGGCCTATACCCAGGAAGGTGTTCCTGGTGACAGCTCTGTAAGTAAGTATCAGTGTGCAGGTGTTCTCAGGAGTGGGGAGTAATGCATATCATTATTCAAGAAAGGCTTTTTTTTAACCTTTATATTCTTCAAGCACTTAACACATTCCCAGATCGCAATAAATTATAATTAGTAATAACAACATTGTTATTTTGGGTTTTATTATTAGAGGCATTAATTTTTAATGTTTATTGTACTCGGATATGTGTGGAAGACTTGAAATGTATTTAATAACGATAATTTCCACCTTCTGAGCTCTAGTGATAGTCTGCTGGGATGTAACCAAGGCACACCACATTTAATGCTCTGAGCGGAAGGCAGCAAGGGAAAATCGGACATTGAGGGGGAAACTGTAAGCTGAGAAAGCATGTCGGCTCTGTAGGATCTGAAGCCCATCAGGGTACACTCTGTGGTCTACAAGGTCTCCCTCTGACCCAGCCTGGCAGGGAAGACCCTAAGAAACCCCCAAGATGAACAGGCTCAGAAAGACTCATTCTGTGTTTGGAATTGCACATTCATAAAGGAAGCTGAGGAAGTAGGAGATAAAAAAAGAAAAGAGTCCCACACCATCCCTCCCCTGCAGGCCTTCTTGCTGCTGTAAAGGCTGGTGATTCCTATTGGTTCCAGGCTGACAGATCACCCCTCCCTCCTCTGCTTCCTTCCCTGGGCCAGACTAGGCTATATAGAGAGGCTTTCCCTTGTCCATATAGAAGGTGTTGGTAAGGGTGAGGGGTCTGTGTCCAGGTTCTACCCTGACTTCCTGTGTGCTACTGGATAGCAGCTCCCTCCACTAAAATTAGGCCTCTGCCCACAAGTCAATGAAGACCCCATATCTCAAATGACAGTAGTTCACCTATGCATAAGCTGCAGTTTCATTTTCACTAATGAGATTGGGATGCACTAAAATCGGATGTCAGCCTGGGTACGTGGCTAAAACCTGCTATTCTGTTTGAGTGGTGGCCACTGAAAGACTAACTAACCAAAGGCCCACTTCAGCATCATGACTGGGACCGCTGAACCTATGTGTAATCGATGATTCTATAATCCCATGGATCACTAGCTTTTCTATTCAAGGTAATGCCATCAGTTAAACAAAACAAAAAACAAGCCAAGTCATTTGAACTTATTAATATCTGCATACTTTCAGATGTAGGAGAGTATTGTACATGGACCTTGGAGTGAAAATTCTTGCTATGTGCTTTGTGTGTGGAAATTCTACCAGTCTGATAAAATCTAAATATACATTTATTAGAAGCCCAGTGCACAAAATTCGTGCAGGTGCGGTCCCTAGGCCTGGCCGCAATCAAACTGCAAGCAACTGGCATGGAAGGGCAGGTCCAAACTGACCTCTGGGTTCTGGAAAGCACCTGAGCACCCGGACCCCAACTCACCCCCCCTTCCGCCTGAGTCACAGCACCTGAGTCATAGCACCCTATTCCCTACGCAGACATGCAGTGAGCATGGCCCATCCCCGTGGGCCAGGGTGCAGTGTGGGCCTCTGAGACAGCCAGTTGTGCCAGCTGTCCTCAAAGACCGGCCCCTTTGCAAATCCATGGGAAACCTGATCGGCCCCTTTGGTCCCAGCAGCTGAGGCCTGGCTCATCCAGAAGATGCCATGCGGGTGCAGGGCAGGCTTCTTGTGGGCGCCCAGCACCTGAGTGTGAAGGCTTCCCTGGTGAGTGAGCCCTGTTGTCTTGGAGGAGGATGGCAGGGGAAGTGAGAGCAAGCTTGGTGGACACCCTGTATTCTCACCACATCTCCATCCCGATCACCAGTGCCCCCACATAGCCACGTAGCGGTGAGAGCCACCCCCTGGTGGTCAGTGCACGCCATAGCGCAGTCGAACTCCCAGTCTCTGGGTCAAACTCCCCATGAAGGGGACAATTTGCATATAAGGCTTTTATTATATAGGATTACCACAAGGGTAAAATGCTTCAAAAATTAATGGTGATTGTGAAAGCTGTTAATTTTAAGAACAAAATCAATTATTTAAAACTTTCTAATTGCTAAATAAATGGGAGAATAGGAAAATTAATGGGCAGTTAATACGAGGGTATTTTCCAGACAGCTTTAGGAAGAACAATGCACCCTTTTGCAACCACAAATGTTCATTGAAATGTAAATCATCCAAGGCAGAGTAATAAAGATAAAATATTTGTAATCTTGGTTAAAAAAATAAATAAATAAATCTGCCCTAGCCAGTTTGGCTCAGTGGATAGAGCGCCGGACTGCGGATTGAAGGGTCCCAGGTTTGATTCCAGTCAAGGACATGTAGTATCTCAGTTGCAGGCTCCTCCCTAGCCGGGGCTCTTGGAAGAGAGAACCAATCGATGTGTTTCTTTCACATCGATATTTCTATCTTCCCCCCTCTCTTCCAGTCTCTCTCTCTCTCTCTCAAAAAAAAAAAAAAAAAAAAAAAAAAAAAAAAAAAAGAATCTGTATTTATAATGCTAAACAAAATAATATTGAAGAAATGAACTGGCTGTTAGTAACTTTCTTCTGGGTCATGCTCCCGACTCCTCCACTACCTAAGAGAGTGTAAGCCTGTCAGATGTAGGGCCTGAGCTCTCCCAGCCCAGCCAGCAGCTCCCAGAGCTGACACAGTGTTGCTTCTGCACCCTGTCAAACTTAAAACATGGCTCCTAAAACTTCCCATGATAAAATGTTTGGAATAACTAAATGTTTAAAATTTGTTATTTAGACTTGTAATCCAGAAGTTCGTTCTTGAATGGTAGTGTTTGGCTTTAGCCAAATGTTGACAAGTACATGACTATTCAACACTAGGCCACAATGTGTAGTTTATGCATTTCTTGGGCTTCCCTACCTAATTTCCACCTCTGCAAGAAGTAACAGTGTCCCAAAGAAGTCTAAATATTGAGAGACTAACCGATGATTAAATGAACTTCCCAGGTTGGGTTCACTACTCTGCTTTTCTCCCTCAATGATTAGTTTCTACTATTTTCAGTTGTATGGGTAATCTGCCCCCCAGTTCTGTACACCCAACCTATGTTTATGGTTTTCCAATACAGGAGGCCACAGCCAGTGATATTGAAAGCACAATGCATAGCTTCTTTCTCCCCAGGCTTCTGTGCAGAGGCTCGAGGCCTCACCCCATGTCCTACCCCATTCAGATGTCCAGGTTTCGCCTCACTGTTCTCTCCATCTCCCTCTTGCTGGTCTCCCACACACACAATAAATAGGCATGTCCTTGTGGGGAAACCTGAAGAAAAGATCCACAGCCTGTATTTGCCTCGGTCGTGACATGCTTTCCATTTTTACTGACTTCTTGGAGAGCTTAGTGTCTTCCTTTCATTGAGTCAACATCAAAAGAAAAGCAAATTCTCCTGCATCCCGAGTCCACACAAGAGCAGAAAGAAGACCCGTGGGCTCCCTCAGACGGTGCTGCTCAGACACACTCATGTGACCCAACCCACCGTGCCACCTATCATGCTACCCAGTTAGACATGTTACAACTTGCCACTGCATAGCCTAGCCTATGCCACCTCGAGCAGTAAACATGCCAGCGTAATTAATGTCTTAACAACTTATTACAATCCTCAGATAATTAATCACAAAAGCTAAACATGCTGTCTCACCCTCCTAATGTGCTAATGCTCTAATTATTATGCCTCAATTAAGAGGAAGTCAGTGCTCCTTGCTTAGAAGTACATGCTTAATAAGGGCATCTGTGTGGCTCAAGCAAACAGTATTACGGGGCAGGGAGAGGAGGAGGCCTTTACTGGAAGTTTTATAGGCAGCTTTCAACAAGAAACTCACAGCCCCCTTTTCCTGAATTTCATCTTTGGATGAACGCAGTGTTCTAAGAATCTACCAACCCTTCGACTATCTCCGGATGGGGAAACTGTTCCAGGAGAAGGTGTGAGTCTGTGCTGGCATGCTGTGTGTGTTCTGGGGGATTGTGAGCTAGAGAATAGTCACTCCCTTTTTAAGCGTTTATGAGTGACTGGCTACCTCCTGGAAAGCACATTAGTCAGTGTGTCTTTAATAGTGGTTTCCTGTGTATGAAACATATTTTCAACTTATTTTAAATGGACTATACATTGCATCCATAACACACATCACTGAAACAAAGTTTCCCAAAAGTAAAACAATTATTCCTAAAGGCATTTTGGTATTTTATAGTCAATTTTATTCCATTTTTGAAATGCAGGTTGCAATCCACTAAATTGATCTCATAACCCACTAATATATCTTAGTCCCAGGGTGAACAACATTGGGTTGGAAGCTGAATAGCCCACAAGGAGGTTCCTCTGTTTTCTAAGTCCTTCAACTGACTGACTGAGAATAAGATCTGGCTTCTTAGTCCTAGGTTCCTTGATCCACTAATCAATAAATACATCCTGAGAAGTCACATGTCCTTCACCTCCTAGAGCTTCATCCATCTGTCTCCTTATCTGACTATTTAGAATCAGTGGCAGGTCAAGAATGACCAGTCTTGAAGCCTAAATACACACATGTGCAAGTGCACAAACACACACACACACACACACACACACACACACACACACACAGAGAGAGAGAGAGAGTTTTCAAGATAGTAAATAGTAACTTTAAAAAGGTTTGGGACCCAAAGTTTTGGGGAACACTTTTAAGGCAAGTAGAACTTTTGAACTACTGTATTCTGAGCATTGAAACCAAAATCACTCTAGCCCTTGCTTGGACCCATTTTCTTCTACTTTTATATTTTTCTGTTCTTTTACCACTGCTGGAAAGGTCCTTGAATGCTTGTGGATCACACCAGAGCACTCTGGTAGGAAGGCCACTCCATTTGTGACCAGTCCCTGGATTTATCACTGCACTTCCATCCCTGTGGTTGTAACAAGCCTTCTAGGTAAGGAAAGATAAGATTCCAAATCCTATATTATTTCATAATAAGAAGACCAGTACTGTTCCTTTGTGCTTGATGCTATTTCTTGAACTTTGGGAGATGCTGAGAAGTACCAGGCTCAGTTTCAGCCCGTTAAGAGTTTACAGACTTCTTAGCTAAAGGACACGGAATGGTAGAAGCATTCAAGAAGAAAAGCTCTCTGTAGTGGCAGAAACTGGAATGGCAACAGGCATGAATGAGGGGATGGATAAGGAGATGGAGTTGTTAATACATTCTTACTATAAGTATTTTTAAAATGCAATGTGTTTTGGAGAATTCCAAATGTGTTCTGGAGAATTCAGGAAGAAGCAGGAGGTTTTCTGGCTCCTCAGTGTTTGACTCTTCCAGATTGCAATGGATCATTCTTTTCTTCTATCAGCCTCCACTCTCTAGTAGGTCAAGTACAAGAAAACTATTCACTATCAGCCATCAAAGAAGGCAGGACACTCTTCTGGTGAAGGGCACAGAATCGGGGGTCAGATGGATCAGGATTGGAGTCCCTGACCTTCCATTGCTATATGAACTTGGTTAAGTTATTTAACTGCCCCAAGTCTTTGGATGATGATGTTGATGATGATGATGGCATCATCGTCTTTGGTTATCCTCGCTCATGGCTTTAAACACCACCCATATGTTACTGATGCTACAATTCATGCTTCTATCACAAACCTTATCCCTATACTCCATATGAGTCCATTTCCTATTCCACATCTATACTTGGATACAGCACTAGAATATAACACTGAACATACCTAGAATGAAGCTCAGAATATTCTCCCCCCCCCCACCTCTCTGTTCCTCCCATCTCTTTCTGATCTCATTAACTGCCATCTTCATTTTTCTAATTGATAACCTTGCCTTTACAGCACCAGCCCCTACCAGTGAACTGACAGCTTCCCATCCTTTCACCATGTGATGACCTCAGATCATTAAAATATGTTTTCTCTTCTTAATCTTCAAGGATCTGCAGGCCTCTTGCTTCATCTGCTGAAGCCCAGAGCAGTTTTACATCACTGTGCTTCCTGGCAGATCCCTACAGCCAAACAACTGCTTGCCACATGTTCCTCACTCTCCAGGCCAATAATTTCCACTCCTCCTGCTGCTGCTTGTCCCGAGAAGGGGAGGAAGGAGGCTTAAGACTAGGTTCCCATTCAGCTGTACGGTTCATATCAAAATAGAATATGCTTGATCCTTTCCTAGGGACACAAGATCTACAAAACAAGGTTCTGATATACTGTAATATAAAACATTAGGAAAACTATCAAAAAGATTTTTAAAAATTAAGCAATCCATTCCCTTAGGGCCAGTGAGTCTTACACCTGTTTTATGTAGGAGAGATACATTTTTTTTTTGAGGACATAAAAAATTGAACTGTCCAGCACTTTGCCCATGTGACTGTTTTGGCCAATGAAAAGTACACAAAAGAGATATAAGGCCAGTCCTGGCCCTTAAAAATATCATGCCAATATCTTCTATCCTTTGCTTCTCTTTCCATTGAAACCATTAAGTGCCAGTGGTTATAACTAAGTGATGGAGAATCCCAGATCCCTAAGTCACACCCTGAAGGGAAGCCACCTAACCCCTGTCAGAATATGAAATATGAATAAATGTTTCTTATTTTAAGCCACAGATATTCCAGAGTTTGTTACTTTAACGTAGTGCAGCCTATCCTGGTTAATATACCCTGGGGAAAAGATATCAAATTGAAGTCAAATTGAAGTCAAATTATTCTTTACATTAATAGTAACTGCTATTGAGGACTTTTTCTATGCCACACACTGTGCTCAGCAATATATATATATATATATATATATATATATATATATATATACACACACACACACACACACACACACACACATGAAAGCACTAAAACATAAATACAAATATATGTGTATTTTTTATAACAACACTGGCATTTTACAAAGGGAAATTGAGTCTCATGGAGAAGTTTACAAAAAGATTCTCCAAGGTCAAGTGATTAGGGATGAATGTTTTCTGATGCCACAATTCATGACATTTCAATGATTTTTATAATGTCTATCTCATGGTAAAGCTGCCCTCTTCCCATTTTTGATAGGAAGCGATTGCCTCAATTATATTCCCTATTCTTTTTTTAAAGCCTGCTATTATTTCTACCAAATTCAGAATTTTCTGCATACTGCCTCATTACTTGCTCTACTGAGTCACTGAACACAACAGTTTCTAGTACATTCTGTGTGGCTAATCGTTATGGAAACCCAGTGGGAAATGTACATCATCCTTAGTATGTATTCTGAATATGAGAACCTTGCCCACTAATTTAGCTGTAATCTAACCAAAAATAAAGTGTTATAGGGAAAGTCACCTAGGTGTTTTGGTCTATGCCATTGCAGACATGAAAATGTTAATTATACCCCAATCCACCTAGGTAAAACAAACCCAGCTCACAACAGGTGCTGAGGCTGCTCTGTGTATGGAGCATCAAAAGGGCAAATGCTTTCATGATTTCCATCTGAGCTCTGGGTCCTAGTGAGCAACATTAAACGCAGCCTTAGAAAACAAGTTGGGCTTCCAAATCATACACATTTTCATGCACGTGCGCGCGCGCGCGCACACACACACACACACACACACACACACACACACACACACAATTAGCCTTTGTTCTATTGATAAGATAAAAATATTGTATTTTGGTAGTAGATAACATGAAAGTATATGCCAGTGCTTTCATTTTTACAATTAAATTCCATAGTCACAGCAATCCTGTGAAAGACCTAAAATGGTTATAATTATCTCCATTTGGCAAAACTGAGGCACACTGACGTAGGGAAATTCTCACACCCGTGGCCTGGGACTGATGCTAGATCCCCAGCCTCCTCCTGAGCAAGCTGTGCCTGCCTACAGAAGAGCACTTGGTACCGCGGATATTCTTATAGTGTTCCATCCAATCATAATTGCACAGATCAGTAGGAGCCACCCTTTAACAGGAACTAGTATATGCAGGACAAGCTTTTAGAATTTTAAATGTCCCATCTATCCTATCTTTTCTTTTCTCACTTAAAAATATAAGACTGCTGAGTCACTCAGAGCTGATCCACCATGCCTCTTCCTCTGACCTGTTTCATCAGGCACATTTTTCATATCAAAACTTTATCATCTTATGGGCTCCTATAAGCTGTACTTATAAAACACACACACACACACACACACACACACACACACACACACACACACCTCTGTTCCAAATATATTATGAACACCCCACCAGAAGTATGCTTCAATTTGATATAATTAGTTACTTCTGATAAAATTCCCATCATGGGTCCCTTAATGACCATGAAAGAAAGGTCCAGGAAAGTTACGGACAAGGTGAACAGATGCCTCATTTACCAAATGATTTATTTGGAAGTTGCAATATCTGGTGTTTCCATCTGAATCCCAATGGGAATGCAATAGACCCCAAATGGCTCAAATAAAGAGACCTCTATGAAGGGGTTACCTGCAGAGTGATGAGTGAAGATACTGAAGCTCCCAGATAGTGGCAACTGAAGAAAGCTGTCATACTTCCAGGGTAGAAGAGGCAAGGGCCAGAATCAGTGTAACCAAACCCTGTGAGGGCTATTGTCATGGCAGAGTAGAGCTACTGCCAGAAACACCACAGGAAAACAGAGAGCAAGAAAAAAATACCATCACTTCTTTCCACTCATCCTCTGGTCTCTTGCTGGTGCCTCCCACTGGCCCATCCCAATCAGGAGCCAAGGGGCAAAGAGGTTTTACGTGATACGTTTGCAGCAGATAGTCTCCAGGTACAGAGCCAGGCAGGGAAGGACAGTGGCTACAGTGGGAGTCAGTGCGATGGTATGGACAGAGAAGAACCAGTACATATGGCTATTCACGAGCCTTCAGTTATACATTCAGTCTGCATGGGTTGGAGATTATTTTTATAAGAATGAACCCCTTGTCAACATTCCAACATCTGATGCACACATAAAATACTGGTGTAAAAATGGCTCTGGCCTGAATACACATCAATGTTTTTTTAATATGTTTGTAAATATAGTCATTGGCTGTTCCAGGAGAGAATTATGCATCATCAACTGACATAAAAGGAAGTATAATGTCATCTTAAATTGCTGCTAGAAGAAATAGCATGAAATTATGAGCAATTAGGAAAAGAAATATTGTATCCTTATGGCAGCTCAGGTTTTACTGAGAGAATCCCTTTGGACCGGTTATGGGAGCTGCCACATAAACCTTTCGGGCCCCCACCCAGGCAAGGGGAAGAGTTATGACCTGGGAGTACGTTTCCATGGCAAAGTTTTGGGGATTTAATGCAGTGAAGCAGTTTGGAGCACATCAATGGCACAAGGTCAATGAAGAAACCTGTTCTGAACATGAGGAGTGTTTACAAGAATTCTGTAAATGTGATTTAGAAAACTCTTATCTCATAGATGCCAATATTTAAGATAACAAATGACTTGGGAGAAAAACAAGAGCAGTCCCCTCAAGGGAGCTGTGTCTAAGAAAATACAGATCTGGATCTAAGGGAATAGGAACTGGGGCTGTGGCTTAGTTCTAAACAAATAGTATCTGCCTTTAGAAGTGTATTTTCAATTTGGGGTTGACCATACACGATGACTCTATAATACCAATCAATTAACTTTCTCCTTGAAAAAGGATCACAGTTCTTCTAATACCCATTTGTTCTGAAACAGGGGAGGGCCTAGTATTGACCTCTGAAATATTGTAGAAAGAGAGCTTTATCTCTTTGAACTATAAAATCAAATATAATCTCTGCCTGGCATTCAAGGCCTTAATCCATCTCCTCAGGTTTACCTCCCAATATTCCCCTACAAATTAGCCAAACTTAATCCTCTATGTCACTTTAATTGTATTGTTTCTTCAGTCACTAATCTCTACTATATTTGCTGATCATAAATGTGTTCATTCTTCAAGACACCTTCTCTATAGCACATTTCTTGACCTCTGCATACATACTGCTTCCTCCATCATTTGAATACTCATTGTGGTCAATTAGTTCATGTAAATGGTATTTACTGTATTCTTGTGTTATAGTCATCTCTATTCTTGCTTACTCTTCTCTAAGACATTAGAAGTTCCTTGAAGAGAATGTTCACGACTTTTGTAAATCCTAAAGTGACTAATATATGAGGGGCTTGGTCAGTGTATTGAATTGGCCTGAATGGGATTAGAGGGATGAAATAATGAATCAGAAATCCCTTTAAAGCTCAAGAAATTAATCTATATTTTTCTCACTGAGTCACAGATTAAATAGATCTTTCCAATGTTGTCAGAAAAGATGCTTTCTCTAGATTGCTTTAGCAATGAGATGGTTAATTCCAAGAAGGAATTTAAGCCTTCATACTGGTCTCCAAAAGTGACTTCATTCATATCCACATTACATAAGTCCCACATGCTGATGAATTCTAATTATAAATTTCTAGATCCCATTCTCTCCAAAAAATCTAGTCCTATATCACAACTTGTCTCCTGAATACATCCCCTTGGATGTTTCAAAGTCATCTCAAATTCAACATGATACATTTGAAATTCATGGTCTCCACTCCACTTTCCTCTTGCTCCCATCCTCACAATGCCTCTTCATTCCAAATTTCTCATCTGAGTTGATGCATCTTTATCAATTATGTTTCATCTGTCTAGGTCATGCTGTGCTGTCCTCTGCAAACACCTACAAGGCTGCAGTGAAACCGGTCTAGCCCATGCTTTCTACTTCTCTCTCATCTTCTAACTGGAGAACTAACCCTGTCACCCCTTGCCTTAACACACTCTCTGGTTTCCATCACTCACTTGAACTCTGTAGCATGACACTTAAAGTCCTTCATAATCAGGCCCCACCTCCCTTCCCAGTCACATCTCCTATAAGACATTCTTTCAGAATCCCACATTCTCTCTCTTCTTTCCCTTCATATGAACTCTTAAAGACTCAGTTAAACATCACCACATCTGAAATGTCTTTTTCTGATCCCCTTTCAACACACTGCTCTACAGAAGTCTTATATATTCTCTTCTCCATTTTCATAGTTTTATTCCTTAAGTCTCAAAATATTTGGTGAAAGTGTCTATGTGCAGTGGGGAGAGAGGTATGAATTAATAGACTGACTTGTCCTTCAGACACACTTTACTAAGGTTTATGTGTGTGTATATGCTGCACACATAATGTAATAACTGTAGGATGTGTCCATCTCCCCCAATACCCTCTCGTTGATCATTATAATTTGATAAGACAAGTCTGTGTCTTGGTTATTCCATGATCCTAAGAAACTACTGTTTGTGTGTTCTAGTGATTTCTTTGTGTCTTCATCCTTTGGTACCTGATACTTTCTTAGGTTTCCAGTAAATATGTGATAAATACTGTTCATCAAAGTAAATTACTGGCTCATTGTGCAATCTCCTAATCTATCAGACATAAAGATAACTTGGTTTTACAAAGATTATCTGTTTATTGAGAAAAATTTACTGAGACATCTGAGTAGAGTTGTTTTTTTGGTACCAAAACAGAGAAAACAGGTTGAGATAACATTAATTTAGATGCTCTATCTCTAGGATAAGGCCACACTTTCTTCATGAATTTTTTTAAATCCTCACCTGAGGATATTTTTCTAATGATTTTTAGAGAGAGTAGAAAGAGAGGGAAAGACAAAGAGAAATATTTATGTGAGAGAAACACATTGATTGGTTGTCTCCTGCACATGCCCTGACTAGAGCTGGACATGGGAAGGAGCCTGCAACTGAGGTACATGCCCTTAACTGGAATCGAACCCGGGACCCTTCAGTATGCAGGCAGTGCTCTGTATACTGAGCCAAACTGGCTAGGCTCTTCATGACTTTTCATGGGATTAAAAGAGGCTGTGCAGCCTTCATCTGCGGTGTTTCAGCAGGAGGAAGAAGAGGCAGAATAAATGGAATTGAAACTGATATGGAGCCAGAGACTGTAGGAGATGAAAAAAACACACAGGAGCCTCTCAGACTCTTGGGCTAGCTCCATGATGATGCAATTGATTAGGAACTGAATAATCTCAAAAGTCTTATTTTTCTATTTCCTGCTTAGATCACCTTAGACAAGTCACACAACTCAGATCTCTATTTTACTTCATCAGTAAAGGAAGCATAATAATAATTACCTTATATATTGTTGAGGGGATCAAATTAAATTTTGATTAAATTTTGATCATGAACTGTAGTGCTCTGACTAAAAGATGGGAGTCTAGTATATATGTGTATGCTTATTAATTGTATGGCCTGAAGGAGGCTACTAAAACTGTTGTAGCCTTTGTTTTTTTAAGTAAAATGGGCACAATAGGGTGTGTTTGTAATAAAATTAGATCATTTTTGCGGTGTTCATCACAGTACATGATAAATATACAATTAATGATTTTATAATTATTTAAAAATTTCAAATTCCATATAGATGCATGGAACACACACACACACACACACACACATATGGGCTGATGAAGGGACAGATATCACTAGTGCTCTGTCCATGCAAAGAACAATAAAATCATACAAAGCAAAAGATCTGCAATTGAAACTTATAAATAGTTGATAAGTATTTTACAAAGAAAGTATTGGTAAGAGATGGGATTAAAGAATAAGTGAACTATAAAAAAGAAAGGGCCAAGTGGTTACAAGAAGCACAAGCAAGTGACATGGAGGGAGCCAGGTGTGAAATCCGTGAAGTATGAGAAAGCTGCACCAGGTTTGTATGTAGCCAAGGTCATTGCTAGTCATAAGACCCTTACAAGAGCTAAGCTGGGCTCCTGGGAGCAGGACATTTAGGCAGAAGGAACAAAATGAACAAAGCTGGTGCAGCATAAAGGTGTTACTCATAGACCAGAGAAGCTGAAAAACCACTTTACCCAGGGTGGAGCCTGATTTGGGCATTTCTCTGGCTTAGTATATCAGAAGTCAAGTCCAGGGGGACTTGGCAAGCCATGCTCTGATTCTTCAGCCCTCCTTGAACAGAAAGTTTTTTATCCCCACATCTCATCTCAGAAGAGAGGTCTTAGAAGGATACTGAGCCACCTCCCTCTACTACTGATGAAATGAGGCAAGTCACAAAGCAAATCCCAGCATTATGTGAGGTACAAAAGGATCACCTGGAATGATCTCTGCACCACTGCAGGTGTCCTGTCCAATACAAAGCCATCTGCAGGGGCCATGGCTTGTTGATCCTGTCTCTGGCAGCCAGCACATACGCCCTCAGGGTGACATGCTTCTGGTAGAGGGCCTGGTCCATGCTTAGTGCAGTTCTGTCCAACGTCTTCCTCAAGAAGGAAGGATGGAGAAAGCTGCCATGGACCCGTTGTCTGGGATACTTCATTAAAAGAGAAGGTTCCCTAAAAATGTTTGGGGTTTGTAGTCTCTTCTCTTCATTTTCTAACAGGGAAAGAGATGTGGGCCATTATTCTTTCTCTTCTGTGCTCAATAATTTCTCCACATCCCCTGGGCCTCCACCCCAGAGCAGACATCTCTGGTAGCCACTGGGCACAAAGCCCCAACACTGGGGACAAAGCCTTATTCTCTCCCATTCAATCTTGGGCCTAATGGATTTCCCATTGATCTTACTTCAGCCCAGGCATAAAACCCAGGGCTCTGAGTAGAGCACTTATTTCTTAAAATATCCTTATAAATCTTGGCCATTGCATTCATTAATTACAGGCTGGTCAGGACTGGCTGTTAGTTCTGGGTGGCAACTTCATTTATTCCCACATTCAATGCTTTATTTCCATGGAGTTATTTCAGTCTCACACCATTACTTAGCTTACCCACCATTAAACCACCCCAGCCATATCATCAATCAATTTTTAAAAAGAATTCACCCCAAAATTTTTTTAAATTTTTAGATAAAATATCTAAGTTATTCTAAAACTCTATGGTAAACAGGAACACTATATAATAGCAACTAAACATTTACTGAGTCTTTCTAGGCTCCAAATACTATACAAAGCTCCCTAAATACATAGCCACACATGTCCTAGTATTATAGACTGAGAATTAAAAGGTTAAGTAACCAGTTCGAAGTTAAGGGGTAGGATCATCACTGGAATTCAGGTTTATCCGATTCTAAAATTCAAATTTTTATTTAAAAAAAAACCCAACTATAGTAATCCCAAACTCATAACTGTATACCTTACTAACCCATAGTACGGAGATGCACACTGAAATACAAATATAGCATTTTGGAGTTAAAGAGACCTTTTAAATGTTTTAATGCAATCTCCACACTTAGCAGATGGACCCTGGGTCCCCTAGGAGTGGCACACTGTGCCCAGGGTCACAGTGCCATAGAGGCAGAGCCTAAACTGGGACCAAGCTTCTCATTTTCAGCAACATGCCCTCCCCGCTGTAGCCTGCTGCTGTCCAAATGCTCTGTACACCGGAGTTTGTTTTCCCCTGGGTGCAGATGAGAGTAGAAGGATCTGTAGAGTGGTGTTAAGTGAATTGAATGTTCCTTCTGCAAATGAAAATGAGGGGCTAATTAGATTTCATAATCACTCTCACCGATTAGAGCTGCCCTTCCTCCTCCTCTAGCGTCCCACACCTTGGACGTCCCTCTGCTGTGATCTGCAATATCCCCACTTTGTCTAAATCTGTCTCCTCACACATCCGTCCTGACCACAAAACCCCATTTAATTCCTCCTCGAACAGCCAAAGACTACATCCGGCCGGATGGGGGTTGGGAGCCTGAAATCAAGCCTGCTCTAAGGGCAAAAAACCGGTAGGTTCTTAATCTGTAACAGCAAAGCTGTAGCTCAAAATCTCCCAGAAGCCATGTAGGGAACTGAGACAAGAGAAGTCAGTAGGGATCAGGACAGACCAGTTTCTTAAGTGAATGCCAGGAACTATAGTGGACCAGGGGTCCACATAGCTCTCAGTGAGAGGCAGCTGCTCCTCATCTCCAGGCAGCGAATGCTGACAACCACGTAAGTACCACGAGGGCAGGCACTCTGTCTCCTACCCTGGGGCATGTCCAACGTGTGAAGTGAGTCTGGCTAATATTAGGCACCCAATGAATATTTCCTGAATAAAGGGTTATTATTCAATCATAAAAAGGCAGAAAATCCCACTACTTGCAACGATGTGGATGAACCTGGAGGACATTATGTGAAGTGAAATAACTCAGACACAGAACTACAAGAACTGTGTGATTTCACTTATATGTGGAATATAAAAAAGTGAAACTTACAGAAACAGAGAATTGAATGGTGGATGCCAGGGGGTAGGGGTCGGGTGAAATTAAATGTTGGCCCAAAGCTACAAACTTTCAGTTATGAGTAAGTTCTGAGGATCTAGTCTACACTATAGTGACTATAGTTACTTGAAATCTGCTAATAGCTCTTAAGTATTGGAGAGAGAGAGAGAGAAAGAGAGAGAGAGAGAGAGAGAGAGAGAGAGAGAGAGAGAGAGAAACTATGTGAGATGATGCATGTGCCAATTACCTTGATTGTGGTAATCATTTCCCAATGTATACTAAATCTCATAAATGATCACAATGTACAACTTAAATATGCATAAACTTTATCTGTCAATTATACCTCAATGAAGCTGGAAAAAATCTATATATATATATAAAAGCCTAAATGACCATCCAACCATTCCACCATTGGACAAGTAGCTATGAGGCGCACTGACCACCATGGGGCAGACGCTCAACACAGGAGCTGCTTAGCTGCGGTGACTTGGCAGCTGTGGTTTTCGGGTGATGCACCCAGAACCAGAGAGGAGGGAGCCTGATTCCAAGGTGCATCACCCAAGAACTGCCCTCGGGCAACCTGAAACCCCTCAGGGGATGTTAAAGTGCCAGTTTCGGCCCAATCCCCACAGGCAAGGCTGAGGGTATCCCGTGTACACAAATCTGTGCACCTGACCCCTAGTAAAGAAATAAAGAGCCAAATCCACCTCTTACCTCACTGGGTGCTGTGTGAGACATGATGAGATAAGCAGCCCAGTGGAAGCATTCTGTCTGGACCCACTGGGACACAATCCCCACCCACAGTTTGATTCCCTCAACATTGGGTCAGAGCACCAAAGGCAATTGAGACCCATCCAGGACTTGTAAAACAATGTAAATGCATACACATATGTAAATAGTACGATTTTTGTGTATACATATAAACCCAGCCCAGCCAGTTCTCATCATTCATGCACTGAATTCTAGATCTCTCCATTTCATACTTGTACTTTCCTTATTCCATCTATTTACAGTAGATTCTGCCCCTGAGAAAGAGACCCAGTTCTGTCCTCTTCTCTCATTCTGTTCCACTTGGAGTGTGTGCCTGTGTGTCTGTGTGTCTGCACGCACAGGTGTGATTGTAATTCACTTTGTAAAATGTCAAGTGTGATCTAGCCACTCATTAATAACACCTAACTCTGCATTGCTGGGTAAATAACTAAATTGCCACTTTTCTTGTGTCATCTCTTCCTGCCTGTGTTGTCACTTTGGTACTTCAAGGGATCAAAATGTGGAAACACATTTAGTTCTAAAAAATGTTATCTTCAAAGGAAAATTTCAACAACTGTCTTGAGTTGACATAAATGGCTCTATATCATTATTCTTCCTTACAAAGATTTCAAATTTTAAAATGCAAGTTGGTAGGTTTCTCTGGTATCACACATAATAATTGGTTATAATTAGAAAGAAATTGCTTCTAGAGATAAGTAAAGAATCCAATTGCATTAAAAAGGAATGTGCCTTTAATGTCAAGGCAACCTTCTTATATTAAGTCCATTGTGTTGCGGAGAAAGAAAACTGGTCATCTCCCTGGGTGAGGACTAGGATCTATTTGCACTGGGACTCCAGGCAGGACAAGGAGATGTGGGCCAAGAAACTAGGGCCTTGGGTTCTATTGTAGAACTCATGCCACAACATGAGACCTGCACAAAATAAACCCCAATGTCCACTTTTCTCTCCTAAAAGTAGATCAAAGGAGGGGATTTATGATACAGGAAACTCAAGAAATGTTTGAATTAGCTTAGAACATGTTCTTCCTAGAAAGCATGAATATTCTAGCCACAGATGTGAAACAGACACAAAGTGAGTCAAGGCAAAAGTGAGTAAGATTCTTACCATCACCCATACTTTAGGAGTGAAGCATTCGGAGATCAAGTATGAGGCGATGGGGACCTAAGAATGAGGATATACAGGAGGAGATGGGCTGAGAGACAGCCAACCCAGACACCGCAGGTGATGTTTTGAATGAAATATCAGATTTTCCTGCTGTTGCTCTGAGCTCCATAAATCCCTAGCTAATAAGGTGCCGATGACAGAGGTGTTCTTTAATAACTTCCAGGGTGTAATAATTGATGGCACAGCCAGCTGGTTGCTGTGATCAGATATAAATTAAATCATCTTTATTGTTTTATGTTTCCTCTAACTCCCTAACCCCCACCCAGTCCAACTACCTTTTCAGCTTCTTTTTACCAATCATGAGAGAAAAATGTGTCTGCATCACTTATCAAATGACAAGAGCTGGAGGGAAGAGAGGCAGGAGGATGAAAAACAAGTTCTAAATGATTCTAAGTCCCCTGGGCCAGAAATTAGTTTCTCTTCTTCTCCCCCCCCCCTTTCAAATATTGAACAATTCCCTCCTGTACTTTCTTTGTCCAACTGAACCACAGGTCCAGCTATGGCTACGCATTCTCTCATTGAAGAAGAATGCCTGGAGGGCCCCTGGTGTGCCAGGCCCTGCTCTGGACACTAGCCACAGATGAAGAAGACAAGGTCATTTGCTCAAAGAGTTCACTGCCAGGGTGGCATGGAGGAAGGGGTGACAGAGGCGAATAGTCAGCTGTGACAAGGTGAGACAGGTGCCACAATGGAGATATAGCTGAGAAGACAAAGGAGAGTGAGATAAATGCAACACATGTGTTGAAAATCAGGGCAAGTTTTTAGAAGCAAATGGAAGAGCGGCAAGAAGGGACAGTGTCAGAGAAGGTTCCTGTCAAACAAGGTTCATTCTGTGATACCTCCCCTGCCTCTCTCACTCACTCTGTTCTGAGACAAAGTGTCCAGGCATAAAGGAAGTGCCTTGAAGCTAGGGGACACATCTGGGTGGTTTTCCTTGGCTGCCTCTCCATCCTCCCCAACCTTTTCTCATTCTCTCCCTTGATAAATAATTTCTGAGTGCCTGCTAGGTGCCAGGCCATGTGTCCAGAGCTGAAGGTGACAAAATAAACAGAATATACTCCCTGCCTTTGAGGTCACAACCTACCTAGGGAACAGCCATGTGAGCAGGTGAAGGCCACTATTGAAAGGAAGGTGATGAAAGCCCAGGTGCTGGCCCCAAACTAACGATATCCATAATCTTGGCTTTGCCACTTACTAGCTAGATGACCTTGAGCAACTTACTCTCTCCCGGTGCCTCATCTGTATCTTGGGGATAACAATAGTACAGACTTGCAGGGTTGTTGGGAAAATTAGATGAGTCAATAATTGCTAAAATCTTAGAACAATGCCTGGTACTTTCAAGGAAGGGCTGCGTAAGCAATGCATAAAACATACTGTTAATAAAATGAAGAGTATTTTTAAGTGAACTAGAAAAGACGTGTTTTGCAGACACGAAGGAAGGAGCTCTATGCCTGGTGACAGGGAGGCTTTGCAGAGAAGGTGGCATTCAGATTCACTAATAAAGAAGTCTTTGCATCCTTTGTTCATAGGCACCCACTCAGGAGTCAGCCAAATGTCACTATTGGGACTACAGATAAAAGGGCCCAAGCAGAGAGAAAGGAGAGGTCAGGCTAAGGTGATGCAGAGGTGGCTTAAGAATCAGGAAATGTGCACCTGAGCAGTCAACACGTGACAGAGCCTTAAGCCACCAAGAGTGCTCCCAATGCAGGAAGATCTTTAGAATCTTGCCTAAGGTGAATTACTATTTAAAAACCTACTTTTATTTATACGTACACATTTTAACTATTTACCTTCATTTGATTATAAAAACCTGTGCTTATTTTGGTTGGTTTACACTTGCAACAAGTTACTAAACCTCTCAAACCCTGTTTTGTTTTGTTTTTTCATTTGTGAAAAAATGGGGGTGACAACTGACTTTTTAAGGTGATTGAGATAATTTTAAAGGTCTCTTTTTAGGAAATACTTATGAGTGACAAAATATAAATATTCAATAACTTTAGGTTATTGAATATTAACTTATGACGATGCCAGTGATGATGAGGAGGAGGATGAAAGTGGTGATAGTGATGGTATGAACAAGAGGGAAAAGATCGTAAAAGAGTAATTTTTATGCCCTTATTCATTTCAGCTCATCCAAGGTTTTGCGTAGATAATATTTGTTAAAGCTCCCTTCAGCGTAATATTATCTGTAGGCTAGCACGACCTCTTTTCAAAGAAATGTAGATTATAGCCATTACTTAGTGCATAAAAAATCTAAAAGGGTGAAAATTTGGGGAGAAGGGAGAGACAGACAGGCTTGTTCACTCTGAGTTTTTAAAACGTGAGGCCCTGGCACCTCGTTCATGGACTGCAGCCCAGCAGACAGGGCCAAACAACAAAGGGATCTGGCTGTGATCAGCTGGGACTATCCATCATGATGAGTGTTCAAATCAAATCAAACAGGGGCACCTGTGCAAACTATTTCACAATGTGAGCAGCACGGAAAGCATGGTCTTGTAAAACAAACCAAGTTACTAGCCATTGGGCAATGATTCTTTTCACCCCTCCTTTAGGACTTGAGCTGCTTCCAGGCCCGGAGGAGCAACTCAAAGCTCACACAAACATTTCCCTTTATAGCTTACTCTCTAGAGAAGGTTTCCTAGCCAGACAGAGGGAGGAAGGGAGAGAGAGAACTCAAACAGCAGCGAGCTCCTGGGGGAAAGGTGGTTTAGGGAAATCAGGTCTCAGGTAGAGCTGACATGGGGATAAGCAGGCAGCAGGGGTCAAAGTTGGCTCTCTGAGTAGGTAGATGCCTACCATTTGATAATAATTTTGATGTCTCAGAATGCTGAGATACCTCCCCAATATTGATATCCTCTCCATTTCAATGTGATAACACATGAGATGGGAAAATGAAAGAGAAATTATTCTTTAATCCTCTGTCAAAAGGTAGAATTCCACTCCTACATCCATGAGAGGTGACCACCAGGCTTCTGTTAATGTGAGCAAATGTATCAGTTGCTTGTTGAGTTGTACTGGTGGTTCATGGTGTGGGAGGGAGGCAGGTTTGCCATACTGTACTGAGTACTTAAAAGTCAGGACTTCTGGGAGAGAGGCATGGAAGGCACAAGAAAGGAGACAGACACAAGAGAGGGCAACAGGGCTCCTGTGAATGCTTACATGTTTCATACCTTAATGTCCGTCTGACCTTGGCCCTGCCCTGAGGAAGGCAGTGATTGAAGGAGAAGTAAGGGCAAGGAGAGACATACAGGCTTCCAGCTTGGACTCTGTCCAGAGATTTCCTGCCATCTTCCCCCTACCCGCATCAAATATATGCAAATGGCAACAATAATAAAGTCAGCTAATGATAGAGTCAGCATTTAAACTCACCACAAAATGTATAAATTACAGGGGAGGCTGTTACAGATGCAAAAGCTGGCTGCTTTATTGCTGGGGAGAGGATATTCTGTTTCGCAGATGCTGAGTTTCACAGGCCAGACAGGGAGCCCCGCTCCTCAGGGACTCCTATAAGGCTTTCTACAAGGTGTAGAAGTCTGAGGCCAGGCCACGCTGCTGTTGTGTCCAGAAGTTTCTCTAGTCGATTTAATGTTGTTTTGCAGCCTTCCCAAGCAGCCTGATTTCCTCATTTCAACCCCAGTTTACTCCACCACTCCATCTCCACAGGCAACCTTACTGTTCCCAGAAGCTAACAAGCACACTCTTGCCTCTACACTGACTGGTTCCTCTGTCCATATCTTCCTCCTCCAAATTGCCATGTTCCCTCCTCCACTCCCTTCAAGCTTTAACTCAAAGGTTTCTTTCTCCATGAGACTAACCCTTACTACCCTAGTTAAAATTATAACCTTCCATGCCCCTTTCTCTTGTTCATAGAATTTGTCACCTTCTAAATACTATGCAATTTACTTTTTGCTACTACTTTCCAGACTTATCTCCCTCCACTATAATATAAGCTCCTTGAGAGTAGGAAACCTTGTCTTTTTTGTTTCTACGAGAGAGAGAGAGAGAGAAAGAGAGAGAGAGAGAGAGAGAGAGAGAGAGAGAGAGAGAGAGAGAGTCACAGAGTATCATACAGAGCCTGAAACATAACACAATAGGCATTTATTAATTAAATGTTTGTTAAACACGTGAGTAAAAACTGCCTCCTTTTTGAAGGCAAAGGGAACACTTCTTAATTGATGCAACTAAAATTTTCAAGATGCATATAACATACCTGTCTGAGGTGCTTTCTCCTTGCCTAAAATTGTAGGATTTTACTGATTCAGGATGGAATACTCTAATTTAGTGGTGGGGAACATCCAGCCTGTGGGCCATATAAGGCGCCCCAAATCATTTTGTTTGACCCTGCCAAGCCATCAGGGATGAGTTAATTTAATGTTTGACCAAAAATAGCAGGCTAATTTTTAAGTTGATAATTTTGTATGGACCATGAGTTACGTTATAAATATCCAAATGGACCTTGGCAGGAAAAAGGTTCCCCACCCCTGCTCTAACCAATTAGTGTAACACAGATGGTTTGGAAGCATATAATCTCCCAAGAGATGAAGGGGACCAGAGAAGCCAGGTGGCCTGGGCAAATATGCATAAAGACCAACTTGGAGAGTCATTATATAGTATGACTTTTAGAATCAGGAATGAGTTTGCATCCTGTCTAGTCATCTTTTTTCACAAATAAGGTATGGGGAGATTAAATGGCTTGCCCTGGCTCACACATCCAATCTATAGGGGCAGTGAGATCAAACCCCATGTCTGTTAAGTCCCTATCTAGAACGTGCCTCTTTTTCCCATGCTCTCTCTTATACAATTGTTCTACATGGTATTTGTATCTAGGCATCCCATGCAGCACCCACAATTCACTTTCTGAGTAGTTCCTTTTTAAGGACTCTGCCAGGGATCTATTTTTAACAGGACCAAGGGTATTCCTGTTTCAGCACCTCTATATATATGGACAACAGCCAATCTAGTTTTTGCTAGCTTTACTGAGCATTTTATTCCTTTCTTTTCTACTTACACCATTAGCCAGTGCTCATCCTTTGACTTCAAAACTAAGCCTTTTCATAAATACTTTATGCCAAGCATAATTTAACAACAAAAAAGTAAGTCTTTTCAGAGCATTTGATGACCATTGCCATTTATAAGTAACCTGCATGTCTAGGAGTCTAGACAGATTTTTCAGCCTGTGAGCATAATAGTGGCAATGCCCAATGAAAACTCTGAAAACTAGTAATTCTTTAGAAAGCTAATGGATACTTTTATATTAAATGTATACATATATTCATATAAACAGAAGCAAATAACTTTCCTTTAATGCCTATTAAAAAGTGCATTACAAATTTCCAAGATAGGTGTGTTAGTATTGCATCATTCTCCATCTAAATTGACCATGAAGTCTTTTATTATGCAGCATCCCATAGATTGGGTAAGAATATGCTTGGGAAATGCTTCTCCACAAGGTTGAAATATCAGGGCCATAGGGAAAGCGATATGGGTAGCATTGGTGAAACAGAGCAGGGGCTGAGATAAACACAAAATAAATTGGCAGGCATCAGAGTCCAAGATAGTGGACTAGTAAAACACATGGCGAATCAAAGATTCACCAGACCTATCAAGACAAGAGGGGCTCGCTCCTAGATCTGAGAAGTAGAACTTTCCTATAAGATGTGCTACTGCTCATTAGCAGGGCCCAAGCCTTTAAAGTTCTAAGTACAAATCACCAAGAAGCTGAAATCCACCACTAAGCCTCTGCTTTTAGTGGCTTAAGCCTTTCCAGAAGAGTTGCCTTCCTACTGAAATGGCTCCTGCCCAGGACTGGAAAAGTCTGAATAAAATGCATTTAGCTACTATCGAAAGATCTGAAGTCACTGAGCTAAATGCAAGGGCCTTTGTTAAAAATCACACTCAACTAGATATTGAGGTTTAATACAGACTTTCTTCAATTTTCCCCCTCCTTTCATGTAATCTCAGCTGGGCTGATTTGCCTGCATTCTTTCTAGTGAAATCTTCTTATTACTCCCAAGACACACAGAGTATCAGTAACCTTGTACACAGGGGCGTGAGGATGCATCTGGATTAGAAAATGGGGCTATTTATACCCAAATCAATAAGCAGATTTTAGCATAACACTAGCAGGCTTTTTGAAAAGAGAATAAAAGAAAAAAGGCAGTTCTTTTTCCATTCTTCTTTACTGTATTATTTGCCCCATAGTATGCTTGTCACATGGCCCAGAGGAGTGTGATCTAATAATGATAGGCCTGCTTGGCACAAGGGAGGGGAGAACCCAGCTGCAAGGGGCTTTCAGGGGACTGTCTCAGACAGCTGGCCCAGTCCTCACCCCCGAGGATTTCAGGGTAAATGACCAGGATGTTGCTGATCTCACTTGCATAAAATTCCTCCCAGGCCTAACCTGACTCTGGTCATAGCCACACAGTGCCTCTCAATTCCCTAACAACCAGAGGACCAGAAAAGTAAACACATCTAAGACCACAGAAGCCTTTAATTCCATTGCACTTGGGAGGCCCTCCAAGTTTGCACTCAAACCTCCAGGACTGTGGCCTCCCAGCCCATCTGTAAGAATAAGCCAAGCAGCCTGTCTCTTTCTGCAGCTTTAATTAACCCCTGTGCCTTGTCATACAAGGTGAAATGCTTCAGGATGAGCAATTAGTGCATCACACACTTGAAACTTTAAAGGGAAGAGTGAGTGGCCCCTTCATAAACCTGAAGGAGGCAGAACAGAGCATGGACTTCCTCTGCACTGGTTCTAGGGAGCACATAGGCCATGTTAGCTGCTTCAGGGAGACCCATCAGGACAAACTGCCAGGGCACAGCAGAATCACTAGCCTGATAAGACTGTTTGCACCAAGCTCTGCCAGTGCCCTCTGTCATTCCCTGCTTCTGTCTGTCTGCAACCTGTTAAGTCTCAGTGCCTACTCAGTCACGGCATACCAGGACATGAGAAAATTCCTGGCTGTTGTCACCCAACCCATTCTCATCTTCACCTCCCTATGTGTGAGCAGAGACAGTAGGAAGTTCTCGATGTCAGAGCAAACAGAGTCCAAAGCCTACCCAACCCCACCTGAAAACAGCTAGTGAGGTTTCCAACTCCTCTTCCTCCCTCCTTTCACTAACTTTTGAACCTGGAATCACTTAAAACCTTTGTTTATATCCAATTACTGCAGGAGCCCACAATGACTAATAGACTATCCTCTCCTAAAGTTGTCATAATAACTATTGCTCTATATATAGAGAGAGATCTCTACCAGGGATCCATTTTGCACTTCTTTAAAATAGGAAGGTGAAAATGACACATTTCATCAAAAACCCTTGGAAGAGAATACTGTAGAGTTCAAAAGCATGGACCTAGACTATGTAACAAGTCTTAGGAAGATATTAAAGAAAAAAGAACTTTTTAATACAGAAAAACAGAGCAGACATAAAATATCCAAAAATTCTGGGGTTTTAAAGTGCATTCTGCACAATGTCTCAAGAGGGAGATAAAATGTATTTCTCCCCTTATATAGAAATGTTGCAGACTGCATAGAAATGCACTTCCTTAATTACCACATTAGAAAAACAGCTCCCAGGCAATATACAAAATAAAAATAAACAGAACTTTAAAAAGGTACATGTCATTATACAAAGCCATGTGTCAGGAGGCAACCTTGTTCGAGGACTCAACATTAGATGAGCATTAAATATGATGGTTAGAATGAGGCACAATGGAATATCTAGTGTGATTTCCCAGTGTTTATGACAATCAAAATAAAATGGGAATAGGTCTTTCAGGATGAATACCTAGATTAAGTAAGTACAGGTAATACACACAGCTGTAACAAACCAATTCAAAATGTTAGTACCCTTACAAAATAAGAGTATATATCTTACTTATATTGTTACTTATTCTAATGTAGGTGTTCCCAGTAAATAAGCTGCTTTTATTCATTTGGTGGTTGAAAGATCCACGTTCCTTTGAACATCTTGTGACTTTCCTAGAGCTTTGAAGCCATCTGTTCTATTCTGGCAGATGGGAAAATATAAGGAAGAAAAGTCACACCTCTTAATATCCTTGGCCTTGAAGTGGCATTATTTTTGTTTATATTCCATTGGTGAGAACCAGCCACATGGTCTCCCTGGGTGCAGAGGAACCTAGGACTCACAGATGTTGGGCTGCTTTACAATGAATGACCACTCAAACATATGGAAGGACAAGCAGGAATTGTGACTTAAAGTTGGCCATTTTTGCCAAAGTGAACCATGATGATCTGACTTAGCCAGGCTATAAGTAGAGTGGTCAAAATGTTACCAATTAATTGTGTATTAGTGAAGGGAAAACAAGTGACTCAAGGAAGAGATAAGACAAGTATTAAAAATAATCCAACAAATTTTAGCCTGCTGGCTTCTCCCAGAGCTCCTGTTCCCAAACTGGTTACTTCATTTTGATTATTTTAAAACTATTCAACATTGTAAGGTGTAAATCTGGAAGAGTAAGGACATTTTTATCACACAAACCTCCTTCTAAATGCACAGAAACAACAACAAAAATAATTTTTTAAATGTTCATAATCTGTGAAATAAACAAATAGCTATATGCTGATGCTGAGAAATCTGGACTCAGGTGAAGGAGGATTCTAGAAGCTGACAGCTGCTCAGTTTTCAATCGAATCACAAGCAATTATCTGGGAAGTGCTGAATAACAGAGCACTGATCAAAAATGTTTGAAAGAAGCAGCTGGACACTATTGTGTTAAACAGAAGAGATGTTTAAGAAGAAACAATGCTAACACCTCATTGTTATAGCCTCTGATCTTAACCCCTCACACCAAGGGAGATGACTGGGATGAGAAAAGGTGAGGAGGTCATTGTGACTGTTTTCAGAAGAGCACAAGACAGGAAGGCTTTGATTTTTGAGGTATTAGTCAGAAAAGCTTAAAACTGTGAGCAGCTATGACTCCCAGAGCAAAACAAAGGAGTAAAAAAATGTGAACAAAAACATGTAACAATTATATTACACATTTGAGAGGAACACCAAAAGAAAGGCAATGTTATTTTAAATAAATAATTCTTCTCTTTATCTTCAAAAACTTTACACAACTGATCTCTCTGTTGATAAATAGGAATAAAATGATACATGCATTCAAAGAAGGACAATTAGAGTTTTAATAAAATACTATAAAATAATAAAAAGCAAACACAAAATGTTCTGGGGTGGGCGAAAGGTCAATTCAGGCCTCATAAATGTCTCACAGACTGTTTCAATAAATATAAATTCACAATACAAGTCACAAAAGTCAGGGTTAAAAGCCACCGTTTATAAAAGTCATCCAGAAACAACATTGACAACGATGAAACAGACTCCAGATATTGGAATTATGAGAGGGAAGATTATGAAATAACTATTTTAAGTATGTCTAAATAATCAGAGAAAGGGATTTATAAAATAGATAAAAATCAATAAACTATCAAACATGACCAGAAGGATTTAATAAATAACCAAATATAACTTCTTAAAATTAACAATGGACTAACAGAAAACTTCAATGGAACTGATTGTAAAAAGGCATTAAAAAAATTCTGGGCTAATAGTAAATTTTTTATTTTGTTACAGATGGTTGTTTCATGGCTACATAAAATTGTCTAAACTCATTACACTAAACACATATGAACTGTGTACTTTATTGCATGTTAATTATACCTCAAAAATTAATTGAAATTATTAAACAGAATAAATAAATCAAAGAGAGAACTAGAGAGTAAGAAAATGTAGAATACTACTGAGAAATATTTAAACAATAGAAAATATGAGAGTACAGAGTCATAGATATAATCATAGTTCCAGAAAGACATTGAAACTAGAAGGTTAAAAAAGAAGCAATATTCAAAAGTTTATTGGTAAGAATTCTCCAGAACTGATAAAAGACATGAAAACTCATTTAAGGAATCTCAACAATTCCAAGGTTCACCATAGTAAATCTGTAGGACACAAAAGATAAGTTGAGGACCTCAAAAGTAATCAGAGTTAAAAAAAAAAAGATTACTTGCATAATTATAATAATTAAACTGGCAAATCACATCTCAACAGCAGCAGTGAAACCAGAAGACAGTATAATAATATTACAATCTTCCCTAAATGACAGCAAAAATTAAGTACAATAAAATCCCATGCAGCCCTAGCCGATTTGACTCAGTGGACAGAGCATCAGCCCTCTGGGTTCGATTCTAGTCAAGGTCATGTACTTCGATTGCAGGCTCAATCCCTGGTTCTTCTTGGGGCACATGCAGGAGACAACCAATCAATGGGTCTCTTTCAGATCAATGTTTCTCTCTGTCTCTCCCCTCCCTTTCACTCTCTCTAAAAATCAATGGAAAAATATCTCCCAGTGAGGATTAAGAACAACAAAAATCCCATGCAGTAATGCATTTTTTTCATAAAGTGAAAACATATATAATAAAATTGAAGATAGGCTCCTTCTCTGACTCAAGTTCTTATCTTGAACACATCAAGGGTTAAAGAGGTGGGATAGTGGGGGGAAAGATGAATTTCAATCTCCCCAACTAACTGGGAGATTCTTAGAATCATTGTTACTTTCTTGGAAGTCTCAGTCAGAATTGTCTCCACCCATATTTAACCTGAAGAACGCAAAAACATGAAATGGCCACCAGATTGTGTATAAATAATGCTGGGATCTAGATACATTTGAATCATACCGCAAGAACTTGGGAACTCCCAGCTATCTAGATTCAGTGAAGTCATTTCAACCTTAAAATATTATCACACCGAATTTTTTAAAAAAATGAATATTTGGACTCACATTTAGTGCGTTATATTAGAATTTTACTTCATCAACCTAAAATTGTAGACTACTATGAGCACAGATGAAATAGAGATATTTTAAACTATAAAAATCTGGGTTTATCAGTATTAGACACTTACTAAAGAACATTTTAAAGTATGTGTCTCAATATAGAATGATGTATTTCAGAGGGAAAGTTAGAGGGGTAGAGATTAACTGGAGGAGCTTATATGCATATATGCATAGCTCACTGACACAAACAACAGTGTAGTGAAGGCTTGGGAGGGAGGGCAGGAAGAAGTGTCAAGGAGAAAAAATAACAAAAAATAAAGGTATCTGTAATACTTTCAACAATAAAGATACATTTATAAAATAAAGTATATTTCATGAGAAGAAAAAAAGAGCAGAAAGAAGCTCTGACATACAGAAAGAATACAAATGAAATAAAAAGTAAATATATGCATACATTTAAATAAAAGCTAACTATAAAACATTAATAACACAAAAGAAATGAAGGCTGAATGCAGAAGAAATACGACGGATTCTTGAGATGATACTGTACAAGGAGGTATAAAATGGCAAACAAGTCATACTGAACCATATTTGAAATGATTGAATAAGAAAAATTCATAAATATAGTAACCTTTCTCGCTAACCCATAATGGGCATAATAATAGCCAATGGGGAGATATCATTTGTCCTAATAAGGTCAAAAGAATGCTGGTGTAAACCCAAATCAGAAAACTGAACAACAGAAAAATGTATGTAAGCTGAGTAGATTCACTATGTCTAGTGATTATTTTGTAGCCAAGAAATTAGCAAAGACTTTCTGATAACTACACACTGATACACAATCTGAGACATAAGAGAATTTACACTACACATGCATGTGTACATGTGCATGCATAGGATATCTCTAGAAAGATATATCTGATCATTTCTTAAAGAGGAATGTGAGGAAAATGATAAGGAAAACTTACTTTTGAACATTTGCCCCTTTTTCATTTTATAATATATATATATACTATATATATATATATATATATATATATTATATAGTTAATCCATCCAAAATGAATAAAATATATTCCCTATACCCTTTAATCCAATAATGTCACTTCAAGAAATTTATTCTAAGATACTTCGGCATATGTGAAAAATAATCCATGTCCAAATTTATTTATTGCAGTATTGATTTTAGTATAAAAATATTGAATATAATCTTATGTCTTTTGATGAAAAATGGGAAAAACAAACTATATACAGCCATATAGGATTATATTATGCATCTATAAAAGAGAATGAAAAAACATTATTTCCTGATAAAAAAAAAAAAATCTCTAATACATAGATTAAGTGCCAAAGGTTAGAACAAAAGTATGTGTAATATGCTATCATTTAGGAAAATGCAAAACTATTTATTTATATATACTTATACTTACTTAAAAATTCTGAATTCTTATCTAGGCAGCTACATAAGAAATTGATATCACTGCTCAGAAGAGAAGAATGAGAAGCTATTTCTCCAGTACATATTTTCTATCTTCTGAATTTTAACCATATAAATATATTTTCTATGCAAAAATGCACCAAATAAGCATTCAAAAATAGGTAAAAAGGAAGTAATATTTGAAATAAAAAGGGTCATGCCAAGAGGTAAAAGACATATATTATTATTGCTAATTTTATACCAATTAAATGTTAAAATGTAGAAAAATTTACTAATTCCTGATAAATTTAACTTATCAAAAACAACTTTTAAAAAACAATTATCATAAAAGACATTGGGCCAAAATTTTTAAAAAAGAAAGCACTGATCTCAAATTGTTCTATAGGTAAATTAATTTTGCCAAACGTTCAAAGAACAATAAAATGTAAGATACACAATGGCAGGGATTTTTATCTTTTTTTTTCTTTCTTTCTGTGGGATATCTCCAATCCCTGGAACAATTTCTGGTATATGGTAAACTCTAAGTTCATTTTATAGGATTAGTGTGAACTGAATTCTGAAAGCAGACATATACATACAAAATATCTTTCTATATCTAGTAATGGCATCTTACTAAAAACTTGAAAGAAACAGCATCTCAACAGAGAATTGTTAGGATTATTTCCTGTAAAATCATTAACGGAAATGGGTTTCCTAATAAAAATAACTTCTATTTAACATTGGGGGAGAGACTAACCAGACAGTAATATTCAAGAGAATAAAATCTATAAAGATTGAAATAATAGAAATAAAATTGTCATTATTCACAGATGACATGATTACTTACATAGAAAACTCAAATGATTTTGCATACAAATTACTAGATTTAATAAGAAAATCTGGCAGTGGCTAGACTAAAACCCTTATATAAATGCTGTACTATATAATGGCAGTATATAAAACATATTTTAAGTATACCATTTTAAGTGCCACAAAAATATATAAGGTACCAATGAATAAATACATCAAAACCTGGGTAATTTTTTCAGGAAGAAAGTATAAACCCAAAGTGAAAGACAATAAAAAAAAACTACAGAAATAATATTTATAGATAATGATACTCTCTACCATAAAAATATCAGTTGTCCTATATTTTATATATAGATACATGCAACCTTAATTAAAAACATCAGCAGTCTTTCAAGAAATGTTGTGACTCCAAAAGGCACATGGAAATACAAAAGGAAATATGGAAGAGACACCAGAAAGCACAGAAAAAAATCAAAAGTCGAGGAAACTTGAACTAATTAAATTATCAACAAACTTGACCTAATTGTATATAAAACATTTTATCACACAACAAGAAACAAAGAAAACAAAAACAAGCAAAAAGTACAAACTTAGTCTAATCCTAATATATAAAAAGCCAGGGACTGTCACGACCTAAAGGACCAAACGGATGACCAATAAGAGGCTGCTTGGGGTGACCAGACCAGCGGGGGGGGGCAGTGAGGGATAACTAACACTGGACACTGGTCCCCGACCGGTCCCTACAGTGGAAGGGAGCTCTGGGCCCCAGCCGGGGTGTGGCAGAACTCTGTCTCCTGCAATTGGGGTGTGGCTGGCCTTCAAACCTGGGGCCCAAAACTCCCTGTTGCTGCTGTGCCCCAGCTAGGGCTCAGAGCTCCTTTCAGCCACAGTGCCCAGCAGGGGGGAAGTTAGGGGCAACCAGGCCAGCCGCAGGGCAGTAAGGGGAGACCAGGCCAATGGGGTGGGGGGGGGGCAGTAAGGGACGACAAGGAGGGGGGAAGAGGAGCAGTTCGAGGCAACCACTCCAGAAGGGGGGCAGTTTGGGGCAAACAGGCCAGCGGAAGGGGGTAGGGCAGTGATTGGGCAATCAGGCCAGCAAGTGGGTGAGTGGTTAGGAGCCAGTGGTCTAGGACTGTAGGGATGTCTGACTGCTGGTTTAGGCCAAATCCCCAGGATTGAGCCTAAATGCAATTGGACATCACCTGAGGGGTCCTGGATTGGAGCAAGTGCAGACTGGGCTGAGGAGACACCCCCCCACCCCAATGCACAAATTTCATGCACCAGGCCTCTAGTATATCAATAATTACTTTAAATATAAATGGTTTAAATCTACTAATAAAAGGCAGAAATGGATAAAGATTTTAAATTTTATCCAATGATATGCTGTCTACGAGAAACTCACTTCAAGCATAACAACATAGGCAGAACAAGGGCTATTATGAATGAAGAGGTGTTTTTTTTCAATGATAACTTCTTCAAGAAGACAGAACAATCCTAAAAGTGCATGCACCTATTAACAGAACTCCAATTCATGAAAGAATAACTAAAAGGACAAACAGGTGAACCCACAATTAGAGTTGGAAATGTCAACACACTACAATTAAGTTTTAAGTCATTTCTAAATATAAATATACTAAAAGAAAAACGAAACCTTTTATAAAAATGACTCAAGAGAAGGTGTTATGGGAGACAAAGGAGACACACCATGTACATAATTCAGGGTTCATAAGAAATAGAATGTACCAAATGGTCCAATTGCTCCAGGAGGGAAGTCTTATAAGGCTTTTCCCTGAAAGCCCTACAAAGCCATGATCAACCTGATCTCTCAGTTTAATTCAAGTCCTAATATTCTAAAATTCCCACTAAAAAAGAAAAAACTGTTTTCATATGAACTGCTGCCATGAATTATAAAGCATAATGGTTACCAAAGTGAATTCAAATTCCAGCTCTACCATTCTGTGAATGTATTTATGATAATTGGGGGAATTTGGGTGCCTGTTTCCTCATCTGTAGAATGAGAAAAATAATCTCCCTTACATCACAGAAATGTAAGCATTAAATTATTTAACTCACACAAAACCATTAGAACAGTACGTGGTACTTAGCTTCACATCAGCAGCCAGCTGAAGCCTTCCTGATCTTGAGTCACATTAATTAAATTATTGAACCAAAACTCAGGACACTAATCTCACCTATATTTAATTTTTTTTTCATCTTGGTATGGACTCAGCATTCAGATTTAGGCTCAAGATAATTTTGATTCTGGATTCTCTCATCTTTTCCCTTAGCTATCTCTCCCATTACTCTGGCACTTGCATTTTTTAAAAGCAAATCTCCTGTGTCTTCAGGTAGGTCACCTGAAGTCTCTTCCTAAAAATCAAATTTGGCTTTATTGAGTGGCTGTGGTGAGAAAAACAACATGGCAGTATTTAGCCAGTGTGTATGTGGATGTCATAAAGGTAATGTCTGGGTAAAATTTAGTCTGGGCTTTCAGAAGTCAGATATTCTGAAAATAAGGTATAAATAAGTATATTACTTAGCACAATGAATCAAAAGTATGTAAGATTTAAAAAATTAGTAACTACCTAAACTTTGAAGCATCCAAATTTTATTGAATTTATTAGAAAAAAAAATTGAGAACCCCAACAGGGTTAAGAAAATGTCTAAGAGAGGAATGAGCTTTTTGCTTCTGTATCAGTCTCCAGGGCTCCAAACACGGAGCACTGACAGAATCAGTCTCAGCTCCCTCCCATGGCTCACAGCACTTTTCACAGCTCTGGCCCATCCACCTCTCACAATATTCTGTCACAGAAAATGTGACAGAATATACCACATTTTGATACTTGTGCCATCTGATATGCTATTACTTCTGCCTGTTACTATTTCCCCCTTTTCTCTCTGTGGCAAATTTCCATTCATTCCTATACACCAGGCCAGATGTTACTTTAAGTTTTATTTTATTTTTATTGTTGACATTATTACAGATGTTGCCATCTTTCCCCCACCCCACGCCTTTGACTACCCTTCCACATAGACCCTGCCATCCCTTCTTCTGGCCCTTCCCACACTGCTGTGTCCATGGGCTATGCATATATGTTCTTTGCCTATTTTCTTCACCTTTTTTCATTTTTTTCTGTTAAATAAACTCAAATTCCAAAAGTATTGTTCCATTTTCTGAATTTCCCACTGAAGTCTGTAATTCCTATTTTCTAACACTGTTATATTGTTTATTTTGTTTCTAAGTGTGTCTCAGTAGCAACAGTTAGCTAGCAGACATCGTAATGCCCTCAGTTTGGGACATATCTTACAACTTCAATTTTGAGCAAATGTTACAGGACTTATCATGAATAGCATTATTTCTGTGGGAAATTGTGAAGGGTTCTAAATAGCAGAACTTCAAATTAACTTTGGAACACAATCCTATCACTCATTTCTTCTTTCATTCAACAAGTATTTCTTGAGCACTTACAATATATCTGGCATTGTTTGAGCCACAATAGATATGTCAGTGAGCAAATAAGTCAAATATCTTGCCCTTATGGAGATTATATTCCAATGAGGAAGATAAAATATGTTTAGAAATATGGTAATTAGAAAGTGTTGATGGTGATAAATCATAGTAGAGGGTAGAACATGTCAGGAGAAAGGCTGCAATTTTAGATAAAGTGATCAGGAAAGCCTCACAGAAATGGTGCATTAGAGTAAAAATAGGAAGTAACTGAGCCATGTGAATATCTTGGAAAATAGCACATCAGGCAAAAGACATAGCAAGGTCAAGGCCTAGAAGGGGGAGACTGCCTAGTGTGTTCAAGGGTGGTAATGAGGCAATGGTAGCTAAAGTGAGAAGAGCAAATATGAGAAGATAAATGTCAAGAAGCTATGTCACCCTGCAGGTAAGTGTGAGGACTCTGGGTTTTAGTGATAGGATGGGAATCCAATGAGAGTCAATCAACACAAGAGTAATAGGGTATAATTTATATTTTCAGAGGGTCCCTCTGACTGCTTTGATAAGAACAGATTTAGGGAGGCAGGAAAGACAAAGACAGAAGTAAGACAACTATTGCAGTTAAGTAGTTACTGCAATAACACATGTAAATCATGATGGGAATGATGGGAAAGTCAAATTTTAGAAGAATTTGTTAGGACTTCCTGAGGAATGAGAGATGAAGCTATAAAAGAGAGAGAAGGCTGAGCCTCCAGATTTTTCTATATCCAGCAATTTAAAGAATGAAATTGCATGAAATGGAGAAGAGTGTAAGACAAGCTGGTTTGGTGAAAGATCCGGATCTTAGCTTTGGTAAAGTTAACTTTGCATTGTCTATCTAACATCCAAGTAGAGATGCCAAGGAGGCACAGGATATATGGGTCTGGAACAGGGACACATGGGTTGGATACAAGAATTTGGATGATATCAGCACAGAGATGCTGTTTAAAACTATAAATCTGGACTCAATCGCCTGTGGATGATTAGAGAGAGAAAAAGAAGAAGAGGTTGGAGGGCTGAGTGTCGGGGTACTCCAATATTCAGAAGGGGAGAAAATGGGGGGTGTTGGGAAAATGACTGAGAAGGAGCATTTCTAAGAGTAGGAGGAAAAACAGGCAAGTGTAGTATCTTGAGAGCCAAGGAGAGAAAGTTTCACAAAGAGAGTGAGGAGATGTGTATCAAGTGCTGTTGATATTTTAAGTAAGATGAAGGTCTGAGAACAATTGGATTTAACAACATGGAAATCAAAGGTTACCTTGACAAGTATTTTCAGAAGGATAATGGTGGTAAAGACCTGATGAGGGGGATTCAAATGTGAATAGAAGGAGAGAAATTAAAGAAATTTAAGACATTCTGAAGTGATGAGGAGACAATAGAGAGTTAACTAGAATGGGAATTGAGGGCCAAGAAGGTTTCCTTCCTTCCTTCCTTCCTTCTTCCTTCCTTCCTTCCTTCCTCCCCCCCACACCCCTCGATGAGAAAAATAATGCAGTAGAAAGGGGGATATTCAGTAGAGAGTACTCAATATAGAGGAGAAATTTGATGATACTTGGCTCATATGAGGTACATTATGGAATCTAGAAGCATAAGCTACATGAGAACAGTGATATGAGCAGAGTAGGGGTAATGGTCAGATCCTAGAAGGCCACATAAGCAAGTTACAAACTAAGGATGTAGAATGAAGGCAAGGATCAGAGTTGGAGGTGAGTTGGAGGTCAGGTCAGGAATATGCAGCCAAGCACAAGTAAACAGGAGGATCAGAACCAGAGGAGCCATCTGAGACTATATGCAGGAGGTCAATATGAAGTCAAGGCAAAGGAAACCACAGAGCCTGAACTGTGGGAACAAAGACATTGCATGGAGAACACTGTGTTGTGCCAAGACTTTTTGAGGGCCCGTAATCCTTTCCCATGGATTTCCTTTTGGTTACTGAATCTGATGCCCACTATATCCTTTCATGAGAATGCCTTTACCATTATCTTAATGAAGAGTTATATTGGTGTGCAAAAGGTTATTACTGAATGAATAATGTACTAAGAGCTCTGAAAATCAATCGGCTATTCCAGAAAGTCTCATGAATGCTTCCAAATCCCACAGAAGCAATCACACAGTGATAAATATACCTGGGTGGCAGACTGTGTTCATCAAGCCTTTTTCAACTTCCTGGGAACTCATTTAACTACCTTTCCAGCCTCCACGCACCTATTTGTGGTCATAGGACACTGAAACAGTGGAACTACAAGAAGGAAACAGTCTTCAGTCTCTGGGTCCCTGGGTTCCTGGAAGATAGCATCACAGGAGGGCCTTCTGACCTACGTCAGATTCTGATGAAAACAAGAAATAAATCTGTCTTGTATTGAGTCACTGACATTTATGTTTGTCCCATGTCTGACACAGCTTAACATGACCCTGACTACAGCACAGATACACCATCTTAGCAGAGGTAACCAGTTGGCCTATAAATGCCAATCCTGTAAGTCATAGCAGGTATCACAGATGCTTAAATAACAAGTTCCCTTAGGATATAAAACATAATTTGATCCACACAATTTGGTTTTCACACCGCACATCTGGTTTTCAGGAATGTATCTACGTAAATTGAGTTACCTCTATAATGATATTATATTTGCATCCAAGGAACTGGAAAGACAAGACTGACTGCAGGTTAAATAAAAAGGTTCCTGAGTCTATCTTGATTTGCTCTCCGAGCTTCTATGATAACATATGTAAACACCTTACAGGCAATTAGATTCTAAATTCTTTGCTGCAGCGATCCAGGTGCCATTGGAATAATGGTTAAAAGGGGGGTGGGAAGAGTATCTTTGCTGCATAAGGTTACAGCATATGATTTGACTTTTTTTTAATTAACCTCTGCATAGTGAATAATGCAGATGATTTAGATATTTAAATGTTTACAGAACACCCCCTAACTCAGCTAAGAGAGCCAGTCTAGCTGATTCAGGCAATTGTGTTGCTTTATAAAATACTGTCCCTAAAGAATCCTTTATAGTTGCTCAGAGCCGGCATCGAGTCAATTATTAAGGTTTCTACCTGTATTGCTCAATCTGCACTTTCCACCTTAGCACCATCCCTATTAATCTGCTCTGGAACCAGTTTGCTATTTCTAATGCTGAGACAGGAATTGTTGAGGTGTCCATTTGGATTTTCTTTGGTTGCAAAACACTGGAGGAGAACAGAACTGGTAGCATCAGGCTGATGTATGGATTTAGACCCATGGCACCTAGGTCAGATGTCAAGAGAAGGCCGCTGAAATGTGCTCTGCATCATGAACCTCTTATTAAAGTTCTTCCTATTCCTATTGATAAAGTGGTAGGACTTTTTTTTTTTTTAACCAGAATTTATCTCTACCCATTCTTTTATCACGGACACTTACCATGATAGCATCATTGTCTCAAATATTTGTTAAAGGCTTACACAGTTTCAAATGTGCATTCCTTTATTAAGTTTACAGCTATTCCTGAAAATGAACCATTCAGTTGTTAGATAAAGCAGCTTATGCCTCCTGTCCTATTTCATATTTTCTTTTATGCTTTTGTAACTTTTAAAAATATACAATATTTTACTGATTTTTTACAGAGAGCAAAGGAAAGGGATAGATAGATAGTTAGAAACATCTATGAGAGAGAAACATTGACCAGCTGCCTCCTGCACACTCCCCATTGGGGATGTGCCCGTAACCAAGGTACATGCCCTTAACCGGAATCGAACCAGGGACCTTTCAGTCCACAGGCCAACGCTCTATCCACTGAGCCAAACCAGTTTCGGCAGTAAATTTCATGGAGATCTCTTTTACATATCCTATCTAATAAAAGAGAAATATGCAAATTGACAATCACTCCAACACACAAGATTGCCGCCCCTCTGTGGTCAAAAATGACTGCCTCCATGTGGATACAAAATGGCCAGCAGGGGAGGGCAGTTGTGGGCAATCAGGCCAGCAGGGGAGGGCAGTTGGGAGTGACCAGGCCTGCAGGGGAGGGCAGTTGTGGGGGACTAGGCCTGCAGGGGAGGGTAGTTGGGGGCGATCAGGTCAGCAGGGGAGAGCAGTTGTGAGGGACCAGGCCAGCAGAGGAGGGAAGAGTTGGGGTCAAACAGGCTGGCAGGGAAGCAGTTAGACATCAATCAGGCTGGCATGGAAGTGATTAGGGGGTGATCAGGCTGGCAGGCAGAAGCAGTTGGGAGCAATTAGGAAGGCAGGCAGGCGAGCAGTTGGGAGCCAGCAGTCCTGGATTTTGAGAGGGATGTCAGGCCTAAATGGGCAGTCAGATATCCCTCTAGGGGTCCCAGATTGGAGAGGGTGCAGGCTGGGCTGAGGGACACCCCCCTTCCCACCCCCCACTCCCCACCCCCCGTGCACAAATTTCATGCATCAGGCCTCTAGTTCTCTATAAGAAACCACTTTTGCTATCAAGCTCAGGGGCTGCATGAACCTTTGAGGTTCAGGGACAGTAGAGCCATTGATTCTTCTTACCCCTTTAAACCTACAAGTAAGAACTGCTAGGGGAAAAAAGCCTGTTGAAATAGCAAACATGGGTCTTTAATTCAATCTGTACCCAGCAGATACACAATCCCTTGAACCAACTAGTGGGTGGCAGGGACTTCATCTAAATCATGAATAACTCTTGTCTTGTCTCCCTCTCACTATTTTTTGCCATATAAGTGAGTTGCTTTCAAACTCTGTTGGCTGTAGCCCACAGTTAAGAATATATTTTACTTTGCAACGCAATATTCACATGTGCACATGCACACACATGATTATCAAAAATGTTATCTAACAATTATTGTTGTTACAATCTATCATGTACTTTATTTCCCACCCTATTATATTTCTTTTATTAATGTGGGTCATGACCTATCTAATTTTGTGACTAATGAGAGTCACATCCTATAGGTTTAAAAATACTGATTCATATATTTAATAAGGAGCTACTAGTCATAAAAAAAGAATTAAAAAAGATACTACTTTAAAGTATATGGAAGACTTATGTTTTGTTTAAAGTATGTGGGCAGTTCTGATAAGACAGAGAAGATGTACTTTACCCTATTTAAGTACAATTAAAAACCATGGGAATTATATATAAAATAAATATAAGACTAAAAGGTGAATAAAAGAAGGCAGAATAATAGGCACTATTATTGATAGTGATATTTTGTAAATATGTCAACCTATATATATATATATAAAATCCTAATATGCAAATAGACCCATCAGCAGAACAACTGAACAACCAGTTGCTATAATATTCACTGACCACAGGGGGCTGCATGCAGAATATGGCCGGCATTGGCAGCAGGCGGCAGAGCATGGAGCATGGTCAGCATTGGCTGTGGTGGGATGGTGGAGCAGGTGAGCAGGGGTGCCAGACCATGGTGGGGTGCTGATTGCTGTAATCAGGGTGAGCCTCTGGTGGTTACTAAAAATTCTTTGCTCCCACACACCATGGTCCCACAAAATGTTCACACCTGCTGCCGGCACCCAGCGCTGCCCTGATCACTTGGTGCTGTCAGTAGGTGCAAATGGCAGCTGCCAACTCAGATCACCCCTGAGGGCTTATCCACCTCCTCCTGCTCCAGAGGGGCAAGCAGGGCAGCAGCTGCCAGTCAGACCTGCTGATGGTGCTGGCCCCACTCACACCCACTGCTGGCACCGGACCTAATCACTCCACATCATCAGCAGATGTGAGCAGGTCCAGCACCATCAGAGCATAGGAGCAAGGCTGCTGGCAGACAGTAGACCAGGGGCCACAGCAGGAGGAGCCAAACAGGGGTGTGGATGATGGACCAAGACTCACCCCTGTGCCCATAACAGCCTCTCTGCCCACAGTTCCTTTCAAGGTGCATGAATTTATGCACTTAGCTCCTAGTAATATAACAATGGATGGTGCCAGGTTAATAATAGACTTATCAGGCAGATTACTTTGTAATTCATATAAAATTGCAAAAGACTAAATAGTCAATCTTGAAAAAGAAAAAAATATGAATACTTCTTGATTTTGGAATTTATTATAAAGCTACTAGAGGCTTGGTGCACGAAATTCATACATGGACAGGATCCCTAGACCTGGCCTGCAATCAGGGCTTATTAGGGCATTCCAGCCCCCCAAAAAATTTAGTTTGTTCCATGCCACGCCCTAGTGGTCAGTGCATGTCATAGCAAGCAAATAAATCAAAACGTATTTTATAGATTGAGGATGAGAAAGGTGGGAATAATGGAGTAAGAACTAGGGATCTCAAGTCATTCTATGACCACTGACAAACCATGTGATGACCTCCTGGCCATCCAAGAAAGCATTCTCTTCAAAGTCAACCACAAAAACAAAAACAAAAATAGCCCGGCCAGCATGGTTCAGTGGTTGAGCATTGACATATGAACCAGGAGGTCACAGTTGGATACCAGGGTTGTTAGCTCAATCCCCAGTGTGTGGTGTGCAGGAGGCAGCCCATCAATGATTCTTTCTCATCACTGAGGTCCCTATCCCTCTCCTTTCCCCTCTGAAATCAATAAAAATTTATTTTTTAAAAGAAAAAATTATAGGGGGAAAGAAAAAGTTAGCTTAGGAGCAAAGCTGTCTGGGAGAATTAGAGGCTTTTTCTGAGACCTGCCATGATAAGAAATTTGTCACTCATCATAAAAGCACAGCAGCCGCCACTCAGAGGTACATTTATAACCCTTAATTTCAGAGAGATATGCAGCGGGAGACAGCAGGTCCACTCTGTCAAAGGGAAGGATGATGGAGGATTTTGTTTCATTTTGTCTAGAGCACTTGAATTAAAAGAAGGAACAGAGAAGGACACTTAAGGAACAGGAGTGATGAAAAAGGCCACTGACCTTCACTAGAGAAGATGCGAGTTCTTCCTGAGCCTAGAGCCTTAACACCTCTAGTCAGGCCAGAACAGAGCTTCATGCAAAGAGAAAAGAACTGGGGCCAGTTGTTCGATAACTGGACACAAGACAAGTCCCTTTGCTTCAGTGGATTGTGAACATTAATTATTCAAATAAACTCCAGAGTGCTTCACTCGCTGAACCTTGTAAGTAAAGATATGGATAGTCTTGTAGGTTTTCTGAACTTTCAAAAATTTATAGGTGCCCCTTACAAAAAGGAAATGCAATACTTTTCTAAGGAAAAGTTGGGATTTGTCAGCAAACAGCATTACTCAGTAAACTGCTTATTGCAGGATGCAAGAGAAAATTTGAAACAGCTGGAAAATAGCCAATGCAACTCAGAGAAAATATATGTACTTCCAGGTGGAAAACTGTTCTATTTTTCCAGCTTTATTGAAATACTAGAAGCCCAGTGCACAAAATTCATGCATGGGGGAGTCCCCTCAGCCCAGGCTGCACCATCTCCAATCTGGGACCCTTCAAGGGATATCCAACTGCAGGTTTAGAGCCTCTCACAATCCAGGATTGCTGGTTCCTAACCGTTCACCTGCCTACCTGCCTGGTCACTGCTAACCACTCTGCCTGCCTGCCTGATTACCCCTAACCTCTCTGCCTGCCAAACTGATCACCCCTAACTGCTTCCCTGCCAGCCAGATTGTCCCTATCAGCCTCTGCCTCAGTCCCCACCACCATGGCTTTGTCTGGAAGGAGGACCAAATGACTGGTAGATGTCCAGTTGACCAGTCTAATTAACATATTATCCTTTTATTAGTATAAATGTTTGATCTATAAAATTGCATAAGTTTAAGATGCACAATGTGATGATACCGGGTACTTCTATGTTATGAAATTACCACAATAGGGTTAGTCAATATCTATATTACCTCACATACTTAACATTTATTTTTTTATGAGAATATTTCAGATCTACTCTTTTAGCAACTCTCAAATATATAAGACAATATTACTAACTACAGTCACCATGCTGCACATTATATCCCAGCACTTATTCATCTTATAACTGGAAATTTGTAGCCTTTGATAAACATCTCCCATTTCTCCCATCCCTGAGCTTCTGGCAGCCACTAATCTATGTTACTATGAGTTCTGCTTCTCTAGATAGAGAAGTTCTTAATTAAGTTTAATTCCATTCAAATTCACATAATGCTAGCACTGCACTCAAAATGCATAAGGAAGAAAACAAACTTTAAAACTGTGCCTAAATGCAACAAGTTTATAATTTTAAAAAAACACACAAAAAAACAAGAGCCCTAATATAGTGTATAGAAGATGACTAACTAACCTATCCATTTCAGTTTATTAAAGACAGCTCAGAGATTACATATTCACAGGGGTGGGCAAAAATAGTCTAGTTAAGAATCTGTTTTGCACACTCACAATTGTAAATCTACTTTTGCCCCACCCTGTAAATATATATTTCCATAAAATATTTGAAAATAAAATTTTCCTCTAGGTTCCAAATCTATTCAACAAATTATCATGAAACCCTCCTACATGGAGTGAGCAGAGTGTTGCAAAGATGACTATGATACATAGTCAAGTATGTGGGAGAGGTGTATGATTATACATAATAAGCTGTTTTGGAATAATTGTAAGGACTACACAGAGCTACTGAAAGAAAGGAATGACTGAATTCTCTGGGAGATGGAGAAGCCTCAGTGGGAAGGTCCAGTGTGGGGGAAAGGGCAGAGAAGGCAGTCAAAAGTCAATGGCCACTCCTTAGTTAGGACATGTAACTGGCTTGAAACAGGAGGTGGAAGAGAACAGGCAGGAACTGGGTGAGTGATTGGTTATTACTAAACAAAATTCCAAATAATGATTACAGTTATTCCTCTGCCATTCCCTGACTGCATTTGATTCACTTCCCCCAACTATAAGAGCTACATCAGACTGGCTTCTTCCAGGGCACTTACTTTACTGAGTTTGATTGCACTTTAAGTGAATTTTTCACTGTAATTTCCCCACTCTGGCTTTTCCTAACATAGTATTTATCTGAGAGTAACTTCAAGAAAACAAGTAATCATCTTGATTCAGGCCATGACACCCCTGATTTAATGGCCTTTTATCTCTTTCCTATTCTTTTGGTACTGACCAAAAACACCAGCAACTCTGGAGCAAACACACATGGAGATGGTTGTTGGACATGCTCAAGGTCTAAACTCTATTTGCTGCTTCTAGGCTGACAATAAGATTAGCTATTTAGTTCATATTATGGTATTTCCCAAGGTAGCTGAGATAGGACACCAAAGTTTGATCTCAGAGCAAACTTCATTGGACTCTCTACAATGGGTATTTCATATTAGAAACAAAACGAATCTATCTGTTAGGCAGAAGCCCATTTAGTTTAGAGTGAGGCAAGAATAAAATCAGAGCCACTGGCTAAAAGCCCCAAGCCCACAATTTTCTCCTCTATTCACATTTTCTATTATGCACTTGGAGATAGGCCCATGTGCTGATGAACAATTGTACTCTGTATTTTACATTCTGTTTTGTTTGTGGAAACCTGGAGAGATTTGTGGACACTGAGATAAATTATATGAGGTGATGTTACTATCCTTTACTGTTTCAGGTGATGAGAGCTGGAAGCTTGTGGACACCTAAAGAAATTATCTTCAGAAAATGAGCAGTGGTGGCGGATCACATGATAAACTCTGGGAACAGAAATAAATGATGGTCTGAAACAGCTTGGACATTTGTTATTCCTGATGGAGCTGGGCCCTCATTTGGGCTTGAGATTGTTATGATGTATGCACCTCAAGCATAAAGTTCCTCAACCCTTTGTTAGAAAATGAACTCATGAGCTGGATATAAGCTATGAGCCACTGATCATACTAAATTTGAGAGAAATGTTCTCTTTGCTCTTGTTTCCATATTTACAATACACTGGGGAAGGGTCCTAATAATTAACACCTTTATCTGTCTATTAAGCCACAGGACACTCTGTTTTAGACTGGGTTACATGAGCTGGAAAATCTTTCCTTTAACTTCACGAGGCCAGTTAGATTAAAAAATTTCTCAGAATGATAATTTGAAGGGCTTTTATTTTAAGGGGCATGGTAGGAACAATATATCTTATTTTTACTTGATAAAGCAATTAAAAATGAAGCATTTCACTTGGGGCCTGTAGATGCATAATGAACCCATTAGAAGATGTCCTCTTTTTATTACATAATGAAAGTCTAAGCAATCCTCTGACGTTGATGCTTCATGAACTGGGGCTTCCATATTAGACTGTTATTTAAAGTAACCAAAATGGAAGGTTTCAATTTGCTTGTACAAGATAGCAACCCTTTTTTCATCCTTCTGAATGAACTCAAGTGGGTGAGGGAGTGTAATGGCAGTGAACCTGGGACAGGATGCCTCAATGGGCAGTCCTTTACTTGTGCAAAGTGCCGCCTCTATTCACTTTCCTGCCTGGCCCTGTTCCCTTGATTCCAAATCCTATGAATTCCCCTTGCCTGATAGTGTGGCCCACCTGGCTACTCCAACTACTCTCCTCATTACTATTGTGTGGACCTTATGCCCTGCCATGGGGAGATTCCAGACCGGCTGAGCCTCAACCTGTAGGTAAAGGTAATCTAGAAACACACACACACACACACACACACACACACACACACACACCTATTGAGAGTGTGTAGGCAGAGTTGAGGGAGGACTGGAAACAAACAGCTTCCTGTGGCTGAGATGGTGCTAGAATCCAAGCTGTTGAACTCCCAAGTCCACAACTTTCCATTCCACTCAGCCACCTCTTATATATGGTAATACATCCTGCTCCCCTTGACGTGTAAGGACAAAAGCCCAGCAAGACATTTCAGGAGACTGGTTTGGCAGATGGCTGGATCACAACAAATGAAGCCAAAGGTGTGTGTTCAATCCCATATGGGTCAAGTCATGGTCAGCCATGTCCACAGACACGCCCCTAGGCCTGTTTCACTGATCTGCGACCAAGAGTGAGTGGTCACAGAACTGAGTGGGAAAGTAACCACAGAAGGTCACAAGTGCTCCCTGAAACATACATGTCTGACCATGACAGCCAGCATATTGTCTGCATGCATGGACAACCATAGTATCAGACCATGCTCCCCTTGAAGTCAGAAAAGTCTAAGCAGGACCCAGAACCATGACTAAAACTTTATGGGAAAGAAATGTTGGATCATTAAAGAGGAGAAACACAGCCATTTCTGGAGTAAGCTGGTGAAAAGGTTAACCTTGTAATCCTCAACCTAAGTCTCTTTTTACTCCTGTTTGCCCCACTGTTAAAACAAAGAAAAATGAAGGCCAAATAGATAGGACATTATCTCTCCCTCCTTGGATCAAGCTTTTAGTCTACTGCTGTTCAGCCACAGTCCAACTGACATGAGCATGCTGGATATGTGTCTTAACTTTTACTTAACTTCATTATAGAGAGGGACAGGTTAACCTTCCTCATTTCTTACCATGCACAACACAATGTCTGGAACAAAATTGGAACCCATTAAATAACTGTTTAATTGGAATTGACTTTGAATCCCAAATCCTGTGGCCAGCTTGAACCTAGAGGCCAGCTGTGATGAACTCAGGACTCTGGGCAACCTCTCTTCTCAAGATGTTGTCTTCCTTGGTCATTGATCTCTGCTCATAGATATGACTCCTAATATTGAAACTGATACTGGGAACTGCAGCCTATGCTCACTTGGGCTGTCAATCACTATTATGCTTAACCTAAACAATGTATTGATCCTGATTGCCTGGAAATGCACTTGAAAGGGGCTAGGTGACATATCCAACAGAGACAACATACAATACTTTCAAGTAAATGAGAAGCATCAGAGGATTCAACACACAGGGGGAAAATTCCCCTCAAAGGAGCAGCGTCTGAGGACAGGGATTGATATGAGTCCCCTCATGCACCAAATCCTCTAAGAACCTCTGACATCTAAGAAAAATTATTGTTTGCCCCACCACACATGTCATAGTCAAGGTGCCAGACTTTTTGCACCAGACATACAAAACACAAAGTGGTTATGATTATCAGGACAAATGCAGAGAATACTGACTCACTTGTAATCCCAAGCTAAGTATCTCAGGCTTGGAAGATGGCTGTTTTGACTTCCTAAGTAAAACGTAATCCCTTCTGTTTGCAAAGCACTCTGTACTTTCCAGACTACTTTAACCTCTCATTGACCCCCAGTAGAAGCCTCCATAACTCTAAAAGACAGAATGGGCTACTGTAATTATGCCAGAAAAGGGATGAGGATACTGGGGTCTAAAAAGACATATTGACTTGGACACATTTAACCAATTAGGAAATATCCGAGTTTCAACTTTGATCAGACTACACCAGGGATCTTTCCATTAAACCTCACAGATGTTGCCAAAACCAGTTTGGCTCAGTTGATAGAGCGTCGGTCTGCAGACTGGAGGGTCCCAGGTTCAATTCCGGTCAAAGGCATGTGCATTGGTTGCGGGCACATTCCCAGTAGGGGATGTGCAAGAGGCAGCTGGTCGATGTTTCTCTCTCATCGATGTTTCTAGCTCTCTATCCCTCTCCCTTCCTCTCTGTAAAAAAATCAATAAAATATATATATAAAAAAACCTCACAGGTGTTAACCCTGAATAAGAAGGGAGAAAGAAAAGCTCTAGGAAAGGCAAGATACTCCAAAGGATTTTAGTTCTGTGATTGAGAATTTAAACAAGTGATGGGGAGGGTTCATCAATTTGACCTGCCTGTAGCTTAAATACAGGACTTACAGTCAAGCCAACAGAGTTCTGCCTAGAAAGCAGTGGAGCCACTAGGAGCAAAAGTCCCCATAGAAAAGACAAACACACAGGGCAGACTCAGGATTCACAGAGCCTGGTGCTTATACAACTGGGGAATTCCTCTTTTAGAAAAGAACACATGATGACAAATTCATAAGTAAATATAAAAGTGAATGTTTGTTTAGAAAGAGAACATAAATCACAAACATTACATATTTAGAAAGTTGACATGTTTGAATACCACAAACATCCAAAATATTTAATTTTTAAAAAATAACCTAATGCTTTTATTAACTCTGAGACATCTCCACATTGCTTTTGTCATGCATTATTAAATGCCTAATCACATCTTTATATGGCAGTTAGTTCCTATAGAGAGAATAGAAAGATAATTTAGTCTTTCCTCTACATAATTGATGAGCATTTGTTTTTTATTATTGATAATTTAGAAAAGTTTCTTTTAGCTTCATAACTTATAATTAGCAATGTCATGTAAATTTTTGGGCTTATTAACAAATTTGGGAAAGCTTCCATCAAGTCACTTTTATATGTGAGCTGTAAGATTTAAAAGATTTTCCATAAACTAGTTTCTAACTATATCCCAAAACTTGTTTCTCCTCCACTAAACACAGGTATTTATTAGGCATTGGAACATATCTTCATATCATGATATGACTTCCAGTCCTGCAGCTTTGGAGGCTGGTATGATGGCACAGCAGGTGACAGAAATATTCCTGGAAGCCATTCCAATAGCCAGGCAGCTGGCAATAACTATGCATGGAAGTGACAGTGACATATCTTAACTTATCCACTAAACCCAAACATCTCAACTTTTCCTGAGGTGCACTCCATAATGCTCATGGAATTCCAACATTTTCCTGCACAAGGGGAAGAGAGACAGAGGGGAACTTAGAATTTAAAGTGACAGCTATGTTAACCAATTGTGGTGAAAAATACTTTCCAAATTGTATAATTACATGAATATATTAGGGTCTCTCCTAGGCTTTGAAAGGGTCCTCTGCTATTAAAGCAATTTGTAAATGTCCCTTTTTCCCATTGATAATTTTGCCCATCAATAGAATGGGGCTGTCAATCATTTCTACTCCTCTAAGAAGACAAAGGATTGACCTGGATTAGAGATGAATTAGAGGGAACTAAACATAGATTCTTAGGTCCTGATCCAGAGTGTCTGGCATCAGCCACACCCATTCCCACTGAGCTCAGGATGTGGGATAAAACACAAGATCAATTGAATACTGTTTGGGGTACAAAATGCATGTTGAGCAGCTTGGAGGAAGAGCAAACAAAAAAATGCAAAGTTGTTTTGTAAACTCCCTGTGGTCTGTTATAAAGTCCACTAGAGGCCCGGTGCATGAAATTCATGCATGGGGGGAGGGGGAGGTCCCTCAGCCCAGACTGCACCCTCTCCAATGTGGGACCTCTTGAGGGCAGTCGGACATCCCTCTCACAATCCAGGATTGCTGGCTCCCAACTGCTCACCTGACTGCCTGCCTGCCTGATTGCCCCTAGATGCTTCTGCCTGCCAGCCTGTTCACCCCCTAACCACTCCCATGACAGCCTGACTGATGCCTACCTACTCTTCTGCCAGCCCAATTTCCCCCAACTGCTCTCCTCTGCATGCTTGGTGGCCCTTAACTGTCCTCCCTACTGGCCTGGTTGCTCCCAACTGCCCTCCCCTGCAGGCCTGGTCCCCACAACTGCCCTCCCCTGCAGGCCTGGCCCCTCCCCCTCAACTATCCTCCTCAGCAGGCCTGATCTTCCCTAACTTCCCTCCTCTGCTGGCCTGATTGCCTACAACTGCCCTCCCAGCAGGCCATCTTGTGGCAGCCATCTTGTGTCTACATAGGGCCAGCCATCTTTGACCAAATGAGGGCGGCTATCTTGTGCGTTGGAGCGATGGTCAATTTGTATATTACTATTTTATTAGATAGGATTTCACTCTGGTACTAAAAAGCTGGTCAGTTTTCCCCCTTGCATCCAGGCATCCATGTCCCTCTATGACCATGTCTTAATGCAGATCTAGATAATGGCTCTCCCAGGCATCCCATCCTCACTTGGTTCTAACAAATCTTCTATAGCCCCCGCCCATACATGCTGCCACTCACTGCTTCTTTAAGGGTTTTAAGAAAACTCGCTTAATCTTCCTGGCATGGAACCCTGTGCAGCAGGCAGCTTTGATGAAGTGTGTTATCACAGGGTTTGGTGCCCACTGCCCTGTTCACTATAGAGTCATTCACTGCCTTTCTGCTGCAACTGAGTTGTGTTATTCTATGCAGAGTGCAGAAGTGAAAGAGGAAGTGGGAAGAAAACAAACCAGAAGGAAAAGCAGATGTAGAAAAGAGAAAAGCTGCAGATAGAGACAGAGAAAAGAGAAGAAAATGTTACAGAAAGCTGTATCAAGTCCCTAAGGATGAAGCTGTTCTTTAAACTCAGCCAAAGGAAAGGGAGCTTAGTATTTTCCTGTTGGCAAAGAAAATGAACCTCCAAACAGACCCTGAATCAGATGGCAGCAAGGAGGAATAGACAGAAAAGGGAGAACAGATGAATGAGGAGAGCGGGACGAGGTAAGGGGGGAAGACATATGGATCTCCCCTGAAGGATACTATGAGCAGAATCCTGTGAATGCAGAATGTGGTTTTACTCAGCAATACCTGGAACCAACAGGCTTCAGCCACTGGTTTTCTATGTTGGATATGGATCAGTGAATTGAACCAGCATTTTCATTAATGCAGAGATCAAATGGATGAATCCTGAGTGTAACGGGGGCCTGTAGAAGTCACATGGAAATGTCATGATATGTCAGATCCAAATGATTATAATCATCAACAGTCTCACTTTCATCCTAACTGACCTTTTAAATGAGAAAATCCTTCAAGAATAGACTCCTGCACTCCCAACACCCCTTCTTGCCCTAAACTTAACAGACCCTAGGGCACAGCAGCACCACAACCTTTTCCAGAGGCTCTCTGCTCTCCCTCCCACTCCCCTTCAAGGTCCTTCCATTTTTGTGATTTTAGGGATTCTGATGTGAAGCCAAGTATCACGGAGCTGTGAGTAGAAAACAGGAGCAAAGGACAAAGAGAGAAAGACCAAGGAAAAAGCAACTGGGAATTGCCTGAAAAACTTTAGCACTGTTTATTTAGGTACTCAAAAACCATATGCAGATCACATGCAAATGAACCTGTGGTCCTCTTAGCTAATCTGATACACCTGGATGTGGCTCTTAGGAAAAGACTAATGGAGACACCTGCTATGCACAGTGAAGTAATGGTCCCTGTGGCGGCATTTCACCCCTTCTGTTTCTGCTACCAATTCTAACTAGGAGAAGTAATGAGCTGGTGCAAAACAATAACTACGAGTTGGGGGGGCAATAGTAACCATTGGGTTTCATCCCAGCTGTCAGTATTCTGTGCTGAGAAATTACCAGGAGGCACCAACCTACTCATCAAATCTCATAATGCAAAACGTTCTACACAGCCTAGGACAAGGGACTTAGGGCAAATTAGTCTAAGGGTCCAGTGTTTCCAGGCTCTATCTTTTGTGATGGGAGTAGGAAGGGCCCACTGTCTGCTGCCTTAGGTAGGAGAAGGCATGTCAGCCTTCCTCTCCCAGATCCCTCCCAAGAGTTGGCAGGGGGACAGAAAAACAATTGGACTAAGCTGGCTTCGAGTTTGAATTTTTCTCTGATCTTGGACTGAGCAACAGATCCGTGATGTTCCCACGGGGCAGTAAGAGAAAGTAAAAGATGCTCCCTCCTTCACCTGCCTGGCCCACACCAGAGGGGCTGCCAGGAGGATCTGCTGCACTCACTGCCCAGCTGGTTCCTTTACTTCTGGTCTCGAACTCGCATGGCTCCTGCAGAGAAGTTGATCAATTAAGCATAGGACAATTCAGGACCAGAGTCTCAAGCTTCTCAAAAGAATCAAGTACAGGAGAGGGAGAATGGATGACAATGAGGAATGCGTGTACGGTGTGTGGCAGGGGGTGGGGGACACTCAACAGGTAGCTGGAAGAATCTTTTGCAATACTAATACATTTGCCCACAAAGCAAGCATGACTTCCTCCTTTACGGTATGTGTGGAATGTGTAAGGGACAGGACCATTTCCCAGAACAGGAAAACATGTTGGAATGTACCCAGTCATAAGTGCACTACCCTCAAGGTCCCAGGCAACCATCTTTAGAGGATACAAAGGGTTTACTTCTCTATTTCAAATTGAATCAGTCAGAATTCAGTCAAAGAACCACTAGGAGACTTGATAAATACATAGACAGACAGGCGAGCAGACAGATGGGTGGACAGACATATTTTTCACAGGACGAGTCTTTCCGTACTTGTGGAACCTGATTAAGTGTTTTCTTCTGTACATCTGTGTAGCTGATTTTGGAGCAGGGAGTCCACAGGGAGGCAGTCGGGAAAGTGGGGGAAAGTAAGAACAGGACATGCAGGAACCACATGCTCACAAGGATGGCCTGATATGCATGTCAGCTCTTGTCTCTGGCCTTGGTGTGAGGCCGTCCTGAAGCCAGAGAAGTTGAACATGGATCCAAACATGCACATCTACCCTAAGAGTCAGGGAACCTGGAAGATCCAGGAGAAACTGGTGGCCAACTGCTGGCCCAGATGCTGTTTCATGCTGACCAGGTGAGTCAGTAGACCAGTGACAATGCAGTTGAGCCACACAATGGCTGCTGCTTCACTTTCGCCCTCCCATTCCTATGCAGGAATCTCTCCTGTGTCCCACACTAACAGGAATCATGCAGGAAAGGGAATTCTTGGAAGAGTAGTTCAGTTTACACAAGCCTACATATTACCTAAAGCCTCTCTCAGTAGCAGTGGATTAGAACCTGGGCTGATAGGTGTCATGAGCAGGATCCCTAGGCTTGCAGCACTGGCCCATGACAGGGCTGGAGGAAGGACAAAGAAACACAGCTGAGTGAAAGCTTTTAGGGTCACCCAAATGGGCCAAGGGCCAGCGATGGAGACAGAGGCCTGGTTGGACACAGTCTTCTCTCTTCACCTTCCCCAGCCCCAGGGCACCCGGACCACACGCTATCACCTTTCTAACCTTGCTGGCAGATGCTGAGGGACTCATACATTTCACCATTTAGCTCTGAAAAAGGCTTCAGCCCTGCCCAAGGGAACAGACAGTAAGGCTTTCTTCATCCCCAATTTTCACCTTTAGGTTTCACCTTTAGGTTTCATCACTAGCTAGCTCCACTGGTGCTATTGTGAAAATTAAGGAAACGTGACTGGGGTTGGAGAAAAAGGAGTGAAATGCTATGGCCACATTGGCACGCAAAGTGATTACTAAACTCTTCATTAAGTGAACCGGGGCTTTGCCAAGAGCCTGGGCAGAGCTTGGGCAGTTGGTCTGGGATTGCATGACTCACACAGGATGAGTGTATTCAAAGTGTGAGAGTGATGGTTGGGGGAAGGGATGCAGTCCTGAGAGCCCATGAAATGTCAACTATTCCATCCCAGAGAGTCCTATTTCAGTGCAGCAAACACGCACCCAGTGCCGATGCTCAATCTAACTTACCAGATGGCATTGAAAAGTCACAGCTTCCGTTTTTCTTTTTCTGACAAGGGTTTAGAAGGGTAGGCATGAGACACTTCTTCCAAGAGAAATAGTGTCTGTTCTGGCACAGGGGAGGCTTCATTCCAACATAAGAGAGTGGAGGCTTGCATGAGTGTGTGTGTGTGTGTGTGTGTGTGTGTGTGTGTGTTTGTGCATGTGTGTTTGCCTGAGTGAACGGGAGGCCAGGGCACTGATGGGACATGATGTGACTCCTAATACTCTCCTCTCATATCCTTGCAACTTCTAATGCTGAAAAATGAACACTGTGAGTCACAGAATGGGCACAGAGCACAGACACAACATACATCAGGGAAAAGCAAATTAAGTGTACAAGTACTTAACTCAAAATCAGTCTTCACAGCCTAGAATATCAAGAGCATCATCTTAATCAGGGGCATCAAGAAAGGCAAGCAGCCAGGACAGAGACACTGTCCTATTTTGGAGCTCTGATCACACGGATATGGTACCTTCCAATAGCAAGCCAACCCATGCTTTTGTAAACTATCAGTTGTTCTGCCAAGCAGTCCAGGGGAGCTGGTCAAGATCACCAGGGATGTAAGAGCAAGAAGTAAACTGAGACTAGGGAGACTGAAAACTTGAACTGTGGCACAGTGCACAGCAAGAGGTTCAGAATGCAGAACTGGCTTAGTCCAGCCAATGACCAGCTGTGACCAGGGCAGGTTCCAAGCCTCAGTTTCCTCACATATAATATTAGCAATATCTACATCACAGGACTTTATCCCCAAATATATAAGAGATGAGTTATGCATAAATATGTACACTTGACACAGAAAAATAACGCTAATATTTGAGACTTTCCAAATATTAATAATAGCCAGCACTTATTCATTAGTTATTTGATCCTATGAATGCTCTATTTTACACATGAGGAAAATCAATTTCAATAGATTAAGAATATTGTCTAACGTCACACAGATAATAAATAGAATGGCTAGATTTCAACTCGGGCTATTGACTCAGAAGCCCACTTGTTCACCTCTCTTCCACTCTGCCTGCCTTTCAATGCCATGATTGGCCACAGTCACAAAAGTAAGCACTTCCCCACTCACACTGCAGGCTCAGGTTTTCTCAGATGTGGGACTCTGCAGAAATGTAGGTAGAGCAAGTTTGATATTCATATCACAATGTTGTGGAGGCCGCATCTTTGTTGAATTCGGCTCACTTAAGCGTAGATTTCAAAAAATTTGCCTGCCCCAACTTGTTTCTTAACCTTCAATTTTAGACCCTGTAGGTACCTCTAGGAAGGGCAGGTTCTTAATTCTTTTCTTGGATATCTGGGACTTCTTACAACTTCTTCCATGGCCACATCAGTGGCCTCTTAACTCTGAGACTTTTCCTTGCCCATTAGGGTAGCTAACATCCTATTTCTTTCAACATTGGGTAAACACATTCTGGGCCCTGCATTCTGGGATCCAGAAAATTCATTAAAGCCTTTGTACCTGAGTTGCTCTCAGTACAAGAAATAGTATTCCTTTTTCATGATAATTCATATGGATTAGTGAACAAGGTTTCTACAAAGCACCAAGCTTGAGCCAGTGTGAGCAAAGCAGATCCCAACATTGGTCAGAGCAGGAGGAGGATGTAGCCAAATTTTGGCACCATTAAACTGGTCAGCCAGCTGCAAGACACTACCAGCTGCTGTGTTAATCATTAATGAGGCAGGCAGTGCCTGTTGCCTGTGTAGTGAACCAAACATTATGACTTGGGTTTTCATTTCATTTAAAATTAACTCACTGAATGAAGAATTGGCCTCCAGCTTCTGAGAGACAGAGCTGTTGGCACAGAGCGGAGACTGGTAGGCCAGAAGCACAAAAGGAACATAAAGTCCCTCACTGATACCATCCGACTATTTGTATGCAGGCCATGTCTTTTAGTTCAGTTCGATCTCAGTTCCTCAAAGCTGCAGCTCAAAATATCTCTGTGTTCCCAAGCAGAGCCTCCACGTGTCACAGCTCCTGTGTGCTGGGCATGGGCCAGTGCCTCTTCAGGTTTTTCTACTATTTCTTAAAATATAGGCAAAGTGGCAGTGCAGTCCTATTGTATTTTTGGATTGTATTTTCTTATTCAAGAAAAGCTAATGTGATTTTTAAATCTTTTTATTGTGCACACAAAGATAAAGAGAATAAAATAACGAACACTGATGAACTCACACCATTCTCCTTCAATAATCATCAACATTTTACCAATATGGTTTCATCTATCTCCTCAAATTTGTTATTTTGTGTGTTTTTTTCCTGAAATATTTTAAAGCAAAACCAAAATACCATGCCCTTCTACTAAAAAATTACTTAGTATGCCCAGACCTGGTGGCTCAGTTGGTTACAGTGTCATCCTGAACATCAAAAAATGTTGTGGGTTTTATTCCAGGTCAGGGCACATAGCCAGGTTGTGGGTTTGATCCCTAGTTGGGGTGCATACAGATGCAACCTAATGATGTTTCTCTCCCACATAGACGTTTCTCTCTCTCCCACCCCTGGTTTCCTCCCTCTAAAGTCAATTAAAGCATGTCCTCTGATGAGGCTTAAAAATATATATGCATTTAGTATGAATTTTTAACATATAATTGCCTATTTATCTGTGCCTATATAACCATGATGCCATTATTAGACCTAAAAAATTAATAAGTATTTATTAGTTCCATCAAAAAAAAAATGAGAAAATATTCGAATTTCCCTGATATTCTCAAAGAGGTTCGTTTACACCTGGCTGCTCCCTTCAGGATCTAAGCAAGATTCACACATTGCATTTGGCTGTTAACTTTATTTGTATGGCTTTTCCCATCCTTTCCTCACTCTTTTCCTTTTTCCAAGAACAGTAACACTGGATCATTTTTTTTCTAAAATGTCTTATATTCTGAATTTTGCTGACTGCTTCCTCATAGAGTTACTGAACATGTTTTTCTATTTTCCCTATTTCCTGTAAACTGGAGGTTAAAGCTAAAGTTTAGATTAGATTCAAGTTCAGTTTTGTGTGTGTGGTTTTTTTTTTTAAGAAAGTTGTTCATAAATGATGCTGTTCACTTCTTACTGCATCATAAGGCACATGATGTTTGGGGCCCCATTTTCAGTGATGTTAAGATTGATCAATGGGATCAGTGGATCTCTCCATTAAAGCATTCTTCATTAATGACCCACTGTTTCATTGAGATTGTAAATGGCAGTTTTTCATTTCCATGAATATCCTAGCATCTATTAACTGGAATTCTGTAAAGAAGAACCTTTACTAACCAGCCATTGATTTTCCTAAATAAAATTCCTTCAGGAAAAGCAAGATAACTGCTTCACTCTTTCACCATTAGTTGCCAATCTTCAGGTTGGATTGTGCCCTAGCAAAATGCAATGGTGACCTCTTTTTTAGTATCAGTTTAAAGTTGTGAGTTTTTTATGTTTGATGTGTCTTGATTAAGTGTAGTTATTAATCTTTTTAATGACCAACCTGTCCCAATGTAAGCCAGTTGGCTACACTGTACTTACAATATCACCATTAGATTTTTTTTTTATCATGGTAAAATATATATAACATAAAATTCATAATTTTAACCATTTTAACTCTGGCATTAATTACATTTGCAATGTTGTATAACCATTACCATTATTTATAAAACTTTTTCTTTACCCCAAACAAATTCTGTACCCAATAAACAATAATTCCCTATTCCCACCCCTAGCCTCTGATAACTACTAATCTACTGTATGTCTCTATGAATTTGTCAATTACATACATTTAGTATCAGTGGAATTACACAATATTTGTATTTGGTTTAATTTGCTTACTGATATTTTTAAGATTCATCTATGTTGTATAGCAGGCATTAACTATATTCACTAATTTTTATAGCTGCATAATATATAATTGTATGTATAGAAAACATTTTGTTTATCCATTCATCTGTCAATGGGCACTTGAGTTGTTTCCACACCATTTGGCTATTGTACATAATGAACCAATAAACATCAGTTTACATGTCTTTGAGTCCTTGTTTTCTATTCTTTTGGATATATACCTAAGAGTGGAATTTCTGGGTCATATGGTAATGCTATGTTTACTTTTTGAGGAATTGCCAAATTGTTTTTTACAGCAGTTGAGCCATTTTACAGTCCCATCAGCAATGTACAAAGTTTAAATTTCTCTGTATTCTTATCAACATGACCCATTAGTCTTTGATAGCTGGCCAGTTTTTTTCCACAATATGATGCTAAAAAATCATCTTGTATAGTTATTGTTCTAAACATGGAATTATCCATCTCTCCAAGAAGTCCTAGTTTCTTTGAGTTGAGAAAAATAGTTATAGGATAGACTGGGTACTAGGGGTGCTCACAGATGCTAGGTTATTATTGCTTCTGTGTAATTTCAGTCAACAGAGATATTTACTCTAATGGTGCACTTTTAACTCCAAGATTTCCCAGCTGGCAGGGTTCTTTAAGTAAGAATACTCCCAGGACAAAGGCCAAATTTAAAACACTGACAGTACAACATGGCCTAAAGGTAAAGATCAAATTAATGGTATAGCTTCAGGACCTTTATTTTGTTGTTGTTAAGTCTTATCTGAGGATATTTTTCCACAGGTTTTTTTTTGTGTTTTTTTTTAGGAAAAAAAAAGATATAACTTGATTTCAAAAAGGAAGAGGGAGGGAGGGAGGGAGAGAGGGAGGGAGGGAGGGAGGGAGGGAGGGAGGGAGGGAGGGAGAAACATCAAAGATGTGAGAGAATCATTAATTGGCTGCCTCCTGCATGCCCCACACTGGGGATCAAGCCCAAAACCCGAGCATATACTCTGACTGGGAATCAAAATGTGATCTCCTGGTTCATAGGTTGATGCACAACCCACTGAGCCATGCCAGCTGAGATCCACTAATTTTTAGAGATATTGAAAGGGAAGGGGAGAGACAGAGAGAGATAAACATCAATGTGAGAGAGACATATCAATTGGTTACCTCCTGCACATGCTCTGATCAGGCCAAGGATCTTGCCTGTAACCAATATATGTGCCCTTGACTGGAATCAAACCTGGGACCTTTTAGTCCATGAGCCAACACTCTACTCACTGAGCCAAATCAGCTAGGACAACAAGATCTCCCTTAGACACCCTCATTGAAGAAAGAAGAAAGCAGCAGCAGCAAAAGGAGGAGAATATTCTAGGATTTCTCAGGCATTGTATCAAAGCACCCCAACTTGTAGCTCATAGTGGAAAATGGCCTTGTTTCAACGTGATTTGTAGATGTGGCTTTGTATAATGGAATAAATTCCCAGTAAGTTTCACAGAACACTTATAAAGATTTTTAAAGAAAATGTTACTAAGAAAAGCACCACAAATTTGGACTAAAATGCACAGAAAGAGTAAACATAAAACTTCTATGAACATAAAGAAGTCTAAGAATGCTATGCAACTGAAAATTCAGACCATTTCCTGAGGCGGGGGGTGGGGGGGGTGGGGGGGTATCTTAGCATAGTCCAGATCCCAGAGGACACAGCCAAAGCTGAAGAACAACCTCAACGGTCTTTATCATGGAATGTCCCATAAGCCCAAAGGAGGTAGTTTGGTGGACACATGCCAACTGGATTTCAGAACTGCTATGGACCACTGACTGCTATGTGGTTTCCATTTCCATCTTTTATATAAAATATATTGTTTATTGTAATAAATCTATCTTTGTCTCATTATTTTGTGGTGGGTATGAGTGGAACGGGATAAGATAAATATTTCTCCAGAATGACCAGAGATGCATTTGGGCAACCTCATTCATATCTGGACATGACACAGATCATGAGATGCTAGAGTTAAGCCTGATGTCACAATGGCAAGATATTTTGGTGACACTGAAGAAAGGGTATAGTAGTTTTCAGATGGGGGGATATAAATTGTTGTGGCAAAAGGGAAGGGGTAGATAGTCTCCAAAAAATGATCCCATAAATTCTTCTTCTCCTGTACACACATACTATTCCATACACTAAGTGGCAAAATCTAAGCTGGACTTGTGACTTACTTTGAACAAGAATATGTATCAGAAATTATGTTCTACGTCTAATGGGCCCAGATTTTAAGAGTACTTGCAGTGTTTTTTTTTTTTTTTTTTACCTCTGGAAAATCAGGCACCACATATTAAAAACCAATTACCCCAAGACCTTCCTTCTGTAAGAAGCCAAGGTTAGCATCTTTGAGGGGCCCTATAGAACAAGAGAAAGAAGACTGGCTGGTCTCCAGCTCCTCAGGCAAACTACACTGGTGAAAGGACTGCATTTTGTGCACCAACTATATGAGTAAAGTAGTCAGTCATATTAGACATTCCAGGCTCACCATCCCACCTGGAACAGAACTGCCCAACAGAACTCAACCCAGACAGCTTCATCTCCCTCATTCTTCAAACTGATTTTCTTTCTGTCTGTTTTCAAAAGAGTCATGATCTGTAGCCTCTGAACATAACATTCCATTTATCAGAAACACTTGTTTCCTTTTCCCTCCTTTTGACCACCTCTCAGATTATATATTGTTGTTGTTGTTTTCAGAAAACCTTCCTGACCCTCACCCCTCCAGTTAAGTGCTTCCTCAGCACATATCATTATATATATATATAATATGGCTAATATGCTAAGTGTCCCTCTGATCAGCCAACCAGTTGCTATGACATGCACTGACCACCAGTGGGAAGATGCTCAATGCAGGAGCTGACATGACGCACACTAGCCATTTACAAAGAAACAGTACCTCGGACCTGGCAACGACAAAGCAACTCTTGGCTTCCCCCAAGTGGGACACAGGTCCCGCCACCATCCCGGAGTGACACCCCACCAAATTGCAGCCAATGCTGCCAAGACCCCATGGCACAAAATGTGGCCCACAGCCTAGCACAGCCCAGAAATGGTAGCTGTGGGTGCCAGGTAATGACGTCATGTAGCAATGCCTGGCATCCTCTCACTAGCAACTAGCCTCCTTGTAGTTTCTTCAGCCCAGGAATATGATTTGCTTTATAGCCAGATGCAACCTTTTTACACTTTAACCAAATGTCTGTGAAGCATTTTCCCGTGCCTTATCTCATTTGATCCTCACCGAAGTCCTGGAGTAGGCCATAGGAGACTCAGTAAATTCCTATTTTCTTTTCATTAGCTGGAAAATGGAGATTTAGAAAGTTTAGAACTTGATTCAACTGAAAAGAAGTAAGAAATGGTAGACCTTGAAAATGACTTCAGGTTTTCTCACTGCACAGACTATAGTCAAAACACTGCTACAGTTAAATATTTTACCCTTTACTCTCCCTACATGATCTACAATAATAATCTATAATACTTCATGTTGATATTTACTGCTGTGTTGCTGACAATTACCTGAAAGAGAAGTTGGGTTACTTCACTGAGCTGAAAAAAGTTTAGCTAAATCAGAAAGCAGGTCTAATTAAGCAAATTTACTCTATATGTATAAAAGGCTAAGTTTACTCACGTATGCATGATACCTATGAAGCTCTCATTGGTGGCAATCCCACATGTGTGTTGCAATCTGTCATTGTCAATCGTGAATTTGGTTGAAACTCCTATTATAGAAAAAAGGCGAATAGTGAGATTAAAGTATTTCCTCTAATTAATTTCCTTTCAATGTGCATGAATCCATACACTGGGCCAGTAGTGTATCATAATTGTGTACTTACATGTGTGCATCTCCCACTGGACTATAAATTCTCTGAAAGTAGGAACTACACAGGTTTTGTGAATCACAGCATACAACAGCATTTGTAAATAGTGGGCATTTGTTAGAAAATGAATAAGTGACTGAATAAATAATTCACTCTGAATAGTGCTATTTCTTCATTTAGAAAATATTTAGCAAAAACCTATTAGGTGCATAGCACATTGCTAAATGCTGCTGGGTCAACAATGGTATTTATACCTTCTATAACATACAGCTCCCAGACTCAAGGAACTTATATCTAGCTGGCAAAAATAGAGAAACACATAGGAGAAGCCAAACATTCAAACATTCAATAAAAATAACATGGTCACACAGAAAAGAATAACTCCAATCAGAAATGATAAGATAAGCTATTTTAACAGTTCCAGTGTTGCTGAGGAGACAAAGGGCATAAATCTGAGAATGAGCCTTTATGTTTGGCAGGAAGGAGGTTAACAGTGAATTGTGAGACAGGAACTTCAGAATTTGGTAACAATAGAAGCCAGATTGCAGGACATTTGGAGTGAAATAGACTGAGGAAGCCCAGTCCATGGGTGGATCCCACACAGTCCAGAAGTCTGGCAAGAAGAGAACACAGGACCATTCTTTTGGAGGCAATGGATCAAGCTGGTTTAAAGGCACATGGGAATGATCTCACAGAGAGGAAAAGAGATTGAAAATACCCAGGAAAATATAGAACACCCAACAGAACATCATTCTGAAAGAGGAGACAGGCACCAGTACTATCTATTGCAGCTAGGAACTGAAACAGGAACTGCATGACTGCAGATTTTGAGGGAGCAGATAGAGAAAAAGAAACTACCTGATGGTTTCCAGAGTCTTAGAAAAGCAAAAAGCAAGACCATTTTGTGAGAGGACAAGAAGACTGCTAATGTGGGAAACTTTAGAGTGAAAAAGGTTTAGAAAAACTAATATGCATCAGTGTCCTCTTTTGGAACATGATCTATGTCACATATTCTGGTTGTATTCAGCAAAACAGGGTGGATACGTGAGGGACATGTGACATAGAATCTTGCACTGTAATAGGCTGCTTTCTTCCAAATAGGGTAATGAAGAACATTTACAGGGAAGGTAAAGGCATATTCAAGTGCACCTGTGGTGAAGTAGTAGAGAAGGGATGAAAAATGAAGCCCAGGAAGTGTTGCATCAGGTCCCAGGGTACCTGAGAAAAATGCTCAGAGGCTAATCACAAAGGGTAAGGCCAAATTGAGCAGTGAAGACTGGACTAGGAGCTCAGAAGCAAACACAGAAACAGACCTGGGTATTGGAGTTCCAACTAGTGCTGCTCAGTGAACTCTGCTACATCCAAGGCTGTTTGGCTTATTCTTATCAAGCTGTTCACAATTGTAGCCATGTTCTCCCCAGAGCATTCTGAAGATGTGCTTAGCCTTTGGCATCAACAAACAAGCAGGTGGCACAAGAGAAATGTGTCACAGTCAGCAGGGCTCAAGGTCAATGTCAGACTCTAACATAAGACAAGTTTACAATCATGGAAATAATTAAAACTCTAAGGTATTACCAAAGTAGAACTTCCACAAAGGGAAGAAGTCAAAAGCATTACACTAGAATGGAGATTTAGTCTGAATATTATTACTTGAAGAAAGGGTAGAATAGGCTACTTACTAGAATTTGTGACAGGGAGGTAACTGAGATTTGAGAATATCACAGATCTTGGACCTTCCTTCTAACTAGTCTCAAAGGTCATACTACATTCATTGCTGCTAACACCATCATTTCTGGAAATTTCAAAATGTTGAAACAGTAGTAACATGGAGACTCAGGCTAGGGTCCAGATGGACTTGGATGCAGAATCTTAGGAGAGCTGGTTGGCCAGAGTAAAGCAACATATGATTCATGAACTAGACTTAGACCCTCAAAGCCAGGTTAAGTAAAAACAGTCATCACAAGAGCATACAGAAGTAAAGACTAGTGGCAGGAGCAGATTGACACTCAGGCATTCTAAGAGGAGTGTAGGCTATAGAAATAAAAGAAAGGAATACCAGCATTTTTTTAAGGAAATTAAAAAACGAACTCAAAAAGATATATGTATCTCCATGTTCACAGCAGCATTATTAACAATAGCCAAGACATGGAAGCAGCCTAATTATCCACTGATGGATGAATGAATAAAGACATTGTCCACTGATGGATATACATATAATTATTATTCAACCTTAATAAACAAGTAAGTCCTACCATGTGTGACATGGATAGATCTTGATAGCATATGCTAAGTTAAATAAGTCAGATAGAGGAAGACAAATACTATTGTATATGATCTCACTTATATCGAGAATCAAGAGAGAGGGGTGGGGAGAGAGGGATCAGACTTGTGACTACCAGAGATGGACGGTGGATGGAGGGGAAAACGGAAGAAAGTGGTCAAAAGATACAAACTTCCAGTGATAAGATTAATGAGTATTAGGGATGAAATGTACAGCATGGTGACTATAGCTAAGACTGCTGTATGATGTACATGAAAGGAGTAAGAGAGTATCTCCTAAGAGTTCTCATCACAAGGAGAATTTTGTTTCCCTTTTTCTTTTCTTCTTACTGTATCTATATGAAAAGATATATGCTAGCTGAAGCTATTGTGATAATCATATCACTATATGTAAATCAAACCATCAAGCTGTATGTTTTAAACTTATACAGTGAAGTACATCAATTATTTTTCAGTAGTCTTGAAAAATAATCGAAAGAGTGGGAGGAAGTAGAAAGGGAGGCAAATGCATTTGCATAGTCAAGGATCCAGACACCAGGAGCAAACTTGAAAAGATGTCTCAGAGGAGCAAGCTGGGAAAGGTTTGCTTGCCTAGAGCCAAGACACCATGCCGTAAATAGATGGGGTTATCGTGACTGTCCAGGATGCAATTTTTTTTGCCCCCAATTATAAAGCCTGTTGTGCCCAGTCCGGGAATCAGGTAGTCCTCCATAGGGACATATGGTATAGGAATATAAAAGACACAAAGGATTCAGCACAAGGAAGTTTCTTAAGTAAAATCACATGCCATATTGTTGGACCAGGGCTGTATTCTGAGAGTGGGAAATTACACAGTTTGGCAATGGTGACCAGTGTTACTTTTTGTGCTATTGAGCATCTTTCCTTGTGAAGAACTATCTTTCCACCTTTCTATGTGGTCTTGAGCATGAATGTTCCACAGTGCCTTCCAGTCTCAACTTCCATTATAGAAGTTGAAAACAGTCGCTCCTGGTTCCTCTCAGGCTCTGCTATCATTACAAAGTAGGCAGTAGGCACTGTGCTCAGTCAGTCAGACTCCAAGACTTGTAATCCTGTACACATAAGACAAGGTGTGGAGTGTTGGGGGCTGCAGTGAGGGTGAGAGGATCCTTGGTTCCTTCTAATTTTCTAAGCCTAGTCCTGATCTCATCAATTCTCTGAGCCTTTCATATCCTTCTAAAGTATACTCTTTCTGCTTAAAATGATCAGAGACAGTTTCTATCACTTGCAATCAAAATTCTGGCTAATACACATGGTATGGCAGATGGTCAGAAGGATGAAAGCAACTCTAGTTATCAGCAAAGGCAACTTTGAGATAATGACCTTGAAATAAAGATTAGACTAGAAATCAAGAACACATAGGAAGGTTCTACTGTTGGGATAAAACTGAGAAGTTGGTAAAAAGTTGTGGGCATCAGTGTGTGTTAGAGAGAGGGAGACCACCATATGTCAGTGGTGGTTTGGAAAGGATGAGGGTGGACACAATGATTTTGGTCTTGGCAATTAATTATTCAGAGTATCAGGTTCTTTTGTCCATCAAATAAGGATAATATTGATGGAACAAAAAAGATAATATTCCCAGCATGAAAAGAGCTCTGGCTAGCAAAGAAAAAACAAATAATCACCATAAAACGTGACAAATGTTACAGTTAAGAATATGTATCTAGGAGTAAAATAATAACATTCAAACCCCATCCCGTCTCTTACAAGTTATATGAATTCTAAGTTTCTTTATTTGCAAAAATGGGATAATAATATATTATTACTAAGAAACAAAATAATAGAGAAACCCTGGTATATACTACAATATGTTATTTGGTGGGGGCAGGATGTAGGTGTTCTATGGAAGCTAAAAACCATTCACCTAATGTAGTTTTGGAATAGGGGCAGAAGTTAATGGTATTAAAGTGATATTTAAACTAATAGCTGAAAGAAAAGTAATAAAATAGAAGTAAAATTATTAACATTTATTGAGCTCTTTCCATCTGCAGGGATACTATCTCTTTTATTCCACCAATATTATCCTTATTTAATGGATAAAAGAACCTAATGCTCAGAATAGTTAATTGCCTAGACCAAAATCACCGTGTTAACCGCACGAGGGGAAAATGAAGGGTGGGAGAGAGATAAACATATCAGCATATTTGAGACCATTTAAAACACACTTCTGATCTAGAGTCATGTGAAACCCCTCATTGCCCGGACCCTGACTTCCCCCTTATAGATTGGAGGTATTTTTCTGACCACAAACATCTTTTGTTTTATAATATAACATGCTCAGAGGAAACAATTCCTTAGGTGAATTTTTATTTTCCACCCCATTTTTCAAGAGCATGTATTTTTCATAATTAAAGAGTAATTGCTGTGGTCATTGATCATGATAAAATTAAACAGTTTTCTTAAATAGACTCATATCAGAGCACCTCTCAGAGCCAGCTCTCACAGAATCAGCTCCCTTTACTCCTGCCTTCAATGGGAATGAGGAAAAGACATGCTAAATGCCCTCCCTTCCTTCCATTCAAAAAGAGGCCACATTTGTCCTGCAAACTAATCAAAGAAATGTGCTACTATCTTGCCCAAGTGGAGCCCTGACTTCATTACTAAAATATGGTGTCTGCTGAGGTGGGTGACTAGGGCAGCTGTTCAACATATGCCTAGCAACACTGAGCAGCCCTGTTAGTCCAGGAAGTGAGGGACGAGCTCTCCCTTAAAAGCTGAAGGGGAAATTGTGTAAGTAAGCATAAAGTAATTACCCGCTTGGAAACTGTCCAGGCCATGTTCAATGCAATTGAAAGCTTTTGTCCTTGATGCTAACCTTCTCCAGTTTAGGGAGGCCAGAGAACTTGGAATATTCTCACCACTCTGTGCTATGGAGGCCTTGTCTGCTTTGAAGATCTGTCTGAAATTGACTGAGGTCACTGAGGGGAGGGATTACCACATTCCCAGACAAAAAACATCCTGTCTCCCAAGACTTAATATCATTTCAAATGCTCTCCTGTTCATGTTAAATACTGCTTTTCCTCTCTTTGTGTGGTGGACTACAGAGTGCCTTCCACAGATATTATCCCATTTGAGTAGCAGCAACCTTGGGAGGCACAGGGGACGAGGAGGGGGGAGAGAAACAGGTATGAATACTTATTCCCAGTTTACAGGCAAGGAAACCTAATAGAGAGGCTCACTGATTGAATGAGGATGGAATCACGGTTGTTATCTGGCAATCAGTATCCTTCCTTCTTTACCCAATGTCCCCTATAAATACCCTGATTCCCAACTTTGACAGCTAATTTATACCTCTACTTGATCGGACCAAGAAGTACTCAGATTAAACATTATTGCTGGGTGTGTCTGAGAGGGTATCTCCAAATGAGATTAGTAAAGCAGATGGTCCTCCCAGTATGGGTGGACATCATCCAATCCACTGTAGGCCAGAACAGAACAAAAAAGGTGGAGAATGCAGGAATCCACCCCTTTTGATTTCCACTTAGCTGCTGCAGTTGGGACATGGCTCTTCCTTGCCCCTGAACTTGGATTTACATGAACTACCCAGCTAATTTCATGAAGCAACAATAATCATTCTTTTCTTTAAAATCAACTGAAAATAATTTAAGATATATTTTTATAACATTAAGCAGGAAAAAAAAACAATGTAGGAGAATATCTATGTGGCACAGGTATATATTTAATAGAAAGACATCTTATTTAAATAAAACTTCCATAACATAAGACATAGGACAAAAAAAAAATGTCTGTATGCTCAACGTGGCTGTTTCCCACATGTCTAACCTATGTAGATTGCATCCATGAGTTCCCTTGCCCTCTGGCTTCCAGTTGAGTTTGGCCAATTGGGAGCAAAGATAGGAAACCAGGAGGAGGGAGGAATTCTCCCCCTTCCCCTCACCCCAGTTCCCCTTCTGAAGGATGTTATAGGCTGGCTGTGTTTCCAGAGACTTCAGCTATAGTCATATGACACTCTCCAGCAGTGCTGTTTGTCCCAGGGTTCCAGGAACAATGTGGTCTCCCCACTCCTTCAGACCTAGACATCTAGAGTCCCAATGCTGCTAACTCCAAAATACTGCACTATCACTATAGTTTTCCTATGTCCATACCTTTGAAAATAGCCCCTTTAATTAAAAAATTCTCCTAAAATTATTCTAATGTAATAGAGCCATCTCTTTCCTACAGCAACTATAACTGACCCACCCAACCTGCTCGATATTTTGCAAAGTGGTTAGAAATAAGTCTGTCTTTCTTTGAGGACCTTTTTAGGTTCTCTGTAAACACTCATAATCCCCCTTCCTATGTTGAGTAGAGACTGTGAAATCAAAGTTATGAATAATACCGGCTCAGGGCCCTGGTTGGGATCATCTAAAATATGCTGAGAAGACCTCTGAGAATGACTCATCAAAGCTTTCCTCAATTTGTTCTCAGAGGTATCATCTTCCTCCTCTGAGACATTTTACCTGAGACTATCCTCTGTGCTTTTATAGGTTTCATTACAGTTGTAACAGTTTTATGTTTCACTGTTAAGAGTTGAATAAAACTTTACCCATAAAAAGTAAATCATTGCAAATCCCTAGACAAATGGAATGGTCTTAGTATCATAACATTAATTTATATAGCATGTGTGGCATAACTTTCATCTGTAGAGCATCTCAGATTAAAATGATTTACGGGATTAAAGAATAGTTGGGGCAGGCTAAGGAGGAGCTAGTCCAGAAGACAAATGTTCCAAATGGATATCGATAAGCTAACACAGGATCGCTTCACCACACTGCTGGGCGCCAGGCAACTTGGAGGTGAAATACCATAGCTGTTAACTGTGAGAGCATAGAGTCTTAATTTAAGAAAGAAAATAAAGAAAATTAACCTGCCCACAAGTACTGAACAAGGGGAGTTTAGAAAGCACAGTACAATGAACACAATTAGAATCTCTCAGAAGAGCCATGAAGTTTCATGGAGTCTTGTCCCATAACTACAGTATTACTTAAAGGCAAGGTGCTAGTGTTACTTTTTAATATAGCCTCTGCTCACTGCATACACAGCTGAGAAACACAAATTCATGGGATAGACACACATTAAGAGTCAGAGCTCAGGAATAGCAACCAACTATTTATCAATAAATGTGTCCCATTATGTTCCTGACGCCGTCTAACACAGAAACAGTAAATTAAACAGAGTCCCTGCTCTCATGAGGCTTATATTCCAGTTTATGTGGTTGGATAGGGTGGGAGATATAGAGACAATAATAATAAACAAATACCCAGAGATAGTGTGGGTTTGGTTCCAGACTACCACAATAAAGCAAACATTGCAATAAAGCAAGTTACATGAACTTTTTGATTTCCCAGTGCACAAACAAATTAAGTTTACATTATACTAGTCTATTAAGTATGTAACAGCATTATGTCTAAAATTCAATGAACATACTTAACTTAAAAATACTGTCTTGCTCCAAACATCACCTGAGCCTTCAGTAAGTTGTAATGCTTTGAATGTTGGAGGGTCTTGCCTCAATGTTGATGGCTAACTGACTGATCGAAGTGGTGGTTGTAGAAAGTTGGGGTGGCAGCTGCAATTTCTTAAAATAAGACAACAATGAAGTTGCTGTATCAATGACTCTTCCTTTCATTAGTTACTTCTCTGTAGCATGTGAAGCTATTTGATAGTATTTTACCTACTGCAGAACTTTTTTGAAAACTAGAGTCAAGTCTCTCAGACCCTGCTTCCAATTTGTCAACTAAGCTTATGTAATATTCTAAATCCTTTGCTGTATTTCACCAAACTTCAAAGTATCTTCACCAGGAGTAGATTCCACCTCAAAAAATCACTTTCTTTGCTCATCCTAAGAAGCAGCTCCTCTTCCATTTAAGTCTAATCGTGAGACTGCAGCAATTCAGTCACATCTCCAGCCTCCACTTCTAGTTCTAGTTCTCTTGCTATTTCCACTACATCTGCTGTTACTTCCTCACTGAAATATTGAAGCCCTTGAAGTCATCCACGAGGAAATAAATCAACTTCTTCCAAACTCCTGTTAATGCTGATATTTTGACTTCTTCCTATGAATCACGAATGTACTTAATAGCATCCAGAATGGTGAACTCTTTCCAGAAGGTTTTCAACTTACTTTGCCCAGACCCATCAGAGGAATCACTATCTACAGCAGTTACACCTTACAAAAAAATAGTCCTTAAATAGTAAGATTTTTGCATTCAAAGCTGTTTGGCACAAAAGGCTTAGTTTTCAGCCTATCTCAGATTTTGACAGGCCTTCCTCTCTAAGCTTAATCATGTTTAGCTTTTGATTTCAAATGAGATGGAATGTCACTCTTCCATCCACTTAAACACTTACAGACCATTGTAGGATTATTAATTGGCCTAATTTAAATATTGTAGGTCCTATGGGAATAGGGAGACCCAAGGAGAGAGAAAGAGGGACAGGGAGGGGGAGAGGGAAAGGGAAAGGGAGGGGGAGAGGGAGAAGAAAAGGGAAAGGGAGAGGGAGAAAGAGAGGGAGAGGAAGAGCTGGTGGATGGAGCAGTCATAACACACAACATTTATCAATTAAGTAAGCTATCTTATGAGGACATGGTTCATGATGCCCCAATACAATTACAATAGTAACATCAAAGATCACTGATCACATATCACCATAACAAATATAAGTTTGAAATATGTGAAAATTACCAAAATATGACACAGAAACACAAAGTGAGCAAGTTGTTGGAAAAATGGCACCCATACAGGGTTGACACAGATCTTAAATTTTTAAAAAATACTAGAGGCCTGATGCACGAAATTTGTGCAAGAGGCCTTCCTTCCCCAGGCTGCCAGCATAGGCTTCCCTCTGCCAGCTGGTACTTGGAGCCTGAGCTTACCTCGCCGGTTTCATCTGGAAGGCTGTCCAGAAAGACTAAAGAAGGATATCCGGCCCAATTAGTATATTACACTTTTATTTTTATAGACTATTGGTCCAGTGCACAAAATTAGTGGACGGGGGAGTGGTCCCTCAGCCTGGCCTGCACCCTTTCCAATCTGGGATCCCTCTCACTGGCTCCTAAGTGCTCACCTGCCTGCCTGATGCCCCTAACTGTTCCCCTGCCGACCTGATGGCCCTACCTGCTCTCCCCTCCTGGCCTGATCCCCCTAATTGCCTATCTTCTCTTCCCTCCTGGCTTAAACCCCCTAACTGCCTATGTGCTCTCCCTTCCTCTCTGCGCCTTCAGACCCTGGCTCAGGAGTGCTAGGAGTTCTCTGCTTAGGCTGCACCACTGTGGCCCGTCCTGGCAACACCTCTGGGCAGGGCAGGGCCACGGGCCTCCACATGCCTCCGCCAGGCGTGGCCGCCCCCATGGCAGCCTCATGTCCCAGTGGCACAAGTTTCCACCCCCGTCCCTATCCACCAGCTCCTGTGCACGTGCAGCCTGGTTGTGACTATGACACCATTAGGACCAATTAGAATATTACCTCTTTATTATGTAGATAGTATCTATAAAACACAATAAAGAAAAGCTTAATAAAATGAGATATGTCTGTACATGAAATGTCATGTAGCATAAAGGGTTAAGGGAAAAAGCCAACTGAGTATAAGGAAGGATACTATTTTACAAAGTCTGGACAAGAAATCCAGAAGCCAGGAGAAAGACACATCAGATGTGGTTCTCTGCCAAGGAAAGTATGTGAATGCTTTAATATAATGGTACACAGTGGGTCCTTAGTACACAGTAGGGCTAATGAAATAATGTGAATTGGGACCACAAGCAAATCAGACTTCAGCCTCTCCTAAAATGCCCCCTCCTGTTGCAGAAGGCAGCCTAACACCTATGGTGTCCTAAAGAAAACAAGGCCCTGTCAGAACCATGCCCCATGAGCTTGATTTTATACACTCTTTTGATCCTGAGATGCAATGACAGATAAAGCTCTGAAGGAAGGGATCAAGAAGAAGGTAAGTGACAGGTACCAAGTGAGTCCCACAGGCTATAAACCTGTCATGAGTAAAAGAAGGATGCTGAGTTGATACCTGCAAAGCTCTAGCCTCCAAGGAAATCATGGGTCTGTCTCTTTTCAGATTGCCTTTTGAAGTAATTAAACACCATGACCTGCCTCGGTGGCACAGGGATGCTCTCCTTGGCTTCAGTTCAGAGATGGTAAAACTGAGGCCCCAAGACATTCATTAACAATGAGTAGCACAGGCAAATCAGAGTTAGGGCAACTGGGTACATTGTCAAAAGGTACACACACACACACACACACACACACACACACACACGCCGGACTACTGAAGGAAAAATGGGGGACTTCAGCCTGAACTGTTCAAAGTGATTACATGTACCTAATAATTGTTTCTCTCTCCTTTTTAGTATGCTTACAAGATCCTACCAGTACCAGTAGATAATTAAGTGGTAAGAGAGATGGTTTGTCAGAGTTGAAAGACCATAGGCCATTTTCTTGCCTATTAATTTTATTTTTTTATTGTGAACACATATTTTTTTAAAACACAGAAACTATTCTATATATGGCAATTCGGCCTGAATAATGGAGATTTCAAAGGAAATAAATAAGTATATAAAACTAGTTTTTAAAACCTTGTTTTGCATAAATAATGAAAATGTAGATAATGAAAACAATCCTTTGTACCCGAAATAAAAATCAAATATTTTATGTATGAGAATCAGGCAGACCTGCCGTGAATGTTGATCTAGTGGCTTACTGGCAAGCCTTCACTGTTCTAAATCATAATATCCTATTCTAAAAAACAGTATAATAATACAGATAACATATACCATTTAATTTCAAAATTATTGCACATGGGAAGAACACTATGGTATATAGCACCAGTCCTTGCCAATATGCAGTTATCATGTCCTTCCAAGGCATACAGATGATTACAAAATTCAGCCACCTTGCAGTTTGCAAAATCATATGACAAGTGATTAAGGCTGGGTCAGCAAAAAATCTCAGTAAGCTCCTCCAGCATCCTTTTCCCTTTGGTGAAGAATTTGAAGGCTATGGGTTGAGATAATAGGATCAAAATTCTGAAGCAGGCTGGCTGGCTGGCTGGCTGGCTGGATGGCTGGATGGATGGATGGATGGGTGGACCTTTCTGGATATTTGTAGGAGCAAGAAATAAACTTTTGTTGTTAAGCCACTGATATATCAGGGTTGCCTGTTACTGCAGCATAGTTTAACCTGGTTCATACACATGTTGTTGCCAGGAGCAGCTGACCCCAGACCCTCAGAACATGAATGCTAGGAAGAAGAAGTACTGACCTATTTGTCTTTTGAACTTTTAATGTAAGGTTAAGGGCTGGGCATGAATTGCTGAGAAGAGGAAATACACCATGATCTACCATTGGAATCAATAAGCCCAGGTCACATTCAAGAATCACTGTAAATCTCACTGGCTTACCTCTGGGAGAGAGCTTACTCTAACCCATGACACCCTCCCCTGGATGATCCAGCTCCTGTGCATTTTCCCCTGGGAGCCACTAAAGCCCAGAACAAATCCCCTTAGGTGATGATTTCACAGTAGCTCTTCCCCTGCCTCCGAGTAATGGGAGTTGTCTGTTATCTCCAACTGGAAAATTAAAGTTTTACTTGGCCAAAATCTAAAGGTAATATAATTCTCTAACCTTGTGGTTTCATCTGTTTATTACTTACTAATTGGGGAGAAGACAATAAATAAAATATCTGCTCCTGTAATATCCCCTTTTCCCTCCAGGGACTCATAGAGGTTCCAAATTTCTAAATAACTTCATTGTGAAGCAATGTGCAAGGAGTCCACCAGCTTCTTTATGACTCTCTCATTAACCTTTTCCACCTTCCAATTCCTATTTTTTGGGTCTGGTCACTTGTATTTAATAATGTTGGTACAAACTATTACATAGACTAAAATAACAGAAAGGGCATTTTCTGATCCATACTCAGTTCCTCAGCCCCTTTATAATTATAGAACTATAAAACATCAGCAGTGGGGCATAAAATAACAAGGAGCTATATAGAAGATAACGTAAGTCACAGAAAAACAGACCTTGGCTGTTACATCTAACAGTTGGTTTCCCACCCAAGACCTCTACATTTCCCTCCCTCTTAGCTGTCTTCAGGGGGAAACACAGAAGCCAAGAACTGTGCTGAGAAGAACCAGATCCTCACAACCTTGCCACCTCCTCATCTTAACATTTTCCACTTACTGTGTGAAGAGTAAATGGATCTCCAGAGGCCCAGGGGACAACTGCGTGTTGTCAGGAAGTGCAGACTGTCCCGTCATATTCATCTCTCTTCACCTGGTGCTCTGGCTTACGCTCATCTAATCATTTCTAGAATATGAACCTGAGGGACACTGGGCATCAGGCATTTTCATTTCTTAAAGACTCATGAAAAGTCAGTAAGATTTCAGGGTAATAGTCACCTAGGGGAGATTCTGTCCAACACAGTCTGCCCAGTCTTGATTTCTTAGTCCTTCTGCCTTTAACATTGCTTCCATCAAAAAAGAAGGGGATTCCATAACCTTAAGCCTTTTACAATTTGACTAAAACACCTGCATAATAATGCATTAGTTTCCCTAGCTAATTTTAAGCCTCTTACCTTTAATTGTAGAATTAAGGATTTTATCTCCCATGAAAGGAATTTCATGCATCAACTAAGCAACGTACAAGATAGAGGTAGAAGGGAGCCTCCAAGGGCTCCTGAAAACTTCGCTCAGTCGTAGGGGGTGACACTGTTTCAGAAATGGGAAGGACAGAGGTCAGAGGTGATGGCAGGTATCAGAGAGAATGGACTCTGAGTGTTCTGTTCTCTTGCTCACTTGTCAGTCCTTGAGGCACAAATCCCTAAGAATCTCTTTTCTGCTTTTGAAATGGGAAAGTCTGGAATTGCTGGCTCCTTGCACTGTGGTCCCTAGGCCTGGAGCCTGAAGCATCAGAACTACATTGTCTTTTGTCTTTTCAAGTCCTGTGCAAATGTTTCTACATGGTTATCTTAGTCCTTAATGATTTTTAAATGGCATTTACACATAGAGGAGAGAGTTGTTTTATCTATTATATATGCTGCAAATATTTTTCCAGTTTATAATTGGTCTCTTAATTTTGATTAGGCTATACAGAAGAAATTGGTCTGATTAATTCCTTTATAATCATAGTTCATTTACTCACTTTCCATGCAGCCTACTTGTCTGCTCTCACAATATTTTAAAAATATAGGAAAAGTACTCATTATAACCATCTGATGAGGCCTGAAATGCCTCTGAACAGGAAATAATCTTGTATTCCACAATTAGAGATAAATAGTTTTCAAATGCCTTAGAGATAACACATTAGTGTGTTCCACATAATGTGTATGATGATGACAGTCTTGCCTATGTTTACAGGAGGGGGGTTAATTTAGAAATTGGTAGAGAATTCAATGCCAGGAGATGGGTAAGGAAGTAAGGCCACCAAGAGGAGTTCCAGTCCCAGTGACCAAGTCTGACTACTCCTAGAACCCTTCCTTACTCTCCAGGTCAGAGTTAGATACCTCTTGCCTTCGGTCCCACAGCACTCATATATACACCTGCCATAACCAATGGTGACATTGTAAGATCACTGCTTATTTCTGTGTTACATCTAACCAGTCTGTCATCATATCCAGAGCACCATGCCTCATATCGATAGGTTTTAATAATCATTCACTAGATGAATGAGTAAAGGAACCAACAAATCAATAAATCAATATTATTATTTTCCTCAGGGCTACACATCTGGATCACTACTTCAGTCACAGGAACATGGGAAGGGGCTGGATATTAAAAGAGAAGAGTCAAGTTGGAAAGAGGAGTCCCTATAGGATGACCAGCACCCTTCTAATCTAGCCACAAAGGGCCCCATAAACAAATACCCCAGCCGACTTCCATCAAAGACTAAACCCTCGCTAGAATTCAGATCCCAATATACCAAGGTTAATAGGGGGAATGCCTCTCCTTCCCTTCCCCAAGAGACACAGGGCTCCCCTAGCAAGCTGAGAACCTCCTGGGCCGCTGGGCTAAACCTTGAGGAGGGGGCCTTTGGGTTTTTAAGAGCTGCTCAAAGAAAAGAGCTCCCTCAGCAGGGGACATTGTCCAAGCTGGAGCTCCTTTAGCATTCTCCGAGTTATGAAATGATTGATCTGGCTTGAAACTTTTTACCTCCTTGGAAATTTACTGATCTTTCAACCCTCCCTGAGCTGACTTCAGATAACACCACATTCTGCTTTCTGGATGTGTGACTCCCTGCATCAGATCTCAGAGTCCTGTCTGGACTGTATAGATCTTGCCCAGCCCCCACTTTTCTGGCCTTCCTGGCAACCTCTTCTGACTGACCCTGGCTTCTGGTAACTTGTGTGAACATGCACTTCCCCTACTCTGCCCCATTCTCTAAACATACTCTGTCCTGTCCAAAGACTCTTGTGTGCCCATTTCTGGACCTGCCCTGGACAATGCTAGCTCTTCCTGGCTAGGTCTGTGCATGTGCATCACACACTAGTGGGCTGCATGCTGCTCTGGTTTCTTCTTACCTCCAGTGCTATGTGTGCTGCCACACCTGCTTACCTCTATTTTCAAATTTCTGCTACCCAAGTGCTTTACCCTGGGCTTCTAGACTTCTGTTTTCCTAGCATTGGCTTGGGTACTACTTCTTGGTTACTCAGTGATCATTTTTCCTAGGAGCCATCCAGGCTATCTCTCAGAATTCAGGACTGATCCCTGTCCTGATAGCTGATAACTATAGGTTTCTTCAAATGGTGCCTGACACCCTCCCCACTGCACATTCTGTTCTTCAGTCCCAGTGAGCATCCTCCCAGCACTGCTCACTTGATCCATCATTGTCCAGATCTGCAAAGGAAGGTAATTACAACCACTACCTGTGCCACAAAAAATAAAAGTATATTTATTTGAGAACCTCATTGGCAAAGCAGCAAAGTGCACAGGTTCCCACCCTTTGGGAAAAGCGTCTGGATGGAGCACAGCTGGGAACACCATGGACGGGCTCCCGTAGAAAGAACCAATTCCATAATGTTCTAAAAAAATATAGAAAAAAAAAGAGTCTGAGAAACATCTAATTGACTGCATAACAATGAAAGCTTCAGGACTGAAGAGATCAGCTACTGATTATCAATCTGTCCTTCCAATGAATTAACTCAGATAGCTGAGCCAACTTCTGGATAAGCTACCACAAGCAGGGAAGAAGTGAGCCATCAGTCTTCCTGGATATCTCTCCCCTCAAGCCCCTTCTTTATGCCTGGCTCATAGTCAGCAACCCTCCCCAACCTGAGTCCTCAGTCTTGCCCACACAAACCTATTCTAGCTCTTAATGGAGAAGCTCATAACCTACTTCCTCCATGGGCCCCAGGAGATAAAAGCTCTACAAATGCAAAAAGCCTTAGAGATAATACATTAATGTGTTCCAAGTATGTATAATAGAGTCTTTCCTATGGCTAGGGAGGGGATTTCACTTAGAAAGCAGGAGAGGATTTCAGTGCCAGAATGTATGGTGGGAGTGAAGCCACCCAGAGGAGCTCTTGAACTGCTCTGAACTTCCCAATCTGTCCTATTGCAGGGACTGTGTACCAGCCTCTTAATTCACCTGCTCAATCTCCTCCCAACCTCCCATAAAAATCCATCCACATTCTAAATTAATTCTCCTAAGACCCTGTTCGTTAATGGAATTGTAGAATCATAGAATGTTAAGTATACATGATCTAACCATAAAATTGGAACATAGAAATTTCTACCCGAGTGTAGCAAAGTCAGAAGATGCTTCTTGTAAGAGGGGGAAAGTTTTGGTCTTCAGGAATCCTCTCTTACCAACAGGTTCCGTCTCTCCTCTATAGTGTTCTGTCCTCTGCATCCTTCTAAATATCAGCTTCACTCTCCATCTGTTACTTTATCTTGGGGCAACTGTCTAAACTTATTTGTGCCTTTGTTTTTTCATCAGAAAAATGGGCTCGGATTATACCTTTTTCAAAAGATTGGCCAGAGGATTAATGAGATAATAGTTTGTGAATCATTTAGCACGGTACCTGGCACTCAATAAATGTTAGCTCTTATTATTTCTTTAAGCCTTTAAATCTTAGTTATTCTTTAAGAAAATCAATCCAAGTCAATCCCTCTAGTAAGAAGTATTTAAGGGCAATGTATTTTACCTCTCCCAGGTAATATAATTACATTTAGCCTAAAAGGATATTTTCATCCAATGAAGAGCTGTATGAAATCCCAAGTTTCTTGGAAGATGAAGAAAGGAAGTGTTTTACGGTAAGTAGGACACATGGATCCCTGATATTAAGTGAAGTAGGTAGATGGCTACTGCCCTAAAATGTGGAAAAAGACTTGGGCTTGCTGTACTAATTCCTTAAAGCTCCAAGCCTTGAAAAAGTCCTGAAAATTTCAACCAGGACTTATTTTCATAGCTCTATTAGAAAAGGAAGTTAAAGCAGATTTTATTTCTCCTGTTCATACCATATAGTCCATTTCTTCTTAATTTTGCTTAAAAGACTTAAAGCAAGACCTGACCAATTTAAATACCTAAATACTTGGGTTATTTAAAAACTATAGGAGTGGTAAGAGTGGGCATCCCTGTCTTGTTCCTATTCTTACGATAAATGGTTTTAGTTTTTGCCCATTGAGTATGATGCTGGCTGTGGGTTTGTTATATATGGCTTTTATTATGTTGAGGTATGATCCTTCTATTCCCACCTTGCTGAGAGTTTTTATCAATAAAGGGTGCTGGATTTTGTCAAATGCTTTTTCTGCATCAATTGATATGACTATGTGATTTTTTTTTATTTCTCAATTTGTTTATGTGATGTATCACGTTTATTGATTTGCAGATATTGTACAATCCTTGCATCCCCGAGATAAAGCCTACTTGGTCATGGTGTATGATCTTTCTGATGTACTGCTGGAGTCGATTTGCTAGAATTTTGTTGAGGATTTGGCGTCTATGTTCATGGGGGATATTGGCCTGTAATTCTCTTTCATTGTGTTGTCTTTATCTGGTTTTGGTATTAGAGTTATGCTGGCTTCACAGAAGGAGCTTGGAAGTGTTCCTTCCTCTTGAATTTTTTTTTTAAATATATTTTATTGATTTTGTACAGAGAGGAAGGGAGAGAGATAGAGAGTTAGAAACATCAATGAGAGAGAGTCATCGATCAGCTGCCTCTTGCACACCCCCTACTGGGGATATGCCCGCAACCAAGGTACATGCCCGTGACCGGAATCGAACCCGGGACCTTTCAGTCCCCAAGCTGACGCTCTATCCATTGAGCCAAACCGGTTTCGGCCCTCTTGAATTTTTTTGAATAGTCTGAGGAGGATAGGTTATAATTCTTCCTTGAATGTTTGGTAAAACTCCCCTGTAAAGAGGTCAGGCCCTAGGCTTTAGTTTGCTGGCATCTTTTTTATAACTACTTCAACTTCTTCCATAGTTATCAGCCTATTCAGGTTTTTAGATTCTTCCTGATTGAGTTTTGCTCACATTAATTCACCCTGCTCTTTGGCTGTCCTAACTTAAGTTGCATATTCTCATTTGACTCCCTCCTGTCCCTTTCCTTTCAAAGTCAGATTTTTCTTTGCTCATAGGTTTTTAAACAACCCTTTGTAAATCCACTTTGCAAAGAGCAAGCAATCTCCAATCTTCTCTTCCCGAGCAATTGTAATCCACTATGCTTTAATGATAGTGTCTATTCAGATGTTCAAAATTCCATCCAGTTATAGATTTTAATACTTCTTCCCTCTGCACCATATTTATTAGATGAATTACAATAATTCCCCAAATGTGCTTTTTTGAAGTTTAATACCAAAGGTCTTTGAAGCCACTACTTACTTAAAGAATTTAAGAAAATCATGATTACTGGTAACAAAGCAGCTGCCTTGGATTTAACTATATAATTCAGCTATTGCTATTCCCAGGAGTCCTAGTGCTGTTCCAGTGCTGTTCCATTCTTAACTTGAGCTGCCAGTATCTCAGTCAAAACACTGTCCTCTCCTTATTTGGAGACACAGTGTGATTAATGTGGTATTGCCTAAAACTCATGGAGATCTGTACCTAGAAAGTTCCTTGGAAAGATAAACAAATTAAGTAAGAATTGGCTTCTTTTTTATTCTTGTTCACTCTCATCTTGAGTGATTAATAGTAAGTTGAAGCAACTCACATTATTTATCTGGAACTTTATTTCCACAGAAGTGAAAATGAGGTAGGAAGGCTAGGTGGTTCCTAAGATAATATCTGGCTCTTTTAAATGCCATGCTTCCTCAACTCTAATTCATTCTCCAAAACTGTGTTGCTATACCAGTAATTGTGGCACATTAATATGAAATATGGAGCACTCTATTGTTTAAAAATAAATATTTCATTCAGATATGTTGAGACATTAAACCCATCTTATTTTTTTTAACAACTTCATTAAGGTTAAATTGACATATAATAACATGCTCATATTTAAAGTGTACAACTTGATAAACTTTGTCATATATATAGCCTCATTAAACCATCTCCACAATCAAGATAACATTAATAACCCCTGCTATGGGATTAGTTGAGTATTCCTATGATTCCATATTATCTACATTTTTGGATATTGCTAGAATTCTCTGTAGTACTATTTCAGTGCTGGTGCTAAGGTTTATATATACATCCTTAACTTATCACAATCTACCTTCAAGTGATGTTATGCCACTTTATTTATAGTACAAGAGCCTAACAACCATTAAATGTAATTTCTTCTCTCTTAGCATTTGTGATATTGTTGTCATAACTTTTGCTTCTATACATGTTATAAACTCCAATTTGCATTTTGTTCCTATACATATTATAAACACCAATGTATATTATTATTTTTAGTGATTTTTTTCAAGAAATTAAAATAATTATTTAAAGTCTTATATTTACCTACATAGTTACCATATTCAATGCTCTTCATCCCTTTGTTTAGGACCATATCTTTATTAAATCATGTTCCTCTGCCTGAAGGATTTCCTTTCTTGTAGTGAGAAGATATTGGTACCAAGTTTTTCCAGTTTTTGATCATCTGAAAAATCCTTAACCTTAGCTTTTGAAAAATATTTTCACTGGATATAAAATTCCAAGTTGATAGTTTCCATCAGTACTTCAAATGTTGCTCCCCTCTCTAGTCTTACATTGTTTCTGATTGGAAATCTATTGCCACCCTTAACTTTGTCCCTTTATTCATACTATATCTTTTTTCTCTGATTGTTTTTAGGATGTTTAACTTTATGACTGTATGTCACACAATTTGATTATTATTTGCTTTGGTGTCATTTTCTTCATGTTTCTTGGGCATTTGTTGAGCCTTGGAATTATAGGTCTATAGTTTCATCAAAATTTGACAATGTTTGGCCATTATGCCTTCAATTTTTTGGGGTGCTCTGCTCTCCTCATCTTGAGGATTACAATTATGTGTATCTTAGGCTACTGGATATATATCACAGTGAGATGCTGTGTTCATTATTTCCCAGTCTTTTACTTCCATGAGTTTCATTTTGGGTAGTCTCTAATCTGTGTTTTTATGTTACAAAAGCTTTTTTTTCTGCATTTTTAAACCTTCTATTTATCCTATCTAGTTTATTTTTCATCTCAGAAATTGAAGTTTTTATCCCTAGTTCTTTTTATACATTTCCATAACATGAACCTATTATGCTCAATATTTTCTTAGCTTATTGAGCATATGGAAGGTCTTTGTCTAGTAATTTTGTCATCTATGTCATTTCAGGACAGATTTTGATGGATTTTTCTCCTGTTTATAGATAATATATTTTATTGTTTCTTTGCATGCCTAGTAATTTTTATTGGTTTCCATTCATTGTGAACTTTATTTTATTGGATGCTGAATACTTCTGTGCCTCTATCAATATTCTTGAGTTTTGTTCTGCAACACCATTAATTTACTTGGAAACAGTTTGATCCTTTCTGGCCATTATTTTAAGATTTTCTAGATAGGACAAGAGTGGTACTTAGTCTAGGATTAATTGCAAAACACAGGCAAGACAAAACCCTTCTGACTACTCTACCTGTTGTCCCATGAATTAAGAGATTTTCCCCTCTGGTGGGAACAGAATACATTCTCATTCTTTTGTGAGAACTGGAGATTGTTCCTTCTGATATTACCACGATATTCCTTTCCCAGCCTCAGGTAGTTTCCTTATAAGCATGTGCTGATAAGTACTAAAGGGGGCTCTCTGCAGATCTCCAAAGCTCTCTATGAAGCTTTCTACAGAGCAGTCTGTCCTGTATAACTGAGCAGCCTTGGCCACCTCAGACTCCCAGCTCTGTCTGGTTAAAATAGAGAGACCACCAAGTTTTCTGCCATTGTCCTCCCTATTCCACGACCTGGAAAATCTCTCTTGGTAGTATGCTAGGACTCACAAGACTTGTTTTCTAACTCTCAGGGATCATTGTCCTTTTTGTTTGATGTCAGACATCTTACAAACCATTATTTCATACCAGTTGTCCGTAAGAATGGATAAATCCAGTCTCTGTACTCTATATTGACCCAAAGCATAAGTCATAACTGGAACTGCTATAAAATTCTCATTTAGATGAACCTCCCTATAAATGTTTAATGACTATTTATCATAGACCATCAGTGTTATAATTTCAAATCATTCTCAGCAACCTTCCTTAGCTCTGGACCTAAATATATATTCACATTTACCATGTCGATAATTGGAAATGTTTGAATGTTCCAGCCTGCACAATTCTACAGGAAAACCTATACTTGCAATTAAAGCCTTCAAGGTAAGGAGAGCAGAGCACCCAAAAAAAATTTACGGTATTTACTTCAGTAAACAGCTTTGTTGACACCTATGCTATTGCTTTTTTTTTGTTCCATCTTGGTTTCCATTATTTGTAAGTCACACTGTTTCAGAAATGAAAGGATAGAAAAACTCACCAGTTTTGGCTTACTTTCAGTTTCATAAACTCAGAAGCAAAAGTTCAGTCATTTTGATGGCCTCGTTTTGGGTCCATTTTACATATGTTTTATATTTATCCATTTGGTGATGACTTCCAAGGACAGTGAAAGATTTTCTTTTGAAGGGGAAATGTGGTCTTTGTATATAAGAGAAATGTTTTCTTCCAGTTATTCACTGTTCTCAAAGTACGAACTGGCCCTCATTTCCCAATAGTGCCACAACTGAATTGTAATGATTTGTGTGAAATTGGTTCTTATTTCTTTAGCTCCCTCTGCTCACTATATATCCTCCTATTCTAATATTTAATTGTTGAATTTAACACATACAAAAACACATCCCTATCTAGCCCTCTGCTTATGACAGAACAGATTATTTTTCAACACATTTTTCCATGCACCATAATTAAACACACACACACACACTCCTAATGCTACAAAACAAGTAAGTGATAACAGAGCTGAGGTCATAGGGGAATTCATTCAATTGAAAGTCTGTTAATAGACAGTAAAACGCCCTGTGCTCTAGGGGAAAAAAGTGTTATAAAACCCCTTAATATTGTTGCCACAGTTAGACCAGCTCTATAGTACACAATAGAGCCACAGACATTTCCTTTAATCTAGTTCCTATGATTTCTCCATGTCCCCTTGATTTTACATCAGGTGACAGAATAAAAAAGTTTTCTGTCCCAACTCTTATCTTCCCAGTGGGCCTGTCCATGAGCTGACATGCCACTGTTTTCTGTTCTCCCAGCAGCAGGGCAGCATTCAAACAGCATGGATGAGGCCCACACTGGCAGCCTGTCAAGAGCCCAGGGCCCCACCTCATCATCCAGGAACAAAGGGGACCAAGCTACAGGCTCGTTCTGAGGCTCCACACACACTCTCTATGCACTGTTTAAAAAAAATCAGGATCACTCAGATAGTGTTTATTAAAATATACTTCATTTCCAAAATTGAGCTATCAGCTGTTAAAGTGTGTATACATTTGGGGGTAAGGCATGCACGTGCGCGCACACATACACACACACACACACACACACACACACACATCTTTTAGGAACTGCTTTATGCAATTGTGCAGGCTGGAACATTCAATATCCATAGAGCAGGCTGAGAGGCTGGAAACTCAAGGAGTAGCTGATGCTTCAGTCTTAAAGCAGAATTTCTTCTTCTACAGGAAAACCTGTACTTGCAATTAAAGCCTTCAACTGATTAGATGAGGCCATGCATGTTATTGTGGGTAGTATCCTTTATTTAAACAGCACCACCTAGGTATCTCCTTAAAAAAATGGGGACCATAGCCTAGCCAGGTTAAGGCATAAAATTAACCACCACAATCTCTAAAGCCAGGAACAGTGACTGACACTTAGAAGCTTTCAATCAATATTTGTTAAATGGATATTGAAAATATAGTTATAGGGCCAGAAGGTCCAAATCTGAAGGTAAAACATAACTTCAGAAATCACCTAGGCCAGAATTTCAAGTTTTAGAGATTCCTCATGCAGCATCCTCCACAGCATCTATGTCAAGAGTTGGGTTGGAGTCCAGAAAATGGTTTCTAACAAGTGTGGACATGCTAGATATTTGATGTACTATTCAATTCCATTGCACTGCAAGCATCCATAGAAGATTCATGAAGGTGGTCTGCAGATCACAGTCTGAAAACTCCAAGGTTATCAACTCATCAAATACAATACTCCTCTCCAGCATTCCAGACAGTTGCCCTCAAGTACCTGCAAGGTCTGAGCACTCACTATCTATTCAAGCAGGCACTTTTGTCTTCAACTAGATGACTGTTAAAAAGTTCTTCCTTATATTGGGTCCAAACAGGACCTCCTGAAATTCTTGGACATTGATATCAGCTCTCTGTGTGTGACTCAGAGTACTTGGGAACCTATGGCCTGACCCATGGGTAACTGGCAGGGCCATTTAGGTTCAGGTGACAATTCAGAAAACTTGGTCTCCATGATAGCTCTTGCTCACTATTATACAATAATGAGAGTGCTATAAAAAATAAACAAGAAGCATTTGGATAGAGGCCATGTGTTCAGGGAAGGCTTTTTTGAGAGGATGGAGCTTATGATGATCTGAGGATGAACAGAAGTTTACTGAGTGCTCTAGGCACAGGCATGGAGAAAAGCATATGCAAAGTCTTGGAGGCAGAAAAGAGCCTGGTACACAGAAGGATCTGAAAGAATGTCTGTGTCATGGGATTCTAAGGTGATTCTACAGAGGTAAACAAGACTGCTGCATGATAAATATTTGGGTGGGAAGCCATTAAAGGATAAAAAGCAGAAAGTGGCATAATTCAAATTAATATTTGAAGGGATTACTCTGACTATATTTGGAGAATGGGTTGGAAGGAAACAAGATGGAAGGAGGTCACAATAGTATATGTCCAAATGAGAAATATTGGTGGCAAAAACTAGAGTAGTTCGTGAAAGATTTGAGAAAAGTAGATGAATTCAAAATATACTCAAGGGTCAGAATAAGTCTACTGCACCAAAGAATGGACCTTGTATGTTTTGTTTATAAGTGTATCTTCACTAGCACAACCTCTGATACATAAATATCAACACAATTGATCCTAATGTGAATTCACCTGCTGGCTAAAGTTTACCCTCAAATCAATATATGTTGCACTTTGGCCATCATTTATAAGTATGCAAACAGGTGACAAATTTAAGTTGCCTGACACACATATTTCTACCTTCTTGTTCCACTTGTCATACTCTAAACAAGTGTCCTCTCCACTGTCTACTTCTTTCTTAAAATTAATGTTTGTGCTTTCTGCTGGTGTTTCTTCTGTTTAAAATGTACCCACGTGTAATGGTCAAGTGCTTTCTAGTATTCTGAGGTGCAAGAAATTCTAGTATTACTGCATTGTGCCTTACAGAGAAAATACATGTGTTAGATAAACTGCATTCAGATATGAGCAATATAGTTCTTGAGCTCAATGTTAATGATTCAATAATACATACATATTCAAGAAGATGTCTTTAAGCAGAAACAAACATAAAATGTCTTGAGCAGTTAGCATAAATGTTGTGACCAGAGGTTCATGGAAACCTCACCCTGTATTTTCCCCAGGAGCAATGTTTATTCAATCATTGTTCTTAGTTACACACACACACACACACACACACACACACACACACACACATATATATATATATATATATATATATATATATATATATATATATATATATATGTATGTATGTATGTATGTATATATAAGCCTAAGCAACCATTACGACCAAATGACCTGCCGACGGTCGCTAAAGCATGCACAGACCACCAGGGGGCAGATACTCAATGCAGGAGCTTCCCCCTCTGGTGGTCAGTGCACTCCCACAGCTCACCTTCCATGTCCAGCCAAACTCCCATGGTACCTCCCCCAAGTCAGCCAACCTCTTGTGGCCCCTCCCCCTGGCTGGCCAACTACCAGTGGGCACCTCTGCCCCCCTGCCTGCTGGCCAACCTCCTGCAGCCCCTTCCCCCAGGCAGCTGGCCCCATCAACCTGATAGGAACTTCCTGTAGCACCTCCCCCACCCCACCCCCATGGGCCACCCAACCTCCCATGGGCCACACTCCCCAGCCAACCACCTGCAGCCCTACTTCCCTTTCTCCTCTGCCTCTCCCTCCATGTCTTCCCTCTCCCCTTCTCCTCCCCCCCCCTCGTGCACACACACACACACACACACACACACCCGCAGGCCCTGATCATGACTGGGTGAGATGCCCCAATCAGCCCCGATTAGAGGCCCAGGCTGAGGGACCCCACCTGTATACAAATTTGTGCACTGGGACTCTAGTCTCAAATAACAAAAATTGACTATAACTGCTAATTGAACAAATGAATGCAATAGATATAACAGAACTTGTTCATGAATTCAGAGCTTTAAGCTTGAACAACTGCATTCCTGGTGGCCTCATTTATGGAGAAAGGATATTCTGGGAAAGGACCAGGTTTGGGAGGAAAGTGAAAATTTCCATTTTTACATGTTTCTTTTGAGATGCCTGTGAGATATCCAGGTAGAGATGTCAAGTAGCCAGGTGGATATATGAGTTTTGAGTCTCAGAGATTTTTGAACTGGAGACGTAAATTTGTAAGTCATCAGCATATAGATGGCATTTAGAGCTACAGGGATAGAAGAGATCATAAAGGATATAAGTGTAGGGAGAGAAGAGGGCCTGGAACTAAGTCCTACAGCACAGTCACACACAGACAGCTGTAACCAGAGAAAAAGGACACCAGGAAATGTGTGGAGTCACAGAAGCCAAGAGAGAACTCTGCTGAGATGTGTGTGGACAGCCCTGGAGGTGAGACTAGGAGACTGATGAAGATGAAGGCTGAAGATGCCCTTGGATGGCACAATGAATAAGTTGTCAGTGACTCTAGGTCACCTTCAGGGGAAAGGAGCAAATTTAATAATGAATAAATGCAAGAGGCGAGAAAATGAAAACAATTTGACAACTTTGAGAAGAAATTTCATTTTGAAGGGTAGCAGAGAATTAAAGCATTGGCTGGAGCAAATAAGATGTCACAAGAGGATTTGATCTTGATTTGATTTTAACTTGGAAAATACTACAATGTGAAAATTGTAGGAAATGATGCTCTAAGAAAGAAAGAAATTGATGATGCAGAAGAGAAGAGGAAAATTAAGATCTTATAGAGATAAGCAAGAATGGGACCCAGGGCACATTCAGAGGTGAGTCTTTGTTAAGAGGAGTAATTACCATCCTTGCTGTGTGTGTGTATATGCACACATACACCTATACCTCTGCAACTGATATCCTAACCTAGTGTAAGATTCTCCATAGAATCCTATTATTGTACTGATTTTCACCAAAGTTCCAATAGGTATCAATGTTTTCCCTTCCAGTCTTCCTAGCTTGCACCCCTCTTTTTCCCCATGTTTCAGTCTTCAGGCCTTTGCACTTAATTTTCTATGAAGTGACTCATCAGAGTTCTCTCTTCTAAGACTCTCTCTGACTCTCAGTTCTTTCTAGAAACTTACCTTCTATTCCCTTTTCCCAGCTCCTAAAGATTCCAGTCACATCTTTTTTTTTTTCTTTTTTTTTTTTTCCACCAGAGGCACTGCCTGAAGGCTGAAGACTAACCCGGGACAGCTCTGTTGCTCCTGCTTCTCTGCCACCTCAGGGGAAAAATCCTCTGAGCATCTAGCACATGTGTCAAACACAAGGCCCGCGGGCCAAATCCGTCCCGCCAGGCCTTGCAATGTGGCCCGCACCGCGCTGTCATCACTGCACTCCGCTGCGTTTCCATCACAATGACAGTTTATGACTGTTCAGTAAACCATTCGGCCCACGATTTAGGCTGGATTTTAGATTTTGGCCCCTTCTCTGATTGAGTTTGACACCCCTAATCTAGAGGAAGAGTAGAGCTCAGCTTATCATAAGGGCTATAGTTTCCTTAAAGAACATCATTCCCAGAGGTTCTGTGCTCCTCTGTCTTCACCAGTGTTCAGAGTTCATGTGAGGCATAACTGTGTAATAACTTCAGTTTTACATCTCCCAATGATATCTACCTCTCCTGAATCTAGCATGGCACATGACATCCATGGACCTGTGTGTTTGCTAGATACTTTAAACATTTTATCTCATTTATTATTCATAACACCCTCTGAGGGAGGTATTAGGTTAGGAAACTGAGACTTAAAGATCATGCAGCTAATAATTTGAACTCATGTCACATACTAAAGCCTAAAACATTACCACTTTTCCAGGCTGGGAAGTGGACAGCAATGCTCTGTTGGTCCATCTTTTCATCCACCATTCTATTCCCTCTATGTTCCAACTCCCTAAATCTACAGAGACTGCCATGAAGAAAAATATGAATTCAAATCAACCCATGTCCCCACCCAGCTCAACACTGACCCAATCAATGACTGCTTGTAGCCTCTGGAAGGTCAAGGCTGTGCTTCCTCTGTGTACAACCCCAATACACACTGTGATTTAAACCATTCTATTCAATCTAATTAATAAAAATCAGATGGGGTGGAATTATTTTAAGTCCCTTTCAAACTATTTGGCACACTGTGAAAAGGGATATAGTAGAAGAGGCCGTATTCAGTGCAAGAAAAAAAGGGGCCATCTGGGTTTAGAACACCCTGCTTATATGTGAACAAGGTAGTGAGAGGGGTGCCTAATACTTCAGAGCTAGACAGAGACCAGTAGTGCCCAAGCCTCACCAAGAGAAGACAGATAGCTTTATGCAGAAGAGAGAAGCAGTGGAGAACTCTAGTGTAAGAAAGGGACCCCTGGGAGTGATCTGACTGTTCAGAAGGACCTGTGACTTGCAGTGTGAGCCAAGAATTGGGGCTGGAGCAAAGCAGCAGTTGTAGGGAATTATGAGGAAGGCAGAGAAGCTGTGGACAGACTTTGTAAACCTCAGGAAGCTAAGAGAGGACATTAAGGGCTTTCTTTGAAACAAGATAAAGGAAGTACAAAGGCAGACTAAAAGTGATTGATAACAATTAAAGATTAGAGCAGGTACTGATCTTATTCTACTTGATGTCCTTTTTTGACCAGGAATACAGAGTAGGTTGCTAAAGATCAATTTACACTTTATTCTACTTTAATAAAGAGAGCTCTGATTTTTTTTAAAGCAGATGTGATTTGATTATGTGCTAATCTCAGCCCAATTAACTGTGTTACTTAGACTTTCTCCAAAGTATATCAAAAAAACTAGTTAGAAAGAAAGAATTAAGTTAAATCCACTTAGGGCATGAGATGTATGTGTTAAAACACCTGATTTTACAATCTCTTTGTAACATTCAAACCACCTTGAGTGTACAGGCACAGGTCCAAGACCTGACAACCAAATTTTGAACTCTAGCTTCTCACATACCTTTCAGCCTCCACGGAGGCAGGAGAGATCGGATGGTGAGGTTTGTCTAATTAATGCCAAAAATGTGGGAGTAAAAACCAACACCACAACCCCAATGCTTCATCACCCTTTCAAACAAGTTTTCTGAACAGAGTTTTGCTATGTGCAGCTGCACAAAAGACATAGAAATGAGGGCAACATGACACCCACAAAACCATGGTGTGTGCATACACCACACATGTGTGACACACACAGGTGCACATAAAGCACACAGCATTCTGAGAACTCCAATGCTAACTTAAAATATGGTGAAGAAATGAACAAATCTAACCTCAGGAAATGAAGTTCAAAAGTAAGGTTCTTGATACAATTGTTACCTGAAATCACCTGCTCCCCATCAGGATCATTTCCATAACTATTACTGTTAGTATTAACAACAACAAAACTAATATTTGCAAAACACTTTACATAAATGATCTCTTTGGGCTTTGGAAGATATTTTGCTAACATTTCCAATAAATAGCCAAGCTACAAGGAACAAAAATAAAAAACATCATTGTATTAGGGCTTTCTGTCATCAAAGACCTCCTTTATTCTTTGCCCTATCTCTATTTTAATATGTTTTTGTCTAATTGACAACCTTTATTAAAGAAGATTCCATTTCCCTATCTTTATTCATCAAAGAGCAATCAGCATGCAATAATGTACATTACCTTACTGAGTTAATAAAATTCCATGAACATGGAGTTTGAGTTATATTCTCATTCCTTATTCTCAGTTAATTTTAGTTCAACATTTTGATATAGTGAAGATAACTTTAAGGTCCCAGCTACCCTCTTAAAGGACTTCTAGAGGACCTGGGGCCCTAGGCAGAGAAGCACAGATTGAAATTGCAGATAATATTTAACTCTTCTCCATTCTTTCTAAACTAAATGTATAAAAATAGAGAAGAGTTAAACTTTTAAAAGAAAACTTGGAAGTCTCTTAATCAGATCTCCCAAAGCTATTATTTGGGGACACACACACACAGGAAAGCAAATAACCAACCACCCACTACCAATGCTACTGTCTTACCAAAAGCTTATCCTGGCCTGGCAAGGCCATCTAGCTAGATGCAGCAGAGTGCTGGCTTCTGATGCCAACTTGCCTGACTTCCTCTCCTGACTGTCACCTCTTAGTCACATGAGAAAGTTTTTGAACTTCTCAACCCCATAGTTTCTTCATCTGGAACATGGGTTCATAATAGGCCCTGTTTTAGGGCTATGTGCGGTTTCAGTGGGTAAATACATATAAGCAGCTTAATGTGGTATCTGGTGCATAATAAGTAAGCAATACATTTTAGCTATTATTCTCATTATACACACTTTCAGGACCTGTGGCTGGTTTCCAAGCTTTTTTGGCGCCATGAAAAGAAAAACCTAGTCATTCATAAAATCTAGTTTTGTGAACCTCTTACTCCCAATGTTGTTAGAAAAATGGCATCTATGATTTGTTGCTCTGTGCATCTTCAGAAATCTGAAGCAGGGTGTGCAGAAGTGCAGGGTAAAGGCCATGGAGGCAGAACTGCTTCTGTCCAAAGATCTTTAGCTCTTACCAGCTAGGAAGAGCTGGATAATAACCTGGACTGTATTAGTCAGTCTCTTTAAGCCTCAGTTTCCCCATTTGTACAACAGAGACCATAACTATCTCCTGAGGCACTGGAGATTTAATGAGATATACATCCCCTCTTCCTCAAAAAAAAAAAGAAAATCAGCTATCATGATTACTATCCATTAACACATGGAAGTGTATTTTCTGAATCTAGTCCCCAGTGCAAAATAGAAAACTATTGAAATCCAAATCCATTCTCATTTACTAAGGCAAAGTACTTAGATAAACCAATAATTAGCATTGGGAAGCTAAAAATAAATATTACTAGCTAATTTGTCCATTTTTCTTCTCCCCTTGCACACATTAGCTGTGGCTTGATGTTGGACTATGTCAATATTCATCAACTGGTTCAACGGTTTTAACTGATCTACTTAGTTATTGCGCTGGTTGATTCAGTTAAAGGAATGCTTAGTAGTTAATTAGTAATGGCCCAAATTAGTCAAAAGCATCCAACAAGCTGTTCCCTAATGAGTAGTTTTCATCATAGGTCTTGCTGGAGGTGCATGGAAAGAAAGATAATTCTTTGCAAAGATAACCACCCACTTCCTTACTTCTGAGACTACTCAGGCAGCCCCCAAGTTCTGCCCTTCCCTGAAACCCTTCCTCCACTGACAGTACATTTTGCCAACTTACCTCTCCAAGTAATATCTGACAGGAATGGCCTTTTTCCTTTCTTCCTGAGTCTAAACTGAAGCCTTTATAGACTTGCTCCATGTTTCCATGGGAAAAAGCAAACCCTACCTAAATAATAAAAAGTGGTAAAGTTTCTCCAGGCATACTGTCTCTTCCGCACCTTTATTAGCCGAGCAAAATGTATACATAAAATGCAATTGCTTTTTTCCCCCAGATGCTAAAAATGTCAGCCTTGATTTACCCCGACACTCTGACTGACTCACGGCAGACATAAATTCTTCATGCCCAATGCAATCATTTTTTGACCTGCTCAGCGATGGAGAGAGGGATGGCTTTGTGTTTATCTTCCTGGTGCCAGCACCTGGATCCCAATAACTTTTCTTTCATCCATCCCTGTGATAAGCCAAGTCTAGAGGAGTAAAGGCAGAAAGGCACGTGTGATTTTTTTTTTGTGGGTTTTTTTTTTTTCCTGAAACATCATGCAACGAAGGATTTTATTTATTTATTAAGACAGAAAGAGAAAAAGAAAATAAAAGGTATTTTTATGTATCTATTTACTCTCAACCTGACGCAAAACTTCACCTCATCGCTGCATCATCCTTGATTAGGATAATGCAGGAATACCTTCCACTTGGGAAGCAGCTGTCTTTCTGCTGCAGGAAAAAAATAAAGCCTTTCTTCCAAAAATTTTCACAGGAAGGCACATGTGACTGCTAGCAAGCTGAGAAAATTCCCATTGTGTGCAGTTTCCCAAACATAGCCAGGTGGCCTATTGGTTTGGAAGCATGGCCTCCAGAAACTTGGCATGTGGAGCGCAGTCCTTTAAGCAAATGGGCACTGGTTAATGGGGAAAACATGGAGTCTGGGGACTGACCTTGCATCTGCCCCTTACCAAGAGTGGCTTTGGACCAATCATTTCTATCTTCATAATTAGGTCCCCAAATCCTTAAGATCCATTATATATGCCTGTCCCTCAACTCTCTCTCCACAAGGATCTCTTTTGTATTTTGAAATGCTTTGAGCTCTCCTGAAGCAAGGAGAGATGTAAAAGCATGCCACTGTTCTCCCTGCTCTTCATGCTGTGAGCCAGAGTAATGGTGCCCATTGCTCCCATAAGAGATCATTTCTCCCCTTCCCAGCTCACAAAGTACACCATGTTTGTGAGCTATCTCTGTCTCCTATGTAGTTGTGTAGAATTCTCTCTCTAGCCTCTCATGCTCACTCCTCCCCAAGACCATGATGGCAAGAGTCCCTTCCCCATGTTCCCATATTTCCTACTCCTGTCCTTTGCCAATGAGATTTTCTTTATCATCTTTCATTTTTGTTGAGTTTCTTCCCTGGGAATTTCTTAATGACAAAGACTATATTCCCACACCAGGCACACGTACATGCTGAATAATGAATTAATGAAGGGGGCTCTTGTCTTCCCAAAGATTTAGTCTTCCAACCCTTGACCAAATAACCCTCATAAGAAAGTTCCCTCTAAATCTTTCCAGAGCCAAAGGCTTGAGATTCTCCTCCTGCATACATTATGTTAGGAAAAACTTGACTCTAATGTTGAACTGGTCTGGTTCTACATATCCTACATATCCTGGTGTGCTTCTGTCTCTTTTCTCTCCCCATCTATATAGGTAAATGTGAAATAAATCTGGGACCACTGGAAGAGGGCAAAAGCACACCTCTTCCATATCTCCATGACCTCCCTCAGCAGGCCACCTCCTCCAGCTGACTCCCAGCCCACTGCCCACTTCTACCTGCCCATAGTTCCTTCAGGTCTGTGCCTGCTTATATTCTCTTGCCTCTCTGGAATAGGGGGGTGATCTCAGAGTTGAGAAGCAAGACACTTTGGAGTTCTATACATGGAACTGAACAAGGATTAAGTGTGTAGGCACCACAGATGGCATTTTCATAAATTCTTATTTATCCCCAGACCAGCTCAACACTAGAGTCAAGTTTTTCCTAATATAATGAAAAGTGAAACTGAAGGTCAGTAATTTCAATCATACCTCCCTGGTTGGGCATAATCCCATGGAATTCTCTTGGCTCAAAAGGTCAAGGAGGAGCAAAGTCACCAAAGCCCCTTTCACTCGTGCCTCAAGTAGACCATGAAGACCCGCACACCATGTAGAGAAGAAGGGAACCCTTTAGCAGCTATCCAAGATCCATTCTGAAAATCCAAGAGGAAAGGGGAAAGGTGGCGGGGAATAAACAGCAGCACTTAAGATGTCATGGAAACTGAGGAACATGCTCTGGTAGCCAGCCCCTGGCCCTGGAATCCATACATTATTAATAGGAAAGAAGACATGGCCTAAATGAGCCAGAACAATTGCTTAAGGTAGGGGTGTCGAACTCAATCAGAGAAGGGGCCAAAATCTAAAATCCAGCCTAAATCGCAGGCCGAATGGTTTACTGAACAGTCATAAACTGTCACTGTGATGGAAACGCAGCGGAGTGCAGTGATGACAGCGCGGTGCGGGCCACATTGCAAGGCCTGGTGGGACGAATTTGGCCCGCGGGCCTTGTGTTTGACACATGTGGCTTAAGGGGTGGAGAGAAGAGAAGAGGAAGAAGGAGGAGAGAGGGAGGAAGGAAGGGAGAAAGGTTGGGAAGGAGGGAGAGAGGAGGGAGGCAGGGAGGGAGAGAAAGTGGGAGGGAGGAGAGAAAGTGGGAGGGAGGAGAGAAAGTGGGAGGGAGGAAGGGGGAGAGAGAGGAGGAGGGGAGGGAGAAGGAGGGGGAGAGAAAGAGGGAGAAGAAGGGGGAGAAGGAGAGGGAGGAGTGAGAGAGGGGGAAGAGAGGAAGCGGGAGAGGAAGAGAGAGAAATTTCTCAAACCATGCAGGTTAGTTTTGTTTCTTATTTAGGATACAGCATTAATCATGCTAATATTTTACAGCCAGGCTTCACTCTTCAGTCATTACTTTAATCAAACCCATCAGCAAACGAAAGAACACGTTACCAGGTGGGAATAACTGCTACCGCTCGCTGTTAATTACTTTGCATTTTACAGCAATCAGCAGCAGGGGCTGAGATCATAATAAATTCATGACTTATGGGCCCATAAAATCATTACCCTAGGAAAATATGTTTTATCGGGTATTCGATGGGCCGCTGCTCACAGAGAGATTTCTTGAAGGAAATGACACCCATGAAATTAAACTGATCCTTGCAGTCAGCAGAAATGCAAATGCACAAAGAGCAAAATTTTACTGTGGGAGAATGGGGCTGACAGGAACATGGATTAAGTGCAGGTTGAGTGCAGAGGGGCGTGACCTCATAGAGGCGGGACTTCAAAGGGGTGTGGTCTCAGAGGGGTGGGGACCAAGAGGTGCTGTGTGGAAGTGGAGTTGCCACTAAGACCTGCTAGAAGGGAAAAGCACTTAAGAGCAGGGAAGGAAAGGCTCAGTCAGTGACCCTGGGCTGATCCAGAGATCTGGAAAAGCCGTCCTTCCACTATGGCACAGGCTCTCCCCTCATCCTCCCTTATTTCAGCCAACTCCCACTGCCTTGGATACTGAGACTTAATGTGGTCTCAGAAGCCAGGGGATAGAGATGTTAAAGGCAAAAAGACAAGTCAACAGATCATCCCTGAGAGAGCCGGAGAAGGGAGACTCACTCCTGTGTCTTCTCTCCATCCTCAGGCAACAGGAGGAAACTGTCTGATGGAGAGCAGCACTGCTTACCTGAGGCGGCCCTGTTCCCAGCTTCTAACCCCCACTCCCACTCGCACACCTCCAGCCTACGTGTGTGGGTCTCTGTGATTCTTTTTTTTTCTTTGTGATTCTTAAAGGCCATTTCTGGCCTGTGAAAAGATTATTAAAAACCTGGTGTTTGTCTTATTTAGGGTTTCTCCATGTTTAAATTTCTCCCAAGATGCATTCAGACCATTTGTTTGGAAGCAAATGTTTCCTTTTTCCTTTGCTTCTTCCAATTATGCTAGACAAACACAGGCCCTCATTGAGTGTTATTTAAGCATGAAATTATAACAGATCCTTTTAAATGCTAAGGCACTAAAAATAAGTCCTTTTATCAAGAAATACCAGGTCCAGATCTAGTAGCTCATTAATTTCTAAAACTCAGGCAAGCTGATACTCTAACAAAATCCAAGAGCCTCCAATGGAAGATTTATTCATTCTTCCTGAAATGATCACTGTCATTGTTTTGTTTATTAATATCACTAGAGGGTCCAGTGCATGAAATCCGTGCACAGGTACGGTCCCTAGTCCTGGCCAACAATCAGGGCCAATCAGGGCCTCTGGCTGCTAGCCAGGGCTTTTCTTCTCGCTGCCATCTGGGGCTTTCCTTCCCTGGCTAATGGCTGCCTCCTTTCCCCAGCTGTGGCCAGAGCCTTCCTTTGTTTTGTGCCGCCCCCTGGTGGTCAGCACATGTCACAGAGAGCTATCCAACTCCCAGTCTTCTGGTCGAACTCCCAAGGGGACAATTTGCCTACTAGGCTTTATATATATATATATATATATATATCACTGTTCACATTTCTGAAGTGTTAAGGAGTTATCCTTTCAATTGAGGCAAGTAGCACAACTGAGAGGGATCAATGTCACCTGAAAGATAACAGGAATCATGTTTGAATCCCACTCTTACCACATACTAGTTGTGGGGTCTTAGGGCATTTATTTAACTTTCTTGGCCTCAGGAAAATTTAAACCTATCTTTAAATGAAGTTATTATGAAAATAAAATGAGCTTGCTATGTACATAAAGCACAAATAAAACACTAGGCAGGTTTTCTGACAAAGTTTATATACTTCTCAGAAACTCTCCACCACCTCACCCAAGGTCAATCAAGGTGAAACCACCAGCTCCCTGAAAGAAGGGAGGATGCTGAAGAGCTGGCTAGGACAAGTTGGCCCACAGGAACCTTGGACAGCAGTAGCCTGGCACATGAAATGATGACTGAATGGTGTGAGGCATCTGGCCACATTCCCACCTGTCACTGTGACTAAGGAATATGTGCTACATTCCTCTATTCTTGGGGCATTCTGGGCCTTTATAAGGAAGAGGTATGCTTCAGGAGCAAGAGGCAGGGACTAAAAACACCAGCCTCAAGGGATAGGCAGAGATGCCCTGAGAAAATGGGCCTGTGTTGTCTACTTTTCTCCGAATGCAAGCCTTCTTCTCTTGCATTTACCTTTTGAAACTATTGATAATAAAGAGAAAAATGGAAGACTCTTATCATCATTTAACCCAGCCTCCCCTCCTCCCCAGTCAAGGAAGGCCCCAGACATCCACCCATCCCATCGCTAGAGGCAGAGCTGGCAGCCAAATTCAGAAAGGGAGCCTGCTCTTCCTTAGCTATCAGCTGCTTTCACAAACAATAAAATCAAAGCTGGACCTGCTTCCCCTGTCTAGTTCCTCTCCCAACCCCTAGCCCCATTCACTACCTCAGCAGTAGGGAAAGAAAATCAGATGAGGACCTATGGACAAAATTACTATTTTTAATGAAGAAACCAAGGAATTCAATCACACACACACAGTGTTTCTTCTCTCCAGAGATCATTGTTTCAATATGATTTTGGATTATAGGTGAAATGAGTTACAGGGATGCTGACCTTTTAGCCATATATGTTTCCTACATAATGTAAAAGTGAGCCCCTTACAGTGGGCTTTGGAAATAAAATAAGGGAAGATTTAGAGGTATATGGTTGTTTTCCTGGTAATTAAGTTTTTGGAAGCTATACAGGAGCAATTGTGGTCCAGTAAAAAGAAGAAATGTACCAGAATCAGCAAACAGGTTTAAATCCTAGCTCTGTCACATGCAGTTAACTGACCCTGAGTAAGTTACTGAACCTCTCTGATCCTTAATTTCCCCATCTGAATTATTGCAATTATGCATCAACCTTTCAGAATTGTAAAAAAAATTAAATGGCTAATATTTATAAAACATCAATAATATGATAAAATATTCACAAATGCTCATGGTTATTACTAAATTAACACCTTAGTACTATATTATCAATAATACCTTGTTACTGAAAAATAATAAGTACCAGTGAGGATTCTAACCTGGGTTAGAAACCTGAAAATATTTTGTGCCATAAAACCCAATACATAGTACCAGTTAGAATCCTTGGCTGTAAGCAGACTTTAAATAGCAACTATCAGTACATGCCATTATGACAGATTTTAAAGGAGATTTTACCAAAGTTGAGTGAGTACAGGAAGAGCCAAGAGCTAAAAGAAGAGAAATTAAAGCTCTGTGTCTTACTGTCTTCCATGTCTTCATATTTATGCTCTAAATACACCAAATCATCTGGAATACCAAAAAATGTTCACCCATCCTACTTAATAACAGCGTCAAGATATCATTTTTCATGTGTCACACACATGTGCCAGTTCAATAAGTGCATTGATTGATACTGATTGTTTAGAGAAAAACTTTTAGTTATTGACTTGGAATGATAGTGGAGAAACATTCTTTAAATGGGGGAAGGGAAATAATGTTGTTAGACACCGATTTTGTGTCCTAGGTATTCACACATACTCATCACAACTGATCGTAACAACAACCTAGAGGGGTTGACACTAAAGGACATAAGAAAATGCCAATGTATTTGTGTTGTTAGAAGGAAAAGAGAAAGACAGAAGTGGAGAATGAAAAAAGGAAAAAGAAGGAAGGGATGGAGGGAGAAAAACTTTAAAATTCAATGTAGATGAATAAATATGTTTGGGTCTTAAGAGCAACTATCACAAAGTCAAAACTAGAAGTATAACATATATCTAATGAAAAGTAGAAATGAAAAAAAGAAAAATACAGTAAATGGAAACAAATAAGGTAACAGAACTTAGTTCTAACATAATAGTAATTAGAATAAATATAAATTAACTCATTAATCTACCAATAATTGACTACATATACAGACTTAAAAAAAAAAACATTACTAGGTCGAAACCAGTTTGGCTCAATGGATAGAGCATCGCTCTGCGGACTGAAAAGTCCTAGGTTCAATTCCGGTCAAGGGCATGTACATTGGTTGCAGGCACATCCCCAGTAGGAGGCAGGAGGCAGCTGGTCAATGTTTCTCTCTCATCGATGTTTCTAGCTCTCTATCCCCCTCTGTAAAAAATTAATAAAATATATTTTTTTAAAAAAACATTACTAGGTTAGTAGTAATCTTAATATCTGAACAAGAAAATTTAAAGCTAAAAAAAAAATTTGAAAGGAACAAAGAACATCACCTATTCATAAAAAGGGGGGAAAAATAAAGAAAAGGTATAGCCAACATAAACATGTCCATATCTAATACAGCTTCAAATATATAAAGCAAAAGTTGTCTAAACTATAGAAAGAGATTAATCAACAATTACAGTTTGGGTGGATTTATTAGAAACATATCAAACAGAAGAAAACAGCAGAGGTTTGAAAAACCTAGTAAATTTTGGAAAGTATATAAATATGGTATAGTGATTAGCAGAGGGAAGAGGGGATAGGAGAGATAAAAAGGCAAAAAAGGGTAAATGATGACACAGACTTGACTTGGGGTAATGAACACACAATACAATATACAGATGTATTATAGAACTACACCTAACACTTAACCTATATAATTTTATTAGTCAATGTCACCCTAATAAATTCAATAAAATTTTTAAAAATTAAATAAATATTTTTAAATAATATATATGGGAATTCTACCTCAGTAAATAGAGAATATATTTTTTATAACACCCCAGTTCCAACAATAGACCAAATATTAAACCATTAAGGCAATTCAATAAATTACTAAAAAACAATATCAAACAGAGTATGTTCTTCAACAAGAATAAAATAGAATTAGAACTTACCTACAAAAGGATAACTTAAGTAACATATTTGGAAATGAAATCACATTTTATTAAACAGTTTTTGGGTTAAACAGGAAATGATAAAGAAAACTTAGAAATATTCAGGACTGAATGATGATTAAAACACCACCTGTCAAAATCTGTGGGACATTCATTAGTTAGGCTGTGCTTAGAGAAGAAATTATAGTTTTAAATAAATTATCAGGAAACAAGAGAAGTTAGAAATAAATTAGCAAAGCTTGCAACTAAATAAGACGGGAGGGGAAAAAAACCTTAGGCAAGATCAAAGAAATAAAGAGTAAGGAAATAATAACAGGAAGGGCAAAAACAGTGCACTAGAGAACACACAACAACAGAAGATTACTAAATATAAATGATGTTTTGCTTATTTCCTAATAAAAATAAAAAGTTAAGATCTCTGGCAATGCTGATCAAGAAAAAAACTTCATGTACTCCTCAGGGGAAAAGGAAGGATAAAAGAAGGAAGGAATTAAGGAAAGAAACAACTCTAAGTGAATATATTTGAAAACACTGATAAAATTAAAAAGGGATAAATAATTTTTAAATGCCAAAATTATAGCAACAAGATTTTGAGAGATTAACGAGACCAATAAATATTTAAAAGAGCAAGAAAGGAAATTCAATGACTTCTCCTGCACCAAAACTAGCCAGATAGTTTATGGCAGAAATTCTCAAAGAATAATGAATTCTAATTTTAAGCACTGTTTCTAAAAAACAGAAAAAGAGGAAATCCAAATCCTGAGGAGCCTATCAAGAGATGTTCAAACTCATCAGTAGTCAGAAAATTGCAAGTTAAAATAACATACAGATTTTACTCTATATCAATTAGACTTAGCAAAAATTAGAAAACTGGCGAATGCCATACAGTGGGGCAGGGAATATAAATCCATTGGAATTCCCTGCACTGCTGGTGGGAATACAACCAATGCTATTTTCAAGGAAAACAGTCTTTCTTGTCCTACTTAAACTAAATGCACATAACCTTATGATTTAGCAAGCCTGTTCCTAGATTAAATATCAAAAAGAAATTTTCACACAGGTCCAAAAGAGAATATGTTTAAGATGTTCACTGTAATGGTCATTTGTACTCCATGCAAATGGCAACTCCTGGAGTGGTGATGGTGACAACCTATTAGGCTGTACATGGGGGCCTGAACTTGGCCATCTATCACTGGGAGAGTGAAATGTGGAGGATGAACACTATAGGAAGAAGGGGAATGGAATGTGGACATGGAGATAATGTTGCAAAATAAAATAACATAAAAAAGAGGGCCCTCCTCAGAGTCACAATAATAATTCTCATAAACTAAGGAGTATGATTAGGCTGTAGTTTGCTGACTACTGATTTAGATACCCAAGTGTGTTGTAATCTGGAAAATTCCAATGTAATGTTGTGAGCAGTAGAACTGAACAAACTAAAAATGTCTCAGACAACCCTGGGTTCAGTATCTTAGATTTGATTTAAGAAGAAAAGATACAGTGGAAAAGAGCTCTAGGTAATATTATTTTTCTTTAAACTCTACAAGTCCTTTACATTGCTACTTCCCAGGGAGCTACCGAATCCCTGAGAGAGACAGGAGCTGCTCAGGTTTCTGAGTCCTATTATTAGAATTTTTATATAAGCAGAAAATGACATATACCAGGGCTCCATTTTACAGTCCTACAATCCTATAAATATCTTTTTCTTCTTCTGGGAAGTGTGTTGGACAAAAACATATGAAGCAAAATGACAGGCTAGTAAAAGAGAATAGAGGTTTAAATGTCAGCTGAAACAATGTTCATTTCCTTTAAAAAAAAAAATCTTTTGCACAGCTCTTGGAGCCACCAAATGAACCTCTTCCAGTTTGAAGTTCATCCAGAAAATCCCTTGCAAAATATTTGCTGAAGCACTGTAATGTTGGAATTGTAAGGGATTGGGGCTTGTTCAGTTTCACCTCCCCCACACCTATCTTTCCTAACCTGACTTCTGGAGCCCAGAAATTTACATCTGTGTGTCCAAGACTCAGATTCCAAAATCAACATATAGCTCTCCCACTCCCCCCAAAACTAAAGTGTTCCTGAAATGTCCCACTTATAACTAAAATCTGTGTGAGTGAGCAGACCAACAATCTTGTTAATCCTCAAACATCCCCAATAGATCCTCTATGGTACTTCCTTTGCTCTAATTATTGGTAAATATTAGATTAGATTTTAATCTAATCTGTCCAGTTAACCCTTAGCTCATAGAGGGCACAGCTGCACAGCTGTGTGGCAATGACTCAGTGCAGTGGTTAAATTATTCAATGAGGGGAGAAATAAGTTTGGGCTGCAGTGGTCTGGGGAGATTCTAGAGGGGTCCTAACTTTTTGACACAGCCAAATATCCCGGAACAAGATATCAAAAGAGGAGAAGCCAGGTCGGGAGAAATGGCTTTATTTTAACTACAATAAATTAGATACACCAGCACCTTTGTTTAGTGGTAGAATTTTTAAAAGGCTTAAGGATTTTTGATGGCTACTTTCTAACTTTGCTTTTATCCACTTTTTTCAATAGAAATGCCTGTCACAAATATAGACATTGCAATCATATTTCCCAGTCTGGTATTTTTAAAGTAAAAGGGCTTTCCACTTTCTTAAACTGCCATCTCATTCAGTTTTATAGCTTCACCTCTGCCCTTGTCTTCACATTGACCCGTATCCTATATGGAACACACCTGGTTCTTAAAATGTCAACCAAATCTCCACATTGAACCTCATCCCTGTAGTCTCTGCCTCTAGAAAAGCCTCTGTGCCTTGAGTGATATAAAAGGCTGGGGAAATGAAGTGAGGAAGCAAGGGAGTTTTTGAGAAGAAGCCCAGGTGGATATTGCCCATTGAAATACCAGTAAATTGCTAGTAAGTGCACTGCTGACTGTCCATCAGACATATGATCCCCAAAGTTTAATGCCTCTGAATTTAGAGGGGGAAAAAAGTATTCCAGGGTATAAAACAAGTCTCAGTAAATTTACAAGAATTTAAATCGTATAAAATATGTTCTGTGACAATGGAAGTATACTACAATAACAAAAAGATACATATGGTTAAACATTTTTATACTAAATGACACAGTTCTAATAATCCATGGGTCAAATAAGAAATCAAAAGGAAAATCAGAGAAGTATCTGAATGGAAATAAAATGAAAACAGCATACCAGAATCTGTGGGACACTGTTAACATGGTGCTTAAAAGGCTATTTATAGCGCTAAAGTTAAGTACCCACATTAGAAAACAAAAAGTTTCAAATCAGTGACCTGTTTCAAACATAATAAACAAGAAAAAGGACAAATTAAGCCCAAAGTAAGCAGAAGAAAGGAAATCACAAAGGTCAAAACAAAATCCATGAAATAGAAAACAGAAAAACAATAGAAAAAAGCAATGAAATAAAAAACTGGTTCTTTGAAAAGGCCAATAAAATTGATAAACCTCTAGAAAAAGAGATCAGGAAAACTAAAGAGAGATAAAGTACCAATACTGGGTATGAAAGGTGACATCATTACAGATTATACTGACATTAAAAGAATAATAAGAGAATATCATGAACAACTTTATGCCTATAAATTCAACAATTTAGAAGAAATGGACAATTTTCTTGGAACACAAACCATAGATCTCACTGAAGAATAAATATATAGCATGACTAGACCTATTTCTATCAAAGAAATTGAATTTTTACTTAAAAACCTTCTCACAAGGAGAACTCCAGGCCCAGATGGCTCCATTGGTGAATTCTAACAAATGTTAAAGAAAGAAATAACACCAAGTCTATACCAAATTTCTCTAAAAAACTGCAGAGGAAGAAATAGTTCTCAACTAGGCTATGAGGTCAATGTTATCCTGATAGCTAAAACAGAAAAACATTCCTTAAGAAAAAAATGACAGACCAATATCCCTTATGAACACAGAAATGAAATTTCTAAATAAATTTTAACAAATCAACACTGCATAGAAAAGATATACATTGTGAACAAGTAGAATTTCTCCCTGGAATGCAATAGTGATTTATTATTCAAAAATCAACCAATATGACTCACCATATAAATAAGCTAAAAAGAAAAATCCCATAATCATCTTCAACATAAAGGAAACAAGAGGAAAAGAAAAATCAAGGATGATTACTAAGATCTGGATCTGTAAAACTGTGTCAAATGTCACAGAAAATTCCAGTAGAACAAAAGAGTTGCCACATAGGTTTGATATTCAGGAGAACATTTGCAAACTTTTTCATAATAGTTTCAGTAGAAAGATGGGTAACAGAGCTAGCAAGCCAAGGTCAGGGGTGGCGGGTAAGGAGGTAAATATCACCCCCGAGTTGGGAGAAGAGAAATATTTTCCCCCACTTTCTTTCAGGATATAAAACTACAGCAGATACATATTCTGAGTCTTTAGCCAATATATATTCAGTCTTGGTCCTACATAAAAACCAACTATACATATAAAGTGCTTACTGAGAAATATGCTAAAGAAATTCTTAGCCACAAATTATCTTTCAAAACATAGGGATATGATGTGGGGGAGGGGAGAGATAGTAAAAAACTAGATGCTTTAGACCTAATTGACAAATTTAGAAACAAATACATTACCAGGAGTACCTGGCACCCACCCAAGGGTCTGAAGGAATTCAAGAATGAAAGTGCGAAGCTCTAGGCCAAATTGTAACTTTGTAGTTACAAATAGCCACGTGCCACCAGCGTAGTAGACTGCCAGAGTGATTTCTCTCCATGATAAGAGCTGCAGAGACCTAAGAACCACAGACACATAGGTCTCTCTGCCAACAGCAGTATGGTGTTAGGAACTGTAGTGAAGTAGAGAAGCCTACTCTCATTTAGGATGAGTCTCTCGTGATTATGGGAAGCGTCTGGTACAGTGGAACAAGTTAACAGTCGGAAACTGGGAGATTTTGATGCCTATACTGCCCCTATTGAGACTGTAATAACCCTGTGTCATTCTCATCTGAAAAAAATGAGAATAATATCTACCCTACCTACTTCATAAAATGTTCAGAGATTGAGAGGAGGTAACAGATTAATTACTATGCTTTAAGCAAAAAAATAGCCTGAACAAATATGTGGTATCCGTGTATTAAAGAAGGTGATGGTAGTAGTAGTAATTATTATTAGTAGTACTAGAGGCACAGTGCACAAAATTAGTGCACAGTGGGGAGAATGTCCCTCAGTCCAGCCTGCACCCTCTCCAATCTGGGACCCCTCGAGGGATGTCTGACTGCCCTCTCACAATCCAGGACTGGTGGCTCCAAACTGCTGGCCTGCCTGCCTTCCTGATTGCCCCTAACTGCTTCTGCCTGCCAGCCTGATCACCCCTAACCACTCCCCTGTTGGCCCGGTCACCCCTAACTGCTCCCCTTCTGGCCTGATTGCCCCCAACAGCCTTCCCCTTCTGGCCCAGTGCCCCCAACAGCCCTCCTCTGCAGGCCTGGTCCCCCCCAACTGCTCTCCCCTGCAGGCCTGGGTCCCCCACAACTGCCCTTCCCTGCAGGCCCAATTGCCCCCAACTTCCCTCCTTGGCTGGCCTGGTCACCCCTAACTGTCCTCCCCTGCAGGCTTGATTGCCCCCAATTGCCCTCTCTTGCAGGCCTGGTCTCTCCCACTGCCCTCCCCTGTTGGCCATCTTGTGGCAGCCATCTTGTGTCCACATGGGGGCAGCCATCTTGTGTGTTGGAGTAATAGTCAATTTGCATATTACCCTTTTATTAGACAGGATTGTTGTTGTTGTTATTTTTGTTCTACTATTGATAAATGCCTGTAGGAAGAGGGTGAATCTCCATTGGTTATTCTTCCATTAGATTCTTGCCAGCCTCTTAATTTGGTATCCCTCTTCTCTCTTGATTTTAATTACTTTGAAATTATCACCTTCCACCCCAGGTGACCATTTTCATTTGCCTTTTTGAGATCTGTGTGTCTGACCAGAGCCTCAGTCCTGAACTCATCAATTTTCTTCCCAATGCTGTGCCTCCATTTGTGTTCTATGTTTCAGCTGATAGAAGATAATCTCACCTACAACATACACTAAAAAGTGGCAAATTCTTGTCAATTCTCTATCATGAGGCTTCTGGAATCCATGCTTTTATGTTATTCCCCACAGCACTGACCTAATTCAGCTCCTGTTATCTCAATCATTCTCTGAATATTTATCGAGAGCCTTCTATGTGCAGGTATCATGAAAGAAGCTGAGGATGTGATGGTGAATAAGACATGAGTCTTGCTGGAAAGTGTCTCAGAGTTAAATGCTGTTGGTGGAGGCTTTCTTTAGAAAGGAGATCACATTATGTGGCAAGTTTAAATACAGAGGTAATGAGAAGCTACTGATAGAAGAGGGCATTGATAATAATAGAGATTATATAAGAAATGAGGCATCTAATCCAGCATAAAGGGGTCAGGAGAGGCCTCCTGTGGGAGAAGATTCCTGAGTTAAATCCTCAAAATGAAGGCTATAGGGCTATTGGTGTGTAGAGGGCAGACTCTTAACTCTTTCCACTCCGCCCATCTGTCACTCATATCTCCTCTGGAGTTGCATCACAGGCCCAATCAATAAAGGGTTTTCTTTTCAAGGTGAAGTTTCTATGACATTTGATGGAAAACACTAGTCAGTAATCCAAAGGCCAGGCTCCACCACTTGGCTTTTTTGCCTAGAACATCTCATCTATGGCAGAGCTATTGTGAGATATAGCCAAAATGATGCAGCTAAATAAAACAATGTTGTAGATTGTCAAATGTTGCAGATGTGCAAACTTATCAAGGGTACAGATGTAGGTATATGTGACCTAGAGCAAATTAATTAATGTTTCCAAACCTCAATTTCTCAATCCATAAAATGGGCTAATAAGGATAATCTTATAGAGGCCACTTATAGAATTAAATGTATAGAAGATGACTAATAATGTACTTGTAATTAAAAGGCAGTTATAAATATCAATGTTGGTGTAGTGGTGATGGTAGTGGTGATAGTCCATGACAGATGATGATGTTACTATTTTCTGATCTTACCCAAAAGAAACAAAGTACCAATTAACTCTAGAAATATCCAAAGGAAGATTCCTTGTTGCTTATAAAATATTTGAAGATTTTCTATGAAAGGAGTTTTAAAATTCTTCTATATTATATTACCCAATATCCATCAAACATCATTGTATGTAATGACATATATAATCTGAACATTTCAAAATCTAAGATATTATAAAAATTCTATTGTTATAAAATATATTTACAGTATTGGCACATTATACAGACACACTTTTATAACATCAGTTTAATTGTTTCAGGCCAAGTTTAACTTCTTTTGTCTGGTATATTTTTGTACCAGATTTAATTTGGGGCTAAACAGTCAATATAAGCAGAGCAGAAAAGGCACCACATAGTAATTTCATAATTTCAGCACACTGTGTCTGGCCATACATTTTTAATATAAAATTGGCTGCTTCTGTAATTTTTGATTGGAGATTTATGCATACTGTTGCCACATTCTTTTAACAGATGTGCAGTAAATTTGATGAAAACAACAAATCTCTTCCCCCTGAAACTAGGGCACTTGCTTATTTAAATAATAAAGAAAACAAAGTCACTCTGAATGTTCTAGAAACACGGGATGTTCTACGAAGTAAAGGACCTCAAAATGTGAGGTCACGGTTTTATTCCCAATTCATGGCAGATCTTCAAAACTTCCAACTGATGCAGTGCTATGTTTCCCACGGTAGTCATTCACTCCTACCCATACTGTGTCATATTCATTAGCAACACAAAACCTTACAGAGCAAGGGGAAAGACTGGCCTTTATAGTCCAAAACTGTAGTCCAAGTAGAAGGTTAAATAAATTGACTCTGTCTACAGTTTAGTCACTGCCATTCTTAGAGGCTGCACAGAAAACTGGAGTGAGAAGGCTTTGGAATTAGACATCCTGAGTTACAATCCTATTGTAGTTCTGGAACTTACTATTTATGGAACTCCATTCTACTTATTTTTCCTCATCTATAAAATGGGTACAATAAGACCTACATTGCATGGAAGTTGTTAAGAATTTAATAAAAATTGGCCAGAATGCTTACAACAGTACATGTATATTCTATTATTATAATCATTATCGTGCTAATGGGTATTGTTGGTCTAAATAAGCTCCAGGAGATGGGGTGAAATGATCTTTATAAATCCACACTAGGATAGTTACTACAACAGCCCAGTGCCCATTTCCTCCTGATACTAGACCTTATAAACAGAATAACAATTTATTAAAAGCCTCCCTGAATCCATCTCCTTCAAGAAGTTTTCTTGAAAGTTATGGTTATAATTGGCCATTGCACACCGTTTTGAACAACCTTCCTAATTCTAGAAAACATAACTCTAAAACACTTGAAATAATGTGCACATTCTGTGTAATGTTTTTATTCAATGCTCCATCTATAATAATTCACATGTAATCCCAACCTTCATTTAAATGAGTTGTTTCTAACTCCTTTCCAACTGAGGTTTTTACTAAATTGTTTTCAGCAGTATCCAAAGGGATTGATTTGAGTTCTTCATCCTCTGGTAAAGATGCTAATGAACACCAGTAGTTACATGCCAAAACACCAAAGGAAAATGAGGTGACTTGGATATCTGCTGAGGATAAATTCTTAAACTATATTTAATTTTGTACCCTACTTGATCTTCGCAACTTTACATTTGGAGTCAATCAAACCCACCTTTATCTGACATCCTCCTCGAGCTACTATTCTTTAAAAATCTCTGCCCCCTTTAACACAAAACTTATCTAAAGAGTTGGCTGTATTCATCATTTTCACTTTTTCCCTCTCTTTCCCTCTTGAACCCACTTCAATCTGCTAGCCCCACAAACACTTCACGTGCTTTTGTCCAGGTCGCAAATGACTTCCACACTGACAAATTCAATGTCTTGAGTTGTCTTTCTTTTTATTTAGAATTTCTTAGGCAATATCTAGACTATACAAAAATATAAATAATTCAGTATAACTTATGTATCCACTACTAAGCTAAAAAAGCAACATATAGTTGACCCTTTAACAACACAGGTTTGAATTGTGCAGGTCCACTTCTTTGTGAATTTTTTTCAAAAAAACAGTAAATGAACTTTCTCTTTATGATTTTCTTAACATTTTGTTTTCTCTTGTCTACTTTATCATAAAAATAGAGTATATATAATACATATAACAGGAAGTATGTAATAAATGACTGGTTATGTTATTCATGAGGTTTCTAGTCAACAATAGCTATTATTAGTTAAGATTTTGGAAAATAAAAGTTAGTATACATAGATATTCTACTGCTTGGGGGATTTCAGAGCTCCTAACCCCTGTGTTGTTCAAAGATCAAGTATATTGCCAAAACTGTTGATTGTCTTCTGTGTGTCTCTCCCAAATCACTTCCTCTTCTCCCTCTGTTAAAGCAATTGGTATCCTGAATTCAGTATGTTTCATTTCATTTCTTTATACTTTTACTATGTAGGTTCTGTTATGCAATATACGTTTGTTTTGCATGCTTTAAACTTTAAAAATGGTACTGAAATGCACATACTCTTATTCAACTTTTTCCCTTACTTCTATGTCTGCAGAACTCATCCATGTGACTATAGCTCATTCATTTCTTTAAATCAATAGAATTCCAGTGTGCAAATATACTACAATATATTTACCCATTCTGTTGAGAGACATTTGGGAATGCTTTTTGCTAAAAATAAACAGTGCTTTTATAAGCATTCTTATATGTATCTTGCAGTGACTCCAACAGTCAATTCTCAATTTTCACCTTACTTGACCTCCTGAAAACATTTGATACAGGCAATCGATCACTCCCTCCTTAAAATGGACTTTTAACTTGACTTCAAAGATACCACATTCTTCCTGGTTTTTTCCCACATCACTGCCACTTCTCAGTCTCCTTTGCTGGCTCCTCCTCTTCCTAACCTCCAAATATTGAGGTGCCCCAGGACTGAAGTTTTCTCTCTCCTTTCTTCCTCTCTGTCTTCATTCCCTAAATAACCTCATCCATTCATATGACTTTAACTCCTGTGTTTTGCTGATAATTTCAAAGTATATATCATTAACTCTGTCCTCTCCCTTGAACTTCAGACTTCTCTAAACAACTCCCTATTCAATATATTGTATCTACTAGGATATACAAACTTAATATCTAAAGTTGATTGATTTTCCAAAGCTTTTTCCTATGTTCTCTCCCTTTCATTGAGTCAAATCATTCAATTATCTACTCCAGTAAAAAAATAAATAAATAAAAATAAATAAATAAATAAATAAAATTAAAATTTAAAAAAATCACTCTTTATGTTATTTATGTTACTGAAGTGTTATTTCAAACACTTCAAATTCATCAAAAATTCCTATGGTATCTATCTTCAAAATATTTTTTTTTCATGGAACAAGGCTTATTTAAAAATGCCTATGTGTTTATATGTTTTACTAGAGTCAGGTGCATGAATTTGTGCACTACTGGGGTCCCAAGGCCTGGCCTGTGGGATAGGGCCAAAACTGACTCTCTGACATCCCTTGAGGGGTCCTGGATTGCGAGAAGGTGCAGCCCAGGCCAAGGGACCCCACCTGTGCAGAGTCGGAGCCAGAGGGGACTCAGGAGGTTGGCCAGCAGGGGAGAGATTGCCAGAGGGGTCCAGGGCATGTCTGGCCCAACACATTCAGTCCCAATTGGCCCGACTCCAGCAGCAAGCTAACCTACCAGTCAGAGCATCTGCTCCCTGGGGGTCAGTGCATGTCCTAGCAAGCGGTTGAGCGGACTTAGCATATCTTTAGCATATTAAACTTTGATTGACTGAATGTCCAACTGGTCAACCAGACACTTAGCATATTTGGCTTTTATTATATAGGCTAGTATCAAACCTCCAACAACCCTTTGAAACTATAATCATCTCTAGAAAATGAAGAGATAAATGCATGATCTAGTTTTGGGTAAAAATCATAAAGAAATATAAAGCAGATTAAGGGACTAGAGGATGACAGGAGCCAGGGGAATAATGCGAGAGAAAAAGTAGATCAGGGTAGGTCTCTATGAGGAGGTGTCATTTGAATACAGGCATCTGAATAAAAAAGAAGAGAGTAATGCAAACATCTGGGAAGATATAATTCCTCTAAGTGCTCTGAGAGCAGAGAGAAGGGACATGAAGCAGGAGCATGCCATCTACACTTAAAGAACAGCAAGGAAGCCCCAATGGCTGGGACACACTGACAGAAAAGAAGATAAATAGCCAGAGGTTGCTCACTCAGGGCGAGGTGGGAACATGATGAGGACCAAGTGACATGGCCTGATGGTTTATGTGTCAACTTGGATGGTATTTTTGGATGAAATTAACATCTAAATCAGTGAATTCTGAGTAAGCAGGCTGCCCCTTATAATGTGGGTGGGCCTCATATAATCAGTTGAAAGCTTGAATAGAGCAGAAGGACCAGCCTCCCTGAACAGGAGGTAATTCCCCATCGGACTCCCCTCAGGCTGCATGGTACACCTGGCTCTCCTGGTTCTCAGGGCTGCAGGCCTTGGGACTGGAATTATACCATCTGCTCTCTCTGTCTCAAGGCTGCTGACCATGCTGCAGACTTTGAACTTGCCAATCTCCATAATCATGAGAGCCAATCCTTTATACTAAATCTCCTTATCTATATATAACATATCCGATGGCTTCTGCTTCTCTGGAAAGCCCAAACTAATACACTAAATATGAACACCCTCCTGAACCCTGAAGGTTCTGAGCAGAGAAGACACAATTTAATTCATTTTTCATAAGGATCAGTCTAGCTCCTATGTGGAAAGTATACAGTGTAGGGAGTCAAACATGGAAGCAAGTAAACCAGATCAAAGGGAGGTCAGTAAGCATGACTTGGAGTGGTAGAGGTGGGTGTGGTGGGAAGTGGTCAAATTTTGAATACGGTATTTCAAAAGTAATGCTGATAGGACTTGCTTATAGATTATTATAATCATTGTAGAAATAAACTATGACAGAACATGATAAGAGTCATAATTAAGGGATGTATAAGGCCACATAGGATCAAAGATTAAACCAGTTCCTACAGGAAGGGAAAGGTTCCCGGCCTGAGGAGCACATACATTCAAGTGCCCTTTGGGATGACCTCTGAAGAACAAGCTCCACATATTAGTTCAAGGCAGGGGGGGAAAGGACATCTAAGGCTAACAGAGAGGCACACACAGAAGTAAGCAGGCAAGAACACACAGGGAGCATCCAGGGAAGGCCCAAGAAGACCAGTGAGGTCTGAGCATAGGGCATGAGGGAAAAATATCTGTAAAGGAGTTTGAACAGAAGATTGGAAAGGTAGACAGGAGTGTTAGCAGGTGCTTTGTCCTATTTTAACCAGATGAGAGTAAATGACATGAGGCAATGAAGGGGCTAGTAATGTACTTCTGGGGCCTCCCAGGCTAATGAGAGAACCTAAACAGGTATCCCCAACCCCAGCTGAAAGTAGCCAGTGACCTGAACAGCTCATGGTCTCTAAGTCTTGGAAGCATGACCACCACTTTCAGAATCAAATCCCATGAATGCCTGTAATGCCAAGAAAATGTTATTTTATTCTTAGCTGAGAAAAGCAGTTGGGCAATTTACTCCAGCAGCTTAAATTTGCCCTCACCACTTGTTAAACACATTTTTTACAATCTGGCAGTGATCTCTGCCTATTAAGCATCTCTGGCCACAGAGAGGTGATATTGATTTATTTCACTTTTATGGCTATGCGTATTTATTCCTATTTGCACCTTTGTTTCTCTCCCCCCGCCCCTTTTTTTAAAAAAAAAATCTATGATGGTAGTAGATCCTGGGACTCATGACTCATGGTTTGGAGACATCTGGAGGAAAGGGACCCTGCTCTGTGGGGGGATATTTATCAAGGCTTCTTCCTAAAGAAGGACCAAGCAGGTAGTCTTTCCTGGCGTGGGTAGGCAAAGTTGAAAAGGTCTCAAAATCAGTGCAAAAAGAAGGGTCCAGGATTTCCAACCAGTAAGCTCATTCCTTTAGACCCTACTATGTGCCAACTGCTGTGCTCAGAGCTAAAGATACAGGGATGGAGGCTGGCAGAGCCTTTGTCCATAAAGAGTTTACTATGGGAATCAGACGTGCCAATTAAACAAGCCATATGACAAAAGATGGGCATTGCTTTCATGGGTGTGTGAACACGGTGCAAGCCAGTAGGAGCACCAAAGAAAGAGCACTCAGCTCATCCCAGTGAGGTCAGGATGGGTTCACTGGGAGGTGACTCACAGCTGAGATGTGAGGGATGCAGCCACAAGGCAGCAAGGGGAGGGGCGCTCTGTGCAGAACAAGAGCAATGGAGCAAAGAAAGCTTCTACAGTCTAACAAGAAACCTCCAGCAGTCTCTCTGCTCAGTAAAACTGAGCAAGGATGAAAGTTCAGCCACTCATTTCACACCAGTTACTCTGAAAATACATTAGGACACTGGTTTTGTTAAGAAATACATGGTGAGCACTTTGTATTTCCAGCTTTAATCAAAGTGTCTCCATATCTGCCTTTAATTCTGCAAGTGCTGGCTTTGTAGCCATCCCTCCCTACGTGATGCTTTCACTGGGATCAGAAATTACTTGAGCGGCACAAGCAGAGAGGGGCAGGTCTAGGGGAGCCACAGACCTAGTCAAGAAAGAAGGAAAGGAAGAGAGAATTTTTTAAAAATATAACAGGGGAAAGGCAAAGAGGAAGGAAGAAATGCCAAGAGAAGAGAGAAACCAGTTTCCTTTGAGAGCTGGGGAAAGGCCCCACCAAGTGCCTCACAGGTTACTACCCAGCCCTGGGACCTAAAATCTACTCTAACGTGGCTCACTAAAAGTGGCCCTTGGGGGGGTTCACCTCATCAGATCCCCCTCAGGAGTCCTCAATGAGGCACAGGTTGGGGCTGGGCTGAGGAACCCTGCTCCTGTCCCACGGCTCCTCCACTTACAGGTGCCCAGGCTGCCAGCCTCAGAGCTTCTCAGAGGCCCATAGAAGCATCTTAGGTCTGAAAACCAAAACAAAAGGAAGTGGCTCCAGATACAAAAGAAACTCTAAAACTGAAATTATTTAGTGTTTAATTGAATGTCTACAAGATGTAATATGATGTCAACTTCATTAATTGTCTAATTTAGTATTCATCAAAAAAAAAGTCATTATATTGAAAAAGCATTTATGTTTTCTCATCCCAGGAGAATTCTTGAATAATCATGTACTTTCCAAAAAGCACTCATCACAAATAATTTTAAAACCCAAATTAGGAAATAATTTTATATAGCAACAAAGAAAAATAGATAAATCTACTGTGGAGCATGGAGGCATTTCACGTGGTATAGTATGCTGGGGATGTTTGATAAGATCTAGGGTGAGGCCTCAAATATAAGAGTGTCTAGGGCCTATGAATTCTTAGAACAATCCTGGCTAACTTCCATGGGTCTTTTCTGGGGCTTCTTGACCAGCATCTTTCACCAAGACAACAAAAGCCATCTTGAGACACTTCTGAGTGATTCAGAACATTCTCTGGTAACAAACAGAATCACCTGGAGCTATGTTTGATGACAATGTCAGGGCAAACTCAGAGTCTTGCGATGTTTTCTGGGATTCCCAATAAGTAGCAAAGCCTTTCCAAGATGTCACTTTTCCTGATGGTGGGGTTTACTTGACTGGTAACTTGATGAATGTATCTTGCAGTGCTAAACACATACTGTAGTTAGAGCTTAATAGATACTTAATAGACAAAGGTCATTCCTTTGATCCCACAATATGTTATAGATCTCCACCTCTGATGCATCATGTATCACATAACTGCAGGGCTGTTTTTCTTTTTCTTTTTTGGATGACTGTTTCTCTACTTAATTGTGAACTCCAACAGAATAGGAACTATATGTCGTTTTCCTTTCTATATCCAGTATCTAGCATGGTGCATATTAGGTGCTCAGGATAAATGGATAGATGATAGATGGATAGAAGGATGTATGGGTGGATGGATGGATAATAAATCCGAAAGATTAAAGCAAGGTTTTCTCCTATCATGTCAGCTCATGCTAATTATAGACCTAATCATTATTTTAGCTACCAGTTTTTAAATAGTGACTATATGCTAAATGCATTTCATTATTGACTCATCTAACCTTCAAGTGTATATGAAGAAGGTAATAGTAAAATAAAGAAACTGAGACTCAGAGACAAAAAGTAAGTTGCCCAAGGTTATACATTTAGGAAGTGTGAAGACAGCATTTGAAATGGTAATACTAATAGTCTCCTCCTAAAAAACATACTTTCCTTTACTTTAGTCTTCACTAGCACCTTGCTCTTTGCTGAAGACTTGAGATCATAGGGATATAAAGTGGGTCAGAATTCCTGCCAAGAACTAACAGACACTGAACAGGCCCCAGGCCACCTTGTTCTGATGATCCTGACCATACCCTTCAATTGGAGCAACTGCCCACTGACAGTGCAGTAAGCGGAGTGAAGAGCAAGGCAGGAGTCAGTGCTTAAGGCTCTGGCTCCTGCGCCCATGTGCTGTAATGGAGAGGGTATGGTGGAGGAGCCAGGAAACTGGAGTTCTGTGACCCCAGTCAAGTCTCCAAGCTTCCCTGGATGGTTTCCACAGCCACCGGCAACAGTGCTAATATCCTTCCCCTCCTTCAAGAAGCTGATCTCACCTCCCAGTTCTTGTATCACAGGATATGTGCCATTTTCTAACCTGGTGATTATTTCACGCCTGGCAGGAGAGGATGAATGACCTCAGGAATTGCAGCTTTAACCAGTTTAACTGCCAAAAGGGCTGTTATTCTTCCCACCATGCCAGAGCCCAGCCAACTGCTTGCCTCGTTAACAGCGAGCAGGTTAGGTTCCCTCACAGGTTAATTATACATTGTGTGGAGAGCATTTCCTTTCAGAGGCTCTATATTTGTTCCCTTTTAATTTTGTCAAGTGCAGCTTCCTTCTTCAGTTAGGGGAAAGGGTGAGAGGGAGCCTGCAATCAGCTTGCTACTCCCCATTCATTACACGCACAACCCCCAAAGAGTGTTCACCCTTTTCCTCTGCTTCTTTCAGAACGAAATATTTCATCTTTCTTGTTATAGAAGTCACCCCTTCCCTTATATCCATCTGTCCTGCCCTTCCAGGGACCTTTTCTATTTCTGCTGTGTCCTATCTGAGATTAGGTGAACCACAAAGTGAATGAGGTAGCCAAGGTGAGGAGGAAGCAAAGATTTATCAGATGGAATAATAATTCTCCCCCAATTGTGCTCAGTTCTTCCTTGATACTGACTAGTGTCTGGCTCACCTTTTGAGTTGCCCCTTCCCTTTAGAAAAGAAATCCAATAGCATAGCCCAGATAACTAGCAGATCCTTCTTAGCCAAAAAGGTGCTAGTAATTTAAGACTCAAATGCAGCAGTTTAAAATTTTCTCTCCAGTGACACCAGGGACCTTGGATACTTTATTCTTTGTCAATACATAATGTTACCTTTAAAAAAAAAAAAAAAAAAGAGAGAAAAAGAAGTTTCTCCCTTCAGGTGAAAACAACATTCTACTCTCAGGCCCAGGAGGCATCTGTGAATCTGGTATCTATAATTTTATCTGAAAGTGGCATTTAAGCCCATTTCATATAACCTCCTCCATTAGGGCTAGCAGGCTCAAATAGGTTTCTGAATTGTTCTAAGTCTCCCATTCTCCATTTGATCATTTAACAAATATTTCTATAAGCAGATACTGAAAGGCATTGAGAATACAGGAATACATATAACCAATCTAATCACAGCAGCTAATTCTTTCTGAGAACTTGCCAGGCATTCTATTAATCACTTCATATGTTATCTCATGTCATTTTCTCAATAGCTCTAGAAGTACTGTTATTTTCGTGCTCATTTTTCATGTCAGGAAATGGAGGCTTAGAAAGTTTATGAGCTTGATACTAGTGCCAATAGACACTAGGATATGGAGGCAGGAGCGACATCAGATTGTCACTCCAATCACTCCCGCTCCCACCCTTGCCATCATAAGGCTGGGCCTGGCAATCTGAGAGCCCACTGAAGCCTTCCTTTAAATCTGGGCAGGGACGTTTTCCCTGTGCTATAGGGTATCAGTTACTTTTTCCAGTTCTTATCACTCTACCATGTCTCAATCCCTCAGTAGCTTTTTGACTTAAAAGATTACACTCTTGCAGAGGTTTTCAGGCTTCAGAAGTGACGCCAAGATTCAATTGCGCATTCAAAAACCTCACCTGAACCTGACTCACAATGTCATCCCCAAACCAGGTGCCAGAACCCAGTGCTTCCACCAGGCTGCTTGAGGCACCTTGGGGAGGAGCAATGTTGTTATGTTCACTTGTAATCAGATGAGAAGGATAGCAAACATCAAGTGAGCATTCAATGAAAACTAGGCACCTGCCAAGTGCTTCACACCCATTACCTGATTTAAGACCCACAGCTATCCTCTGATGTAGGTGCTATTACCTTTTTTAACAGATTAGAATGAGACACAGAAAAGTTATTAAGTTGCCCAAGATTGCACAGCCAGATAGGATTCAAACTTGTATAGCGAATTTCCAACAGACAAAATAGAAAAAGGAGAAGAACCTCACAGATACTGCAGAGGTCCACAGACATAGGCTTCTGACTCCCCTACACAGAACCACCATATGGACTTCTCTCCTGAGCCCAGGCCAGCCACGTGCCTGGAATCCAGGAACAGAGCGAGGAGCCTCTGCCCTTCCCTAGCAGGACTGCCTGCCTATGCTCTGGCTGTTTATTACTGATTCCTCCTGATCTAATGGGAGTTGAAATTTCCATTAATTAAGAATATAAATAAATAAATGGGTAAGAAAGAAAGCGAGATGGTGGCAAGGTGCCCAGAAGGCTCTGCTGAAAGCAGCCAGTTGGCACTTCATTAGCATCTTTGCTCCCTCTGCAAACCTGCTAGCACAGCCTTTCTTTTGAGTCACACTCAGGAAACTCCAGTTTAGGGGGAAAGCTTTGGTTTCAGCCTTCAGTGCCTCTGCACATTTTTGTTTGGCCTTTCAGAGTCTTTGAAGGGCCAGCTTTCCCAAGCACAGGGTACCTGCTCAACTCACTCACCCTCCTGCCCATACGCAGCGCCTTCAAAAGGAGAGGTCATCTCTGCAAGCAGTCCTCATCCCTCATGCCATCACAATGCAATGCTGTGTGAGTGACGCAGCTGGGCATCAACATTTTCTCGGTCATGTTTTCCCCTCAGCCATGTCTTTATGATACTCAGGTCAATCTCTCCAACTCAGGTCAAAACAGCACTTTTAAGCATTTTATCAGCAGGCTGTGACAGACCAGCAGGAAGTTGTGGAAGGGAGAAATAAAAGAGGCACCCCTGGGAAGTCCATTCCACCCGCAAGCACAGGTGGCTTGCCTACTGCACTGAACCTTTGGTCCAATACAAAAGTGGTGACAGCAAGTCCTCTGACCTCCATGTGAAGCCATTTTGGGGAGAAGACATAATACAACAGCAGGCAGCATTTAATAAGGACAAAACCACATGCTGCAGACTTTGTACAACAGAGTTTAAAGCAAGAGACAAAGAGGGTGGGAGGGAAGCAGAAGTACCAGAATGTCTACTATATAATAGTAGAGGTGTAGAGGGAGGAACCAAGCTTCTTGTTTCAAAGCTGTACTGCCAACTTCGCTTCGCTGCACTTTAGATGAATTTCATGGAGATGAGGGTGTTGCCCATTCCTCTCAATAAGCTGGCCTTTGGTATTGCTGCTCTCATTGAGGGTAATACAATCCTGGAAGTTCAGACTTGGGCTGGGCCAATAAAAAGAGGTGGACATTTTTTCTGCTTCCTCATAAAAATAGGGTTAGCAGCTAAGATAGGTGAGTATAGAATTGTTTTATATGAGAGGCAAAGAACTCAGCCACAAATAAAAGAATGTAAGTCAAAATAATGGGCAATATACTGAATGGGAGAAGACATTTGCAAATCATACCTGATAAAGAGCTAATATCCAAAATATGTAAAAAATTAATATAACTCAATAGTAAGTAAATACCAAAAGCAAAAAATAATCCAATTAAAAAAGGGGAGGAGGACCTGAATAGACATTTTTCCAAAGAAGACATACAGATGGCCATCAGGTACACACACAAAAAAGTGTTCAACATCACTAATAATTAGGGAAATGAAAATCAAAACCACAATGAGATATCACCTCACACCTGTTAGAATGGCTATTCTCAAAAAAATAAGAAACAATTAAGTGTTGGTGAGGATGGAAAGAAAAGGGAACCTTTGTGTACTGTTGGTGGGGATGTAAATTGGTATAGCCACTATGGAAAACAGTGTGGAGGTTCCTCAAAATCTTAAAATAGATGTTCTATATTAGGGGTGTCGAACTCAATCAGAGAAGGGGCCAAAATCTAAAATCAAGCCTAAATCGCGGGCCGAATGGTTTACTGAACAGTCATAAACTGTCATTGTGATGGAAACGCAGCGGAGTGCAGTGATGACAGCGCGGTGCGGGCCACATTGCAAGGCCTGGCGGGACGGATTTGGCCCGCGGGCCTTGTGTTTGACACATGTGAATTAGAGAATTCAGATCTTTGTCCTTCAGCAAGATGTCCAGATATTACATGAACCAACTTATCCCTTAGGGTTAGAGTTGAATTAGGATTACAAAACACCCACTGGAAATAACACCAGCCAGGTATGCTGCAGTGAGTGCACACTAAAACCAGGCATAAAGTGAAAGGGGAAAAAGGATTTAAATAAGAACTTAACACTCTCTCCCTACTCATTGACCATGAAAGCGTCCCCTTACTGGGTGCTCATGGGAGTTTATCCTTTTTACTCAACTTTTCAATATGAAGAGAATGAAAAAGGATACTTGAAAAAGAAAACTGGGGAAGGATAAGGTAGAGGACAGTATATGAAGGGATGGAAAAGCCTCCTGTAAGGGACGGTATTGAGAAATCCCTCAAGTAGAATTTAACATTGAGAGAGAAAAAAAAAATCATAGAGTGAGAAAGTAGAATTAGCTGCCTGCCCCAACCCCTAGCACTCTGACTACAAGTCTTCAGAAGGTCCACAGGTCACTCACACCTCTGAGCACACAAAACCTGACACAGCTTGGAAAGTCATATTCCTCACAGATGTGAAATGGGGCTACACCGCCTTTGCCACAGGCCTTCTTTGCCAACTCAGTGTCCCTCTACTGCTTCTTCCTTGCATAAATCTTGAAGGTAGGGAAAAGCAAAAGTAGACAGCCTGCAGATAGGGTCACACAAATGTAGGTTGAAGTTGGGATTTAGACAGTGTTTTTGGCATTAGTCATCAATCCCTTTGATTTTCTCTTTTTAAAAAGTCACTCAGCACTTACTAGGTATCATGCATTTACACACACATTATCTCATTCCATCCTCAACACAGCCCTAAGAAGTAGGATTACCATTCACATTTTACAGATAAGGAAACTAAAGCTTAAAGAAGAGGCATGACTAATTTAAGGAGGTAGAGCCAAGATCAAACTAGATCTTTCTTTACTCAGAATAATGCTCTTTCCACTGCACCCCAGCTGCCTTTGGATTTAAGCTTCAGTTTGGTCTAATATAACTATCATATTGTTTTTTTTTCTATTTTAAAGTTGGAATATTAAAGAGCCACTCACATTAGGGGAGTTACTAAAATCTATAATGGATTTGGGAGACAAACATCAGAGGACATTTCTTTATAACTTTCTGGTCTTTTTCCTAATTTTTACTCACTCTTTTGGTGCACTCACAATATCCCATTGTTGTCCCCTGTGCGTTATTCAGGAAAATTCCCCAATAACCTTTCCATCCTGATGGATTTTTTCATGGTCATCTGTAAATGTAAAGGTAAGAATTATAGCAGTCATTTATTTTTAGTGCCTCTCAAAAAACTAAACACTTCATAGGCATTATCTCATTTAATCCCTATAATGAATTCCTGAGACCAGATCAGTTAGTATTTCTATTTTACACATGAGGAAACTCAGGCATAGAATTAATATAACTTACCCAAGGCCATTTAATGGTTAACCAGAGATTCAGACCTTAGTCAAACTCCAGAGCTCACATGCCTAAACTAATGTAGGTGAGTCAAGAGAACCTTGAAGTTCTCAGGCTAGACCATTTAGAAGTGACATGGAACCCACACTAGAGTTCCACAAAGAAGAATGAACATGAGATAAAAGTATTAAAAACTAATATGAATCCTAACATTTATATGGAACCATAAAAGACCCTGAATAGTAAAAGCAATCTTGCAAAAGAATAAAGCTGGAAATATCACACTTCCTGATTTTAAACTATATTACAACGCATAATAATCAAAACAGTATAGTATTGGTGCTCTGGCTGGTGTAGCTCAGTGGAATGTTGGCCTGTGTACCAAAATGTCTTTCTCCTTCCCTCACTCCCATCCTCCCTCCCTGCTTCCTTCCACTCTCTCTAAAAAAAGAAAAAAAATCAATTGAAAAAATATTCTCAATTGAGGATTAATAGACAATTAGTATGGCGTTGGCATAAACACAGACACATAGATCAATGGAACAAAAAAATAGCTTTGAAGTATACCCACACACATATTGTAAATTACCTCATAACAAAGGAGGCAACAATATACAATAGAAAAAGCAGTCTCTTCAATAAATGGTGTTGGGAAAACTGGACAATTTCATGCAAAAGAATGAAACTAGACTCGTCTTACACCATACACAAAAATCAACTCAAAATGGATTAAAAACTTTAACATAAGACCTGAAACCATAAGATTCCTAGCAGAAATTACAGGCCTAAGCTCCTTGACATCAGTCTTGGTAATGATTTTTTTATTAGAGTTGACATCAAAAGCAAAGGCAACAAAAGCAAAAATAAACAGTAGGATATCAAACTAAAAATGTCTACACAGCAAAGGAAACCATCTGCAAAATGGAAAGGCAACCTATAAAATGAGAGAAAATGTTTGCAAATCATGTATCTGATAAGAGGTTAATATTCAAAGTGTATATATATATATATTTTTTTTTAACTCATAAATTCAATAGCACAAAAAATTTATTCAAAATGGGGGGAAATACTTAAATAGACATTTTTCCAAAGAAGACATACATATGGCCACCAACTACATAAAAAGATGCTCAACATCACTAATCAGCAGGAAATGTAAATCAAAACCACAATGAGATATGACCTTATCCCTGTTAGAATGGCTATTATCAAAAAGACAAGAAATAACAAGTGGTGGTGAGGATGTGGATAAAAAAAGAACATGTGTACTGTTCGTGGAATTATAAACTGGTGTAGCCACTACAAAAAACAGTAGAGTAGTTCCTCAAAAATTAAAAAAAGAACTACTATATGATCCAACAGTTCCACTTCTGGGTATGTATCCAACAGAAATAAGCACATTAACTTGAAAATATATATATGTGCCCCATGTTCAGTGCAACATTATTTAAAATATCCAAGATATGTAAATTACTTAAGTGTCTATCAATGAATGAATGGATAAATAAAACATATATAATGGAATATTATTTGGCCATTAAAAAGAATTAAATCCTGCCATTTGCAACAACATGGATAAACCTTTAGGTAGACAGATAAAATACACAAATACCATAAGACCTCACCCATATGTTGAATTTAAATAAAAAAGAGTTCATTAATACAGCCGAAACTGGTTTAGCTCAGCAGTAGAGCGTCAGTCTGCGGACTGAAAGGTCCCAGGTTCGATTCCGGTCAAGGGCATGTACATTGGTTGTGGGCACATCCCCGGTAGGGGGTGTGCAGGAGGCGGCTGGTTGATGTTTCTCTCTCATCAACGTTTCTAGCTCTCTATCTCTCTCCCTTCCACTCTCTGTAAAAAATCAATAAAATATATATTTTTTAAAAAGTTCATTAATACAGAGAATAGGTTTGCAGTTATCAAAGGCAGGGTTTGAGGTGGGGTTGGTGAAATGGGAGAAGGTGGTACAAAAGGTACAAACTCCCAGTTATCTATAATATCAATAATAATAAAAGCATAATATGCTAATTAGATCAGACATCCTCCCAGACTACCTTTGGCAAGAAGCCAAGGCTGAGGGAAGTCCCGGTCCTGGGTGCCAGAGAAAAACTGGTGCCAGCAGCTGGAGGAAGGAAAGCCTACTCTTGCAATGAATTTTGTGCATTGTGCCTCTAGTAAAATAACCCTTGGGAACATAATGTACAGCATGGCTACTATCTACACTAATAAAAGAGAAAGATGCATACTGACCATACCTTTCACAATACCCACCAGCCAATCAGGAGCGAGTATGAAAATTAACCCAACAAAGATAATAGGTTAATTTGCATACAAGGCATGGAGTGACCAGGGATGACAAAGACGCAGGTGTTCCCCACTGTCCCAACTGCTCCTAGCCTCTGGGCAGAATGGGAAGGTGGAAAGGCAGCTCCAAGGCAGTGCCTGCAGCCAGGGTAAGGAAGGACCATTCTTGCATGAATCTTCATGCATCAGGCTTCTAATAGTTAATAATACTGTATTGTGTAAGAAAATTGCTAAGAAACTAAAGGTTTTGATCACAAGAAAAAAGTATAACTATTGTTAGATGTTAACTAGGGTTATTATGATGATACAAGATCTAATTTGAAAATACGGTAGATCTGGTTCTGAGTTTTGATGAGAGAAGAATATATTGGAAGCTCTTCTGAAAAATTAACTTGGGAAAAGAAGAAACAGAGGAAAACCAATCATTCCTAGGCAAGAGTGCACAGAGAATGTACACTTTGTAAAAAACTCTGCTCCACACACCTACTAATAAAAGATATATTATGAAAATGAAAAGTTAAAAAAAAAAAAGGCAAAGGCAAGATCAATAACAGGATTAAGGTTTCTGTGAAGGAGAAATAGAATAAAATTACAAAATTGTGAATTGAGCTAAAGCTACAGCCTGCTGGCTTCTGGATCTGGATATAAAGAATTGTGAACAGGAAGTTAGCCTTCCCACCAGAGGAATACAAGAGTGCTCAATGCTTCAGGCCCAGAGTGTGGTGGGAGGTTTCCCATGGCCAGAGCCTTTAGCAAGCTATAGGGATACAGATGCAAGAAGTCCCAGACACAACCCCTCTATGAGAAGTTGAATTCGGTAACTCCTGACATAGTGAATGGATCTATGCAAACTTCAAGAGACCCAATGGTTTTAACCTGGGGTGCCAAAGCAAGGTAAAATAAAGGATAAAATCATTGGACAGGGAAGATGAGTAAAGGAGGACAGAATAGAGAGACAGACAGACATGAATAACCCATATTTAGTCAGAAAACTAAAATTTCTAAACATATGAAGAAATCTAATGCTAAGAAAAAGAGTCAACAGAATCACTCATTGGAGCATAAATTCATCCTGGATTAAATTAATTTTATGAAACAATCTGACAAAGAATTTAAAGGAGCTAAGTTTAGACAACTCAAAAAGACTGACTGATAAAGTCATAACTTCCATTTTTAAAGAGTAATTATGAAACTACAAATACCTGCGACAGAAGCAGAGCTAGAACTCAGCTCAATGTACAGGAAAGGCCACCACATTAACCCTGAGTGCAATACAAGTTCCACTGGGCAACTGATGAGCAGAAGACGAATGCACCGTTTTACTCCACCTAGTGAACATTTCAATCTTCTAATAAACACCCTAATAAAGAAAAATTGAGACTTAACTCACTTTTATTATCCCAAATGACATGTCGCAAGGTCTTAATTGGGCTGAAAACAGCTTCCAATAATAATACCCTCCTTAATTGATTCATTAAAGGGGCCCCTACTGAGACAGAAGTGCTAGTTTCAGGAAAAGGAAAGAAATAGAGCCCTGGTTCCCCACTGTGTGGCTATGATCCCTCCGCTATCAGCTCCCCGGGCCACTGAAGAGGATGTGAAGAGTCTCCACTGCCTGGAATTTGTTCTTCTAGTCCCAAAGTGGGCCCAGAACTGAAACACAGTCTTTAGGCACCCACACTCCCTTAGTGGGGGGTAAAAAGAGAAATATGGAATCTCTAGGAATTCTTTTTCAGTATGACATAAATCTGCAAATAAACAACCCAGCGAGGGGATACATTGATAGCAAGAGATTAAAGCTTTTTATAACACTGAACAAAAATTACCGCATCCCAGCATGGCTGGGCAGGGAGAAAAGGGGCTGGTATAGCGGTGGAAAGACTTACGAGGAGCAAATAAAAGTCATCAGTTTGTAGGGAAGGATGGTTGTGAGCATATTATACAGATAACATAGTGTAGTGATGAAAAGCATGGGATTTGAAGTCAGGTAAATCTGGAAGTCTGTCCTGCTCTTCCACTTACAGCTCTGTCATCTTGGGCAGGTGAACCCATCTAAATCCCACTACCCTCACCTATGAAACAGAAACAATAAACTAAATCTACCACCAAAGCCAGAGTAAATCAGATCTTATCATTCTTTTGCTTAAACCTTTGGATGGCTCCTACACTCTCCGCCCTCCATTGCCTCAGTGAGGTCATTTCCTAATTCTGATTCCCCAGCTCACTCCATACCACCTCCCTTCCCCTGCTGTTCCTGCAATAACGGGAAAGTTCTCACCTCTAGCCTTTGCTGTTGCCCTCTCCTCCCGTTCTCTTCAGCTCACACCTTCACCTCTGTCACATTTTGATCCAACATCACTCCTCCATGATCACCTTGCTTAAAATTACAAACTGTCCCTCTGCTTACTCCTTTCCCTACTCTCCTTTGTCTTTCTCTATAGCACACATCCCTCACCTTGTCACACTATATAACATTTATTACACCTATTGTTTATTCTCCTGTTTAGTTCATTGATCTATCCCAAATGCCCAGAACAATAAAGAGCATACAGCAGATGCTTAATTTTGGTTACATAAAAATCTCATATGATTGTTCTGATGACTAAATTAGTGTATGCAAAACACTTAGCTCAATGCAGGCATACAAAAGCACTTAATAAATATTATCTATTGTTGTTACAGTGGTTACTATTATTGTAATTATTATTTTCCATTCAGCAGGAGGATATAACTAATAAAGTTATGGTTTTTCCAGCTATTGGTTCCTGGAGAAGAAATACCTAAATCTAATTAACCAGAGTCTTCTGACACTATATGATATCTTGTTATGTATAGATACTTCTGGCCAATGATTAAAGGTACTGGGTCACCTGCAAGCCCCACCCCTGTTATAAAATCTCCACAAACAATAAAGAAAGAATGTTTTGGGAAGTTACAGCCTTATCATGATGGCCTGTAGTCTAATCATAGATGTAAGTACAGGTAATGAATGGAAGTCTTCAGTGTGATGACAGGACTGGGGGCAGTATGGATATATTTATATCGAGGTTCATCTAGGGGCTGCTGCTCTTTCATGTTCCTTTAGGACTGTATGGCATGTAAATACCCAACTCAACAGCACCTGCATTACAATAAAAGGCTAGAAACGGATTTATGTTTAACAATGGGTAAGCAAGGGAATCTGGAGAGCAATTGTCTGACTTGCTTGCTGGAGTCTCCAGACTCCACACTCTCCAAGACATTTGTGTTTCAGTCCAGGAAAAGATGAAACAGCAACCATCTGCTCACCTTAGACCCTCCCAGGCACTAATGAGATGCCTTCCTCTTGGTTGAACACTGAGGAGCTTCTGTGATAAAGCACTGTCCTGGGTAAATAATGAGTGGGACAGATCCATTAGCTCAAAGTTCGACTACATCTTCTGTTCCTGAACATGAAGGAAGAAAGGAGCAACAAAGCAATGAACTGTTCAGCACTGGGAGCCACAGCTTTCTTTCTACTTCTCAGCTGATAAACATGTGAAGAGCACACAGAAGCCGAGACAACAAATGCAGGTTGCCGTGTATTTTCTTTGCCATAATGCCCAGTTCCTTTGCACACTGCAGATGGCCCTGTGCAAGGGGACACAATTTTGTATGTAAGTGAGAACGAGACTGGAGTCATCAACTTGGCCATCCACATGGACTTCAAAAGACAATGGCTCAACGCACAAGCATCTGAGCAAGAAAGCACAGTGTTCAAATCCCAAATCTACCAATGAGCATCTGCGTGATCTCAGACTGCTTACTTTATTTCTATGAGCCTCAGTTCCCACATCTGTAAACGGTAATGCTCATAACAACTAACTTATAAAGGATTAAATGAAATCAACTAGCAATGAGTCTGAGTCTTATTACAAACTAGAGACCCGGTACATGAAAATTCGTGCACTCAGGGGGGCTCCCTCAGCCTGGCCTGCACCCTCTCCCAGGCTGGGAGCCCTCGGGGAATGTCCGACTGGCGGCTTAGGCTCGCTCCTCTGCAGGAGGCAACAGGCAGGCCGATCTCCACCATTGCCACCTCCAGTGGCCTCCCTCTGAGGGTGGCGACTGGGGGCCAACTGGGCGACAGCAAGCAGCTGGCCCTGCTCCCCAATCGCCTCTCTACCACAAGTCACTGCTGCCCCCCCCCCATCACCACCCCTTCCTCTGCCTACTGGCACCTGCCTTGGCTGGCCTGGCACTGCCCGATCACCAGCCCTACCCCCCACTGACCAGTCATTCTGCCATTCCATTGACTTGCACGTTAGACTTTTATTATATATGATGGGTTTTAGTTATCATGTTCAAAGTGTTCTTAAGAAAAAATAAATTATAAAATATCCACAAACAAATAAATAAATAATGCTTCAAGAAGTTACAGGCTTATCATGATGGCCTGTAGTCTAATCATAGATGCTAAGTATGTATAGGGAAAGAATGGAAGTCCTCAATGTGAAAGAACTTTATGGTAATTCATAAATATTACTCTTATTTTTGGAGGGTGGAGGGTCTAAAAGGAACAAAAGTCATGAATTAAAAGGAATAAAAAACATGAATGCCACTCTATTCAATCATTAATATATTAAACAAATATTTATTAGATAGCTACTAAGGCAGTCAGCAAATATTTATTGATTCCAAGCCCTCGTCTAGCTATTAAAGATAACAGTGATCAGAACAGATAAGATATCCTGTCCTCAAAGAGCTTGCAATCTAGTAGATAATAGTGGTCAACATTTAATAGGTACTTACTATGCATCAGACAATATTCCAAGTGCTTTTCTTGTATGAAGGGAAATAAATATTATCTGCATATGACAGAAGAAGCAACTGAGGCACAAATCAGTTAAGTAAACTGCCCAAGGTCAAAGGACCATTAAGTATTAAAGCCAGGGTATGAACCAAATTAGACAGACTCCAAAGTGCATTCTCTTAAGCATTACATCTATTGCCTTGTTATAACTAGTGCAGTGCACTTTATCGGTGGAAAACACATTCATTCCTGTATCCCCAACAAAGCACCAGGCTTGTGGAAATGCTCAATAAATGCTTATTGCAGAAATTGAGAACAGATTTCTTCTGAGGCCCGAGAGCCACTCTTCTTGTCAGTGTCATGACACCTCTCTATAAACCCAAAATATACAATGAAAATAGACTATTCTTCCTATGCCTGGAGGATATTATTGATCTTCTACCCATGGGCCATTAAATATAAGGCTATTTTTCCAGAAATGGTGATGAATTTTCCTTGAACCACCTACAGGCCTTTGAGAGGGATCTGGCAGGGATTAAACCTTATCTTTTAAATCTAGAATAGTTGATGCCGAGGAGACAAACTAGGCAATACTTTTGCTATTTTATTTGTTAAACCAATGAAACACCCCAACCACACTCAACATATAATATCTCACTCAAGGCCTGAGTTCTCCCACTAACTCTTCACTCTTCTCAGGACTATTTATGGACAAATTAGTTGACGTACAGGTGGGCCACAACTGAAGAAGATGACGATTACTATGTTGAGGGAGATGGAAGCAGAAGAAAAGAGGAGCTCCCTAGGGGACAGGGATCAACCCTTGCAACAGCTAGCTAATCTGCACTGAATATTGCCAGTTCTTGATTAGTAATAACTACAATATAATAATTATTATATTATAGTGATACTTATATGTTATATTAAATGTTTATATTGTATACCAAATATATCATAAATATAGTTTATATTATAAGTGCCATTTATTCAGAAACTCTACTTGGTTGATTTTTTTCACATTATCTCACTTAATTCCTTTAACAATCATGAATAGTAGTATTGAAATCTCTATTTAAGGAACAAACTAAGTTCCTTTAGCAAAGAAATCCAAAATGCAGTTGTTTAAACAGGACAATTTTCCCCTATTGGGTAACAATTTAGAAGTATCATGGACAGTCTAAGCTGCTGTAACAAAGGTACAAAAAATATGTGACTTAAGATCTTCCACATAATAGTTCAGGATTGGGAAGGCAACTTGTCATCACAATATGTGGTTTACATTTTTAGAATCAAAGTGGTTCTGCAACTCTCATCATCACATCCCAGCCAGCAGGAGGTAGAAAGAATACAATCGGAAGTGAGATGCATCACTTGTATCCCATTAGTCAAAACTGGTTATAGAGTTGGTGTGAGGACTAAATTGAAAAATCTAACCAAACCAAACTTTCAAATATTTAATACCTGTTCTTTTAAAACCCCTCAAAGAAACTGAAGAGAAAGGAACATATCCAAATTCATTTTGAGGCTAGCATTACCCTGATATCAACACCAAACAAGAATACCACACATACACACACACACACACACACACACACACACACACACATTACAGACCAATATTCCTGAGTATCGTAGATACAAAAATACTCAATAAAATATTAGCAAACTGAATTAAACAATATATTTAAAGGATCATATACCATGATCATGTGGGATTTATTCCAGGGATGCAAAGATGATTCAATATCCACAAACCCATCAATGTGATATACCACATTAACAATATGAAGGATAAAATTTTATTATCATCTTAATAAATGTAGAAAAAACATTACAAAATTCAACATCGATTTATGTTAGGAATTCTCAACCAAGTAGGTGCAAATGGAACACACCTCAAATAATACAAGCCATATATAACAATGCACAGCTAAATTCATACTCAATGGTGAAAATTTGGAAGTGTTTTTAAGATCAGGAAGAAGATGAGAATAGTTACTCTTCACTTTTATTTAACATGTAAGTCCCAACCAGAGGAATTAGGAAAAAGAAATGAAATTTATCCAAATTGGAAAGGAAGAAGTAAAATTATCACTATTTGCAGACAACATAATTTTATATGCAAAAAACCTTTAACTGTCCACTAAAAAAAACTATTAGAGCTAATAAACAAAATCAGAAAAGTTACAAGGGTTAAAAAATCAATATACAAATACTTGTTGTGGCCCAGCCAGTGTGGCTCAGCGATTGAGTGTTGACGCAGGAACCAAGATGTCACCAGTTCAATTCCTGGTCAAGGCACAAGCCCAGGTTAGGGACTTGAGCCACAGTAGGAGGCATGCAGAAAACAGCTGAATGGATCTCTCTCTTTCTCTATCTCTCTCCCTTTCTCTCTCTCTCTAAAAATAAATAAAAACATATTTTTTAAAAATGCCTGTTGTATTTTTACACACTAACAATAAACTAACAGAAAAAGGAAGAAAAAGAAAACAATCCCATTTACTTTTGCACCAAAAAGTATAGAACATCTAAGAATTAGTTTAGTGAAGGAGATGAAAGACATGTATACAGAAAACTATAAATCATTGATTAAAGAAATTCAATAAGACACAAAGAAATGGAAAGATATTCCATACTACCCAAAGCAATCTAGAGATTCAATGCAATTTCTACCAATGACATTCTTCACAGAAACAGAACAAACAATCCTAAAATTTGTATAGAACCACAAAAAAATATCAAGCATCCAAAACAATGTTGAGAAAGGAGAAAAAGCTGAAGACAGCATGCTTTCTAGTTTCAATCTATATTACAAAGTAATCAAAACAATATAGTATTGGCATAAAAACAGACACATAGATTAATGGAACAAAAGAGAGCCCATAAATAAACCCATGCATTAAAGGAACAAAAGAGAGCCCAGAAATAAACAAAGGAGCCAAGAATGAGGAAAGGATAGCCTCTTCAATAAATAGTATTGGAAAAACAGGATGCAAAAGAATGAAACTGGACAATGATCTTATACCATACACAAAAATTAACTCAAAGTGAATCTAAATGTAAAAGCAGAAACCATAAAATTTCTAGAAGAAAATATAGGAGATAAGGTCTTTGAAATCAATCTTGGCAATGATTTGGACCTGTCTTCAAAGGCAAAGGAAACAAAAGCAAAAATAAGCAAACAGGACTACATAAACCAAAAAGTGTCTACATGGTGAAAGAAACCAACAACGACATGAAAAGACAAACTACTGAATGGGAAAAGATATTAGCAAATCATATATCCAATAAGGGGTTAATAGCTAAAACATATATAACTCATACAACTCAATAATAAAACAAACGTAAATTATCTGATTAAAAATTGGGCAGAGGATCTGAGTAGACATTTAAAAAAAAAAGATGTTATACATCACTAATCATCAGGGAAATGCAAATCAAAATCACAACGAGCTATTACCTCACACCTGCTAGAATGGCTATTATTTGAAAAAAAAAAAAAAAGAAGAACAAATGTTGGAGTGGTTTTGGAGAAAAGGCAACACTTGTGCACCATTTGTGGGAACATAGTATGGAGGTTCCTCAAAAATTAAACATAGAATTATCATATAATCCAGCAATTCCATTACCGTGTATTTATCCAAAATACTAATTGCACCCCCACGTTTATTTACAATAGCCAAGATATGGAAACAACCTAAGTGATTGTTTATATAACTAGAGGCCCGGTGCATGAATTAGTGCATGGGTGGGGGGCCCTCGGAAAGGCCTGTGGGGATCAACTGAAACCCACAGTCCAACACTGCCTACAGCTCCTACCTGCCACTCCTGCTCATCTCCACTCCACTGTGCCTGCTGCAGGCTCATGCACAATCAGTCACAATTGGAAGAGGCTCCTGCCGCAACAGGGGAACTTGCCAGCCATGAGCCCTGCATCCGGCGCCCTCCCAAAGGGAATGGCCTACAAGATCCAGTCAAAATTGGCTCTTCAACATCCCACCATCCCATCGGCTCTTCAACATCCCATCCAAGGGGTCCTAGATTGTGAAGATGGCATAGGCCAGGCCAAGGGACCGGTGCACTATTGGGGCTAGGGAGGGACCATTGGAGGGTTCCAGGGCATGTCCATCCCATCTTGCTCAGTCCCTATCTGCTGGACACTAGCAGCAAGCTAACCTACCAGTTGGAGAGTCTGCTCCCTGATGGTCAGTGCATGTCATGGCAAGCAGTTGAGTGGCCTTAGCATATCATTAGCATATTTTGATTGACCAGTCGATCAGTCACCAAACGACAGAAACTTAGCACATTAGTTTTTTATTACCTAGGATACCAAATCTTATATATAATGAAATTATATATTGAATTATAATTATATATAATGAAATATATATATTTAAATACTACTCAGCCATTAAAAAAAAGAATGAAATCTTACCATTTACAATAACATGGATTCACCCTGAGGGTATCATATCAGTGAAATAAGTCAAAAAGAGAAAGATGGGATACTGTTTGATTTCATTTACATGTAGAATCTAAAAAACAAACAAAAGACAGACTTATAGGTATAGAGAACAGACCGGAGATTACCAGAGAGAAGACGATTTGGGATGAGTGAAATGAATTAAAGGGATCAATAGGTTCAAACTTCTAGTTATAAAATCAATAAGTCATAAGGATATAATGTACAGCATAAGGACTATAGTCAATAATATTGTATTAATTCTGTATGGTGACAGATGGTAACTAGAATTACCATCGTGATTATTTTGCAATGTAACAAATGTCAAATCATTATACTGCATACCTGAAAGTAATACAATATTATATGTCAATTGAAAAAACTTAGATGCCTTGAGTAAGGCATTTAATAAATGTCCTATTTTTCCCTTCTCTTTTAACATCAATATCTTGAAAGTAAATTCTAGTGTTATCATCTGAATTATTATTCAGCAAAAAATTAATTCCTTACCCTTCCCACTGTGGACAAGGTATACTATACTTCCCTGTTCTACTGATGTTAGGCTTGGCCATGTAATTTGCTTTGCCCAACAGAATGTTAATGGCTATGATGCAGGCAGAAGTTTTCAATGTGCTGTGTGTTTCAGCTGGGCTAGTAGAGCTCCAGCGACACACTATAAAAAGAGCTTATCCCCCAGCAGCTGCCCCTCTTCTGTCTGGAGTGAAAGCAAACACATGTGGAAAAGACCTGAATTTAAATCACAGTCTGGACCCAACCCCAGTCAATGGGCATCCTAAAACTGGGTCACTTGCTGAACTCAGCTTAGATCAGTTGAATGACAACCAACCAGGAGACCTGTAAATGTAAGCTAAGTACTTGTTATTGTAAATCATGAGTTTAGGGATAGTTCATTATGCAGCATTATTGTAGCTATAGCTGGCACACAGAGAAACTGGTATCAGAAGTACTGTAGAATAATGCCATAATGAACTCCTAAGTTATGAGACTATGGTTTGGTGATTAGACAGCAGATGATTAGGAAACTTTTATGGAAAGCTGGAAACGCCATCAAGCATTTAGTGATGAATTACTTGGGAAAAAATCATTTGTGAGTTTGGACAAAAAAAATGGGAAAGGAATTAAGAAGTAAAAATTTCCTGGTATAAAATAAGTCATAGGGATATATAGTAAGTGAATAGAATGTACAGGATAGTGAATACAAGCAATAATCCTATCTAATAAAGAGAGAATATGCTAATTGGCCACCAAGCCCTCATGAAGATGGTGTTGCCCACAGCCAATAAGAAGGGAATATGCTAATTGATTGTCAAACCCTCAAAGATGGTGGTGCCCAATCCCCTCAGTCCCACCAGGGCGCCTGCCTCCAGAATCCCCCAGTCCCTTCAGACCCCCAGCTGCCCAGAGCCAGCCCAAGGCACAGGCAAGCCTCGGATGGCAGCTGCCCAGCCACCCAGGGCTGCCCAAGGCTCAGGTAACCAGGGCTGGCTGAGGCTTGCACTGCTGGCAGTGGCAGCAGCAGAGATGTGATGGAGGCATCACCTTCCCCTGATCGCCAGGTCACCTCCCATCTCTGAGGGCTCCCAGACTATGAGAAAGGGCAGGCTGGGCTAAGGGACCTCTTCCAGTGCATGAATTTTCATGCACTGGGCCTCTAGTATTATTATATATAACTAAGATGACAGATGGTTACTAGATTTAATGTGGTGATCACTATGAAAAGTATATAAATGTCAAATCACTATATCTTATGCCTGAAAATACTATAATATTGTATGTCAACTATAATTAAAGATAAATTTTTAAATATTGTTTAAAAAAAAAAAACCTCATCTGTTATAACCTGAAAGGCAGAAAATGTGCCTAAGGAATTTGAAGCATTAGGCAAGAAAGTTTCCAAGCAGAATGTTGATGATGTGACTGGGTTGTTACTAGCTGGATGAGGTACTGCAAAATAAAGTTGAATTTTTAGAGGAACTGACCAGATTGTCAGTAAAACAGAAAATATAGAAAGCCCAAAAGTTCCAGAAGTTGCAGTTTTGAAAAACAAAATGGTTTCCACCTCATCTTACCAGCCTTGAAACAAAGACTAAGTCTAGGGTGTGGGTGACAGAACTGAAGTGATGACTATCGGTTCTTTTCAGCTGAACAAGACAGATAAAAGGTATGATCCCACAAAAGCCTAATAAACCCAAGATAGCCAAAATTAAGTCTCAAGAGAAATATGTCTCAAAATGAATTATAACTGTAACTAACATGGAGTTGGGTGAAATCAAACATAGGAAACTCACAAAACCTGGAAGACATTTGTGTAGGTAAAATGCCATCAACCTGAGCCTATTTAAGATATACCAAGATATCTGGCCTCAAAATGTCTATAAACAGAACACAGGCTAGAAAAATTGCTGATCTAGAGAGAAAGGCTTACTCTCTAAAGTTATCTTCATAAGTGGCCATGCATGGTTGAGGATGGAAAAGGAAGGATCTCTTGAAAGTTGGATCCAAAAGACATGGAGAACAATTGACAGGTGAGTCATTCCAAGGAAGCAGAGCTAGGGTCTAAACTAGGGGTGTCGAACTCAATCAGAGAAGGGGCCAAAATCTAAAATCCAGCCTAAATCGCGGGCCGAATGGTTTACTGAACAGTCATAAACTGTCATTGTGATGGAAACGCAGCGGAGTGCAGTGATGACAGCGCGGTGCGGGCCACATTGCAAGGCCTGGCGGGACGGATTTGGCCCGCGGGCCTTGTGTTTGACACATGCGGTCTAAACCATGGTCCATAGGCCAAACCCTTTCTGTCACCTAAAATTGAGTAAATAAAGTTTTATTGGACCACAACCACACCTATACATGAACATATTGTCTTTACTGTTTTTGCTGTAACACAATGTTGAGAAGTTGCAACCGATACCATATGGCCTGCAAAGCCTAACATATTTACCATCTGGTTCTTTACCGCTGCCAGCCCAGGGCCTACTTTTATGCCTACACAGTAAGCAAATTTGGGTGGCTACATTCATACAACAGGATTTCAGAATTGTTGTGGATCAGAGACTGCAAGGTACCTCCCATTCTTCTTTTTCAAATAGAAATATTTATTGCAGTTACTCTGCCCCTGTATACATTGTATGTTGAGTGGTTAGAAAACAACTGCTCTTTATTTCATAAATGTCTCTGTCAATAGGAACCATATCAGGATTTGGTATCATTCCAAGAGCTTAGACTTTAAATCTTTAGATTGAATGAGACATTTACAGGTATTGGAATGGGTGTAAGTATATTTCCTTGCAGGAGAAAATAAATAAGAGGCTTGTTTTATTCTTCACTCCTCTTTCCCCTCCTATTGTAGGTGGTATTTGGCATGGGTTTGGCCATGTAACTTGCTTTGGCCAATGGAATGTCACCAGGCATAGTAGAAACAGGGACTTTAAATGAGCTCATGTGGTTCATTATAGACCTTGTATTTCAGTGATCTGCTCTGAGAAAAGCATCCTCTTTTATCTGGTCCTTAGAATAAATACACATGGAACAGATATAAATCTAAGATACAGACTTAAGCCAAATCCTGAAGCAGATCCACCCAGGCAAAGCAAGGGAAGGTTAGATTAGCTAAATACAGTCAAACTGAACACCCATATTTGATAGCATAAATACCTGTTGTGAGCCACTGAATTTTGAAGTGTTTTATTACACATTATTGTAGCACTGACTGACAGGGTTTCCATAAAATGATGAGGTGGCAATTCAGAAAGTTGCACTTTAGTCCTGAAATCTAAAGACCTTAGTTCAAGCGCCAGCTCTGCCACTTATCTGTTATTTAATTGGAAGAAATCACCCTGAGTCTTGGAGTGGTTGTTTTTTTGTTGTTGTTTTGTTTATTATAAAATGAGGTAATATCCTAAATCAGAGGGTAATTATAAGATTAAATAAGATGACATACTTAAGTGTGTTTTGTAAATACAATAAAATGTACAAGATATTTTCATTATTACCTTTAGTTCATATAAAGCAGCTCTGAGTTTTTTAATTGATGGAAGAGAAACAGTTATACCATTTCTGTCCCCTGACCCCAAGAGTGACCATGCTAAGTCTAAAAATATGAATACCTGTAAGCTGTTATTTTAATAATAAATACTGTGGTATTTTAATAATTCTTTCTTGGTTTTATTTATCTAATGTCTGAATTTTATTCTAATGAACAGGTATAATTTTATAATTAAAAATACTAATATAAAAGTTATTCTTTTAAAAATTGATTATGCTACTGAAGCCTGACACTGCTGAGCACTTTTCCCTTTCCCACCCCTCCCGCATGAGGAACATAAAGTGTCACTGATGGTAGAAACATATTAGATTAAAAAGAAAGTCCTCTGAGCCTGTATTCTTCCCTCACTGCAGATGAGGAAAAATCAGAATGTTCCCTTTTCTATACCACCCACAAATCACTGAAAAACCCAGCCAATCAGCTGGATTCCCAGCAGAGAAGGAACCTCCATTAGAAATAAAAGCCCACATTAGAACTGTGTTTACCAAATTGTTTTCTGTGGACTCCAGAGGCCACACACCCAGAATTGTGTCTGGAACTTTGCAACCCCATTATTTTATGCTCATGTCAAAAATGTTTTTCTTTCTCCAAAATGCCAAAGGGAAGAGTATGAGTTTTCTGGAAATGTGTATAAACTGTCTCACTGGAGAGGATGGAGCAGTGAGGCCATAGATACTATCCACCAGGAGAGGGGGAACAGGTCAAATCAATAACAGTGATGATATCCATTTATTCCACAAAGACAGCCAACCCGGGTTCCGGGGAGGATTATTTGAGAAATAAATCTACTCACACTGTTCTTCGCAATCCTCCAGCCAAGCTAGCAGAACCCAATAGAAATCAGAGCACACCTCAGCCTGCTTTCTAACAGAGCAACCAAGCTGGGAATACCACCACAAAACAGAATCATTGATCAGATTAGCATAATGCAGAGTGCTATGGACCTGGTGTGCAGGACACAAGGGCTTTGATGGAAAGAAGAGAATGGGCCCCAGGGAGAAGTCAAACACCTATGAGCAGAGTCCTCCCTAAGAGCAATTGCAGCAACCACCACAGGGCTAACTTCTGAGGGCCACTGTCCTGCTATGGCGCCTCCAGGCACAGAACTGGAGGAATTAACAGAGGAAGAAGAAGCAGGGATGGTGGTGCTGCCCCCTAGTTTTCACGATGACTCCTAGATAATGGTATAAGAAAGAAACCTCAAATCCATCACTTACTCCCCCTGCAAATATTTGTTGTCCACCTACAACATGCTTGCACCATGCTAGATGCTTCCTATTCAAAGATAAATTAGAGACATTTTCTGTTCTTTCAGCTTGAATGCAAAAATAAGATAAAATAAAAATAAAAAAAATTTAAAGGATATAATACAATACACAGATGATGTATTATAGAATTATATACCTGAAACCTGCATAATTTTATTCACCAATGTCACCCCAATAAATTAAATTTTTTAAAAATTAAATAAATTAAGTTTGTATGCCCCGTTGTGTCTAGTATATAATAGGGGCCCAATAAGTGTTCACTGAGTGTTACTTTATCATTCAGCTCAATGTGACCTTTTATCTCTGCCCTGCATAGCACTTTTTTAAAATCCTTATTTAATAAACACTTACAGTGCTCTGAATTTTAGTTACTGGTGCATATTTTATTTCTATATGACACAATAGGATGACTAAATAGAGGATCTGTGTATTCTTGTCATTGCATCTGCTCAATAAATATTTATTGGATGTATGACTATGTAATCATAACGAGTGTGTCTCCACCCATGACCATCATCAAAATAGAATGGAAGGCCTAGAGCTTACAACTGAAGGAAAATGCATGCTAGGTTAGGAGTCAAGAGAACTGCCTTCTAACAGAAGCTGCTGTCATGAACTGGCTGGGTGTCTGTGGACAGCAGCCTGGGTGTCTTATTGCTCAGCTATAAGAGGAAGGAGTGGGTAGATGATCTCTAAGGTATCTTCCAGCCTTGAGATTCATCACCTTAATCATAGTTTACAGAAGACAGATACTAAGCACGTGGCATGTTCAGGCACTCGGTTAAGAACCTTGCCTGTCTTGCCCTGGGCAGTGTTGCTCAGTGGATAGAACATCAACCCGATAATCAAAGGGTCTCGGGTTAGATTCCCAGTAAAGGATACATACCTGGGTTACGGTTTGCTCCCCACCCTCAGTCACAGGAGTGTGCAGGAGACAACCAGTCAATGTAAGATCTTACATTGATATTTCTTTCTCTCTCTCTCTTTCCCTCCCTTCCTCGCTCCCTTCCTCCTTTCCTCTCTTTCTGAAAAGCAGTGGAGAAAATATCCTCTTGGTGAGGATTAACAATAATAGAAAAAGAACATTACCTGTCTCACATGTATTACCACATTGATCCTCAAAGGAACCCTTTGAGGTAGGGGGATTATCCCTAGTTTATAATAAGAAAGGAGGCCACACAGTAGTAGACTAGGGTTTGGAATCCAAGGCTGACCAACTTGAAAACCCACACACTCAACTACTGAGCCATACCTATCCCTCTTCCACAGCCACACCTCAAGCTGTTCAGTGCCCGTCACTTCTCCTGAACTTCATTTTCATTGTAGCCAAAGTTTTAGAAAATTGCTAGAAATACACTTAGCAGAAAAAGTTGCAGTAGGCAGGCGTTGCACAGCTCACACTGGTGGGCAGTGACTTTCTTATGGTTCCCAAGCCTCCTGAGCACTGGTCAAATTACAAGGAATCTTATAAATCCTACAGCAAAAGGAGAAACTCAGCAAAGACTTTCAGGGGGTGCCAGCCGCGGCACATGAAAAACTTGGTTTGAGAAACCATATGAGAAGGCAAGAAAAGGAAAGGAAAGATATTGTTTTGTTCTAGGAAGTTGGAGGAACTATCAAGACCTTGACCATATTCCAGGTCAATCTGACAGAAGTTTCTATTCATTCTCCCCCATATTTAAACCATGGAAAGGAAAGGGTAGAAGTTTACTCTCCAACAGACAGTCATGCAACACAACTGCAGGCAGTTTCAGCAGAACATGGCCCTCACTCATGGGCCTCCAAACACCTGAATGGTGGCAGCGATTAATGGCACTGATCAAAGAATTTGGAAGAGAATTTTAAAAAGATCTCTTAAAAAGGAATATATTTTTATAAGGAGACAGAAAAATGAACTAAAGACCTAATTTTTTTTCAAGTTGTACCCACAATTTTTTTAAATGATAAATAACATTAGTACAATTAAGTGCTCAACAATAAACCCATGCCCCCCTACCACTGCTGCCAAGTTATAGCTAATAAACAAGTTATTTGAAGGAGAAAAAGAGTGTAAAATATAGTTCACGTTTAGAAAGCAAAAGCTGTTGAAAAAAGTCAGATTAAAGAACAGCAGGATTAATTCAAGGCAGGCAAGTAAAAGGACCTCTCTCCTAAACCAAAGACCTTAAACCTAAGGCAGAAAAAGACTGTAAGGCTGGGATTTAGCAAAAAGTGGATGGACTTTAATTGTTTGAAAGAGAAATTTGTAAGCAGAAATTCAGGGATTCTTTATTTGTGTGTGTGTCTGTGTGTGTGGAGAGAGAGAGAAATTGAGATTTTCTTGATGACAGAAAATAGAAACCAGTGGCCCTCAGTGGTTGCTACTCTCACAGTGAGAAGTCCCATTACATCTCATAAGAAACCAGCACAGTGAGCCTTCCTGTTAGTATTAGGCAAATGATCTCCCAGATATGCCTAAATCTCAGCCACACAAAAGGAGCTAAGGCACAGAAAGGCAGTTTGTTCTGAAGCAAAATGACTTTTTTTTTCTTCATGCTTAAATCACAGTTCCTTCCTCCATGAAATGATGCATTGTTAGAGCAGTGGGCATTATGGAAAAACAGGCAGGTAGAAATTTAGATTTGTTACCAGAGAGCAAATCTTTCCCTCCCCCCTGCCTCTGTAGGGAGCTGCCTGTTGCTTCCATTCAGTTTAGTAATCCACCTCCTACCTCCCATTTCCCTCCTGCTCTGGTTCCTCCTGAGTTGGGCTTCCTGAAAACTTGGTCAATGCACCTGGGTCCTGAGTTGAATTGAAACACCCAGTTCTGATACAGCCTCTCCGCTCTCCCCACTCAAAACCTGGTCAGCAAGTCCCTTTCAGATCTCCCTGGCAAAGCCAAGCACTCCGCCCAGCTCCCAACACCCATGTCAAGTCCAAGAGTGGATGTTTGAGGCCATTTTAAATTATTTCCTCGACTGATTCTAAAAACAACTGCTTCTTATCTCTCCATCCCTGAAGATCATAATCCACCCACACCTCCAACTTCAAATGGAATTTATTAGAAATATTAAAATTCTATACAAAGTGTGTGAGGGAGGAGGCGGGGTCTCCAGGAGGCATGAATTTTCCTAGGGGCTTACAATTACACCTCAGTGCTTTTAAAACTCTGTGAAGAGATGTAAATGAACAGAAATGGAGATAGGAGGAGGCAGAGTGCTAGAGAAGAGGGGAAAGAAGACAGGATAATGGGAGGGAAACAAGAGAGGGAGAAAGAGAATACAGGAAGTAAGGGGCCCTAAAGGGTTGATCCAATTTCCTGACTTCACACTCAATAACCTCACTTTGAGCACAGTAACATTGCCACCTAGGGGCTCAGAAGTGCCTTCTTAAACTTGTACACCAGGGTACAAGATTTATTTGTGTAAACTTGGGGAGCTTTAAAAAGGGAGAGGTAGATGATGGCAGGATGGGGGGTTATTATCAAAAAGTTCAACAAGTAACCATTTCAAAGTGGCTAATATTGATTAGGCACCTACTATATGTCAGGGGCTGAGCAAAGTGCTAGAATAAAAACACAAGACATTTCTCTGCTCAAGGATCTCAGTCTAAGAAGGAGACAGACACATAGAATAATATAGACTGTGATCATTACCATAACATACAAAAGCCCTGTGCTCACAGTATAGGTGAGATTAGTCCTGACTAGAGTCATCAGGGGAGGAGCTGGGAAGAATTCAAGAAAGGGATGCAAATGAGCTGGGTCATAGAAATCTGGACAGGTGAGCAGAACTCCAGGTCAAGGTAACTGCCCAGCTAGGCACAAAGTAAAGGACACTGAGAATACTCGGTGTAACCAGAAGGAATGTGGATACCACCTGCAGATGTGTGGGGAAACAGTAAAAACCAGAAAGAGGAGCTGAGTCAAATTGTAGGTGATCCTGAATGCCAGGCTAACAAGTGTGCACTTTTTAAGTGGCACAGGCTTTGTAATTGCTTTGCTTACTTTGCCCAGCACCTAGAAGAAAGTTGGCATTTAGCAGTTGCTCAATTAGCATCTGAGGAATGACTAGAATAGGAAGCCAATGGAGATAATGGAAAAAGAATAATTGGATAAAGTCTGTGTCTCTGGAAACTATAACCTGTAGAACTAGAAAAGGAGCACAGAGACTCCATTAGACATCTACTGCTAACGTCTGACCTAAGGCACAGCAATTGGAATGGAAAGGCTCAAATAGCCATGAGCAATTTGTCGAAGTAGAATCGAGAAGTTTTCAACACTAACACCTGGTGTGTGTGTATTGAGCCTGAGTCATGGCACTAGCCAAGAGAACGCAACAGGAGCAGGAGTACAGGGAGAAGATAATGAGTTCAGTTTGAGAAATGGAACATTTCAGTTTCTGGGGTATAACTAAGTAGAGATGCCCAGCAGGCAGTTAGAGAGAGTGTAGAGCTCAGGGAGGGCTCTTGTCTCACACAGACATGCACATACTCACCTGTGCAGAATGCTACTGACATTTCTTTTAATCCTACTGTTGGATATAAGGTAAGCCTGTCACAACCTTGAGACAAAGCTATAGTCTATGCTTTCCCCCAGCCAGAGGCTAAAGGGAGCATCTCCATTTCACATCTGGAAAATAGGGATTATTGTAAGGTTTGAATGAGCTAAGGCTGTGGTCGGCAAACTGCGGCTCACGAGCCACATGGGGCTCTTTGGCCCCTTAAGTGTGGCTCTTCCACAAAATACCACAGCCTGGGTGAATTTATTTAGAAGAAGTGGCATTAGAAGAAGTTTAAAAATGTTGGCTCTCAAAAGAAATTTCAATCGTTGTACTGATGATATTTGGCTCTGTTGACTAATGAGTTTGCCAACCACTGAGCTAAGGTGAAGTGTTTAGTCAGAACCAGGCACAGTGTTACTTTATGATCTAAATCCCTCATCCTGTGGCAGGAAAATACAGGATCACAGTTACAAACCCAGCTCATCTACTTACCATTTGCATGACCCTGAACAGGAAACCTGGTTCTTCTAAGTCTTGGTTTGCTCCTCTTATAAATGGGAAGAGTTTTTATTTGTCATAACTGCCTCACAAGATAAAATGTGACCAATGCACTTAAAAAGTTTGTAAACTTTAAGTTGATTTAGAAATATTATGTATAATTTATCAAAGGAAGATTGAGCTAGAAGAACTCTGAATTCCTTCAAGATACTGTAGTTCTAGATATGCATCTATCTTTTTAACACCCTACACTCCAAAGAAAGAGATACTTCTCTGCCCTCATTTAGCAAAAAATTCCTCACTTCCACTTTTCTATGTTCCAGACATGCTTTCATCATCACCATTTCCTTGATCCCATCTTCAAATGAGATTTTAAAAGACATTTTTGAAACTCCTCAGCTGGCAGAACTACCAGGGAATCAAAGCACATTTGTTCTCTCTTCTACACATTCCCCATGTTGCTAACCCATCTAACTCACACTCGTAATCTGAATTAATAGGAAATGGGACATTATTTAAAGAAGACAAGATAACCACAGCAGAGGAATAGAAGCAAAAAAGGTAATTCCACTTCTTACCCACAGAGTGCTGTGTTTACTCTGCACTGAAGATCCCCTCCAGAACATACTAACAATGAAAGGCCAGGCTAAGCCCTCCCTGAGCTCCACATCTGCACTTAGCCTGGTGGGCAGCTGCCAGGTTAGCCTCGTGGCCATCTACCCGCCTCTGCATCTGTGTTTAGGTGTTAGGAGAATCATAGAATCATTGGGCTGGAATTGAGGGAAATGAAATATGATGTAACTTTCTTCAGCCCAATTTTGAGCACAATACAAGAAGTTTTTTTATAGTCAGAGAACAGCAAGCATCTAGTTTCAACTTAATCTCATTCAAGAGCAAGTACCCACCACTCTGTAAGAGGTCATCCCACCAACTGGCAGAGTGAACCCATTGGTAAAGGCTCTTCCCTATAGTCAGGAGAAGCCCGCCTCCCACACTCCACTCTTAGCTCTCAGAGCTGTCCATGGTGTTGCACAGAATAAACCTCCTTTTCTCCTCAGTCTTCTCTAAATGAAGTAGCCCTTATGCCCACAACATAACCTCATATGATGTATTTTGTTGCTTCAACACATTTCTAAATAAATACATCTACAAAAAAAATACTTGAACTCACATTACTATCCAGCAAACCCCAAATGGCCATTGTGGATTAACTCTCTAAAGTAAGACAGTTATACTGGATGTTGCCTCTCCTCCACAGAAGGCCACATCTCTGTGTGATAGTTTCTGAGCCCTAACAGGCTTAGAGGTGACCAATGAAATATTTCTACCACAGCTCTTCCAAGCATGACCGCAATTTTTAGAGAACGGTTTGAGGCATTTTCAATTTATCTCAAAGCAAGTGTGGCAGCAACTCCCCCTGCCTTTCCTAGTTCTGCTCGTGGCACCACTATTCTCTTGGTCAGTCTGGTCTTGGCGACAGGGCACAATTTCAAAGGCTCCTTCTCACTTCTCACATATCACTTCCCCATTCCCCTATCTCTGCGCTTATAGCCCCGTACCCTCTGCTCTTCATTTTGACAGCTTCCCTCAATCTCTGTTCAAGTCCTTCTTGTGCCTAGAAACGTTTAATGATTTCCAAGTTTTATGGATTAAAAAAAAATAGACCTCACTCTTCTTCAAAACCTAGCTCTATCCATTTCTTGGTCAAGGTTCCATCAGGAAACTGAAGGCACATACACTAAAAGGTACAACTACAGAGAGCCCAGTCAGGGACTACCTGTAGGGAAACAAGGAGAGTTTAAGGAATCAGCAAGAGAAGGGGAATCCTGCAGGAACCAAAAACCAATGGGAAGCCATTAACAGCCATTAGGTCCAAAGGAGCAAGGGTGAGGGACAGTGTTACCACATCCCTGTGAGAGCTGCAGTGAAGCAAGATGAGCATGTGACAGACATGTGGCACTAGAAGATTAGAAAACTATAGCTCTGCCAGAACCTCAACCAGCTTGGAGAGGCAGGGGGAGCAGGTCTGCAATGCCTTCTCTTGGTCAATGCCTACAGGGAACCGCAAGGCAAGGGAATCCCTGCAGTCAAACCATAGGAAACAAAGAGGCAAAGAATAGATAAAGCTAAAGCATAGGTGTGAGGGGATCCTGGAGAATAACCCCTACATCCCCTCACTAGCATCCTATCTTCAATGAAACACATGAGCTCACTATTTCCTAACTGCATACACAATTTCCTGATCTTGTGCCTTCAGTCATACCTTCTCCTCTCTTTCTGATACCCTTCCCCTGCAGGACAGATTTGCTTGGGGTCTTTGAGAGTCACTGAGGGTCATGCATTTATGTAAGAGATTCCTGCTGCATGCCTGGTACTCAGAGGCATGCCTGTGGTGTCTGGTAGAATGAAGGACAAAGGAGGAGTGTAGCTACTGCAGATAAAGCCCCAAAGGTGGGGTCCATCAACTAGGAAGATGCTCAGAGGAATCCCTACAGGCCCCCAATATACTCTGCTTGAAAAAGGAGAGCGGGCACTGGACATGGAAACTCGGACCTGTGTGTGGGATAACATCTGTCTTTAGTAGCCAGAAGACAAATTCTATGTCTCTGCAGCACCTCTCACACTTGAGTCAGGAGCTCAAGGCAGACCACTCTGGAAAGGGGGCTTAAGATCCTGGTCCCACTGAGCTAAACCCTCTGCCCTGCTGCCAGGAGTCAGGGTCCTCTGAATTGATCAGTACAACAGTAAGGCCAGACCTGCACTTAACCATTCTGTTTTCAGAGTAAAGGTTTTCCTCCCCCGACAGTTCTTGGCTTTTGTCAAAGAAAGAAAAGAAGGATCAACAGGAACAAATTCCTTGTAGGCAGCAGATGTAGCCAGAGCACACACCGCATATTTGTCTGAAATCTGCTCCCACTGCACAGAGGCAGGAGGCCTCTTCCTTTAGCTCATCACAGCCACCCTGGGGCTGGAGCTTGGTTTCCAGCCTTCAGGGGGCCAGAGAAGCACATTTCCTTCCAAGGACGGTAAATGGGGCAAGGTGGGGGGCATCCAGGCTTCTAGATGATGTGGAAAGCTGGCAAATGCTCCTGCTATCAGAGAAAAGGTGGGGGGGGGGGTCAGGAGGATGGCTCTCATTTATGTATTTAATGAACATCTGCACTTAGCCTGGCAGAGCAGTAAAGAAAGTGGACTCTAAAGCCAGTCTGGATGGGTTCAAATTCTGTTTACACATTAACCAGCTGTGTGACCATGAGCAATTTGGGTACTCTCCCCGTGTCCCTCTGCAGGGAGGCCTAAATCAATCCGTGTTAAGTAATTAGCACAGTACCAGGCATACAGTAATAGGTCTCAAGAAAAATATCTCCATCTTCAAATTAGGATATTGGGGTGGAAGTTGGTTACATAATTTGCCCAAGGTCGTTCATGGGAAGAGTAGCAATAAAATGTAAACCAAAAGATGCATTCATAATTACAGAAATGCCATGAAGAAAATTAAAAGCCTGTAGAGATGGAGCACAGGGGAGGGCACACTGGAAAGTGTAGTCAGGATGAGACTTGAAGCAACATAAGCAGTCAGTCATACAGAGAGCAAAGGAGGTAGAATTCCAGGCATAGGGGAGGGAACTGAGGAGATACTGAAGTTGGAGATAGATCAGAAATAGAAACAAGGCAGGGAGGTTTGGAAAGAAAGGGGAGCTGCATGAGTCTGGAATGGAAGGCAGGATCCAAATGTGGCGAGACCGCATGGGTCATTATAAAGACTTCAATAGGAAGCTGCTAGAGGGTCTTAGAAAAAAGGACAATCTGATCTGAATGTTTCCATGATGTGAGCCTTGAATGAAACATGGGGGAGTCTTAGAAAACAACGGCAATAGTGTTCACCAAGCTTATTATGGGCTAGGAATGTGCCTTGTGATGAGTACAGAATAAAGGCATCATTCATATCCCTAACCCAGATCCCAAATCTCTATCATGACACAGATGAAAATGTTTTGTGTTTTTCCATCATCATCACTGCTTGTCTTCACTCTCAAATCACAGGTAAATGTCAAAGTGGTCATGGGCTAGTCATGACTCCATCCAGGTTTCCAGGCATGGGGTCTCTACTCTGGGATCATAGCTGACAGCTCAGTGACCCAGCCACAATGCATATACAAACATCTAAAACAAACAAACAAACAAAAAAACAACAACCCTAAGCATAGAAAGCCAGGAAACAGATTTCTAAAACTCCTTGTATTGTATTGCCAATGATGAACCATAGCACCCATTGTCTGTTTCTCTCAGGGTCTGGATGCTTGATACATTACTATAATCTGTTACCCATTCAGTTCTACACCAACAATGATTGAAAAAACCTCCTATATCTGCTGTAACTGATGTTGGTGAAATATTAAAACAAATAAAGTATCGTATTTTCCCTCAAGAAGCTCAAGACTCCTTACTTTACAGACAAGTAAAAGGGAAATTATAATGCAATATGATTGGAGCCAGGATAAAGGGGAGAACAAGGAGCACTTACCCTGGGTACTTAGCCCAGGGGTGGGGCAGCCTCTAGGGAGGGGAGGCAGGGAAGACAAAGAGGGGTGAGGCAGCCCCAACAAGACTGGAGAGCACTTCTGGGGTACTCAGGGAACTGGAAGCACTTAGTATGATTCAAGCTCTACACTAGGGGTGTCGAACTCAATCAGAGAAGGGGCCAAAATCTAAAATCCAGCCTAAATTGCGGGCCAAATGGTTTACTGAACAGTCATAAACTGTCATTGAGATGGAAATGCAGCGGAGTGCAGTGATGACAGTGCGGTGCGGGCCACATTGCAAGGCCTGGCGGGACGGATTTGGCCCGTGGGCCTTGTGTTTGACACATGTGCTCTACACCAAGGAGCTGATAAGGGGTCATGAGAAAGAACCTTAAGGTTGTGCTAAGAAATTAGGACTTTTTCCCAATGCTATGGAAACCTATTAATGATTTTAAAGGAGTATATGATGGCCTGTCTCACTTCAGAATAATATTATGCATGAAGAGCAAGGTAGGGGGAAAGAATGGGGGAAGAAAAGCCAGAGGCAAGTCTCTTGTAATAATTCAGAAAAGAAGGAGGGTATGAGCCAAAGCAAGGTGGATAGAAAGAGGGCCAATCCGCAAGATAACAGCAGAGTACAATCAACTGGAGAAATCGTGACTACAGATGGTCCTTGAGTTAGATTTTTCAACTTGATAATGGTGTGAAAGTGATATGCATTCATAAAAACTGTCTGTACTACAAATTTTGAATTTTGATCTTTACCTAAACTATTTTTTAAAGTTTATATTTTTAAAAAAACAGCCCGGTTCCCAACTGTTACTTAATTTCTTAGATTGGAGCCAAGACTATTTCCACTGCTCAATCACAGCCCTGGCTTTTCAAAGTATCAACCGCCGAAACTGGTTTGACTCAGTGGATAGAGTGTCAGTCTGCGGACTGAAAGGTCCCAGGTTCGATTCCAGTCCCAGGTTTGATTCCAGTACATTGGTTGCTGGCACATCCCTAGTAGGGGGTGTACAGGAGGAGCTGGTCGATGTTTCTCTCTTATCAATGTTTCTAGCTTTCTATCCCTCTCCCTTCCTCTCTGTAAATAATCAATAAAATATATTTTTTTTTTAAAAAAAGAAAGTCTCAACAGATGTTCCTGCTTGATCATTGGGACCTTCCCTCCCCTTTTCCAATCTTCTTAAGAATTATCAAGGGCAGCCCAGCCTGTGTTGCTTAGTGGTTAAGCATCTATTTATGAACTAGGAGGTCACAGTTTGATTCCGATTCCCAGTCAGGGCACATGCCCAGGTTGCAGGCTCAATCCCCAGTGTAGGGAGTGCAGGAGACAGCAACTGAATGGTTCTCTCTCATCACTGATGTAGCTATCTCTATCTTCCTCTTTGAAATCAATACAAATATATATATATATTTTAAAAAGAATGACCAAGGGCAAATAAAAAAGAAATTCTTGTGTTTTCTCTGTAATAACTTAGTTATTCGAATTGTGTGTATGATCTTTACGTGACATGTGTATTATGTGTGGTGATTTTTCTTTTTTACCTAAACTATTGATATGTGGTTGGGTACTCTGTCGTGATGCTGGACAGGGGCAGCGAGCACAGCTCCCATTCTGCACCCAATCAGGACAGTAAACAACAGACACTCTGCAGTATGCTGTGTTACCAATGTTTTTTGGATTTTGTGTTTTGTGTCTTCACATCCTATTATGTCTACAAAATGCCCATGTGTGTGTCTCCTATTGCTGGTGAGCAGGAGAAGAGGAAGACCATGATTCCTGAGATGAAACTCAAGATAACTGCCCAACTATCGGCTAATGTAAGTGTTCTGAGCATGTTTAAGGGAGGTTAGGCTAAGCTATGATGTTTAGTAGGTTAGGTACATTAAATACATTTTCAACTTAGTATAACTTTAACTTGTCATGAGTTTATCAGACAAAACCTCATCGTAAGTTGACGAGCATCTTTAACTATATTTGGTGACAAGACAGAGAAAAGTTAATGTTTCCTCCCATATGAGGATTGCGGTCACGAAGGCCCTGTGTGCCAGCCTAGGGTGTCTGGGCTTAACATGGTAGGCATGTTAAGATACTAACTATTTTTGAGCAGAAAAGTGATATATCATAGCTATAACTTAATATAATTAATATGCCAATAATATGTAAAACAGGTTGGAGGAGAGACACTGGATTGAAGAAATAAGTAAGAACTCTTATGATAGTCAACTAAGTGGGAAGAATTAAAAGCTTGAACAAAGGACATAACCATGGACATGAAGGACGGGTATGGGAACTCAAGCAAGTTTCTTGAAGGGAATGCGATCAATAGCAAGGGTTGAAGCATTAGCCTTGACAAGGAAATAGGGCTCTTTAGCCTCAGAGATGAGGCAAAGCAGAGGGCGATAGAGACCAGCGATAACTTTCACATGGAGAAAAGCAAAGCTGGTGAATCCAAACCTGCCTCAAGCTTCTCTATGGCATCATAGCCAGGAAGAGCCAGCTAGAGTGAGTGGCATACATTAAAAATTATGTTGAATGCCCTAGCTGATGTGGCTCAGTTGGTTGGGCATCATCCTGTGCACAGTAAGGTTGCTGGTTCAGTTCCCAGTAAGGGCACATACTCTGGTTGCAGACTCGATCCCTGATAGGGGGTGTGCAGGAGGCAGCCATTTGCTATTTACTATCACATTGATGATTCTCTTTCTTCCTCTCTAAAAAAATCAATAAAGCATTCTGTTGAAGACCAATATTTAAAAGACATAATGTTTTCAGAATTTACTGCTAAGTAAAAAGCAACTTTTAAAAATGACATATGGGCTATAATCCTATTGGTAGACATGTGTGTGGATGGTGAAGCTCCACACCAGAATGTTAACAGTAGCCATCTCTCAGAAGGGGAGTTCTAACAGACTTTTCTTTTAGTGCCTTTTTGTATTTTCTACAATGAACAAGCATGACTTTTATAATCAGAAACCCAGCAGAGTTTAAAATATATTTGTTAAGCTTATATAGCACGGCTGTCTCCCAGAATTGAAGAGAGGGATCTGTTCTTAACTTTTTTCCAGTACATTTATGGTTCTTGAGATTCAAAGCAACTTCAATGCTTCTAATGGAAAAAAACTGTGGGTTCCATACATGGTCCCCTCATCACCTAGGAGGACCCTCATTCCTAAAAGACAGCACTGTTCTTCTTTCTTGCTCAAACCTCAACCCCAAAAGCTCTACTTCTAACAAACAAATTGCCTCTCTCAATCTTCCTGTTCCCAAATTCTCTCTTTCTCAAATTATTAAAAATAGTATTCAGTTCCAAATACTGATGGAAGCCATGGACGGAATTCAATAAAGGGACTCAAATTTCTTTGCAGGGAAAGAGAGGGCCAGAAGATGAGCCTGCCAATCAGGACCTGCCAGGTTATATATTGCCACAACAGCCAGCTGTGTTTACAGCTGCCTCTTAAATATTCCACAAAACCACTGTGCCTCAGACCCTAGTTTCAAGTAGTTGTTTTCAGAGAAATTCCAAAGGAATAAGGACTCAGGCTTTTCAGCATGATAAATTCTACCTGTTGGTGATGGAGCATAGTGATGCAGAAATAAGGATGGATTTTAAAAGTGAAAATCCCTTTTTTAATGGAAGTTCACCCATTCTGAAATTTTCCCCAGGAGCTTGTGGGTGCTAGGAGTGAAGGCTCCTAGAGTTTGTCCACAGCCTTGTGAGTGGCAAACAGTAGCAATAGGTCCTGTTCTTTTTATTCTTGCAGACAGCCTCAGAGGAAGTGTGACTGATCTCTTCTTATACTGCCCACTCCTCAAGAGCAGAAACACTGTCTGTCCTATGTCTCATCCACAGCCTCATCCTGAATTTTCTGAGTTAATGAAGTAAAAGGGAAGTTAAATCAGGTGCCAAAGGTCACCTGGTTATTTATTTTTATTATTGTACTTATTATTCTTTATTTTATTGATTATTAGATATTTATTCTATTTACAAGGCATCTCAGGGCCCAAGGATTCAGTCCAGGTGCAATTCTGGATGGTGAGGAAACAGAACCTTGCTTCAAGGGTCTTAGTCAAGTTATAACAGAGCTGGGACTGCTAATGCTGGGCTAGTACATTTCCTCCTCTAACACATTGAGTTTCATCTCCTTACTTATGAAAAAATCATTTTAATTGTACCAAAAGTTTTTAAACACCTTACAAAAAATTTAATTACAAATACAATTATTTCTTATTCCAAGCATGCAGCACATAAAGAGAATCCCTAAATTCTACAGGAACATTACCTGGAGCCTCTAAAAACAAATAAGCTGCTCATTTGTTACATCAGCAAAACCTTTAAATACTACTAAATATGCCTTGGGTTTATAATAGCTTTGTTATTATACCATAAAACACTCAAAGAGTTTCTCCCAATGGAATCCTATTTCTTCTCACAATATTGCTAAGACTTTTAACAGAACATTTTATAAGGAAAAAGAAGAGATAGAGAATTTGAAATTAAATGATTAATGATAATATTAGACTACATACTAGTTTCCTGATTTCCTGCCTATACATTACTATTTGGTTCCATGACTCTGAAGAGGAACTTCCTAAAATAAGTATTGACACAATCACAGAGAGCTAGTGCCCAAAAGTCTACCGGTGTCATAGGACAGCCTCGTTCATTTACAGCTGAGAAAACTGAGGCCATTCAGCCAAGTCACCAACCCAGTTCCCAAATGGATGCTCAATATCACATCCACCATTAAATTTCAGCCCATACTGAAATCAGGTTGTAGAAGACGGGTTACAGGAGAAAGCCTTTAGGTAACAGAGAATGAAAGGATTGTTGAAGGTTTATGAAAAACTGGGCAGAAGGAATAAGGATGTGAATAGGCAAAAAGAGCATGATGATTTGGGGACTGTATTCTGCTGACACTTTCAACATCAAAAAACAACAGGGGTTCACTTGCTGGACTAACAGTAGCATGGTTGCTAGGCTACCCCCTAGCTGATTGGAGTCCAGATAACAAGCAACAGGATAGTCACAAGGTCCTTGGGCCAGAGGAAAGCTTGCACTCTCCGAGGAGAATGTGGTATAGCTAGGAAGGGAACTAGGTTTTAAAAGATAACAAGCATAAAATGAGATGTGTGGCATGTTTCATTTCCAGCTTTGTGTTTTTGCCAATTCAAGTCAGCCCAGGGCCACCACCTTGCACTAATCTTGGCCTCCTTTCACAAGTGCAGCACAGTGGCCCTAACAAACATGGCCAAGGTCACGGTAACCTTGGAAAGGATCCTCTGCCTCCAATGTGAAATGAGGAGACCTTAGTCTGGAAAGAGTCAAAAGAAGAGAAGGAGGAAAGCCAGGAGGGCCAGAGTCACTGGCTGGGCAGACAGAAGGTCTCTGTGGCCACAGCCACTGGGGCTCAGATAACTGACCCTCATTTATCGATAGTAACAGCAAGAAAGGTAGCCCAGCTAATTTAAATCCACAGCTATAATCAAAAAACCCCATGAAGCTAAAAGTTGGCTTCCCTGTCCACCCAATCTTTTAAAAAGAGTGCTGCTAATAAGGAGCAAAATCGAGTGGCTTAAGTTTTATTTTCCTTTACATTTCCTTTCTGGTTGAGGCGTTAATGAGAGCGGAAAGGCCCAAAGTGCATGGAGAGAGGAGATGAAAATGATCTGAAAAATATAAAATGTACAGTCCACCTTCACGTAAGGGAAGGCTGATTCTAACATTATAGGTCACAGACATTTGCCCACAGTTCAAAGAGCTTCCTTCTAGATGACCAGGAAAATTGTGATGCAAGTGAGGGGAAATGCTAAGTAACAAAGAAGACCTGGCCTGGGAATCAAGGGACCTGGGCTCTGGTCCTGATTACATGACATTTCTGCTCCTTAGTTGCTTCAACTATAAAATGCAAGTATGATTTAAAATTCTAAAATCTAGGACAGATATCCCCAAAATATTGGGTTCTCTATATATAATGGTGATATGACTTCATATGATCCCCATTTCATAAATATGTTGAGGCTTAGAGAATTTAGTGGACATGTCTAAAGTCATACATGTACCAACTGATGGAAATGGGACTTCAAACAGATCTATGTGAGTTCACAGCCCATATTAATCTCTGTGCCACACTGCCACAACTCTCGAAAATGCGTGTGCAAGTTCCTGGAACATAAGAGAGTATCAATAAATATTAGTAATGCCTAGATAATCACCCAGTATGATAAAGTGTTTTAATATATGTTTATTGAATGGAAGAATAAATGAGTAAATAAAATATATGTCACATAAGGCTGTTACACTAAGATCCAATTACTGGGGGAATATTGGGGCAATTGCCTTCTCAAAGTCAGGAGCCAGAGGCAAGGAAGCTGTATCTATCCAAGCACAAAAGTATGGAAAAGTCTCAACAGGCACAGCAATCAATATAGCACAGAAGTGCCTATAATATATTTAAGGACTGAGAGTCTGACTTTAGTGAATCTTAAGAAGGAAAAACAGACCAGGAAAAAAAGTATCTTAATTTAATTTTAATTTTCCTGCTCAGCTAATTCCAAGAAGGAAGAAAGAAAAGGGAAGGAGGGAGAGAAAGAGAGAGGAAGGGAATTAAAATTCCAATGAGGAATTTCCCTATGTTAATACTACCTTTCTGGAGTTATCGATATTTTAACTATATACAACCATATGGAAGGGAACCATTCCAGAACAGAGGTAACATTTAATGGTGAGATGGTGGGCAGAGTATGTGCCTTCAAGCACCATCCACAGCAAACAGAAACAACAGCTGGACAGGACTCCTCCAGAGATTGGTTATAAATTTCACCCCCCTCTCCCATCCCACAGCAATCCCAGGCTCCATGGCTAATGAGCAGAGTGAGGGGCTGACTATAGGAAAAGAAGCAGGCTTCTGGAAAGCAGGCATCTGTGCAAGCAGCAACCCCTCCTTTCTGTTCCACCCAGCCTCATCCCTCCCTGTCCTCCTTGCTTCTATTGCTAAAGACCTGGGTTACTGGGCGCTAAATGGCCCTGTTTCGGCCCTCAGAACTCCCACAGCCACAGCACAGTATCAGATTCCTTAAGGTGAATTCTATCTACTTCACCAACAGAACCAGCAAATGGTTTGAAAAACAAGAGAAAGGAGAAAATAACATTAGAAGTAAATAAATTACTGGAGCATGAAAGGAACCTTCTCAAAACAGACAGACAAAAGAGCAAAGGGAGGCAAGGGAATGGAGGACAATGTATCCTCCAAGGAACAGAAGAAACAAAACATGTGTCTGAGCCCAAGGAATGCCTGTTCCAAACTGTTCATCAGTGTTAGATACAACTTCAGCACTGCTAGGAAGGAAGGAAGAATCAGCTGTAATTATGTCTGACATGAGTCTCCAGGAGGAGTGTCAAGACTTAGGTTAGCAGCTCAGTGTGATGATAAACCAAGATTACCAGAAATTCTGCAATGTCTGAACAGGGGGAGAAGGGGTTTGGAAGACAGGAAGTGGCCATTAGAAATACTTGCCATGGTAATTGCATTGTGAATAGCAGGCATCCACATCTCTGCAGCCAGTGTAGGTTTTCTTCTGCCTGACTTTAGAAAAACATCTTCCAGGCAGGTAGAGCAGTGGAAGAATACATCACATTTTCAGAAATAACACAATGTGAAAAAAGGTCTGAATAATGGTGTGCTGGATAATAAAAATTCTTGAAATCCGTAAAGCTGAGAACAGTATTACTCGGCCAACCACTGAAGCTGCCTTAAGCCAATTAGCAGCCCCTTGATCTTCTCCCTCATAACGGTGATTTGAGTCCATGCCAACACACTGCACGCTGCCAAGACTAATATTGCTTTCCAAGGACAAAGTGAGAGGCTGAATGACAATATTCTTCAATCGCTCACTATGTCAAAAATGGGCACATGGAAAACTAAGGATGGTCAACTAAATCCCACTGGATGCCAACCCTGCAGGAATTCACAGCTGTCCACTTATGGCTCCAACCAGAGGGACAGTGCTTCTCTTCTGCGCTCTTTGTAAAGCCATAAAGACATCAAGGACTCGGATACTCTCATCTGAGTCTCCATCACTGACTTCAAGACTGAGTCCTAGCCCAGCTCTAATTCTGAGTGATACAGAAAACTATCAACCATGGAGCTCAGCAAGCATTCTAAAAGGCAACTTTAATCCTGTCAATCCCAGGCTTAAAATCAGTCTGTGGTTTCCTGGGGCTTTTGGGGAAAACTGTAGTCTCCTTAGCCTGCCATCCTTCAACCATAAGACCTTCCATGATGTGGCTTCTTTCCAAGTCTCATAACTCAGGACTAATACACTCACATTAATTTTCTGAACTGTGGAGAATTAATGACAGTTCTTCAGACACACGATACTCTCCAAGCCTCCACACTTTTGTACAGGTTGTTCCTTTTGAGAATCCCTTTCATCTGATTAATAAGGAGTCTTCAGGACTCAGCTCTGGAGTCGCCTCCACTCTGAAGCCTACCTTAATGCCATCCCTCATCGAACCCTGACAAATCTGGTTTCAGCATCTCTTCTATGTGTTCTCACTGCATCTATGCATTCATATGACCAGATAACTCACCCTATTGCCCTGACTTGTCCATTTCCCCCATAAGACTATCAGCAGCTTGACGGCCAGCCCTTATCTTTCGTTCCATTTCCCATGGACAATTAACACAAAGAGCTCTCATGACAGGCCCCAGTTTAGGAATCTATACATCAATGAAGAAAGTTAAATCAGATAAAGAAGGGTGACTACTTAGTACTTTCAGAAAAGATTAAACTTCTTTAATAAGATATTGTATTAAATTCTAGGAACCAGAGGCTAACCTCTATTAGTCAGGTAGTACCTTCTCCATCAGGTAGCTATATTTTAACTGCATCTAAAGAGCTTTTTTAATTTGGACATTTATAAAGGATTTATTGAGAATTTGTAAAGAGAGGCAGTGGATGCTGATGTCCCTCTCCTGTGCACCCTCTCTGAATAATCAGTGGTGAACTGCAAGCTGGGAATAGCCTTGGGCCCTCCTCTACAGGCCCCACATGGTTGGGCTTGGTTGGGCTGAAATATAGTTTGTGTCTTGTCTTAAGCACTTAGCCAAAAAACAATCATTTAAAAACGGACTTCAGCTGATTTCTAGGAAGATGATGTTCTCAGTTCTGCAAAATGCTGGCTGTGCCTTTTGAGCCCTACAGCACTAAATTTTCACATGAGCACCTCTCTGACCAGCAGATTCGCTGGGAAGGCTCCATACTCATCTGGGCAAGGGTAGCTTTAGAGTCTGTTGGGTATTAAGGGGCTTTTCCTGGTCTAATTCAAACTTATTTGAACCATGTTTGCACAAAGCCACATCATAGCCTGTGTAACAATAGTATACACATCAAGGCAATTTGAGACTTGGCATTGGTTGAATTGCTTAATGCTGGATGATCTTGGCTAAGGCCAAAAAGGGACTGTGTGGGGCCAGTGACACCCACCACACATGCCAGAGAGTAAGTTGCATGGGGAGAAATACAAAGGGTTGGCCCTCTGCCCGTGAAGAGATACTGGAAGTAAGGAAATAGAGAAGATTCCATGTGTCAGATTTCCAGTTGGGCTTTGCCCATTACAGAAGCACAAGCAGAAGTAAAGGAGCTGTTGTCACAGGAATATCTATGATGCTGCAGGCACAGCAGTGTCATGCCATGTACCGAGGACCAAGTACACACAGATGCACTTTGTTAGCATAGAAATGTCAGGACAGTTTGCAGGTAAGAATTTCAGAAAACAGCACCCCAGTCAGGAAAGCCATGTCCCATGGAGGTTATCGGCAGCGGGATACCCTCCCTCAAGTATGTCATGGGTAAAAGATAACAGCAGGAGTCTGCACCAAGAAAACATGAAAGGCCCATTCTTGATCATTGATGAGACAACCTTGAGGAATGCCCAGGGATACCCGGATGGGGAATGAGGGTGGGCAAGACTAGAAAGAGGCTGAGATCCTACAAATGCAGACAGGGCTAAAGTTTTACAGCTGCAAGTTAGCATTCATAAACCAGAAAAATTTTAACATTATTGTTAAAGCAACTTCAGTCATACCTTTCATATATAAAATGATCAAAAGCACCTAGACTCACTTCTGCCTGAAATAGATATTTATTATGTGTGAGGTTGAGGAGCATAGAATAGACCAGATCTGATGTGCAGACTATACACTCCAGAACCAGAACAGCTGCACCAAGTGCTTATAACTGTCTCCTCTGAATGGTGCCTGTGCTACTCTGTTCATCGTTTTGAATATCGTCCCTGGATGAGACACTAAGAAGTCTGAGATGACCCCACCCTCTCCTCTGGTGATTTTCAAAGCTACTTTGGCTGGTCCAAAAACCTGCAGGCTCAGTAATCTCCTGTTGTCCCCACCTTCCTTCTTACCTCCCATCCACACTGCACCAGAACTGGTACATCTTAAACCCGGTTCTCTTCTGTCCTCTCTCATGGAAACACTCAACATCTGTGACTTGGTCTTAACGCAGCTTATCTTTTGTAGCGTTTTGTAAGTTTTGCCCTTAGCATGGGTGCTGGTCCATCTTACGGTTATTCTGTGAAGAGCAGGAAAGGGTGTTTTACAGCTTGGCTGCTGGGAAGCACAGATGTTGCAGACTGTGTTCTGGAGGGGTGGTAAAGGCTGCAAGAAAGGTGGGACAGCATTAATTATCTTCCCGCAGCTGTTCATTAGCCCACAGACACCTCATCTCGCCATCTTCAGGACTGACAGCCACACGATTCCAAAGCAAAACCAGAGATTAGGAGGAGAGAGGAACTATCTGAAGGTTAAAATGGAAAGCAACATGCAGAACAGCTTGAGAGAAGAGAGGAGAAGCCCTATCTCGGCTTCCCAGAGCCCCAGGTGATCTTGGGGACCTGAGGGCTCAGCCCCGTAGCACAGCAGTGAATCCCAACAAAGGCAGCAAGTGAAGCTCCTTATCCAGTTGCTGGAAGACCAGCCATACAGGTTTAAGGGAACAGGGTGCAGAGGCATTTTCCTTTTTAAATGTTAGCTTTCAAATGTCAATCAAAGATGCTGATTTGACAGCCCTGTAAACTCAAATGCTGAGCCAGTTCAGCATGAGTAGAAGCACAATTTCATGAGTGATCTGAAGAGAACGAGAACGTATCAGATTCACTCTGTTTGACCTGAGGAGATCTCACCTAAGCTCGATGTCATTTTACTCCACACAAAGAAAATACAAACAATAGCCTGGAACACTGCTGGAACAAGGCGGACATCAGCGCCCAGGAGTGTCAACCTGTCTGTCCTGTCATCAAGCGCCTGAGACAGTACAATTATGTCAATACCTTCACTCTCCATCAAGGCTGTTCCTTTTGGTTCCAAGGCCTCTTCCAAGCAAATGCCTTTCTAGCTTCACAAATGACTTCCAACCTGCATCCCTTCATAAAACCTTGAAGTTAAGGTGGAAAGACACATACCTCTTCTTATCTAATCCTATGCCATATACTCTTGTTCCTCTTGTGCCCCAATTAAAAAGGAACCAAGAGGATAATCTGGTATGTAGTATAGATGATGAGTCTCCATCTAAGCAAACCTGGTGACCTCCAAGTGAAGCATGACTTATGCTCCCCTGGTCATGGCTTGCAGGCAACTACAGCCAGATGTGGGTGAATGGCATCCTTTTCGGACATTTCATGGGAATCTTCACAGGGTGGGATATGGCCCCAACCTGTCAGACTTCCTGCTGGTTCCCAGGACTGGAGATTGTCCACTGGGTAACATGTGCTGGTTCCCCTGGGAACGGGAAGCAGGGAGCAGGACTCTGTCCTGCCTGCCTCCTCACTGAGACTGTCACATCACAGATAGCCAAGTGGGTGTCTACCTGCCACATCCTGCCCACAGACATCAGTCATGGACAGTGTTTCCCAGCTGTTTCTGTGATGGCTGACCATGTTTGTGGTCTTGGTCTAAGTGCCACCACATGCCCTAGAATGACACAGACAGAACCCAGAACCAGGGGAATACCCAGATGCCATCCTGCCCATTTGAAGAAACTACTTTTATTTTAAATATTTCAAGGCAAAGGCTCACTGTTTCCCTGTCATCAAGTCACCATTTGAATTTCTCTTAAAAACCTCTTCCTCGTGTCCAACCGAAACTCTGCTGAAGCTTTGAATCGTTTCTCTCAACCGAGCACATTCTTTGTCTCTACAAAGATTCAATGACCTCATTCAGATTTAACTCTTTAAAAGAGTTAAAGACTACTCTCCAGCAAATAACTATCATCAAGGACAATGGACTTAAGGATAATCTACATCCTAGGGTCAGTCACTCGACCACTTTTCTGAACTCAAGCCCCTAATCAAACAGAGAAGACCGGGCTCTTTCATTCGCCCCTAAATGGCAACTCAGAACTCTCCATTTTTAAGTGGTTTTCTTCTGTCACTAGTTCCACCATGGGTACTTTGCTATTTTTATACTATTTATATGGGTGTGATCCCTTTGTGATGATTAGCTGTGATTAATCCTCGCAGCTATGCGAAAATCTGAGGAATTGCTTGTACCACATCGAAAGAGAGCTGATGTCTGCTGGGAGGCTTCTTTGTGTTAAGCAGCTTTGTGAGTTCACTGTAATTGACAAAAGAGGGGGAGGTTATGCAATTAAAAAGGTGTTTATTATTTTTAATTTATAGAAATTATGTATAGAGCAGACAGATAAGGCATGCTTTCAGCTGGGTTTAATGAAGCGAGGTGGCACCTCCTCAGGGCCCCATACCCAGCCAGGAGGTTTCAACAGCTCCTTTCTGGCTCTTCGCTGTCAGTCAGAGGCAAGAGAATGTAGAGAAACATGGACACTGGAACAGTCCTGGAAATATGATCACAGCATGGATCTCACTGGCCTGCTTAAAACAGTGCCATCTAAATCCTCACATCCCATTTCTGAAAATAGGGACATGGAGAAGCTGATTCTCCCTACGAAGAATGGCCGCTTCCCCAGATGCTGGCAGCCAGGCAGGCAGGACTCAGCCCTCAAGTTTAAAGGGTTAAAGAGGAGATTTACAGGATCATATTTCTTTCCCTGAAACATCAAGCAGTTCATATGTACACATTTCTCTCCACTAAGACCTAATTTTCCACCATTTCCCTTGATTTGCAGCTCCCTTTTCCCCATTTTCTTGATTTAATGCCCAATTATTTTTTGTCCCATTGCCAGTAAAACAAAATATTGCATAACTGTTTCTAGTGAGGTTTTTGGATACTGCTTTAAACACAAGACTTACACACCTGCTATTGCAAAATTTAGAGAAATCTGGTGAACACTTAGATGTGATTCTGCATTCTTCTCTACCAGCTGCCCCAAGCTTGACTTTGAAAAGTATATACCATACCTAAGTAAATGACCTGCATTTCCCACTCTCTCAGCTTCCACTCGGTAGCTGTGGTGTCTCCTGGGAGTTGGGGCATTGAAAGTCCATTTCTCCCATTTCTCCTTCCTTCTTTCCTTCCCTTAGCCATGAAGAGACATACATGGACAGAGAACTAGCTGGTTGGTCAGGAGATTGGGGTCAAGTTTCAGCCTGATATCAACTGACTGAGCAGCTTTGGCTGACTCACCCCACTAATTTGGTCCTTAGTTATCTCAGGTAGAGAACAAAGGTTTAAATAAAATCATTTTTTAACCTTCTTATAGTTCCAAAAACTCTAGATTACCTTCTGTGTCCTAGAAACAGAAATTAAATACCCAGATTAATGGGTCTGATTTTGATATATGAGGGAGAAAGTAAAACATCAAAAGGCAAGGCTTCTCGCTTCTCAACTATTAAAAATCCCTTTTCCCTGCATAAACCTCTTTTAGCATAATTTTCACTTATATACAAGGACCATCGGGCAGAAAGGAATCTTACAGAATCTGTCTCCCGTTTGTTTGACAGTTGCACCTCTTTTCCTGCTCATCTGTTTTATGGCTTATTGCTCTGTTCCCAATAAAAATAAAAGTAAAGTCAACCTTGTATTGAGAAATATATGTGAACTTCATGAAAGCTGTAAAAACACTGGAAACCATTATTGCCAAACCCACTCTGAAAATGTCCCAGGACATGGCCGCTCAATTCCAGGCCTGCTAACAAGAAAAGGCTGCTTATTATTCAAGAAAAAACTCCTCTGACTCTGCCATCAGTTTTTGCCATCATTGACATAGACACCTGTCTGATTTCTACGACCCAGAGAGGACACACCTGGCCCTAACCAGGTTACCAACCAATCATCTTGAGATTGGGTGTACAGAGGACACTTCCTATTACAGACAAAATTTGAAGGGCCACCAAGATAAAGCCTTCAAAAAGATGAGATTCAAATACAGTCCAGTGACCAATGGGACCAGAGGCAAAAAAGCAAAACTCAGAAGTGTAGATCTGGATAGAGAAAGCTTAAAGGGAAATTCTATTGGACTAGGTAAGAAGGGATTGTCACCATCACCAAGGCAAGAGAGAAGCCTGGACAAATTGTCAGACCCATGTTGCATGTCAATCAAATCAGCCTTTGCTGAGTGCCTACTTTTCCCCCCATTGGGGCCAAACATGTTCTCAAGTGTCTGTCTGGTAATTCCCAGTGATTGATATAAACCAGGATAGGGACAGACTTTAGGCTGGCACCTGGCTGGGATAGGCTAGAATCAAGAAGAGACAAGAGAGACAGCAATATCCAGCAGCACAAGAAGGTGTGGTTGAGTAGAAGAACATAGTCCTGCCCTGTATGAGCTTATACGCCAGGAGAAAATAAGAATTTTCAGCAAAAGTTGTCATTTTCATCAATTCTAAAAATAACCCAGCACGAGAAAATCACCTTTACAAGAGGCAAGGAGAGTTGCTCACAATCCCCCCTCAACAAGCAGGAAATGGGCATTTTCCTCTTTTCCAGAACAATTTTTAAGAGAGTAAAGGGAAAGCTCCTCTTATGGGGCTCCTGGGATTTTACTATGTTGGGCACAGTTATAATACAGGGAAGCTGGTTTCATAATAGAAGTAACAGAAATTTATGCATCCAAATGGATTCAGTGGATGGTGTTTTAAAAGGCTAATAAATAACAATTCTTTCTCAATCACCTGGAGATTAAAAACAAATGAGAGAGCCGAAACCGGTTTGGCTCAGTGGTAGAGCGTCGCTCTGCAGACTGAGAGGTCCCAGGTTCGATTCCGGTCAAGGGCATGTACATTGGTTGCGGGCACATCTCCGGTGGGGGGTGTGCAGGAGGCGGCTGGTTGATGTTTCTCTCTCACCGATGTTTCTAGCTCTCTATCTCTCTCCCTTCCACTCTCTGTAAAAAATCAATAAAATATAATTTTTAAAATGAGAGAGATACACGGGAGTCATATAGACAGAATTCAAAATATCGATAACAATGACTATGAGGCTTTAGATCTGTGGCCAAGAGGGCTTGCTACTACTTTATCTGCAAGGAAATCAGGCCCACTCCTGCAGATCTCTCCAGGGCAGGCCTCTTAGGTCAGGGCCTCGGGATCTACAGACTGGTGGATCGGAAGTAGAGCCTGGAAAGGGCTGAACCACCCAAGAGCAGTCCTTCTCCCTCATTCACCATCAGATTCAGGTATTCTTTGCCCCGGGGGAGAAATGGAGGAAGAGGCAAATGGCAAGTAGTGCTATCCTAGAGGACTCCCTCCACATCAATACATGAAATCCCAGGAAATGCCTTCTCTGCCCCAAAAGCTGTCTCCTTCAAATGGACTCCTTGGAACACAGTCTCTTTTTTGATGCCACAGTTAATTGTTTGTAACATTTTGGAGCTCCTCTCTAAGAATCCTACTCAGAATCTGTAGTTGTTCTTTGAATAACTTCAGTTAGAGCCAAGTTTTATCTCTGAGCATGAAACAGTCGAAAGTCATTGCAGTAAAGTGAGTAGAAACCTTTTGGGTCAATAGGAGGGTGACAGTGGAGAGATGAATGAAGTTCGCTTGTAAGATGTATAAACTAATCCTGCAGTAGGATCGATGATTTTTATAACGGCAGCATCCTGACCATGAGGGTGTGGAGACTGTGTTGACACTCAATGAAGCTAAAAACTGGGACTCATGATCTGACGGCCAGTAAAGCCCCTTCCGGGTGTACGAGGCTGTCTTGCAAATATAACTGAGATGATGAAATACTAGACTTTCTGACATATTTCAATTGTTTATTAATAGAACCAGGTGCAATTCTGATGGTGAACCTTTGTATCAAAAACTAAATACACAAGTGCATGTGAGACATACTTATAAGCTGACAACTTTGAAGAGGATAAGTATTTATTTCACAAAATTCTGGTCTATTTATGTAAAAAAAAAAAAAAAAGTCAGACTTACTACTTAATAGTAAAACCTTAAATATGAACAATGGAGAGAAGATTCCGCTGCTTGGTATTGATTGACCAGGAGCCCAAAAAGCGATACCAGCTCAGCTATTAATTGAGAAAATGATTGAGCTGCAAGTAAATAAATCACTTTTAACCCTATTTTAGTTTTAGAAGAGGCATTAATCAAATTTTCTACTACATTTACATTTTCCATTGCTTTGCAATTAATTTTATGAGACATCCTCTTCTCCAAAGCTGAAAACAAGTAATAGGATTCCCAAGGTGGGTAAGAGAAGAAGGTGTACAGTAATGAGAAGTTATGAAGAGGTAATGAGAAGTTATCAACCCAGGAGCCAAGAGCAGATCCAGTCACCACATGTGAAAACTCTGGCAGTCGGAGAAGCTTGCCCATTCCCATCAGAGAGAAAAGCTGTGCAAGGGGATCAGAAGAAGAGAGCAGATCACGGACAGGAAATAGTGGGCAGAGCACAGTTTGTGATGATCAGAAAGAGATTATCCTTCTACCTCCTCATAACAGAGTAAGAAAGAAAGAAGGGATAAGGACATAAGGCAGTGGGAAGCCCAAATGAATGACACTTCTTAAGAAATCAATAGAAATAGGGGGTGCACTCCTATCAGTGGATACACACATTTAGGAGTAGATTCCGTCCTGGCCTAGTGGTTCCCATTGCATTGTGCATAACAGGAACACAGAAGCTCGAGGACACGTTACAGTAACACACTGCTCTTGTGTGGCATCCCAGAATACCCCCATGGCAACTTCAGACTGTTCCCCCCTCTGCTGAGAAGATATTTTAACTGATGTCCAGAAGGCAGGAACAGCTGGGCTGTTAAAGTCAACAGGCTCCACTTCCCCACCAGCCAGACTGTGTCATAACTGGAAATGTGAAATACACCTTCCGCTGCTTAGACTTCTAAGGCCGGGTGAGGCCTGGTTGTGTTTCCTCCAAATCCCAGAAAGGGCAGTCCAGTCCTGAGTAAATGCTTCAGCCTTGTTGGGAGGAGGAGGGACCATGGCCTCTTCCAAGTCCCTATAAAACATATGGGCTCAGCAGCCCTTGTTGGAGGAGGGAAGTGTACAGAAGACAGGAGGATGCAAGAGGGGCTAGGACCAAAAACACACTCTCTTAACCATATTAGTCTTGCAGCAGAAATGCCCTCTCCAATTCCCTCCCCATGTCTGTGAAAATCTTCTGGTCCTTCAGGGTAGCTCAGATCCTGCCTGTTCCAGCAGGCATCCCTGGCCATCTCACAATACCCTCACTTCTCCAAAGTTGAAGTCTCAAATGCCTGCTGTCCTGAACACTTCCTAGGGCCCAGTGGGTCCTTCCATGGGACTACACCCTCCTACTCTATGCTGCTTTTTCTTCCTTTCCTTTCAGTCCCCATCTCTTTTAACCCCTTCCTGCACTGCCCATTCTATCCTTCTCTCCCCCATCCACTCAGAACTCACTCCCTCTTTCCAGGCACGATGCAGCCTAGAGTCCTCCTGGGTGTCTCATGAATTGCTCAGCCTCTGCTCTATGAAGTGAGTCAAGATGTGTCTACTCTGACTCCAATTCCAGCTGCTGGACACGTATTTGGGACACGGGGTCCATGTAGGGGAAGAAGGACGTTAGGGTCTACCATTCCTATTTGTAGTTTGCTGTTTTCCCAAATATCCAAAAATACCAGACACACCTCAATCTGCAAGGATTCATTTTCTGACAAAACCCATCACCAGGTCTCCTGAAGAAACACAAATTTCTCCTGTTAACATAACTTTTAACTAATCAGAGCAGGTCCTCGAATAACGCCATGTCATTCAGTGTCATTTCAGTATAACACTGATGAGATGCTGCAGCAATTTAACTCTTCTTTATGTCAACTAGCCTAGAGTAAACTGATTTGGTTACACGTTGTTTTGCAGCAGTTTGATAACCTATTGATGATGTTAAGTAAGGACCTACTGTACTCTTCCAAAAGTTTTTGTCCCCTGTAACCTTCCTGCAGAGTGAGAGACAAGTTTCTTTTCCTCAATTTCTGAGGTTCTCTTAGGCTTGTAGGCATGAAGACAATAAAAGATCTTACTACCCAACAAGTGGGGATTTTTTTCTTCCCAATTATAATGCTAATTCCTTTTCATCCCCCACAGGATCTAATATAGTACCAGGTATATTTATTGGCTTCTGAGCTAGCTAAGAGACAGAGGTGGGACTCAAATCCCACCTGTGTGGCAGACTCCAGACTTCCATGCTGCCTCTGCTCTATACCACGTGCCTTCCGATGCTCCATAGTTCTCCATAGCTGGGCTGACCAGAATGTCCTCTGGGAAGAGATTAAAATAGTGGTGGGTCTGAGGCATGAAGGGCAGGGTGTTCAAAGCCGGCAGAATTCCCCTGCCCCCTATCCTGCTGTGCATGGTTTTGTACTAAGTTCCCAGGACTTCAGATGAAGAAGTGGGTTCTATGGCTGTTTAACATCTGTGTTATCTGGAGCTCTGTCTTCGCCTTTGCCCAGGAGTTTGTGCTCCCACCAAAACCTAGCCTGTGACCAGAGAGAAACTGAGGAGGCCAATCCAGAAACCCTACTTCTCCATAATAATTTGGTTGAGTGTAAGAGTAGGAAGTATTAATAATTTGCATTCTTTTTTTATAACAGTCATGCCACAGAATCAGTGCAACTGGCCAGGGCCCCACCCAGCCTGAGATCTGACCCTAGGTCAGTAGACTATTTCAGCATTCCAACCTTTTCTTCCAGGGAATTCTTGCACAGAACCCTGAGATGTGAATGCAATGGAAGTACTGGGTGAGGGGTCGTAGAGCCCCACCACCTGGTCCTCCTCCTTAGACCTCTTCCCAATGCCTTAGCTCTCCCAACCACCACCTCAGCCCCTGGGGTATCCTGGGTGAGAAGCAGAATGAGAACTAGGCAGCAGAGCAGTAGGGGCGTTATCGGGGAGAGGCCATGAAGGAATGTGTTGAACAACAAAGGTGTTCTACACAAGCCTCTTTCAGGGAACTACTTTCTTTTTAGAGAGAAAATAATGGGCCTGAAGGTCAGAATGAAGCCTGACATGGGACCTGTCAACATTTCTAGCATTCATAGTCTTCAAATACTGAAACATCAGGATTTTGAAGGATCTTCAAATACTAAAACACCAGGATTTTGAAGGATCTTTGACATTTTTTTCTTCATATGTCAACAAATTCTACTTTTGCTGAGTAAAGAATCTGGCTTTGCTCCTCCTGATGATAAACAAAAGAGGTGAAGTAAGAGAAGATGAGGGGAAAGAAAAGGAGAAATGACAAGGACTCGTAAGTGTTCTGATGGAGACTCAGAACTTAGAGAAGGAGGCAGAAGCAGAGGGGCTTGGAGAAATACAGCCCCACAACTCCTCTCGCATGGAACCGTTCAGTCAGATCCTTCATTTACTGAGGATCTGAAAGGTGAATGAAGTTGGTTAGGTTAGATCATAAAGCCAAGTTTTTAAAAGCTGATTAAAACTGGAATTCACAGTTTCTGGTGCCTAGTTTTCACATGGGAAGACATGTTTTTAAAGAAGAATGGCAGCTCTCACGGAGTAGGAACAGGGGTCCACGGACATGAATTAATTCTATTTATAAGCATTTATTATCCCTACTCTGTGCCTTCACTACCCCAGGTTCTGAGGAATGGAGATGAAGTAGACACAACCCCTACCCACAGGGCATCAATAGCCAGTGGGTGAGACAGACACAGAGCAACAACAGCAACACAACCTAGTAAGTATCTCAACTGTGCTCAGTGTTGGTTGCTACAGGGTTGTCAACAGGACCAGATGCTTAATTTATGGATCTCAATGTAAAACAAAAATGTAGGGTCCCTTTATTTAAAATAAACTGTTGAAATCTTAAGATAGACAGGAGAGCATTAAACTAAATGCAGGGACCTTCTAAGCATGAGGCCCTGTGTGCCTGCACTAGTCAGATGTCCATGAAGCCTTAGGGATCAGGTACCACTTCATAGAGGAGGTGCCGCTAAAGCCAAGTCTGAAAAGATAAAGCAATTATCAGCAAAGAAAAGAGGAAGAGCATTCCAGAAAAGCTTAATAGCACAGCTAACGGCACAGATAGGTGGAAGCACATGTTATTTTTAAGAAACTGAAACAAGTTCAGTTTCACCAGAGTATGAAATATGGGTGGGAGAGTAATGAGAAATCAAGCTCGCAAGGAAGCAAACCCCAAGCATCAAGATTTCCCTAAAACCATACAAGGCTGGGGATATGATCTAATAGGTAATTTAGAAGAAAATACCTAGGCAACAGGAGAAGCATGGATGGGAGGTAGTGAACTGGTGTTAGGAGGTCAGTACAATAATCCAGGTAGGAAGCAAAAAGGAAATACCCAGAGGACATCAAATATTGAACAAAGAGTTTTTGGCTGGAGATAGGAATGTAGGGCTCATCCATGCACAGGGAGAGCTGAAGTCTTGAGTGTTAGCTATGCTGTTACCTGAGAATGAATGTGGGCATCACACACAAAGATGCAGGTGAAGCAAAGGGACCTCAAAGGATGTATGTTACAGGTAAGAGCATAATCAAAACAGCAATTCACATTATTCAAGAGACAAAAGAGTTTCAGGGAGGAGGAAATGGCCAATTTGTAGAATAATCCAAGAGAAGACAAGGATTATAGTGTCTGAGATAACTGATGATTTAAATCCAAAGGTGTAGACTAGCCAGTGGCGGGCAATGGCAGTTAGAAGAGCTCAAGGAGGATAGAAGGCTCTGGCTCTGCATCTCCACCTGCTCCGCCCCAGGTCTGCAGGAGGGAGTAGGGGGGGGGGGGGGGGGGGGCCCTACAGCAGCCTGAATCATTGATTTTCCCTAGACCTGGAGCCAAAACCTCCTCCTCCCAGCTGCTCCCTCATGACTTCCATGTGCCTCTGCAAGAGTTGTTCAGACCATACCTGATCTTGAGGAAAACACTGGGATGTGCATCTGTCCCATGGTCAGCCTGCCACACAGACACTTACCCAGTCACTAACCCCATGGACAGCCATGATCTGGCTATGCAGTTGTCCACACTGTTTACACTAAGGTTACTCCTTTGCCACCAACCTTAAAACTTTCATGAGGGCCCAAGCAGAAAAACCTCCTAGGCCCTGCTTGTTAGAATTTAACAGACTTGTATTTTCCTTACTCTCTCAGCATAACAAATAGCTCATCTTTGATATCGGGTCTAGTAATAATTAATGTCGTTTTTAAACATTCGTTTAAACTCTTGCTTGGCGTTGACTTGTATTGACATAACCTTCAAACACATGGTATCTACAGAACGTGTGAAGTGCAATTAACAAGTTTTGCTTGAAAAAGTTTGTGTTTGGTTTGGTTTTTGTTGCAAAACTAGGGCTAAGAAGATGGCGGATGAAGAGCATATTTGGCACTGCATGCTTTACGAGTTCCAATTAGGAAGAAAAGCAAGTGAGGCTGCAAAAAACATCTGTAGTGCTCTTGGTCAAGATGCAGTTAGCGCCAGAAAATGCCAGCGTTGGTTTGAGAAATTTCGCAAGGGAAATTTTTCGTTAGATGACAAGAGTGGTTGAGGCCATGTGTCCAATTTTGATCAAGAAGCTCTTCAAGCTCTTTTGGTGCAAAATCCTCAAATTACCCAACAAGAGCTTGCGACAACTTTAAATTGTTCACAAAAAACAATTTCCAATCAATTGTGTGCACTTGGCAAAGTCCAAAAGTTTGGAAAATGGGTTCCTCATGAGTTGACCGACAACAACCGTAATCAAAGAGTCACAATTTGCAGTTCGCTCCTCTCTCGTCAAAACCGTTTGCCGTTTTTAGAGCAAATTGTTACCGGAGATGAAAAATGGGTGCTGTATGTTAATCTGAAAAGGCGGCCTCAATGGTTGGACAAAAATGAGGCTCTGGCAGCCCACACCAAAACCTGACTTGCACGTGAAAAAAGTGATGTTGTGTGTTTGGTGGAATTTTAAAGGAATTCTTCATTATGAACTTTTACCATCAAACAAACCATTACAAGTGCAGTGCGTAGTGCCCAATTGGAAAGGTTAGCCCAAGCTTTAAGAGAAAAAGAACCCGCGCTGATTAATCCGAAGGGCGTAATTCTTCACCACGATAATGCACGACCGCATACTGCTGAAAAACTGCGCCAGTTGGAATGGGAAGTTCTCCCTCAACCTGCATATTCTCCTGATATTGCCCCTTCCGATTACCATTTGTTTCGTTCTTTGCAAAACTTCTTCTTGGAAAAAAGTTTAATAATGAAGAATGCCTCAAAAATGCATTGACCGAATTTTTTGCATCAAAATCACAAGAATTTTACAACAGAGGGATTAAAATGCTTCCTGAGCATTGGGCACAAGTAGTAGAAAACAACAGCAACTATATTGTTGATTCAATTTTGTTGTATTGTTTAAATAAATTCGATTTTTAGCCGAAGCCGGTTTGGCTCAGTGGATAGAGCGTCGGCCTGCGGACTAAAAGGTCCCGGGTTCGATTCCGGTCAAGGGCACGTACCTTGGTTGCGGGCACATCCCCAGTGGGGGGTGTGCAAGAGGCAGCTGGTCGATGTATCTCTCTCATCGACGTTTCTAACTCTCTATCCCTCTCAATTCCTCTCTGTGTAAAATCAATAAAAATATATTTAAAAAAAAAATAAATAAATAAATAAATAAATTCGATTTTTAAAAGTATCGATATTAGGAAACGACATTAATTATTACTAGAGCTAATACAATATTCCCATAAGTACCTGCTCAGGTATCAATGAGCAAGGTCTATACAGCATCACAGGTAAAACCCCCTTGGTCTACTAGCCCTCAGGAAGTAAGTAGACTGAGCCTTCCTGAGCCTAGGCACATGGCCTAGGAGATCAATGGTCCAAACAGAGCTTCCTTTTATTGGAAATAAAAAGTTCCTACTGTGAGTCAGATATTTCACACCTATTACCTCATTTCCTTCAATTATCTGAGAAGGAAAGGAGTACTGTCCTATTTCCCAGAAAAGGTAAATCAGAGAAACCAATGGTTTTACTATGGTGCAAAGTGTGTTCAGGTCCTCCCACTGTATCTGGATGTAAAGAGGTCTTTCCACGATCTTTTCTACTTTCCAATATCTCAATCAATGATAGCCTTCTGGCCTTGCCTCTCCCCAAGGATAGAAGACTAAGAATAATCAACACATGGGACCCTCTCTCATTCTTGACTTCATATCACTGGTTGGTTACCAGACTGTGACTGTGGGGGGAGGGGTGTAAACAGGCCAAATTGGCCTTGTTAAAAGCCTCCCAAAGAGTGTCTCTCCTGACCCTGAAACAGCCAGAGTGTGTGTGTATGGCCTTACTCCAAGGAAAGTTTCCTGGGATTCTCAGAGTGCATGCGTGCACACGCCCTGACACTGACACACACACACACACACACACTCCAAGCTTCTTCTTATTTCAGTAAAACCCATTTCCCCTGCACAGAGATAAACTACCGATGGGACCCACATCACATTGAAAATGCAAGCCAGTCATCCACAGGAGTTCTGGCTTATTTACAGCTGGCGTTACTTCTGATTTGGCTTCCATCCATTCTAACTGACTGATGCCCATGCCATATCTGTTGGCTAAATATTTTTTATATTTGCCTTGAGTCAGGAGACAATGAGGCCCAGACAGGTTAAGTAATATGCTCATGGACTGAGCCGTTAAGTGCAGAGCCAGCATTTATAACCAGCTCTAACTCCATAGCCCAAGGCTTTTAATCCCTAGTCCCCAAGCTGCATACATCATGACTCTTCTGAATGCCTCTTGGGTTTCCATGTAGATAGGCTCCTAGTGGTCTACCCCAACATGTTTGGGGTCCCATGACAGGAATTCCCTTTTGGAATTTGGCTACACCTAATAAGGGAAGAACTCTATGGAAAGGCAAATGGTGAATCCCATTTTTTCAAATCTCATGAATTTCAGATGAGCCATCTAATTGGGTGAGTGAGCCAAGGCTTTTTTATCCTCTGAACTGGAGTACTAGTTCCTAGGAATGCCCATAAATCAACATGCTTTCAATTTTCAGGTCTTTGCTTATATATTTTTAAAATCTTCAGTTTATTGGCAGGTGACTCTCAAGAGTTTAGGGCAGTGGACCAGCCTAAACACTACCCATAAAAGAGGAGATACAGAGCTGAAACAGATACAGATAACTACCCTGTTCTCCTGTGAAATAATGTCCAGGGAGCAATAAACAAGCCGCAGGCGTTACAGCAGCATTAACCTGCCGGCACTGACAGGACAGAGGGGATGGGAACTGTGGTGCTTTGCTTCCCAGACTTCCCTGCTTCCCTAGTGCACTAGGGCAGTGGCTCTCGGAGTGTGGTCCACAGACCTAGAAACTTGTGAGAAATCCAAATGCTCCAGCCCTGCCCCATAAGTGCTGAATCAATGCTCTCACAAGCCCACCCTCTGGTTCTGATTAGAGGTCTGCAAAGATTCAAAACTGTGATAATCTGTCCCTTTGAATAAGAGAAAGTAAGCCCTTGAGGTGAGGGGTGGCTAAAAAGGTGATGTGGAAAACCCAGAGTTAAGTGGACATGGAACTGTATCTCAGCTCAGCTACTTACTAACTGTTGGACCTTGAGCACATCACTTAACATTTCTAAGAATTTGTTTCATCATTTTTAAATGGAAATCATAGGCCCAGCTAGCATGACTCAGTGGTTAAGTGTTGACCTATGTACTAGGTTCGATTATTCCTGGTCAGGGTACATGTCCAGGATTACAGGCTCAATCCCCAGTAGGTGGCATGCAGGAGGCAGCCAGTCAATGATTCTGTCTCATCAATGATATTTCTCTCCCTCCTCCCTTCCTCTCTGAAATCAATAAAAATATATTTCAAACAAAAAATGTAAAAAAGGAAATCATAAAAACCTAGAATAGTGCCTTTGCATACAGAGGTGTTAAATAAAAAGTAACTATTATTATAAGGATGCTTCATGTCAATCAGTAGCTGAGCACAGACAACAGTAAATGAGCACCTTTCTCTCCTGTAGGTAAACAGGGAGCATCCATACAAGGGGAGTGATAGGCTCCCTGGAGGGGTGAGCAGGCGCCTCCACCCCACCTGGAAAATCATGTGGGGGGAGGTTCAAACCTCAAGAAGGGCTCTGTGTATGTTCAGTAAGAATAATGGCATCATAGAGAGCTGATTAGCATAGTTGGGGAGCAACAGATACTAAGGTCTGAGCCAGATCTTCAGAGACAGAATGTCACCAAGGAAAAGCTTCCTTTCTCCTTTACACCAATACTCCACTGAAGTCATTTCTCAAAGGAACTTCAAGTGATGCACTGGAGTGCAATGCAAAACTAATCAAGATCTTTAAGTGCAAACCTATTGTCATCACAGAGCAGCACGGGTCTTTTAAAACCAATGCCTAGCTCACATCTTCCTGGGAGAGAAGAGGTGGAGGAGAGGACAGGAAGCAAGAGAATCAGGGATGGAGTGGACACCTGACACAAGGTCAGAAGGAAATAGATGAATGAGTGTAATTAAAGTAGAGCTTCTCAACTTTTAATGTAGGGGTGTCGAACTCAATCAGAGAAGGGGCCAAAATCTAAAATCCAGCCTAAATCGCGGGCCGAATGGTTTACTGAACAGTCATAAACTGTCATTGTGATGGAAACGCAGCGGAGTGCAGTGATGACAGCGCGGCCTGGTGGGACAGATTTGGCCCGCGGGCCTTGTGTTTGACACATGTGTTTTAATGAATGTATAATTCTCTCATGAAGATGAGGTTAGCATAGTGCCTGACACCTGGTAATCCCTTAGAAGGTGGTGGCTGTGATGACCATCATCTACAATGCCACCAACGCAAAGGGAGTGAGGGCTGAATACTCCTTTGCTGTACATGGACAGGACTCAGGACTTGGTGGTCCTTTGATCTGGTTGCTAGGATATATGCCTGCTGCATCCCTATCTCCTCTGGTCCCTCTGCCTTTCTCTGCCCTCCACCCTGCAACAAACAAACAAACAAAAACCAACAAGATTATGTTTGATAAACTGGAGAAGGAGGAAAATTCATAAACTTCCAATTTAACTATTTCTGCCCCCTCACCTAGAAGCATGTCCTCACATGATGCCTAATACAATGTATTGCCTAATAAAATAAACAATAGATTATAAAATAGTCTGTAGGAAAAAAAATACTTGTACACTAAATGCAGTGTTACTGTCACATTTCTCTGTGTATGGTATCCCTGGTTTGTGGTTTCACAGAGTCTCCAACCAGTCCTCATTTAGTCAATATTGGAAAACTCTAAGCACTTCAAAATGAGCCCTAATTTTAGCCCAGAGTTTACTGAATCCACTTTCCCATTGTTTATTGTATATATATTCATGCCTACAGTCAAGTAAAATAATATTTTTAAATAATCCATGTATTTTTCATTCCTGGCCATTTGGTATATTATGTTGTCCACCAGCACTCTACCCTCAGAGTCTGAGTTACCCATGGCTTTTGGGTGTGGTGCAGTGGGAGAAATAACAAGAAATTACATTTTCTGAGAAAAATGCTTTAATATTCAAGTTCAACATTTTAAATTCAGAAAAAAATAATAACCTTGAGAGCTCTGGTTTTCCAGTGCAAGAACCAGGCACTTGAGAAAATACAAGAGTTTTTAAACTCCCTAGAGTAGGCAGGATGAAAGATATGAAGTGGAAACAGGTAACCTTTACTGAATAAGGAAAATCACAGAGAAGTACCTGTAAGTAAATTCCAGGGCACCACTCTAGGTGGTTGCTTCCAGAACTACAAGTGGAAAGAAAGGGCCCCGATCAGATGGAAGTATAATTCCTTAGCCCTTTACCCTTCCCTGCCATACACAAACACAAATTTCAACCCTGGAAAATCCAGAGAGACATTGTGTCTAGCAAGAACTCAGTCAAGACGTAAGTTGGTTAGGCAGTGGGCAGGGTCACTTGGATAGAATCAGGAGGACAGACCACACATTACACCAGCTACAGATAATCTGGCAACCAATGCAGTGAGAACAGAGGGTAGAACCAACTACTCCACCACAGAGGCCAGCCAAGACCAGGAAACAGAACATAACCAGACAAGATTTCACCCATCTGGAGACTAGACTTTGGGTGGGAAATACACAATAGAGTACACAGAGGTCATATTACAAAGTTATACACCTGAAATGTATATAATGTTATTAACCAATATTACCCCAATAAACTTAATTTAAGAAAAGAATTTCATCTTTTGCTGTCCTGATTCCATAGCTTCTTCTTGCAGGTAGGTGCCATCTCAGATAGGAGAGGAGAGAACACTTAATGAGACAACGGCCCTGGCATAAAGTTTGAATTTTAAAAGAACTGAGTTTTAATTGAGTAATTAGTGAAAAGAGACTATGAATCAAGCCAGAATGTGACTAATATACCTTTAATTGTCAAGAATAAGTCTTTTTACAGCAGCAAAAAAAAATGGTGACTAGTGACAGTTCTAGAAAAACAACATCACATTTTGCACATCTGAGTTGTGACTAAGCTTCACACTGCATGTCTTGGTTTGGGGCAACAGTAAGAGCAAAACAGATAAAAGTATCTCTTCCCCATGGAGTTTACAGTCCAGTGGGAAGGCAGGTGTGAAAGAGGCAGTCTCATAATTACAGCACAAGCTGTGATGTGTGCTATGAAGGAAAAGTACAGGGAAGAAACAGAGGAAAGAGAGGGTGACCCCTGTCCCAATCATCATTCTTGCCTGCTCATCCTGAGGATGGAAAGTCAGCATCTAGGATGAATCCTATTGGTTAACCATTACCTCCTCTCTTAGCATCTTTTAAATGCAAATGACTGTGGGAGAAGTTACTCATTTAGTTGCTAACCTTTTCATTTTGGGAGTTCAATAACTCCCATTCCATTAAAAAGATCAAACAGCAGGAAAGTGACAAAAGTCTACTGGGAAAGGCAGAGAGGAGCAGGCAAGGCAGAGACACACAGGAAGGAGCAGAGAGGAACACACAGGAAGTACAGAAGGGAGCACTCGGGGAGTAACATACAGAGAGGAACAAACAGTAAGGAATGCAGAGGGGAGCACTGAGGGAGGAGCTTGCAGGGGGGAGCACCAGAGTTGGAGCAGTACTCAGGGATGAAGGTACCCACAAAATCTGACTAGCATTCTTGCCCAGGGTTACTTTGCCCTGTACAGTGGCATTTGGATCCTAACAGAAGTTTTAAGCGATTCTTTGCACTTGAGTAAGAGCTAGGTGCTTTCTGTGCTACTTGACCTCTCTGAACCTTGTTTCTCATCTATAAAATGGGGTTGTTGTGAGATCAAATGAGACACCTTATACAACATGCTTCCCAGAGTTACCTGCTACTTTTCAGAGGAGGCAGTGGTGTGACAACCAGTCACAGCCGCCAGGCCTGGGGCTATCTGTTCAGGTGCTACCCAGCATCAGCATCACCTGGGCACTGTTAGACCTGCAAATTCTCAGACATACAGAACCTGAATCTCCTGGAATCTGTGTTTTAGCAAACTTCCCATGTGACTCTTAGGCATGCTTAGGTTTAAGAAGCACGAATCTGTAATCACAGATGTGCCTGAAGTTACTGGCATAGTGTCTCAGGCAAGTCCTTTCTTCTCGAAAGGCAGTGATACCTGTCTCAGAGATTTTATAAGATTGATGAGAATATCCAATAATATGCCTGAAAAAAACTTTACAACGTATTGAACAACACAGAAGTGGAAGACAGCGTGATTTCTACCCCTGCATTTGTAATTGGGCCCTTTAAAGGGAAGACAGTCAAGTCCTTGGCTTTCCTTCCCTGCTCTCGGCAAAGCCTCCTCCTGCTCAAGGATTGCCAAGAACACTGACCCAGAATTCCCTGCATGTTTCCTTGGAAAAGCAAGCTAACTCTGACAGTTAAAACTTCTACACTGTGTGTCATAAGATGCCTGCAGCTGAGACCTGACAGCTATTCCCTCTGGTTTCTGGGCTGCACAGTCGTCCCAGAACCAGGGGCCTCGCTGTGCCTCGGGAACTTTCTGCTGATGGAGCATGGCTTTGAGGGGGCCCCAGGATTTTAACCAAGACCTATGGGTAGAAGCTACGAAGAATCAGTTTTCCTGCCCAAATTAGGGAGAACTCCACAGCTGTCAGAAGCACCCAAACATGCCATCAACTCCCCTTACAGGTGAGGAGTGAGACCCCCAACCCGGGAGATGGACACTAACAGGCCACTGACCCTCTGGTAGGGCTGTGTTTTAAGTTCCCTTTCTACTCAGCTCCCATTTGTGCTGTGCTCTGCCTGGCACCTGAGGGACCTTCTTCAAAACACCCCTTAAGTCTTTTCTTTCATTACATCTGTTCATCAGCTACCACGTGTCAGGCATTGTCCTACACGGTCAGGATGAAGGACCTTGCTCTCAAGGAGTTTACATCCTAATGAGCACTTTAGGCTGGGTGAGCAAGGAAAGCCTCTGAACAGGTGATATTTTCGACTGAAATCTAAATCACAAGAAGGAGTCAGCCATGGGACGACCATGTGGTCGAGCATTTCAGGCCAAGAGGACAAGGTGTTGAGGCAAGTCCTAATGCAGGAGTCCTGGCGCACAGTGAGTGGGGCAAGTTTCAAGAGGAAGAGAAAGAAAAAAAAGGCAGGGAAGGTCTAGATTGGTAGAGAGGGCTTTGTGAGCCAGTGGGAGGGTGTAGGATATTTTTCTTTCTCTACTGCAGCACTTAAACAAGCCTGTTGATTATTAGCACCATCTACAAGACTCAACACCAGGATCCTGTCCTCCTATCTACTGCTGCTTCCTCTAAACACGCAAGTGTGTCCTCGCTTTCAGCATTCTCTTCACCCAGCATCACAGACTGCCTCGGACTGAATAGCTGATTGCTTACCTTCTCATCCACTGGCTGGCTGCAAAACTGAAGTCTGTTTTTTGTTTTGTTTTGTTTTGTTTTTCTCTCTCTCTCCATGTGATGAAACACAGATGCATATTGGATATAGGTCAAAATCATCTGGGGAACAACAAATCTAATTTGTGCAGGGAGCCAACAGTTAAGGCACATGCTCTGCAGCCCGAATGCCTGAGTCTCAATCCAGGTTCCTTCTCACTTACCAGCTCTGTGACCTTGAGCAAGCCACTTAATCTTTCAGAGCCTCATTTTTGGCATATGCAGAATGGGAATAATGACAGTGTCTAGTTCACAAAATGGTGAATGTGGACCAATTCTTCAAAATAGAACTTAGAACAGAAGCTGGTGCTTAGTAAGTGCTTACTAAGCAGAAAGTCTTATTTGAAGCAAACTTAGGCTTTTTGCAAGTTTTAACACTTGTGCAGCATTGAACAAATATTTTTTGAGTATTTAATATGTGCAGGCACTCTGCTCGGCATGGTTTCATGGGAAGAGCTTTGAACAAAAAGTCAGGAGACTTGGGCTCCGGTCTCAGTTTTGCTATGGGTGACCAAGGATCATGTCTAGATCCTCATGTTTCTTCCCCTTTAGGGTGTACACTGGGACCATATGACTTCCAAGGGCCCTTGTGGTCCTGGCCTTCATTAAATGGCTGCCCTCAGAACACAGCCTGCAGTCCTCCCCATATGAGGCTGACCCCTCCGGCCACTTACATCCACCAGGTCCCAGTGTATGAGCACTCGCCCTGGAGAGAAGCAGACCTCATCTCTGCCTTGTGCTCGCCATAAAATATTGATTAGAGAATTTAAAATTTTGAAATGATTTAGGAGTCCCAAGACGGGGCGTAATGTACTGTGCCCAGCTGCGTTATGAGCCATCTATCTTCTGTCAGCAAGCAGCAAGAAACTGACAGAATCAATACAAACGTGTCTGAAGACAGGCTTAACTCATTTCCTCCCCAGCCCACCCCCAACCCCAGGGCTGCCCTGAAAGATCAGTACTGAAACTGGAGCGTGGACACCCACCTTCCAGGTACAGTGCAGACAAGAGTCTAAGGTGCTGCCTATTTTCTCTCCCTCCATTGGCTGATGCAGGTCTCTCTGCTAATGCATCAGGAAAATTAACGAATCTAGAACTTCCATTCATCTTCTTTCCCTTTCTTGGGGCTTCAATAGGATCTTCTGGCCTATAGCCTGAAAGGAAAACAATAATACCTCATATTTAGCATCTGAGAGGTACCAAGAATCATATAAGAATCATTATTACTTAATTTCTCAGAGCCTCAGTCTCCTTATTGTGAAAGGACACAAATAATAGCACTTTCTCATAGGTTTGACATAGTTTAAAGCAGGTGCATTGTCCATGTACTTAATGCCTCTAACTTGTACACTTAAAAATTGTTTAAAAGGGCAAATTTAATGTTAATGCAATAAAAAATAACAAGCTTAAAGTAGATAGATTACATTGCATAGTGCATAAAGGGTTCTCCATATATGGCAAAAGCTGAGAAGACTGGGATGCAAAGACTAACAAGTAACACCTCAAGGTAGCAAAAAACAGCAGAGCTGGCATCTGAACCCAGTCTGCCTGGAGCTGAAATGGAAACACAGCCCCCAGAGGACAGGTGTACAGCAGGAAGGTCTTACTGTCCAGATTGGCCAGGTTTGCCTATTTCCAGCATTCCAGGTTAAAGGCTGGCATTATTCAGAGAGGTTAATAAATACGTCACTCCCTGGGAATGGCTTGGCTTCTTCCTGCCACATACATAGTTCAAAGCACCTGAAGCACTTATTAAATATGCTAAGAGGCTTGAATAGGAATTTAATTTTTCTAGCTAAACAATGGTGTGTGTAGCAGGCAAATAGAATTACTTGTTTAATCTTTCCCTTGCATACCTACTCAGCCTAAGGCGACTAGCTAACCCCAGAGCAGCAATGTGACGTTACAGGATTTAGAATAATAAGAAATACATCTATTACAACCTACTTTCTACAATACATAAAGAGAAATCCCATCTGGGTGTCTTTTAAACCTGAGATGATTTTTTTCATGATAAATTTATATATATATATATAAATTTATATATATATAAATGAGTACTTTATATATAAAGTACTCATTTATATATACTCATATATATAAATGAGTACTTTGAGTAATTTATATATATATTACTCAAAGTACTCATATAGAACTGCAAACTGTTCTCTCCAAGCTTCACATCCTAGAATCTTCACATCCTAGAATCTTAATGTGCCCGTTGTTTGAACATAATCTATCTTTTATTCAATCTCTTTCTGCAGTCTGTCATTCCTTTTCTCCATTTATCGCATTCAATCATTCAAAAAGCATTTGTTGGGTACCTACTACATGCCCAGCAATGTGGTCTATACACAGAGAGAATTAAGACAGACCTTGCTCTCAGAGGCACATTTTGCATGTCCAGGCAGTTCCTTCAGTCTTCATTAAGTGTTGCCTCTGCCTAAACTCAGCTCAGACATGCACCAGGCAGGCTTCCTCTGGGAAGACCCAGAGATGAAGGAGAACCATGCATACTGGCCAGACCTCTTGGTCACTGCCTCTCTCCTCTATGGGCTGCCAGGGTCAAGAGTGCACTCTCCTCAATGAGTATGTTTATTTTGTTTCTGTTTGGTAAAGGGTTGTCATTTTCCTGCATTTTTCCAAGTTCACTGCCGAGAGACCAATTCTAATGCTGAGAAATGGGAAGATCCCAGGACTGTGCTCTAACCTATTAGGTATAGTAATAATTAATGTCGTTTTCTAGTACTTTTTTAAATCGAATTTATTTAAACAATACAACAAAATTGAATCAACAATATAGTTGCTGTTGTTTTCTACTACTTGTGCCCAACGCTCAGGAAGCATTTTAATCCCTCTGTTGTAAAATTCTTGTGATTTTGATGCAAAAAATTCGGTCAATGCATTTTTGAGGCATTCTTCATTATTAAATTTTTTTCCAAGAAGAAAGTTTTGCAAAGAACGAAACAAATGGTAATCGGAAGGGGCAATATCAGGAGAATATGCAGGTTGAGGGAGAACTTCCCATTCCAACTGGCGCAGTTTTTCAGCAGTATGCGGTCGTGCATTATCGTGGTGAAGAATTACGCCCTTCGGATTAATCAGCGCGGGTTCTTTTTCTCTTAAAGCTTGGGCTAACCTTTCCAATTGGGCACTACGCACTGCACTTGTAATGGTTTGTTTGATGGTAAAAGTTCATAATGAAGAATTCCTTTAAAATTCCACCAAACACACAACATCACTTTTTTCACGTGCAAGTCAGGTTTTGGCGTGGGCTGCGGAGCCTCATTTTTGTCCAACCATTGAGGCCGCCTTTTCAAATTAACATACAGCCCCCATTGTTCATCTCCAGTAACAATTTGCTCTAAAAACGGCAAACGGTTTTGACGAGAGAGGAGCGAACTGCAAATTGTGACTCTTTGATTACGGTTGTTGTTGGTCAACTCATGAGGAACCCATTTTCCAAACTTTTGGACTTTGCCAAGTGCACACAATTGATTGGAAATTGTTTTTTGTGAACAATTTAAAGTTGTCGCAAGCTCTTGTTGGGTAATTTGAGGATTTTGCACCAAAAGAGCTTGAAGAGCTTCTTGATCAAAATTGGACACACGGCCTCGACCACTCTTGTCATCTAACAAAAAATTTCCCTCGCGAAATTTCTCAAACCAACGCTGGCATTTTCTGGCGCTAACTGCATCTTGACCAAGAGCACTACAGATGTTTTTTGCAGCCTCACTTGCTTTTCTTCCTAATTGGATCTCGTAAAGCATGCAGTGCCAAATATGCTCTTCATCCACCATCTTCTTAGCCCTAGTTTTGCAACAAAAACCAAACCAAACACAAACTTTTTCAAGCAAAACTTGTTAATTGCACTTCACACGTTCTGTAGATACCACGTGTTTGAAGGTTTGTCAATGCAAGTCAATGCCAAGCAAGATTTTAAACGAATGTTTTAAAACGACATTAATTATTACTATACATTATCTTCTAAGTTCATGAACTTCAGAAGATTCTCTTTCTGAATTAGATATCACAAAGTAAAATGAACTGGATAGAGAAGCAATTAATTTATATATCTTGCAATGAAAAAACGGTGTGATAGATTACATTATTCTCAACTGGTCACTCTCCCTTTCAATAAGAGAAATATATACCAATACCCATGGTCAAGTGATTTCTAGAAACTCCCTGTAAAGGAGTAAAAAAAAATTTCCTTTCCCCACTGACCACAGGCTGCATGAGACTTGTTTTGGCCAACTGAATGTGAACCAAAAGCGACCTACATATGCCCCATTCTATATAAGAATTGTGTGATTCAGCCAGGTCTCTTTTTTGTTTTCCATAAGAAAAGTAATCCCAAATGGTAGCTGTTTATTCCAGCTAGAATCTTCAAGGAAGAAGATATTTGGAGGAGAAGCAGTTCCATTCCAACCTATAGTCAGTATAAAATATAATCAACAAATCAACTTTTCTGGTAAGCCACTGAAATGTAGGCATTGTTTGTTACTTCAATATAGCCTAATAAAAACTGACAAATACTGATGGGAACCTGTCCACACAAGACTCCAAGAAACAGGTATATGGAGCTTTAAGATTTTGTCCATCAAAATAAGATGTGGGCAGATGACTGAAGCAAAAAGGGTATTCATTTTCTCCAAAGCCATGGCCCACTCAGAGTAATGACAGTTTCCCGGCTTGCAGTCACTGCACAGAATTGCTTAGATTTCTCACACAAAAGACCTTTGATCATCATCTTTCTGCTAGGAGAGAGAGAGACACTGCTAGGTTTCCAAATTCCCTAAATTGACATTATTCAGTTAATCTAATACTGGGTAAAGCTAGAAAATAAAATTGAGCTAGCTGATTTCATGCTGTAAAAATTTTTCATTTCCAAACTTGACCACTTCTCTCTGGAAAACACCAAGGCAGTCAACGATCTGCCACTTAGTTTGTGCAGCAGCACTTAAAGTAGACAATGCTTTTTGCCTGAGGAAAGTGATCTTCCTTCTTTGTTAGCTTACCCAAGTGAGTCAAAGAGAGAGTTCTTGTATTATCTAGAGAAAGATGTTGCTAGAAGGGTTTTCACACATTATTTGAGCTTCCTCTTTAGCAGTGAGAAAACTAAAAATGTAATGTGACTTACACATAGCAGCCTGCACATAATAGGTACTCAATAATAACCATTGAATAGTGGATGAGTTGAAAATTGAATGAATGAATGAATGAATGAATGAATGAAAGCTCACTTTGATTGCTGATGGCAGAACTGGCCTTAATTAGATCTTGTAAACTGTGACAAATGCACTTTTCACTAGCGCTTTTCCATTTGTCCATCAGTTCATTCAATATCCAAATTGTATTGAGCTGTTCCTATATGCTGGCTTGGGAGGTCACAGCTTCTGCCTTCCTAGTCTAATGTGAGCCCCTCACCACTCTTACTTTCTCACCAGTTCCACCTGCATATCCTTTTACCCTCCCCTTCACATAAGAAAAGTTACTACTATGCTAGCAGTTTTGAAGTGATTATTGTCAAACTTTTGGGCCCCTGGGTCCCATTACATTCCTAAAATACTATTAACGACCCCAAAGGGCTTTTGTCTAATACAGCCTCTTTTTTATTTTCTGTAACAACTGTTAATAACAATATTTGCCATTTTCAAAATTGAAAAGAAATGTTTTAACAATCTTCATTTAAAAATAACTGTAATAAACCCACTACATGTTAACATAAATGACTGTAACATTTTATTTTTCTAATAAAAATTATTTTAGTGAAAAGAATGGCATTGCTTTACATCTGTCCAAATATCTTTAATTCCTTCCTTAGAGAAAATAACTAGATTCTATATCTGCTTCTCCATTCAGTCTCTTGAGATATCATGTCATGTAGCCTCTGGAAAACTCCACTCTGCACGGTGAAAATATGGAAGTGCAAAAAGCAAATAATGTCTTAAAATTATTTTGAATATAGTTCCAATCTCATGGACCCACTGAGAGGTCTTCAGGATCCTTAGATCACATTTAGAGAATCACTGCTCTGAATATAACTTCATCTTCCCTTGAAATGGAAGGAAGGAAGGAAGGAAGGAAGGAAGGAAGGAAGGAAGGAAGGAAGGAAGGAAGGAAGGAAGGAAGGAAGGAGGGAGGGAGGGAGGGAGGGAGGGAGGGAGGGAGGGAGGGAGGGAGGGAGGGAGGGAGGGAGGGAGGGAAGGGTGAAATTTTATTTGACAGGAGGGAGGGGAGGGGAGAGAGGAAGGGAGGGGAGGATGAAATTTTATTTGACATAGCTTTACTGGCACTGAAACTGTGGGTCCTCATAGAAGTGACAGTAAGTGGCATAAAGAAAATACATTTTTATAATTCCTTTCAATGCAAGCTGAGAGCATAACAGCAACATCTTTAGACCACAAATTTAATATCTTATATACATTGAGGGTTTCATGATTCTTGGCAATTTCAAAACCACCTGGACAAAGATTTTCCATGACTTTTCACCGTCAATGATTCACATCCAAACTCCCTAGGCTGGCATTCAGGGCCATGCCCTGATTTCCTGAAGTCATCTCTCACTGCACCACACACAAACCGTCTACCATAGACAAACTGATATAGTCATTTCTACAAACCCTGATTCCTGTCTCCACAGTTCTGTCTATGCTATTTTTCCCACTGAATGTATGTACAACATGTATTTGTAACTTTAGAGCTTAAGCTATGATCAGAAATTACAGCCAGTCTTCTTTTTAAACTCTTTATGACTCTTTGTTTTGTTTTATTGTTATTTCAGGAAGAACAGAATGAAATGGGAAAAGTCACATGGCCCAGGACACCACAACTCTGATTCATTTATAGTCTTCATAGAACATACCTTCCCAACCTCTTCTCTTCACTCTTCCTAGTTCATTGACTAAGCTCCACAGAAGTTAGTCATGCATTCATTCAATAAATAATTAACTAAGGTGCTATTTTGAGCCACAGGAATGAAGCTGAGAGTGAGAAAGCCCTAGTCCCAATCCACAGAGACAAAACACAAGTAAACAAAGAAATTTCAAGCTATAATTCATGCTGTAAAAGTTAAAGAGACTGAAAAATAAAATTTGCACTTTAAATAAGGGAGTCGAGCCGAAACCTGTTTGGCTCAGTGGATAGAGCATCAGTCTACAGACTGAAAGGCCCCAGGTTCATTCTGGTCAAGGGCATGTACCTTGGTTGCAGGCACATCCCCAGTAGGGGGTGTGCAAGAGGCAGCTGATCGATGTTTCTCTCTCATTGACGTTTCTAGCTCTCTATCCCTCTCTCCTCCTCTTTGAAAAAAATCAATAAAATGTATTTTTTTAAAAAATAAAAATAAAAATAAATAAATAAATAAATAAGGGAGTCAAAGAAAGCATTTTTGAAGAAAGGTATTTAAGCTAAGAACCAAAAAATAAGAGGGAGCTGTCACATGAAAAGGGGTAAAGAGCATTCAGTTGAGTAAATGTGAGTCAATTTCCTCATTTGTTAAATAGAAGAATAATGGTTCCCATCTTGTGTGGGTAATATGAGAATTTAATGTGTTAATCCATGGAAAGCACTTAGAATTGGCCTGGCCCATAATAAATGCCGTTAAGTTAGACATGTAAATTATAATTCTGGACCAAAGGGACAGTATCTGCAAAACCCTTGATGTGTTAGGAAGCACGGTAGTTAAAAGGACTGAAAGAATACCAGCATGACTAAAGCATGGTGAATAAGAAGGAGGATATGGTTACAAAAAAAATTGGAGGTAAGGGCCAGATCAAGCAAGGCCTGGTAGACATGATAGGAACATGGGTTTTATTCTAGAAGCAATGCAAAAATTTGGAGGGTTTTGAGAAGGGAAGTTGCTGCATGTAGAATGGACTATAACATAGAGTAAGACTAGAAGAAAAACCAATTAGGAGACAGGTGTACTAGTCCTGAAATATGACATAGGCCATGACTAAGAATAGCAATGGCTATAACAAAATATGTTGTAGAATTTGAATTGATGGGACTTGTTGGTGAAATGATGTTGAGGAATATGATACCAAGAATACCTTTCTGGATTTACTTGGTTTGAAATGCCTGCAAGTGGCAATTTCAAGTAGGCAACTGGATTTATAAGTCTAGAACTCACAGGAGAGGTTAAAATAGAAGATATATATATTGCCGGGACCGGTTTGGCTCAGTGGATAGAGCGTCGGCCTGCGGACTGAAAGGTTCCGGGTTCGATTCCGGTCAAGGGCATGTACCTTGGTTGCGGGCACATCTCCAGTGGGGGGTGTGCAAGAGGCAGCTGATCGATGATTCTCTCTCATCGATGTTTCTGGCTCTCTATCCCTCTCTCTTCCTCTCTGTGAAAAATCAATAAAATATATTTAAAATAAATAAATAAATAAAAATAAATAAATAAATAAATAAATAAAATAGAAGATATAAATACTGGAGGCATCTGTGTAAAAGTTGCATTTAAATACATAGAACTTGAAGAGAATAGCTAGGAAGAGACATTGGAGAAAAAAAGAAGCGGAGCCCAATCCAAGCTCTGAAGAATATCAACACTTCCATATTGGGTGGAAGAGCCAAGGAGATCAGGGAAGCATAGTCAGTGAGGTCAGAGAAGAGTCAGAGAAAAAAAAATCATGGAAACCAAGAAAGAAGAGTGTTTCAAGAAGAAGGAAATAGTCAACATACCCCGAAGATGTTGAGTTCAAACAAGTTAAGGACAGAGAGAGACCACTGGATTTGGTAACTTTGGAGCTCACCAGTAATCTTGACAAAATTGAGTTCAATCAACTGACACAGTCAGAGAAGCTGGACCTGAGTAGGTTGAAGAGAGACTGGAAAATGAAGACATGGAAATAATATAATAATAGATGGCTCTTTTGAAAAGCTTGGATAAGAAGACTATCAGAGAAATAGGACAGTAGATATAGAGCAAGGAAGGAGTTCTGCCAGGACTTATCAGTGTTACTGAAGAGAATGAACTTTGGTTTCTATTATTTATATCATAAATTTTAAGCTCAAATGTGTTATGTCATAAAATTTTAAGGGATATGTCAATAGTCTCATCTGGGCATTCTTCCTGAATTTTTCCCCTCTCTACCTATTGTTTTATTTTTCAGCTTTAATAGAACATTCTTAAAGTTCCCCCATCCCAATATCAAAATAACCATCTATTATATATTCAAGAAATTATTTCAATTTTCAACTATTCTTGGCCAAAAGATGTGCTCCATATGCCCTCATTCCTGTCTGAATGCCACACACTCCCCTCTTTGACCTAGATGCAAAGTAAATCATTAAGTTTCAAAAATGCACCAAAGCAGTGTTCATTTATATAGAAGCTCCAGTGAGCCAAATATACTCATTTAAACATCAATAAACCCAACCTCCAACCGAGTTCACTTGTGCAGAAGGAGGGAGGATGGATTTAAGGAACATCAGTGAACCCGTTAGCTCATAAGATGTTATTAAAGAGGAGGAAGCAACAACCTCCCATCAATAGCTTCTAAATGTGATCACTTTCAATTTGTTCAATTCAGTGGATAAGAGATATATGGAATTGAGGCTTGGAATAAATGGTAACAAGTATTCCAATGCTGTAATGTTCTAGCAGGAACTGAGAGCATAGCCCCTTCCTGCCCTTCTGAACTAATCCAGACCAGTTATGGCTGGTTGTCTGTAAGGATCCAAAACCAGCAGACTTATGAAAAGCAGGGTCTGTTCCTATCACCAACTAACCCAAAGCACTAAATGCCTCCAAACTCCAAGGGCTATTTGGTTGGTGATTTTTTTTTCCATTTCCATACTTTATCTAAGGGCTACAGAATGTCCCCTGTATATAATGCCATAGCAGAGGATCACGCAAAGCCAATTCCCTAATCAAGATTCATTTTAAGCTCTATAATAGTATACTATTTAGGTAACCCTTGGTTGATTTGAAGGTAGAGGTTTTGCCTTGAATCAAGTCATTATTGGCCATAAAGTAAAATGCTAATATAGATTTCCACAAAAGTATGTGGGTTTCAAGCATCTTTTATTTCACCCAAAAGCACAGGCTCATAAACATTTTCATTAAAGCACTTTATCAAGGCAGAGATTCTTTCTGACCTAGCAAATGAGTAAAACCATAATTAATTCAGTACTGGATGTTTATCCTTGGTATGAACATTAATCATTTTAAAATAACATAGTGAAGAGAGAAACTAAAAGGAATCTAATGTTAGTCTGTGTTTCCAATGTGGGTTAAATGTGCATTAAATGCTTTCAGTAACAGACTTAAAATGCACAAGCTTCTCAAAATGGTTAGTATTATGACCGTGCCTTTACTGATTAGGAGTTGGGGTCTGGCATGTTAAGTGATTTGCCCAAGGTGACACACCTAGTAGAAACTAAATCAAAATTTGGCTGATCCCAAAGTCCATATGCTCTTCCCACTCCATTGGGCAGCCTCCCTCACATAATGACTGAAACCATATTATAAATGAGAAAGGGGAGGCAGTCAAAACAATTATTTGTAGGGTCAAGACTCTAGAGCACTCACCTGTACAAGAAATAAATCAAGTTACCACACTGATCCATGCCACTAAGTTAACTTCTCATTTATTCGTTCCACAAAATAATCTAATTATCTCAAGCCACTAGAGAACATGAAATTACTGCTCCAGTGCACTAAATTGCTCACTAGTAACTTTAAAAGCTACCAAAAGGTTTAAGTTATTACTGGAAAACCCTCATCAGCACATTAATCAAAAAGAACTCATCCACTGCCTTCTGTAGATTGAGGCCTCCCTGTCTACTCAGAACCTAAAAGTTCACACATTCTACAATAAATAACTAGATCTGCACGGCCAAGTCGTTTCCTCGGAAAAGGTAGGGTTAGGGTTAGGGTTAGGGTTAGGGTTAGGGTTAGGGTTAAGGTCAGTCCTATTTCCCTAAACCTGAAAATGGGTAATGAGAGGGAGAAAGGGAAAGAAAGACACAAAGAGAAAGAGTGCTGGTGAGCTATATGTGTATAATCCACGATTTATTTTTCTGTGTTGGTATGTTTAACCGTCTCTAATAGACTCCATAAATACTTTCCAAATCCAGTTTCAATGGTCTATTTGCTGCCTAGTATAGCATATAATCTCCTCCAAAAGTGGTATTGATCTTGTTAAGTCTCATCATCATATAGACTTGAAGCATCCCTCAGCAGCATCATTCCTGTGGACAAACCATGTGCTCCTTTCATACAGCTGCCCATTAACAGTGTCTGGGAGCTCTTGTCTATTAAAATGGCTCTGGAGGCAGGGGAATAATCATAATAATAGCCACCAGTTATTGAGATATACTGTGCTAAACACTTTGCATGCATTTTCTACCAGGCGCTTCACATCAGACCTATGGGATGAGTATTATCCCCATGTTAGGCCAGGTATTATACTTTATCCCTTCTTCAGACAGAGAAACTATGACTGAAATAAGCACATTTAAAACCCTTTGCACTCCGAACCATTCTGGACATTGGCTACCAGGTACTCGACGCTACTTTGCGGCGGAAACGTGCGTTGAATTAACTCAATTCCCCGTAATGACTAATAAACTGCAATGTCCCCTGAGCGGGGACATCCAAGTGATATGCTAGAATTCCGATGTCCCCTGAGAGGGGACAGCGGAGTGCAAAGGGTTAATCTACTCAAAGGCACTCTATACTGGCACCTCTCTTCATTCTTTCTTTCCCTACTGCTCACCAACCCCCGTTTTTGGAAGAATCCAAGAGAACTGTGTTGATGATCATTTCCTTACTCATAACTAAGGGTGGCATCTTTAGTGATTAGGAATTCTGCAATGAGACAAAATATAAAGCAAAGAAGTATGTGTTCCCTGACCCAAAGCTGAACACAGAACAAAATTCAACCTCCTAAGACTGCACCCAATCTTTTCTCACAACCAAATTATCTCTCCCTCTCTCTCTCTCACTTTCTCTTCTGTCTCTCTCACTCATACATGCACATTTGTACACACACACTCACACACACACACACACACACACCTTACACTTCTCACATTTATCAGTCATAACTGACAAAGCCCAGATCCCAGAATATCCTGCATCTCTCACCTATCTATATTTCTACTCTGCCCTCTAAATCAGGACTTTCAACTGGTGTGCCACCAGCATTTTGAAAACATGAAATATCTGACTATTTAATCAGGGGCACTAACCTCTCTTCCCTTAGCACATGTGTCAAACACAAGGGCCGCGGGCCAAATCCGTCCCGCCAGGCCTTGCAATGTGGCCCGCACAGCGCTGTCATCACTGCACTACGCTGCGTTTCCATCACAATGACAGTTTATGACTGTTCAGTAAACCATTCGGCCCGCGATTTAGGCTGGATTTTAGATTTTGGCCCCTTCTCTGATTGAGTTCGACACCCCTACCTTAGAGTGTAAAAAAAAAAAAATGACAACAGCCGACACAACAATCGCCATCTCATGTGAATATATCAAAAATGTATTTTTGTCTGTATTTTGGTGTGCCATAAATTTTTAGTAATTAGTTTATGTGTGACCGGAGATGAAAAGGGTTGAAAATCACTCCTCTGCATAGGTACATGGTCTTCCTTTTTCCCACCATGTCAACCTGTCCGAACCTCTTCATCCTTTTAGGCCCTGCCAAATCCCATCTCTTCCTTGAGGATGTTGTTGTTCCTCTCAAGCCAAGACTAATCTTCCTCCTCCAGTTCTCAATCTGACCCTTTAATTCCTTTCAGGCTAGCTTCATATTAAAGTAACTTACACACGGCTCTCTGCTCAATTTGGTTATAAGTCCTCATGTGACAAGCCATGGCTTTTTATCTTTGCAACCACTTCTCTGCCTCCCCCACTCATAGCAGTTAGCATACTGCTTTATAGAAAGTAGATCCTCACTCTGTGTTATGAGTGGAATTGACTGGGTCCCAGGAAGCCGATCAGCAATGGACATTGAAGGGAGAGACCCAGAGAAGAGCCCAGCATAGAACAGCACCCATGAATAACGGCAAGATTTTCCTTAGGCAAAACAAGAAAGGAAACTGAAAATGCATGGCTACCACTCAGAATTTATGTCTCCAAAGGCTACCAAGCATTTGGATCCCTTCAGAGCAGTTCCCGATCTTGTTGACCATCCTCTGTCATGGGCTCCAGAAGGCTCTGCCAAGTCCCTCCCCAGGAATGTGCTGAAGGGTACCCTGCTCAGCAAGAGGGCTGTTTGGGAGCCCTTAGTGGGATATCCTACCAATTCCTGAGGAAATGGCACTTTTGATATAACAGGAAGAAGTGGAATGGTCCATTGCATGGGCTGATGGGCAAGGCTGGGAAGGGTTTCTGGTTTAGAGTCAGAGATGAAATGGGCCTCCCGGGTGTACAGAAGGACTGATGAGAATATTCAGACAAGCAGAGCAGGCCTGCAGTAAGATGAGGTTGACAGTTAAATATAAACTTTGCTCTGGTCTTTGCCCAGGACTGGCTTTTTTGGCAAGGTAACTCAGGTTCATCCCAGACATAGAATGCTCTGCATACAGCTACTTCCTTGCCCTATGCTGCTGACAGGAAGATTCACAGGGCTGGTAAGGGGCAGTGACCTGCCTGCTATCTCTTTGTGATCACCAACAACACAGTATGTACATGGTTGAGAGGGAGGGAGCCAGCAGAGGAGCAGACACTACCCTGCCCCCTTGACATTCACGCGACCCGATTGTGTCAGCGCTACTTGTCCCCCATCTGTCACAATGTCAGTTCCTGCTGGGGCTCCGGGATCCACAGAGGTTGCTCCACATGTCGCCTCATTTATCTTGGCAGGCGGCAGCACTGATGTGTTTGACAGTTCTATTTGTTATCCTACAAAGCAGGTCCTCACTCCTCAAAGCCAAGGAAAGAAGAGTCAGGCACAGAACAGGACTGGGACAGCAATGGAAGAAATCTGAGGAAGAAGAGCTTCAGTACATCTAATGGAGATGAGAAGAGAAATCAGGTGATTTGGGAAAAGCAAGCTCCACGCCCTGCCTTCTGAAGAATGGCTGAAGGAGCAGAAAGTGTGTGTGTGCCTGTGTGCATGTGTGTGAGAGTGTGTGTGTGAGTGTGTGTGTGTGTAAAGAGAGATTGTGTCATCATAGTGTGATTATCAGATGACAAGAACAGTCTAGTTTGCCTTTGTGGGACTGACCCTGGTGTTTGGTACTCACCGAATTAGAACTCTCCCTCCATATCTCTGTTCCCCCACTCAGCTTCCTAATGAGGGGGACAGTGAGATAGGGGTCCTGCACCAGCTGATACCTCAAGCTCTTTCTTCTTAAGTTATGACACTGTGTAGTCTGTGCTCAGAACACAGACTCTGCCAGTAGAAAGATGCTAACCCTGAGCAGCCCTGGTTCTCCCTATACCCCACGGAGCTCTCAGTCTGGTAAAAAGCCCTCCAACCAGAAAATAAGCATCCCATGAGAAATTGCGGGGCAGTCACACAGATGGGACAACACTCTGTACTAAACGCTCACACCAGGGGTCTAGTGGGGTGTCGGGGAGACTAAACTCAGGAAAGAGTGCCCATGGGAGTGGCTGTCAGTTATTTCTCTGTGACAGGGTCTTTACATTTGATGTGTCATTTAAATTTCATAAAACCCTACGAGGTACATTTAAATCCTCATTTTACAGGTAAGAAAACTGAGGCACAAGGTCTCTCTGGCTCAGGGTCTCAGAGTATATGGTGAACCTAGGCTTTGAACTCGGGCAGCCTGACTCCAACAACCCTAAAACATTAACCATAGCAATGTTTTGCCTCGAAGAATAATGATGGAATAATTGTGACTTCCCCTGCCTCCCCAGCTAAGGTGACCAACCATCCTGGTTGGGCTGGGATTATCCTGGTTTTAGCACTGAGAGTCCTGTATCCCAGGAAACCCCTCTGTCCAAGGCAAACTGAAATGATCAGTCACCTACCTGCAGTACAATTCTCCATCCCTTCCCCCAAAGCACGTACGCACATATAAGCATACCTTCATTTTTCATCTCTCTTTGAGGACACCTATGAGCATAACCAACTCAGAAGTCCTATTCCTGGTTAAGCTTTAAGGCGGAGGCAGCACTTCAGGAGACCAGACCCAGGCAAGACTTGGGATTTTCACCCAAGGGAATCTTTCTCTTTGCAGACCCTCTCTGCTGCCTTAAGCCTGGCTGTGCTACCAAAGGTCACAGAGGAACTCAGGGGGCTGAGAACCACTCATGAGCCCTTAATTGTTCTCTCATAATCAAATACCTTTAGTATTTATAGAAAACTCCTAAGTTGTCCATAGGCTGTGAGGATGTTGATTGATGTAGAAAGGAAACCAGTTGTGACTAGTAGGGGGCTAGTGGCACACTGAGGCACTTCAAGCAAGTTACCAAGGAAAGATATTTTTACTCTGCCCTCCCCTCTGCCAATCTCTGGCCATGCTGATCTAGGCTGTAAGCAAAGAGCTGCCAACCTGCACACCCACTATGTCAGTTTCAGACATGAAATTTGGTCCTTGGGTTAGTGATGGTACTTGAGTTTCACTAGCTACAGAGAAATATGATATGGCAGGAAAATTAATACTTATGCATAAAAGTAGACAACTCTCATATATGTATAATTATATAATAAAAATTAGTGGCCCCAGAAGAACTTTAGTGATTCCACTTTAACCAGACAACCTCAAAAAAGGGCCCAGTGACAAATGCCACAGCAGCACTCTCCCCAGTGAAAGGACCGGGACACAATGCAGAAGGCTCACTCCCTGGGGGAAGCTGATGTCCCCTAAGCCAGATGATGTCATGCTTGCTTAGAGGCTCTGACTCCAGGCCCTGTAGAGCTGGCCCATTTCTTGGCTCTCTTCCCAAAGGAGGAACAAGATACTGGGACAGAGAGAACACTGGACTTGGAGAAGGGGACCCAGGTTCTTATTTCTGATCTACCACAGTGTGTAAGTAACAAGCTTTCTGAGCCTCAATTTCTTTAGCAATTAAACATAATTCATATTATCTTTCCACATAATAATCCTTTAACCTGAAAGGATTATTGTGAGATACAAATTAGAATTGCACTCGGTAAATTGTGCCATTTTATAAAGTCAAAGGAAGTAACTTTTAACTTTCCTGCTCTGCAACTTTAAAAGTATGTAATAGCTCTTAAGTCTGGGAACAGATGCTGGGTGTTTTACAGACCAACCCATCCCTCCACTGCTCAGGATGTGCATAAAGGTAAGTGGGCTTATCCTACTGTTTGACATTTGTATAAATAGTTATTTAGAGAATGTATCAGACAATGCACTATACCCATATAGGTTTTGTGCTGATAGACATGCCAGATACTCCATATGAACACAGAAACAGTTTCAAATGCATTTTTAACTGTTTTGATTTGTAGATTTGGTTTTTGTAGGGGAGGCAAGGGTGAAAGAAGGCAAGGGGAGGGAGGATATAGGAATTGGAACAATCCAGAAAACTGTCCTGACGTCTTTAGGGCACACTTTGTCAAGCTAGATATCTCATGGGTCCTCCAACACAACATGTTTTCAGGCAAATTTAGCATAGCCCAACTCCAACCTGCCCTTCCTCCCATGTTCCCTGTGTCAGACAATGGCTCACCAGCCACCCACTGTTCAAAATCTGGCCACCACCTTGTATTTCCCCAGTGCACCATCCAGTTAATCCACATCTAGTGACAATGTTTCCTTGAAACGTCCTCTTCTCCAGTCCTGACTTGGAGACCCTCATTATTGTTGGGGGCCCTCATTATTGTTGGCCTAGATTCCCATAATTACCTCTCAAAACAGCCTGTTTCCCCCCATGAATTCCTTCTCCATAGTTCTGACTCCTAAAAACTAAAGCAATCAAGTCACTTCCCCCAGCCTCCCACCTTGCTCTACAAGTTCATTTCTAGCCTTTCTCTCTCATACATCCAGACTCTGTTCTAGCTGTCCTTGTTTCTGGGCCTTTGCATGTGCTGTTCCCCTGACTATAGGCACCTTTCCCACTTCTCCTAGGAAATCCTTCCAAACTCACAAGCTAAATTCAGTATTCTTCTCTGGTGCTTCCTATACACATCCTCTTTGACATAATCATAGTATTTAGCAAAATGAATGGTAAGAATTGGTTTGTGGGCTTATTTTGGGACTGTGAATACCTCTGAAGCAAGGCCCAGACCTTATTTAGCCCTGTGTGCTCAGCACCCAAAATAGTGACTGGAGCATAGAAAGTGCTTGGTAACTATTTGTTGATTTGGGTGGCACTGACTGAAGTGAATCTGCTTCATTTAGTTGGTCTGAAAAAGTCAGAGAGGCCTTGTTCCCTGTTCACTCTGGTCTAGATGGCACTCCTGGTGGTCCCTAGCTCAGCACTTGGGAACCTTTCCACAAGTCAGGCCTCTACCAGAACCACTAAATTTACTCCAAAGTTGGCCCAAATGTGGTTTGTCCAGAGTGCTTCCTGTGCTCCCCAAGTAACCCATTTCAGAGGTGGGTGTAAACAGCCTTAGACACATCAAGAGCCTTGACTAGAGTCCAAAGATCATCACTTCAACCTCTTGACAGGCACTCTACTTATTTCTCAAGTAAATCAATGAATGAATATAAATCAGGTTTTGACACATGCCGTGTGTTTTTTGCAGCATAAAGGAATAAGTGTTCCCCTTCCATGCAAGCTATTCCCCACTATTCCAGTAGGGCATGTGAGGAGTTGCAGGCCTTCCTTTAAGTCACATATACAGGCTTTGTGATAGCATTTTCTTAGCTTTTTTTCATGCATGTGATATTCCATATGGCCAAACTTGCCAGAAATCAGGCCATACTCTTTATCCTATCTAATAAAGAGGGAATATGCTAATTGACCCTCTCACCATTGCAAAGATGGTGGCGCCCACAGCCAATAAGGAGGGAATATGCTAATTGACTGCTCCAGCCTCAAAAAATGGTGGCACCCACAGCCACAAGATGGTGGCACCCAGTTCCCTCAGCCCTGCCAGGGCAGCAGGCATGACCCAAGTCAGGGCCCGCCCCCTGGGTGGGCCCGGCCACTCTGTGCACCTGCCTCCAGAGTCCCTAAGTCTCCTCAGACCCCAGCTGTCCAAGGCAAACCTCAGATGTCAGCTGCCCAGCCACTCAGGGCTGGCCTGAGGCACAGGCAAGCCTGAAATGTCAGCTTCCCAGCCACCCAGGACTGGCCCAAGGTAAAGGAAAGCCTCGGATGTAGGCTGCCCAGCCACCCAGGGCTGCCTGAGCCTTAAGTAACCAGGGCCAGCCAAGGCTTGTGCTGTCGGCAGTGGCAGCAGCAGAGGTGTGATGGGGCATGCCCTTCCCCTGATTACTGGGTCACTTACCGCCTCTGAGGGCTCCCAGACTGTGAGAGGGGGCAAGCTGGGCTGAGGGACACCTTTTCCAATGCATGAATTTTCATGCATTGGGCCTCTAGTATATCTATGTATATAAAAGCCTAACCAACCAGCCAACTGGCTGGCAGCTATGATACACAATGACCACCAGGGGGCAGACACTCAACACAGTAGCTGCCAAGCGACAGCAACTTTGACTGCTCTGCCCGCTCACCACTCTAGGATCCCTCAGGAAATGCCAGAGGGGTCAGTTTCGGCCCGATTCCCACAGGACAGACCAAAGAACCCCACTTGCTGAAGGGACTCCGCTCACTCCACAGATGCCCTTCAAGCCCCAGCGCTGCCCCAGAAATAGCTGGTTGGGGAAGGACCACAGTAGATTGGCTCCAGGGTGTGTCTGGCTGGTCTCGCCCAGTCCTACCCCATCGGCCACCTTTTAATTTACTTTCAATGTGCACCAATCTGTGCACCAGGCCTCTGGTTGTTGTATAAAACAGATTCTTGGGTTTTGAAAGTGCCACTTCCTCTTTCTTACTGGCCTGAATTATCCACAGGCTTTAGGAGGTTGCATAACACAGTACACTGCAAAAATGGCCACAAGGCTTCTTTATTCCTCCTTCTGTACAAGCACTTTTCAATTTGACTGTTCAGCTCCTCCCATCAAAGGGAGCTGCTCTTCGCTTCCCTTGAACTGGGTTGGGCTTGTAATTTGCTGTGAACTGTTACACAGAATTAATCCCAGCACCACCAAGTTAATCACTTTGAGCCCCAGCTTCCTTGCCTGTAAATATAGTGATAATACCTATGTCACAGGATTATTAATTATTAGAATTCAATGGCATAACAGGTCAAATGTGCCTATCAAAGTGCTGGCACTGAATTCATAAATGGTCGTTTACTTTCTTACACATTCAAAGATATAATGAAGGTCATGTTCATCTCCCCTGTGCTATATAAGCCAAGGTCATATAGTTTTGACTGCATGTCAATCCCAGTTATGCTTTGTCAAAGGTGACTTTCAAAAATAACTCTCCTTACTAATCAATTAAACTAGCAAGAATTTTCAAAATCACTCAACTATTCCAGGAGAAAGAAAAAGAGCAGGACAAGAGGTGGACTGTATGATCCTCCTAATGAAAATTTCAAGGAGTCTTGGTTTATAAACACTGCAATAAAACCATTCTAAACAAAAAACATCAGCTTTTCACTGTGACTTGGATATTAGCCAGCAATGAAGGAGAGATTGACCTGATTTAAGGTTGGCTGCACAATATGAAAAGTGATTTTTTTTCTCCTTTCCCTAGACCTAGAGCTAACAGCTTTGTTTGTGTCCCTGATCAACAGAACACTGTGCTTGTCCCCTTTAAAATCTGTAAGTGCACAAATGGAACCTTGCATATAGTTAACTCTATGTGGACTTGGGAGCTGCTACAGTTGATAAAAATTCAACTAAAGCAGGAGGTCCAGAATAAATACAACACTCTCTGATATGCCTCTGTGCCCAAGCTCCTGCAGGGAGGGGAACATGAGACATTTTCAAGAAAATGCAAGCACAAAACGTGGTTGTTTGTCTACAATTTTACCCCTAACAATAACATCACAGGCTTATATTTTCAGGAGGATTTTCATTTGGCAAAGGGCTTTGGGCTGATTATTTTCTTTTAACCTAAGTTAACAGCTCTGTGTGACAAGCTGCAAGTGTTACTATTCTCCTTCTACAGGTGAGAGCAGTTCTGTGATTTGATGACTTGTTTAATAGTTGCCAAACTTTTAACAAGTTCTCAAACTGGGGAGTTTGTCAGAAATTCAGATTATTGGGTTCTATCCCCGGAAATCTGAACTTAATAAGTGTGGGGTAGGGCTCAGAAATCTGTATTTTCAACATCCTAGATGGCCCTTTGATAACACTGCCTGGCTCTCTGACACTCTTTCTACCATGAAAAATCAAAGGATGATTTTGAGAACTCATGCATACAGATAAATCTTGTTTTTTTCATGGCTTGTTACTCTTGAGAATTTAGAAATACCATGGGTCACATCCTGCCCTCCTGAAATATAACTATTATCTTCAGTGAAAGGCTCATAGAGCACAGTTAATGCATTAGGTTGGTGCTTGATCTGCCTGCCAACACCATAGTATTTGGCGTTAGAGTGCATATTTTTTTCCAGCAGATTTGTCTTCCTAATTATGTCTGACTTCAGATAACATTAAAATTAAATTGCTTTTTCTTTCTCTTGGGCTCATACCAGGGCAAGGAAGAAGTAGGGAAAGCCATTCCTTAAGTGTGCCAGAAGGCAGAAAGAACAAATGATCACTGTAAGAGCTAAAGTGAACTACAGTGATTTACCTGGTCTCACTTATTGACTAAGATGGAGAAATAAAGGAATGGAGATGTTAAGAATCACAGACAATCCAAACTTGACCAAAAAAATACCAAATCACACATCATGCAACCCACTGGCATTGGAAAATTTTGTGAGGGCAAGTCTTGAATTCTTCCTCTCAAATTTGTTCAACACAACACTCCACCACATTTGCCCATTTTCTCATGGGGCTAATCACTCAGATGAAAAGCTGGCAGCCATATGGTATGATTATTACTTTAGGACATTATACTTGTACAAATCACAATTATTGAATACATTGTTTTATGAACTGAAAGTTTCTACCCCTTTATAAAGCCACCTTACTAACTGAAAATATAACCAAAATCAGTCTTATTGTCTTTTCATAATAGATACTCAGTCTCTGATGGATGAATACAGGACATTTTGTTACTCCAGATTTAGCTGTAAAAAACTAAAGCATGTTAAGAGAAGTTCTAGAGAGGAGACACAGAGTATCAAGTTAACATCACGTTAAATTAGATGAGCCAGAGGAAAGTGGCTTCAGTGTTCTCAGGAGTTTATTAGAAAGGGTCTCCGTGTTATGATAATATCTAACATGTATGATATCTGCCACTTCCTCAGCATCCGGACCTAAGTTCCACCTACCCAATGGATCAGGGTCCATCCTGCCAAAGAGGCCCTCACTGCTATGCAGATTAATGCATTTTGAAATACAAAAAAGCTTTTCCTTGTCCTAGCAGCTGATTTGGCTCAGAGATAGAGCGCCTGCCTGTGGACTAAAGGATCTCAGGTTTGATTCTGGTCAGGAGCACATGCCCAGGTTGCAGGCTCAAACCTCCCAGTAAGAGGCGTGCAGCAGGCAGTCAATCAATGATTCTCTCTCATCATTGATGTTTCTATCTTTCCCTGTCCCTTCCTCTCTAAAATCAATAAAAACATTTTTAAAAAATTATACAGTTATGCCCTAGCCGGTTTGGCTCAGTGGATAGAGTGTCGGCGTGCAAACTGAAAGGTCCCAGGTTTAATTCTGGTCAAGGGCATGTATCTTTGGTTGCGGGCACATCCCCAGTAGGGGGTGTGCAGGAGGCAGCTTATCAATGTTTCTCTCTCATAGATGTTTCTAACTCTCTCTTCCTCTCTCTTCCTCTCTGTAAAATATCAATAAAATATATTTTTTAATTACACAGTTATGTTTAAAAATAAAAAAGCTTTTCCTTGATCTAGTGGCCAAGTCTCTCAACATCCCTTGTTACAAACCACAACTTATAAAGCCTTACATAAATCTCCATGTAATTTCACATCAACAAAAGTTATGCAGCAGAGGCAAACTAGATGCTTTCTGGCCCCTTTTTCCCAACATGGGAAAACCTACATTTTCTAGCTCGCCTTGCAGTTAAGTTGAGGCCATGTGACCAAATTCTGGCCAAAGGAATATGAGGATAAATGATGAATGCCACTTTCCAAGCTGGATATAACATATGACATATTCCACATAATCATCCTCACTCTGCATCCTTGCTCATCAGCTGAAGACTGGTGGTAGACACCAAAAAGACCCTAGGAATCAGAGGAGCCACGGGATAATGGGCTGGGTCCCCATATCAATATGGAGGAAAGCCCTACAGAGAGCAGCCTGTGGCACAAGTGAGAAGTAAAGCTCTGTTAAACCCATTGTGAGACTTAGGGGTTGCTAGTTACTGCATGCAGTTAGTTCTAATAATATGGGTCCCATTTTCATGACAAAAGCATTGAGTTATAAAAGGGATATCTAAAACCAATAAGAAACAAAAATATCAGAAAATGAGACTACTTTTTTAAAGTTTTTTTACTCTCTTTGGGGGGAAAAAAGATATTTCATAAACTAAATACTAAAACAAACAAAAAAACAAAAACAAAAACAAAAACAAAAACAAAACAAAAAAAAAAGAACCAAAAGTCACTACCTCTGTGTATGGAATTAAACACTTTTTTGGCATACTTTTGTCTCTTTCATACATAAAACTGAGTCTATTTAATCTGTGACTATGCAGGGGAGGGCAAAAGAGGGTTTACAGTTGTGAGTATGTGAAACTAAGTTTCTTCTTGCGTTATTATTTATTAACTAGAGGCCCAGAGAATGAAATTCATGCACTGGTGGGGGAGGAGGATGCCCCTCAGCCCAACCTGCACCCTCTCCAATCTGGGACCCCTCAAAGGATATCTGACTGCCGGTTTAGGCCTGATCCCACAGGATATCCCTCTCACAATTCAGGACTGCTGGCTCCCAACCACTCGCCTGCCTGCCTGCCTACCTTCCCCTAACTGCTTCTGCCTGCCAGCCTGATCATCCCCTAACCACTCTCCTGCCAGCCTGATAGACACCTAACTCCTCACCTTCCAGCCTAGTCACCCCTACCTGTCCTCCCCTGCTGGCCCGATCACTCCTAACTACTCCACTTCTGGCCCGATTGCCCCTAACTGCCCTCCCCTGCAGTCCTGGTCATCCCAACTGCCCTCCCCTGCTGGCCTGATCTTGCCCCCAACTGCCCTTCCCTGTCAACCTGATTGCCTCTAACAGCATCTGCCTCAGCCCCCACCACCATGGCTTTGTCTGGGAAGAAGATGGCCGGTCGATCCGGTCCAATTAGCATATTACCCTATGCTAATTGGGTAATTAAGGCTCCCCCCCCCTCCACTTAAGCAATATATAATCTATTATATATGATAGGATTGCTTAAGTGGAGGGGGGGGGAGCCTTTTCATCAGGAGGAGATGCTTTTGGCAGACAAAAATACATAATCCCTATATCTGGACTGATAGCCAGCCATATGCACTGTACTGCCAAACCAGTCATTTAAAAACTGAACCGCTTTCTTACACCTTACACCAAACAGCTGTTGCCCTTAAAACCCCTCCTTAGCCCCAACTTAGGTTGTGCCTTTGCAGTTCACCTAGAATAGGTTCTGGTTGTTCGGTTTCTATGCCAGTCAGCATCAAAAGCTCTGTCTCCTAGCCATAGCCACTGGCTCCTTGCACTTCACCCAGATTTCGTTCTGATTGATTGGTTTCTATGCCAGTCAGCATCCGTGGACCTATCAATGGGCCGATCCAAGAGGCAGGGCTGATCAACAGCCCCAATGGAAGCCAGAGAGAAAGAGAGGTGTGGCTGCTGGCCAGGCCCAGAACGAAAGAAAGAGGCAAGTGCTGATCAATAGCTGCCATGAAGACTATAGATCAAACCCTGCTTCTCTCTCCCCAAGCCTCTCTCTGGGCCTGATTCATAGCCCCCTCAGCAGTCACTGCTGGGTCTGGGCTCCTGCAGCCCAGGCAATCAGTGCTGGGTACTTCCACTTGGTCGAGCCTCGGGTCATTGTGGATGTTATGGACCCTGCGTTTTTATCTATTAGAATACTTATTGAGCACTTACTGTGTACCAAGGTCACTGCTAGTGTTCTCACAACTTCCTGTGAGTCAAGTACCAATTTATGGTGAGAACATTAAGGCAGATAAAAGTTCTACCTGTATCCTAAGGCCTCCTAGATCATAAATTATGTAGGCAGAATTAGAATCTGTTCACTTTCACTCCAGAATCTGACCTCTTAACCACCTAAGCCTATTTCTTCTTCATGCTCATTTTCTTGAGGTTGTCTGTGAATATCTCACAGCAACCATTTTCCTGGAGACAGAATTCCAAATAGACTATGAAACCAGTTATTTTAATTATACTATCTCTCTGGACACCTCCCTAAATGGACCTCTGAATTAGCCCACATTTTATTATTCTAAGCTCTACATATTTATGAAGGTAACCCAGGATCTTTTGAGTTATGAATTCTTCAAACTTTTCCAACAATATTTCAAAGGTTTAGGATTCCTCACACTCTTTAATGGCTTGAAGGGACATTTTCTCTCCATTATAAATTTTAAGCCTGCTCACCTTTTAAATATTCAATATTTAGGTATTATAAGAGCAATAGGATTACTTGGTATCCTAATTGCCTTGGGCCTGTTGGTTCTATTTCTCTGAAGAAACTGATACTAAAGAGAACTGTTAATAACTTGGTAAAGGCAACAGGCAGCTGGGACCAACCTGAGTAACCCAGGATATGTGACCCCCTAATCAGAACCCAAGAGTTATTGGAATGTGGAAGGAGGATGAGAGGAGCTGGTGAGGAAAGAGGAGAGAGGAAAACCTGTGAAGTGAACAAATACCCCTTTCTGTGACCATAGCTTCCTGCCAGAAAGAAGCCTGAACTGGCAGAAAGGAGAACTTATTTTAAAACAATAGTTTTAACAATAACATAGGACCAGGTATATTAACTACCACGCTAAGATGACACTGCATGATATGAAGTAACATATCATGTGTTACTCTAGCTTGGACAGCAATGTCACAGGGCCTGTCTGTATTTCATTGGGAAGACAGAAGAAGCATTGGTCCCACAGAGTGGACTAGAGAGGCAGTGGGAGATGAGCAGAAGTGACTACCTGACTTCCCAACATGTTTACACATGTATATACACATCAAGGGTGGAGAGAAGATCAGAAGGAGACCTTGAGGGCTAAACTGGGCAAGAGGACCATTGCCATAAGTGTGATGAAAGCTCTTAGCACTTTCAGAAAACAATGAAATAAGCTACTAATACTCTTATCTCCCATGTCACCTGCCTCTTGCCATTTCTGTTAAGCTGTACTTTAGTTCTCATTTTAGCAAAAGCCAGCTTCACTGTCACTAAGCCTCACTCTGCACCAATAAAATCAGAGGGTATCCGAAGAGACCTGTTTCATAAAATCAATGGAAGTGAGAGTGTTACTGTTTTATCTAAAACCAAACTGAGCCCTACCTGGTTTGGCTCAGTGGATAGAGCATTGGCCTGCAGACTGAAGGGTCCAGATTCGATGCTGGTCAAGGGCATATACTTTGGTTGAGAGCACATCCCTAGTAGGAGGTGTGCAGGAGGCAGCTGATCGATGTTTATCTCTCATTGATGTTTCTAACTCTCTATCCCTATCCCTTCCTCTCTGTAAAAAAATCAATAAAATATATTTAAAAATTAAAAAATAAAGCCAAATGGATTTCTTTGCTCCTTGTCTGGCAGTAGGTTATTGTCCAAAAAACAAGCAAATTCCCCTGAACAAATCAAGTTAGCCTTAACCAGCATAGTGCTGTTAGCAGCCTCCCTTCCCTTGACCCCTTCACCATATCTCATGAGAGGTGCCCAGCCTCAATAAGCTTTGCTTCCCTTGGGATTCGGTGAATATACATTTGCCCCCAATGATATACATGGTTGCTGCTTCCCAAGCATGCTTTGCACATCACAGGCCCATGCCTGTTTTGCAGCATCAGAATCTCCTGAACTTTATCAGAGATGATACAGATGTAATTAAACCTGAATTCTCATCTCTCCTTGTGACAACTCAGTGGACAATTAACGATGATAAAAGAGCCTGCCAGCTGCTGCCTGACATACCAATGTGAGCTTCCAACTCCGATGAAGATGGAGGGTGAAGGGCAGGTCCCTCTGGTTCCATTTCAATCTGTCTTTTATCTCACACTAGCTCAAAAGTAACACTCACTTTGGGGGAGTTTAATTCTTTCTTCTTCCTTCTTAAATGCACCAAATAGACAAATGTCTATGAAATAAGAAATTCCCGAGAAGAGTAATTTAAGCTTCATCACCACCTACGGTAGATTCAAATCTAAAACCCTGGAAGCCAACCAGGCTCAGAATCACTGATCCTCCAAGAGATGTGTCCACTGCCTCTTCACCATGGGAACAGAGCACCTGGCAGGGAGGAAACCTCCATAAAGGACACTTCATGAATTTTTCCACAATAATGCTGTTCCGCTCAGAACTAGCTTTGATCACATTCATCCCTTTTTCTCCAAAATTTCAGGTTCAGCTTATGACTGCCACCTGATACAATAAAATGCTTGGAAGGAAACCAGAGCTTGAGGGAGAGACAGGCTGTGGAGGGAAATGACTGGAGAGAAAATAATCAAAACAAGGAAGATGAGAGGGAATACGAGAAGGCTATTCAACACCCACTTCAAAAACGCCTGCTGAGGCTCGGTGGCAACAGAATCCGGGTGCTGGCTTCCTGTGTGGCTTCCTGTTTGGTATTTAGGGGCTTGAGAACCCACTTGGATAATTCCCAAAAGAAACATGCAAATGGCTCATAAACATATGAAATAAATGTTCCACATCACTTGTAATCAAAGCATTGCAAATATAAAACAACAAGATAACATTTTCTCCTATTAAATTAACAGAGATTAAAAGGAATTCTAATACTCAGCAGGGATGATGAGATGGCCCATCCCTCTTTGCTGAAGTGTTAGTTGGTACCACCTTTCTCCTGTGCAATTTACTAATAAGTAGCAAAAGTCTTCAAAATATGCATACTCACTGGCCCTGTAATTCCCCTTCTAGGATTTACTCTAAGGACGTAGCAGCAGTCCCAGCAAAGATGGGCACAAATGTATTATTTGGGATGTTATTAAAAACAGAATAAGTACAAAAGTAAAATATTATTAGTTATAACTTATACAGGGGGTCCCTCAGCCTGGCCTGCCCCCTCTCACAGTACAGGAGCCCTCAGGGGCAGGAGGTGACCTGGTGATCAGGGGAAGGTGACACCCCATCAAACCTCTGGTGCTGCCACTGCCAGCAGCATAAACCTCAGCCATCTCTGGTTACCTGAGCCTCGGGTGGCCCTGGACGGCTGGGCAGCCGCTATCTGAGGCTTGCCTATGCCTCGGGTGTCGGCTGAGCAGCCACCATCCGAGGGTTTCCCGGTCAGCCGTTCAACCAATCAAAATGTAACATGCTAATGATATGCTAAGGCCATTCAACCACTCACTATGATGTACACTAACCATCAGGGGGCAAAAAGTTGGCCAGTCAACCAGTTGTTATGACATGCACTAACCACCAGGGAAAAGACACTCAGACCAGTAGGTTAACTTGCTGCTGTGGTCCAGCCATTCAGGACTGAATGAGGCAGGCCAGACATGCCCTAGAGTCTCACCCCGGCTGTCCAACCTCCCACATCTCTCCCCAGCCCTGACTGTGTACCAGTGAGGTCCCTCAGCCTGGCCTGTTCCCTCTTGCAATCCAGGACCTCTCGAGGGATTTAGAGAGCTGATCTGTCCCAATGCTGCAGGCCAGGCTGAGGGACCCCCCCCCACTGATGCACGAATTTGGGCCTCTAGCTATATACAATGTGATCTCAATTTTTAAATTTTAATATACCTGAGAGAAAGAAGTAAAATACAAGTGACCCTTGAACAATGTGGGGTTTAGGAGCACCAAAGCCCACACAGTTAAAATTCTACGTAAAACTTTTGACTCCCCAAAAATGCATAGCCATTAACAGCATACTGTTGATAAGAAGCCTTCCTGATAATATAAAGTCAATTAAACACATATTTTGTATGTTATTTGTATTATATACGGTATTCTTACAATAAAGTAAGCTAGAGAAAAGAAAATGTTAAGAAAATCAAAAGATAGAAAAATACATCTATTGTCAGAATGGGCTTTATGACAAACACACCCCTAAATCTTAGTTGCTTAACAAAATAAAGGTTGTGAATTTACTTAGAACTCCTTCCCCCTCCCCCCACTGCCTCACTCAGGAATGAAAACTAACAGAGCCTCCACCATCTGGAGCACCACTGGTCACCAAGACAAGGGAAAGGGCATTGACAAATCATGCACTGACTCTCACCAACCTGCACCCCGAGATGAGGCATGACATTTCTGCTTACATCTCATTGGCTGAAGTCAGTCATATGACAACTATGTATTTTATGCTGCAGATCAAGAGGTTCAGTCCTACATGTGTTTAGAGGGAAGGAAATCAGAAATATTTGTGAACAGAACTTGCATTTACTACCCTCGAAAAATACTGATTTTTTTTCCTTAAAGATTAATTCGATGTCAGACTGAAAGCCTTTCCTCTGTGCTGCATTAGCAGTTAAGATGTGACATTATGCATCATTCACATAACCCTAGACAGCTTGGTTCTACTTTTTAATTCAGTGATTGGAACCTAAGCTACTCTGGAAATGTCACTATTGCAGGCAAGAGACTATTTTAAACACTAAAAGATGAAAACATACCAGAGCTACACTAAAGAAACATCCTTTCTTTCCAGGGTCTACGGAGTAGCAAAGAAAATGCCAGCATTCTAAACATAAGCAACGTTGGAAATATCTCCCACTTTTTTTCAGTGGTGGTGAAAAGAACCCAAGCCTATATCCAAAGTCCTTAACCTAATCACTAGGACTGGTTTTTCTAGTTATTATAATGTATTTTCTTTTAAATCTATATTGTGCATATAAAAATTAGAACACTCCAATTCTAAACTTTAACTATTAATATTCCATGGACACAGACAATAAGATGGTAAAGGCCTGGGGCAGGGTAGGAACTGGATGGAGGGCAATGGGGGCAAATGGAGGAGGTATCTGTAATACTCTCAACAATAAAGATTAAAAACATTTAAAAATACTGTACAAGCGTAGCTAGTATAATAAAAATTACTATGAACAACAAAATACCATCATAATCCTCTGTACATTCACACAGTTCATGACACCCACTCTATTAAGTACAATTTTTTATTGTTTTTATATTTAAAAATTAATGACTCTGAGTATCAAAAATGGAAGGTAACATTGCCTAGACATTAAATCAATTCACATTTTTCTTTGTTAAAATATAACTTTGACTATGTTAAAAGTAAAAGTTAATTACATGGAATGTTGGTTTGTAGCTTGCATTGACAGACCTCTCTAAGGGATACAGGTAATTATAAAAAATCCAATCCAAGCCTAAACCCTCGGGGTATCACAGAATCTTTCTTTATCATCCACTATATCTAATTGGTCATCAAATCTTGTAGATTCTGAAATTCTTAAATGCCCATTTCATCTGATTCTTTCTCTCCATTCCTAATTGTTACATTCAGGGCATCCTATCTTTCACCTAGGCTATTGTAATCATCAATTCACTTGTCTTCTTCCCTTAGACTCTCCCCACCCCCAAACACCTCCCACACATTCTGTGAGAATCATTTTAAGCAGAGGGAAAGGCAGTCAAAGGCATGGAGGTGTGAGCAGAAACTAATTAGCAGCCTGGATCAGTCAAAGGAAGGTGGGCTTCTGGGAGAGAACATAAGGATGATAGTCAGGCCCAGGTCAAGGAAGCCCTTATGGGCCTTACTACAGAGCTTGCCTCAATGAAGTTAAAACTTTGCTTTCTTCAGAGACTCTGTGGAGGAGTGAATTCCCTGAAAGGGATCATACTGGAGCAAGAGCTCTAAGATAGGCAAGGGAGTAAGGTGGCTGGTGCAGATGGGTCCCTATTACCCACTCTCCATACTCAGCAAGCTGGGCCACCACATATATAGGCTCAATAATGTTCGGCAAATTATCAGTCTCTTGAAGTCTGTTAATGGCTGAGGTCTTGCTGGACGCTCCACTAGTACAATGCTCCTGACCATGCTGCCACCCACCTGTGCTGCAGCTGAAGTCAGCCCCCGTGGTTCTAGCAATGCTCAGAGTATAAGACAGGCAGATGCTGCTGACGTTCTGGCTGCATCCCTTTCTGGGCAGCCTTTCCTGACCCCCCATGTTCTAATTACATTACCTTCTCAAAATCACACTTATCCATATGAAAAACGTAACACACACCAGGCATTAAACCAACAATTGCTTCATTATTAACTTCTAACTCTCCTTGGCTGCACTTACATTCTTTAGAGTTGTAGAACTTTATGGAGCCAGCTTTCCTTTCTACTTCTTTGCTTATGTCTGTCTCCCTTACCAATTCCTGAGTTTCTTGAATTCAGGAACCATGTCTCAGACATCTGTGTATCTATCATGATGTCTGGCACACACTGGGTACTCTATAAATATTTGCTGAATTGAAAGTAATTATGCAAGGGAGGTCAACCAGAGGTGGCCACTGAGAATAGGCTGCACTAAAACTGGTGAATGGCATATGAACCTCACACATGAGCTGGATTCTGATTCCAAAATGGAGAAATGAATCCAAAAGAAATTAGGATTCCCAGATTTCCAATAGAGGGCAGCACATTTGTAACATCAAGACATAATCTGATGCCTAATCACTGGTCTGAGATGGTAAAAAATGTGTCCCAGCCCAATAGACAAAAGGAAAACTGCAAAGAAAGCACTTACGGCTATAAATATTTTTTTCTTTATTCCTCATCTGGGCCCTGAGGCCTGTGATTTGGCCCCAATTTTTCATTTGTGGTTGCTTGTTTCAGATAATAAAACTGTTACTTTACAATAATGGAGGCTATATTGAACCTAAAAATAAATATCAAAAGACTGAAGTCCCTGAGTGGGAGCAATTATTGCAAAAGGACCAGCCAAGCTCAAAACAGCTGTGACAAGATTCTGTCTGGTTCAGGCAAGGGGAGCCAGCCTCCTAGCTGATCTGGAGTCAATGTGGGAATGTTGTCAAATCACAACAGACAAAATTTTAAAATACAGAAAACAAATAGCAACGCTAAATTTACCACCCTGTGAACATTGCTCTTATTTGACCATAATAGGACACTTCACAAAAAGGATAGAAAATGACCATTCGACATGTGGAGGAGTTGGGGGAGACAGAAGGAAGAGCTACTTGTGAATTTCCAAGAGAAATACACTAAGATACAATTTTACTCTTAGATATAAGTAGTCCCAGTAAGTAAGCAAATGAGAAGACAAGCTAATATGGCTTTGTTTCAATATTCAATACTGTGTTTATTTGTACCCTGATACATTCAGGAAAAAAAATGACAAAATCATTCAATAAATTTCAAGTACAATAGTTATCAGGAGTCAGCAGCAATTACAGAAGATTCCCTCCACATGACCTGAGCCTAGACAATTCACAGACATTTATAGTTCAAGAACCTCTGTGTGAAGACAATTCTCTTAGAAATTGCAGCATCCATGTGCATACATTTTCCCATTCTCAAATAAATATTTTAATTTTTATGTTGTTTAAAGGATGGATTTCAGCTAGTAATTATTTGATCAATTATTTTAAGCATGCAAGAGATTTTCTCATCATTCACTTATTCAGTAAACATTTATTGAGCACCTACTATGTGTGAGGCACTCTACTCTCCCTCTTCCTCTTTCTCCCTCTCTAAAATCAATTTAAAGTTTTTTTTAAAGCTCAGTGTCTGGTGGAAGAGATGTGGACAATTAAACAAGGAAGTACTATGGTTCAATAACACAGAGGATCGGTACTGAACCAGCCTGGTGGGCAAGGGGTGGGAACTGAAGATGAGTATCAAAGAAGATGATTCTAAAACAGGTAGATTTGCTAGGACCTGTGGATAAAACAAAAGACATCTTGTCCTCTACTTATAAATACCAAAAACAGAAATTAATATTAGACAAGAGTTTGCTCGATGCCAGGCACTGAGCTAAGTACTTACCTGTATTTTCCGGCATATAAGACGACTTTTGTAACAAAAAAAAAGTCAACCGAAAATCGGGGGCAAAAGACCAAAATTGCACAAAAATTACCTGCAGATCTTGACGGCAAAGTAAGTCTTTTCTTTGAAGTGGGGGTAGTCTTATACAGCGAATATAGGCCTAAACCTATGTTTTAACTGTAAAATTAGGGGGTCATCTGATACGCCGGAAAATACGGTACTTTGAGTACTACATTTTGTTGACACAACATATAAAACCATAGGATACCAACATATGGCTATGATACAAAGAATAATAATACCCAAAGATGTCCATGTTCCTATTCCTGAAACCTGTGTTACATTGGCACAAAATGGTTACCTGGCCAAAGGAGCCTGGCAGGTGAAATTAAGGTTACTGATTTTAAGATAAAACAGTGGATTATCCGGGGGGGCCCAATGCATAATCACATGGGCCCTTAAAGGGGGAAGAGGCCGAATCCAGTTTGGCTCAGTGGATAGAGCGTCGGTCTGCAGACTGAAAGGTCCCAGGTTTGATTCCAGTCAAGAGCATGTACATTGGTTGCGGGCACATCCCAGTGGGGGGTGTGCAAGAGGCAGCTGATCAATGATTCTCTCTCATTGATGTTTCTAACTCTCTATCCTTCTCTCTTTCTGTAAAAAAATCAATAAAAATATATTTAAAAAATTAAAATTAAAAAAAATAAAAATAAAGGGGGAAGAGGAAGGCAGAAGTGTAAATCAGAGTGATGCGATGTGAGAAGGACTCCGCCACTCTTGCTGGCTTTGAAGATGGAGGAGGGAAGGGGGCCACCATCCAAGCAATGCGGACAGCTTTAGAAGCTGAGGACAACTCCCCAGCCACCAACCACCAGCCAACAAGGAAATGGAGACCTCAGTCCTACAACCACATGGGACTCAATTTGCAGACAACCTGAAAGAGCCTAGAAGCAAATTTTGCCCAGAGCCTGCCAACACACCTTGACTTCAGCCTTGTGACACAGGTAGAGAAACGGATTTCTCTGGAAATCTGACCTATGAATCTATGAGATCACAGATTTATATTGTTTCAGCTGAATTTCTGACCTACGAATCTGTGATTTGTATTGTTTCAGCCACTGAAGGTGTAGATATACTATGACAGCAATAGAAAATAGATACAATGCATTATATGGTTAAGTGACAAAGATCAATGGGGAAAATACTGAACCTATCAGTTGCCAAGAGCTTCTCAAATATCATTCCCTTTAACCCACATGACATGCCAGGTTGTTATTATTCTCCCCATTTCACAGATGACAAAAGTGAAGTGCAGAGATTTTTTTTAATAACTATAGTCACGGCTAATGAGTAGTAGAATTGGGACCTGTGCCTGGACTGTCAGATACCAATGCCCTTGTCCTGCCCTGCTGGTCCCAGGTGATTCTTTACAGTCTGTGTGCTGGACCAGAAGCACTTTTCTGTGCATTATCTTAATTGAGTCCTGCAATGGTCTGTCATTTGCCCCTTTTTCCAAATGAGGACACCAATCTCAACATAAATTATATTCCCGTGAGAATACAGGCTTTCCAACTGCTAGTCCCATCTTCTGTGCTCCAACACCTCAGCAGTGCACACAGTATCTGTGAATTACACACACACACTGTTCATCAAAATTTCCCTGAATTACAGCCTGTTCTCACAAGCAGTGAGAGCCGGCTGCTATCAGGAGAAAAAAATGTTGATGGGGCCCAGGGTGGGAAGTCAATACTTAAGTGAAATTGAAACCTGTGGCTACACTGCTAGAGCTACACTTCGGATAATAATTATCAATAACGGCAGTAATAAGACTTAGAGGCAGAGTGTGACATCCTCAGAGTCTTCCACAGCTGTGCTGGGGACCAGCAATGATGCTCTAAATGTCTCATTCTTACTCAATTATTTAACATGAGTTCCTAGAGTCATTTTGTGCCCTGCACTGTTTTAAAAAATAACAAAATCTTCCCCAACAAAATCTGCTTTATCTGTAGCAAATTTAATTTATCCAAAGGTACTTCTGGAATATCTCTGTGGGCCAGGCAAAGTGCTAGTCACCACAGATGCCAGTCGCTGCCTTCATGGGACTTACACTCTATCACAGAGATAGACAGTAAGCAAGCTTGCAAATGACTAAGAGAATTATATTTTTAAAATGCAGCAAAGGCAGTAAGTCGGACTGAGACAGGTGGGCGCCTATTTTAAAAACACGTAGGCGCAGGGGTTCTGACCACCAGGATTCTGCAGCTATCGGGCTTCCTGCACTGCCTGACTCGGAGACCTTCCTCCCGGAGCAGTCTCTGTGAGCAGTGCCCTGTAAAGAGCATGATCTAAAACAAGGGAGACACATGGTGTCAAAACAAGCCAAAGGAAAATCATTAGGGCAAAAAATGAAAAAAGATCAGAAGTCAAAGTTATAGAAAAGATTCCTTTAGTAACTTTTGGTCAAGAATATCTTTGTATATTTTCAGAAAACAACTCCAAAACCATGTGGATTCCTACAACAGAGAGGAATTGACAGGACTACTCCTGCCATGAAGACGGAAGAGAAACAGACTAGAGATGGAAGACCTTGAGGATGCCTTGCCATACTAGCAGTCAGCAGCTGTGAGACTCTGCAGGTTGCCCAGGACCAAACAAAAGAGGGTCGGACCTGCATTATCACCATTTGTCCACCATCCAGAACTGAAATATCATTGCTGACATGTACATATAAGGAACTGTTTGACATTGAAATTGGGACTCAAAATAACTGTTGTCCCTGAAAGAAACTCACTACAGACTGATTCATTTGCCTCTCAGCATAACTATTATTGCTTGTCTCATTTTCGGTTCTTATAAGTGTACTTCTAATATCACATGATCTCACTCATCTAGGGGAAATGATGAACAACATAAACTGATGAACAAAAACAGACCCTGAGACAGAGAAGAATTGATCAGACTGTCAAACCTCAGAGGGAAGGTAGGGAAAGGTGGGGGTAAGGGGGAGAGACCAACCAAAGGATTTGTATGCATGCTTATAAGTCTAACCACTGGTCACGGACAACAAGGGGGTGGGGGCATGAGTGGAGAGGAGTTTGGGATGGGAATGGGGGGGGATGAGGACAAATAAGTGATACTTTAATCAATAAAGAAATGTTAAAAATAAAATAAAAATAAATAAATATAAAACAACGGAGACGTCCTCAATAGCCAAGACTGGTGTTGCAGGGAGGGGGAGAGAGAAGGTGTAAGTAATTCAATTCGAACAAAATATACTTGATCTGCTTCTCTCCCCTGACCATGTGAAGTTGGGCTGTTAGTCACACTCTCTGTGCCTCAGTGTCTTCATAGGATTGTGCCAACACATATAAGTGACTAAATAGTGTTGAACACATAGTAAGTGCTCAAGAAATAGAGTTTATGGTACATAGTTATCACTCGATAAATATCAGCTGTCTTGAGGCTGTGTCTGTCCTGAAAAGGGAAGGAAAGGGAACTAGAAGGCCCCTGTGTGTGTGTGTGTGTGTGTGTGTATACATATATACACACACACACACACACATACATACACATATATGTGAGTTCTGTTCCTGGGAGCAGGTCCTATCCTCACATTAGGCTAGGGCTAGCCATCAATCAATCCCTAGTCACAGAAGCTGGGAAAAGCAAGCAATGTTTCTATTGGTAAAAGCGTCTGGGGAGCTGACAGGTGTGCAACAACAATCTCAGTATGAGGAAAGTTCTAGAAGCCAGGCCCACGTTCTGAGAGGCCAGGGGAGTAAGGGTTCACCTCTGGGAAATGATGTGAGAGTGCATAGATCAGCCTAACACAGAGGGTGCTCAAGTCTCGGCTCACTCAACTGGGAGAGGACGACTGTGGCCTCTACAGGGAGAGGAGTGGAGGTGCAAGCCAGGTGGGCAGAGGAGCCCAGGATATCTGGTACCGAGGGCTCTGGGGCAGCAGAGGCAGAAGATGAAAGAGCTTTAACACAGGGCAGACAGAGTAGCAAGAGTTAAGGTGGTAATTCGTAGAGCAAAAGAAGAAGGGACAAGAAAAAATTTCCGTAATTGAACTATTCTAATTGACTGCTGACTACACTGTTCAGATTCGCCAGGCAATTGCTTAGTTCTCCATTTCATTTCATCTGTGTAGCTACAGCTATCGCACTAAGTTGGAGGGGGGAGGTAGGCTTAAGAACTGATTAGGGAAAATCACTTCTTGCGGGCCTTTGGTTATTCCTATTAAAAATGATGCCAGGAAAAATCATAATTAAGATGGAAACATGGTGAATAGCAAGCACCCCTTTCCTTGAATGTAAAATAAATTTTAACAGCTACCATAGCAAAAGAACCCAACATATTCGACCTTCCAATAAGGGTAAGCAGAGTTTTCTATCAGAGTGAAATAGAAACTATAAATCAAACATTTCATATCTAGATCCTAGCCAGCCCCAGTGAGTAAAATTCTGCTCTCCAGCAGTCTTATGTTTTTGTGTGTTTGTTTTGTTTGTTTTTTACTGGCAGGCTATCCCACTTTCTTGAATCTGAAACTATATGGATATTGTTTCTTCATCTTAAATCTGTGAAACTACCTTCAAGAGCTATAGTATTGACTATTTGTGACATGCTGTCCAAGATAAAGAAGTTGATCAATAATAAATGTGCCTGGGTGAGCTTCTATCAAATGCATACGGTTGAGATGGATTCGTTGGGAAGAAGGAGAGAGGGAGAGAGAGGACAGGGTGGGTTGGCTGAAGATTGCAGAAAGATTTTGGAGAAAGAGGTAGGCAGCAGCAATAAGCGTTCAGCTTGTTCGCTCGAATGCATTTTAGAGAAGAGTTTATGTGGATAATCCTTATCTCCTGATTCAGGTACAATGAAAACATTCCTTCCATGGACCTACATTTTCCCTGGTCTCCCCAAACTCAGTGTGGGCCCCAACAACATCCTTCGCCAAGACAGAGTTTAGATTGTGGAGGAGACAGGCTGCCCACAGAAACTTCAGATATCTTTTCTGAGACGCTGGTTTCTAACTAGAACAGTGCTCAGAGCTATGTGGCTGACTGATGCCCTCGTCCTGCTGCAAACACAAATGAACGTCCCCTCAGCAGTATGGTGCAGAGCAAGATGAAATAGGCTCCCATGGTCACGGTCACACTCCACAATCTCTCCGGAGACTCTTACCACTCTCCAGTAACTCTTTGATCATCATAATGGGCTTGCTGGAGGGTGACAGTGAGAGTCCCCAGGTGCAGTGCCGCCAGCCAGCACTGCTGGAGAAGCCAGCTCTCAGGGGGCATGGCAACCTTCACTACAGGCAACTGAGCCCTCTGCTGACCCAGCCCAGCACCTTCAGTGAGACAAGGTCTGTGGCCCCAGAATTCCTGGTACCCTTCAACTCCCCCACACTCTTCCCTTGGGACCCAGTCTCCGGCTTTGGGAAATCTCAAAAATATAGCAATGAAGGAGTTGAAACACCAGTGCCTGTTCTAATTTCTAAAGCTGCCCTCCTGCCTTTGCAACCAACCTTACAACATTCCCCCTGCTCCTATGCTGGGATGTCTTCAGTCCAAGCTCAGAGAGATCTCTCTGAAATGACCTTGGAAACCTAAAGTGTGGCTGACACGAGTCCACAATTCTTTTGGGCGAGACCCATAGTTAACTTCTGGCCATTCGAATCTATAGAAGCCTTAACCCAGTGCTTTTCACCTCTGGATCTCATGAGAAGCACCTGGGGACTATTTTGAAAGAAAAATGCTAATGAGATTCTGACTTGACTGGGCTGGGGTGAGGTCCAGCCCAGCAGCCTTGTGTTTCAAAAGCTCCACAGGTGACTGTAAGGTGCAGCCAGGGTGGGCTATCCGATTGCCCTCCAAGTCCTCCTGGTCCTTCTTTGTAAGCATAGACTCCTCTGAAGGAAGACGTGATAAAAGTGGTCTCACTGATTATATAGCACATACACCTAGACACATTTCCTCATAAATCTTACAGTTCATCCTACCCATAAATAACTAATCTCCAACATGTCAGTGCCATTGGAATGTGAGAAAACACGGTCATCGAGTATGAGCACACCTCAGTCCCTGTTCTCTCGTGACTTCTCATCTCCTGACCTTCACTCTGGTGCATCAGCCTAAGGATTAAGAATGTTAACTATTCAAGAAGCCCAAATCAAAGGCTTTTTCTACTCTCTCTGCTCTGGCCTTTCAAGTGTTAAATTTTTACCAAGCTGTCAGGAAAAAAAAAAAACATCATCATGAGACTCTAACGAGATTTCATAATTCCTGTGTATGCCTGAAATTCTGAGGGAAAGGGAAGAAAATCCTGCTGCTATAAATACTCTCGTGCCAGGGCCTAAAAGACCAAAGATCTAGGACCACAAGAGTGAATGACCCTCATTGATCTTTAATCACTCGGTCTCCGTGCCTCTGCTCGGCCTCCTGCCTGCTTTCACCATTGCTCCTTATTTCAATTATGTCTACATCTGTCTTCCCCCACTAGACTGCAGATGAACCACAACCTATGGCTTATTCATTCCCGTACTCCCATCCCCAACAGGCTGTATATCTATACTAATAGTTTACGTGTATTGAGCACTTACTAGTTGCCAGGCACTGTCCTAGATGCTTTTCACATATTATCTCATTTACCTTCAACTCTGTGAGTTTCATACTTTCTGTTATCCCATTTTATAAGGAAAGAAACTGGAGTACCGAGTTTCAGTAGCGTGCTCACAGCCACACGGGACCCAAGAGGCCAAATTCTGTCTCACATCCAAGCCATCTGGCTCACATCCAAGTCTCTTAGCCACTGCTATACAAGGCTGGGGCTTTGAGAAATAAACAGTTATTTCCAAGGTTCCTACTCAGAACCAGGCAGCTGTAGTACTTATCAGATACATGACCTTGAGAAAATTACTAAGCCTCTAAGCCTGTTTCCTCCTCGAGCAGTAAAAGTAGCCCTGAGCTCATGGTGTTTGTGTCACGATTAAATTAGAAAATGCATGTAAGATGGTTAGCACAGTGCCAGGCATTTACTAGCAGTTAAGTGTGGTAAAAGCCAGGCGCTACTGCCATATGGTTGGTACTTGGGCTGCTCTCGTTAGAAGCATCTCAGTTACTCCCCAATCTGAGTGGCACTGCATCTCTCTGCATCAGAGCAGTGGACAGTAGCCACTAAATTTTTATATCATTGTTTAGATATAATTTACATAACATACCATTCGCCCATTTAAAGTGCACAATTCAATGGTTTTCCAGTATGTTCACAGAACTGTATAACTATTATTACAGTCAATTTTAAAACCAATTATTTTTTAGAACCAAGATAGAATCAATTATGGGGTATTTTTCATCACCCAAAAATGAAACTCTATAAACATTAGCAGTCACTCTCCACTTCCCCTAAGCTCTCACCCCACATCCCCTGGGCAACCACTAATCTATTCTCTCTGTATTCTAGGCATTTCATATAAATGGAATCATGCAGTATTTGATCCTTTGTGACTGACTTCTTGTCCTTAGCATAATGTTTCCAAGAGTCATCCAGGCTTAGCATGTATCAACACTTTATTTCTTTTTGCTGCAAATGCTATACCGTTGTATGGATAGACTTATTTTATTTATCCAGTCATTAGTTAATGGATAGTTTGGTTATTTCTACTTTTTGGTTACTTTGAAGAATGCTGCTATGAACACTGGTGTACACATTTTTAAATGGACAGATGTTTTCTTTCTCTTGGGAGTCAAATTGGTGGCTCACATGGTAACTATATGTCTAACCTTTTGAGGAACTGCCAGACTGTTTTCCAAAGTAAACAGCCACTAATGTGTGCTTGCTTCTAGATGACTTAGAACAAGTTACTTAACCTCACTAAGCCTCAGTTTCCTCATCTGCAAAATGAGGATATTATCTACCAGAGGAGATATTATAAATATAGCGCCTTCCACTGCCTGACACCCAGCAGGTGCTTAAGGAAGGGCAGGTATTCTGCTGCCCCTGGCAAGTAATCGCGCTGCCTGTTCCTCCCTCTCTAGTTGGGATGAGAAACGGCCCATACCGTGAAAGGCTTGAGAGCTGCCTAATGGAGGTGTTAGGTGGACAACATCAGATTACAAAGTCAGACTACATTTCTGGATCGTGTTAGCCGTCTCTAAGATAAAGAAAAATAAAGAAATAAGTGACTCTCAACTCAAGTGTGTGTGTGTGTCGGTCCTTGCTTCTATAAACTGGACTTTTGCCCAGAAGCCATAAGAAGTCAATAATTGGAGTTCCATATGCTAATGCAATTTGGTGGAAAACGTATAGTCATGCACCATTTAACCCCGGGGATATGTTCTGAGAAATGCATCATTAGGCGATTCTGTCATTGTGTGAACATCATCGCGTGCACTTACACAGCCTCAATGGAACGGCCTCCACACGTAGTCTATTGCTCCTAGGCTACAAGCCTGCACAGCATGTTCCTATATATAGCAATTACAGCACGGTGGCAACTACTTGTATATCTAAATCTAACTAGAAAAGATGCATTAAAATATCAGCATTAAAAAAAATGGCACACCTGTATAAGGCACTGGCAGTTGCTCTGGGTGCATCAGTGTGTGAGTGGTGAATGAATGTGAAGGCCTGGGACATTACCACACAGTCTGGTAGCCTTTATACACACCGCACACTTAGGCTCCAGTACATTATAAAAAAAAAGTTTTCTTTTCTTCAATGGGAAATTAACGTTAGCTTACTGGAACTTTTTTTTTTTTTTTTACTTTATACACTTGTAAATATTTAACTTTGACTCTCTTGCAATAATACTTCGCTTAAAACACAAACACACTGTACATCTATTACAAAAAGATTTCCTTCTTTCTATCCTTATTCTATATCGATAACTGTGAGTAACGCAGCGGTCGGCAAACTGCGGCTCGCAAGCCACCTGCGGCTCTTTGGCCCCTTCAGTGTGGCTCTTCCACAAAATACCACATGTGGGCGTGCACGTATAGTGCGATTGAAACTTCGTGGCCCAAGCGTAGAAGTCGGTTTTTGGTTTTCGGCTCTCAAAAGAAATTTCAATCTATGCCGTTACTACGGCTACAAGGCGACCACGGCTACAACTTTACACCGGCTATGGCCTTCAGAGGGCTACGACATTATGACGGCTATGACGTTGTAGCCGCTACGCCCTTACCTCCGCTAAGACGCTGCTTCGGATACAAAGGAGCCAGGCTACAACTTTATCGCAAGTTCGACATTACAATGGCTGCGACGTTAAGGTGTCATGACTACAGCCACGCCTCACTGCACGTCCAGAACGTAAAGCACGTCCTGCACGTCCCGCACGTCCTGCACGTTCAGAATGTCCTACACGTCCCGCACGTCCTGTACGTTCAGCACGTCCCGCACGTTCAGCACGTCCAGTACGTCAGCTACAACATTACGACAGTGAGGACTCCACGTTGGCTACGACGCCACAGGCTGGCGAGAGAAATGTCTCAGCTCCATTGTAACCTTATGGGACCACCGTGGTGTATGCGGTCGGGGTTGACCAGAGCCTGGGTCTGCGCAACATCCTCTCCTTTGCTAAAGTTTCTGACCGGCCTGATCTCCAGCAGGACCCACAAAAACAAGGCCCGGCCAAACCCTTGACAACATGAGCCCACGCAAACACAGAAGCGTGAGTCCCTGGTTCCATCATTTTAAAGGTCCCGATTAGCATTTCTATTGCTGGCGGAAAAGACTGACAGTCCATCAGTCGCAAATAACAATAATGTCGCCTGCAAAAAGAAACTTCGGTTCTTGGGGGAGTTATTGTTTTTCGGGGTAAAATATATATATATATATATATATATATATATATATATATATATATATATATATATATATATATATATATATATATATATATATATATCATCCCTTGGGCAGGCTCCCAGCACTGCAGAATTTGCAAAACCTAAGGAGAGAAGGAAAAAATGAGAAGAAAACTGGAAAAAGTTAAGCAGGCAGTATTTCACATGGTGAGGAATATTTTTGCTTTGGGGACAATAAGCAGGACGTTTGGAAAGAGCTCGCTTACAATATGAGAAAATGGAAGGATTTCTGTCTTGAGCTGACATGACAGTAATAGGACACAGACTTGAAGATTGGCTGCAATTGAGATAACCCATTACTGCTGGCTTCGTGGGTGTGGAGGTCACACGCCAGATGAAGCCTTGGCGCCAGGCTTTCTTCCAGGGCTCCAGCTTCTATCTCCTGGAATAACACTATGGGGTAAGGAAAACTAATCTTTTTTCCTAAAGACATCAATCACACCTATCAAAGTAGGAGAGTAAAAGAGACAGACACTTTCAGCAGGGGATTGCAATGAAAGATTTAAGAGGAAAACTTTTAGATTTGCTTACTAATAGCCGTGGAAAGTTTAAGAGGATGCATGATAATTGAGTAAAATCCACTTGGGATGTTCTTTATGCGCTTTACACACACACACACACACACACACACACACGTAAACTGGTTTTCACAGCCTAATTCAAAGTACCCATTTGCCACTGAATAAAAATATATGCCAGATAAATACACTGGTAGTTCCAAGATGTGATATTATTTTGAGGCTGATTTCTATGTGAAGCAGGCATGGCACAGACCCCTGCAGTTACTAATGTACTAAAATGACCTCATCATAGAAGTTGACACATGGGAGGCCTGTATCCCAGCAACCACTACCAGCAGGGGTAGGGGGTCTGATCTTAGACCCAGAAAGTAAATCATGAATGAAGGCTATGCTCTCCATAGCCTTTGGGGCCACCTAGGCTGGCCTGCTCATCTGCAGAGCCACTGGCTGTAGCCTGTGTTCCCCAGCTCTCAAGGCTGCTCGGTGACCTTGTGCTTACATAGGCGGCTTTCTGTAATCACCTCCTCATAGAAGCTGCCTATGTACTGCTCCATCTCTCCACTAGACTGGAAGTTTCTAGAAGAAACAGAAAAGGCATATCTTGTTCATGGACCCAGTGACTGTGCTGACCTCGTTGGTGTCTCTAGCTGAGTGAAAGAAATGGAGTCCAGGAGTGGAGCACACCCTGAAACACCCACCAGCCAAGGTAGACCAGGTCAAATACTGGGAGAGGGAGGGGCCCTGAGGGATGGTCCCTGGGAAAAAACATCTTAAGGACAAGATTCCTGCCCTCTTCCCACCACCCACCCAGTCACCCAATCAGAACTGTGTCTTCTTCTTACGCTGCCTTAGAGCAAAAAAGCCTTTCGACTGTTACATTTAAAATGTCAAAAGCTGCCGAAACCGGTTTGGCTCAGTGGTAGAGCGTCGATCTGCGGACTGAAGTGTCCCGGGTTCGATTCCAGTCAGGGGCACGTACATTGGTTGCAGGCACATCCCCGGTGGGGGGTGTGCAGGAGGCGGCTGGTTGATGTTTCTCTCTCATTGACATTTCTGGCTCTCTATCTCTCTCCCTTCCTCTCTGTAAAAATAAATAAAATATATTTTTTAAAAAATAAATAAATAAAATAAAATGTCAAAAGCTATTTGGAAACAGCCTAGGTGCCCCTCAGCAGATGAGTGGATCCAAAAACTATGGTATTGTACATCTACACAATGGAATACTATGCTGCCATAAAAAAGAAGGAATTCTCATCATTTGCAGTAACCTGGATAGAATTAGAGAACATCATGCTGAGTGAAATAAGCCAGTCAATGAAAGAGAAATACCACATGACCTCACTCATTTATGGATATTAAAGAACATTATAAACTGATGAACCAAAAGACAGATATAATATAAAGACAGTAAAGCAACAAGCAGACTGTCAAATTACAGTGGGGAGGGTAGGGAGATCTGGGGGAGATAAGAGATCAACCAAAGGACTTGTATGCATGCATATAAGTACAACCAATGGACACACAACTCTGGGGAGGGAGGGTATGTATGGGGGGGACAATGTTAAAATATGTACACAGATAATAATTTAATAAAAATAAATAAATAAAATAAAATGTCAAAAGCTCTTTGCAGCTGTAAAGTACTATTAATAAGTGAGGCCTTAGATCCTGAATACAGATCAGTAGAAAACAGGCAGATGAGCCTGGGTCCAAATATGATTCTGTCACCCACTAGCAAAGAGGTAAATCACTTAATCTCTCTATACCTCAGTTTTCTTATGCAAAGTAGTGGCAACAGCAGCAAGTAATGTAAGACATATATTTGGTACTCTATGGAGTGATATTTGTTAGTGATGGATGTGTGTATGTAAAGATGTGTTTTAGCAACATTTAGAATGATGATTCCCAAATGGTTCCTAAATGTGTTCCAGTTATATCAAGTGCTATAGATAAACAGGCTCTATTTCCTGCCCTCAAGGACGTCACCTTGTACTGAATCACCAAGCCCAGGACTGGCTGCCACACAGAGATTATGATACTTGCCCATGGCTCCCATGTGGCAAAAATGAGACAAAACACAGGCCTCGTAATTCCCAGACACTGCTCTTTCCAGTAGTTCGCATTTCATGAGAACAGCAAAGGATATTTCATTCCACCTCCCATTTCAATCTACCACCCACCCAAAAGTCTAGATCCTAACAACCAGCGGGACCTCCGTTGAATGGGTAAAGTAGGAGTGTTCAAATATGGATTTGAGACAATAAATTACTCCACCTAAGAAAGAAAGAGCTGCCCTGGCCAGTGTTGATACGTGGGAATGAGAGAAGGTCTTGGAGGATTCCTGAGACCAGGGCTGTAAAGTTTGGAATGCGGATCTACTATATATAAGGGCCCAGCAGAGGGAAGGTTTCTGGGGCATTTAGGGGCAGGAGGGAAGACAAGAGTTCCATAAGAATTTTACCAAAGACCAAATGTGAGTGTGGTTGAGCCTGACTGGAATCCAGGGACACCTGCTTTGTTCTTTCTGGACTACCTGCTTGCAGTTTGACCTTACTTGGACAAGTCATGAAATCTACCAGAGTTTTGCAATTTTCTCATCTGCAAATGGGCAATATTTGCTTCAAGCATTGATGAATGAAGAGTGTTGAAAGTGGCTTGAAGCCAAAACCGGTTTGGCTCAATGGATAGAGCGTCAGTCTGCAGACTAAAGGGTCCCAGGTTTGATTCCGGGCAAGGGCAAGTACATTGGTTGCGGGCACATCCCCGGTAGGGGGTGTGCAGGAGGCAGCTGGTCGATGATTCTCTCTCATCGATGTTTCTGGCTATCCAACCCTCTCCCTTCCTCTGTGAAAAATCAATAAAATATATATATTTTTTAAAGTGGCTTGAAAATTGCATAGGGACCCTGGGAGCATGATCTGTGGGAGAGCTTCGCCATTGTGTCTCGGTCACCACCTTTACTGTGTCTTAGGCACCTTCTTAGGGAATGTGACCTATATCTTGGGCTTTGTTAGCTCAGGGTCCCATTCTTTCATTTCTGTATTTAGAACCCTTTCTGAATTGTACTTGACCACATTTATTTCCTTTCCTGGATAAGGAAGTTGCTGTGTAAAGAGGAGACCTCACACTCACACTGCAAAACTAACTGCCAAGTAACCTTGCTCCGATCCCAGTTGTGTGAAGTCCGTGTCTCCCTTTGATTGTTTGCTTATCCTTAAATGAGGGGGTTGGAACTGATTATCTCTGAGGTCCCTTCAGGCTCCAAAGCTTATGGTCTCTTGAAGGACCCCTTCTGAGCCTATTCTAGCAACTGTGGTTCCAGCACTTTCTATTGCCCAATTAGCATCATTTATCCAATGTTTTTGGCAGGTATGTGCTTCTATTCCAGGCATCCTGAGCCAATTCTAAAAATCAGAATTCTTGGAAGACTCAGATATTTTAACCATCTTCAAATACATGACATCAAAGTCACCACTTTTCCTTCATCTACCATCTTTGCTCTTTTATCAAAAAAAAAGAGAGAGAGAGAGAGATACTGAGTCCATCTGGCATGATCTTCTTTGAATAAAAGCCCATCTGCTTATTATTTCTAATTTCATTGTCTTCTGGAATATTTACAGAAGTTGTTTCAATATTCATTGCACTGTGTTTCTAATTACTGATCCGGACCATCCATGCCGACTTAGTGGGGCACCGGGCTTGGAGGTAGTATTTCTCTTTTTCATCTCCACAATTCTTTACTCTGGAGGCATGATGTGGCCCTTGGCCGTCATTACAGAGCCCTGGTGTAATGCTGCAGAGGCGGATTCTGAGATTCAGCGCCTTTATTGTGGTCTCCCTGGGGACTTGAGAAGCCGCCTCTGATGAATTTTTTTCCTGCCTCGACACTATTATTGTCATAGGAAGGATGGAGATAATTACCTGGTTTATTATCCTGAGGCTGGCTTCATCTGGGGGCCCCATGATCACTGGAAACAGAAGGCTCATCTCTGCCTTCAGGGGTCCTGAATAGATGGGTAAAAGATGTACATTTCCCAAATTACAGCATCTCTGAAAGGCAAGGGATGGTCTCTGCGATGGAAATATTTCCAACCGGATCGTTTTCAAAATACCCCCCTGAAAATCCAACATGATAAAGCCATTTAAAATTAAGCTCATTTTCTCCCCAAACACATCCCCATTTTTGATTCCCCCAGTTATGATGCTCTCTATCACTTCCCACAATCAAGCAAGCACTGTTACTCCTTCTCTGAAGCATCTTAATGCTTTTCCCATCTGTCCCTGGCTTGTCTTTCCCACTCCACTGTCTAATTTCAGCTTCTATCACATTGTCTCCATTCCTGCAGATCCCCCTATCTCTCAGGCTCTCTCCCACCCCACCCACCATGCACACAACTCCAGAATCACCCACGTAAAATATGCATTGGTTCCATCACTCTCCAAGTCAACAATGCTCTGCGTGCCCTTCTCTGTCAGGATTAAATCTCCCTACCCCCACTGACTTGCAGGGTTTACACTCTCAGGCCTCATGGTCCCCCAGCCAATTGTATATCCCATTGCTGCCCCATGAACCCTCCTTCTAGCCCCATAGAGAGTGCTCTGAGCTCTGCACTCTCAGCTTTTGCTTACACACCAACTTCCCAGGCCTGTGAAAAAGTTAAAAAGGGAAAAAGACAGAATTGGGGGTTAATTCTCACTGCAGACATGTAGGAGCTAAAACTTAAATTGTACACTATATTTTTATGAGGCATGTCCATGATCCAGACAGGTGGGCTGAGATCAGAACAACACTGGAGAGTGATTTTAATTTAGGCATCTGCACAGGGTATGTGAACTGCTACAGTTTAGGGTGCCACTGCTAACAAGGACCAATACCATAGCAACAAAGCACTATGCCTTGGGGTTGACCCCATTTGAAACTCTTCGTTAATATTTTCAATCACAAAACACTTTGGCATTAGTTCACTTCCCATTTTGGTCTTTCTGGATCATTCAATGTTCTTTTGTGAAGCTACATTAACTGGAACCAGGAAAATCCACATAAGAAAATGGAAGATGGGAGTGTGGAAATGAGTTTTGGGAAGAAGGCAAATGTCAGGCCTAGGGATGTCAGCTACATTTGTAAGCAATGGGGAGTCACTGAAGGCTTTAGAGCAGAGCCTTGAGATGAAAGCAAATTAAGAATAATCTGGTCACCCTGTGCAAAATGGATTAACTTGACTGAAACCCACTCAAATACTGAAGTATTGCTGTCATTCTAATTAGACCTTATGCCTCTCCATTAACTGCATCTTTCAGCTCTTCTCTCTCTAAACCCCCTGGCACTGTTGTCTTCTAAGGACTCCTAGTGCTCTGTCTCCATGATTTTCAGCCAGAGGAGAGGCTCAGGATGTGAAAATTAAGTTGGCATTTCTTTTTTCAAATATATTTTATTGATTTTTCACAGAGAGAAAGGGAGAGGGATAGAGAGCTAGAAACATCGATGAGAGAGAAACATCGACCAGCTGCCCCCCCCCCCCCGCACCCTGCCCGAAACCAATGCACATGCCCCTGATCAGAATCGAACCCAGGACCCTTCAGTCCTCAGACCGATGCTCTATCCACTGAGCCAAACTGGTTTCGGCAGTTGGCATTTCTTACTGAGGTTGTTGCTATGTTCAGAAGTTGGGGAAGGGGGCAGGTATGGTGGCATTTCGTTCCCAAGGGCCAGAGAAGCCAAATTCCTCAACACACTAAGGAGTCCTGTACAACAAAGAACTAGTCCTGCCCAAAACACCTGCAGTGCCTGGTTTGAAGGGCATGATATTTGATCTCTTTTGCTGCCCCTGTCTTTGTCTTCTATAAATTTTCTTCTTCCGTTTGTCACCAGGCATCCCGCCAGCTGCCTGATTAGCGGGTTAAATGGTCACTCAACTGTCATCAAGCTCCTTCTCCCTTTCAGGAGCACCTGGAGGAAAGCCAATGTCCATTATTGACCTAGTTCCACAGCACTTGACATTTCCACCATGTTTTGCAATGGCTTCTATTAGCTAATTCTTATGTCAACACATGTATTGAGTTAGTTTGGTTTTAGTGGTTTGCAAGTGGAGAGACCTGCAAACCAGAAGATCTGGAAACCTGTTCACTCTATGCCTTCACAGTCAGACTGTGTGGGAAGCTATTTTCAAAGTCATAATAATTCTTTCAACCCTCTAGGAAATTCACTTAGTAGGGTGCCTTTTGTATCAAAATTTTATCATGAATATCCCATGCTTTTTGGAATTTAAATATTTTAGTGGCCTAGTTATGAAAAGTGAATCTCCCTCTTCACTGATCTTTATTATATTATTGAAGATATATATTCATGTTTTTTAAATCTCATTAAAGAGTTGAATCTTTATTGCCACCTCTATTGGAACTCTCTTTTGAGGCCTATTACATTTTGCTTTGTAATATTGGCCCTTTTTCGAGGACTATTGCATCTTCCTAATACATTGGAAGGGATTTGAATTCAAACTGTCTTATTCTTTATATTCCTCTAGCCAGTATGGCAGTGCTTAGCCCCTGGTAATGATTAGTGAATATTTGCTGATGAATTGATACTCAAGTTGATGGTCAACTGCATAGTATACAAGATTTTACTCACTGGGGATTTATTCCTTGATAAAAGTATTCACAAAACATTACTGTATTTTGCCCCTATAATGTCTCTGTTGCAATTAGTTTCCTTTCCCAAGCACCCATTTCAAAGCCCTAGATATTTCTCTCAAGACTAAGAAGTATCTGACTGCACTCCTGCCAATCAACTAAAACTGACAAAAATGAATGTCTAAAATATACATGGAACTCCAACAATTAATGAGAAAGATGAGAAACCCAATATTTAATGGAAAAGGATATAACTAGATAATTCTCAGGAGAAATTCAAATAACTAATAAATATATGAAGAGATGCTCTACATCATTAATAACTAGAAATATGCTAATTTATATTAATGAGAATGTGGAGAAACAGGAGACCTAGTTCATTCCTGGTAGAGAAGAAAGTGGAACAGTCATTCTGGAGACCAAATTGATTCTATCAATATGTGAGCTGGTATGCAATTACCCCATAACCTGCAACCCCATTCTAGGGCTGACACCCCAGGAATACTCATCAGGACCATACAGGAGGGCATCAAAAAGGATGGTCTTACAGTGTTGTTTGTGGCTCTGAAGCATTGAGCCAGCAATTGGGTCTATAACTTGAGTTACAAGCAAAACATGGTGAACTCACACTCAGGAAAATGATGTAGCAGAATTAACCAGATGCACATTCACCAACATGGATAAATCCTGAAAAATTATGCTGAGTGGAAAGAGCAAAAAAGAAAAAAAGTCATATACTGAAATACCATTACATAAATCTAAATGCCATATATTTCAGTGTCATACTCTAAATACATTGTTATGTATATTTATCATATATAAAGGGAGAGAATAGATCTAAGGGTGGACATAAAGGGGGGAAATACTAAAATAAACTAACCCATGTGAGAAACCACAAACAGGTAGATGTCATGAGCATCTTAGGATGATGACTTTAATACTGAACCTAGGTCCATCTTAGAATGACGTCAACACTGCACCTTTTCTAACAAGAAAAAGGCAGAGGGTAGTTCTAGATGAAGATTTGAGGAGGTCACCTTTGAGCTAAAAGCATGAGATTTAGTGTAGATAAATGTGAAAACATCTATTTTGTCTGCTCAGCAGGCTTTTTCTTTACATACTGATTACAAAATAAATTATTTCTTAATATCTAAATACCGTATTTTCCAGCGTATAAGACGGCCCCCTAATTTTACAGTTAAAACATAGGTTTAGGCCTATATTCGCTGTATAAGACTACCCCCCACTTCCGAGGCAACACCAGTTCTTTTTTTAATAGACCGCCTCTCTGACTCTGGCCAATCTGAGTAGGCTTTTTACTAGAACACAGTGTACATGTTCTGTACCCGAAGCTACACTGTGTTCTAGTAAAAAGCCTGCTCAGATTGGCCAGAGTCAGAGAGGCGGTCTATTTAAAAAAGAACTGGTGTTGCCTCGGAAGTGGGGGATAGTCTTATACAGCGAATATAGGCCTAAACCTATGTTTTAACTGTAAAATTAGGGGGGTCATCTTATACGCCGGAAAATACGGTACATTATTCACAGATTTTTTTTAAATCATTATTATATTGGTTTTTATTACAATAAGATATACCTGCAATACAGGCTGACATTCAGGAGTAATTATTTCTAAGGCCTTTATGAATACCCCAATTCACAAAGAAGCACTGTATCATATAATTTACCCCATAATATTAATATACAACACGTGAAAAATTCATTGTTTTGGGTGGCAAGGGGCAAGGTGTAAGACTCATCCATCAGCCTTATAATCCACCTCTACACCCCAGCATCCCAACCAGCAAGTGAAATTCTAATTCATTCTTCAAAAAAATACAAATTACAATATACTTTGAACCTAGAGGGTCATTTGCAAATAATGAGAAATGCAAATTGTAAATCAATGGAAGTCTGGGGAGTACTATTCCATGGTGACCACTCCAGTGCCCTGGAAGAGTTATTGCAGCCTTTTTAAGTGTTTAATATAATATCTGAAACAAAAGAGGCCATGCAAACCCTGCTCATTTTGATTGACAGTTTGGCCTGTGGCTTAGACCATTGCAGCACAGACTCTAAATCAGACCATAGAAGATTAAAATTCTAAAAGAAGCTGTTGATTTCAAAGCCTTTAATTCACATTTTTCAATCAGCAGGGTGGGGTTTTTTACAGTTCATTACCCACAGACTCTTGTGGATTAGCCATTGTGTGCAACCCATCTCCTCCTTAACTCCTCTAGTAATGTGATCCTGTCTATCACTTTACCCAGCCCCAGAAGACAAGGCCAAAATATCTGTTCATTTTACCTACATTTACTTTGGCAGGATTCCAAAAGCATGGGAAACAACATAAATTCCAGCATCTTAGCTTCTAAACAGAAGCTGATCAAGTCAATGATTCCTTAACACAACTGAACTAATGGGAAATTGAGCAAGAGCTGGCAGCTCTGGCTGTGACAGAGGAGAGATGCGTGTGAGAAGAGGGGGAAGTGGAGAGACTCTTTAGCCTCCAGTCAGAATCGTGTCCATCTCAGTGTCATTCCGCCTCAGGAGTCTGGAGATGAAAACAATTCAGCTTTGAAACACATGCATGCTATTCCAGAACACCGCCGACAATTATAAGTATGGAGTGGGGATACCTGAATAGGTTCCTGCTGTGCAAAATTGCATGTTATTGAGTTGATTGAGTTGTCATTCAGAAAAGGTGATTTTAGAAATGAAGCTAGCAGAGAAATAAAATAGAAATTCAGATAAAATGCATCCACGTCTTGTTACTGGTATCTGTGAAACTAAAAGATTGCAGCTGGTAAAGGTAATATTATTAAACAATGACACTGATGATCATTCTTTGTTACCCTTTTCTAAAAATCATCTCACTTCCTCTTTGGTTCATTGATTTCACTCAGCAGTCACTTGCTGACTGACTCGTTAAGGCTAGGATCAATCAGGCCATGGTCATACTAAGAAACTCTCATATTGTTTTAAAAGTCTCCTAGAAGGCATATCCCATGTTCAGCCCAACCCTGAGGCACCCTACCTCCAACCTCTTTAATACCCCACTAGGCTGACAGTTCTGGTAATTGACAGTAGGGAACAAAGACCCAGCTTTAAGGCATCTTGTGAGCTAGTCAACAGTAGCACAAAGTACATTTTCTAAAGGCAAGTGACAAACCGGTGTTTCATCGGGTTTACTTGGAGAGCTGACAGGAATCAACTCTGGGTTGTGTCTTGTCTGTAGTAGGTGCTCAATAAAATGTGTTCAAATGGCAGTTTCCTGCAATAGCAGGAGTCAGAATGGAAAAATCGGCATCTGATTCTGTGGCAGATCTGTCCAAAGTAGTAACAACCCCACTGAGCATAGAAGAAAAAGAACAGACTTTAGCTTCCCAGGGGAGAAGACTCAAGGAAGTAGCTGGTTTCTATGACTTCAGCGAAGGAGACCGGGGATCAAAACAAGACTCCAGTCCCAGCAGGGAGGGCAAGTTTGAAATGGAATCAACTCAGCAAGCCTAGGGGATGTGTGTACACAGTCATGGGTCCACTGCCACCATGGGCAGGGTCAGACCTGGAGTGGGCAGAGAGCACTGCAGAGAAGGGGACTTCAGGGCCTGTGGCTCTTTCTTTCTCAGCTCCATCTTTCCACACTGGCTCTCAGGATATATCAATTAAAGTCAGGGACTTCTTTCTCTTACAGGTTTTTTGATGCAAGATTCTAGTGGAAAGATTGTGAAGGAGGAATTCTCAGAAGCACTATATTTCAGTCCCAGCCCTGCTGTGACCAGCACGTGCCCTCAGATAAGTCATTTCACTTCTCCAAATCCCAGGTCCCTCCTCATAATTGGGGGCAACGATTCAACTCATTGGAGTGTTTGAGGACAAAGCCATTTCCACATATGGAAGCACTCTGTGAAGAATGGTAGCTATTTGTGTGTTTCATATTGAATCCAATGTTGAATTTGTCAAATTGAATTTTCTGTAATTACAGAAATAAAGCTTTAGTGTCAAGAAACTCCAAGCATCGAGCAGGCAAAATGAGTGGTGGAGGGAGCCCAAGAGACCTTTCCTGGGCCCCAGAAATCACACTGTGATTGGCACCTACCCAATGCAGCTTCACTGAAGGCCGCTCTGCTTGAAGCTGTGATCAGCAGCCAGTCTTGTATGAAGCACATTTAACTATCTGTTTGAGGGCATGTAAATAAAACCTTCAGTGAGGTAAACAGTTGTTCCGTTTTACAGCCCATGCGCACGTAATTTTTACGCTTCGTCATGATATATGGCTTCTCTGTGTGTGGAAGTCCAGAGCGTTGTTCCATATGGCATCCTCTAAGTGACTGGCTGATAAATGGTTATTTACTCACTAGTTTCCAGGGCCCATGAAATCCTTCAAACTGGAACACTGTCCCTAACTACCCATTAGTGATCATGGTAATTCTTCCTAATGGGATGTGAGCCAGTTACCTCGACAGCCATAATGGCACAGGGCGGAAGGTTGGGGAACGATGAGCGGGAGCCTAAGCTCAACTCGGAGGGTTCCTCTAAGCCCAAGGCCATCTCACATGGTGTGTCACATTGCGACAACATAGCAGTGCCATATTGTGACAAAATGTGGCCTCAGCACATGGCCATGTCACAGATAGGAAGAGGTTCCAGGAAAGAACTCGGGTGCTATAAACAGCACCTGTTCCTGAATCAAGTGACTGAACCCTCAATACTCACCTTCTGCTGGTTTCACACCAAAATGACTGCATTCAGTTGCTTGACACGATCTTAAGGCACAAACGAGAGAGTCAAGTATGTTTGTGCAGTTTCCTGGTCACACCTGCCAAAGCGTCTGGGATGTAAGGAAAGTCACTTCTCTATCCGGGGGAAGAAGCAGTCACAGCTTCATAATGGAATGGATCCAAATTTTGCTTGCCACATTGTTGGTTTGAATTTGCAAAGTACTTATAATAAAAAATATTATAACTAAGAGTTTGAAAATGTTACCATGATTATAATAACAAGTTACCAAGTATTGAGTGCTTATTACTTGTGAGAAACTGTGCTGTGCATTTTGCATGGGATACTCAAGGTAAGCCCATAAAATGGGTTTATCATTTGCATTTCACATGTAAGAACACTTAAGACTTGGAGATGTTAAGTCATTTGCCCAAATTTACAAAGCAATGAATCCCAGGTTTGAAACCTATGTTCCTGACCACTCCCCGCTGATCAGTGGAGACCCTTTTTTCCTTGATATTTCTATATTTCCCAAATATAAAAATGAAGTTGTAGTTGTAGCATCAGCAAGATATTTTGTCATTAACTTTCTAGGGTAGTCCTCAAAAATTGATGTTAGCTATGTACAGGCGATTTATGAGAACATGCGTCTGAGCAGGAGACCCAGGAAAGATGAGACAGAATATGGAAAATGAGGAACTAGGGTAGAGAAGGAAGTCAGACAGAGGGGGAAGAGGAAAAGCAAATGAAATGAAGGAGAAGAGTTCTTCATGGAAGAGCATGTCGGCATGGGAAGGCAACTGGGAAGGACTTTCAGGCTGGAGGGAAGGGGGTTGGTTTGTGCAAAAAACATGGAGGAGTAGAAAAGGTGACAAGAAACAGCAGTCTTTGAGTGTCAAATTAAGAACTTTGGGCTCTATTACATCTCCGTAACCAGTGCCACTTCTTAACCTCATGTGGATTTCATAACATAAAAATGTAACATGTTAAAACTGCTGTCAGCTGGCAAAAGAAAGAAGCAATTGTTGGCACCTACAAAGGCCAAAAAGAAATTTAAGGATAAAATTACTCAAGTGTCATATTTATCATTAGAATCGTCTTTTCCTTTGAAGTAATAAAAAGACGATTTTCACATTTTCAAAATGCTAATGATCATTCAACACATGTTATTGCAAGCACTCCAGTGTATGTGATCACAGGCCAGGTCTACTGGGGTGTGTTGTTTTCTCTTTTGTGCGCTGTCCTCAACATCTTGACACTGGGGACTGGAGCTTCTGGACCAACCTTCAGCCTCAGCATGTACCTGGAATATTAAGCGGGGAAACTAAGGCAGAAGCCCCATTATGAACTAACTCAGTGGCATTTTAAAAGCCCTCTTGGTTATACAGGGCTCGGCCCCCTGCCAGAAAGAGTTAAGTACCGGGCATCTCTCCCGGGGCATTGTAGACACACACACTCACTGAGTGCACTGCCTGCCAGGCACATAAGGAGTGAGTTCACAGTCTCATGAAGTTCCTCTATGGTCAGGGCTAACCCAGGGACCCACAGGGCAGAGCTTGTCGGTAGTGAGTGTCTGTGTGTCCTGCGCTGAGAGGCTGGTGGGAAGGGGCAGGTGAAGGGACCAGGGCGGGGTCCCACACAGACAAGAAGTAACATGGGCTTCACTAGCCCTCTACATCTGTGCAAGAAAGAAGCCTCCTCTTCTACACCCAGTGGTGGGAGATGAGATGGTGTCTGTTTTAGCTCTGATTTGTTTTGATTATTGTGCCAAGGGAACATATGGTCACTTTCCAGCCCAGGTAGGGCCTGCCCAGACTCTTCAGTTTCATCTCCAACCTTAACTGCAGCCACCTTGGACAATTTTCAGTTCCTCAAAAGCGTCACATTCTCTCCACGTGGGACCTTCAAGCAGTCTCTTCCTCTGATTAGCTCATTCTTCTCCCCTAAGGCCCCTCTCCACCTTCACCTGGCTCGTTCACTCAGTGCTCGCTCACCTGTTGGCTTGAACACCACTTCCCAGGGAAAGCCTTCTCTCCAGACCAGGGTGAACAGCACCAGCGGCTTCCTTTTCATGTTTCTTACCACACTTGTAACTATTGGTTTGCTTTCTCCCGCCCCTTTAAGACCATGAGCTTGTATCTCTTGTTTTCAACTATATCGTTGGTGTCAAGAACAGGACAAGGTCCAGAATAGATGCTCAATAAATATTTGTCAAATGAGTGCACAAGTCATTGAGTCACATCTCTCTGGAAGGTCAGGTTTCTAGAAATTTACATTAGTCCATTGTGAGCTTCTAGCGGCTGAGACCCAGCCTGGTTTGTCTTATAGCCGTGGTGCCTTGCACTCGTTTGGGTAGTGCCTGGACTTTCAAAAGAGGGGACAGAGGAAGGGAGAGCGTGAATAGGGCTTCCTCACATCAGGCCCTCCCCCTTTACTCATCCCTGAAAGCCCAACTCGAATTATATAGGACATCTTGCCTCCCCACATCAGTTTCCTCTTCTCCTGTAGGCTTCACCCCTTTCTTCTATGTTTCTCTCATGAGCTCCTATAAAGCAGAACTGTGTCTTCTTTCCTTTAGCCTTGGCTCTGAATTCTTTGCACAGTGTCCATATTCTATATGTATTGATTGAGAGCTGACAAGAGATTTTTATAAATATTTTTATAAACTCCTTCCCTGGAAAAAAAAAAAAAAAAAAAAGGTAGATTTTCAGGTGGGTGGGAAAGCAGAGTGAACACCTTTCTGGAACCAGAAAGATAAAGTACAGGAGTCCCTCTCCCAGCCTTGGAGTCTATGAAAATAAGTGTCATATCGACACTGTCAAAATGAGAAAGTGCTCTTTGTGTCTTCCTTTAATCAGGCGTCTTCAAACTACGGCCCTCGGGCCACATGCGGCCCGCAGAGGAGTCTGATCCGGCCCGCCAGGTTTTTTGGGCAGTGAGCGCAGCCGAGGTGTTACAGTAGGAATTAGTAGTTCATATAGTCCGGCCCTCCAGCTCTCGGAGGGACCGTGATCTGGCCCCCACTTTAAAAAGTTTGAGGACCCCTGCTAGATAAAGCCTGGCTTTGTCAGCGATGCTCAGGTGTCAGAGGGCGCTGGAATCAGGGGTGGCATTCCTCGCTGAGGACAGAATGGGCAGGACTGTTGCTTCAGAGTGGGCCTGGCTTCCATAGGATCCCTCCATAAGGTGCCGCCCCCACACGTCCTGGCACATTGCCCTGGCCCACAGATAATGCACAACAGCTTGCTTTCCTTTACACCAGCATTCCTCCTCATAGGAGCTCTGCTAAGCTTCCCTACATCTGCCCTCAAGGGTAGAGATAGGAAAGGCCCCCTCAAAGGGACCCCTGGGCATGTCACTAACCCACTCACCTACGTCTGTGTCACATGTAATTACTCATTCGATGCAGAATCACCTGTACCACAGCTCCAGACTGATGAGATGCCACAGAGCCTTCAAATTGGGGATTACGAAGTGCGGCGTGTGGTGCCAAGGTCGGTCTGGAGGGTCCTAAAGCTCTGATTACTGCACAATCCCCTTCTTTTTAACCTGAAAGACTTTATTTCTCCTGTTTCAAAAGGAAAAATATATAGAGTGTTTTGGAGGAGGCAAAAGGTGTTTCTTGGTGGTGGTTTTAACTACATGAAAGCCTTCCTGATCAATACCTAAATCCTCAGAGCTGCATTTAAAGCGAACTCTCTCTCTCTCTCAGTAATCTTCCCATTGGGGTGTGTTGACCTTTGCCTCATGGGAATAAGAAACTACAACTTCTTTATGGCATTTTGCAGGGAAATAATGCAAGAGCCTGGAAAGATGCTGTTTTGACTCTTATCTGCATTCCTACCCAGTTTAATCACCAGAGAGGCCCTGTGCAATCCTTTTATCACAACTCCTTTTCATGAGGATATTTTAAAGATACTAGGAATTTGCATCTCACCGTATTTGCAATGCCTTGGAAATTGGGGTCAGAGAGAACTTCCTGGACTCTTAAGTACACATTCCCTATGCCTGTGATGTAGCCGCTAGCCACAGGGGCCAACTGAGCAGAGGAAACATGGCTGGCATGAACTGAGATGTGTTATGAGTGTAAAATACACACCAGATTTTAAAACCTAGAATTTTTAAAAAAGTAAGGTACCATATTAATGATATTTAAATACTTGATTACATATTGAAATGAAATGTTTCGGATATGTTAGGTTACATCAGGATTTCTCAACCTTGGCACTTTTGGCATTTGGGGCCATGTAGTTTGGATAACTTTTTTCCCTGATTTCCAGTTCTGATCTCTGAGCCCTTTCCTCAGCTGCTCTTTCCAATCCCAGGTTCCCCTCTCATGTCCCACTCAGACCCTAAAATCCTCAAAGGTTTGCTGTTTCAGGCACTGAGCCTTTCTTTCCACCCACACAAGCTCCCAACCTATTCTACTGTGGTCACATCTTCCAGCTCTACACCTCCTCCAGCCCTTTCTAAAGTTGGTCCCTTCCAGACACTTCCCCCGATAGTTACACCTTGACATCATATGCAACTTATGGCCGAGTGCAGTCTGTGGTACCAGGCACCTCCATTCTCTCTAGGAAAGCCCAAGGCTCCTCTCCCATAACCTGCCCACCCCCATCCCCATGAGAGAAAAGAAATTTCAGTGTTGCCATTTTACCCATTAAGTTCCCTTTGACTGAAAATAACAGAAAAATCCAACTCAAACTGTCCCAACGAAGAATGGGTGGGCAGCTCCACCATTAATGTGGCAACTCAATAACATTAAGGCCCCAGGTGCTGGTCCTCATTTTTGTTTGATATTCTAAGAGTTTCCACTTGTTCCTTAGGGTTGTTCCCTTCCTGGTCCCAAAGAATCCACAGCAGTCCCCGTTGCTCCATCCAGAGACCATGTCCAAAGGCAAAAAAAAAAAAAAAAAAAAAAAAAAAAAAGCCACCTCTTCCCTGTGTCTCTTTTGAAGAGAAAACCTTTCCCATAAGCTCTTAGGAGACATCACATCTCATTGGCCAGAATTGCATCATGTATCTAGATCTAACCAATAACTAACTGGCAGGGAGACTGGGACCACCCACCATGGTTGGCTGAGATAGCGGTTCTCAAAGTTTGTTTGTTAGACCTGCAGTATCAGCATCACCTGATGCAAATGCTCTGACCCCACCCAGACCTGTTAAACCAGAAATTGTAGGGGTAGAGCCCAGCAGTGTAACAAGCCCTGCAGGTGATCCTGATGCACACTGAAGTTTAGGAACCACTGACTTAAGACCAATCAAGACTTGCTTCTGGGTTAAGGCCTTCCTCCCTTGAAACATGGTAATGATGAATGAGGATAGGTAGACACACACAATCAGAGTTTTTTAATGAATGAGGAAGTAGTGACGGAAGATGTAAAATAGATAGCCAACATCATTTACCATAATCACTATGTCAATTTTTTTTTCCTGTTTGACTGGAAAAGTTGCCATCCTATATTATAAGCTTGTATTACACATACCCCATAACCACTTTATGGCTAGACAAAAGAATGTTTTTGGATAGCCTTGGAAAAAGTTTGACTGGCTATTTCTATACACTACCTAACAAAAACAACACTTTAGCAATGCAGTTTCATATTATCCTCAGGACAATTCAGTAAGGTAGTTTTTATTTTCATTTTACACGTGAGAAAACTGAAGCTCGGAAAGGGCAGAATAACCCAGCGAGTGAATTTCAGAGCCACGTTTCACTTTGTAGATGTTCTGGCTCCAACTCTTTTATTCCAACTTGCTTGATGAGACCGAGCTGCCTCCCCAGTAAACATTGCTAGCAGACACCACTGTGACCCACGCATCCCGTCAGAACTCTGCGGGGCAGTAACCTCCTGCCATAAGTCTTTTGGGGAGAAACCCATGACTGTCTTTGTGACTTTTGTCCATGGGGTATGCTCTGATGCAAGACGTTGGAACTCCAGCTACAAGAAAAGCTGACAGCAAGAAGACATGGCAGAGATTTCTCCCTCACCGTTCACTGAGCAGCACAGAGATTTTGTATTGCTGCTGCCCAAGAAAATTAGCGTTTTCATAGCACCATGGATTTAATGAGTGACCTAAAGTTCAGCAAAAGAGATGCTATCCTGATCACATTGAAATTACCTAAGAAGGTATTCTTATCTAGAAAATCCAAGATTTGTCATTTTATTTTTGGGGAGCTAAAGATATGGGTCATTTTTAAATCTTAAATAAGAAAAGAACGCACTATATATATATATATATATATATATAAATTCAGCAGCGGCGTTTCAGTTATCCAGGCTGTTATGTTCTTGAACAACCATCAAACCAGGAGTACAACCCCGAAGTTGAACCCCACATTGGGGAACCTGGGAAAACAGAACCCAAGGAACAGGGCTGTCATGTTGCTCAGCAGCAGGAATATTTATTATTCCAGTGTCCTAGTACTTTATTCAGTCTATAGCCTTGCCAGAAATTTCCTTCAGGTCCAGGGACCACTTTTTTTAATTAGGACAGGACCGCTGAGGTAAGAATCCTGTGAGCTCTATCACAGCCCAGACCGACCCTATTAGACCCTCTGACCGTGGCCAGAGACCCACAGAGCAGGCTGTGTCACAAACTTTGAGATTTCCAGGAACAAAGGTCTTTGAGAAGAATATGTCAGCAGATATAAATGGAAACCCTGAATAAAGGACAAAGTTGACATTTTCCTCATGTCCTTGTCCCTAGGATTCTGCTAGGGAAAAGGTCGTCTCCAGATTCTCTCCTCCTGGCCCTGCCATTAATGTTTCTTCCTCCCTGTGTGCCCTCAGTTTACCTATCAATAGTATGATGATCTCTCAGCTCTGACGTTCTATGAATCTGTGCGGAGCTCTCCAGCTCCCAATTCCAACATCCCTCTAACCTGGCTTGTCTTAGCTGGAATGCACCTGCTCACCAGGATGCTGTCACCAAGAACTTTCTTTTTGATCAAGAGAAATCCCAGCTCCAACTCCATTGGGTCTTGGCACATCTGCTAAGTCCTGTCCCTGACGGAAGTCAGACAACTTCCTGCTGGAGCCCAGGCGGGGAAGAACAGGTCCCTACCTCAGCCCTGCAGGAGCTCTAGAGTTCAAAGCCCCAGGAAGGGCTCCTCCTAAGCTGGGTTCATAAATGCTTTATTATTGTTCTGCTGAGCAGTTACCCCCATGCCAGGCAAGTCAGAACAAGCTTTCTAAGCCTTGGTGATGGATGTTTGCAGGAAACCCAGGGGAGTTATTAATATTCATGTTCCCATCACACTTTTGCAAGTAATAGAAACTTGTTTTCTGTAACACATCATTAGGAGAGGAAGACAAGTGACCTCCTAGACTTTTGAAGCACAAAGGTGACCACCCAAGACCCAGAAGAGAATGCAGGGAGAGCAGACAAAGGGAGAGGCCGGAAGGTGTTAAACATCCTCCTTTTGGAAACTCCCAGGAGACCCTGTCAGTGGATGCAGACCTGGACCCCTGCTGAGCGAACATTGGAATCACGGCAGGACTCAGTGCAGGTGTCCACAGTCACAGCTTTGAGAGCACAGAGTGGGGAATAGGGACATCTGAGCTGAGCCATACTGCCTGCATTAGAGCCCTCAAGGGGTCTTCAGACTCAGGGTTAAAATAGCAGGAAGGCATGAGGGTTGGAATGAGCCCAGGGAGGCCAGGTTCCCTGCAGCAGGAATTGGAGTGAGAGAGGGTATAAGTGTCAGTCAATTGGTCAATCAGGATAGGAGCAGGAGAGCCAGCAATGAGCTCTCCAAGCTGCCCCCTGTCCCTCCCACACTGGGAGTGCCCAGTTAAAAGGCAAGCTGTTTCCCACTCCATTCACACCTCAGAACTTCTCACACTGCACCATGATTAGATGTGCGGCCTCTTTGTGCCTCATCTGCAAAATGAGCACAATAATAATAATACTTCATTTTTGTTTCCTCATCTACAAAATGAGCATGAAAATAATACTTCACCTTTTTGTAGGAATTAGAAGAGTTGGTGTGCATAGACGTGCTTAAAACAGCACCTGGCACATAGTATGCTCCATTAAATGAGCTATCATCATTATTAGAATTATTTATGAGTCCATTTCCCTCAGCCGACTGGGTTCTGGAAGCAGAGCCATGTCTCGTTATGTTACCCCAAAGCCCAGCACAGTGCCACGCACAATTGAATTGCACAACAAATACCTAGTGGGTGAATGAATCAACGAATGAATGGTACCTTCTCTAATCCTGCAGTTGTAGGAAAAGCCTCACATCCTCAGGCTACACAGAGTCGTTTTTTCCTAATAGCATCAGGCCTTAATCCATTCAACAAGTAATTATTGATCCCCTGCCCTGATCCGGGTGCTGTTCTGGGCACTGACAATACAGCAGAGGAGCAGAAAGAACAAGACTCCCAGACCTCGTGGAACTAACCTTTATGGGGGAGATGGAGGAGACAAACACAAAGGCAACAGACAAATAAAATATGTGATGTTAGCTGCAGATTTGGCTGCAGAGAACATGTAAATGGCAAGAACACCAGGGGGCAGGGGAGCTCAATGTAACTCCAGTGAAGAGGGAAGACCTGCCAGAGAAGAGATCCTTGCATCAGCCGAGGTGAGGGAGCCAGCCAGGAGGATGGCACTTCCTGTTAGAGAGAATATCGCCCATCTCTTTCCCTGCAGGAAGCACCAGTTAAATAAACATATAGAAAATGCCTAGTGCTATACCTGGCTCATTGTAATAGCTTCACATGGTTATTCCTGTTATTCCAATCTCATTTCCTCACACTCCCCAACTTGCACCTTTCAAAAAGAAGAGAAAGTACTGGAGGAGGTGTCGGCTATGTTGCTACTTGGGGAGGTTGGGAGGAGAGGAGGAGGAAAGGTATGACTGACTTTTAATACACGTTTTCTGCACCAGACTGAGGGCAGCTTGCCAGTAGCAATCTCCAATGTCACCATGGGCAGCAGAGGACCTGCCACATAGTAGGTATTCAGTGTGGAGAATACCATGCAGTAACGTACAGTGGGGGGTGTTCTGTAATGTGCTTGATTCGATGAGCCGGGCCAGGCTTCTCAGCCCACATGAGCTGGTGACTCCCACGGAATGAGGCTCGACGGAATCCCAACATCTCAGGAGCTTCACTCCTCCCTCACGTGTGACTCCTCAAATGCCACCTGGCGTTACGGATGGTGTGTGAGTGGCAGACCACAAAGGGGGGTTCAGGTGATTTTACTACAGTTTGGCTTTGTTGGCATTTAAATAAATTGCCCCCTTCCTGTAATTTTGAACTTCAGCTCAGTGTTCTCAGAGAAGATATAAATTATTAAACAAACGAAAGCAACTCTGCCTTCAGATCAGATGGCAATTAGCATCACCTAGCACTGAGAAAAGTCCCTCCATGTGGTCCCCGTGTCAGCAGAAAGAGTTTAGGACTTGGCAGCGATGCTCCAGTTCTGGCTGGTGTTAATCTCAGATGTGCCTGGAATTCAGAAAGACTAATTAAAATGATTCGGCATCCTCCCCCACTACAAGAGGAAAGAAAAGGAAATTAAAAAGAGAAGAAAAGAGAAAGGGTAAATCTTGGTATAGGAACAGAGGAAGTTTACATTAACTGTTCATTTTCTATGTACCAAATGTGGTACACCCATGTCTCATTTTAATTTTTACATCATGAAGTGGGTGCTACGTGAAAGATGAAACAGAGTGGGCCGGAGATTGGGATGCCCGAACACAGGCTTTATTGAAAGAAGAGTACCACTGCTGGCTGCCTTCCAGAGGAGAGAGAGCGGCTGAGGGCCGGGGTGCAGGCACCTTTTAAGGGGAGGAGAGAGAGGGGACGGGGGGGGGGGGGGGGGCCTTAGGGCACTCAGCACATACTGATTGGTGGTTTCCTGTAGGGCACATAATTAGGGACCTAGGGACTTAGGAATTTGGGGCTTAGGGTATTTGGCAGGTGCTGATTGGTGGTTCAGTGCTCAGGAATGTCCAGCTGCAGGTGGAGTTTATGTCCATCAGTTGGAGGAAGGGAGGATCTATCACTACTGTCTGTGTTGCAGATGATGAAGCTGAAGTTTATAAGAGTTAAGTAACTCATTCACCCAAAGGCACACAGCATCTGGAGGGGCTGGGAGAAGGCAGGGGACCAGAATGAGAAGCCACACCATGCATCCCAGAGGGCTCCTGGCACAGAGCAGCAGTGCTTTGGGAAGAGCATGGATGGGGACTACCCCCTTTGAATAAGTCTTCACCCATTTCAGTGACATCAGAATTATTTCCTCCCAGTGAGAAGAAAAGGATCTTTCTTTATAGCAAGCTAAGCCAAAGTCACAGGGTCCCAGAGCACCATTTCTCACTATTTTCTTCACTGTGGTCTTCCAATTTGGCACATATGTGTATCTCCTATTTGATTTTAATCTATATTGTATCTGTAAATACATAGCTAAATATATATAGTTCATAGCTTCCATCAGAGTTAGAACCAGGCCTTAGTAAATAGTTGTTAAATTCTTATGTAAAATCTATCATGAGAAATAAAAGATTATATCTGACCCAATAAATAGTGTCCAAAAAAAGACACCTTTAAGCATTGATTTTTTTTTTCTAAATCCAAAAGTAAATCCCCCTCTTGGAATTCAGAAAGTGACAGGAGTTATTGACAATGGGATATGGGAAGTAGAAGGTTGAATTAATCAGGTATCAAACAAAAATCTGTATTTACCTAAGAGTCCCTCTTCCCCTGCAAGATAGATGCCTCTTATGATGAAGAGTTTCACTTCTCAGGGATGATCTTCACAGAAATGAGGGGAAATGTGCTCTTAAAAGGTAAATGAAGAAGTTAAAAGGACACCATTAGAAAGGCATGGAGGGTTCCCAGGTCAGAGTTCCAAATGGTCAGACAAATATTAGCAGAAAGGAGAAAAGCAGACACTACCAAGACAAAGATGAAATTCTGAACCATGAAAGCCAGGAAGGTTGGGAAGAAAATACTGCTTCAGAGATTCCTAGTAAATAAAAAATAAAAAATAAAAATTCCTAGTAAGATCCTTTTTACTCATCTGAAGATACACACACACACACACACACACACACACACACACACACACACACTGATGAGAATGATCCTGGCCTTGGTAACCTTCCAATAACCATTGTTGCCAGTTGCTGTGCCCTTTGTCCCAAAACACCTGCTTGGTATAACACAAGTCAGAGAATCCAGCTGAGCAGCCCAGGACCATTGAATTTCACATTAACCAGATGATTTCTGAGCCCAAGGAAAGAGCCAGCTCAAACATTTCACTTGGGATCACGCCAGAAGGCAGCTGCCCAAATAACAGTGCCATAACCAGCTCCACGAAGACTGTCCCTCTGGATGAGAAAGGTCATTTCTCCTGCCAGGAGAGGCATGGAGAAAGAGTCAGGCAAAAGAAACTGACAATGTGATAATGTCTACATCTTCCTTCTTTGGAAATTTCAAACCTTCTTAGAGCAAAGACCTCTGATGACATAGCTGCTCTCTGCCATTCCATAGCTAACCCATTTTTATAAAACAGCTAGCAATAAATCCAACAGCACTCGTGTAAGTATTTATAAGTATTAACTCTAATCAATGCAAAAAAATATATCATTACTCCCGCCCTACTGGTATGGTTGCGTGTTGATCTATAGAGCTTTAGAAAACACTATTTCCAAGCCTGACATGTAAAATCATCTTATTTTTTAAGAGCATCTGTTTTTTTAAAACTTTCTTTTTCTTTTTTTCCCCAATGGGAGGAGGAGAAAGAGAAAAGCTTCATGCCCTGAAGGAGAAATAATTACCTTCTGGACTTTATAACTACATTCTCACTGCTTATGCCATTTTGATCAAAGTCAGTCATGAATTAAGAACAAACTGTAGCCTTCTATTCAGTTTCTTTAAATAACCTTTCTGCCTCTCCTGTTTGAGAAAAAGAAAATTTTAGAACCAAAGACTGGTATTAACCATAATGATAATATTTCACTGGCATCATTAGGCAGTTAATGCACATGACGCTTCTCTCAGTGAGGCAGGTCAGCGTCGTTACTCCCTCTTAGCAACGGGGACCTGGATGCTGTAAGATCCAGCACTCACTCACACACTTGTCATCCATCAGTCAGTCATACAGCCAGGGCTGGAAACCAGGTCGATGGAATCTCAGATCTTTCCGACACGCAGAACCAGCATAGGCCAAACAGCCTCCAGAAAAGAGAGTGTTTACAAAAAAGGAAAAATGTTTATCAATTAATAACAGGATTCAAATAGTGTTCCCATTCTTCAGGGGAGATAAGCCTCGTGAATAATAAACAGAGAACAGAAGACAGTGTAAAAACCAAAGGCGGTGCTGTGTAGGATTCAGAGAAAGCAGACGTGTCTAGGCAGAGTTCTTTCCCCCGTGTTTTACACCAACCAGGATTCTCATAGCTCAGGGGTGCTCTGTATTCACACAGTCAGAGCACATACACACATTTTCACCATGAGGACTGGACAGCAACTCCTTCTGCAGAAGAGAATGCATGAGGCATGTGTAAATCAGGCTTCTGCACTCCTCTGTTATAGTGACTGACCTGGATTTAAGAAATCTCCTATACCTTAGTGATGGCATTGCTGCAAGACTTATGTGACCCAGCCTGGATCCCTGCACCAAAGAGACAAGACAGAGAGGCACTCATAGGGCTTATCGTTGGCTGAAATGAGCTAATTATAATATTTGAAGCAGCTCAGTGTCTCACTTCAGGCCAGCAGGTAATTTCAGTGAATTTTTTTTAAAGGGCTGAGTTAAAGCAATAGTTTCAGACCTTGGGGTTTCACAGAAAGATCACACTTCCTACTCTCCCCAAAGTGTGGGGAACTAGAAACTGCTTTGTCAAGTAAAGGCATTTTTTAAAGTGTTATCATCTGCTACTACCATCAATTTATAAAAGAAAAGAGTGTTTTAATGTCAAATAAAGCAGAAGGGCCTAATCTCAGGATTCTAACAAAGTTCCTTTAGCTCCATGAAAACTCACTAGATTCTTCTTTCTTTTTAATTTTTATCTATTGATTTTTAGAGAGGGGAAAACATTGAATTGCTGTCCCACTTATTGATGCAATCACTGGTTGATTCTTGTATGTGCCCTTACCAGGAATCAAACCCACAACCTCGGCATATCAGGACGATGCTCTAACCAGCTGAGCTAGTGGCCAAGGCCTCACTATGTTCTTATTTTTCTCACCGCATTGCGACTGGTGAAAACTTGGCAATGAATATTCTAGCTCTAGCCGCAGATCTGTGTTTGGAAATCTCTGGATTAAATGCTCAGTAGGGTTTCTGATGGCTCTTAATTTATAGATCTGATTTGCCATTTTATCATTTGTATACAATACAAGGGAAGCCATGCCACACACCTATTCTGTTCCTTGAAGCCATGGTGACAGGTAGACTGCGCTTGCAGAGGGTAGTGTCTGAGGGAACAAGCACTTTCACCCACCCATCTACCCATTCATTCATTCAACATTTATGGAGCACCTACTGAACACCAGGGACGATTTTAGGAAGTGAAGGAGCAAAGAAGGATCACCAAGCCCCACTGACACATAAATCAGGAAACAAGGAGACAAAGTTGCAACAAGACCTGCCAATAGCAGTGCCAGGGCTCATGCAAGAATGGTCAGAGATGACAGGGGTTGGGAGGCCGTGTGCACATGTTGCACCCACCACAACTTCCATCTCCCACCACACACCCTGGTAATGCTGCTGACAGTATGGGAGAGCTTCAGATAAGGCAGACAATGATACATCCCACTGTTCTAATTCTGGAATTGCTATACCACCTCATTAATATGTGAAAATGTGTTTTAAAGCTGCTGATAAACAGCTGCACAGAGGCAGAAATGCTGGCTCCCCTCACATCTGCAAGCTTTATTGGCCCTCAAACATGGCAAGGGAAACGAAGCTTTGCTTGCATGTATAAACCGGGTAATTTGCTGTAATACTCCACATTATTGGCAGACATTTTGCCAAATCATGTCTCCCCAACCACAGTTTAAGGACACTCCTGATTTGCACAGCTCTGTAAACGGCCTCTCTTTTAGAAAGAACTGTCATGTTGGCCGGCAGAGTTGCTTTAACAATGCAATTTGTCAATAAAACGGAAGATTGACTAGCTTCCATGCATTGCACAATTTCTAATTGCTGAATTTCTATTCCCTCGGAGAGCGTTTGATTAAGAATTAGATACAAGTTATATAGAAATCAATGCAAGCCCTAAATCCACTGAGGCTATGGGAAGTGCAATTTCAGGGGAAGGGGGGAATTTTATTCTAATTCAGAACCCAAACAGCTTGTCTGAAACATTGGAAGAGCAGAATGTCATTCCTCCCAGGTACAAAAGCCCCAAAGTCCCTTACTGTGGGGTGGCTCTGCTCCCTGTTTCTCTAGCTACACTTCCAACTGGAGGAAAAGCCCCCAGTGAAACTCAATTTCAACTTCCTCCTTTCTCCACTTCCCGTCTCTCCCCTCTCTGGTGACAGATTGATGGCCTCCCAAGATGCCTCCTGCATGCACCCTGTGACAGGGGACAGCAACACTGAGCTCATGGAATTGATTTCCATGTGTCCCTATTAGCCCATGCTTGTGCAGACGATTTTCATCCCTGACCTCTGCTCAGCCTCCCCACCCCACAGAGGAATTATGGCCTGTTGGGTACCCTGTCTGCTGGATAAATATTAAATTCTGTTCTGTTTGGTACCAGGTGGCAGCTGCTCCTTTCCTTCTGGGTTGGGGATTATATATTTGTGTGATTTTTATATTGTTATTTGTTTTCTTGGCAGATGGCTTACTTCTCATTATTGGGGTGGGATGGGGGAAGGAAGGGTATAACTCTCAGGGCATGTTCTGCTTGATAAAAAGCAGATAATTAAAAGGTAGTTTTAAAAAAAAAAAGACACAGCAAAACTATATAATTTTAACTAAAGACAAATGGCCTTGGATCCTACCATTATCCACACAACATCCAAGCAGAGCTCAGAACAGGGTAACTTAGAGATGGGATTTTCTTTTGAAAAGCATTCAGATGATTCTCCTAGCTCACATGTCTCTTTTGGCCCAGCTCCCCTGGACCCCCTCCCCAGCCCAGCCCCTGGGAGAGTGGGCAAACAGACTGGGTCAGGGTGTCCCCACATCTAGAAAACACGAATGTTTCCTGGCAGCGATGAGAGTAGAGGCCTTGGAATTGCAAATGCAGCATTAAGTGAAAGCCCTGAGTATAAAATTTGACCTAATTAAGACACTACCGGGGCAAAGCGTTCCAATAGCAATTACATCGGTTGTAAAGGGGTGAAGTACGTTTTAAAACCAAGAAATGCTTCTGCCAGAAATAAGCGCCCCTGAGGGTCAAACGAAGAACTGTAAATGCAGGATATTACTTGCCTTGACTTCACTCGAGGCACCTGCCTTCCATCAGCAGCCAGGAGGGCTGCCCCGTGGGTATTTCTCCAAGGAGCACTGGGTTCTCCCCGCTGAAGGTCTCCATCATCTCTCCCGTGGACAGTTTCTCAAAAGCTGTGATGATCCTCTCATTTGTGTCCCTTGCCTGCCTTCCTGAGCCATTCGTTCATTTACAGATTTTTATTTATTTTTAGCATTTACTATATCAAGACTTCTCTCCATTTCTAAAAGATGCAGAGATGGCTCGAAGTCTAACAACAGGATGGCCCCTCATGGCAACCTTTAGGCCAGAACTAAATTGTGGACATTTTCTTACAAACTATTTGAGGTTGTCATGATGGGAAATGATTCATTCGGGTCTATTTTGAATATTTGGCCCTTTGATTAAGGATAGGTGCTATGCAAGGACCTGGAAATATAAAGATGAGTAAGTTACATCACCTGGCCCTGAGAAGTCTCAAGTCTAATGGCAAAAATAGATATATGCATAAACACATAAGATAATGAGTAAAGTCCCTCAGTGGCTGATGGGAAATAGGCACAGAGATACACTGTCTGAGATAGCTCCATAAGACTGGGAATGAGATTCAGGGTTCTGCTAGGTTTGTGAAACAGGTAAAACTATTGTGTGTGTTTTTTTCTTTTTGATGCTATAATCTGTTTATTTTTATTCTTAACACTATTGCAGATGGGGACATCCCCTCCACCCAGTCCCCATCTCCCTTCCCTCTGGCCATCACCACATTGTTGTCTGTGTCCATAGGCTATGCATATATGTTCTTTAACTAATCTACTCTCCTCCTTCATCAAGTCCCCCCTCTCTTCAGTCCTCTGAAAGCTGTCCCAGTTTCATGTATCCATGCCTCTGTTTCTGTTTTGCTCATCAGCTTATTTTGTTCATTAGATTCCACATACTAGTATACTAGTAAGTGAGATCATTTGGTATTTATCTTCTCTGATTGGCTTATTTTACTTAGCATAATATTTTCCAAGTCCATCCATGCTGCTGGACCTTCTTTTTTATGGCTGCCTAGTATTCCATTGTATATATGTACCACAGCTTTTTTATCCACTGACCTTACTAGAACCTCCAAATAAGCTCTCAAGGTACAACTACTTTAAGTAAGCAAGAGATGATAATCTAGGCTCTGGGGCCCAACTTCATAGGTTCAAATCCCTGCTCCTCTACTTACTGTGTGATTTTCTGGGCCTCCATTTCCTCAGCTGTGAAGTAAGGCTAGTCGGGCCACCTCTTTCAGCTGTTTTAAGGGTTAGAGTAGACAACATGTGAAGAACGAAGCACGTTGCTTTCTCAGCTCCATCGTTAGCTGTGAAATGTTGGTCAAGTTATTTGAATTCTCCACCTAATACCTTCATTGTATATTAAGAGAACTGAATAAATAAACACATTTAAGCTCTTGTAACAATGCCTAGCACAAAAATCTCAGTTATTATTATTGATATTTTTATCACTATAAACACACCTTCAATGTAATAATGAGAAAGCTTTACACTTTATATTATGTTCTCACATTCACATACCCAAAGGCCATCAGCTTGGTAATCAGAACTTTAATTAAAGGGAATTAGGAAAATTGATTAACCTCTCCAGGTCATGGTGTTTTCATTGATAAAGTTCCCTCTTCCAGAACCTTCCCAGTCATCTCCTTCCCTGGGAGGCAGAATCAGGGGCCTCAGCCACACACCAGCAGTGCCTAGAACAATAGTTATCCTGGAACATATGGGCCACTTGTCTCCCAACTCAACTGTGAGCTCTTGGAGAACTTGAATTGGCTTTCACCCATCTATCCCATGTGAGATCCTAAATCTGTTTGTTGAATGAGTAACTCCAAATTTTTAACTGAGAAGTTTTGGGGATGCTGATAAATTCAATTAACTTACATAAAGTTGCCAGTTTAGCTAGTGGGAAAAGGTAAGCCTAGAACTGAAAGTCTTATTTTTACTATAGTGTCTTCCCTGAGACTACAAAGTCAGCCTCTACAAAGTGATAAATGGGAGTGATTGTTTTCTTTGCAAATAATTCATTATTTTAGGGGCTTAATATCAATTAACTTTCAAATGCAAGCTACTCCAGCGCATTTAAAAACTAATTTAATTTAGCAAATGTCAATGTATCTGCAACTTGTCGGTAATATACCTGTTCACAAAGCTAGTGCGGGTACATCCTGACTCGAGATATTAACTGATGTGCATTATTGGGGTGACAAATGGTTTGTTGTCATTGCCTGCAAATGCAAAGAAGCTGAAAAATTGCCTAGAGAAGTCATGAGCATGAGACTTCTTACTTCATATTTCAAATACCCAAAGACATAGAACTGAAATCTTGAAACTCAAAACTCAAATTCTTTCCCTCCATCCAGTATGACGAGGTCTCCTCCTGACTGCACACCATGATTATAGAACACAAGAACAGTGGAAAAGAAACAGTGATTATCTTTTATATTCCAAAATGGGCTCTTAGAACTCAGAAACAAGATTTAAAAGTCAATGCCTTTCATTTCCAAAAGCCAGGGAGCATTAAAAATTAGCCAAAATCTTCTAGCCAAAAGTTTGGATTTATTGAAATAAGCTCTGTTATATCTGCCTGTTCTGGTGAGTGGGACTCCATGGGACTCCATAGGTATCTTCCAAGCCACTTGGAAGACGCTTAATGGAAAAGCTTCTTCACAACAGCAATTGTGAAGAAGAGGAGATAAAAGGCTGGGGTGGAGCTTAGGTGAAATGAGATACATTGAGGGAAGATCCTCGTGGGATGGCGTCCATGTATGTACACACACTAAATCACACACAATCTTCAACTTGGACCCTTCTCTTTAGAGACTTCCAGTGCAATGCTCAGTCTTTTCCTGCTCCAGAATTATGCAAAAGGCAAAAAGAAGCAAGAAGAGATTCTGTCCTAGCAGTTTGGTGAGTCTAAATCACATGATCTCCCTTTCAGATATCATGGCCCTCTTGGTATTGATAATCACAGTGCATGATCACCCTTGTTCCTTCAGACTTCACACATTACCCACTGATTCTTTATGCCACTTCAAATTCTGGCATAAAAATTTGCTCTGCTATGCACTAGCAATGAACTTAACTTTGATCTTAACTATAAGAGGTGGTACAATTTGACCGTATTACCTATCAGCCCCCAAATTATATGTATAGATGAAAACCCTATATTATTAAGGAATGGCAAGGCACTAAGTTCTCTGAAGATAGCTTTAAGTATGACAGTTATATTAGGCAGTAATTTTTGTGTATATATGTCTGTCTCCCTCACTAGACTCTGAATATTTTAAGTGTCAAGATCATCTTGTTGGGAAAGCAGTGCAATGCCTGACACATTATTCAATTAGTAATTAATGAATAACTGAACAAATAAATGTACATATGTCTGGGACAATGTGGCTAAAAGCCCAGATTCAGAGGTCAGACTATCTGGATTCCCATCCCAGTTCCTTTCTAGCTGTGTGACCTTAGACAAATTTCTTAATTAATCTCTCTCTCTCTCTCTCTCTCTCTCTCTCTCTCTCTCTCTCTCTGGTTTTCAGGTTACTGATCTATAACATGTTGCAGTAACATAGTCTTCAAAGAATGCATACCACAGTGCCTAACAAAACAAATACTCGAGAAATAGTGTGGCCAGTGTGGCTCAGTTGATGAGTGTCAACCCAAGAACCAAGAGTTCATCAGTTTGATTCCCAATCAGAGCACATACCCAATTGCAGGCTTGATCCCCAATAGGGGACATGCAGGACGCAGCCAATGAATGATTCTTTCTCCCCCTATTTCTCCCTCTTCCTTCCTCTCTGAAATCAATAAAAATATAGTTTTAAAAATACTCAAGAAATATTAGTTATTGAAACTCAAAGTGTATGGCCACCATAGCTACCAAAAGATTCCAAGTATGTAGCTGATTTGATCCCCAACTCTAGTCAAGAAAAAATAAAAATTTTGTAAGACTTCATTTCAGAAGCTGGGACATGATTTGATCCTTGCAGAATGTGAAAGACTTCCAGGGACAGGTGGTGGTGAGCAGCTGTTTTCCATCTCCGCTGAGGACCAGTTGAGAGTCTTAAAGAGCCACATGAGTGATTTGGGTAGAAAGTATTAGGAATAGCTAGCTTCCTAATGTTCAAGGGTGTGAAACTCTAGGCTGAAGCGTCAAGGGAGGCCATGGAATCCCTCTCTCTCGAGATTCTGTAAAAATTGGATATTTAATCGGCTCTCTCTAAGATGATTCAAGACCCAGAAAGCATCTCACATTAAAATATCAAGCAGCTTGCCCAAGTCAGTCAAGCTTGAGTTGCATTGCTGTTGACCTAGTTTCAGCCTAGTACTGTTATTACCTAGAGATAGATCCCAAAAGAAAGAAAATGTGGGAAGCAGATTCCCCTACTTAGTGAGACTGTAATGAAACATTTAATATGCTCTCAGTCCTCATTCAAAGTAGCGGTTCAGTCTCATTAAGAAACCATTTCTGAAGGACCTGAATGAATGGTGCCTGGTATAATTACTTCATGGGAGCGGGCCGCCTGGGGCCATGTTTAGAGGCAGCCTCAGGTAAGTACCCAACACCCTATTGCGGGCAAATCATGATTCGGGCAACTGCCAGATTTAGATGGCAAACAGAAGAGGGGAAAGGGCACTTCCCTTCTGCTCTTTGTGGGTCAAGTGTCCCAGAAACTCCTGTGAGTGAGACCCAAATTACCACCTATTAGTCCTTTTGAGCAGAGGAGCGTCTTGCATATTTCCTCTTGGGAAGAAAAATATTCTGATTTTAGTGAAGAGGTGGATGCAGTCTCTTGCTCTCCCTCTTGGCTGCTCAGAGGAAGAGACCAAAGAGAAAGAAGGCTTCTAGGGAAGAAAAGAAAGCTAGCAGAGACTTTGATGCTGAGCAACCTGAGGCTCGAGTGAAGGCTCAAAGGGAATCTGTACAGTAGAGGTAACTGGGAATCTCGGCTGGTTTGCAGTGTTATAGCCACAGAAGGGGATTAGACAGAAGGCTGGAATGGTTATATGTGATAAAGACACTTAAATGGAATTTAACGGTTTGTTCTCTTCCAAAATTACTGAACATTAAGTTGAAATGTTTTCGTATAAATATTAAATTACACATATATGGCAGGGTTGCAAATGTGCACGTAACCACTCAGTGTTTGTGTTATTGTTGTTTTTAAAGAAAAATGTCGCTTTTTCATTTCCTAAAGCTATTCTTCCTCTAGGAATGGCACCCCAGTGAGGAGTAAGGGGGATAAAAACAAACTTGTAATTAATAATATGTCCCTTCCCCCGTTAAACAGTGCCTTTTGGTAATTCCTTTTTTTCTTTAGAGGTCTATTCTCTTTCCTCAAAATGTCTCATGCTGATGGGCAGATACAGTGGATACAGTAGCCCCATGCATTTTGGGTGACTGGTTTGGCCCTGCCCTGGCTTGTTGTCTGCTGAGGAACAACTGGTCCCTGTGGCCTTTTGGGGCACTGTGCAATCCTTCCTAAGGAGTCCACACATACCAGACTGCAGGGAGTTGAGGACTTGCCTCACACCATGGTCATCCCCAAGGCCAAGCTGTTATGGCTCCCAAGCCCCGTTGGACAAAGCCATTGCAGCCTCTCCCAAGCTCTGGACCAGGAAAGGCACTGTGAGTCCCCCAGTCTCGGGCTCCCTGTTCCTAGCAGCATATTTTTTATCACCACCTGCTCTACTCCCCACGCTTCCATCTTGCAAAGGGAGGAAATATTTTTCTCTTACAGCTGCACTTTCTTTGTTTTAGCGCAAATGCTTTGAACCAGCTGAAGCTATAAAATGATCATGACCTTTAGCAACCTCACCAGCATCACCACCACTAAGAAAAGCTAATAAACAATCAAAACCTCTGAGTGACCCCTTTCATCAGACCCTTACTGGACCCACAGAGGGTTCTCTCCCGACCAATTATCGACAGGACTTGTTTTAAACAATCATGTGCAGATGAACAGGTGCATCCTGACTTCACTGGGATATAACCCTGCAATCCTGAATCTGCATACATGCCCTGATCTCCTCCCTTGCTTATATAGACCCTGATTTTTCCCCTCCAGCAAGTGTGTGCCCTCTGCCTGGGAAGTAGCTAAGGTCAGTGCTGGCTTTGTGCACACTGTAGTCACTGGTTTTCCATGTAGAATCCCAGCAGGAGGAGGAAGTGAGGGCATGGGCATCTGCCATCTCTGCCTTCTTCGGTCCTCAATCTCCTCCTCTAATGGGCTTCTTTCTATGGGGCAGGATGTCCCCCACATCTTTGTTCCCAGGGGCTCTAAGCCGCATGACCTACCATTGGTGGCAGATGGGCTGCAGGAAGAGAAACTGGCTTAGTAATAAGGGTACATATTGAGTACTTTTAAATTATCATTCCCATTCTATACCTATCGATATATCAAGAATGAAAAATCCACAGTGTAATCTGTTAGGTAACAAGATAGTCAAGATTATACTTATATCTAGATTATATACTGATAATTTAAAAAAAGGAGGAGGAGGAGGGGGAGAGAAGACACTTACATAGTGCTCAGCATGTCCCAGGTACTTTTCTACAAGCTCAACTCATTTAGTGTTGCAATGTCCCTATATGGTAGGTAGTATTGTAATTATTATCCTCATGTTACAGATGAGAAGCACAGGACAGTCAAGTAAGCTTGACTAACGTCACTAGGTAAACTGGGCATGAGCCAGGATTCAAGTCTGAGCAATGTGACTCCTGTGGAACTCACCCACTGCTACCACAACACCACCACTGGGTGTCAGCATACCAACCTGAAGGAGGAGCAGTCTCTTATGGAAGAAAGGGGAATGGCATTCAGAGGGTCTTCTAGATGCAAAACACTTGTGCATGCATTTCCTAATTTAATCTGAGAGGTTAATAAATTTTTTAGGAAACAAAATACGTAGTTAATGGAGTGATTGGTTGCATCAGAGAAGTTTTTGTTCATATTTTCGTAACTGAAAAAAAAAAACACACATAAAAAACAGTGGAGTAGACTTGGAAGTTAAGAGGATCAGTCCCTAGGTTCTTCATTAACAAAGGGCTCCTTCCAGAACTACACACCCTGTCAAACAACGAAACCATTGTTAGAGAAGATTTCAGGGAAGAAACCACTCAGAGACCACTCAATGTGCCACAGATAAGCATTTGCTATAAAATTACCTGGTTTAATGGTTGCCAACTTTATAATTGTAGTACATTAGAGTACAAAAACCTGTATGTACAATTACACATACAAAAAATACTCTTTTTGATGAGCAATTTTTAACAATCTGACAAACACTGAGAGTCGTTTCTATTTGAGGTTTGAAAGGGTGGATAAAATAGGAATTTCTAGGCTGTCTCCCTCTTCCCTCTGGCTCCAGTGTCCAAACATCGATTTGCAAAGGCCTGAAGCAGGGAGGGAGGGATTAACAATATCGCACATTCATTGCTCCTGTCAGGGAAGGGGTGAAGTTTTAGAAAATGTTTTCCATCATTTATTAGACTAATGTTCCATTCATCTGCATCGATAGGTTAGGTAGTTACCATGACAATATGATGCCTACAGCAATCTAACTTGATAGCCAGATGCCAGAATATGAAAAAATAGGACCAGCTAAGAAAGTGAGAGAAATATAATTAATCTGAACCACATAAAAAATGTGCACAAAACAAGAACCAACAGAGAAACTGCTGAAATGCCACTGAAAAGGGAATTATGATAAGAATAATTAAGTTTTAGTATAAAAGCTTTTGCTAAGTAGAGTCATGAATTGGTCTATAATTGAGGAATGAGTCAAATTAATCCAGGATGTTGCTTTGAGTGCCCCCTCCCCCTGACCCCCAATACTTTCCTGCTGCAGAGCCCAGTGGTGTCCTCTGTCGATCCCTTAGGCCCTGAGAATCTGAAGCTGCCGTCCTTGTGCTGCCTCTGTGGCATCCTGCTCATCTCCAATCTGCTCCCATGCCCAGCTTTCCCATGTGATGAAGTCATTTCCATCTTGTGAAGCTGATCTTAAGAAACTGGACTGAGCTGTGTCCTGCCCCTTTGCCTTCTCCATGCCCAGTGGAGACAATAGGCTAGCACAGCCCTGCTGGGGGCCTCAATCCAGCAGAGGGGCTGGGAGATTAAGAAGGGAAAACAACATAAATGTGCTCCAGGGAGACGGGCCTGGGTTGGTCATCATGGCTGGGTTGGATAGCGACGCTGAGCTAGACGGTTTGGCCGGTTCAGGCTAGCAGCCGTGGGGAGCTGGAAGAGAAGCAACATCACACTGCATTAGAGCCCCGAGCATGCTTCCTCCCGGGGCTGACTGGCTGGACTGAGCTAGGGCATCCTGAGAGTCTAGAACACTCCAGCTGCGTTTGGCTTCCTAGTGTGATGTTCTATGTATTCTCTTCCACCAACACCTTGGGCTCTTGACTGAGGCAAAGTGCCCTGGCCACTTAGGCTCAGTGGATAAAGCATCAACCTACAGACTAAAGGGTGTCAGGTTTGATTCTGGTCAAGGGCATGTACCTGGGTTGCAAGTTTGATCCTTGCCCTAGTCTGGGCACGTGTGGGAGGCAAGCAATTGATGTGTTTCTCGCACATCCATGTTTCTCTCTCTCTTTCTCTCCCGCTCCCTTCCACTCTCCCTAGAAATGAATGGAAAATAATATATCCTCATTTAAATAAATAAATAAATAAATAAATAAATAAATAAATAAATAAAATATGGCAAAAGAAATTCAATTTTACAAAGCAGAGAGGCCAAGTGACACATAAGAGCCACCAGTGTGCCCCAGGTCACTGAGGAGCAGCGAGGTTAGCTTCGCTCGAGGTTTGCAATGATCCACTCACACCAGGACAGGGCGAGGGTGCAGGCACACTGCTGATAGCAACACCAGTTGTGTCCCTGGAGTCTCAAGAGTTATGAAATCTCTGGAGCAATATTGATAATTGCAACACTGACTGACAGGTCCTTCTGTGTGCCAGGTCCTTCGCATACTGAATCTTCACAACTACACAGTGAGGTACCTACTACTAAGCCCATTTTACAGATGCAAAAACTGAGACTTGGAAAGGTTAAGTCGTTGCTCAAGAACTCATGCACAGCACATGGTAAACTAGGATTATAAACTCAGATCTTCTTAATCCAAAACCTGTCCCTCGGGGCTTCCTTACCTGGGGGACCTGAGATGGGTTGTAGAGAGGAACAGCACCTTTCAAAGGGGTTGGGGGAAGCAGCGCACCAGGGTTGAAGTAGGGCTCAGAGGAAACACCCTGTAACAGAAAATAATCGAAAATCCTATCAGTCACCACCTCCCAGATTCAACTTTGGTCAAGAGTTGCAGATGGGGCCTTCCCAGTGTGGCTCAGTGGTTGAGCATCGACTATGAACCAGGTGGTCACGACTGGATTCCCAGGAAAGGCGCATGCCCTGATTTCGGGCTCAAGCCCCAGTGGGGGAGATGAGGCAGGTAGCTTATTAATCATTCTCTCTCATCATTGATGTTACTCTCTCTCTCACTCTCCCTTCCTCTCTGAAATCAATTTTAGAAAAAAAATTAAAGAGATACAGATGGGAAGGGCTTCTCAATAAAACTCAGTGAATATTGAGCAAAAAAAAATATGGTTCAAGTGGACACAGCCACCCCCTGGGTCTAGGTGGGAGTGCAGAGGCTCAGGTGCAGCTGTCCCTAGAGGACATGAGAAGAAAGAGCCACAATAATGAAAGCATCGTAAAAAGTAATCTATTCTTTGAAAGGCCTGCAGTACCTGAAGAGCACTCTAACCGGCCACAAGAAATAAAAATGCTCTCCTAGCAATCAGCATGAAGTCACAGCAGAGTTTATTACAGCCCTCGCCATGGACAATGTGAGCTCCGATCCTACTGGGATACAGAAAGTTCTGTAGATTTCACCAAGGAAGCAGTTATGGGCTAAATCATGTCCTGCCAAAACTTACTGTGTTGAAACCTAAATCCCAGTACTTCTGAAAATATTTGGATACAGGGTCTTTAAAAGGGTGATTAAGGCAAAATGAGGTCATTAGGATGGGCCCTAACCCAGCATGACCAATGTCCTTGTAAGCAGAGAAAATTTGGACACAGACACACACACACACAGAGGGAAGACCATGGGAAGACATGAGGAGACAGGGATCATCTACCAGCCAAGGAGAGAGGCCTCGGGGCAAACCAACCCTGCTGAACCCTTGATCTCCGATTTCCAGCCTCCAGAACCTTAAGGAAATAAAGTTCTGTTGTTTTGTTTAAGCTTCACAGTCTGTGGCCCCTTGTTGTGGCAACCCCAGCAAACTCATAGAGAAGTGCCCCCCACATTCCCCTGGAGTCAGGCCCCCACCCGGAAGGTTCAGTCCTCGAACACCTGGGCATCTGGTGTGGCCCTGGGGACAGCCATGGGCTGCTCACCTGGAGCCCAGGCAAGCCTCCATTCCCAGCGATCTCAGCGGTTCCCCCACCGGATTCTGGTCCTTGGACTTCACCCCCACCTAGGAAGCAATGAGTCAGAGCTGTTTGCACTGTTCAGCACTGAGCAGTCCCCATTCCAGGAAGATCCCCCAACCCCTGGGGGACCACCAATGGCCCCGAGAATGTGAGGGTGGCTGTACCTGTGCCCATGGAGAAGGTGCCAGGGCCCGGTAGAGACGGGGGCTCCAATGAGAGGCTGGAGCCAGCCTTAGCGGGAGAAGATGCTCTCGGGGTCTCCTGCTCAGTGGAGGAAGAAAGGCAGCCTTGGTGGTTAACAAGTCCGTGCGGGCCTGCTTGTATTCCTGCAGCGCCCAAAGCAGAGCCTCCACCCACAACCTGCTGTGGGGTTCTCTCCCCCAAACGCCATCTCCTTTGTGCTCCCTGCTTATTAATAAACCCAAATCACCCCTGGCCCTCTAAAGTGGAAACGCTTCATCCTAGCTTCTAAGGCCTTCCTTCCATCATCTGCTTTGCCCCTCATGAGACCTATTGATTTCCCACCATCTCTGTCCCTTCACAAAACCTCTGCTTCGTCCAGCCTGGGGAGAGTCTCCCACCAGCTCCAACCCTCAGAAGGGCCCCAGAAGAGGGTGCTTCCTTGTCCTCCGGCAAGTTACCTCTGAGTCGGTGCTGTCAGAGGAGTCTTCGTCCCCAGAGGGGGGGGTGCTGTGGGAGGGCTTGGAGCGAAACCAGCTGAACCAGCCAAAGCCTGAGCTCTGGGAGGAAGGAAGGGGCAGTTAGATGGCCTTTAGGTGCGAGTCTCCCAATTCTCACCAACTCTGAGATTAACCCGCCCCCGGTGATGGTGGTGAGATGGGGGAGGGAACACAGCCAGAGCCCAGATCACTCATAGACTGGGAAGAGAAGACCCAGTCGCCCCACCTGCATGCCCTCTCCCCTGTCTCCTACCTTTTCTCTCTGTGCATGGTCTGAGGAAGACTTTTTATCTGTCTCATCCGAGGACTCCTCCTCCTCCTCTTTGGCTGAAACAGTGGAATTCTCGGAAATATTTTGAGCTCTGAGGATCAGTGGCCCCTGGAGTTAAAGAAAATAAACACTGACACATGTATAGCCCTCGACAGGTTACAGGGGCACTTTTATGGGGACTGTGTCACCTGACCTGACCTGCTCACTAAATCCATGCACATTGTGGGAACTCAGTATTTGTAAACAAATGAATGAATGAATGGATGAGTGAATGATGGTGCTTTCAAAGAATAGATTTCACCATACCAATATTAAAAATCGTATTTATGAATGACATGGAAAATCTCATGTTATAGCATTAAATAACAAATAAAAAATAAATGTTCATATTCATATGTTTTTAACCATTTAAAAAACACACATTTGGGAGCTCCAGTGGCGCAATTGGTTAGCACGCGGTACTTATAAAAAACACACATTTGTGTGTGTGTGTGTGTGTGTGTGTGTGTGTGTGTGTGTATGCACACAAACATACTGAGTGGCCAGATTATTATGATTTCTTTACACATAATAATCTGGCCACTGAGTGTATATCCTAAGTAATACAAGGCTAATATGCAAATTGTCCCCTCAACCAGGAGTTCAACCAGCAGGCAGGCCAGCCAATCTCCCATGTCCCCTCCCCCTGGCCAGGCTGGCCAGACCTCACCCATGCAAAAATTCATACACCAGGCCTCTAATATATATACTAGTGGCCCAATGCATGAAGATTTGTGCAAGAATGTGCCTTCCTTCCCCTAGCTGCCAGCACCGCCTTCACTCTAGCCGGAGCCACCTTTTCATTCTGGCCTAGAGCTGCCTTTCCACCTTCCCACACTGCCCAGAGGCCTGGAGTAGCTGGGGTAGTGTGGAATGCCTGTGTCATAGCCATGACAATGATGTACCCATCCCACCCTGCCCCCAGATGCTCAGTGCCTGCGTATGAAAATTAACCTGCCATCTTTGTTGGGTTAATTTGCATACTCACTCCAGATTGGCTGGTGGGCGTCACAAAGGTACAGTCAATTTGCATCTTACTCTTTTATTAGTGTAGATATATACACTGAGTGGCTAGATTATTATATGTTCAGAAATCATAATAATCTGGCCACTCAGTGTGTGTGTGTGTGTGTGTGTGTGTGTGTGTGTATATTTATATATATATATATATATATATATATATATATATATATATATATATATATAATATACACACACACACTTGAGGACCGGCACACAAAAGTTGTGCACAGGTACGGTCTGAAGGCCTGACCTGCGATCAGGGCCATCTTCTCTAGCTGCCCGCAGCCAGCCACCCAGCTCTGGTCTGCCACCCTCCCCCCCTTCCTTCACCATCAGGTGATTGGTGAGTGATGGCTGGGGCAAGGAACCGAGAGGACAGCTGTTCCTGCCCACTCGCCGCCCCAGCCCCGCTGTGGGTGGCCCATCAGGTGATCAGAGCCTGTCGGCCAGGGAAAGGGACCAAGAGGTAATCAGTGTGCCTCATAGCATCTGGTCGTTCTGCCTTTAGAGTCAATTTGCATATTACCCTTTTATTATATAGGATATGGGAAAAGTATTGAGGGAAAATTACCAAAATATTTGACTTTGGGATTATGAGTTATATCTGTTTGAGTCTTCATTTTTCAAGTTTTCTATTATTAATAATGTACTATTTTTTCAGTAGAAAAAGAAAAAGTATAGAAGTTTGTAAGGCCCATAGTCTATCACTACTTGAGAAAGTTACATGATGTAACCCTCCAACCAGGCAAAGCCGAAAAGCCTCATAAATGTGGAACCAGTGCTGCCCAGAGTTGGGGGAAGGGAGCATTCACTCAACCACTAGACAGAATGATTCATTAGACACGCTCACCTCTGAGACCACACAGCCTCACTGAGGACAAAAGGCACAGGTGCGATAGACCCTTCTTGGAAGTAAAGCAAGGCATAATAGAAATGAAAACAAAGAGAGAAATAGTCAGAGTCTTCCAGGATGGGAGTTGGGGGGTGGGGCATGTGTGATGTGACAGTAAGAATGTGTCAGAGGAATAGACCTGTGAGGCCAAAACTACACAGGGCCCTGATGCCCCGCCCCCAGGGACACAGGCTGGTGGGACTGAGCATCGGAACAGCCTCCCCACATCTTGGGGCTTGGTGTAGGAGGAAACAAGAAGAAATGAGGTGCCCGGGGAAGGGCAAGCAGGTGCCAGGCAGGCGAAGGAGTTTGCATGTGGCTAAGATGCCAGGTGGCTGGAAAACCTGACGCTGGGGGGTTCGTCCTCTCACCTGCGGTTTGGAAACCTTACCTTTTGACCATCAGGATGCTGGAAGGTTTCTTGGGACACTGTGTTCTCTCCTGTGGCACAAAAAGAAACAAAAACCATGACTTGCAGCTGAGCCTCTTCCATCCGTCCTGAGGCAGGTAATGGGGACAGTTGGCTTTCCCAAGCTCCAAGCAGCTGGTGCTCTGAGCCCCCCAACCCCAAGCCAATCACGGGAAACGTGAGGCCCTCTTGCTGGCCCTCTCACCCAGCCGCCCAGGACACGCTGCTCACCCTTCCTCTACCCAGACATTCTTTAAGAGCCCTGGAAGTCAGGGCCACCCTGAGCTAGGACCCTGGGGTCCTCCTTGGCTCTTCCCTCTGTGACCTGTGGACAGGCTCTATCTCCGAAGGTCTAAGCTAATCCTCTAGCACGTCCCTGGCAACACTCTACACTGCTCACCCCCACTCAGCCCTGCTGTCCAAGGCCTGATGGGCCTAAGACACTTGGGAAGAAGACAGGAGCACAGGCCTCTGCAGGCAGCAAGCTCTTAGCCTTAGCAGAACTTGACCTTCACTATGGTTCACAGTGCAGGTGGCACTTTCTTCCCTTCTCCACTCTGCAGCCTCTCTCCTAGAAACTGTAATCCCAGGGGGTAGATGCTGTTGGTCGCACTATGCTTGTCTCAGTAGAGAGCTGATTGGAAGGGAGAGAGCAATCTCCCCCGGCTGTATGCAGAGCACCAGGGCTGACACACAGTAGGCCCTCCACCATGTACACACCCCATTCAGTCTTTACAGCTACCCATTGGTCCCTACCTCTCCCTCATCTGCCTCCTCCCTTCTAGAACTCCACACCCGAGGCTGCCAGCCTAGCACAGGTCTTACCAGGGGGCGGGCGTGGCTGCTGGGTTTCTGCCCAGGGCCTTCCTCCAGGAGCCTCTGCCACTGCCGTGCTGCCACTGATCCCTGGCAGACGGGTCTCAGGAACCGAGTAAAGAGGCACCGGAACCCCCGTCTGTCCCAAATCTCCTCCCGCTGGGTAGGAGCCTGGCTGGAGGGGCAAGGGCTGCTGTGGGCTGGGCCAGGTGGGGCCCCTTGGCTCCACTGGAGGGCACAGGGCAGAGGGGTCCCCAGTGGCTTCTGAGTCATCTTGACGTCCTGAAAAATCCTGGTAGAAAGTGTTTCCTAAGAACACAGGATGAAAAGAAAGAAGTGAGACCTGACCTGTCATATCTGCATGGACTGCACACCCGGCACATTCCTTCCATATTCTCTTTGGGGGGTAGTCATGGGGACATGCCCCTGGCTGTGGCTGCCACCAATGTGATGACAAGTACAACGCAGCAGTTGTAACAGCACTCAGTGCTTGTGGCTTTGAGCTTGTAAAAGCATTTCCCTGACCACCTGTATGATCTCCGAGCCTTACACCAGTGGGTTCGGAGGGCAGAAGCTACCATCTCCTGTAAAGCCACACTTGGTTATGTTTGGATGAACATTCTTCTTCAAGGATTTCCTAGTGGGGTTGGGTATGTAACACTTAGAAAGACTTCAGTTAAAATGCAAATCAAACCACAGAAATGATGGCTTTGCTCTTAAGGAAGTAGAGTGTTGGCCCCGCAAGGGCCCCTGGTGGATTTGTTTTGGCTCTGCCTTTCTGCTGACTGGCCCACGGTCACCGATTGGAGTGGGCAGACGACCAGCCTGCTCCAACAGCGGCTTCTAGTGGAAGCGGCCATTCAGAGACACCAGCCAGCTCTCCTCCTTCACCTCCACAGGCTCCGTGACATGGCAACAAAGCCGAGAAACAGAAAACCAGAGGCCTCCCCTCACAGTCCCTGAAGGGAGAGCTAAGGTGGGAAGTGGCCAGATTAGATGAGACCTCGGTCTGACTCCACAGTGGGATGTAATTTGGGGAAAGGGCATGGAATTAATTGGGGGTAATAATGTTTGCAAACCCAACACTCAGAGGCATCCTGAGGGGAAAGGAGGTACCGTATTTTTCGGACCATAAGACGCACTTTTTTCCCCCCAGAAGTGGGGGGGAAAAGTCCCTGCGTCTTATGGTCCAAATATAGTCTACACATATACTTTTAAAAAAAAGTTTTTTTACTTGCCCGGCTCTGTGTGGTCTCTGTGTGCTTGCCCGGCTCTAAAATGGTTCTAAATGCTGCTGTTTACTTTACAGGGTTGATTACATGTGTTTATGACTGTGATGTTGGGTTTTAATGCACATAAAATATTTTAGGACACTATTTGTTTCAGAATCTTTTTTTCTTCATTTCCCTTCTCTAAAAACTGGTGCATCTTATGGTCCGGTGCGTCTTATGGTCCGAAAAATACGGTATGTGCTGAAACACTTTGAAACACATTTCAAATGCACGTGCCAACCGACAACTTAAAAATCCTAAGAGCTCCCAACATCGCCAATACTAACATGAAATGGAGGTCATACACCATCTCTGGCCTCAAGAAATGTATTCAGCTGGGGAGACTGTAGTAACAGCTGGAACATTAGACAACAATTCAGTGTAACAAGTATTAAAACCTGGATGTTAGGCAGAAACTCTAACAAGCGGGCACCTGGAAGTGTCAGGATGACCAGATGACCGTGGCCACAGGGGCTGTGTGAGGAGGTGCCTGGGCCATAGGGTCAGACTGACACAGGCCTGGGAGACACTCCAGGAAGGGAGGGGCCAACATGCATTCAGTGATGTATCATCTCCTATACCCAGGTCCCGAGAGTCAGCTACTTACACACTGGGCTCATCAGTTTGGGTACCTGTTGTTCCTTGGGCTCCTGAAACGTCTGGGTGAGCAGAATGGGGGTTCCCAGTGTCTCTTGATGCCTTTTGCTATTTGAAATAAAGGAAAATCCTTTAAGCAACACAAAGAGAAACAAGAACAGGGAATAATGGTTTAAAAATTAAATCAAGCCGAAACCGGTTTGGCTCAGCAGATAGAGCATCGGCCTGCGGACTGAAAGGTCCAGGTTCGATTCCAGTCCAGGGCATGTACCTTGGTTGCGGGCACATCCCCAGTAGGGGGCATGCAGGAGACAGCTGATCGATGTCTCTCTCTCTCATCGATGTTTCTAACTCTATCCCTCTCCCTTCCTCTCTGTAAAAAATCAGTAAAATATATTTTTTAAAATATATTAAATAAAAAAGAAATCAGAGGGAGTGACAAGGTGAGGGATCCTCAGCCAGCCAAATGCTGGGGGAGAAGAGGAGGAAGGGTAGGCTGCTGGTGGGAGAGGTCAGGAGGGTGGGTCTCAGCCCTTCTCATCTCCCAGCTCTGCCAGAGCAGGCAGGGGCCAGGGGACCAGACCACCAGGGCCCAGGAAGGGGCAAGTGCAGGAACTCAGTGCCCCAGTACATACAGCACGTGAAGGGAGGGAGGGCCGGTTGTGCCTTAAAAACTGCACCTGTTCTTTCTAAGAGGCAGAGGGAGAAAGAAGATGGAGGGGATGTACAGTACAGCATAGGGGATATAGTAATGGTATTGTTACAGAGGATGTGGTGTAGAATTGCATACCCAAAAATTATGCAATTTTATTAACCAATGTCACCCCAATAAATAAGAACTTTAAAATAAAATTTTAGGAAGAGATGGAGGAAGCCCTGTTCCAATTATTGTCACAATTACTACCTGCAGCTTTTGCAATTGTCAGAACAAAAAGGGAAAGGCCTGGAAGTCTTTTAGGCAAATGCCCTACATTACATGAAAGGGATGTGGGTCCACTGTGATCCATTGTTCCTTACAGAGAGATGGAAGCCTTGATCATCATAAAACGTACTTCCTGGGGCCGCAGAGAGGGTGGCAGGAATGATTTTGAAAAGGCCCCACGGTCTCACAAGCGAACACAGGAAAATGTTCAGCTCAGCAGAGGCAGTGGCAGGAAGCGCAGTGCCACCCTTCCCCAGGTCAGAGGGGGCTTCAGGATGGTGGGGGACCCCATAGCCGTCCATAGAGTCAGTGCCTACACCCTCTGTGTCCAGAGGGACACAAAGGGCCCGCACACTCCCCGCTCCACGCCCACTCACCTCCAGCTCCTGGTGCCGCTTCCGGAGGCGCATGAGCCAGTCCGGCTCCAGGTCCCTCCCTCCGCGGCGTCTCTCTAGCACCAGAGGATCCGCCAGCTTCAGCTTCTCTGCTAGCTGTGCCAGGTGTCCAGGCAAGGAGGGGCAGAGGGACAAGAGGGGAACCGAAGAAGAGAAGGAACAGGAATGGAAAGGAAATGGGGAAAGGTGCAGTAAGGGAAGAGCAGAAAGTGCCTTAACTCACTTGTAAATTAGATTATAAAGTGTCATCAAGAGAGAGCAAATCCAGCAGCTATCATCCCAAAATTGCAACATACATAAGCAATGAACCCATCTTGGTGCTAAATATTAAATACTAAGTGAAGCCTGAGGAGAAATGATTACTGATCTGTATGTCCTACAAAGCTGTCTGCTTTGTACAGATGTTTCTCAAACTCCCGTGTTCATACCCTCAGTTGTCTGGAGCATCGCCCTGCACACCAAAAGGTTGTGTGTTCGATGCCCCAGTCGGGACACGTACGAGTAGCAACAGATCAATGTTTCTCTCTCGCCCTGCACACCAAAAGGTTGTGTGTTCGATGCCCCAGTCGGGACACGTACGAGTAGCAACAGATCAATGTTTCTCTCTCACAATGATGTTTCTCTCTCTCTCTCTCTCTCTCTCTCTCTTCACTCCCCCTCCCCCCGTTAGGATTTAAAACACACATACACACACACACACACACACAAAAAAAAAAAAAAAAAATTCCTAGGACCACCTGGGACCTTGTTAAATGCTAATTCTGATGCCTAAAGTGGGGCCTGAGATTCTGCATCCCTAACAAGTTCCCAGGTGACCCCTGCAGTGGGTCGAGGGACTATTTTGTATTGCAAAACTGTATTCCATTATTAAATTTCAAAACTTTCCTCCTCTATCCTAATCCCTGAGCTCACTACCAACACCATCCTCTCGGCAGGAATATCAGGATAAGGAGTTCAGCACCACCGATTTCACTGGTTATAGAACGAACCCAACACTTGGGCCTCATCTAAAGCAACACAAATATTGACGGTAGGCTGCCTTTTTCCTCTCCAGCTAATGCATTTTTCTTCAATTAATTGGAACAACTATTTGCCTGATTGTTTTCTTCCCTTGGAACCTAAAAAGTTGATATGTTCTGTTGTTTTTTTTTAATGATATCCCACAGGTGATAAAGTATTCCATGCATTTAAAAGCATTTTAATAAGGGGCATTTCCTGTTTTAATTACTAAAGTATATTCTCTAAGCCCAGCTTTTATAATTAGAATGTTTCACCTTCACGTACAGTCTTGCTGTACCAGAGAAGCAGATGCAAGAATGAATGTGTTGCATTGCATATGCCTGGTTCCCCGTCTCCCGCGCCCATCCCAAGTCATCCCCCCCACACCCCTCACCCCGCCCACAGCATCCTTCTTTGCACAGAGTCAGGCCTCTGCTTATCACATCTGGGCACGCATGCATGGTCGAAGACAACCTCAGGCTCCTATTTTACAGCAGGCTCAGAGACGATGAAAGGTGGAGTCTAAGCCGCTTGGCAATAGTTGCTCTGAACGCTGCAGATAAAACAGCTGCGGAGAACCCTTTGAGAAGCTCACCTTGATGAGTTCCACCAACAACACAGGGTGAATGCTCTCTCCCTGGCTGAGGAGGGCCGTGCCAACAGCTTCACAGTAATGCAAGGCCTGGGACGCAAGGCCATAGTCTGCCAGCCGGGAAGCATAAAGGAGTTTATATACCTGCAAAGAGGAACAGTGCCAATGACTCGTCCACCCAGGCAGGGATAGAAAGAAAGAAATGAAGAAAAGACTTCTTGGAAGTCCGCTGACTGCCAGCTTCCTCTGACTCTGGCATCTAACTATCAAAGAGGGCCCGTGCCACCGGGGCATTCTGTCTATGCACGGACCCAAGTCCAAGCACAGCCTGCAGCTCCCAGACAAAGGGACGAAGTCATAGCCACTCAGTCTCCCCAGGTCCTGGTCACCATGGAAATGCAGCCCACACCCCTGGAGAGCCTAGTGTACATGGGGCACAGGATCAGGTGCCAGGGAGACATACACAAGAAGGAAAGATGGTTCTGGTGCATGGGCTTGAAGTGGACAAATGGAGGTTAGCATTCACAGAAACATGTACAACAGGGCAAGATGGAGCATAAGGGTTTGGGAAACAGACAGGCCCAAAATCACATCCCAGCTCCATGCTGGTTGCGGAACACTGGCTACCCACCTCTCTGTGCCTCAGTTTCCCCACTATACAGTGGGGATAATACTATCTACCCGTTGGTTGTCACAATGATTAAATGGGATAATCCATGTAAAGTACTTAGAACAAATGATGTGCAAGAGATGTGATCCCATAACTCTGAACCTCAATTTCCTCTTCTGTGTGAAATGGGGGTCATCACGCCAGCCTTGCGGGGTTAAAAATAATACATGAGAAGCATAACAGCCCAGTGCCAGGCATGTAGACGGCATTCACCAGAACTGGCTAATTTCATTACCATCAGCCCCGAGATAGCAAGAGACCAGAGGCCTGCACCCCAAGGAGCTGGATAAGGCGAGTCTGTGGGGAAACTCTGAAAGAAGGTACTAATAGGGCCATTTTTCTGTAATTCATTCATTCATTTTCCACGTTTTGTTTTGTGTTCCATGTGGTGGGTGTGCATGTGTGTGTCGCTGCTGGGCCACTCGAGCAGGCACTGAAGGAGGCTTTATGAATTGAAAGTGACAGCAGCACATCAAGCAGAGCAGTTGAGAAGAGAGGTTAGAGCCTGTGAAGGACAGAGCCACCCGCACAGCTGAAGTGCTAGGGGAAGATAAGAGGGTGGGGGCTGAGGACAGCACGGAGGAATTTGCAGTTAGAGCAGGAGGAGTGGAGAGAGGTCAGAGAAGCAGGCCAGCAGGAGGGAGCACAGCCTGCAGCCCCCTGCCCCCAGTGGGACCTCATGCCCACCCCCTGCAGGGTGGCTGTGGGCCCAGGACAAGGGAGAGAGCGCTGCACAGCCAGGACCCAGGCGGGAGCCTCCAGCAGAGGCCACTGCCGCCTTTTGCTTTCATATCTTAAAATGCAGACATTGAGGGACCTAGAAAGAAATATTAATCCTTCCCACATTCAAGCTAAGGTGGTAGGTGACGACCCAGCTGCCCACAGCCGCTGCCACAGCCCAGGTGCTGGCCCCGGGGGTCAGTTACCTGGAAAGAAGGGATGAAGGACTGGGGGCGGCCCAGCATCTGGCAGTACTCGAAGATTTCCGTCCTCTGGATAGCCTCAGTGGTTGCAAATTTCAAAAACTCTTGACTAAAGCCAGGGAATAATAATAAAAGAGATTGAGGAGGGGAGCGGGGGAGGAATTTGAATCCGAGTAGATGGCTGAACACCAGCTGTGCCCATCCATGGCAGGGTGAGTGTCCTGGCCAGGAATGAGAGCCAGGCTCCAGAGTGAAGCTCTTTCTCCTCCATTCCAGGGTAAGGAACAGAACTCCGCCCTGCACCAGCCCTTGGGAAGGGATGGGGTGCAGACTTCGGGGAGGGGAATCCTCTGCCCTCATTGCTAGAGGGTCCCTTAGGCAGGCTGTTCTCCCTCCCAACATGGCGGGGCACTGCATCCTCCTCTGGAACACACTGACAGCTCACCTGGGTGCCCAGAAAGCCTAGGAGGTGCACCTGTCACAGGCCACTCCCAGCCTGAGCCAAAGGGTACCAAAAAGGGAGACATGTGACACTTCAGGAGCACCGAACAGAGATGCATGGCAGAGAATGGGGAGACTGCTGAGCCAAAACCCAATGACGGTCCCTGTACTGGAGGTTGGCTCAGCCAGGGAGGAAGCCAGCTGGGTGACTGTGACCTGAGGAGCCATCAAATCTCTCCCTCAACAGCTCACCAGTCTCCGGGGCCATCCCTGGGTTTATGACTCTATCTCCATACATTTCCTGGTATAATACAAATATAGCAGGGAGACAAACTAACCCGCACACTCTTACTGTCACATTTGGCACATATGGGCTTCTCTGATAAGCTAACCATGTGCTATCGGAGACCAGGGCCTTGAGAGAGCAGGCAATAAGACGGGTGTTTCTACAGTTGCAGGCAGTTTGATGCAGCACAGACTGGATTCAAAGTCCAACTTGACCCCACACCAGCTGTGCTATCTTGGACAAGTTGCTTAAGCTCTCTGTGCCTTGGTTTTCCTCCTCTATAAAGTGAAGTTGAAAAATAACATTTTCTTTAGAGGGCACATTTGTAATGATGGAAGGAAATAATGCAAATAAATTGACTGGCACAATCTAATAGTTCAGGATATCTTAATTATTACAGAGTCAGGGGAAAAGAGGTCCAGAACTTGGAGGATTGCTATGGAGCAAACTGGCCTTTTTGTTCATTTATTCATTGTCTAGGGGCTTATTAAAATCCCCTTATGTGAAAAGCCTAATGCTACAGCCCACAGAGAACAAGTGAAAGGTAGAACTTTGAGTAGCTTGTGCACCAAATCAGTAGCTTGTGCACAAAGTCAGGGGTGTAGGAGCTAAACATCAACTTCTTCCACTTTCCAGTTTGCCTAGGACTGCCTGACACTCAGCTGCAAGGTGCTCACACGAACATTTTATAACCATCCCTGGTCATGGACTCAGGGCGCCACCAAGTGGCTAGAGGTGCACAATACAACACAAGGGCACATTTCCCACAAAAGGCCACCTGGTGGTGTGATGCGGCGCCCCCTGGGCATCTCCTTGCCCAGACCGGTGCAGAAAACTACCCCAGAGGATGGGACCGGTGGAAGCTGAAATTCACACCAGAAAATGGAGGAATGGAGTCCAACAAGGGCTAAACTAATACCCCAGAAAACATCCTGTTTCCTTTGCCCCAGATCACATACCTGTGGCTGCTGCCCAGCAGGGCCAGATGGTCTGTCTTCACCGTGTAGTAGCCGAAGGGCACGTGAGCCATGAGGTAGCAGAAGTGAGCTGCCTCCACCAGCCCCTTCCCAGCTGCAGGAGGAGGACAAGCCCCAATCATGAACACGCCCACGTGGGCACCCATCACAAGTGGGATGGAGACATGAAGAGTGGCTCAGAGGCCAGAGGGAGAAGCCTCACAGACCCCAAACCCCACCCAGTCCTTCTCACACCATATTTATGGCTTCAAACATTACACTGTAATTTCTTCAGCCACAATAAGACACTGTTTCACGTCACCCCTAATGGATTTTTTTATTAGGAATTTTCTAAATATTTTTGTCCTTCCTGAGGGTGAAAAGCAAGTAAAATGCCTACACCTGAGCTGGAACAGTTCCATTAGAAGGAACAGTTTTAAAACAGGCTTCCTGGGGCACTAATGCAGTCCCTGCTGAAATCAAACAATACCAGCCTTTTCTCGGTGCTCATAAAAATCACATTAATACTAAATTGTTCCCAAGTTTAAAATGTTCTACTACCTCAAAACCGAGTTAATTCAAGTAGGTAAAGTACCCAGCAAGGCACCTGGCACCTCAGAAGGACTCAACGAACGTCAGGTTCCCTTTGTACCCAGCTGTGGAGTGACCTGCCATCTGGGTTGGCACAACCTTACACAAAGCTATTTTACGTTTCACAGAGTTCCACAGAGAGAACCATGATTTCTCAATGTCCTGCCCCTTGACCAAATCTGAGAACTACTGATCCGAAACATTCAATAGTCCTTAAGTGTTTATAAGGCCGCGTTCACAGAAGGAGGACAGAAATAAAGACTCCACAATTATCCACAGTAGTTCAGGCACAAATAGAATTTCCTGTCTGGTTGAGCTGGGTCACTGCAGGACTAGCGGCTACAGGAGGCCACATGTCCCGTGTCCTAGCTCATCCTCAGGGGAGTCAGACAGAAGGTCCCCTGCTGAGAGGAGCCTCCCACAGCTGCAGAACTTCTGGGAAACAGAGAAGCCAGGACACTCCTTTCCCTGAAATTTCTGTCCCCAAAACACTGAGGCTCCTGGGTCAAAAGCAAACTGAATGGATATACTTGGGTCCTACACAGAACCCAAAAACCTGAGCACAGGTGTGCAGGGCCTGGGGCTACCCCAGAGGAGAAGGGGAGGATGGTGCTGACGCCTGCTTACCCAGGGTGTCCCCCATGGTGACGATCGCACGCTGATGCAGCTCCGGGTCCCCACCCTGATTCGACAGAATCACAGCCAAGTGAGGCCTCCAGTCTCCCCACTGCTTGTCCCCACAACACTGAAAAGCAGCGGGGGAAAAATGAAGATTTAGTCAATAAAGTAGCACTGGCCAGAATGGATGTAAAGAAACTTGTTGTCTATATCCTGATTTGGAAGCGTTCAGAAGACACCCACCACACCGCCTACAATACTGCCATTCATTGATTTCAAGTTCTCCTTTTAAAGAGCAAAACCCCAAGAGCAATGGCTAGGCAGACAAGCAGATACATATACATACATACATACATACATACATATATACATACATACATACATACATACATGGGGATAAGATAGATAAATAAAATGACTTTATCAATCACTAATTTTCAAATTTCTTCCTGGTTCCCCAGTCCCCAGTAGCTAGGGACAAAATGAAAATAAAACCCTGATGCTTGAGTGGGAGAAGGAAGACCAAACACACTGGGCTCAAGAGGAGAAGAGTCCACATTAGCCTGACAGAAGTCAGGGGAACACTGGACTCCTTAATACCTTACAAAGAGCTAATACTTTCTGGTTTTACAAAGCCCTCTCACAAACGTCATCTTATTTAATCTTCACAACAACCCAATGAAATCTAATTTCTATCTGCACTTGGAGAATGAAAACCCAAGCCAAGTGGCCCAGCCCCATTCATTCCCAGTTGAGGGCTATGCCCCTCCCCCTCTGGTGACACTGCAGGAGCAGATCTCCACCAGGAGGCAGTAAAGTATAAACAAAGATGTGGGTGTAGGAAGACTCACACAAATGGTGCTTTTCCTACCCTCTGGGAATTTCAGGGCAGGAAACACCAATAAAGAAACACCATAATGTCAAAGAAATAACAAGGGCCCAGGATCAACTGGACTCCTGCTTCTTACTAGTTGTGTGACCTTGAGCAAGTTTCTCGATGTGATTAAACCTTTGTTTCCTCATCTCTTTAACGGAGATCATAATTTCTACCTAAGAGGGTTACTGTTGATACTAAAATAAGATAATTAGGTAAAGCTGGTTTTCACTTTATAAATTACATGTAGTTACACACACACACACACACACACACACACACACACACACACAAAGCAAAAAAAAAGAGGTGCTTTGCAGACCAGCTTAACTTCCAGTTGTTACATAGAGCGGGTGGAACAGGAGATTGACAGTAAAAGCTAAGATGTGGAGGTCAAAACTATTCACAATTACTTGGTCTTTGTAATTATCCCAAGGAACAAAAGAAGCTTTATCCGACTCCATTTTACAGTTACTGTTTATCTGGGCAATGCAGTGTGAATGAGAATGAAGATAATAATAAGTCACAATCCTAATAGCAGTTCTCACTTATTACACTCCAGCCATGAGCCATGCCCTGTGCTAAGCATTTCTCCTGGGAACAGCCCCGTGCTTTGGGTACTATTATTATCCCCATCTTCACATGTGCACCAGGCTCTTTTTTGCTGGAACTAAAGAAACCAACAAAAGAAAAGCCTTTGCTAAAAACAACAAAAACTTGAAAGACATTTTTCTGTCTCCTCAAGTGATTTTTAAAAGTCACTATAAATTAGATCTATGGAGAGAGAGTGAGAAAGCACAAATACTTATTAACTAACTTCAACACGTCAAGCATGATGGTTGATGTGTTCAGATATTCTCTCTCCTTCAATTTTCACAATAACTATTGGTTAGGCATCAAAATGCCCACAAACATGAGAAACTGAGGCTCTGTGATTAAGGAACAAAGTCAAGTTCACAACGCAGAGGGGCAGAAGCTAGGTTATACCTGTGCTGGCAGCCCACACCTATGATTTCTGGTGGTCGTGCTTTTTTCCCACTACACCCCTCATCACAAGTAACTGAAGTCTAGTTTTTACGGGACCCTGTGAGGCCAGGAAACTCTCCAGCCCTGAGATCAAATACAGCATTGGCACATCACCTCTGACTCCTTGGTTTTCTTTCTCATCTACAAGTAGGGAACATGTAGCTAACTCTGCCATTGCCCTGAGCCAAGGGATTGTAAACTGACTGCATCATTTCCTGCTTTTTATGACATGATGCAATCTCACTGCAGGGCGCAGGCTTTCGGCCGAACTGGGAGGCGGACTCAGTGTTCCAGTGTAACCAGTTGGCTTGATGATGGGGCATGTAAGTGATCATTTCCCTTTTGTGTGGAGTTGTGCCCAAGCAATAAGAAAAATCAAAAAGCAATTGTGAGGTCCATTTCCATTAAAGCTAGGTGTCAGCAGAAACCCAAACCTCAAAATACAAGAAAAGGCTGCCAAGTGATGACGAGTGAACAGAGGTGCATTCGCGAGCACACAGACAGAACACAGAGGGAAAGGACCCTCAGCCACCTTCACTGGCTGAGGAGCAGCGAAGGCCACACAGACGTTCACAGGAAACACCAGGGGATGCGAGCAGCGCCAGGTGGCCTGCAAAGGCCCTCGTCCCTCCCAGCACAAACCTCCCACAAATAGCGGGCCAGAGAAGACGCGACTTCTGTAAAGGAACAAGCACAGAGTCTGCACAAACATGCTGCAAAGATAAAGGGCGAGAAGTAACTGAGAAAATAAATGCAAGGTCAAAAGAACATTCACCAGGAAAAAAAATGTTATAAAACCAAGAATTGTCACCACATATTTTCTCATGAATTTAAATAAAATAAAGTGATGAAACAATTTCTGTGAAGCAAGGGCCTAAAGCTCAGTTTTGAGAGCTCAGGGAAGAGGTGGTGGGAACAGGAGGAGATAACATGTGACCTGCAGAGCTCAAGGAGGAAGTGGGAGAAACACCAAAGAAATGAGGACCAAAATGCAAAGAATATAAAAACTAAAAGACAATGATGAAAACACAATCAGAGTAGAAATTAAAAGAGACAAATAAATAAATAAATGAATAAAACAAATAAAGTTTTTTAAAGAGAAAATTATATACAGGGGTGGGCAAAAATAGGTTTACAGTGGTTGGTATGAAAAAATATAGGTTATGATTATTACAATAACTTTATTAACTGTTTTGTATATTCATAAATGTAAACCTACTTTTGCACATCTCTGTAATTCACATATCTAAAGTTCATTTAATATATGAAATGTGTACAAATGGAGTTCCTGAAAAGTAAATCAAAATAATAGAATAAAACAAATACTGAAGAATATAATTCAAGAAAACTTTTCTGGACTGTAAGATAAGAATACACTTAGTAAAAGAGCATCCTGCATCCCAAGAAAAAAACTGACCGAGACTATCAACGAAGATGTATCCTCATTATTGGACTTCAAAGATACGGAAGGAATACCTGAGCAAAAAGACCTCTTAAAGTGGAAAACTATCTGGCTGGTCTCAGATGTCACCTGAGCCATATCCAGCTCTAGACAATGTGTAAATTCTAAGTCCAGCTTTGAAGATCAAGGTGCAATGGAGGAAAAGGAAAGTAGTCTATAGAAGTCTAGAGAACAGTTTCTTGTTATTCAAACAAAGCAGGCAGATGTGTTACTGTGCGACTGGCAAGGTCTTTGTAATCACAGACCTGGGCCCATCCTGACTCCACTACTCACTAGCTCTGTGACCATGGGTCATCTCACACTCTGTACCTTAGTTTTCACGTCTGCAAAGCAGGGACAGTAACCCCTACCTCCATGCATTAAATGACATAATATGAATCAGAGTGCTTAACACATGGTAAGTGATTAACAATTATTTTGACTTTTAATCTTCAAAGCCATCCCCTGTTCCAGAGCAGTCTCCACCCGCTAAACCCTCAGGATGCTGGGGCGTTAAAGGGTACCGTGGCTGCTTGTGGGATCCTCCCCGACATGAGCTGGAAGAGGGTCTGCAGTGGGTCATTGAGCGCCAGTGTGCTTGTGAAACTGTGGAGAGAGGTGACCATCAGTGGTGACCAAGCCAAAAGAGTCTTCACCCCATTGCCCATGAGGCTCAGGCCTCGGTACATTTTTATTTGATTGTAGCAGCTTCTTTTGGAACAAGAGTTCCTCTGCTTTTCTGTTGTGCTTTTGTCACACCCACTTTGGGGGGGGGGGAGGCAGAATCTTCATTCCACCACACACCCCAGGAAGATCCCATTGTTGAGGGAGATTTTCTGCTCCTTGGCACTGACACCCTAACTCTTGAGCAACCATTTCTGTAGGCCTCCCTCCATCATGGAGGTGACCCGCCAACATTTCCAAGGGTCCTGAAGAGCCCTAGCAGTTAACCTGCACCTCTTCCCTGTGGGCCCCTCTTTTCCAGCCCCTCCCTGCTACCTTAGCAGCCCTCCTCCGTGCCCAGCCCATGGCTAGCCTGGGTCTGTAGAGCACTTACTAAGCACTAAGTAGCCATTTTCGGTAACTAGAGAGCACCCCTACACCTACCCTCTCCAGTGATCCTGATTCTCTTTTGCTGTTTCATCCACTTTATTCCAAACTGCTGGCTGTGTACTCATACCTCCATTCATATCTCATCCTGGTTTGGGCATTTGTCCTGGTCCACCTGGCACCCGAATCTTGACATGCTGGCATGATTTCTAACTAAATGTACCCCTTCAGCCAAAACCGGTTTGGCTCAATAGACAGAGCATCGGCCTGCAGACTGAAAGGTCCCAGGTTCGATTCCTGTCAAGGGCATGTACCTTGGTTGCGGGCACATCCCCAGTAGGAGGTGTGCAAGAGGCAGCTGATCAATGATTCTCTCTCATCGATGTTTCTAACTCTATCCCTCTCTCTTCCTCTCTGTAAAAAAATCAATAAAATATATTTTTTAAAATAAATAAATAAATAATAAAAATAAAAATAAATGTACCCCTTTGGTTTTGTCAACTCCCACCACCCTTGATGAAGACTTCCTGATCTAATTCCCAGTCCCATAATCCCCTTTCCTACCACAGCTCATGGTCCTGCTACCTGTATCCCTACCTTCTCCTCAGCACCCATACCTCCACTGCAAGACTAAGCAATAGACATGTACTAATCCTCAGTCCTAAGGCTCTGTTTATTAACCTCACATGATCATTTGTATTCCCTCACTGATGGAACTATCTAGAACAGCCCTTCCCAAGGAAGAAGGCTATTGCAATATAGAAACCCACTTAACTCTGTGGAAATCCTGACTCTGGGAAATATTACTAAAACGTTTTATTCAGCTTGGCAGGTAGAATGTACTGTATCCAGATTAAAAGGACCTGGGGAAGAGAAATGCTACATCCAGCTCAGAAAACAGAAACTGGAAAGATGCTTGGAATGGGGGAGAGGGGAGCATAGAGCTCTCAATGCATCTTGGATTTCTCCCCACTGTCCCCCACATTTATTGGGGGGGTCACTCTGCTCCCTTGGTCTCCAATGCAAGTCCCCAGCTCACCCACTCATGACCCAGTTGTAAGTCCTGGCGTCCATTTTGCTGGACAGGAACAAAGCATGGCCCCATAAATGGTTCTTCATGGCCCACTCCAAGGCTTCCTGAAAACAAAGCATCACATTCAATGTTTCTCCTTCACCTTCCCCTGTGCTTAGGTACCACTGTCCCCTGAGCACGAAGACTCTGAGAGCCTCATATGGGAAATGGGCTTTAACTGGCATGTATTTCTAAGTTGTCCTTTTCTCCAGCCTCCACTTTGTCAAAATCCATCATGCTATTTCATTAAATCCCCCTCAAACATAGCTTCCAGTTGGCCTTATTGCAAGCAAAAGTTACCGGTACACAGTACTTTTATGAACCTGAGCACCAAAAATGAGAAACACCTCCCCCCTAGGACTGAGTCTAAAAATACAAGTAGCCAGATGGTACAGTCACCCTCTATATCCATGGGTTCCACACCCACAGATTTAACCAGCCTCATACATTGCTGGGAGAGTACACTGGTACAACCTCCAACAAGGCAATTTGTCATTATCTACCAAAATTACAAACCATCTACCCTTTGACCCAACACCTCCACATCTAGAAATTTGTCACACCTACACTATCTACATAAGGCAAATGGCAATGGGTAGTCATTGAGGCATTGTTTGTAGCAGCAAAAGATTGGGCAGAATCTAAATGTCAATCTATAAGGGTTCAATTAATTATAATTTGTCTATAGAGACCTCTGCAGCCATAAAACATAATCATAATAAGGAAGATATTTATAGAGTATAAGGAGCAGGGGTCAACAAAATGTAGCTAAATTCAACCCACAAGCTAAGAATAGCTTTTACATTTTTTAAATGTGCGAAGGGATGGGGGGAGAGGTGGTGGAAATAAAAGAACAGTATTTCATTACACATGAAAATTATATATAAGACAAATTTATATGTCCATTAAGTTTTACTGGAGCACAGCCACGCCCACTCATTTACATGCCATCTGTGGCTGCTTTCACAGGAGAGCAGAAGAGGTGGGGGCACCATTTCCCCATTATATCTCTTTTTATCTTTCCATTTTTTTAATAAAATTGATTCACACTGATTTTAATCACATATTATAATATTTAAGTTAATTTAAGACTTTTGTAAAATGTGAGTTTGACTTAAACAAGGCATAAAAACAGGTAAATACGTGAGGTGATGGATTTGTCACTTAACTCGATGGGGAGGGGAATCCTTTTGCAATGTATACATTTTTATAATCACTACAATGTACACTTTAATACCTTACCATTTTATTTATCAAATATAGCTCACTAGCAAATGTAAAGAAATAATGTTGTCTAGTTTACATATCAAAAAAATAAGCAAGACATCACTTCATCTGCTGAAGTAAAGTGTTCAATATTGGCAGGAACCCCTTAGATACAGCTGGTGGGGGTACAGCTTGTAAACAAACTTTCCAGAAACTAATTTAGTATATATACTTGAAGAACTTTTAAAAAGTGCATGCCCTTCAACCCAGTAATTTCACTTATAGAAGTTTATCCTAAAGAGACTTACATGACATGTGCTAAGTGTATAATTTATAATGGGTGACAAAATAGTCGATAGCCCACATAGTTGACAATAGTGGATTGGTTAAATAAAATATGATTCCCTCATATGTTGGAATATTGTCCAAGCAGTTTTTTTACTCATGTAGAATCTTTTTTATTGAATTTATTGGAGTGGCATTGGTTAATAAAGTTAGATATGTTTCAGGTGTAGATTTCTATAACACATCATCTGTATATTTTATTGTGTGTTCACCACCCCAAGTCAAGTCTCCTTCCACTACCATTTATCCTCCTTATACTCACTTCTACCTCCTCCCACTCTATCCAACCATTTTTTAAGTGATACATTTTAATGCCATGGGAGTATTTAGAAGAAAAAAAAAGAAATTATTTTATTTTATTTAGAATATACATTATATGCATAGAAAAAAAAGCTAGAAGTAAATATATCCAAATGGTAACTGGTGTTATCTTTTAATGGTAGGATTATGGGTGTTTTTTATTTTCTTCTTTGTACCTTCCTGAACTCCAGTGAATATATAAAGTGAATATATATTCCTTATCTAATTGGAGGAGGACTGAGTGGTGGGGACGGACAGTGGTTACTTTTGTAAACAAGCCTGCCGAAGAGCACTTGCCTTCTTCCTTCCGTAGTAGAGCAGCTTAGTGAATTTCTCCACGATCTGGGCGGGTGTCTCCACACTGGGGGGGATCTCCCCAGTGAGCAGGTTTGGGGTCCCTGAGCTGAGCACTGGCAAGTCGTCATCGGTCAGGTTGATGAGGTTGGCCACGGGCGGCTGCCTCTTGTACTTCCCCAGCTTCTTGCAGTCTTGCATCAGCAGCTCCGCAATGTCAGACCCCACCATGGACTGCAAGGCAAAGAGGGTCATCCTGAGGGAGAAAGAGTCCTCTTCATCCTCATGGGGGTGAAGAAGTAGACACGGAAGGGCCTGCCTTCTTCCTGGGGAGGCCAGCACTGGATTGCTGTGTCTCACACTCAGGTGCCACAAAGAAATGTGCACACTCTCATAGGAGTATCATCTGGCTGGTGCAGTAACCCAACACCTTCTCTATAACCCAGGCCAGTACAGAAGGGCAAAGTGAAGGTCAGTTTTGGCAAACTGGCACTGACATCTGAGCAATTTGGGAGACCACGTGTTGCTTCTTTACTATTAATTTTTATTATTATGTCATAAGCCAAATTATACTTATCCCAGGAAGGCTTACATTTCAATACAGCCTGCTCCTGCCCACCCATCAGAGGGGTGATACTCACCCCATTCTGTCGACAAAGCAGAACCAACAGTTGCCATAGTAGAGCTGCATCTCTGCTCTCGGGTGTCTCTGATTTGCGGCTCTGAGCTGCTTTCTGCTGGCAAAAGGTCATGATGTCCACCTTGTGGACATCTTCCCTATGGAGAGATTTCAGGGAGCAAAGGGTGAGCGGGCAGACTCTTCCCCATGCCGGACCGTGAGCTCCTCCCCTAGTGTGAGGGTGCTGGATGGACCCAACAAGCCAGGACCAGGACAGGGAGAACAAGTCTATACTAGTAGCTACAGTACAGCTGTTTCTTTGTGGAACAGGAAGAAACTTCAGATGTTCTCGCATTTACTTTCTCCATTTTACAGGTGAGGAGACTGAGGCCCCCGAGACCTGAAATATCTGCCTTGGGTAGCAGGCAAGAGCACTCTTTGGAGTCAGGCAACTCTGGACTTAAATCTAGCTTGCCATGTCTCAGCTGACAAAACTTTCTTATCTCCTCTGAGCCTCAGCTTTTCCCCCTAAGGTCAGAATAATTGTAAAAAATCTACCTCCATACAAAAAAGAAATTAGCAAGTTATGTAGCATATATTAAGTGCTCAATAAACAGGCAGTATTATTTGCTTAAGACTATTTAATAATATCAATGCCCAATTGGGATCAGTATCCTAGTGTCCAAAATACCCAATTTGATGCTCTGCTCACATCTGTATACCTGAGTGTAAGAAATAAACATACTCATTTTACTTAAAAGAGCTGTCAAAATACTAAATGGGTATTTTCTTAGAGGGAAAGATCCAGGTTAAGAATACATTTATATAACGGTGTTGCTATTTAAAGGGCTTCCATGTGCATAAATCTCACTTGTGTCTCATGGCCATTGCCTGGAGTGGGCAGAACCAGTGTGACATAATTTCTTAAGGGGAAAACTAAGGCCAAAGAGAGTTAAATGGCCTGTCTGCCATGGTATATCTAGTTAGTAAGATGCCTAGGGCCAGAACCCAGATGTTCTCATCAGTCAGGACACTGAATATTTATCAGAAGGGACTGGGCATTTAAAAGCAGTTCTAGCTCAATCCTGCAGAGGGCAGACTTGCACACCATCCAGGAATTCACTTGGACCAGTTCCCTCTCCAGAAAAAGGCAAGCCTTTTTCCCCACTATGATCCACTTGTCTGTGACGTCCCGGATGATGCTGCACTTCCGCACTAATGTCTGTTAGGAACACGGAACACTAAAACCTCCTACCATGTCACCTCTGCAAAATGGAACTGATTTCAGATTTTTAAACCTTCACATTAATTGTTCTTCCCCCTCTTCAACTAGTAAGTTGCTTCTCAAAAAAGGATCAGGCCACATTAGGCTCTGTCTGGTAGCACAGAAAATTCTACTCTAATGGGGACAGACATTTTCTTTCAAAGAAGCCAAGAACAAATACCCCCAAAATCCTATTCTTAGCAGGAAGACTGTGTATGTCTCAAAAGGCTTTACTCGGCTGTTCAAATGCTCATTTACCTGATCAGGGGTCCTGAGAAAGTTCTCATCTCTTCTTGTTCCTCAGAATCATTAAGAATAACCTGGAACAAAAATTAGATTTGCTCTTCAAGACAATGTCCAAACAATGCCCAATATCAGAAACCAAGGCTGTGGTCCCAAAGTGCAGCTCATGCCTCCTCATGGAGAAAGCGAGTTCGCCAGTGGCTGAAACTGAGCCAATAGCATCTCAGGGAAAACGGAAGTCCAGCATCACCTCTTTCAGAGAAGATCCCCACCCAGTTCCCCATAAGAGGCTCCTGTTCCAGGAGATGCCAGGCTCAGGCAAAGGGGAGCAGGGAGCATTCTGGGAACAAAGACTCTTATTTACCTCCATGCTGTGCAGTTCAACAAGGGCCGTCTGCCCGTCACTGGGGAAGTTGGGACACACACACACCAACTGACCTCCTGGCCCAAAACTCGCAGGCACATGAGGGACGTAGAACTTCATGGGTGCCTTGGGATCAGCTGCCAAGTCAGCCTCTGATCAACAGACACAGGTGGACACTGTTAGCATGACTGCCACTGCTTTTCTCTACTTAGCAGGATGCCACAAACACATTTCTGTGTAAATTCCACCTAGGACCCAGATAAGATTCTGGGTGGGCTACAGTAGAAGCAGATGTAAGCCCCTGAGAATATGTCAGAACATAATGCAAGGATGTTATGGTTGGTCCAAATGGTAATAGCACGCAAGGCCCAGACTCTTGGCAATGGAGAGAGGCCGGGACTAGACAAGTCAGCCACATCCAGACAAAGCGATAATGCTTTGTGGCCTGCCCTTGCTTTACCAACCTGACTCCAGCCCTAACTTCCTTCACCTGCTACTTAAAAGCACCAAAGCGTGCCCAGTATGGCTAGGGGCAGGGTTCCCTACCGAGAACCCGCTATGATGCAATGTCCAGTAAAGAGAAAAGGTGGGAAATGGAGCCAAGCGGACCTCTGCCCAGGAAACCTGTGTAAGCAAATGAGGTGAACAATGCTCTACTCTTGGAAGCCACGGTAAGGTGTCTTTCCGAGAAACTTGCCCCCAGCCCTCTTCCCATCAGACACAACCAACTCCTTTGATCACTTCAGCACCCACCAGCCTTCACTGGTCTCCAAACTGTTGAAGCCGTGGGGACATAAGGCTCGGAGGCATCTGCCATGTATTGACTGAGCTCATAGCCACTGGAGCTGAGGCCAGACTCATGCTGCTCAAGCAGGTTGGACTCCTGGGGCAGTGGTGGCTGGAAGTGAAAACAACAAAAACACATGGGAAGAATCAGAAACAGTTTCAGAAAGATGGTCCTCCCAAGTGTTCCGAACTTTAAAATAAATACAGTGAATGTGAATGTGTTGAAAGGAAAGGGATGGATGATTCGATTGACAGGTGTTCGCTAAGGGATGCAGATGTTCCAGTGGAAAGAGTGCAGGCCTTGGGCCCAGGAGGGGCAGGAGGCCTGGAATCAAATCCCAGCTTTGTCAATATCAAGCGTCTATGACCTTATGACAAGTGGCTTGGGCTCTCTGAGCTGGGTATTCTCATCTATAATATAGATAATCATAGCTGTCCTGCATAGTTCAAGTACTTAATCATGCATTCATTCACCAGCTATTTAATGAGCACCTACTATGCTCTAGGCGCTGTGCTTCCCCTGGGGATATAGGCATACAAAAATTTCATGGAGCTTACCTCCTGGGAGGATACAAATAAAACATTGGATGCAAAAGCTCTCTGTCACTGTAAAGTGTTGTATGTGTATGCCTGCTTTCATGATAGCACGTGGCCTGCCCTACTGAGCATTAGGTAGACAGAAGAAACTGTTCTAAAAAATCATACAAATCCAATCATGGAAACAAAAATTTATACAAGACTGTCAAAAATTAAAAGCCGGTCACCACAGTGTCTTTGCATCTTTTCCATAAACCTAAAATTTTTCCAAAATAAATATGTGAGGTTTTTTTTTATTTAAGAGCTCCATTTTTTTACCCAGGTGGTATACACAGTAAGATTTTAGAAGACAGGTGGTAGAGATGGTCTTCTAAAAAGTCAAGACAGCCAAGCTGGCATGGCTCGGTGATTGAGCATTGACCTATGAACCAGGAGATCAGGGTTCAATTCCTGGTCAGGGCACATGCCCAGGTTGCAGACTCTATCCCCAGTGTGGAGCATGCAAGAGGCAGCCGGTCAATGATTTTCTCTCATTATTGATGTTTCTATCTCTCTCTCATTCTCCTTCCCTCTCTAAAATCAATAAATTTGTATTTAAAAAGAATGCTTTGCAAAAAAAAAATAATAATAATAAATAACAATTAAATGTCAAGACAGGCTTCAAGCGCTGCTTTTCAGCCCTGAATTAAAAGATTCTAGCAACTTCCCACTTCCTGGGTGAACCAAACTGCTGGCAGCCTCTCCTCTGTTTACCAGCACCTCAGAGTGACTTGTGTGACATTTCCCGATTCAGCCAATTTGGCAAAAATGTAAAAGGGCCAGATCAGGGCCCCAGGCCCTTTGGGTTGAAACAGAAAAATGGAGAAAAGAGGAGGGATGAGTGGAGACTCTGCCAAGAGAGGAAGAATTGGATGTTCAGTCTGCTGGCCACTGGAGGCCCCGTCTCCAGGGCTCTGTCCTGCCACTGCTGACGATGTAGTTGGAAGGCACTGTCACAGGCCACCAGCCCCATGTCACTTCAAGTTACCTTATTCTTCTGGGCCCCAGTTAGCAGACTCTCCGGAAGCAGGTCCCCAGGCCACTCCTGTCCAGAGTTAGAAGCAGGGCTGTCTCTATAAGGGTTCCCACTCTGAGATCTGCAGCAAAATGACAGGAGAGGTGAGAGGGGGTCCTGGGCAAGCCAGCAAGGCTGAGCTGCTCTCTGCGGGAGGTGGTTCTGTTGTCGAGTGCGGACAGGTGTCAGGTTGGCCTGTGTGCTGCAGAGAGAAGCACTGTCCTTCCATTTACCACCTCAGTCTGTTAACACCAGGAAGATAGGGGCTCCTTGGCTCCCCAGTGCAGTTGCTAGAAGCTGCCCCGAACCCTGCAGAGAAGGGTGGTCCCTGCTGCCTGACATCTAGAATGACTTAAATCAGAGCAGTGGGATTGATGGGTTCCAGGGTAAAGGTGCCAGACCTAAGGGCACCAGGACCCGTACTAGTATAAAAGGCTGTTCCCATCCCCTGCTTGCCTGATCCTAAAAGATGTCCTGTTCTTAGGGCACAGGAGTAGGCAGAAGAGAAGCATCCCAGCCCCGGGCAGGACCCAATCATGAGAACTTTTGCAAGGCCACACTTGTCCTGAGACCAACATAGAATAAAGGCCCTGCTTTCTGATGGACGTCAAGAAACAGGACTCAGGCTAGTCCAGGTTTGAGAGCCACATCTCTGAGTTAAGAATCTCTCCTCCCAGGGTTCCTGTTCACCCTGGCCTGGGCCATCCTGGGCTACACCTCCATCCCCGAGAACAAAACTCCCACATCCCCACAAGAGAAGCAGACGGGCTGCCAGAGGTGAGGGCCCAGCACCAGATGCTAAAAGATTTTCCTAACAGAGTTTGAGTTTGGCTGAATCATGTTGACCTGGCCTCTCCTTTCACACTTACTGGAACTGGGTCTCACTGTTTGCTCGAAATGGACTATTCCGGTTTTCATGATGATGTTCATTGAGGTACTTTTGATCTCGATAGTCTTCATGCCGGATATAAGGACTCCCTTGCCTTGGCACTGCACCCTCAGAAAAAAAACAAAATAAAGCAGGTCACTTTCTGTTTGTGAAAAGTTCCGAAAAGACACAAGCTGTGAAGCTGAGTTACTGGAGCACAGTAGGTACAAAACACATTTTCCAAAATGAGTAAAATTCGTGAGAGCTAATGGTGAGATGCCCTTCAGTCCTCACTGAACCAATTAGCATGGCCCTATACAACTGTACAATGGTGAGGATGGGGTGTGTGTGTGTGTGTGTGTGTGTGTGTTGTGTAAATATGTTCAATGTTGAAACAGATTTCTCTTTGCTAGCAGCCATTAGCATATATCTAAAGCCTTACTGTTGTATAGGATATAAATTCCTAATGGCACATATGTGCACCCTCAGGGTAAATAGTGGTCAGACTCATTACAGGCCAGTCACACACTTGAGTACATCACTGATATTTGGTCAGAGACTATAATATAATCTTGGCCATAATGAGCAGAAGAAAATACGTGAATGAAGTGCAAACTATCCTAATATTAGCAGCATAATGATAAGTTTCAATACTATCATCTACACGTACAAAGAAAAATGACTGCCTTCTGTCTCCTCTCCTCAAGACAGCAAGCAGTAGTGTCTTTGCCGTGACCTCATCTGGCCAAGAAAGAGGTAGGCAGGGGCAGTTCTTTCTACCCCAGTAGAGCAGGTGCCCAAGGTGAGGTTCTGAGCATTGCTCCCTTGGCCTCTGCCCCGCCTATCAGACCAGCTGAGCCACCCCAAAGACTTCTGGGAGGTTATTCCATACCTCTTTCTTCTGGTTGCTGCTGTGGGTGCCTAGGGTAGTAATAACTTCCATATGGATATTCTTCCCTTGGAGAGTGATACCTCTGGTATGGATCATCAATGCCTGGCCTAAAATGGCACAGAGAAAATCAGTCATTTCAAGGATGAGTGTGGTAAAGAGAGAAACCAACGGGAGATTGGACAAACAACTTCAGAGGACAAAACTGTGGCCCCGGTCCAGAACCTGCTTAAAAGGCACAGTTAATTCTAGATCCCATGCACGGAAAATCCAGACCCAGAGCAGTAGTAAGAGCTTTGATTCAGAACACAGCTGGGATCTTTATAGCAAAGTGTCTCATTCTTCCTCCCCATGATCCCTCTTACTCTTCAACTGCCTACATCCAACCACACAAGGTATTATCTTAGAAAGTCCTGCCCTGATAGTATCCCAGAAAACCCCTTCCAGAGATGAGCACGAGGCCATTACAATTCCCAGGCATAGTACAGATGGAAATGAGATGAAAAGGTCAGCTTGAACTATCTTAAATCTGATTGCTTTTATTGCCTCTGTCCTTAACATAATTTCCTTTGAAAATTTCAGATTGTTAGTATTTTCATGAATTAATAATTTTTTAGCATTTTGTAGGGGCAAAATTCTTTAAAATATTTGTCGTAATTCCAGTGCTGAATCTGCAGACAGATAAATATCACCCCACCTGAATGTGGCTTCCAACATTCCATAAAACATTGTGCGTCCAGTGCTCTCAGAACCCAGAAGTAGGAATTCTAGATTCTCCAACCTCGAATTGCCTCACTGAGATCCCTTCCCTTCTGAATGTGGAGCCTGCAAGCTTACATCTGCTTTATCTGAGGTTGATTTTTTTTTTCTTTTTTTTTTTTTTAGTTCCCATCCATTCATTCATTGCTTTTTTTTCCCCCTGGATGCCTATCACATGTTAGATACTATCCTAGGTACTAGGGCTCTTGTTGATGCTGGTGATGTCATACTAACCCTGCATCAGAGTGGCTCAAAGACAATGAGAAAGTTTTTATAGGGATGCCTAGGAGAAGCTAGTCCATTGTCTACGTATAGTTACAGTATTGCCCTTTTGAAATCCTGGAATAGAGGGTTTCATCTGCTCTCTTTAATTTCATCCTCTCTATCCTCTCCCCTGCCCCCAACACCCAATCAGATGCGGATGGCTTCTTTAAGCAGCACCCCCAGGGGATACAGAAAGGGGAACTATTCTTTTCAGTCAATTTGAGAGAGTAAAGGGTTTAGCTACATCAATGTCTAGGTTGGAGGAGGAAAAAGAAAAAACAAAAAGGAGAAATAAGAGGAAAAGGAAGAAGGACAAGAACAATCTGTAAGCACTCGGGAGAGTTGGGTCAATTCCAAGCTCTAAAACCATACCTTGAATACAAGTGAGGGTGATAACCCCCTTCGTAATAGTCCACCCCGGGCACCGGCTGATGCCATTCCCCGGGCCTGGGTACGTAATGAGGCTGCTGGTGGTCTGCCTTGGGGTCCTGCTGTGGCTGGGAGCTCCTTCTGGTGTCTTGCCATTGACGGAACCTCTCTCCCTTGTGCCAAGAGTGAGGAACAGGCTGATGATATCCATCTCTCCGAAGGCCTCGGTCTGGACCCTGGGATGGGGCTGGGGGCCTCCCCCGGGGCTGCGGTGGCAGCTGGGGAATCCAGGGCTCCATCCCTGACCTTCTGAATATCTCTCTTTTTTAGTCAGTTGTGTAGTTATTTTATCTTCCTATAGGAAAAAACAAAAAGACCTCAAAATTATCATTACTTTAGGTTTATATCCAAACACGATGGTTGGTTGAGGTTTTTATTTTTTAAAAAGCACTTATGGTTCTCAAAATCTATCTAAAACAAACCGCATAGCCATTGATACAGAAACATCTGGAGGAAAATCTCAAACAGATACGTGAAATAAATAACAGACTAGACAACTACTAGTATGTGGTTGTAGCTTTAAAAATTAAAAAGTACAATTAGTTGGAGCAATAATAGATGTGGGAGGCATGAGAGACAGAACAGTAATAGATGAAGCTCCAAAACCCTATCAAGGTATTCCAATTAAATAAATGTCCATTTATTCCACCAGAAAATACTGATTCAACATTTACTATGGGGATTCTATGCTATCATGGAGATAGAGTGGGCTTAGATCTAGACCAGAGGTCAAATCCTAACTCTGCCACTTAATAGCTAGTTAATTAATTCAAACCTCAATTTCCTTCTCCATAAAACGGGGATCATAATAACTAGCTTGCAGGGTTACAGTCAGAATTAGAGATAACGTATGAAGTGCCCAGTTCACTATCTGGTCTATGGTAACTGTTCAATAAATAGTAGTTAGTGTTGGAGACAAAGATTGGGATATTGAGGGCAGCTGAAGGCATTTCCTAAACAAAAAGAAGCTTAAATTGGCCTCAAGAAACACCTTTCCTGAATCCTTAAAGTGGCCTTTAGTCCTCAGCCCTATAACAAGGCAATGCCTGCCTCTCCTCCGGGGAGCCAACAAGACGAAAGTTTGGGATTGCTTCCATGACCGCCCAGAGAGCTATGTCCTGGTAATCCTCCTGGATGCGATTTAAAACCTGTAAGTCTCCCCAGAATCAAACTGATTTCCCCCACTTATTCTTCCAAATGGGCAGCAGCTCCTAATTCAGACTGCCTTCCAAGCTCCTCGGCCCATGTCACAGAGGAGCGCCCCGCCCCGTCCAGCGGCCCCCAAAGGAAGAGCCCACATCGGACCTCTCTGCTGCTCAGGCATGGGAGAATTCGTTAGCTCGGTCAGACCCTGTTTTTTCTCTGTTGGGAACTGTTTTCAGTTGAAATACTCTGATGGAAGCCACTTCACTTGCTCCCCCTCCTGAAACTCCCTGCCTAAAATAAAAATTCTTATCAGAACAAAAGGTCAAAGGGTACGTGTGGAAATCAACATGTCACTCTCCTCAAATGCCATAGAGCCAGGGTCCACCGCTATGAGCTGAGGGCTGTAAACAGACCAGTCCAGAAGAGCGAGGCGCAGAAGTGTCTTCCACCTCAAGATCAACCCCCGCTCAGGGAAACTAGCACCCTTTTACCCAGGTTAGCCCACTTTCCTGAAAAAAAATGCAGGCTTTTTCTAGCAAATTCCAACAAAGGCCAAATGCTCCAGACACAGTGAAACCATGTGTGGGTCTTTCCTGAAGGTCTGAGGAACTCAATACCATTTGAGCCCATGAAAGAAAGTCTCCGTCACCTTGTCCCCAGATATTTTCACTGGGCAGCCTTCCCTGACTGCAAAGGCACAACACCCAATCTCTTCGCCAAAATCTGTCATTTTGTTGTCAAGAGATATCAACTCCAGTAAATCAATCCTCGGGTTATAATTAAACGCAGCAACCCAAGGGCAACTAAGATTCTCAGAATGAAGGCGTTCCATCCACAGTGACAAGTCACACTTGAGAGTTCACATCCATGACCCTCCCTGGCCCCAGTGAGGGCAACGTTGCCTCTACTAATCTGACAGCCCAGCAAGCAGAGGTAAGAGAGAGGACACAAGGTAGCTAGGTTCCCACACACCTGCTCTGACGCCTTGCCACCTTCCTTCAGCGCGGTCCCAGGAACCTGGCCCAAGAGTGTCTCCTCTCCTCGTGGAGACTGCCAAAGTCCAGGTGCCACATCTACCAAGACTCACCTGGCCCTCCAATCTACAGCCAGTCGGTTACCTTTGCAACTGCCCGGCCTCCAAGGAGCTGATTCACTGGGGCAAAGTACATGTAGGACAGGCCTGATCTGGCGTATTTGCTCAGAGCCCTGTCAGAGACTGGTGCTTCTGTTTGCCTGGTTGTGGGCTGAGCCAGGTTCACTCACATGTGAAAGCATCCAAACCCCACAGCAAACAAGGAACAGAGGCCCAGGGAGAGGAAACCCAGAAAGCCCGCAGGCAGCCTGGCCCGGCCAGAAGAGCACAGCCGTGAGGCACTGACTTGGGGCTCTGCCACTGGCTGGCTCCTGGCCGAGCCCGTCTGAATCTCAGTTTCTTCTTCTGTAAAAGGGGAATAACTATCAATATACATAGCTTATGATGGTCACTATGAGGAGTAAGGGCTGGTAAAAATGGCACACGTATAAATAAATATACCCTATATATCAGTATTATTTTTTTCTTTTTCTTTTTTTAAGTAACATATTTCCACTGGTTGAGACAGAGGTACTCATTGGTGGGTTGTAAATACCTGGTCTCTCTGGTTGGGGTTTTTCTCACTCATGTTTCTCTCCACTGGGTTTTGTTTGTGTATCAAGAGTGTTATCCAAAGGAAGTTAAATCTAATTACTGGAGACACTGAAAAGTTTTCTATTACAATAAGAAAATAATTTCTTGTATTTATAAAATACATTTTTAGCATTATTATGAAAATCACAGAAAGCTCATGTCTACTTTTGAATTAATATTTTAAAATGCAGAAAATCATGTCATATACCTTAAACTTATACAATGTTATATGTCAATATATCTCAATAAATTGGAGGAAGGAAATAAAATTCAGCATTTGCCCCAAAAGTTTATTCTTTCTCTCACTTACTTAATCTCTATAAGATACCAGGATTTGACACATATAAATATGAAGGACAAAGTCCTTGCCTTCAAAAAGCTTGGAACAAACTGACCCCCCATGTCGTTACTAGTCCAGGGGAAATCACACGTGGGTCCCGTGATCAGATACACTACTGTACTTAAACTATAGGTCTCTATGAGGATTTAGAGGACATAGTTGTCTCAGCCCCTCAACTGCCTCCTAGGGCCTGACCATAGAATGTAAAATTCTCTGACCGGACATGGATATGGTTTCTTACCCCACTGGAGTCAGAGAATTCTGCCCTGATGTCTGGTTCATTAATGGGTGCACTGCCATTTTTAATTTTCCTGGAAAGAGGTGCTAGAGAAGGACACACAGCGACAGCAGGAAGCAGAACATGGGTAATTATGACACAGACTCAGATATACAATTACATGTTCTCACATCTCTATATAAAAGGCTAATATGCAAAGTAGCCTCTCGGGAGTTCGACCAGGAAACCGGGAGTTCGACTAATCGCTATGATGTGTCCTGACCACGATGGGGCAGCATGGAACAAAGGAAAGCCTCAGCTGGCAGCTGGCAGCCAGCAGCTAGAGGAAGGAAGGCCCCAATTGGCCCTGATTGCTGGCCAGGCCTAGGGACCCGACCCATGCATGATTTTTGTGCACCCGGGCTCTAGTATCACAATAAGGCTCCGAAAACCTGCTGTGACACTTTTGGCTTATAACAGGATGTTAGTACTGCCCCAAAACACAGACTACTTACCAGGAGGCTAACTCTGGAACTTCACTTTATTGATGATAAAACTAAGATCCAGAGAAGTGAACTGATTTACCCAAAACCACCACCACGCTGACCAGAAGCTCAGTCAGGGTTACACTGGTGTGAGGAAGTCACCTTACACTGGCCTTATAAGGGCTGATTATGACTTATGCAGGAGTCATGCGAGCCAGTAACGAAGCCAGTGGTAACTGGACATCCACCATGGTGGGAGTATTTACATAGCAACTGTCAAACGTAAAAGCAAGGTGTCCAGAGAGCCAGTTTACCAGCATACAGATTACAACCCCAAACTCCTAGCTCCTGACTCAGCATTCTTTCAAACTAAAACTTGCAAATTGCCATTCTGCTGCCAGCCTTCGTTGTACATCTCTGCTTTAAACATCTAGCTCAATTATTCCAAATGCTCTTTTTGTGGCATCCCAAAGCATCTCTAGTTATCTCAGGTGTTGTTATGAAACTCCTCAAACACTCACCCACCAAAATAAAATTTAATTAGCTTTAATTATTGTATAGACATATGCTTACAGCAGTTATATGGGTCATGGAACAAAATAGGTCATGGTGGGATCTCATCAGCCCAAAAGCTTTGGGATGTATCGGTCTCTTCCTTGCCCAGCCCACATATCTAGTTACTAAATCTCTCAACCCGGCAGTCCAATTCCTCCTGGTTTCTAACCAAATTTACCCAGCTTGACAAATACATTAGCAGCTCATCCCACCAGGAGGTGGGCTAAAATTAGTCTAGCCACCCACATGTTGCTTGCAGTGCCCTGGCTTGATCCCACATGCTCCCTCATGCTGGAATAGCGAGAGTCTTCACATTCTCCCTTCCCATCCTCCTGCCTGATTCCTGCTCTGCATTTCAACTACAGGCTAGAACTGGAGCCCTGGTCGCTTGCTAATGCATGTGAACTTCCTTTCCCGGTCCCTGCATCCTTCCCAAATGCCAGACCACCAATGAGGATCTTGCTTCAAATAGGAGCGACTACCCTGGTTTGACACCTGTCTAACAAAAGCATCTTCCCTGCTAATAACGCTGCTAATCTCTACTCACCAGAACAGGCTGAGCATCAGGTAAGAGGCTGGAGAAACATTAGGTAGGTCTGGGTGGGCTAGTGTGGAAAATAGGAGTGGGCTTTCCCTAGGAACATGTCCTCAGGGTAACAAGTGGGCTACCACTTAGATGGACTTGAAACTCATGGGGATTTGAACATCTGAGCTTCATCCCATGCTATACCAAAGCTCCTGGCAGTGCCTGACATCTGACCAGAACACAATAAAGATTTTATTTGTGAATGAATGAACATTTTAAAAGTTTAGTAGCAACAAACTAACTGTATAATTATGTCCAGCAGTTCTCACATCCTGAGTGTAGAGTGAAACTTTGATAGGAATTTTCTGGAAAAAGAAAAAGAGAATGCTGAAGCAGTGAGTTAAGGGGACTGAGCAGAGATTAACCAAAATGATACCACACGGGGCATAAATGAGACAAAATCAGAATTAAATGACCTGCATACCTTGTTAAACTACATACATCTAAAAGACACACTCCAACCAGACAGTAAAAGAAAAATATTAAATCACAATTTTTTTTAAAAAGATCTTAGCTAAACTGGGAATGACTGAATAATGTCCACGCTGCATTTCCAACAACAGCTGATACACTGAGGCTCTTTTTAGTCAGCAAGTGGCTCGTATCTCTGTCTCCAAGAATGAATCAAAGGGTAAAGGTTTAGCACAGAGCCGCCTCTTGACCCCAGCAAGCCAGCTGGAACCAGCCTCGGAGGCGGAGCTTTGGCTTCGGCCAGTCATTGGCCGCTAAGGCTGGGACCCCTTCCTTCAGGCGAGCTGGGTGTCAGACAACATGCACAGCAGCGTGTGCCACTCAGCAGTCCAATTATCAGGAAGGACATGTGCCAGGAAAACATGGTCTGAGGGCCAGAGACAATTAGCCTGGCACAAGCACCATAAGCTACCAGTGCCAGTCCTGGGGCTGTCGCTCTTAGCACAACCTCAGGAGTGAAGGCTTGAGAGCAATTCAGGTTTCCTACAGGACTGAGAAATCCCATTTATGATTTCCACAAAAAGGCTCCTTGAAATGCCACCTCCCTGGCTGCCTGCAAACTTGCCCTCCTTGACCCCACCTCTGCTGCCAAGAGCCAGAGAAGCAATGTGTTGCTCAGGGAAGAAGAGTGAAGCCATTCTTCCTTATTGGCCCTGTGCTGGCCCCACCTCTCTCACTTTACCCCTCCCACTTTATTGATGCCCCCTGAACCAGGATGAGTGGGCTGGCAGATGGATGCTGCTGTGACTTCTGACCTCACAGCAAGCTCCACGGCACAGGTGACTCACACACCCACTAGATGAAATAAAGGGCTGTAAAGTGGGGTCAATAGGACACATCCCCAGAGGAGCAGTACCACCTGGTGGCCATGGAACAAGGCTGCCTGGGTGTGAGTCTCAAACCCATTCCCTGCGTGAACTCGGGCAAGTTGTTCTGTATCTCCTATTCCTCTTCTGTACGATGGGGATAAAAATAGAACCTACCTCACAGAGTTATTATGAGAGTATAATTAGATTAAAAACCACCTACAAAGCTCTCGGTGTATAGTATGTGCTTAATAAATGTTACCTGTTCTCCTCTCCCTGGAAATGCTCTAATGTGCGTAGGAAGCGTTCTGCACAGTTTATTAGGAAGGGGTAAATTGAGTGCCTAGGACTGCAATGACATCACACTTTTCCTTTTTATACTTGACCCAGTGTCCCCTCACCCCTGCCCCATTGAGCCACGAGAACAGGGGAACATAGAGAATCTATGTCACACCACTACACAGGAGCAAAAGAATAGCTTGAGGTAAGAACATCAGAATTAGAAACTTCAAAAAAGTACAGCCCAAGTCTTCTCACACTTGAGTACTTAGAGCTCCAGCCACTTGAAGGAAATGCTTAAGAAACTCTTTCTGGACAAGAGCAGACATCAAGCACATAACGGATGAGCTGGAAGGAACCCTTCCCTGCAGGTGACTCTGTCTAAGGCAGGGAGACTCAGGCCTTCGCTCGCACACAGCTTTCACTGACAGACCTGCAGCCCTCCAAGCTCTCCACTGCTGGGTAAGAATCCTCTCTTATGTGAGACTCTCAGTTTACTGGCACAGAAAGTGTTTGTTTCTCCAGTGGAGGTATGTCCTCAGGCTCCTTATAGAAACACCACAAATTTTTACAGTCAAGATGCTCCTCCTGATGTACCACACACATGCATGATTCAAATTTTCATCTGAACTCTGAACAGAAGAAAACATGCCACTCTATAGCCTTCTTACCCAGATTCCATAGTCCTGTTTCTGTTTCCTTATAAAATATGCTTCTCTCAATCACTTTGGGGCATAGCAAAGGCCTGGAGGAAAGGAAAGAGGAATCGAAGCCTGGACTTAGTTTTAACAGTGCCATTTCCCAGCCATATGCCTTTGGGGAAAACAATTCAATCTCAGCCCTACCCAGATTGCTCATTTGGTTAGAGCGTCACCCCAATAGACCAAGGTTGCAGGAAATCCCTGGTCAGGTCAGGGCACATATAAGAATCAACCAATGCATAAATAAATGGAACAACAAATCTATGTATTTCTCTCTCTCCTCTCCTCTCTCTCTCTCTCCCTCCCTCTCTCTCTCTCTCCCTCCCTCCCTCCTTCACTCCCTCCCTCCCTCCTCTCTCTCCTCCCTCTTTTTCTCTCCCCCCTCCCCTTCCCTCTCTCACTGAAATGAAAGCTCTTTGAACTCCAGTTCCCTTATCTTTAAAGTTAAGTCTAAAAAGTACCTCACAGGGTATGTATTAAGAAGAAAAAAAAAAAGACCTGATAAATAGAAGAGTGGACTTTAAATAAATCTTTCTTTCACTCTTCCAGGCTCCATACTTCTGTTAAAGGTGTGACAAGCTAACCTGTATACAAAGCTCACTGTATACAGTATGGCGTTCAAGAACTCAGGTTCTGCAATCAAATGTGAAATTTGAGTCCCAATGCCTCCATTGACTAGCTGTGAGACCTCAAGGTTAAGGTTACATAACCTCTCAGGCCAAATGTCTTCATCTGTTAACTGATTGTATAATAATAGATATACATTACTGTGGTGGGGAAAATGATGTGTGTCTGTCCCAATGTACTATTCATGGCATTCAGTAGATGCTCAATTAATATTTGAAGAAGAGATGAATACATGATCTATGAAATGTACTCTGTGCCCGCACAGAGTAAGTGTTCAAGAAATAGATGTTGTCAGGCTTATTTAAAAGAACAAAGCAGAAGAATTATCTTCTAGGCTGACCAGGGTATTTGTCCTTATTTAGCATTTATAATAGCAGTTCATATTCAATTTTTACCTTTATTTTAGCTTAGGATCTAACCTGAGGTTATTATTTTAAATTTTCATTCTGCCTTCTCTCTCATAATAATCCATTTCACCATAACTGTCTTCCCCAGAGGAACCCATCCTTGGTTCATTGGTTTTATTACCCAGTGGCATCAGTAGAGCGTTGGTCCATTTAAGGGCAGTAAAAGAGAGACCAGAAAGAATAAGAGATCTCACAAAACTCAGTGTCATTATCAGTCATTGAGTGGAAGAAAAGCAATCACAGGACTTCTAGTCAAAGCTCTGCCCAGATAAGTATACTGGTAATAGCCACATGATCTATTTAACACAAAAAGGCAATTATTTAGAAATCCATTCCATGCAAATACCTGGAGTGTAAGTAGGCTCACTTCACCTGATATATACAGAGGTGGGCAAAGTAGGTTTACAGTTTGTTAACACAATAATTAATAAATAATAGTACAAGAATAAACTCCGTGTCTCATGCACAACTTTAAACCTACTTTTGCCCACCCGTCTATGTAATCATAAACATAAGAACTCAAAGATCAATATCTGTGTGTTCTTATCCCGCTTGTTAAGTCAGTGAAGCACATACTTTGCTGGCTACTCCTCTGCCTGCTGCTCCATGGACAGAAATAGCTCAAGTATGAGCACAGCATGAGCACATACACGCATTTTAGTGGTCTCACACCCTGTTCTCCCGGTCTGGAATAAGTGACTGCAGATACAGTTAAGATCCCCAGGAGTGCTGCTTTAATGCTGAATTTAGCATGTCAGGGAAATTTCCGTAAGAGCCACTTATGATACCAGAAAGCAAAGTTCAAACTTCAGTACCTGGAGGACACTGAAGGGCACGACAAAATGACGGAGAAGTCTCTTTTCTAAGCATAAATATCTGCAACCATCACAAGGGAGATGGCCAAAGGTCATTATATGAGGGGAGCATTCCATAAATGAATGTGATGGATTCTCTGCAAGCTGAATAAATACGTGCTGCCTTTCCTGACATTGCCTCTATGATGTAATTTCCATACAAGCTTCCTAAGGATATTTCCTTTCTCGCTAAGGATGGAATGCTTTCTATGCTTCATGGCACTGTTGGAGAACTAGGATTTACCCAGTGAATTGGAGGATTGGAGTGGTTCCAGAAGAGGAATCAGTCAGCACAAAAGTATGGAGGGGAGGTTCAGCTTGGCAGGCTCTGGTGACCCACTACATCTAATCAGAATGGAGGGGAACACCCACTAGGGGAGTGGGAGAAAGGAAGCCAGATGGTCATTTTTTAGGATTTTTGCTGAAGACTACCAGACGCTTCTAAATGATGCAAAGCAGGTGAGTGACATTGACATTTTAGAAAAACACACAGGTCACAACAAAGAGAATGGCTTGGAGAGTGCCAGACCGTAGACATATGGGGGACACGGGGGGTTTAAGAGGCAGTTGCCATCACCCACCTTTTTACTTTTTTTTTTCATATATTTTATTGATTTTTTTTTTTTTACAGAGAGGAAGGGAGAGGGATAGAGAGTTAGAAACATCAAAGAGAGGGAAACATCGATCAGCTGCCTCCTGCACACTCCTTACTGGAAATGTGTCTGCAACCAAGGTACATGTCCTTGATCAGAATCGAACCTGGGACCCTTGAGTCCGCAGGCCAATGATCCACTGAGCCAAACCAGTTATGGCAGTCCATCTTTTTAAAGTCAGTGCAAGCCAAATTAACACTGGTAAAGGGGAAAAGTGTCAGGATCAAGAGAAAAAACAGAGGCAGAATAAATGGGATTTAGAGGTTAATTGTATTTATGCAGCTCTGCCCTGATGATGGTAGATGGCCATGTCCCTGATCAAGACTGAAATGCATTTTCCAGGAAGAAGCGAGTGTTGTGAGTAAAGGTAAGTTCAGGTTGTGCCATGGTAAGTTGGGTTGCCTACAGGACAAGGTCCTGAGAGAAATCTGCTGGGACTTACATTGGTGGTGGGTGGTGTTTGTCTATACATTGATTCCTTCCTAAAGATTTGTGTGTAGATGTTATCAGGATTGATTTAGGCATTATCTGCAGGCAAATCATCATTAAAACCATGGATATGGATGAGATTGTCAAGGAAGCCCCCAGACTTCAAAATAAGAAAATAATAGCTTAAGGTAAAAGGCAGAGAAAGAGAAGTTCATGAAGACTGAGAAGGCAGAGTCAGAAGCCAATGAAGGAGAGATTGTCAATAAAGAGGAAGAAGTCAAGTTATATAAGAACTTGAAAGTGTCCACTGGATTCCATTGGATTGATGGAATGGTCAGAAAAGGGACAGAACAGTAGGCAGAGCATCAGCCTGCGGACTGAAGGATCCCAGGTTCGATTCTGGACAAGGGCACATGCCTGAGTTGCAGGCTCAATCCCAGAAGTGAGCATGCAGGAGGCAGCTGGTCAATGATTCTCTCTCATCATTGATGTTTCTATCTTTCTCCCTCTCCCTTCCTCGCTCTGAAATCAATAAAATAAAATAAAAATTTTTTTTAAGGGACAGGAAAACAAGGAGGGACCATAAGTGGTTATTCATGAGCTGATATGTTGGTTGGCTGGTACAAAACAGAAGACACTCAAAATTTTCTACCTTATGGTGGGAAGCCAGTTAGAGATAGAACTGAGACACAGGAGAATAAAGGAAATGAGGGATGGATGTAGTCCCTCAGGAAACCAATTGGGGATGTAGTTCCAAACCCAAGAGAAGGGATTACTCAAGGGTTGAGGAGCACATGTCTGCCATTGGGACGGGAGGGGGACCACGAGGGATGTATGAATGTTCATGTGGATATTATGAGAGCTAAGCTAGGCCCACCTGAAGGGGAAATTAGTATGCATACTCATTATATTAAGGAAATTAATTTTGCCCATCATTCTATTAAAAGCTGTTAATGAGATTCCCACAATTTCCAAAGCCCAAACTGACTGAGCTTATGGTGATGAGTTTCAGGAAGCTGAGGATGCACCGTACAGTCATCAGTGATGGGTGGTTTTTTTGTTTTGGTTTGGTTTGTATTTTCTACTCTAACTGAAAACACAACCTGTTTTATTTTTTATTCAATTTCTTTCAAGCTATAGTCTTTTGGTCATACCTATTTCAAGCAATTTCATTTTCCTTAGTGTCAGGCTTTTGTGTCTTTGCCCCTCAAAAATCAGCAGCTATTGGAAAGGTATTTACTATGATCAATAACCATTTGAAAATAGAAACTCCGATACGTTAGATGAGTCCTACCTTTTACACATATTTCTCAGAAGCAACCTTTTCTCCTACCCATATCACACTGTAAGCGGGCCCATTCAGGAGGATGCTTCAAGTTTCTATCATAGAAAGTCACAATTGGTACACACGAGGCCTCTTTCATTGGTAAAGCACCCATTTCCAAATGGGATGTGGAGCAAATCCAATGCTGTGTGAGAAGCTGTTCAGCAAGGGAAACACTCACACTACGTGAGGAATCAATTACTGTACTGAAGGGCTTACCCTTCCCAACCCCCTCACTGTATAGCACATAAACAGAAGCCCAGAGTGCCATATGGTTAATTGAGATCAAGGCCAGGACCAGAATCCAGGTCTCCTGACTCCCCTCCCACTATTCATTCCTCCTCTCCGAACATCTGTTTTTCCTGCTGGGCAGCAAACTCTGAAGGGCCATGGGAACTCTTCCATCTTGTCCACTTAGGTATCCCCAGCATAGAGGTGACAATACAAAATATCTGTTAGTAGGTTCACCACAACCAGGGTTCATCACTATTGGTCATTTGTGAGATTTCATGCAGAGCTGAACGTCAGAGTAAAAGGTCTCAACAGAAAGAAAAATAATCACCAACCCATAAACACATGGTTTATGAACTCTGAAAATCCCAGGACTCCAGATATGACTGGAGGGTGTGGAAGCCTTGGAAATAGCAGATGTGGAGCCACCTCTTGCTAACAGGGTCTGTGCTGGGGTTTCATTACTCCTCCAGTTGGCAGGCACCACACCCCTAGCCTTCTATGCAGCCTGAGAACAGAAGTTTCCACATTGCCTCTCAGTCAGCTTTAACCAACTTGAATCCTCCTTGAAATATTTAACAAGCTCTCTCCTCTTCCCCAAACACTGTAACGGCTAAGCCTCCTTTCATCTTCCCATAATCAAACCTGCCTACATTTTTATGTGAATTGAAATCACATGTCCTTTTGCACATTCTCAATGCATTCCATGCTTCAGGGGACAGCCCCTGCGGAGTCTGCAGGGAGTTAGGATTTGAAAGTAGCATGAACCACAGTTGACGCTTGTTTTTTCAAACAAGACCCTGTAAGGTTCTTAGTTTTGCTGAAAACCATGTGCCGGCTTGATGCCTTTCTACTCTGGTGGAGACCAAATGCTTCTCAAATGAATCTGCTGGAAGGGTTTCTAACTGTTAGAAACAAGAAGTATATTCCCCTCTAAGCATTCTTCAGTTTGTTTGGTTTGGATTAATTGGTTAATGGTGAAAATGAGTACTTACATTGTTTGCCCCTAAATCAGGAGTTGCTGCTGCTGCTGCTGCTGCTGCTGCTCCTCTATCCCATCGTGACAGCCTGCTGTTACTCACAGCTGGCAGTCACTGTGAACTTTGATGCCACGTCAGCTGCCCGGAACCGTTCTGCTTCAGCAGCAGTTTCCCAACGGTATGATTTCGTGTGTGGACCCTGATGCTGGAAACAGGACTGGGCCGCCATCTTGAGAAGGTCAAAGGAAAGAAGCCACAACCTGAGATTACAGAGAAACCTCACAAACCACTTCATGTGATTAAATAAAAATCCCAAGGAGAATTTAAATAGTATATTGACTTTCTAAACAACCATAATAAATTAATAATGCACACACACAAAAAAACTAGGATTAGAAATTGAAAAAGTAAAATTTAGTTCATTAAAAAAAGTATGATGTTGGAATGGTCAAAAACTGAAAAAGCAAATGCTCACGAATAAGGAAGTGGCTGACTAGATTGTGAGACATTTCTGTCATGGAATATTAGGATATCTAATAAATTATAAATTACATCTACATCAATGGAGGGTTCTACAGCATATCAATGAGGAAAAAAAATTATATAATATTATACTATTTGCGGTTGCAAGGACATATTATTAAATAAAAAATAATATTATCCCATATGCTAGTATGTATGCATTTCTAATAATCTGTGATTATATATCCAAGTATTTATGTATTTAAATAGATAAAAAATATATAAAAGATATATACCTGGCTGTTAATAATAATATCTCTTTTGTTTCAGGGAAAGTGTACAGGAACAATGAATGAGGGTGGGAGGAACTTTTTAAGAGGCTTAACAATAAAACAGCACTTACTACATTCAATCCCAGATAAAATTACCTGTTTGGGAATGGTGTGTGTGCATATGAAGTGTGTCTAAGTTTACAAAAGTGTTAATTAGATATCTTAAATTGACGCAATTACAAATAACTTGTATTTCAAAAAATATTTATATAATCAGGAAGAAAAAAAAACACAGTAAAGTTGTTTGTATTATGTAAAACTTGTTGGCAACTGGTAACTTGCCTGAACTCTTAATGCCTCTAAGTCCTCCTGCTAACTCTTCAGTAGATGTGCACTTTCCCTCTGTGTTCCAATTACACTCAAGATTTCTTCAGACGTTCTTGTGCTTATCTGGAAAGGACATGCCATGACAAAGAGAAATGTAACACACTCCTCCAGCCCACACTTGACACAGCCTCCTCCCCTTTGAGAGTGATGTCACAAGTGGGTCACATCTTCACCGCTTCCATGATGTGTGGGACACCGGGTGGGGCCACAGCACATGCTCGCACAGAGATGTTGCTGACAGTGCTGTTCAACCTAGACTCTCAGACAATGCCTCTGGAGATGACTCAGAAATCGTTTGGGGAAATGCCAACTGAGGGAAAGAAGAAGGGAGTTGGAACGGACCGACCCATCCCTGTATTTTAGGAACAGAGCCAGAAATTGAGAAATAAACTCTTACTGGTCAATGAACAAATAATCAACAGAAAGAAAAAAATTTACATGATTAGAACATAGGAAGTTCACTATGTAATCACTGACTACAGTTTCTGAGTTAAGATGAAGTGAGATGTGAATGTAATTGGATAATAACTCAATTATATAGACAACACATTGTTTTTGTTAATTGGGGCAATCATAAGAAATTCAAGATGCACGGTCACCATAAGGGCTATGTGTCAAGTAGGTATATTTATGAATCAGAATGTAAATACTGCATATCTTTATTCATTACTCTCATGGCAGAAACTCTGTTTTAAACTTAAATGGGAAAAAATACCTAAATTTAGGTAAAATTTCTAAATTCTAGAACTGTTTTTAAAAAGAACTTTTGGCCGAAACCGGTTTGACTCAGTGGATAGAGCGTTGGCCTGCGGACTGAAAGGTCCCAGGTTCGATTCTGGTCAGGGGCATGTACCTTGGTTGCGGGCACATCCCCAGTAGGGGGTGTGCAAGAGGCAGCTGATGGATGTTTCTCTCTCATCGATGTTTCTGAGTCTCTATCCCCCTCTCTTCCTCTCTGTAAAAACTCAATAAAATATATTTTTAAAAAGAACTTTTTTTGAGGAAAAATGTTATTCTTATCCTTTCAACTACAAAAATAATCTAGAGTTCAAAAATGTTTTTATCCTAAAAGGAGCTTTAATTCAACCCATCATGTTAGATAGTTATATTAGAGATTCAGAAAGGTTAAATAACTTGCCCAAGGTCACACAGTAGAACTTGGGGCTCTGGATCTTAGAGATCATCCCCACAACATTGTGCTATAAATATTGAGAATAGATCTGGCCTGGCCTGACTTAATTAAAGACGACATTCATAATTACCACATTCTTGCTTTGTATGCAAACAGCACATCCTTATATGTATGCAAAGAGTAGTTAAATGTGACCTGCATTTACCATCTTATGATTATTCTCTTTTATCTTACTAATAATTACTGGACTTAGATAAATGAAGGATGCAAAGAGACATCTATAAAAAGCAGAATGGAAATAAAATGCCAAATGTGTGGGAAATGAAAGAAGGGGCCAGTACAGGGGCTGGATGAGGAAAACCATGGGGATTGGTTTCTTGTGATTTTTCACAGGTTTAGGATTTGAGGGAGAGAGAAATATATGACTTTGAAATTTTCTTTCAAGATGGCCATTGCAGTTCACTGTGGCAGGAAAGCTGATGGGGGTTTGGAGAGAGAAATAGAGAATTGGTCTTGCTTGGAGTGTCCTCTGAATTTTGCTTCCCTTGAGAATCTAACTTGGGCAGAGAGAGAATGGCAACATCAGGAAGGAGAACTGATAACAAAATACCTTCTTATTTTCTCTAGAGAAAAATAAGAACTGCTTCACCTGGCCCCCAAGCACTCCACCCCACCTCCTCGCCAGACCTCACTGCCCAGGGAGTAGCATACAATCTCATTTGTGGAGTACTAAGCATGGTACTTGGCAAATCATGGGCCCTAAATAAATGTCAGTTTTCGATATGACTGCCAAGTACCTTCTACTCTAAGGAGATTGCTGGACCACAAGCTCCCTGATACAGGGACCAGGATGTGCTTTACTCATTTTGGGGCCTGTGGTACACACACGGCACCTGAGGAAACAAATCTCTCTGCACCAAGAACCTGCCATTGCCTTTCTGTACAAGTTACATCCATTCAGGCCAACCTGAAGGCTGGTTCCCTTGGTGAAACCAGGTCCTTTTGATCTTGTTGTTCCAGGAACCTCCAGAGCTCATACTTCTGCCCGGAGGTTGCCATGGGTTTGCATAGTAGTCTTGGTGCATTGGATGTTAATCTTACCCTTTAGTGATGTTCAACATTCAGGGAACACTGGCCATGACGAGGGCCCTGGGTGAGAGAAACAACCAAGGAGTGGAATCCTTAGACTTTGAACCTATATCTGTCACTTTATCCCCTGTGGGGGGACCCGCTGTTGCTTCAGACCCTAGAGAAGGCGGTTTTCCTGTGCTGCCTTTGACACATGACACAGTGGGATGCTATGCAGAACCCTCTCCCTTCGAGGTCCTGGAGACCTATTTTCTGGCACTTACAGCTTCCTCATTCTTGGTATCTTTGAGTTGATGGGAACGCTGGCAGAGGGTTTGCATTATTGCTGATTTATCTCAAAGAAAAACATCAAGCAGCACTCAGAATATCTCTCTCATAAGTGCAGCATTCATATGTCACTTGGTATCACTTTCCTGTATCATAGGATGATTGCTTAGAAGATTCCCCTGCCTTTCCTTTTGCTCTGAAATTGCAAAAGCCAGTGGTAGACTCTGAAACAGGTCCCCTGAATTTCTTCCTCCCTTCTCTGAAGGAAGGATCAAAGACAATGTCGTTTTAAAGGCAGTGATGGGGAAGTGGCATCGGCCCCCGCATGCCTCCTACTTTCCATTTCTGCTGGGTCGCAGGTCCGCTTTCTGATGTAGATTCCAGGCCACCCTTCTCAGTTCTGATGGGGCCAGGAACCACTGCGACCCACCAGGGACCCCTCCCTGCAGGTTCCAAGTCAGGTCGGCCACCAGGCTGTTCCTGTCAAACAATGCCTTTTTGAATTCAGCTGGTAAAATTTCTCGTGGTATTTTCCATTTTTATCATCTCCTTTTCTTTAAAGGGTTTTTTTTTTCTCTCCCTTTTTAAGCTAAAAATAACCACAAGGAGACCTTCTGATCCTCTTCTCACTGACCCAGATATTTTAAGAGCTGAAGGATTGACAGCAGCTTCTCATCTCGGGATACAGGCTGGCTCTCAGGAGCCAATTAGAAAATGTAATAATATAATATTAATCCCATTTCCTACACATAAAATACTCTCCTTGTGTTTCCTTATCTATCCATACCAGACTCACCCTTCAATCCATTACAGAAAAAGCTATAGACTTGACCATGAAAGAGTTGGATTCAATTCCTGATGTGGGAACTTATGAGCTATCTGGCTTTGAGCAAGTCACTTGATGTGTGTAAATCTCAGTTTCTTCATCTGTGAGATGAAGATGCTGATAATCTCATGGAGAGGGTTGAGGGTTTAGGGTCCAACCCAGTGACTGGGAAACAGAATAGGCTCCAAAGAAACACTTATCAAACTCCAGAAAGCGTAATTTAAATAGTCCTGAAATCATTCATCTACTTTTGTATTATTGAATCTCTTTACATCTTAAAAAAATATATTTTATTGATTTTGTACAGAGAGGAAGGGAGAGAGACAGAGAGCCAGAAACATCGATGAGAGAGAGTCATCGATCAGCTGCCTCTTGCACACCCCCTGAGGTACATAAAAAAGAGATGACTCCCTAAGGTCAAAGAGGTCAAACTGGTAGCCTAACCTTCTGAGCTCAAATTCAGTGCTCTGTCCTCTCCAGCAAATCCACTCAGGAATCCTGGTGGACAGGATGGCATTAGAGACAGGAAAGCTTGCTTACTGGTCACTCCGATGGTGTCATCTCCAAGATTAGGGAAAGTTTACCCAAATAGTCTTGATTTCATTTTATAATTGCCTAGTTATCTACCCACACACAATATAAATCGTTCTCTTATAATATTTGTGTTTAGTCCTTGCAAACTTTAAGAGTAGTAAGTCGCATATGCTTATGATTCCTGTGTAAAGGGAGTGCTATTTTTACTTTGCCCTAAAACTATTCCTTTAAAATGATAAAGAAGTGCTTTATCTTTCTTGTGCTCTGGGATTTAATAAGTTCATATTTTTATCCTTTGATTCTCATTATTTTATAAATTTCAATCAGATTCTCCCCTTAGCCTGTGTCTTCCCAGAATGAAGAGCCCTAATTCTTTTATCATCCCTCAGAGAGAATCCTCTCTACCCTCCACATCAACTTAGGTGTCCTTCTCCAGACCTTGTCTTGCTCTGTACGTCTTTGAGGTACGTCAGCTCATTGGGACCCCGATCACTTTGTCCATTATGTATAAAAGAGCACAGTGACTTCCGCTAAAATAAAATGTAGAAATATTAGAGACCCTTTAAATAACTCAAACATTATTTTGTTCCACGTGAGCCCAGTATAGGCTGAAAAAATATACATTTTGCTTCAACTCTGAAAGGGATTTGAGCACACTAGTACTAAGCAACTTTGTAATCTACTATGAGAATTAGAATTTGCAAAGCATTTCACATACATTATCTCATGTGACCCTCACATGAACCACACAAGGTAGAAAACACATATTATCCTCATTTTTCACATGAGAAAAAAAAAGGTTGAGTCTAGTCCAAGGTCAAACAGCTGGAATAAGAGCCCCAGTTGCTAGCCTTCCATCACAAGAATGATGTTCCCTTCACTTGTGATTTATTTTAAATCATTCAACTACCTCCTCTAAGTCTCTTTCAGTGGTCCACAACACATTCACAAAATATTCTATGTTCTACTGAAAGAAAAGGTGGTTAAGGTTGGTCTAGACCCTCTTCCCTTTTCTCGCCTCATGTTCCCCAGGACAACTCAGCCATATCACAGGTATTAATATCACTTCTTGCAAATTATTCCCCATTTTATGGTCTAGGCCATATCTTTCTTCTGAGCATCAGACAAGGATATAAAACTGCATACCTGATACCTCCTGGATGTCTCAACATGTATTAATACAAAAACCTCATCTTTTGCCCCATCCTATTCCCCTCCATTGCCAAGACTCAATCCCTTTGGACATTCCTCCTCTCAAATTCCTATCTAGGAACCTAGGAGCCACCTTGACATTTCCCGCTCCCTCCCCTAACTCCACCCATTTTCATCTAAAACCAAGTCCATTCGCTTTTACCTCCTGGGTAGCTCACTGTTCTGTCCACTTCTCTCCTTCACCATCATCACCCCTTGGTCCAACAAACCATCATCTCTCATTGGACTTCATTGATTCCTAATTGGTTTGTTCCTCCAATCCTTTCTCCCAACCACACATAGCTGGAGGAATGCTTCCAAAAATGCCCCTAACCCACTCTGCCTAGATCACTTCAATGGCATCACATTGCTCTTAAGGTAAAGGAAAAACCACCAGTAAATGGCCCCTGTCTAGTTTGGGCCCCCTCTCCAGCCTCATCTCACAACACTAGCCTTCATTTCTCAAGCTCCAACCCCACTAGCCTTCTCTCAGACCCTTTTACTCACCATGTATTGTTGTTTTTTAGCCAGTGTTCTAGAATAATCTTCTCTATTTAAATTCACAGAATTAGATATACCTAGAAGGCTCCATCTTCAGATAGTTATTCAAGGGTCTTTCCTCATGGAAACCTTTCTCAATCTCTCTGAGTTAAAGCCCGCATCACAGTTTTTGTGGCATTGGTTTTGCATGGTTTTGTGAATTTAGTTAAATTTGTCTCCCGAGGAGATTTAAATTACCCCAAATGGTGTCAGGAAATTCTAAAACTTCTGCTCACCATCATATTCTCTGTACTGTGCTGAGATTAGCACATACATGCACATCAATAACTGTTTGTTAAATAAAAGAATAAACCCACTAATAAGGAAATGGTTGTAAATGATAAACAATGTCATTATGGAATACTAAGCAGCTGTTAAAAATAATGAGATATGAATATACTTACTAATATGGTATGATGTCCGTGACATATTATTTATCTAACACAGTGCATTACAGAACATTATACATACTCTGATCATTAATTTTAAAAACTATGTATGTCCTTTCTTAAAAAAAAAAAAAAACAACCTCACACACACACACAAATAACCTTTGTGTATACATATATATGTCTGTATGTTTTACAAGATCTACAAGACTAACACTAAACTGCTTACAGTGGTTTCCCTAGAGAATGGGAATGAGACAGGATAAAGAAAAATAGGAGATATATATATATATATATATATATATATATATATATATATATATATATCCTATTTTTCTAAGTGACCATTATGACAGAACAACCGGTTGACCAGTGGCTATGGCAGGCACTGACCACCACAGGACAGAGGCTCAATGCAGGAGCTGCACCTTGGTGGTCTGTGCACTCCCACAACCAACCTTCTGAGGCCCCTCCCCCTGTGCTGCCTGTGTGCTCCCCCTCCTCCCTACCCCAATTGGGGGGCCGGTAGGCCAACCTCCCAGGGTCCCTCCCTCCGGCCAGTTGGCCCCCCTAATTCTCCTTGATCACGTGGCCAGGCCAAGGGACCCCACCCATGCACAAATCCGTGCACCAAGGCTCTAGTCTATTCATAAACTTCTTTCTGGTTTGACTTATTTCAATGACCATATGGTATTGCTATAAATTATTTCAACAATGTCACTTTCAAATAATGATGCATTCACTAAATGTTAGGAAACTTTCTAAATACAGAAAAGGAAAAAAAGTATTCTGTATGATTCCTTGACAATGATAAAGCTCCATAAAACAGCATGTTTCCAGCTCAGCTCACCAATCTAGCAATGAGCTGTGATGATTTCTCCATGTGACTTGTACAAACAAAAAAATTTTGAAAAATCATTACTTTTGCACTTACTCATACAGTATTAGAAGGGAAAATAACAGAAACAATAGCATAATTTTTTCTTAGTTTACTTAGACTTTTTTTTTTGCTAAATAAAAGTGATTATTTGAAGACATCTTCATTTTCCTTCAATTGTCAAATGAAAAGTCTTGTCTTTGCCACAGCTCAAATAGTAAAGATAGCTTCCTAAAGCCGTGACAGAGGCGGGAGCAGAGACAGATACTGGTGACATGTAGACAGGATTGTTCCTAGGCTGACAGCACAAAGCCTCACTCTGGTGGTTGAGCGAGGTGTGTGCAGGTGGGCAGACCCAGTTCCGCGAAGAGGGAAGGCAGGTGTGTGGGTGTGCCTCCTGCAGCCAGTCCCGCAGGGTGAGCTGGGGACAGTCTGTGCATACAGAATAAGTGCTGTCACTGGGAGCTACATTGATTCTTTTTTTCAGACTAATGGCTCAGATGGTGGGACAACCAAACGATGACTAAAATCTGAGTCAAATGCTTTCAAATCAAATTATTCCAGTGAAGCAGGAAGACAGGCACGCAGAGAGCAGATTATGAGGGTTTCTAATCAGTACTTGTTAAACCTGAAGAAGCTTGCTCTTCTTAATGACTGCCTCTTTCCATCTAAGTCACTTTGACATGAGGGAGCTGGGACAATGGATCTTTATTACTAGTGACACCTGATCAGCTCTGAACTATGGCACAGGTAGCCACCTCTGGGCCCGTGCACTTTCCCAGGCCTGCTTCCACCTCCTCCTCTCCCGAGGCCTCTCCAGCATGTCTTCAATCATCCCAAAGGGTGTCAAGAAATTCTAAAATTAGCCTCAAAGTTGGTGTCTCTGTATTTTTGAAACTAACTTTCATTTAAATACAAAAACGAGCTCACAGAAAAGAGAAGGTTGTGGGGAGGGGAAAATGGAAGGGCTTGTCATTACATTGAACCACAGGGCATGCAGCGCCCCCCCAACCCCATACCCCACCCAAGACTCAAATGTGCCTCCTGCATGTGGAAGAGACCCCAGCATGTGCTCTGATCCCCGAGAAAACACCAGGAGGACCCACTACACACATGTGGGTGGTTTCCTTGCCATCACCCCCACCCCTTTTCTTCTGCTAATTTTTCAGTTTTAAATTCTTTCCCCAAATGTTCCCTCTCTATTTGGCAATATAGTTACCCTTATAAGCATTTGAGGTGAGGAGACCCTGAGAAGATGGGTGTTTTCAAATGGCCTGAGATACTTTTCAGAAAATAAAGCCTCTTATCATCTTTATTGGAACAGGATCCTCTTCAAGAATAACTAGGAATACCCTCATCCCCATGGTATTAGTATGCTTTCACCCCCACCCCAAAATCCTCCTTTTTAGGAATCAGCAGACTTGAAGTAGAAGAAGCAGAGAACAATGCTTAGCCCCCAGCAAAGGTGTAGGACCCCTCCTCACAGGCCGTGATAACTTGGCAGAGACTGAAGCTTACTTCGGCCTAGCTGGGCACTCTACCCACACTCTGTCCTCTTCTCTGAATGCATTCACTTAGATGTGAATAAATTATATTCTTTTTTAAACATTTTATATTGTGGTAAAATATACATAACATAAAATTCACCATTTTAACCATCTTTAAGTAAATACTTCAGTGGCTTTAAGAACATCCACACTGTTGTGCAATCATCTCCAGAACTTTCTCATCTTCCCCAGCTGATACACTGTACCCGTTAAGCACTAAGTCCCCATTTCCTCCTCCCCCAGTCCCTGGCAACCACCCTTCTACTTTCTGTCTCTATGAGTTGACTACTTTAGGTACCTCACATAAGTAGAATCATACAGTATTTGTCCTTTGTCGACTGGTTTACTGCACTTACCATAATGTCTTCAGGGTTCACCCATGTTGTGGCATTACCGAACGTCCTTCCTTTTTAAGGCTGAATAATATTCCATTGCATGAACATATCACATTTTGTTTACCTATTCATCTGTTGGTGGGCAGTTGTATTGTTTCATATTCTTAATTTAATCCTACAATTTAAGACATACAGATAATTCAAATTCAATTCAGTTTATTGAGTACTGTGAAAGGTAATGAGGAGAATCCAACATGGTACCTGATCTCAAGGAATTTTATGCCAAATTAGAAAAGTAGCAAAGAAAGAAGTGAAAGTAATAGCATTTGCCCAATCACTGCATGTATTGCTCACAACAACCTTGTCCGATAGGTGATATAATATCTGCATGAGAGTGAGAAAATGAAGGCTCAGAGACCTTAAGTTGTTACAGAAAAACGAAGAAGAACAAAGCAATACTTAGAGAGATGGAGTTACATTTATTACACACAGGTCCAGAGGAAAATGTATCTCAAATTCTGGGCCCTGACATGCAGGAATTCTCCCTATTTATGATTTTACTTTCTTTGTCTCCCAAATATGGAGTGTTTCCAGCCCTCTCTTGCAAGTTCTTAAAGAGCCCGTATGTACAGGGGCCTTGAGACCTCTACCAGAGGCCTGGCCTGGTGCCAGCACTGATGACCTTGTCTGGGAAAGTTCAATAGCTTAGCTGAAGTGGGAGTAGTCTTAGCAAGCAAGAATTTACAGAAGCCAATTAGCAAGGTTAAAATTTCAAACAGCAGTTTTCATATAAGATGGATGCTTCAAAGTAACCACCTCCAAAGTGATGAGACTGGGACTCATACCCACGTCTTGGATTCAGAATCCTGCATATATTCCACTAGAGATGATGCTCCCTCTGGTGCAAGGCAGAATGTGACAAAGCCTGGGAGAAGCTACAGGAAGGTCAGAGGGGAAGAGAAGAGATGACCACCCTCCCGAGGGGAGAGGCTCGTTGTAGACAAGGTCTTGCAGGTCAGGACGGCTTATATTGGACATAGATAAAGGAGTAGAGGAAACTGCTTGAGTTGAGAGCAGAGGAGCAGTCAGGAAATCTCAGTGCATACTGATGGACCAGTGCAGTTGTTGAACATAAGGCTAGAAAGCAGAGAGGGGCGAAATCTTGGTCATAATGGAATGCTAGCTTGAGTCTGAATTCCAACCATTGTAGGTTTTCTAAATCAAGACATAGTTGTAGCTGTGCTTTGGAGAGGTCACCCTGGCAATAATGCATAACAAAGATGGAGGGGGTATAGTTCAAAGGTAGGAAAGCCAATTGGGTCACTGGAATTAGCAGATGAAACATAATTAGTCAGAATGAAAAAGAGGATATGGAGAAGAGCAGCATCTTAGCAATGGGGATTACAGAACCTGGCCACTGATCCATTATGAATGGTGACCTTTCATCCTGGTTTGTGTGGGACACCTGTTTTCCTGGTGTAATTCCTAGCAGCATCTCTTCCCTCTCAAACAGGTCCAAGTTTGGACAGTAAAGCATATGATCACACTAGTTATGAGGAGTAAGAAAAAAGATTCAAAGGGAACTTGCAAAGATTTTGAACCTGAATTAATAAGGAAGGTGACATCAGCTTTAGAAACACGGGAGAGAAATCAGGTTTTTAGAAAGATGAGGAGTTTGGATGTGGACATGCTGTTCTTGCTGCTGAGGTGAGGGTTTATTTGAGGGAGATGAGCACCTTGCCCGTGGACCTGCGTTGTATCACATGAAGGAAAGCATCATTGACCTAAAAAAAAATTCCAAATTATGTAGAAAGATTTGCATACATGTACATTTCAACAAACATTTGTTGCTGGTTCAATTCTTAAAATAGCTAAAGTATTAGATGTGCCTTCAATGAACTATATATAATTAACTATGTGACACTAACTAATCACCATAAACACAAAGGAAAATAATAATATTTACGAGTAACCCAATCTCAGAATTTATCTGTCTACGCTATAATTTTCATTGTTGTCATATAATTAACAGCAGGTAAAAAGTCCTCAGGCCCTGGCCAGTTTGGCTCAATGGATAGAGCGTCAATCTGTGGACTGAAGGGTCCCGGGTTTGGTCTGGGTAGGGGGCATATGTCTTGGTTGTGGGCTCGGTCTCCAGTGGGGGGGGAGGGGGTGTGGAAGGCAGCCAATTGGTGATTCTCTCTCATTATTGGTGTTTCTATCTCTCTCCCCCTCTCCCTTCCTCTCCGGAATCAATAAAAATATATTTTTTTTAAAGTTATCAGGCCTGTCCATACTTTCCTGTAAAATCTATGTGTTCTAGGTTTTTAAAGAATGGAACAGTAATTTAATATTTTACGGTTTTTATCTTTTTATTAAAACTGTCCTGTTTCCAGTGTGCCTAAAATTGCAGTCTATCTCCAATGATTTTTAGAAGTACAAGTTATAATATAAAGCATAAGTTAAAGAGCAGCCACAGTAATCAAGACAGAGTGATATTGTGAAAGAACAGACAAACAGGTCAATGAAACAGGCCCCCACAAATACAGTCAGCTAATCATTCCACAAAGGAGCTAAGACAATTCAATGAAGAAAGGGTAGTCTTTTAAGAAATAGTGCTGGTCGCTGGGACCGGTTTGGCTCAGTGGATAGAGCGTTGGCCTGCAGACTGAAAGGTCCCGGGTTCGACTCCGGTCAAGGGCATTGTACCTTGGTTGCGGGCACATTCCCAGTAGGGGGTGTGCAAAAGGCAGCTGATCGATGATTCTCTCTCATCGATGTTTCTAACTCTCTATCCCTCTCTCTTCCTCTCTGTGAAAATATCAATAAAATATATTTAAGAAATAGTGCTGGAATCACTGGACACCTCATATGAAAAATGAATCAAGATAATGCCCTTTTATCTTTCATAAATATTAACTTAAAATGGATCTTACATCTTAAATGTAAAAGGCAAAACGGATTATTGTAGCAATGGACCAAGTCAACCTTTTTGTGCGTCCTAGCGAAGGGATCTAGGCCCCTACACAGCAATGAGTCAGAGACCAGATACAGAACCAGGAGCACAGGTGGAACTTTAAAAGACAGCACTGCATGAAAATTTCAGAAACAGAATAAGATCTACAGCACAACCTTGTGCTCTCATTTGTTTATGTAACTTAAGACCAACTTGGGGGAGGTAAAGGTGTGGGAATCTCTCTGCAGCCGGTGCCAAGAGCTTGTGTCTTTTGGGGTTCTGTGACTCACCAAGCCCCTTCCAATCCACACAAATTTAGCCTCGTTCAGAGGGGCTGGAAGGGGTCTAAGAAAGATGTTTGAAACACTGGTCCCCGCCTGTCAATCCCTCAAAGCTACGTCTCCGGTGACTCACAGCTGCCTCACTCTCCCTGCCAGTTAGAAGTCACTTGTTCCCAGAAACCTATCATAGCCCAACAACAAAAATACTTGGGGAAACAAAACATAATTCGAGATATTGATACTTTTTTCACCTGGCATCCTAGAGAAATAAGGAATCTCCTACCAATAAAGGATAACACAAAAAGAAAATAGTCACTTCAGATGCTAATGTGTATTGTTAATCATTTTGCACAGAAATCTTTATTAAAATTTAGCACCTATTTGCCTGTCTTCTTTAACCGATAATGGGGGGGTGGGGGAGCGAGGGGTAGGGAGTAATAACCTTTTATAACCTTTTTGTTCCATGACTTGGGAATCTCATCATTTTGACTATCCATTATTTTACCTCCTGTTTTGAAGTTTTGTTACTTCTATGTCCAGCTGCCACTTCCGCTGTGATTTCAGATGCTTCTAAAAATAACCCAGCTCTGTCCCTTCCCACCCTGTGGTTTCTATCTGGGCTGGGAAAACAGACAACCAGTGATGTTAAGGACAGGATGCTTAATAATAATCATAAGGCTTGAAGTGAAAGACTAAAAAAGCAAAGTGCAGGGTTTTAAATCAGTGTTTCGATAGCTAATTTGGTTAGATGCCTGGGGATATTTTTCTCCTGTATTGTACAGGCTGCATCTCAGAGAGGGATGATGCCCAGGCAGATACATAGGCCGTGCCCAGAACCCCTATTCTCTGCCATGCAGTGGATGCAGCCATAATTAAATTTGTCTCTGTAGATACGCACCCTGGAATTTGGAGTCAGGGTGAGGATACTGCTTTTGTTTTAAGGTCTGCTGTTGGAATTTTTAATTAGCTCATCAAGCAGGAATAATCAGAGTAACCTATAGTTCCCTAAATACATTATGCTGATTCATGCCTCCCATTTGAAACCAGATCTTTCCCCATCATTGTACTATCCTGAGATCTTTCCAACTAAAAAATAAGTTGCTTAAGTCTTACTTTTTATTGATTGGCATACAGAATGTATCCAGTGAATGTTTGATGAATCGAGTAAACTCATGAATGAATGAATAAATCTGAGACTGAGTGGGACTGTTTTTAAAAGGTAAACACATTTAGTTACTGATACACTGTCATAGCTGAAGTATATTCATCATATCATTGTTCTGATACAAGTTGATCTGAACCTTCTTTTATAAGTCACTCAACGCATTTCATCAAAAAAGATACAGATGGCAAATGTGCATATGAAAAGATACTCAAAATCATTATGCACTAGGGAAATGCAAATTAAACCCACAATCAGATACTACTCCATACCTATTAAAATGCCTATCATTAAAGAAATCAACTGTCAACAATAAATTCTGGCAGATGAAAGTAACAAAAACTCTCCTACACTATTGGTAGGAATGTAAAATAAGACAACCACTTTGATAAAGAGTTTGGTAGTTATTAAAAGATAAACATAGAGTGGCAAACCAAGTACAGTCAAAATGCTAACATTTTCTAACAAATAGTGATGCTGGAGCACCAGTTTCTAATAACACACACACACACACACACACACACACACACACACACACACAGAAAACCTATGTGCTATGGATTTTGGTAGGAATGCAATAGGAATGGCCTCATGTTCATGGGCTGCAGAGACTGCAAAAGAATTGCTTCCCAGTAACTGAGGCCTGGAGAGCGAGCTGCCAAGAGTCAAGCTTGCCCCTTCTAACATCAACATTAGCAATTCGTAGGATTCCACACAGATTTCTTTAAATGGACATTCTTAACTAATGATGTTATCTAGCCACCACTGAAACTGGGAGAAAAGGACTGCTCTTTAAGTAAAACCAAATAAATGTCTGTGTGAATTTGAAAAGAAAAAGTTAAACATACACTTAGCACATGTCCCAGAAATCTAAGTCCTAAAATTTGAAAAACAAAATAAAACATGTCTATACAAAAAACTCCAACATAAATGTTTATAGACAATTTAGTTAGAACCACCCAAAACTGAAAAATATCCCATTAACTGATAAAGAAACAAGTGGTGGTACATCCATACAATGAAATACTATTCCGCAATAAAAAAGAGCAAACTACTGAAACATGCAAAAGCATGGGTGAAGCTCAGAAGCATTATGCAAAGCTGAAGAGGCCAGACTCAAAAGGCCATGTGCTGTATGATTCCACTTATATGACAATCTTCAAAAGGCAAAATTACAGGGAAAGCAAACAGATCAGTGGTTGCTAGGTTGGGGGGTGGAAAAAGGGAATGGATACAAAGGGGCAAAAGGGAACTTTTTTGAGGGATAAAAAATGTTCTGTCTTGATTGTAATGAAGTAGTTACATGACTATATATGTTGGTCAAAACTCACAGCGAATTTTACTCTGTGTAAATTATACTAAAAAAAAAAACAAAAAAAAAACAACCCTGACTTTAAGAAAAGTCAAGCCATGTATTATTAAACATGGAAATAAATAAATGTTCAAAGTTAAGTGTCAGCCTGGGTTCCTTAGGAAAAAAGCCTAATCAGAATGTATGCCCTAGTGCTTCCTTGCTACCCAGGGAAGCCAAGGTGAGGGGGAAATTGCAGTGAATAGTGGAAAGAGGAGACGAACTACACAATGTGTGTCACTGATTCTGAAGCGGCCATTGCTACAGAGGGACACACCCTGGTTGCTGTTCACGTGGGACTCCTCCAGAGACCCAGAGGCCGCATGAAACCCACTGCCTGTCAAAACAGTCCATGGGGAGGAGGAAAAGCAGCAATCTATCTCAGATTCTGGTGTCAGACCAATGTGGACTGGATTCCAGGTCTGTCACTCACTACACATTATTGGTCCGGTGCCTTAGCCTCTACACGTGTTGGTTTCATCATCTGTAACAGTGAATGGCGAATCGCACCAGATGTTACCAGGGAAGTAAGTTAAACCTCTGCCCTTGAGTTTGGCTAAGAAAGAATTCAGAGCCAAGAACTCAAATACAAGCAAAAGTTAATTTAGAAAGTCACAGAAGTAGAAGCAAGCTATGGAAGAAGTGAGCCAGCTGAGCTGCATGCACTCAGGAAATAAGTTGCAGAGGCAAAGGGGCCCTTGGAGCTGAAGAGAAAGAATGGCAAAGCAAACAGGCCTGGGGGGAGAAGAGGGGAAAGGTGCAGGTGTGCTCCAGAAAGAACACACCAGGGAAAGAAAGGGGTGGAGAGAGGCACAGACATGCTCAAGGGAGAAAGAAAGAGAGAGAATGCACCGGGTCCTTCATCTTAAGGGGTACATGACCAGCGATATGCTAGGGAAGAAAAGGTCACCCTAGGGGCAAGGTCCCACCCTACAATACTTGTTTTCCCAGTTTTGCCCATTGCTAGGCACCCTGGGCTTTCGGCCCTGCACTCTGCTCATGTCTGTCTAACTGCCTACCCTAACATAACGTGGTAAAAATGACTTATTCCTCAGAGCTGTTATGAAGATTAAATGAGAAAATGCATGTAAAGTACTTAGCACAGTTCTTCACCCATAGTTAAGCACCTAATGTATAGAATCTGCCATTATTTTTATTATTATTATTATTACTCTAAGTGGTTTGCAAATTGAAAACAAAAATAGGAGAAATAGTAAATGGATGGTGTGTGAATGAGATACTTGAAATTGTTAGGGAGCAGGGCCTCTGAGAGCCAGCTGATAACAGGAAGGTCCACAGAGTGGGAAGAACTAGAAAAATCCTACATGCACAGCCCTCATGGGAAAAGAAAAGGGTAAATGGAAACTGACAGGAGGTTAGCAGTTGGATAATTCATGTTTAAGAGGAGAGAGAGCATTAATGTGGGTAATCTGGCTTTCTTTCATGCCAGAGCAGCGCCCAGAGCACATCAATGCAGAGAAGAGACAGTTCTGCCCAGTCGCCCTCATTCTCTATCAACAGCTATACCTGAGCCTCCGGTAAAGCAAACCTCAGTTGACAAGTCGTATGATAAAAGCCACAAGTTGGAAGGAGACTCAGAAATGTTAAGCTTTCCAAGTTTTAAGCCACAAAACCTTTACTTAAGAGAAAAATGTAAGTAGAAAAGTAAAAACTTTTCTGCACCTACTTCAGCCCCAACACAGATGGGGGCCCAGAGGCCAGCAAGCTCAAGTCTACACCTGCCCACCTCCAAGACCCAACTGTGGCTCTGGAAGTATAGTTTGAAAGCCACTGTTATTGTCCTGCCCCTCAATTTTAGAGACGTGTTGACTGGAGATCAGAAAGGTGAGAACTCAACAAAGGTGAACACAGAAGAGGCCAAAGCTGGAATTAGAATCCAACCAGTTTTCTGATGGCCAGCTGGGTTATCTCTATTGCACTGAGCGCTGCCTTCTTGACTGACATACCAAGGAGAGAAAGAACCAGTGTTTGGGAAGAATGCGCTTCATCATGGGGAAAAGCATGTAACTGGAAGGCCGCTGAACAGTGAAGTCTGGCCTGACAGCTTGGGCTCCGCTAATCTGCATATGAACAAAACATCGCCCCCATCCATGGCAGACTAGAGTTACCAAAACAGTTTTTTGAACATTAAAACAAATTAAGCCAAAGAAAAAAAGAATTCACAGTGAATGCCTAATAGATTTGCATAAGCAACAATTTTGCATATGCATGCGCACAATTACACTTTGGAGGAAGTTTAAGCCACATTAATGGGACTGTGGGGGAATGTAAAAAAGGAGTGAATAGCCAACAGAATTAACTACAGTGACTAATGGATGAATTATACTCTTATGATGCTGGGCATGATTTAGTGTTTGTTCACAGAACCCCAGCTTAGATCATCTGGTTGTACTTTAAAGTGTCTGTATTTTAAAATCAAAGGTTAAGTGCTTCCTTCTTAGCCTTGTATGTTGTGGAGTTCAGAGTTCACATCAACACGGGTAAATCATTTCCTAAAGTACCACCATGTCTCTTTGTTTGTGATACCACTAATGTAGAAAAAGCCATCAAAATTCACCACCTGCATGGGCCTCACATGCCCTGCTTCTCAGGCGGCTCACTGGGCTCAGGCCGGACAACCCAGAGGACTGGGAGAAATCCTGTGACCACATCCCAGCCTGAGAGACCCTGTTATTCCATGGAGCATGTTCACCTTTTCATTCCAAAATAGGAAGATTTATAGTATCTGGACAGAAGCTGTTTGGTAGCTCGACACAGGTTACTTCCTGGCCTTATCCACACCACATTCCTTAAGAGCATCTCACCTCCTCCAGCTTAAAAACCTTTCCGACGTAGGGCTGTGTGCGCCCTTCCTGGCAGTACTGGAGAGCCAAGGACAGGGTCCTGGAGAAGACGGGGAAGTTCCGGTCTTGGTATCGGCCCCAGTACACACCCATGGCAGAGATATTCTTCAGGAGCAGGAGATTGGCCGGCACGGAAGCAATGGTTCCTCCAGCAAAACCCACCACCACGATCCTGCCCTCCCAAGCCAGGCTGAGGAAAAAAGGAGAAGGGAAAAAAATTAAAACAATGTACACCCCCATCCATTAGGATAGCAACTATTTAAAAAGAACAGAAGAGAAAAGAAAAGCAGTGTTGGCAAGGATGTAGAGAACTGGAACCCTCAGGCACTATTGGTAGAACTGCAAAAATGGTGCAACTGCTACGGAAAACAGTATGGAGCTCCCTCAAAAGAATTAAAAATAGAATTTCTATGCAATCCAGCTATCCCACTTTCTGGTCTAACTTCAACAGAACTGAAAGCAGGTTCTCAAAGAGATATTTGCACACCCTCTTCATAGCAGCGCTGCCTGTGATAATCAAGAGGTATAAGTAACCCAAATGTCCATCAACTGATGAATGGATTAACAAAATGTGTGTATACCTGACAATGGAGTATTATTCAGCCTTAAAATGGAAGGACTTTCACCGAGACCAGTTTGGCTTAGTGGATAGAGCCCTGGCCTGCGGACTGAAGGGTTCCAGGTTCGATTCCGGTCAAGGGCATGTACCTTGGTTGCAGGCACATCCCCGGTGTGGAGGAGGCAGCTGATCGATGATTCTCTCTTATCGATGTTTCTAACTCTCTATCCCTCTCTCTTCTTCTGTAAAAAATTAATAAAATATATTTTTTTTAAAAAGGGGGGAAGGACTTTCTGTCACATTCTATGACATCGATGAACCTTAAGGACAGTATGCTAAGTGAAGTAAGCCAGTTACAAAAAGGCAGATACTGTACGATTCTACTTATAACAGGTGTCTAAAGTAGTCAAATTCATAGAAACAGAAAGGAGAATGGTGGTTGCCAAGGGCTACGGGGAGGGAGGAATGGGGAGCTGTTGTTTAATGGGTGCAGAAAAGTCCTGGAGATCTGTTTTCACAACAATGTAAATCTACTTAACACTACTGAACTGTACACTTAAAATAGTCAATATAGCACATTTATGTCACATAAATTTTTGCCATAGTAAAAAATTTAGAATAAAGTAATGAAAAAACAATGTACATTAATTCATACAGACAAAAAGTAAAACAGCTTCCCAGGGGCTTGGGAGGGGGAAACAAGGCAGTTATTGTTTAATGGACACAGAGATTTTGTTGGGGAAGGTTACACAACAATGTTGTGAGCATTCAATGCCACCGGATTGTACACTTACAAATGGTTAAAATGAGAAATACTAGGAGATATATATATATATATATATATATATATATATATATATATATATATATACACATATATATATATATATATAATTATTTTTTTTTAACCACAATTTTTTTTAAAAAGAAACATGTATTAAACCTCCAGCTAGAAATTCCTCTTGATCTAACAAACTGTCAGGGGTGACCCATCTTGTATCACTTTGGATCTTCAGTAGGGAACTATAAATATAAGCCAAAAGCAAGGCATTAGAGGGGGCAGAGGAAGTAGCCAGTTTTCTAAGCAGGCCCACTTTAGAATCAAGACTGTCTGTTTAACTATGCCACTACTTTGTGGAAGGAAACTTGGTGTAAACAAATGTCATTCCATATGCTGTGCTTGGAGACAACTCAGTTTGAAGCCCTTGAACTTAGGAAGCAGGAATAAGAAGCCAGATACTTTAATGAAGCATCATTTGCTTTACACAAAGACTCACCTCAGGACTCCTTTAAGTTATGTGCTTCTCTGGAGAGTTTTGAACAATCAACAAAAAATTCAAGTGGTGGGTTTCCTGCAGCTCATTGTGAGAAGTACCATACAGTGAGTGCTAAGCAGTGAGTTATAAAAATACAGTTTGTAAACATCTTTGATATGAAATATGTGCATGTTGATTTGGTGATTTGCTTTTCTTCTTTAGAATGGAAATGAGAAGCTGTTGTCAAAACACTGTTATCCAGAAGGCAAGTGACTACTAGTGGCTCTCTGTCCTCCATTTAGTCAACACGCTCTCTCCTTTGCTACTTCTCCAAGCACCATCCTGGACACACTGCAGGGACACTTGGGGGCTAGAGCACCAACTGGGTCCGTTCCCCTCTCCCCCACATGGATAAGCTGCTCTCTTTGCTTCTACTTCTACTTTACACTGACATAAACAACAAAATTATGCTTGCCAGGATGACGGGAGAAATGAAACCCATGTTACAAAGAACTCCTGAGTCCCTGGTTAAAACCGGAATGAAAATTGATATAGAGACAACCAATTCTCCAGTGATTTAAAAAAAATAATAATAATAATAAAACAAATCAAAGGGATATCTAGCCTGCTGGCTACTTCAAAATCCAGCAAGATCAAATGAGTGTGCACAGTTAACATCTGAACAATGATCTCCTCAAGAATTACCCACACCATGGACATAAAGTGGTTAGTGGGGGCAGGCACAGCTGAACTGAACGCATGTATAATTTCTAAAGCATTAGATGTTGCCAACTAGAGAGTCTGCAGTCATTTCTTGGATATTTTCCAGTGGGATATTTTGTTGTTGCTATATTTAAGCATTTCCTGATTTCCCCCTCCGCTTCTAGTTCTATCCTCGCCCCCACTCAGCTGTTCTCACTGGTGCCAATGCCTGCAGAGAAGTGAGCAGCGAAGACGGAAGAGGAGCAAGGCCTGGAGCGGCAGAGGTCCAGGAAGGTCCCGCAGAGCCCCAGGTTGAGCCCACTTTGGAAAGACCCCTCCACGCACCTGCGGAGAGCGTCCAGGAAGATGTCTCCCCCCACGGTGTCGATGACCACGTTCACCCCGCCACTTCCCACCAGCTTCTTCACTGCCTCCTTCAGGCTGCCCTGACTGTAGTTCACGCTGGACTGTGCGCCCCTCTGCATGGCCAGCTGGCACTTCTCGTCGCTTCCAGCGGCAGCTATTACCTGCATAAAGAACACAAAGCTTCTGAGTCTCAGAATATGTCCTAAGAAGGGCTCATGCCATCCAACCAATCTGCAACCAAAGAGTGCTAATCAAGGAAACCAATGGGACCTTGCTGACCTAGCATCAGCCTCAATCCAATGCATCAGCCCCAGCACACAGCACCACTGCATTGGACCCTACATGCCCCACCATGGGATCCACACTTCCAAGAATCCTGGACCCCCAATGAAGGTCTAGACGGGAGATGGTTCAGGAGATCCTTGGTAAGTCTTCTCCAAATGCAAACTAAAACCACCATTTCCTAAGCATCTACTATGAGTCGATTAGTAAGGACATGAACTAAATACCACGCTGCAGCAAAAAACGAGAAAGGCTTTTCAGACAATAAAACAAGATTTAATGGGAAGATCTGGACAGATACTAACCGCTTCATTACCTAAGGCAAATAACTTATTAAGAACTAACACTTATACAGTACTACTTAGTATATGCCAGGCAATATTCTAAATTATAGAGAGAGAGTTATATAGAATATTAACTCAATATATTAACAGCCCACTGATATACATACTATTATTATCCCCATTTTAGACATAAAGAAACTAAGGCAAAAGAACTTAAGTAATTTGCCCAAAGTCACCCAGCTAATGGGAGACAGAACTGGAAACCAAGCTCAGGTAATCCTTCTCCAAAGTTCATGCTTTAACTTCTCTCTATACTGCCTGCCTACTTCTCTGAGCATCAGTTACCTCATTCATATATTCATCTTTATTTTAAGAATCCAGTGGAATACTACTATATGTAAATCACTTGCAAAACTTGGATAAATTGAATCTATTGTTACACATATGCAATCATTTATTCTACTTAAACCTCATAAGAATATTATGAGGAGGTATAGTTACTTTCATTCTATAGATGGAGATGTAGAACCAGAGAAGTTATTAACGCAGGATCTTTCAGGTAGTAGGTGGTAAAAAACGTATTCAAACCCATTGCTGCCTGACTCCAAAACCCATGCTTTTCCACTCCATCATGCCTAGGGCATGACAAAGATGGCACCAGTGGCTGCGGGGCATACTGTGAGGAGGTCTGGGCTTTGGAAGTCTCCAGGAAAGTTTCAAACACTCAGGCGTCTAGGGCAGCACTTTGGCCCCAAGGTGACGTCCAAAAACATCAGTGGCCTTAAAAGATTCCAAACTCACCCATAACAATTTGAAACTGAAAGCTACCCTGCAGGTCCCAGAGGGCTGTCAGCACACAGTGCCACAGTGAGCAACACCTGACCAGGTCAGGCACCTGATCCCATCCCAGGATTCTCACTAGGTCCTGGGCAGACCTGCTGTGAATTACTTTCCCTCTTGGCGCCTCACTTTCTTTATCTGTGAAATAGGGATAATAAACACTTTACATTACCCATCGCCCAGGGGTTTTGTGAGGATCAAGGGTTAGAGACAGCTGTGGCGGCACTATGACAGCAACACGAAATGCTGTGGATGGAAAATGTTATCAAAATGACCTGTTCTGAGTAGAGAGCACGATGACATTATTATTTTATTCTTGTTTGCTTTAGCCTAAAACCATTACTGCTGCTTAGATTAGAATCTGAATTGAAGTGAACCTTTCTACTAACCTCCTGTCAATACTCAAAACAAATGGTACAATTTCATCCGTAAGTGTTAAATAGTCACTGGTTCTAGGCAATTAGACTAAGTGTGGTTTCCCTGCTAAGAGAGGTGCTAAAAGCCCTTGTTTTTGACATGAAATGTGTTAATATCCACAAGGAGCCTCCTGGTATCTAAGATTGCTTTCGGAACTCAAAGTCCTTCCCAAAGGAATTTCATGTGAGAAGGAGAGATGCCACCTGCCAAAATTCCAGACCAATCCAATTATCTCCCAGCCTGTAGATCCTGGCACCTTCTGGATACTCCAATTGCATGCTCCATGGGAACCTCACACTCAACAACATCCAAAACTGAACCCGACATGTCCTCCTGTGTTCTCAATCCCAACGAATGGCAAATCCACAAATTAACCTAGTTTGCTTCTTCCCATTCCATGTCTAATAATAACAGAATCCCTTTTCAAGAGAGTCCTACTGACATGCCATCACCTCTAACAGGCACAATGCATGTGTAATTTCAATATCTCCACAACAACCCTACAAGGAAAGCATTACCAATGAGGAAACAGAAGTGATTACACTACAGGCAGAGCTAGAATGTGAACCTAGGTGAGGGTAACTTCTAAATCGTTGTACCTTCAACTATATTATAATGCTCTCCAGGGAACAAATTCTCAATTTTCTTCCAATTTAGTACATCTTAATTCATCACCTCCACTACCCTGGTTCAAGTAGCATCACCTCTGGCTGGGATTGCTCCAAGTCTGCCCTACCACCTATGGACTTACACCTGACCTCACCCCATCCCTCATTCCCACAGCTTCCAGAGTGCACTTTGGAAATTCAAAGATAATCAGGTCACTTCCCTACTTAACACCCTCATGTGCTTCCAATAAGTGTTCACATTCTCCAGCACCTCCTGATCTTACCTCTGCCCACCTCTACAGAGTTATTTTCCACCGTTCTCCTGATCCTCTGCCCCATAGATGCTATTTGCCATTCCCTGAATGCATCCTGTTAATTCCTCCTCCTCTGTCTTCTAATAGGTCCTCCGACCACTAAAATGGCCTTCACTTCACTTTTTCCTCTATTCAACTGCTACTAGTCCTTCAAAAACTCAGCTTAAATGTCCCCACCTCTAAAAATCCCTCCTTCTGTGATACCACTTTCTTTCATTTGTTAAGTCATTCATTCATTAAAAGAAGTTACTGAGTGCCTACTGTGGTCTAGGCACTATGCCAGGCACTGGAACTATAATAATGAACCAAACAGACACTGTCCCTGCCTTCATAAGGATTTCAGTCCAGTAAGAGAGATAAATTAGTCTAATAATGTCACAAGTACAAGATTAAGCATATACTGAGATGTATAAGGTGTGTACTATGAATGAGAAGTATAATATAAGATGCCCTGACACCATATACAAATATAATAGTGTGGGGGGTGGGAGAGGACTAATATTTCCTGAGGGACAAAGGATACTTCCCTAAAAAGTAGCATCTGAGTTTAAATTTGAAGTGTGAGGTGTCGGAAGTTCAGAGCATCACATGTGAAGCGAATTGGACCTTGCAGGTTCCAGGTACTGAAGGGCCAGTGATTTACTCCTAGGACCCCTCCCTCATCCACAGGCAAACAGGTGGCAAGGCTCTGCTCTAGGTAACTTTGCATCCCCAGTGCCTTGCATGTGGTTTCTGCTAAACCAAGGAATACATTCCACATTTGAGAACCATGTTTTGTGGTATAAATCGTTTAAGTGGAGACTCTAACATACGAATACCTTGGCCTGGAGAACATTTGTAGCCACGTCTATCACTGCGAGGCCTGTGGCTCCAGCTGCTGCCGTCACTAGAACAGTTTCTCTGTGACAGGGAAAGACGAACGCTACTTCAGAAACCAGAAAGCATCGAGCAACACGATCCCACGAACATTTTGAAACCAGGACATTTTAAAGCAACAAGAGAACTTCGAGGCCATTTCATTCAACCCTTTATGTGCATCCCTTCCGCAGCCTTTAGGGCTGGGTGGTACTAATGTGGTCCAGTTTTGAAAACTTCCTGGGAGAAATATTCCTTAATATCTCTAGGGAGCCTCTCCTTTTGAGCTACCACTCAATTTCTGCTCCAGAAATTCTGACCTAAATCATTCTCATACTAAACACTGCTGAATTTTAGAAGGTGGTGATCACATAATGGCCACGGGTCAACTAAACCCATCTCTCTGAGTGGGGTGATTCGGAGGCTCTCTGAAAAGAACAGAAGGCAGAGGAGGTAAACCCAGTTAAAAAGGGGGGGGGGACTTCAGCACCTCTGATATTTAAAATATCCCAGTTAAATCCACCCAACCAAGCCTCTCGGAAACAAATACCACAGGCCTCCACTAAAGCCAGAGGGAAGAACGTATAAATAAAACAACTCTCTAACAGTGAAAGCTTTCTAGAAAGTGATATCCCGAGGGTCTGTAAAGGATTTTTCTCCAAATTCATACTGGCCAAGTTCTACCATTCTCTCTCAGACAAAAGGATAGTCCCACCATCACCAAACCCCAATCTCCAGTCACTACTTTCTTTGGCCTTTCCTTAGACAGACCGGACATGAGCCAAAGGTCAGGCAAGGGAGAGGAAGGGGCAGGGCACTTCCGATATCAGAGAAGGATCCTATCCAGCTCTCTGTTGTCTACACAGTCCTTACCCAGGCTGGGTACGTGCCCGATGCTCCAGGGCCATAATAGCAGTACCATAAGATACGGGCAGGACAGCAGCTTCTCGGAGGGGCACCTTTTCTGGAATCTTCCACAGTGTCTACAAAAGAAATAACAGTGACCTTAGTGATTCCATACGTACCTGTTCCTAAAGGCTGCTTAGTAAATATTAGGATTGGTTTGCAAAGGGAAACGCCTGTCAGGAACAAAGTCTAGTAGAAGTCAAAACCAAGCAACCTGTGGCCAAGTTCAAGACTTGGACGCATCAGTCTTCAAAAATCCTCAAGTTGCACCTGCTCAGGAAGGAACCAATCAAACTTATGGAGAATGAAACACTGACCACTCTACTGTATAATGGGTGCACTGGATGTTAGGTATATTTTACCTCAATAAAACTGAGGGGGGGAATATGTACTTGTCTCCACTAGCGGGCACCATTCACATCCTGCACAACCAGATCTGGCCACCCTGGCTGGCTCCATTCCCAGGGCCTTCTCTTTCACAGGCTCCCGTGGGAGAGAAACCCATTATATCTGGTTTAATACCTCAAAACAGTTTTTCTACCAAAACTACCTAACTGTGGTCCCATTGAACAGCCAGCCAGTTGCTTCCAGGGCTCATAAAATAAAATGTTTTTTCATTAAACCACTCCACACGAAGTCCTGTGCAAGGACTATCACACCAATACTAGAAAAGGGATTTAGCATTTGAAAGAAAGAAGTGCTTGGCTGAAAAACAAGGTATGACCAAACAAATACAAAGAAAAAGGGGTGGGGTAGAGGGGCATGAAGAATGAGGGGTAGGTAAAAATTAAAGAAAAGGAAGGAAATTTAAAAAAAAAAATACCTAAACATTGATATTGAGAGAGAGGAATACCTTCTGGTCAGTGATACATTCTTCAGCCATTCCATTAAGGCCACTCACGCCAATTACTCGATCTCCCTGAAGGGAAAATATCGGTAAGGTAAGTTCAGATGCATCTTTCTTTCTGATTCCATACGACCCCCCAGGTTTGCCCTATCTATTTAGAGTTAATGTTTAATAAATAATTCAGCCTCTTTCTCCACCTCCCCCACCACGATGCCAAGCCAACCTGAGCATATTTTGGACAATGATATGGGTATCAATTAGAATATGAATTTAGATAAGAGTTAGAATCCCAGTGATAATTTTTTTCACAAGAAGATGAGATTTGATAATTTCCTATCCTCTTAGCCACTGAGGACCTCTTGTTGGTAATGAAAGTTTAATAAAGCAAGGCAGTTCTACTGCCTTCCTTCCCCCAATGCAGAATTCATTTCTCCCCCCTCCACCTCAGTTTCCCTTTGGTGTCTTCTGAAAAAGACCAGGAGACACAAGACCCTTGTTTCTCAAAGCTACATACACATCAATTCTCTAAATTTCAACAAGTTTACCTTTTTCACTGTGCTGACATCTGGGCCTGTCTCCAATACTGTCCCAGAAAATTCCATTCCTAAAACAAATGTGTTTTGAGATTAGATTATCTGTAAAGTCCAGCATCATGGAGGTCAGAAGATTCGTATCCACAAGCTTTCTGAAACTGAGAAGTTTAAGTGCCTCCCCTCACTCACCCAGGGAGGAGGAGAAAGAGTTTTGTGCCCAAATCACAGGAAAGTGAACTTAAGATTTTCATGATCAGCCGAAACCGGTTTGGCTCAGTGGATAGAGCATTGGCCTGCGGACTGAAGGGTCCTGGGTTCAATTCTGGTCAAAGGCATGTACCTTGGTTGCGGGCACATTCCCAGTAAGGGGCATGCAAGAGGCAGCTGATCAATGATTCTCACTGATGTTTCTAACTCTCTATCCCTCTCTCTTCCTCTCTGTAAAAAATCAATAAAATTAAATTAAAAAAAAAAAAAAAAGATTTTCAGCAGCCCCATTCTTACCAGGACACAAATAAAAATTTCAAGGAGAGTGAAAGCACGGAGGGACACAGTACTTTTACAGATACACAAATACTTTCGAACCTGATCGCTGGGGGCTTGGGCTCCTATAGTACTCCAATTACGATATTCATCATACTGGATGCCACAGTCCTCTTCTGGACTGAGAGGCCCTCAAGGACATGAACCATATTTATGCATACAGTAGTTGGCTCAACTGGATAAACTAGTGTTGTCTGCCCTTTCCTCTTCCACCTCCAAAATTTCTGAATTTAATGATCATACATTTCCCACTTGAGCTGCCAGAGGACTAACTCAATTGAGTATGACATGACATCTTCCCTCTATCCAGTATTTCAGCAAATAACAACAGAGGGAAATGGTTCCAGCTGTTGAGACACAACCAAACACCCTAAGGCCAAAACACAGCAACTATTTTGCAATTACTATATCCTTAACAGTACATTTCTGTATAAAATATACATGCAGCATATACATGCTGAACTACACTTATACCTGTTTAAATAAATTTCAACAACAAAAATCAATCATTTGTCCACATTTTCAGAATTTAAATGTCATCAAATGGGGCATAATGAAAATCAGAGAAGATAATGTGCTACTAGAAATGTATAAGTTCTTTCCTTCTTTCTGATCCTCTGATAATCAGTTTCTTTGGGAATATGTAAAGAATAAGAGTTTTGCCCTAGCTGGTTTGGCTCAGTGGATACAATTTTAGCCTGTGAACTGGAGGGTTCGATTCCAGTCAAGGGAACGTACCCGATTGCGGGCTCGATCCCCAGTGGGGGGCGTGCAGGAGGCAGCTGATCAATAGTTCTCCCCCATCATTGATGTTTCTAATTCTCTCTACCTCTCCCTTCCTCTCTGAAATCAATAAAAATATGTTTTTTAAATAAGAGTTTTAGCTGCAAAAAAATTTTTTTTGAGGCAATGTTAAGGAACAAAAGGAAATGACTAGGACCAATGATGATTGGGATCAGAATTCTGATGGACAGAATGATATGTGAGCATACATTTGTTCATTTTAAAAATATTTATTGAGCACCTACTATGAGCCAGTTACAATGCTAAACTGAGAGATATAATAAGGGTAAAATAGTCAGAAATTTCCCACAATCTAATGCTTCTAATGAGTGGAGAGGCTGACATGTCTGAGAGTCACTGACAGTGGGCAGGTACCACTGGGGTAGAGTCATAGATGAAGCGCATGGTTCTGAAAGGGTGTCTTCCTTCCCTGCAGCAGGCCCTGGGCCCCTCCATACCTACCAGGTGTGAAGGGAAGCTGGGGCCGTTCCTGATACTGGCCACGGCAAACCAAAATGTCAGCAAAGTTAACTCCACAGAAATGGACATCAACTCTGACCTATAAAGGAAACAGCAGAGCAGTACATATCCATGGAGACAGTAATTGAATTATAGCAAAATATTTACTGAATACCTACTATATGCCAGGTACTGAACTAAGTCACTATGCACCATCGTGAGGCAATCAATATGGACAATTTCCCTGCCTTCATGGAGCAAACAGTATGGTAGAGAAGACAGATATTCAACCAAATAACTGTGAGTATTTACATGTTAAATGACAACTTCCACACAAAATGTTAAAAATAGAAATATATGATGCTATGAAGGCATAATGTGGGGAGACTTAACCTTTTGGGCAAGTCAGGAGAAATCCTTAAGAAAGTAACACTTGAACTAAGAACAGCCAAGAGTTAAACTATTCAAAATAGGTGAGAGAATCCTGGCACTGCCAAAAGCAATGTCATGTGCAAAGGCACTGTGGTGGGGACAAAAGAAAAACCAGTAAGCCTAGAGCACAAATAGGAGAAAGAGATGGGGTTTTAGAGCAGGGCCTATACCATCCACGGGTTTATAGGCTTTATTGATCATCCTAGTCTTCAAGGTAGGAATAATGGGAAGACATGAAAGAATTTTAAGCAGGATCGTAACAAGATCAGCTGTCTTGGGAATCAGGAATCATCTGCAGGCTAGAGTTAGATCACCAGCTTATGTTTTAAAACAGCACTGAAGCTGAGGCAGTCCTGCAGCAGTGTAGCCAGCAGTTTCTTTAGACCAGGGGTGGGGAAACTTTTCTTCTGCCAAGGGCCACTTGGATATTTATAACATCGTTTGCTTAATAGAATTCGCTTAACATAAATTTATGTTGCCGTGAAAACTCCTAGATTTATTGAATTTCAATTCTAGCCTGCAGTTGCCTAAAATAGTTTACATATGCAACACATACATGACCTCAAGCCACTCCACCTTGCCTCACAGATGATTGGAGGATTCATGTCTTTCAGCATCTGAGTCCCAGGAAGCTGAGCGGCTGCCATCACGTGCTCACCCAAATAATCCAGTTAGCCGGCAGGTGCCCGTTAGTGGCACTCAGGGGCCGAAGCCACATGTCTCCCTCTCACCAGGGGTCCCTCACACTGAGGCTCACCGCCTGCTGCATCTAACTCAGAAGCGCTCATTCTCCATGCCGGCTGACATTGTGTCACCAGAGGGATCAACCCACAAGGCCAGAGTGGCTTCCCCATTTCACTGGAAATACCCACACCCTAAACCCCACCCCACTGCAGGACAGCCCAGGGGGGCATAAGACAAGACACATATTCCAGTGGACGTCGCTGGTTTAGGGGAAGAAGGAGGGCAGATAATTAGATGCTGACACCCAAGAGACAGCAACGGATGGGGTCCATGTATTATATCTGCGTTAAAACCATACCCTGCAGGTGGCTATGCAAAAATGGTGTGCTAGTCAGAATTCTCTGTTTCCAAGGCAACGACAGCTCCGGGGGCGTTCTGAAAGCGGTTCTCCACTGGTGTGTTGGGGAGAACCACCTTCCTCAGACCTTTCGCCCTTTCGGTGAGCCCTCCATGAATGGGCCCACGGTGAAGCTGCCCCCTGGCTGCGCGCTTGGGAACTCAGTCCGGTGGGAACGTGAGGGGGTGTCCAGAGGCCCCGGGGACAGACAGGCCAGTCGCCCTACCTCGCGAGGCCCGACAGGGCGGGGGGCGACCTCCTCAATGGCCAGGGGCTGCTTCAACTCGGCGCAGCGCGCGGCGCGGTAGTGGCGGCCGCCGCCCGGCCAGGCCCCCCTGCAGCGGGGGACGGGGCCTGGGTGACTCGGGGTCACCCGCGCCGCTGCCTTGGGGAGTTCAGGGAAGAGTCGGGGAGGGTCCCACCTGCAGGACCTAAGGAAGCAACAACGTCCCCAAAAGGTCGCCGCCGCCATGTCCCCGCGCAGGGAGTCAGCCCCCGGAGGGCAGGGGCGGGGAGGGCGCGGGAGGGGTCCGGGGACAGGAAGAGCGGACGGCGCCGGCCCCGCCCCCCCGCGTCCGGGGGCGGAAGTGGGATCGGCCGCGGCCGGGACACGACCCGACCCGGCGGGCAGAGCTGCCGGGACGGTCGCGCCCCAGACCAGTCCCCGCGCGCAGCCGCCCGCACCCCGGGCGCTCGTCCCTAGTCCCGAAGGCTTTCCTGGAGGGGGAGCCCACCGCAAGGGAAAGAGAAAAAGTCGTCACAGGGAACCGATTACCCGAGATTATCCATCTGTTGGCATTTTTTAAAAAATGTATTTTATTGATTTTTTACAGAGAGGAAGGAAGGATAGAGTTAGAAACATTGATGAGAGAGAATCATTGATCAGCTGCCTCCTGCACACCCCTACTGGGGATGTGCCCCCAACCAAGGTACATGCCCTTGTCCGGAATCGAACCTGGGACCTTTCAGTCAGCAGACCTACCAGGCTCTATCCACTGAGCCACACAGGTTTTGGCTCCGTTGGCATTTTTATAGCAAATCTGGGAGCCTGTGAAAACCACACGTGGTGGCATGTAAATAGTGGTTCTTGGGTCTTCTGCACGTGTCAAATCCTAAATGCATAGGTAAAAGGCTCCCATGTCTGCCTTTCAACGCCTTATGAGAGTTTTAATGCTGTTTGTTTGATTGCTTGTTTGCTAATCTTCACCGGAGGATATTTGTTCTATTGATTTTTAGAGAGAGAATGGGAAGGAGGGAGAGGGAAGAGAGAGAAACATCCTTGTGAGACACACCTGCTGTGCCTTGCCAGGCCGGCATTGCACCTACAAGCCAGGCACCTGCCCTTGCCCTGGGACTGAACCCCTGACCCTTTGGTGCTCAGGGCTCACACTCTTAACCATTGAACTCCATGGGCCAGGGCAAAGTTCAGTTCTTGTTACCAATTTCCTCACACTTATAGGACCATTTACACTAAAACCATGTGGTTACTAAAAATCCAATGTGGAATGAGTTGACCCAAGTCCAAAAAAATATTTCCAGTTAAAGTCAAGCCAAAAACCTGGTAGTTTTCATAGCTCTGAAGCCAGTATTATGCCTGGCACAAGGTAGATGCTCAATAATTGGTTCAGTGATCATCTAATTCCTAGCTGAACAGGTGCACTCGGGGAAAAAGAAAAAAACATAACGATATAATCTGTGAAGTATTATACAACGGGGTAGACCTCTGTTGCAGCAGTAATCAAATGTCAGCATTCTGCCAGTATAAGAGAAGCACATATGATCCTGGGGAATATGTTTCCTTTGACAGGTAGCTTTAAAGGCAGTGTGATGTCTTTGAAGGACATCTAGTCAGAGTATAGCCTCTCAGGTTCAAGCCCAGCTCTGCTATCTATTTGGCTGGCTTTGGCACTAACATCTGATGGCTGTGGGGCCCATTTTTCTCTTCCATAAAGAGAAAACCTTGGGCAAGATAATCCCCAAATTGCTAAATTCTTTTTCTTTCTTTCTTTCTTTCTTTCTTTCTTTCTTTCTTTCTTTCTTTCTTCCTTCCTTCCTTCCTTCCTTCCTTTTTTTTTTTTTTTTTTTTTTTAATGGAAACAAGAGTGCAAGATAGCAAATGACCTGGAAAGAATGACCAGGAGTAGAATAAAGAAAAAAAAAATAGAGAATAAATATGAAGGAGAAATTAACTTTATATATATATATATATATTATTGATTTTTTTTTTACAGAGAGGAAGAGAGGGATAGAGAATTAGAAACGTCGATGAGAGAGAATCATCGATCAGCTGCCTCTTGCACATGCCCCACTGGGGATGTGCCCACAACCAAGGCACATGCCCCTACAGGAATCAAACACAGGACCCCTCAGTCTGCAGACTGAGGCTCTATCCACTGAACCAAACCGGTTTCAGCAGAAATGAACTTTTGAGATTACTGCCCACAGGCTTTTGGTGGGAAAGAAACCCAAGAACCAGGTCATCACTTTTATCTTAAGAGCACTCACAAGGAATTTGAAAAGTCATTTTAGCCCCTGTTGCTCTCAGGAGGAACAAGGACTAGAAGGTGAGAAAATGGAAAAGTAATTCTTTCCAATTAGGTACTTTGCAAACTCTTAAGTCATTAGGCACATAAAATCAAACCAGGATTAATGGAGAAATACTAACATTAGCATTTTCAAAGTGAACATTCTGGTTGCCAAATAATAGTGTACGATAAGAAATCTCAAGTTTATGAAGGGTGAAACCAGGATTGATTGTACTGAGGATAAAATGAGTTGTTATATGTGGAAAATATTTTGTAAAATATTAGGTATTTATACAAGATATAAAAAAGCAAGCAATTTTTAATGGGGTCCCTTGCGGGCAGCAACCATTTCTTTAACCTCCTTGTATTTGAAGTACTTTGCAACACTTTTAGGAACTTAATGCATGTTTCTCCAATGAATTGTTGAAGTATCTGTAAGAATCAAGTTTTTTATTCTTGATAAGTATTTTTATGGAAATTTTTTCTACTGTGGTCTTCATAATGTCCTTGTCATTCTTAGGGAATGTGAGAATCAATGAGTTTGGAGAAATCTATCAATACTGCATCCTACATTTAATAATGATATCTGAAGAAAATAGTTAAAGTGCCTTTAAGAAAAAGGTTAGAGGAAGATGAAAGTGTCTTAGGTAATCGAGGTGATTCAACACTTAATTGTATATGCAAAATAGCGCTCACATTTCCAAAGAGCTTCAAAGGTAAGTGACAAGGCATTTAATAGTAGTTGCTATAGTAGCAAAAGAAATATTTTGCCTCTTCCTCAAAGTGTTGCCACCACACCATACTATCTAGTTTTTATTATCATCTGGATATTTTGTTTTATTAGGGGAAAAGTGGACAGAAAGAATAAAATTTGAGTCCTGTAGAAGAGTAAGACCAAACAGCTAACTACGAACTGATCAGCCTTCTGGTAAGAGAAAAAATCAATAATTGCCCTGCAAACCAGTTTCAGGACTCATTAGGAAGTAAAAGAGCGACTCTTCCTGCAGCAACAGCTCACATGAAGAGCTAATATTTAACATCCAGAAGCTGCTGGAGGGCTGAGGGTGGAGAAGCAACCCGGAGCTGAATAAACAAACAGCTATGATTTCACAGAATAATGGACAATATATGAACAATGTAAGCAGCATACTGGGAAATGCAGGCAATGCTCAAGTATTTCCCACAGCTAAAATGCTTTATCCACTAGTTTGTCAGCACCTGCAGACCAGACTTTGTCTCAGGGGCCCCTCTTACCACCACATCTGCTCAGAGCAGGTACTCAGTACAGCAAGCTGTGTGGGAGAGCTGCCAGCACATTACTATCCAAAGCCACATCTCCCCAAAAAATGTTAAGGTGTCTTGCACCCACTTTCCTGCTGGGCATAATCTGGTCTTTTTGTTGTTATTGTTGTTGTTGTCAGGTCAGTATAGTAGTCTCCCTTTCTTTGTGGAAAATATATTCTAAGACTAACCCCCCCCCCCCTCCAGTGGATGCCTGAAACCTTACGTAGTACCCAACTCTATATATCCTATGTTTTCCCTATATATTCATACCGTTTCACTTAAAGGAAGCATCTTACAGCTTCTCTTTGGCACACCCTGAATTGCCAGCATCACTACTTTTTGTGCGTTGGGGCCATTAGTAAGTACAATAAGAGTTACTTGAACACACGCACTTGGATACCACACGGTGGATCTGATAACCAAGACAGCTACTAAGCGACTAATGGGGAGGGGGAAGTGGACACAGCATGGAGACGCTGGACAAGGGGATGACTCACCTAAGGTAAGGAACCAGAGCGGTACAACTCGAGATTTCATTCCATTACTCAGAACAGTGGGTAATTTAAAACTTCTGAAGTGTTTATTTCTATTTCTAAAATTAACATTTTTGAGCTGCAGTTGACTGCAGGTAACTAAGAACCCAGAAAGCAAAATTACGGGTAAGGGAAGGACTACTGTGTTGCTATTACAGATATATTATTATCTTCTGCCACAATGCTGTCCTTCAAGATTTCTGATGTGTGTGGGAGTAAGCTTGCCTTTTTATTGAATTCCCCCAGATTGCTATTTCTGATTGTTGTCATTGACATTAACTTTTCCCAGCCTCAGAGATGAGCTTTGGCCATGGATATATGTAATACGTATTGACCTACTCTATTCCAGAGACCGTGTGAGATTTACTCCAACACAGAATCAAATCACAGCATTTCAGAGCTGGGGTGAAGTTTCAAGATAATCTAATCACCCTACAATTAAAAACATTTTAAAATAAAAAATGAACTTATTGAAAACCCCCCTTATTCCCCAAAAGATAATCTAATCAAGCCGTTTCATCTACAACTAGAAAGAGGAGGCGTACAGAGAGCCTGGGCCAAGGTCACATCAAGGCTTAGTGGCAAGAGAGCCATTAGGATCTAGCTCTCCTGATTTCTTATTCACGTCTTTGGGTCTCACTCAACATTCTGCACAATAATAATATTTCGCATCTTCAAAGCACTTCAAAGGTCTCAAATCACTGTCACCTAAATTGCTCCATCCTGCCAAAGATGAGAGTAATAATAATTATCCTTGCAACTAGGCACTTGCTGGCAACTTAGAGCAAACCAGTCACTACGGGCGTGCTTTTGCCTCCTTTCGTTAGTACTCACAATAATCCTCTTCCTGCGATACTATTATTCTCACTCTTTTATAGATCAGGGATGTAGGCTGGAAGGAGGTGAAATAACTTGCCCAAAGCCACGCAGCCAGGAAGTGGAGCAGTTCAGAAGCTTCCTCATCGCCTGATGCCAGAGCCACAGCAAGGACTGAATCTGGCTGCCCACTGTACCTTCCTCACAAATGCCCTCTGGAGCAGACAAAGAAGGAATTGTACCAAACATCTCAAAGCCATGCTTTGCTTGTAGCTTCAAGATTAATTTTATAGGAATTTTACTGCCGTTCGAGCCTAGCATATAGGCGAATTCCCTAAAGAAGAGAATATAGAGAAAGCAGCCTCGAGCGACACTTGTGCAGTTAAGGGACAAGAGCAGGAAGAGATGCTAATACATAATTAGGAGTGACTATCCTATTCCATGTAGCTGTCAGCTTGAAAATGTACTGATTTCATTTAAATTTAAAGTATAGTGTGTAAGATGAAAACTATGATTATGTTAAATAGTTTACACACACACACACACACACACACACACACGATTTTAATGAAACAATTGCTGACTAGTTTGCTTTGTCACCAGTCATGACTTGAGCAGGTACATGCAGACATTTGGGCTCAATGCTTAGCACCCAGATGGACCAATTTGGAAGCAGTGGTGACCTTGACAATGGCTGCTGTGGACCCCAAAACCAACCACCAGTATTTGATGCGGGAATCTATCTTTCATCTTCAACCATCATATGGAACCAGTTTACAAGGTCACAAGCATTCTGGCAACTTTATGAAGCCTTTCTAACCCCATCCCCAGAAAGAAGAATTTCTCCCCTGCCAAATGTTCCCCCAAAGAAGTTTGTGTAAACCTGTATTAGCTAATCTCATTGTTCGGGTGGTAATTTATCTGTTTATCCCTACAGCTAAGTAGTAAACACTGTAGATGGTTCTGAAAAGAATTTAGAATCAGATATTTCCTGGTTCAGCCTCTTACTCGGTGTGACCTTGGGAAAGTTAGTCAACCTCTCTGTGCTTCTATTATCTCATCTGTAAAACAAGCATAATAAGACCCATCTCCGGTGATGACTGGGAATTAAACAAGGTCAGTGAGTACAGGGCAGCACTCAATAAATAGCAGCTTTTCTGAAGACAGTTCCTGCCCTTGAACCTCTCACCATCTAGCATTGGGAGGCACACAAATTGGCATCTAAAATTCCTGGGAATTTTATGACATAGGGCTACAAAGAGGGCTGTAAGAGCACAGAGTTAAACCTACTCCATTTGGAGAACATCGTTTCAAGAAAATGTCCCAGAGGGAGAATGAGGAAGAATTAGCCAGACAGAGGGCACAGCTAAGTTTGCCCCAGGCAATGGAGTTCATGAGAGAGAACGTAGCATGTTCAAGGAATGCAAGTGGTATGTGGTAACTGAAGTTATGGTTTGAGTTATGGTGAGGGATGAGGCTGCAGAAGCAGGTGGTGGTGTAGAAAGAGCATAAGTTTTATTTTTTAAAATATTTTTTTATTGATTCCAAAGTGTGGGATGGAGAGAGAGAGAGAGAGAGAGAGAGAGAGAGAGAGAGAGAGAGAGATCAATGGTAAGAGAGAATCATTAATCTGTTGCCTCCTGCACACCTTCTACTGGGGATCAAGCCTGCAACCCAGGCATATGCCCTTGGCCGGGATGGAACTTAGGACTCTTTGGTCTGAAGGCTGACAAGCATAAGTTTTAGAATCAGGCAGTGAGAAATTCCAGCTTCACCATTTTCCAGCCATATATCTTCAACCAAATGATTTCTATCTGAGCCTCAGTTTCCCCGATTGTGATTACGTGAACTAATGTCTGTAAAGTTCCTAGCACAGAATACACATATCTTTCAAACAAGATAAAAAGTAGGCAGGTCAGTGTGAAGGAAAGTCAATGGGGAAAAAAGGGGGGAGGAATATCTGTCATATATTCAACAATAAAGATACCTTTTAAAAAGTATAACAAATATTAGTTATCTCTGTTTATCTAGAATAAGTGTGGTAGTCATCCCATAATATATACCCATTTTTATTGAGTCAAAGGAAGGATGATAGAATGGGTGGATTCACTCACTTAACACATATTCATTAGATACCATTCATGTGCTGGACACTGTTCTAGTCATGGGGATACAGCAGTGAAAAATAAGACAAAAATCTCTGCCCTGGTGGGACATGCAGTTTATGAACCGAGATGGAAAAGAGGCCACTGGTGTCTGTAAAGGGACAGTCCACATCATGGCCCATGGGGCTCCAGGCTTATCTGATGAAAGGCTAATATTCTGAAGAAGCAAGGTTTCCGGAGGTCTGGATGTGGGTCCCTCCTCCTAACAATCAGGAGACTCTTGTCCCTCCCTTAATCACTCTTCACTTATCAACCCTCAGCTTCCTGTTTTGATCCAGGGGAGCTGGTTAGTTGTGTTGTTTGGCAGGAAGAAATGTCAAGAAGGGCTCAGTTCTTTCTCGGGCTCTGGGTCTAAAGTGATGGCAAGAGGAAGTAGGAAAGCAGCACACACAAAAAAGCTGTGGAGAGGGAGATTTGCCTATCTCAGAAGCCAAGTGATAAGTGAGCTCAAATGCCTTGTGGTGCATACAGGTTTTATTTCACTGGTAGGAAAATCATATTCACACGTGTTTATCTCTTTACAAAAGGGTTTGCCTAGGGGCTCTCATTTATTCCTCTAAAGGACTCTACAAGTAGGATTTAAACCCACTTAGTCCCATCTCTCTCCTTTAAATTAACTCCTCCCATTCCACTGTATCCTTCCCTGTGGTACAAAGCCCACATTTCAATCATAAACAAAAACAATAAAAATATTCCTTCAACCCCTGATCCCTCTCTAGCCAACACCTAATTTATCTCCTCCCCACAGCCAAGTCTACTGAAGGTAAAGAATATGCTCATTAGCTTTCCTTCCACTCACTCTCCACTGTGATGTCCCCCTGAAAACCACTGAAACTGTTCCTGCTGAAATCACCAGTGATCCCCCATTTGCCCAGGCTAGTGGATGCTTGCCAGTCCCATTGTGGTTGGCGTCTCACATCTGAAGCCAGTTTCTGATGATTCTCCTACTTTTCAGCCCACTCCTCAATATATATATATATATATATATATATATATATATATATATATATATACACACACATATATATATATATATGTGTGTGTGTGTGTGTGTGTGTATGTATATGTATATGTATATGTATATGTATATATTTCATTGATTTTTACAGAGAGAAAGAGAGAGGGATAGAGAGATAGAAACATCGATGAAAGAGAAAAATCAATCAGCTGCCTCCTGCACACACACACACACACACACACACATACACACACACGCACACGCACACACCCCACTGGGGATGTGCGCACAACCAAGGTACATGCCCTTGACCGGAATCAAACCTGGGATCTTTCAGTCTGCAGTCCAATGCTCTATTCACTGAGCTATACCAGTTTTGGCTCCTTCTCAGTCTTGTTCAAAGATTCTTTGTCCTCTGTCACCCCTTTATTGTTGTCAACCAGCCTTCTATTGACCCTGAGAAGATTCATCTGATGTAAACTCCGAAAAGGAATTTCAACTGAGATGAACTCCCCATAATCAACTGAAGACCCAAGTCTATCCACAAAGGATAGACTAACAAATGGTGGCCATTTGTTGACAGGTGCTCTTCCTGTACTCTGTATACTGGGAAGAATGTCAGTCTAAACTCTGGATTTCCCAGCACTATACCCTACTTCTTTAGGAGTCTAAATCAACCACTGCAGGAAAGCCCTGGTTTTATCTTTCGACCAATGGACAGAGACCTACCCATCCAATCAGAACTGCACAACTCTATCTTCATTTGCATCTACACTGACCAATCAGAACACACAATACCAACCAAGCAGAACTGCATCATATGGACCAATCAGAACTGTACAAATTTAGAAACCTAATTTGCATAAAATTGGACCACGTGGAAACCTGGACAGGAACTTTCTCTGTAAAAGGCGACCTCCCAAAGGAGGGAGGGCAGACCATCATAAATAATTCCAGCTATTTGGAGGGGAGAAGGACCAAAATATCCTAATTTTTATAAGAAGTCCCAACATTATTAAGTAAAAAAATTAAAAAAGGCCACCTCCCCTTTGCCTTGGTGAAGCCCACTTCCAGTTTCCACCCCCTTTGCCTTGGTGAAGCCCACTTCCAGTTTCCACCAGGTGCCGCATCTCCCTGTTTTGCAAACTGTTCAGTCTCTCCATTTTTTAGTATTCTCTTTGGGGAATTTTTGTTGACAGCTCTTTTTATCGCCCTAGTTTCTCTCTCTTCCTGTGTGAACTCTCTTTTTTCCTTCAAATTCTGCTCAACTTTCTGATTTATGAGGCCTTTCCTAACTATAGTCTCACCACCTCTCATCTTCTCACTCTTCCCCCCTCCATAATATACACAATACTCTCCTTTTGTTTTTATGACAATTCCTGTGTAGTTTTAGTAAAGCATGCATCACATTATGTTGTAACTGTTTATGCCTCTGTCTTCCCAGCATATTATGAAAATCTTTAGGGTGGGGCAATCTTTCATAGTTTACAGTATTACATATAGTATTACATATGCTTCCTTTTTCCGAAATTGACCTCCCTCCCCCACCAATCCTCCTCCTACCCCCCACTCCCATGACTTCTTTATTTTTTTATTGTCAGAGGCTGGCACAGAGCCTGGCCCGTGGTAGTCACTGGGACTTAGAGGTGTTTTGCAAATTCTCAAGAATCAAACAGCTAGCCAGTGCTGAAGGCAGGGCCTAAACCCAGTCTTCCAACTTAAAGGATGTGGTATCTACCTCACCACAGAGTACAGGTATTCCACTGTAAGTGCCTCAACCCCAAAGGGGCTAGGTGGTGGGGAGGATTTCCTTTTCCCCACAAACATTGCCCTGGCTACCAGGTGTGGATGGATTGTTTGGTATTTGTAGCCTTCCTTTTGCAAACTCCAGGATAAGAGAAGGAAGGGGGAAAAGATACCTCCCATCTCTTCCTCCCTGTGGACAATCACGGCCATTGCTTCCTTTTGAACCAGGGGCAGGAAGTCTATCCCGGCTCATGATGTTCCAGGCTTGAGAGGAGCAAAGAGTGACCTTATAAGACACTTTGCAGCAGGCCCAGCCCTGAATATGATCTCTACCTTCCTGAAGTAAGCCTCCTGAGGAAACCTTCCAAGGTGACCACAGATACACCTGGGAGGAAAGAAACTTCCTCCTTCCCCAGGAATAAACAAGCTTGAGAGAGAGAGAGAGAGAGAGAGAGAGAGAGAGAGAGAGAGAGAGAGAGAGAGAGAGAGAGAGAGAGAGAGAGGGAGCGCGCGCCTCTGAGACGGGACAGTATGCACATTCACCAATTACAAGCTCAAATTCCACCTGAATGCACACAATCAAAGGCTTTTTCCAAGGCCATTATCCCTTGCACTGGGCCCTCCTGCTGTTTGGGCAACATTTTAGTGCTGCAGTGAAGCAAAATAAACGTCCATCAAAGCGGCAAGGTAAAGACAGACACATTCGGTAGTGCTTTCTCTGACCTGATGACTCACTTGGCCTCGTCATTTGTAATGCTGCCGCCTGGGAGGGGGAGAAGGAAGTGAAGAGGAAAAGCGTGGGTCCTGTCGTGCATGTAATTTGTTTCCCCATTTCAGAAGGCTTTTTAACGAGCTTTCTCATTATAGGGCTCTGTGAGCCGATGCTTCAAGTTTTCCGGATAAGCACATGAGCAGGACTGGAATCAAATGGCATCAGGCCAGCAAGCACCTCATGCTTTGTTTTAAAGATATAGTAACAGGGAGGCGGGAAGGTATGAACGAAAACATGGTTATTCGTGACAAGAGAGATTTGATAACTCTTTTGTCCAAGAGCGTCTGAAAATGAATTAGTATTTTCCCCATGAAAATACTAATGTCCACCAGTTATTAGAATATTAGAGTGTATCCTGTGATAGCATTTCTCTATCCACTGGTTCCCATGGAGGGAAGTAATTGTCCCGTGTTATCCTAGCCCTCGGTTCATATTTCTCGTAGGGCACTCATCACATTGCACCAGAGATAAAGTCCTCTCTTGACTCTGACCCAGTGGGAGCACTCAGCCTTACCTAGCCTCCTTTATATTTCCACAACCCAGCATACTGCCCAGACACATAGGAGACACTCAATCAGCGCGATTTTACCACTTAACTGAATTCATTAGGTGCTATTAGTACATGAAAAAGGAAAAGAAAATAATTAGTCCTGAGTATGGACTGCAATTCGGAATAATTTATCACCTTGCAAGGTTCAACAAATATTTTAATGTGCTAATAGCCCCTAATTAAAGCAGCAGCCTTCAATTGAAATGAGCAAGAAGAGGACAATTATGGTGGAGATTCAGAGATGCATTTTTTTTTTTTTTAAATCACTGCCGGACATTGTTGGGTTTCTGAACAGGAATTAGCTCTTTTGGCAATAGAGGAATCCCTCCAGTGAGCCTGCTTAACAGAACACAAATACAGAAGGCACAAAATTCTAGTTGTTGGCCATACTCGGACCACTATTCCAGCAATCCTGCTTGTATGGCCTGAGAAACGCTTTACTTTTGACAAGTCCAGTGACTTCTAGCGGTGACATATGCCAACAATCCGGCACAGTGCTGGCCATGGAGTATGTGCTCCATAGAAACTGGGTGCCCACTGTCAGGAAATGCACAACAAGAGGAGTAGGGCTGCCCCACCCAACTGGAAAATGGACATCAAGTGACACAATTTTCCCTGAAACATTTGCTCAATGGTCCAGCATGTTTATGTTTCCGAATGTTCTTATGTGTGCTGGACTGTACTTCATCCCAGAGAACCAAGGCCATCTCTGTGTGTGGTTGTCTCTCTCTCTCACTCAAGTTCACACTTGAATAATCAGCAAGGAATCTGTGATCCATCCCTACAGGCAGAGGAATGAGGCTGGGTATTCTCAAACTACCTAGCTAGAATGTTGTTTTGTTATTTTGTTTGTTTGTTTGTTTGTTGAGCATCACCCTTTCACAAAGTGTGATCTAAGGACCATGCATCAGATCCATGAAGATGCCCATTACAAGGATTGATCTCCTGGCTGGATTGGCATCCTGGCATCTATAGTTTTATCAGGTTCCATCCATGATCCTGCCAAAGTTCAAAAGCCTCTGGCCCCAGTTTCTGACCTAGTGGTGCCTTGGATCACTAGAGGGCACCCTGGAACAACATTTCCCCCCCAAGCTGCAGGCTTCCCGCTCCTGCCAACCCACCAGGGCTGCGCGCCCACATAGCTCTGGGCTATGGTTTCCAGGCCCATCCTGGAACCACAGTTTCCTTCGAGAAATGTAATCCAATTGCCACATCACCAAATATATCTAGCATGCATTTCCACAGAAGTGCTGCTATAAATTCATTTTCTAAAGACAAATGAGCCTTTCAGTCATCCTATTATATGTTTATTCATTGACCACTTACACATTGTATGCCGCAACAACATTAGGCATTGAAAGGATTGGTTTAAAAAGAAGACATTCTTCATACTTTCAAGAAAAATGTGGGGAAGAGAAGGCATAAATATTACATCATTTGAAAATAGTTATACTGAATAGTGAGTCTATTTTCAAATTAATAAGAATATAGAATAAACTCCTAAATCTGACGCAGACAGATGCCAGGATATGCACAGACAAGGAGCTCTATCTTGGCCCTGAGCTGACTGGGATTCCTGGGAGGGATCGTGGAAAAGATGGGGTGGGAGAGGGAAAAGGGAAAGGAGGTCAGGGCAGCCCAACTACAGCAGGTCTTTCTAATTCAGGGCCCGTCTTCCTGTCTCCACAGGCACTTACCTTAAAATGAGCAGGGCAAATGCAAATCTGGGAAGAACCACTGGATTTATTGTCATATTGGCCTAGAGCTCATTTACTCAACAAATACTTGCGGCACATTACCGTGTGCCAAAGACTAGCCACGGTGGGCAAGGCAGGTGCCTTAGTGCTGCCTTCAGGCATTTCCAGTCCAGGGACAGACAAACAGACAGGTAATTACAAAGTAGTGCGAACGTGATAGGTTAAGTAGGAAGTCGAACATGATAGGTTAAGTAGGAAGTTTATGGGAGCTCACAGGAGAGAGAAACCTGACCCAGAGTCAAGCTGCTGAAGGCAGGCTTCCCTGGGGTAAAAATGTTCAATGGGAGAACTTAAAGGATAAGTTAGGAGCAGCAAGAAAAGGCATACTTGAAGACTGGGGAAGAAAGCAAGCAGGTATTTGAGGAACTGAAATAGATTCAGTAGAGCTGGGGGAGTGATGGTGGGGCTGGGGGAAGCCTGCTAAGCAGTGTGAAGCAGGGGCCAGTTCATAAGGAGCCTTGTATATATCCTAGTGGGGTTATCCGGACATTATCCAAAGGGCACTGGAGAGCCATTGAAGGGTTATGAGCAGGGGTGGTACCACAATCAGAGCTGCATTTTAGGAGAATCTGATTGTGCCAGGGTCAGTGATACCTTGATATATTAATAAGCCAGCAAAGCTGTCCCTTTAAATGAATCTCTCCCTTTAAAGCAAGCATGTCAAACTCACAGCCCTCGAGCCGCATGTGGCCCACAACAAATATTTTTGCGGCCCAGCCAATATAAAAGTATGTAAGAAACCGTTAAATAAAAATTTTATAACTTAATTTTTACAATATCCTGTTAAACATAATTGTTAATAACGAACTACAATGTTCACTAATGACTGATTACTATAATCGTGTTGCCTTCATTTACGTGCCTTACACGCACGCACACCATTTCTCTACACAAATACTATAGTAGCAAATATCTTAGCAGCCGATTGCCACGTCATTAGTTTTGTACTGACTTGTTTGGTGTGTGCAACAGGAAATATTTTGCTTTCAGAGAACAAGAAAAAATAGGTTTACTTGCATTACACTTATTAATTTGTGCAATTATTCAGTGTTAATGTTCAAGGAAAAATATTAGTTTTTATTAAAATGTTCTATTATCTTATGTTAATAATTACTCACTTATTTCAGCCCTTTGTATTCAGCGTGCCTTTATCAAAATAAACCTATGTTTCTATGAAAATTGAAGCTTTTATTTTTTTTGTGGCCCACAGAAACTTAAACCTTGTTTATTTGGCCCACGTTAGCCTTTGAGTTTGACATGTTTGCTTTAAAGAAATCTTACCTCCTCCCTCCCTAATCACCAGCTGCCTGGGAACCCCTTTAAAAAGAAGGTCTCTTTTTAAGGTCTTCTTCATGTGCCAGATGGCAGAGGAGGCAGGAGTAGCCTAAAACATGAGGCAGCCATAAACTGGCTGGTACTTCTCAGGGTACTCCTCATAAAAAGGGATCTCTGGCACAGTGGAGATGAGGTAGGGCCACACTGGATTGAGAGGAAGAGCAGCCCTAGCTGGTTTGGCTCAGTGGATAGAGCTTTCACCTGCCGACTGAGGAGTCCCAGGTTCGATTCTGGCCAAAGGCATATGCCCAGGTTGCAGCTTGATCCCCAGTAGGGGGTGTGCAGGAGGCAGCCAATCAATGATTCTTGCTCATCATTGATAGTTATATCTACCTCTCCCTTCTTCTCTGAAGTCAATTTTTAAATAAATATTTTTAAAAAGAGAAGAAGAGTGGTTCAAACCCTATTTCCTAGGTTAGACACCCTCAGTGCCCCCACTGAACTGGTTAAAGGCCATACAGAGGGAAAACAACCAACTTGTGAATCTGAGCACAGAATTTATACAAAATATACCAAGAGAGGCCTTATCTACCCAGGTAACTACTGTTCTGTTACTCTTATTACTATTTATGGTTCTCACTTGGCCCACACATCAAAACATAACACTCTTCCTCAGGCCTCCCAGCCTTATCTAGCCGAGACGCAGGTGATGGCCATAAACCTTTAATGACCAGAAGAAGCATAATATCAATGCAACCGATTGAATTTCCAATTAAAGACTAGCTCCACAACTGTTTGCCTAGAGCCGTGGTCAGCAAACTGCAGCTCGTGAGCCACATGCGGCTCTTTGGCCCCTTGAGTGTGGCTCTTCCACAAAATACCACGGCCTGGGCGGGTCTATTTTGAAGAAGTGGCGGCGCTAGAAGAAGTTTACATTTTAAAAAAATGTGGCCCTCCAAAGAAATGTCAATCGTTGTCCTGTTGATATTTGGCTCTGTGGACGAATGAGTTTGCCGACCACGGGCCTAGAAGAATAATCAGAGAAGCACTTTTTTCCTTTTTTCTTTTACCAACTCCACCCTCGGGCCAGTCCCCACAGCATCCTGCACCCATATCCTTGTTTCCTAAAACCGAGGCCGCAAGGAGGACAGGCCTTCGAGTAGCACAGATTCCTCAGTTCCGGCCTCACACCCAGTTTCCTTTCCTTCGGAGTAAGGAGGAGCCTCTGCAGCGCCTGGAGCCTCTGGGCACAAAAATAGAATATTGGAGCGTCTGGATTTTCCTTTCCTGACAGTGGACTTACTCAGGAAGAGGCACTTAAACAAGATCTTTTTTCCTCTGTGTGTTTTTCAAATAGCACACTGAAGGGGGGGGCGGGGGCGGGGGCGGGGGTAGCAAAACTGTTGTGAAGAGAAGACTTTCCAACCCCCGTTCTCTCTGTTCCCCAAACAGGCTGAGTTGTCCTTGCCCCTTATGCCTTTTCTGCTTGCACCCACCCTCCCACCCCAGCGTGCTTCCTTTGCAAGCCTCCCCTTATTTCTGCTTCCCTTTCCCCCCTCCCAGATCCTAAAAATGCCACATCTCTTCCATTGTTGAGCTTATAACTGAGTCTTCCCACACAGGGATATGAAGAGACATATGATTCAAGCATCCCCATTCCAGAAGTTATTATTATAGTCTCAGGGGGAAAAACAGGAGCCTGCTCTGTGTCTGTCACCTGAAATAAACTCCCAGTTCCTTCCCTACTGATCCCCAGATGCTCAGTTCTGAATATGATTCCGGCTTGTTTGGCCACCCCCAAGGTTCTGAAGCCCGGAGAGGGACTGGGGAAAAGGGGGGAGCAGAGGGGGCCTCTGAACTCGGCCACCTCAGGGTGTGTGAAGCACATGTGTGTCACGTGGCGAAAACATGTGCCAGCGGACCTCTGGGACTCCCTAGAGATCCCAGAGTCTGTGTCTCTCTGCAGACCTCAGAACAGCCTGTATGTTCTCTTCCCCCTGTTGTGTGCCTGGCGCTTCCCCAGTGAGATATCTCCTGGAAAAACTTTTCCTGTGAGGGTGGGGCGCTTTTGTTCTCTGGGAAATGTGGGGCGGCTAATTAAGAGCATTGTCCTTAGAGGGGGGACATGTCATAGGCTGTGCTTCCACCAGGGATGAGGGTAGGTGCCTCTGGTCACTGTGGCGACGTCCTTGATCTCTCTCCCTGCTGGGCTAACTGTTTTTAGGGAAATGGCGATAAAGCCCAATAAAATAAAAATAGATATGTGGAGTTAAATCAATCTCTCTCTCTCTCTCTCTCTCTCTCTCTCTCTCTCTTTCTCTCCCTTTCCCCACATTCTTTGCAATGAATTGAGTTTCTATTACTAGCTCTTTTCAAAGAAGAACCCTCCAATAGTTTGGGTTTTTTTTTCACCCCTAGCCACCAGGAGAAGCTGGAGGTCACAAGATGAAAGCCATATTCCGTTTCACCCCATTTCCTATTAATAACACACAGGCATACAGCTAAAGTGAAATTTCTAGCAACTCTTTTGATAGAGCAGCTTATCAGCAGAGAAGTAGTTGAACCACTCTTAGTCCTTGATCTGGTAACCAGGAGTAGACAATTTTATGGCATGCATAGGATCCACACTGCAAAGTCCTTAAAGTGTCTTTTAGGCTGTGTTTGGCTCCATAATGGCAAACAATTAGGAGCGGCCTTTGTTGAGGCAGCATTCTGCAAGGGGCATCACCTACCTGGTTTGTTCCCTCTGAAGATTCAGGAATCTTTGTTCATTAGAGGCTACAAATATTTATTGCACTCTTACTACCTGTAGGTGTTAGCTGGTATTCTGGGTGCTTTGGGTAGATTAGAGATCCCTTGTGGGGCTTATATTCAAGCCGGGGGAGATAATCAATAAATAAAACACAACACATTCTATATTAAAGGTGATAAGTGTCTTGGGAAGGAAAAAAAATGTAGAACAAAATAAGATCAATTGAGAGAGATGGGGCAAAGGAGGGAGACAACAATGGAAAGAGGATGGGCAGGATGGCCATGAGATGTCCCTGAGATGGTAGTTGACCAGTGACTTGATGCAGTTAGCCATGTGGATGTCTATGTCAATGCAGGACAACTTCTCTGAAGGAGTGAAAAGCCAATGCCAAGGACATTCAGTGAGAATGTGCCTGGAACAGCTAGGAGGCCGCTGAGGTGGAGCCCCAGGGTAGAGGAGGAGAAGACAGACAGATGGCAGGCTCTAGGTCAGCACTGCTGGGACTGTCTTTTACTCTGAGTAAAAAAGGGAGGTTTTGAGTAAACCAATGAAATGATTAGACAAATTTTAACAGAATAACCAGAACTGCTTTGTAAAAAATTAAAATTAAAAAAAAATAATAATAAAAGACTGTATTAGGGTATCTGCAGGTCCTCCTTTCAAAATGTATTTTGAGCTAATGTGCATGTAGCTTACTGAACATTTAAAGCTTCGGTGTAGAGAAATGACAAATAATATAGAATGAAGCTGTGAGGTTAATTCCAGGCTCTGTCGCTAGAAAATTGGTTATGGGACATTACGTTCTGAGTGTATTAGATACCTTGGATGCTGTAAAAGACATCAAGCTAATCGCCATCCTCCTAACAGAGAGGAGATGGGAAGGCAAACCTTCCGTGTAAAATAAACAGGAAGACAAGAGGAGTGTCTCCGGGGAGGGTTGGGGGGATGGTTAACAAGTGGCACAATGGTATCTCCAGCTCAGGCACTACACAGACATGCCTCGTTTTATTACCCTCCTCTTTATTGCACTTGGCAGATATTGCGTTTTTTCTCACAAATTGAAGGTAAGACCCTCCACCAGCAAAGTGATTACGCCTCACTGAAGGCTCAAATGGCGGTTAGCATTTTTTTAAACAAAGTATTTTTAATTAAGATATGTACACTTGGTTTTTAGACAGAGTGGTATTGCACACTTAATAGAGTACAGTATAATGTAAACATAACTTTTTAAAAAAAAATTTAAATGTGGCCGGGACCGGTTTAGCTCAATGGATAGAGCGTCGGCTTGGGGACTGAAGGGACCCGGGTTCGATTCCGGTCAAGGGCATGTACCTTGGTTGCTGGCATATCCCCGGTAGGGGGTGTGCAAGAGGCAACTGATCGATGACTCTCTCTCATCGATGTTTCTAACTCTCTGTCTCTCTCCCTTCCTCTCTGTACAAAAATCAATAAAATATATTAAAAAAAAAAAAATTTAAATGTGTTTTATTTTTAGACAACCTACATGACATGCTTTTTCCCCCACCTCTTCTTAAAAACAATGCCTCCACTCCAAATAAGTCAAGGTCAAAATAAATGAAGAGCTCAAGATACCATCAGTCCCATCTGTCTTAGTCTGGGGATGACAAGCAGCAGCCAGGTATAAGGACAGGTGATAGATCCAAATTGCCAAGCTTGCTAACCTTTTCCCATTTCTAAGCCACACTTAAAGAAAATCACACCTGGGCCACACCATCCTCCCGGTAGTCCACAGAGCCACCATTGCCATCTGGATTCATGTTTTCACCCATAAGGAACTGGTAGTTTTGTTTGTTTGTTTGTTTTTAATATATTTTATTGATTTTTCACAGAGAGGAAGGGAGAGGGAGAGAAAGTTAGAAACATCAATGAAAGAGACATCCATCAGCTGCCTCCTGCATACCCCCTACTGGGGATGTGCCCACAACCAAGGTACATGCCCTTGATTGCAATTGAACCTGGGACCTTTCAGTCCGCAGGCTGACACTCTATCCCCTGAGCCAAACTGGTTTTGGCAGAAACTGGTAGTTGTTTTTTTTTTTTTTTTAAATTAGCAAGGATGGGCTTGATTTGTTCTGCAGCCCCTCCTCCTTCTGATCTCTGTTCTCCAAGTTTCCCTCTGACTGATTTCATGTCATCTTTGACATGCTCCTTGTAGGCTTCTTTTGGGAAGCCGCTTTCCTGCAAAGGATGGTTCTAGAAACGATGGTTCTAGAAACTATCACCACCAGTGATGACTGTGCTTTTGGTTCCTTCACCCTCCGGCCTTCAGCTGAGGCATTTCCTCTGATCGTCGGGTCATCAGTGTCACCCTCTGTCCTACTGACTGTCTTATCCCCTCTACCTCCAGGCACAGCCCGTCTGCGATCTCCTGGATCTTGTGAGAATCAGAACATTTCATCACGGTTGAGGAGGTTCCAGCAGATGACCTTGATAGCAGTTAGAAGGAGAGGACAGCCAGCCTCGCTGCCTTCGCAGGAGCCCAGGGCTCCGAGGAGCGCTTTGCAGGCAGAGTGTTGCTCTGGAGGAGAAAGGAGTGGACAGAAAAGTAAACATAACTTCTCTAGGCATTGGGAAACCAAAACAAAATGTGTGATTCGCTTTATTGCAGTATCTGCTTCATTGCAGTGATTTGGAACCAAACCCACAATAGTTCCGAAGTATGCCTGAAGATAAACATTAATCTAAGAGTTTCTAGTTTCCAGACCTAAAAACTGAGACTCAAAGTGGCCAAGTTCACCTGCTTACACTCAGCTAACAATTCAGTGATAGGACTGGGCTTCACAGCCACAAATCAAAGGCCAGCTTTGCTGGTTCCCAGGGCTGTCAGCACTTCCTCGTCACAATTGGTTCCACCAAGAGCTGGAATCCCTCAGTGAAAGGAAAAGTTGCATAATGAAGCAGCATTCAGTGGGGACCTTCTATTCAGCCTCACTCCCGGCCGATGGGCCTTTTATCCTGGATCATTTTCTCAAACTATTTATTTCTGTGCAGTGGTGGTGGGAACACTGACGACAAAATGGCACCCTCTTCCTCAATTTGGCTGCTCCCCGTGTGTCTGACTCACACCTGCTGACAGGAACGAGCCTCAGCTTCTTCGTTCCCCGCAGAGCTGGGGGTGGATTTTAACTTGCCCTTGCCCTCCCCGTTGTCAGGAAGACTGTCAGCTTAGCTCTGATTTAAAAAACAAAAAAAGAAAGGAAAGAAAGAAACAAAGCAACTCTGGAAATCTTTATTACCCAGCAGGTCAGTCGTGGCAGAGAGAGAGCAGCTCCATTCTCCAGTGTCACGGGGGAGGGAGCAGGGCTGGCCTTTCAAAGGCCACCCTTTGACTTGTAAAACAGCAGCTCAGTTGGCACAGGGGCTCTTCTGCAAGGAGAGGCCAGGGGCTCCCCTCTCTGCGCTCAACCTTCCTGCCGAAAATATTCTTTTCACGGGGTGGAGTGTCCTTTCGGTGACATTTATTGGGGGGGGATGTTTAGAAATCAAGCATTCGTTTGACCTGAAAAATAGTGCCCACGTCCAATGAGAGTTTTGAACAAATGAATGCAGCACACTCTTCTTATTGCCCAATGAGCTGCTGCTTCATTTTTTTTTTTAGGTTCATGACAACAGGCTGATCCTCATTCTTAGCCTCCACCCCCCAATTCCCCTCCACCCCCTACCCCAGACATTTGCACGATGGCTGGCTCAGGAGCAAAGATGGTGCTAGTCGCTCTTGTCGAGAGCAAAGGTAGCAAATTGTATGTGGATTAAACCCCCAAACTTGATTTCCTTGGTTCCTTGCCTCTATGACACCAAGACAGAAACCATTAGGCACAGAGACACTACCATGGGATCTATTCTGATGTAGCCAATCTGGGGAAATAACTTTCTCTGGAAACCGGACTTCGGTTATTAATTTTCCCACTGTGTTGGGGTATTTCACCTTACTTGCACACACATCAAATGGCTACTGATTATGCTTTTTTGCCTCTCTCCTAGAGCTGCTTTGGGATATTGAGAAAGGGGGCACAATTCAAGAGCAAATTGCTCTGATTAATATTGTATTTATAGTTTCGTCTATCAAGGGCATTTCCCTAGATGCCAGCCTATCTTTCTGAAGACAGAAATACTGTGTCAGAGTCTGTCTATCCCTACAACAGTCAGAAGACCAATGAGGAAAGTGAGAAATAATAAAAGTGGGATGCACATTTATTTATAAATATACTAGAGGCCCAGTGCATAAAATTTGTGCACTGAGTGTGTGTGTGTGTGTGGGGGGAGGGGGGGTGTCCCTCAGCCTGGCCTGACCCTTTTGCAGTCTGGGAGCCCTCAGGGAATGTCGGACTGACAGCTCTATGGGAGTGGGATTAAGCTGGCAGTTGGACATCCTTAGCACTGCCATGGGGGTGGGAGAGGCTCCCACTGTGCTTGCCAGTCATGAGCCCAGCTTCTGTCTGAGCAGTGCTCCCTCTTTGGGAGCGTACTGACCACCAGGGGCAACTCCTGTGTTGAGTGGGATCAGCCGAAACTGGCTTTCTGAGGGGTCCTGGATTGTGAGAGGGTTTAGACCATGATGAGGGACCCCATTGGTGCATGATCAGGGTTGGAGAAGGACGCAAGAGGTTGGCCAGCCAGAGAAACGTGGAGGGTTTACAGACAATAATCGAGACTGTGGGAGGGTTCTAGGTCCCTATTAGCGGGACCCCAGCAATAAGCTAATCTACCAGTCAGAACATCTGCCCCCTGGTGGCCATTGCACGTCATAGTGAGTGGTTGAGCGGCCTTAGCCTATCATTGGCATATTACACTTTGATTGGTTGAACAGACAACTGGATGACCGGACACTTAGCATATTAGGCTTTTATTATATAGGATACTTGGCAGTTTTAGGCACCAAGATAGAAACTAATCTAAAAATATATTTATATCTTTCTGATATATGTGTTAAATTTTCCATTTTACATTGTTTCTCAGCAAAAAAAATCTTTTCAAATGTTAAAGGTAATGATATAAAGAAATGCTTTAAAAATAACAATAATAAAGCATAGTTTGTATGACTCTGGCCGCCCTCCCTTTGAGCAAGATGAGTGAGATTACAAGTGTCTATGACACGGGATGAATGGAGGGCCCAGCAGTCTTAAATTACTGGAAAACATGTGAAAACAGTTTCCTTAATGTCCCCTTGCTTTTAACAGTCATGCTCACATAAAAAAGACGTTACCTCAGAGTCAGTGATGACGCCCTCAGGAACCTTGAGGTGTCCTGTTTGATTCAGACATCCCCCATCAAGGGAGCATAATTCCCTGAGTGCTTGGGTAGAAATAGAATGACCTCATTTCCAAAAAGTTCTAAGTGACCAGCGACCATGTTAGTATAATTTCTAAGCACGGTGCTTAGTATAATGTATTTCATATTCAGTTTGGGGTTAACATTAAGAATTTTAGTGACAGGTTTAGCTACAAACATTTCCTTTGTTCATTTCAAAAATATTTAGTGAGTGCCTCTGTGGAATTAAATGATACGGTACCTGCCTTCAAAAGTAATAACAGCCTTCTTTTGAATGTTTGCCATGAGTCAGACGCCATTCACAATGCTTCGCTTAGCTTTAATCGTCACAACAACTCTATTTGATAGATGCTGCTATGATCTCCATTTTGCAGAGGACAAAACCGAGGCACAAATTAGCAAGTCATCTAATGTTATAGAACTAGAATGTTGCAGAGTCTGAATCTGAACCCAGGTGATCTTGCTCCACAGCCTGACTTCTTAGCCTTGCACTTGATTGCTGTGGTTTCAACTGCCTTGGGTCTAAAGACATGCCAATGACTGGGCTGGACTTAGAACAAATGTTTCTTAGGATTAATGTTTAGTAATGATTCCTTTCAAGTGCTGTGTTTATAGTGGATATGCAGACTTCACGAATCTCATCTTCTCATTAGATCCCAATATCACAACATTGGAATAACTGGCATAAGGAGGTGGTATTGTCTGATAGTTAAAAACCCAGGCTCTGGGGTCCAACTTGGGGTTCAGTCCCGATTGGACTACCTACGAGGGATGAGACCTGAAGCAAGATAACCTTTTGTCTGTAAAACGGGATGATAAGAATACTCACTTCTCAGGGTTATGAAAGGAGACACTCTGAGGGATTGTAGGAGCAGCCAGACATGAGGGACCATAGGCCTGACTTCTTGGAATTTTGCTCAGCATCTGTGGCTCTCCCAGCTCAGTTTCCACTTGATATCAGTTGAGGACTTCTCTTCTGTAGCAGGCTTCTTATCACACAGGGCCTTCCAGCAGGAGTAATGGCCACCAGCCTCTGCTATGTGTCTGGTTCCTGTTGACCCTCTGTGCAGGGGTCCCACCTTGCCATGAGCCCCAAAGAAGGAGGCCTGGACTTATCCATGGGTGGGTATACTCAGGAAACTCCCTTCCTATCTGGGAGAGGAGGTAAACACATTCCAAGTTCATAATAACAGCTCATTTCACCAGATGTTTATTTACCAGATACTTCGAGGTAGACTTACCTTTCCAATGAGGAAATTAAGGTCCAGAGAGTTTCCGGTGAAAGTAATAACTAATAAATAGTGAAACCAACCTTTGAACCCTCTCAACCTGATTCTAAATCCATGATCTCAACCTCTATATATTTGGCACAGAGCTCAGAGTTAGGAAGTATTCAACAAATGTTGACTATTGTTAGTAATTTTTCTTATTAGAGGACTTTTCTAGATTTCATAAGCTGAAGAATTGGTGCAGTCATTTGAGAAGATTTTTCCCCCCCGTTTTTTGTTTGTTTTGGTTTGTTACTCTCACTGACACCCTAACTAAGATTATAAAAAGTTATACTTACCAAAGAGCTGTTTTGATGGGTGCACCTGCTGAATTGCTCAGTGGAGGGTCTAGATTGGCTATGACTACCTTTTGTTTTACCTTCTGTTTATGTGGTTTTAATAACCCGAAGTCATCCTTTCAAACATTAGTGTCAAGAGCTGCCAGATCTTCTCTTACATCAATAATACCCCATCCTGCTGCTTCCTGGAGGGGACTGAAATGAGTGTGTGGGTTCTGCCAGGTTTGAATTTGACTTCCGCACCAAATCTGAGCTGTGCGACCTTGGGCTAGGTGCTTAGTGTTGCTGGGCTGCTGTTTCCTGCTTTGTAAAATGGGGCTGTTGGGAGGACTAAATGAGACAAGATATGTAAAACACTTAGCACAGTGCTTATCACAGAGTAGGCGATCCATAATTAAATGCCATTTTTCGTTTCCTTCTCCCAGTAGGGTTTAATTGCGCCAGTCATGGTTCCAAATCATTTTGATTATGCCAGCTTATGACATCTCAAATTTATCAGATGATATTTAAATGTATACGAGTGCCTAGTGATATCTCTGTCTTATATATTGTTTTTATTCAAATCTAATCTCCCCCATTATATCCCTGAAAGCAGAGGCTATTTCTTATTCATATTTATATTTTTTGTTCCCTGTAGTGCCTAACAAAATGACTGGAACATACTAGTATTTAATTTGTATCTGCTGACCTAAATTGAAATCAGAGTATTTGGAAAAGATTGAAACAAAAACAAAATAGGAAATGCTTGCAATGAAAGGTGAAGTAAATGGATTTTAGGAGAGGGGAAATTCATATTTCCAGGAAATAAATCATGTGCACTGTATAGATTTTAATATTATATATCATTCAATACTGCTCAAGTATCAATACATCTTTAAATTTAATTAAATAATATTCCAGTTCTTTAAAGAGATAATGGTGGGAGAAACAGATTTATTTATTTATTTTTTTAATCCTCAGCTGAGGATATTTTTTTCATTGATTTGGTTTTTTTTGGTATTTTTTGTTTTGTTTTGTTTTGTTTAGAGAGAGTGGAGGGGAGAGAGGAGGTAGAGAGAGAGAGAGAGAGAGAGAGAGAGAGAGAGAGAGAGAGAGAAATGTGAAAAAGATTCATTAATTGGCAGCCTCCCACATGAGTCCCCACTGGGACCTGGGATGGAGCCTGCAACCGAGATACGTGCCCCTGGACTGGGAATGGAAGCTGTGACCCTTGGGTGCCAGGGCTGATGCTCTAACCACTGAGCACAACTGGCCAGATTTGTCTTTTGAAAATATTTAATGTTTTCATTCACTAGCTTAAATGATATGAACACCTTGTACTGGAGAAATTATACCATTAGAGACTTAACTTGTTTCACAGAGTAAGTGTTTTAGTTCTATTGTTGTTTATAAAAAAAAGAACTCTCGGTGAGAAAAAGAATTTGAGGTAGAGGAAGTCAGTTTACATTCTCCATTCAACTAAGAGGACACTTGATAATAGATTCCTGACAGGCCCCTGATAATATGAATGGGACAATGAGCCCAAAGCCGTCTACTTTACTTTCCCTATTACCTACTCACACTGGAATGAAAATAGCAACCCCAGATCAACCCGACTATCTGATCTCTCCATGCCCACATCTGTCACTTGGCAGCCTGGGTTGCTGCCTCCTGTTTGGGTGTGCAGAGCTATGGCTCCTTTTAATCTCCCGGCTGAATGACACTGTCCTTCATTCAATAGTGCATGTCCTGCCTGGTTGGAATGATTAAGTTTTCCTGGGTATCCCCCATGTATGCAGGCGGTATACACGCCATCTTCCGTTTCCTTTCCTTCTGTTTAAAATAAAGAATAGAGATTCCTGGTCAGGGCTCAGCTCTTGGAAGGGGTTGAGGGTTTCTCTCTCAGCAGAGCTCCTTGAGTCTCGCTCAGTGTTGTGGAAACGCACTGACGTTTCTAAGGGTCTGAGTCGGAGTGGGTTCAAGAGCAGAATAATGGTTCTCTTTCTTCAGGTTTTATCGTTGAGCTGGGTCCACTGTTCCAGACTCCCTGCTCCCTGATGATGACCTTTTTTCTCTCTCTCCACCTCTGCAGCCTGGCTTCTGTCCTGGGGGGGTGGGGGGTAAGATGGAGCTCAGGGAGGGGGTGAGGAGCTCTGTCAATGCACATTACTTAATGGTAATTCTTTTTCCAGTGAAAGTTTATTCGTTTGTTTTTAGGCAGAGTCAGAATGTTCCCATATCAAAAGAGCCACTTCAAGGCAGCCACATCAAGATGTTCCCGGCATCAAAATGACTATGTCAAAGCTGTGTGTCAGCAAACTGACTATGACAAAACAGTATCAAAATGCCCTGCCCTACATTGGCACAGGACTTGCCATCAAAGAAATGTTTTCTAGAATGTCAGTGCTGTACATAATAAGATAAGATGAAAAGGTGTATGACTTTCCATTGATGTTTCCACTTTCAGTTGGAAGCTGGACTTGTTAACCACAAGGAACTCGATGACAAAGAGGCACTACTCTTTTTTTTTTTTAATATATTTTATTGATTTTTTTTGCCCCCCTCCCTCCCTCCCACACATACCCTCCCTCCCCAGAGTTTTATGTCCATTGGTTGTACTTATATGCATGTATACAAGTCCTTCGGTTGATCTATTATCACCCCCAGATCTTCCTCCCCTCTTCACTGTAATTTGACAGTCTGCTTGTTGCTTTACTGTCTCTATATCATGCTGAGTGAAATAAGCCAATCAATGAAAGAGAAACATCACATGACCTCACTCATTTATGGATAATAAAGAACATTATAAACTGATGAACCAAAAGAGGCACTACTCTTTATTCCTAGTTATCAATCCTTCTGCAGAAAGGAATTAGGCACAAATTAACAAAGATGATCCTGCTTTGAACCGTGGAAATTGTGAAACACCCATACTGATTTTATAATCATGATTTTACACATTGTTCTCATCACAAATATCTTTTGGTATTATCTACCAAGAACCAGCCAACAATTTTATGCCCACATCAAGGCAGCCTGGGGTGATTTGTTCACTGCTTATCACCACTGTATTCAACCAGAAACCTGAAAGAACCATAACACATGCAAATGCTGCCCCAAGATGCTGCCTCCTCAGATACCCAATCAGGTTGTAAAGCTTTTCCTAAAAGATTTTGATATTAGAAACCTTTCTTGACCTGCATCTTCAGGCTCAGAAAGCTTACAGATTGGGTAGAGTCTTGCATTAGGTATGCAATTTATAGTGGATATTGCTCTCTCCATAACTTAACTGGCCCACCTCTTCTTTGACTTCCCAGGTATCATGCTCTCCTGACTTTATCCTGCCTCACTGACCTTTTCTTTTCAGTCCTTTCCTATTTGACATTTCTCTATCTGATCTTAAATGTTCCCAGAACTCCAGATTCATATGTCCAATATTCCCATTTGAATTTCCAAGAGGCATCTCAAATTTATAGGTTCAAAATGAAACACTACATTTCCCTACCAAACCTTTTTCTTCTAGTCTTCTCCATCTTTGTATTAAAATGAACTATGTAGCCATCTCTGATTCTTTTCTTCCTCTTCGCCTCCTCCCCCTTCCTATCTATCTATCTATCTATCTATCTATCTATCTATCTATAATTCTATCCCTAAAACATATCTGGACTATATCTCCTCCCTTCTCTCTCCACTGCCATGACTCTAGTCTAAGTCCCATTATCTCTTACCAGGACTATGGCTTCTTCTTCTTTTTTTTTCTTTTTCTTTTTTTAATATATTTTATTGATTTTTTACAGAGAGAAAGGAAGAGAGATAGAGAGCTAGAAACGTCAATGAGAGAGAAACGTCGACCAGCTGCCTCTTGCACACCCCCTACCGGAGATGTGCCCACAACCAATGTACATGCCCTTGACCAGAATCAAACCTGGGACCTTTTAGTCCTCAGACTGACGCTCTACCACTGAGCCAAACCGGTTTCGGCGACTATGGCTTCTTAACTGGCCTTCCCCTTCTTGGCATGACTGGATCCTTATCATCACTGAGCTTTCAGATAATTGGTTAAGGCTCAAAGAGGCCTTTCCAAACTACCCGATCAGGAATATCTCCCTTCCCCCAGTTTATTCTCTAGCAAATCACCATGTCAACTTTCTTCATAGAATATACCACAGTCTGTAATTATCTATTTCCTTCTATGGACTGTGTTCCCTACTATAGTATAAGCTCCATGGGAACAGGGAGTTCAACTCTTCTCTCCTCCACTAAGTCCCCAAGGTTTATCACAGTGCCTGACCCACAGTAGGCCCTTGACAAATACTTACTGGAAAGAATCAAGTCTTTCCAAAAGAGAAAAATCTCTTTGGGACTCCAGAAGTTTAGGAAGCATCAATATTTTCTGTGGTTCAGAAACATTTCATTCAGATTGGCCATATATCAAATATGGGGATATTTATCTAAAGGCATTAAGTTGAGACAATTTTAAGGCCCAGTTCAGACATAATTCTGTAACAACTATTCCTTGTTTTGTCCCAAACTGCACACCAGGATGGTGACTATATGTGTTGGCTGTTACCACCTGATTCAGGTACAAATTATTAGCATTAACTAAAGGTGCTCTTTTACATAGATGTTGACAAAAGACTTAGTTGGGAAGAAATAATCATGTAGATTAGAATGAGCAATATTTAATTTTTAGCTACCTGACACATAAATAAGCATACACTATAAATAGAAATGTAGTTGAAGAATGAGAATTTTTTTTTTGAAAACTTGCATAAGAATTCATTTTAGGTAAGGAATTGTCTTTGATTAGAATAATATCTGAGAGATGCCTAAGGAGTGAAAACAGAGGCTCTGTATGGGTTGGAAAGAAAGGACAAAAAGTTCACAGAATCATTCTGCATAAGAAATTGGGAAATATGGGAAGAAAATAAGAGAAGTAAATGAGGAAGAGTGGGAGAGAAGGCTGAGCAAAAATGTCAGCAGGCTTAACTTTGGGTTGGTAGAAATACAGCAAGGAAACCAAGTTTTCAGTTTTAAATTGGCTGCTGAAGAGAGCTGTGTATTTGCCATATAGCTCACTACATGATAAACATTATCTTTGACTCTTCAGGAAGAGTCAACTACACACAGCTGCTCTTCATGAATTTGGGGTGGAAAATCTAGAAGGAGGGGGTGTAACCCACCCTCGGGGTCAGTGCCAAATGAAGATAAAGGAACAGCTGCAAGACACAGAGGGAAGAATAAGAAATCAGCAGAAGCCAAACCCTGAGGTAACCAAGAGAGTGGGGAACCCAGAAAAACTTCAGGGAGTTTGGGAGAGCATTGGTTTTCCTTTAAGACATGAAATGGGGTTCCCAGATGAATTTGTGTAAACCTTGAGGTGATATCTGACATCACAAATAATTCAGGAGCCACTGACACCGTGATTCTGCTGCTAAATATTATCACACCTCACTAAGTGTTAGTGAACTCCATAGTTAGGGATGATAGGTAGTGTGTGTTCTAAATTAGATTCTCTTCTTTCATCATTCTATTCTAATTTATTTGTTTCTACTTTCCCCTGTGGTTTCATACTCCAATTTATACCGTGTTAGCCACACTGATAGGTCACTGTTCATTTGTTGTTGTTGTTTATTCATTGAATTTATTAAGGTGACATTAGTTAATAAAATTACATTTTTCTGGGTTACAGTTCTATAATATATCATCTTTATAGTGTGTTGTGTATTCACCACCCCAAGTCAAGTCTTCTTTCATCACTCCCTTTACCCTCTTCTACTTCCATCCATCTCCCTTCCCCTTTGGTAATCACCATACTGTTGTCTGTCTATGAGTGTTTTGTTTTTTGATTTCTTAATCCCTTCACCTTTTTCACCCAGCCCCCCTCCCTCCTCCTTCTGATAGCTGTCAGCCTGTTTTCTTTATCTATAGTCTGTTTTCATTTTTTTAGGTAGTTTAGTTGGCTCATTAGATTCCACATATAAGTAAAATCATGTGGTATATATCTTTATTCTTAGAGTTGGTTAGCCAGAACAAATAATAATAATCATCATCACCAATCATCATAAATTTATGACATCTCTGTAGTGGGAGAAGTCTAACAAAAACTAAATTTTAAGCAATAATACACAGAAAAACCAAAGAGCATATTCAATTAAACTAAATCATTTATTAATTCAATTCAGCAAATATTTATGTGCCAGATACTCTGCTTGGACTTTAAATATGAATAAAACCCAATTACTTATCTTGATGAGTTCATAGTCCAGTAAGGGACAAATAAAGAAATAATTACAATACAATATGGTAAGTACAGAATATAATAATCATCATGGCATTTATGAAATAATTGAAGAGAGACACTTAGTGGGGCTCATGGGAGGGGTTAGGGTTAGGAATAGCTTTTTTAATGAGCTAATAACCGAGTTGGATTTTAAAAGACATGGCTAGTCAAGTAGAGATGTGGAGGGAAATTAGATTTGGGTCATGTGTACGAGAGGTGAATGGAAGTGCAGATGTGCCTTCTAGAAAGGACATCAGAAGCAAAGGCATGGAAGGGGAAAAATACATAAATTACAGAGGGAACTATAAGCAGTTTGAATTGCTGTAGACAAAATTAAGATGTAAATGAAGCCAAAACCAGTTTGGCTCAGTGGATAGAGCGTCGGCCTGCAGACTGAAAGGTCCCAGGTTCGCTAAAACCGGTTTGGCTCAGTGGGTAGAGCGTCGACCTATGGAATGAAGGTCCTAGGTTTGATTCCGGTCAAGGGCACGTACCTTGGTTGCATTCACATCCCCAATGGGGGATGTGCAGGAGACAGCTGATCAATGTTTCTAGCTCTCTAACTCTCTCCCTTCCTCTCTGTAAAAAATCAATAAAAATATATATTTAAAATGTTTCTTTAAAAAAAAAAAGGATGCAAATGAAGCTAGAGATAAAGCTTACAAAGGTAAGGCTCTGAATGGTTTGTTAACGAGTGTAGACCATCCTGCTGTAGTGGAGAAACACTAAAGGGTATTTTTCCTTTTTAATCCTCACCCAAGGGTATATTTTTATTTGATTCTAGCTAGAGAAAGGAAGGGAGAGGAGAGAAACATTGATTGGCTGCTTCCCATATACTCACAACCTGGGTATGTGCCCTGCCCAGAAATCAAACAAACGCTCTAACCAACTGACCCACACAGACCAGGGGAAAACACTCATATGTTTTAAGGCAGAAAAGTGACGTGACAAGATTAGAGATTTAAATAAATTACTTAAGTGACTTAAAGGGAACAATTAGAAAGGGGTTGCAGTTGCACCTGTGGTTATACAAATACTTGAGGTAGACAGAATAAAGAAGATTTGTTAGCAAATTATTATTCTTGTTCAGGCAAAAGATGAAGCAAGCCCCATCTGAGGCATGGATAGTGCAGATGGAGAGGTGGGAACAGATTAAGCAATGCTTAGGAAGTTAAATTGTCAGGGCATGGTAACTGACTGGATCTGAGAAATGAAGGAGACTGTCAAAGAATTCTCTCTTGGATTACAAATACAGATAATGGGGTCATGAGCTAAGACTGTGTCTACAGGAGGATAAACTAATTTAATGGAAAAGATGAGTTCTATTCTAAATATGTCTTTGGGACAGCTAGGATGAGCCAAAATAAACAAGAACTTCGGGGAGAGATCTCACTCAAAGGTACAGCATTGGAATTCACCGCTGTACAGGTGTTAGTTGAAACACTGAGGGTGCATCAGGTCACTTAGGGAGCATGTGTAGAGAGAAGAGTGCTGGTGAAGGGAGATTCCAATCAAAAGAGAATCCCATAAAAAAAAAGTGTGTGTGTGTGTGTGTGTGTGTGTGTGTGTGAGAGAGAGAGAGAGAGAGAGAGAGAGAGAGAGTATGAGATATATCAAAATATGTCCATGTATTTTAACTGTTGAATAGTATTATTTTGTTTGAATAAACCACCATTTATTTATCCACTTCTCACATTATGTTATATGTAACACGGGGTTCAAAAAATATTTTAAATTTATCCACTTAGACACCATTTTGAGAACTGCTCTCATAGAGTACAGCAGATTGAAGACTGATCAGGGAGGAAACCTCCTTTAATATCCAGCAAGGATACTTAAACCAGAAAAGGATGGCACCAACAGGGAAAATTATTGGTTAGTGTCACATATAAATATAGATATACAAAAACTAAATTAAATACTTAACATTCATTGAAAATAAATATAACCAAGGAGAGTTTAATCTCAGAAATGAACTGATGCTTTTTTTTTGGAAATCTATTAGTGTAATTTACAATCTTATCCAATTAAGGGAGAAAATGAAATGATCACTTCAATACATACAAAAAGAATCATGTAATACAATAAAATACTCACTTTTTGAATTTATATTATCCTTCTTAGAAAAAAGAAAAATAATACTTGATGTCAAAAAACATACAGCAGACATCATACTTAATGGTGAAATCATGGAAACATTCCCTTTAAAATCAGGAACAAGACATGGCTATTGTACCCATTCTACATTGTCCTGAGGGTTCTAATCAAGGTAGTAAGATAAGAAAAAAATAGGAATTGGTAAGGGGAAAAAAATCATTATATGAAAATAATATGATTATCTAAACAACATTCAAGACAATCTTTTGACATGTAATAAATACTTATGAGAGCGTTCTTCAGGGTTGATGAGCACAAAATCAGTGCTCAAAAACCAATAGTGTTTCTATCTATCAGCAAATTCTCCTTAATGTATACATTTTGTTAAATTTACAGTTAGAATTCAAACAGGGTGCTTTGTGGAATTTAATCAGTTGATTCTGAAATGCACACAGAAGACTTCAGAACCAAGAATAGGCAAGGCAACTTTGAGGAGAGAAGCTAACAAAATGAGGAGAGAAGCTAACACAGTGTGGTACTAGGTCATAAATAGGTAAATGGATAAATAGAAGAGGACAGGTCAGTACATATGAAACTTGGTAGGTGATGTATGTGAAAATACAAAGCAATAAGGAGAAGCTGGACTATTCAATAAATGGTGCTGGGTCAATTAGCTATCCAAGGGGAAAATTAGATACTTGCCACTGTACACATAAGTAAATGTCAAGTAGATTAAATACTTCAGTGTGAAAGGTAGAGTACTAAAGCTTTCAGAAGGTAATAAAGGAGGATATATAATAAAAGGTAGGCTTTTTTAAGGCATGAAAAACAAATTACAAACAAAAAGTTGCTAAATTATTTTTTTTTATTTGAGAAAAGATGCTACAAACAATGTTTAAAAAAAAAAGACTAGGAGAAAATATTTGCCATTCAAATAACTGCATATACACATATATGGGCACAGCATATACATAGAGGGAATTTCTATAAATCAATAAAAAGAGGACAAAATGCAATAGAAAAAAATTGTCAATGAGTGTGAATAAACAAGTCAGAGAAGTGAAACGCCAAATTGACAAAAGCATATGAAAGGATGCTTAACCTCTCCAGGGGAAAATGCAAAATGTAAAATTGGATCACTTTTCATATATTTATGAGAATGGCAAAGTTTAAAACCTGATAATGCTAACTATTGGCAAGGATGTAAAGATAAAAGACTCACACTCTGCTGATGAAAAAGTAAATTTGTACAAGCACAAGGAAAAGCCAATATTTTGTAAACTGGACTGTGTGTACCTTACTATATAACAATTCAATTTCTGGACATATATCTAGAGCAACTCTGGTACATATAAAGAAAGAGAATTGCCTTAAGGATGGTCACTGCTTTATTGTAATTATAAAAAAACTGGGGACAATTATTAATAATGGAATGTGTAAATTAATAGTGGACTATGTATGATATAAAATTAGGCAGCAGTTAAATGAATGGATTAGCTCCAAGAGTATCAACAGAGATAAATCTTGAAAACACAACACTAAATGCAAAAGTAAACTTTAGGATGTATTATATACATGTGAATTCCATGAAGACAAATACAAAAATTCAATAGAAAAAAAATCATCAAAGGATTTGCATACACACATGTACATGTGCACATAGAGAAAAGACATATACCTACATTAGAATAGTCATGACATTTAGGTAGTTGGGAGAGAAAGGGATTGGATGGGTGTAAAAGGAACTTCAGCTATATTTGCAACATGTTACCTTTTTTTTTAAAGATCTGAAGGAAAAAATAATGACTGGGAGGTAAGGAGGTTGCAAAGACAGTGTGTATAGGACCTTCTCATCCACTCTACTTGGGTTGTCTACTTTCCAGGACCACATTCTATACCCTGCCATCACTCAGACATTACATCTCAACAATCTTAAATTCCAATATCCCACTTTCTGACTACTGGTTTCTAAACTTCTGGCTCCTTCCTGGTTATCCTGCCAAGGATATCCTATTGTAGACCAGTGGGAAAATGACCTCTCCCCCCAAAACAACCTCTAGATTTCTTAATCTCAGTAACAGAAATCAACCCTAGTCAATAATGGTAACACAGTCAGCAGCTGTTATGACCATCTTCATCCATATTTAGATGACAGCTTCCTAGGGATATATTTTGGATATTTTTTTTGTCTTTGATAAGAGTCTTAAATAGGACACAACCATTTTTACTGATACCTTGACACCTTTATTATACCAGAGGCTAAATGAAAACGGGCTAGTGTAGCCTCCACATGCAGACCAATTATGATCATATTGGTAATATGAGGATAGTGGAATCATTACAGAAGTCTCTCTTTTTTGGCTTTTTTTAAATTGCATCTTTTGAGAACCACAAAACTAAGGAAGTGATCTTTTTCTTTGGCTAAAGTGAATAACTTGGTGTTTCCATAGTTACTACAATATAAGAAAATAGAAATTAATTTGCTAAAGATTGCCCCCTTCATGCCCAGCTGGCGTGGCTCAGTAGTTGAGTGTCCACTCATGAACCAATAGGTCAAGGTTCGATTCCCAGTCTGGGCAAATGCCCAGGTTGTAGGCTTAATCCCCAGTTGGGGGGATGAAAGGGGAGAAGGAATACAGGAGGCAGGCAATCAGTGATTCTCTCTCATCATTGATGTTTCTGTCTCTTGATATTAAAAAAACAAAAAACAAAAAACACAAAAAAACATTTCCCCCTTTATAGATTGTGTTAGTTCATAGATGGTTAGTACTGGATTACTCAAAAGATACGGTGGTCTTCAGAGCACTGTCAAAACGAACATAAAGCTTTTACAAGTTTGATACTTGCCTTTTCTAAAACAAGTTTTGTAGTGGTCATGGCTAAAAAAGAAAAAAATCAGAACTTTGTTGATTTTTCCGACACAGCAGTATTTTTTATTTACATGGGGTGAGGTGAGGCACCTTATTATTTTCAATGCTTAGAACCTCTAAAGGTGTTAATTAGGCCCTGATGTTAGGGGCCCTTGTGGTTCCACCTGGGTGATCTTATTCTTTTTTCATTCCTGTAGTTGAATACTCAGGTGAGGTCATTGTTTTGGAGGAGCTTTTACCAAGAAGAAATTACTGGTGAAGTTCTGTTTGCTTCCTGCCTGACCCACTGCTTTCCCAAACTATACTGGTTGGTACAAACAGGGACCCTCTCTTAGGGGACATGGGTACTCACAAAATTCAAGAAGATTCTCAAGTCTTCCTGGGTACCGATGTAGGTATACCTAAGATCAAACAGTTTCTAATTTAAAATCACAATCAAATATTGCTGTGAGGAGAACCAAAGATCCCCAAGTTTTCCACATCAAGCTCACTTCTTTTTTACCTGATTCGCTTCCAAACTTCATTCATGCCACAGCTTTGGTTTTTATCCAGCTTCTTTCTACCCAGAATGCGGAAGAATGAATGGCAGTCACCCAACCACTAGAGGCTTGAGGTCCGGTCCTAGACTCCTGAACAAAGAGACTGAGAAAGTAAGGAAAGAGTCCTTTTACGTGCAAACTCCTTCTAAGGAGTCGGGAATATATTTTTCTCCTTTTGCATTAAGTTCTGTTTAAGACTCAGGATTCAGGATGCTCTCTTGATGAGGGATGAGGGACAGACAAGGTTGAAAAGGGGGACATACTGAGCAATCAGGAACAGCTGAGAGCTACAAAGATAGGGCTGTGCTCATGTATAAATAGAAATGTTGCTGCTATCCTGATGAATCAGACCAGATGTTTCTCTGATGTCTCTGTTTGGTCCTTTGGTTTTTTGGTGCTTTTTTTAAAAGTATAATTTTGCTAAAATTTTATGTGGGGCCAGGAATGTGGCATAAATGCTTTAAGCTTTAAAATATGTAAAGGAATAAAATGACCGAGGAAACCTTTCTTAACAAGAAAAATACCCATTTAGGAAAGAACTTGAAAAAAGGGCACGAAGGAAACAACTTGAGATAGGGCTGATTCAGGAGATCTGAATTCTAATCCTTCCTCTGGCACTAGTTGTGTGACCTTGGGCAAGCCACGTCATTTTCCCGGGTCTATGTTAGGTGTGGGAGGGGCTGGGGAGAGAATGGGGGTGACATGGTTGGGCTTTTTTTTTTTTTTTTTTTTTTTTTTTAATATATTTCATTGATTTTTTACAGAGAGGAAGGGAGAGAGATAGTTAGAAACATCGATCAGCTACCTCCTGCACACCCCCCACTGGGGATGTGCCAGCAACCAAGGTACATTCCCTGACTGGAATCAAATCTAGGCACCCTTCAGTCCACAGACTGACGCTCTATCCACTGAGCCAAACCGGTTTTGGCATGGCTGGACTTAATGAATTGATTATTTTAGTTCCTCTTGCAGCCCCAAACATCTAGAATCCAACCAGGTTTTCTTTTTCAGTTTAATTTACTGTCTGCTGGCTTCTGATTTCATTGAGGGGTTAATATGTGAAAGACTTTACAGGGGATAACGCAAGGCCCCTGCCTCAAGATACAATACTTATTACCTAACAGAGTTACACGAAGGACTATATCACAATGAATACTGTGATTGGTCCAGAAGACAGACAGCAAATGCCATGGGAACTCAGAGGAGGCAGAGATCAGGGCCAGCTTGGAAGACAGGAAATGACTTGCTGGAGGAGGGCATTGGCATATGGTGGTAGGTGGAGTTGGGGGGAGGGTTTGAAAATGGGTGGGTTTTGGGCAGGCAGAGATGAAGGAAAGGGCATTCCTTACATAAGAAATCAGCAGCCGAAACTGGTTTGGCTCAGTGGATAGAGCGTCGGTCTGTGGACTGAAGGGTCCCAGGTTCAATTCCTGTCAAGGGCATGTACATTGGCTGCGGGCACATCCCCGGTAAGGGGTGTGCAGGAGGCAGCCGGTCAATGTTTCTCTCTCATCGATGTTTCTAGCTTTCTATCCCTTTCCCTTCCTTTCTGTAAAGAAAATCAATAAAAACATATTTAAAAAAGAAAAGAAAAGAAAGGAAAAAGAAACAAGCAGAAGCAAGGGGCGCAGAAAGTGCTGGATGTATTTGGGGAGCAGTGAGCCATTTGGGTTGGCTCAGTACGGGCAATGAGTCAGGTAGCAATGCCTCTTTAATCTCAGCAGAGCATGCATTTTACTTAGGAGGCAGCAGGGAGCTGTTTTTTGAGTTTGGATGTGATCTGTTTTCGGATGCTTCACTTCCAGCAGAGCGTAGGATGAAGTGGAGGTGGAAAGGCCTCCTAGGCAGGAGCACAGCTAAAACGCTAATGCATCCTCTTGGTGAAAGCTAACCCCAGGGCTGCGCTGGGATGGTATCGGTGGGCATGGAAAGCAGGGCTTGGATTTATGCACGCTCAGGTGGAGGAAAGAATGCAAAGGTAACTCCACATTTAAGCACGTGTGAGGTAGAAACCTCAGGTTCACAAACATAAGAAGGAAATTCAAGGAGGGAAGGGTGTTTGAGGAACAAAAAGGGGGAGTTACAGGAAGCCTATCGTAGTGGAGGCGTTCGACATTTACAAGCTCCTGACTGGACCTCAGTACTGAGGATGAGGCTGGAGAGGTTATCCAAGTGAGAGCTGAACTTGTAAAAGTGAAGAGATCACCAGGGAATTGTAGAGTGAGGCAGGAGAAAGACAGACAACAGAATATTGAGAAATAGCTGAAGCCGGTTTGGCTCGGTGGATAGAGCGTCAGCCTGTGAAGTTAAGGGTCCTGGGTTTGATTCTGGTCAGGGGCATGTACCTTGGTTGTGGGCACGTCCCTAGTAGGGGGACGGCCGGGGGGGGGGGGGGGGGGGGAAGGAAGTTGTGGGAGGCAGTTGATCGATGTTTCTCATTGATGTTTCTAACTCTATCTCTCTCCTTTCTTCTCTGTAAAAAAATCAATAAAATATATTTTTTTAAAAAGAATATTGAGAAATATCTAAATTCTTCCCTTACGATGAACTGGACACGGTTAATGTTCTAGAACACAGGGATGGACAAAACTAGGTTTATTGTGCATTACATTCTTTTGCGTTAATAAAGCTATTGTAATACTCATAATCTGCAAATCTTCCCATACAAACAACTGTAAACCTATATTTTTTTTGCCACCCCTGTATAATCAGGAGAACACTGTGTCATTGTGCCCAAGGTAATAATATTGAAAGGGAGAGGCTGGTGAGCCACAGTTTAAAAATTACATTACTGCTTGGGGGATTAGCTGCTTAGAGGTGGTGTCTAGGTAGGCTAGAAGGGACTGGCTATAATAAAATGATTGTGTGTTTTCCCCAAGATAATCAGAGGAGAAAATTGCACCCATACCCGGTCTTCAGGCTGTGACAGCCAAGATTCCAAATCTTTGTCTCTCCTTATTATTGGCAAGATGTATATTCCATCTTTGAGAAATCTCAGATGATAGCCAGCCTTTGCTTTTCAGACTGTTACCTGGGGAATTTATTATTATCCTTTTCTCCTCCCCCAGCTTTTAGTTCCCATTTGTCCTGGGTCTTGGGGTTGTATTCTAAGGATAATAATTATGTAGATCACCTCTGAGAGCTTAGTGTCTGAAGCTCCAGAGGGAGGAAAAAAGGAGGAGGGGTTCGGGTAGGCAGAAATGAGACTTTAGCTCTATTGTGGTTCACACACACAAAAGCCTGTTTGCAAATGCAAAGTAAATGAAGACTTTATTAGCCAAGGATTTATTTTCACAATAAGATCTGGGATTGCACCAGGGACATACATGTATACATCCAAGTAGGATTAATTGCCTCCCAACAATGCAAATTGGTTTATCACTTTTGTTTTTGTTTTTTCTTCAATATTTTTTGTACTTGATAATTTGCAAAAACCATTAAATATTTACTTTTGGCTCCACAAGTGTTATAACAATTCAATCTTCCAAGAGGTGAAGGAGACTCTTAAGGTCTTTAGATCTATCAGTGAATTAAAAAATTAGGAGACTAGGGTTTTAATCTGTCTACTAACTAGCTATGGTTAGGTAGGTTACTTAATAGAATTCCATGCACCATTTTTTTTTTCACCATTGGCTAAATGGATATTTAGAAAATATTGATTTTGTTTATCTCATAGAGTTATTGCTCAGGTGGTTAAAGTATTTTCTCTTTAAATTATAAACATTAGGTAAATTCCAGACATACTATTACTTAGGCAACTAGATTACCACTGCAGCTAGTCTGAGGTTGGGATGGGGAGGTGAAGCAGGGACTAGGATTTAGAGAATCTGGATGAAGAAAGTAGGATTACTGGGGGTCCGCAGAAGCTTTTCTTTTCTTTCTTTTTGTTTTTTTCAAAGGAAAGGCACATTTTATTCTTTTTAAAAAATGTTTATTATTTTTCTTTATTGATTAAGGTATTACATATATGTCCTTATCTCCTCATCATCCTCCCACCTCCTCGCTTAAGCCCTCACCACCCTGTTGTCTGTGTCCATTGATTATGCTTATATATATGCATACAAGTCTCTTGGTTGGTCTCACCCCTCCCCCAACTGTCCCCTGCCTTAGAAGCTTTTCTTTTCAGCTCCAAAATGGATAATGTCACTGAGAGAGCAAGCTTAAAAAAACAACAAAAAATAAACAAAACAAAAAAACCCACCTGTTTCATACACCACTCCTAATTCTGCTTTGAGATAATTGCTTGGGTTAATAAATTCCTAATAAAGAGACACTCAAAATTGTACATCTGATGCCCCTTGTTCACTTGTTGTCCGACTTCTGCTACCATGATTTCAACAGCAATTTAGTATAAATAAAAATGCTCTGGCTCCCCGTAATCTAACTTCAACACACACCCTTGTCTACTCAAGCACTGAAAAATACAACAGTTTAGATTTGCAAGTCTGACTGTGGAGTCAGATAAGAAATCAGGGTTCTAGATATTGGAAATGACTACTCCAAATATATCACCAAGCCACATATCAACCAGCTCAACCACAAAAGCCTTTTGAGGGAATAAGGTTGAACTAACCATTATCATTGAGATTTGTTCTGGTGATTGATTTGCCAGGTAACCTGGCTGTTCTTCCGTTTCCTCACCTTACATAAGAGGCAAGGTGAGTTAATTTCTAAGGTCACTTTCTGCTTAGAAATACTGTTATTCTAAGTAAGAATTTGAATAAAATTACAAATGCATCCTCAGAGCTCTTGATAAGTCCACCAACTAATACACTAGAATACCACAAAACCAGACCACGAAAGTGTCCCCTTGTAGACCAGTCTCTGTGCTTAAATGAAGAGAAATGGGGATGGGGGATACTAAACACCCCACCCCTCCTAAAGTGTAAAAAAAACCCCAACATATCCTGGTGGAATTTTTGCTCCGTTTTAAGTAACTATGTTAAAAACCACTGAAGACCTACTATGTGCAAGGCACTAAGTAGTTATTTGTTATTTTTTTTACTTTGCGGGCGAGCTCTTAAAACCAGAACTTGTGAACACCGCCTTGGGTGGGAATCAAATGAAAGCCAAGGTCAAGGAAGACAGAGTCTACAAATAGACCAAAAATAAAACTTCAAGTGACATCATTAGAGGAAAAATAGCCAACATATTGCACAAAGATCAAAGGCAAAAAAAAAACAAACCAAAAAAAGGAGAGAAACATGTTTGGTTAATACTGAGCTTTGGAGCCACCCATGTGCTTGCGAGGCCCGTCCATCCATCCACACCACACTTCCTGGCCATGTATTCCAAAGCGATGACAAGTCCAGCTTCAGCGCGGATCCCACACGGATCCCAGTCCCAGGCCCCGCTGCCAACTCTCCTCTCTGGGAAAAGAGGCAGTTTCCCCAAGGCGACTGCAAAAAAAAAAAAAAAAAAGAAAAAAAAAAAAGAAAAAAAAATTCTTTCCAATCCTTCGCCCAATAAGAAATACTCGTTCCAATAAGTACGTGCATACATAAAAGGAAAAGGATGGGAACACGGGAAAGGGAAGCTCTTTTCCTTCCTTTTTAAATTTCCCGCAGCCCCTTTCCACTCCGCCTCCCCAAGCCGCCGAGTCTCCGCTTTAAGCTTCAGCTGCAGCTGCAGAGGCTGGGAAGAAAGTTAATGGGAATGGAGGCGGGGCTGATGGGTAACTCGGTGTTCGACTCGTCCTGCCTCGGCGGCGGTTCCTCCTCCGCTTCATTACTGATTGCACACGCGGCGGCCGGCGCTCGGCTCTCGATTGCTCCGGCCTATCACCCTGGGATGCCGCCTGCCGCCGCCGCCGCCACCGCCACCGCCGGCTGCCTGGCTGGTGGGATCTGCGGCAGAGCCGGAGCCGGAGCCGCAGCCGCGACGGCAGCGGTGGCTTGAGAGTTGGGGGGGGGGCCAGGCTGGCTCTTTCCAGGGGTGGGGGCTGAGGGCAGGAGGACGAGAACCTGGGTCCATCGGCTCCCCTCCGGCTGAGGGAGCGGACACTCGGAGCCCCTGAGGCGGCGGGAGCCGGTCGGAGGGGGCGGCCCCTGGCGGCGACGCCCCCAGCCCAGCCCAGCCCTGCGGGCCGCGCTCCATCCCCAGCCCGTGAGCCCGCTCCGGCCGGGGTTCAGGGGGGCGGCTCCGAGGGGGCTGGCTGGCGGGCGATCCGCCCCTCCCGGTCCTTCCTGGTCCCCTCTCCCGGGAGGGACCCGCACCTGAGCCCGGGCCCCCCCCACCCCCCCACCCCACCCGCGGCCGGGGCCACGCTGGACCCGCCTCCCGGCCGGGGTCCCGCGCGCCGGCTGCAGGTGGGCGGCAGCGCCCGAGCCGCGGGCCGGGGGCGGCGGGGAAGGAGGTGAGCCGCGTCCCTCCGCCGCCGGCTGCGCTCGGTCCCTGCCCCGCGCTCCTCCCCTCCCCGCGGGCAGGGCGCGGAGCCCAGCGCCCGCCCCCTGCCGCCTTCCCCCCCGGGCACCATGGAGCTCTCCCCGGCGGCGTCCGGAGGAGCCGAGGCGCTGTCCTGGCCGGAGATGTTCTCGGGACTGGAGTCCGACTCGCCGCTGCCCCCGGAGGACCTGGACGCCGCCGTGCCAGTCGGCGGGGCCGTGGCGGGTGGCATGCTGGATCGGATCCTTCTGGAGTCGGTGTGCCAGCAGCAGGGCTGGGTCCGCGTGTACGGTAAGGACCGCCGGTGTTGGACCCCTTTGCCGAGGCTGGCATTCATTCCCCAACCAATGCCAGCCCTGCGCTCAGCCCCCCTCCCCTTCCCTCCCCTCCTTCTGGGTCCGGTTCCCACGTCCCTTTTTGTCCTGGGGAGCCTTTCTCTCGGACAAGTTCCTCCAGACTAGTCTTTGGGTAGATCGCTGTCTCAGTGTGGTCTCTGGACCCTTGCAGGCACCGGCCCTAAGTTGAAGGGAGTGCTGGGCTCTGCAGACCTCATGCTTAGGCGATTCACTTAGAGGCAACTGTCAGCCCATCCTCAAGAAGGTCTGATGGAACCCACACCATGAAATCAAGTGAAGGGGATGTCCTTCCTTTCTCTGGATTGAGGCGAGGCTGGCTGGCTGGCTGGAAACCAAGATAGGAAGGAGTTTAGCACGAGTATATATTTGGTGGGAAAAAGACTAATCTGTCACCTCTTTCTGAACCTCCCTTTTCAAAGACAATTGGATTCAACTGGTGTGAACTGTTGCAGGTTGCACTGTTTCTTTCAGGTTCCCTTTGTAAAGTGACTTGGGCTGCTACTCAGCGAGTTGAAAAGCGATGAGCATACAGGAAAACTTTCCCTTTCTGCATTCCTGGTGACCACCTCTTTAATTAAAAAGGGAATGATGAGATCCTGGCTGAGCCTTGTGGCATCCTTGAAACCGTGCTGGTTTTGAAAACTCATAGCCCAAGGATGTATCGCCCGGCATTGGGCACTGAGCAGTGGCTCTCCAAAATATTAGGAGGGCAGGATGTTTATCACCTCGCTGGCATGGACACAAAAGACGTTAGTCCTGGGACTAACTGAGTCTAAGATGGCAAACTTGAAGCCCTGGGATCAAACACAACGTTAGGATGTTACACTGCAGTTATGGACATGTAAGCCTGTAGTGACCAAGTACATTACCTTTTCTTTCTTCTGAACAGGGCATGTGTTTTCTGTTCAAGAGCTGACCAAGCCTTAGAAGTTGTCTCTCTGGATAGTTCAGCTGATTTCAAGACATTAAGTCTCTCCCTGGGAGAAAGATCACAGAACTAGGAGTGCAGAGATTTGAGTTTTTGTCTCAGTTCTGCTACTAAAAATGTCTTAATATGATTTGGGGCAGATCAGGTCACTTTTTCGACCTCTGATTCCTCATCTGTAAAATGAACAGATCGGATTAGATAATCTCTTAATGGCCCTTACAGTCCTAAACATCCAGCTATTCCTGTAACCAGTTCTTAAGAATATATATGTACGTACCCACTTTGTATTTTGCTTGATGTTTATGTGTTTCTTGGAAGTTATTCTAATTAACTGAAAGAATTACAGAAAAGATGATGCAAGGGCACCCAGTTCATTCTCAGCCCGTTAAAAACGTTAGGGCCTGATTTCCCATCCACCTGCTAATCCCACTTAGCCTTATAGCAAAGGTTGGTGAGAATCTGAAAATGAGCTTGAACTGGGGTATGTATGGAGGTTTCCCCACGCTAGTCTTTTTCTATCCTTACGCACTTCTTTGGTGTATTTTTTTCTGTATAACGTTAGAGATAGGGCCATGTTACTGTAAGAATAATAATTCAGTATTTCAGTGTCCAAAGCCATTCCCTCTGGGTTTTCTACACCTAGATTAAATAACATTCTTTGCATGTAACCCATAAAAACTTTTCACTGCCTTGTAACTTTTTTGTCTTCCCTAGCAATTAACCAGAAGTTGTTTTTATTTATTGTGTAGAACTGCTATTTTCCTTCCTCAAAACTAAAGCAACTCATCCTGGGTATACTGCTTTGTTGTCTTTAGTTTGATGTAAATATTCCCAGCTATCTGAATGTTGGCTTTTTATGTTCTTAGGTAGTTTTTAAGTTGCCTATTATATAGCTCTTCAAAAATACTTTGAAGGAAAAAGAATAGAATGTAGAAAATCAATTTGAAAAACACTAGTTCATTTTGGTGTTCTTGTTTATTTATTTTGGGCATTCAAAATCCTGATTGTTTTTGGAACATCTGGATTCTTCTACACAATTTAAAGAGACTTTGATGAGTGTAGTCTAATGTTTTTTTTAAGAAACCTAGAGTATAAAACTGGGGGTTGAGAACTTGGTTTTTTGTTCTGGCTTTGCCACAAATTGGTTGTCTAACTTTGGGCAAGTAATTTTAACTCTGTGGGTCTAAGTTTCTACGTAAAATGTGGAATCTGGAGTAATTGGTATCTGTGGTCCATTTTAGCTTTAGAGTTGTCTGATTCTATGGCCTGCCATATTATTTTACCTACAGCTAGGCCTGCCAATTTCAGCCCGACTCTTGGGGTTAGGCATCAGGCAAGCCCTGAATGCATTTAAATCCTGACTGTCAGAGGATCCTGGGGAGCACTTTTATCAAGAGGTCTGTGAACTGAGTTTTGAAAGAAGGAAAGTTGAGGGCAGATGTATATTTGTTTGGAATGTTTTCACAAGATAGGAAGGTGGGGGATGGGGATCTTCCTCAAGTCTAGCTCATTCAATTGAGACCTACCCTGAAATAGCCAAGTGGATTTTAGAATAGGGTGCAATAAAGGAGCTGTTATTAAGTGCTGCTGGCTTCTGCTTATGGTTCACATGCTCTGCAGAACACTAATCTTTGTAACCAATAAGCAAACAAACAACAATGACAAAAGTACCCCCCACCCCAAAGAGGATCTTAACAGAAACTTTTAGAAATGATATTTTATTAGTTTATGTCACAAAATTGGAAGACTAGGCACTGTTTTGAGTTTGCTATTGCCAAAGTTGATAATAGATTATATATATATATATAGACACACACACACACACACACACATGTATATATATATACATATATATATATATATAAAGTTTTGTGTAGTGCATTGTCATGATTGTAAAACTTTTTTGAATATGTTCAGAGCTATGTAATAGGTGGATCTATATTTAAAACACAAACACACATCTTTGAGACATAGCTAAGAGAAAACTTTATGCTGTTTTAGTCTTCATTTTCTTTTACTTGGAAAATGTTTCATTTGTTGTATTTCAGTATTACAATAAGTTGTGCCCATGCCCTGTCGGGACTATGACATTTTTGACACCAGGGGATCTGTCTTGTTTATCTTTGCATTCCTATCTTGCCACCCCCTTTATTGTCCCTGAGTCTAGCAGATTGATACCTTGCTCAGAGTAAGTCAGTGTTGAATGTTGATCCATCTGTCCTTTGACCATTCAGATCTCAACCGGACTGATTGTATGGGTGGTAGAGTAGCTTAAACAAAGGCATGCCACAAACAGCTAAATATGGATGCAGAATCCAAGAGCATCAAATGCAGAACATTTTTCAGATATTTATAGCCTCAAAGCAGAGTCAATTGGCTGAAAAGGCTCAGCAGGCTAGCAAAAGGAAACGGGAGCGGCAAAGCAGCCTCTCTGTGCTTTCTGGTAAACAATGAGAACATTAAAATTAACTACTTTACCATGAATGGGTAGCCAGTGGAGGACACCCTTTGGGAGAAATTGAAATACAGTCTGTAGCAACAGTGCCAGCCTTGTAGCGTGGCACCCATCAGTAAGACAGGTCTGAAAGTGTGTGCAAAGAAGTATTCTTGGAAATATAGTTATCACAGTAAAGCAATCACCAAGAAATCATACAGTTTTTAATTTTAATACTATCAGTTGGACTTATCTAAAATATTCAATTAATAAAATACATAATATCAACATTATTGGTTACTATGAAGCTAGTGTACAGCTCATTGTTTATTAAAATTTCTAAAGGTTAGAACTATTTGAGCAAGCAGAAGAAAAAGGTAATTAATTATATTGCATTAAATACCATGTAATTCTAGAAATATGAATTGGTAAGAATTTCTCATGAACTGGATATGAGTAGATGGGGGCAGAAGTTTTGCCTGGTGTAGTAAATAATATTGCTTATGCTTCACAAATTAAGACAAAGGATGAGATAGGCTTCATTGAACTTTTAGAAACTTTGCCTCTGTATTTACTTAAAATGTTGCAAGCAGTAACAAGTCCAGGAAGTTGTTTCATTTTGGTCCAATATGAATTAGATGTGACTAACTAACCTTACACAAAGATGTTCTGGACATAACTAACTGAATATTCTTAGCATATCATTCATTCTTCCATGTCTTAAATATGAACCCTACCATTTCTGTTTTTGCTTTAACATGTAAATGAATATTATTCAAGCAAGACTAAAAGTTTTGTGTGCTCTAGCTAATTGCTTGCTAGAAGAAAATCAGTAATGTGTATGCAGTACATCCCCAAATATGTTCATGTTACTTAAGTGTTTTAATTCCCTCAAATACTACTAATTGAATTTTTATAGATGAGCATTAATACTAGTACTTTAAATATATATATTTTTATTTATGATTATTTTTTAATATATTTTATTGATTTTTACAGAGAGGAAGGGAGAGAGACAGAGAGCTAGATATGTCAATGAGAGAGAAATATCGACCAGCTGCCTCTTGCACACCCCCTACTGGGGATGTGCCCACAACCAATGTACATGCCCCTGACCGGAATCGAACCCGGGACCCTTCAGTCTGCAGACTGACGCTCTACCACTGAGCCAAACCGGTTTCGGCAATACTAGTACTTTAAAGAGTCTTAGAATCTTAAGCTTGAGTTCAGTACTGAGGATGTGGCATTGACAGTGAATGTTGACCGTTTCCCATGATCTCCAATACATTTTATACACATTAGGAGTAATCAGTTCTTTACTGAAATAGAACTTTCAAGGCCCTAGCCGGTTTTGCACAGTTGACAGAGCATCAGCCTGCGGACTGAAAGGTCCTGGGTTCAATTGTGGTCAAGGGCACATACCTTGGTTGCAGGGTCCTCCCCAGCCCATGTCCCATGTAGGAGGCAACCAATTGGTGTGTTTCTCTCACATTGAAGTTTCTCTCTGTCTTTCCCTCTCTCTTCCTTTCTCCCTAAAAATCAATGGAAAAATATCCTTGGGAGAGGATTAAAAAACACAATAAAATGAAATTGTTAAAATAGAATGCCTAAGCATATACTAGTATTATTTATTTTAAATTACATTGATTTCAATGAACCCTTTATTCCTTTGAAAGATAATTTATAGATCTAATTTAAATCATGTATTCTAATGTTTACAGATGAAGGAAAGTTTTCTTTATAATCTCTTAGTATTTTTCTATTCTCTGTCATGTTGGTTTATTGATATTTCATTTTCAAAGAATAAAAATATTTTCAAAGAATGAAACTATACATCCAAAGTCTTTTTCCAAAACCACTTGGATTAGAGTGTTTCAAATTTTTTTTTATTTTAGAAAATATGGTGTGTGTGTGTGTGTGTGTGTGTGTGTATATATATATATATATATATATATATATATATATATATATGTATAGTGACATTAACCTCCTAGTTGGGTCTGGAGCAACATTGAGGAATCAGTTGTGTTAAATATTTCTGCAGTGAAATAAATGAATATTCACACTAAGTGTGGTCTAAGACTATAAATATTGTCAGTGAGGGTCAGATTTTACTGCTAATGAGATTATGAAGAGAAAAAAAAAGGTTTTCAGAGCTTTTTGGATTTAGGAATTGCAGGTATGGAATTGAGGTTCTGTACAAATTTTCTGGCAGAAATAATATGAAGTTCTAGAATGTCCCTGTTTATTTGAGAATAGTTTGTTTACAAGGATTTCCTTTATCTTTTTCAGATGATAAAATTCAGTGCATACACTTTAAAAATGATGTGGAGTTGTGTCCTATTATGTTGAGTGAACAATACTTTTCTCTGATTTGTTAAAGAAAAGAAAAGAAAAGGGATTCACATGACAAAGAAAGTAGGCTTTACTGAGATTACTAAGGAAATAAATGATGGTCAGTCAGTGGCTTCCAATGCTTTGTTTCATTAGAAAGAAGGATGAGGTAAGTTGAAGCAGAGTTTATGTAATTGTTCTTTGCAGGTTGCTCTCTTCAGTAACACAACATGATTTGATCACCTTTTAAGTAGGTGAACCACAAAAAAAGCATTCAACTAATGACTGAGTTAATCCAGAAAAAATTTAGCTGGCTGCTCCTTTGTCCCTCCCTATTAGAATAACTTTTAAGTAACCAGAGAGGTGTTTGGTCTTGTTAACTAGCAGGAGGAGTTTACAGTGTGCTGAAATTGCTTCACTTGGTCTTGGCAGAAGGATAATTGTTCTCTGATGTTTGTAAAAACACCTTTCTTCCCAAAGGCTAGCAAGTGCTTCCTAAGACCTGTAGACAGAGTATCCTTTACAGATTTAATGTAGCTTATTTTCTAGTGAGAAAGCATCCATCAAGAAGTACATGATGCAAAAATAGTAGGAAAAGTAGAAAGATGTCTTGGGCTCACTGAGTACAGTGGTGTTCGTGGGTTTATTGTAAAAAGAAAAAGAAATGAAACTTGAGCCTTTGAAAGCATGACAAAAGTTCATTTGCTAGATGGTCATACAGGAGTTATCTTCCTTGTCTTGACAGCAGGGTTACCTTCCTTTTCCAAGTGTTGGTTACATTAATTAGTTGTCTGCATCTACTTTGCTCATAAGGATCCAATTTAGATTCTGATTACATTCTTATTTCTCCATAAATTGTCTTCAGCATTGCTCAGATTCTATTCACATGGTGTCATTTTCAGTAGGCTTTCTAAAAGTACTCCCTGTTCAGCTCCCGAGTGTAAGAGATGGGTAAGACTTGTATACACCAGTTGGAAGAGTGAAAATTTAGAGAGGAAAATATTTAACATAGGGCAAGGAAACAAAATTCAGAAGTGTAGTGTGAAAAGTTAAAAAAGAGACTTTAAGTTGATAGTCCCAAATATTTTTCAAGACAATCCTTTGTTTCCTCATTAAGGAAACTGGCTCAGGAAGTTTAGTTTATTCCCAAAATTGGAGACAAATTCCATAGTTTGTCAGGATTAGAACTCAACCTCAGATTCCTCAGCCGCCTGTTATAGCTTGTAGATCGTACTGCTTTCCCTTAGGGAGCTGGCCTTTCAAAGCTGGAGGTCAGGAACACTGCACACTGAGAAGTAGCAGATTGTTAGTTTCGCAGTCTTTAAGGGAAACGCTGGAAGTACCATTACCCAGATAACAGAAAACAAAAATGGACAAAACATACAGAAAGTAGCAGGATGTGAATAATTCCAGAGTGATCTTTAGAGGTAGACTAGAGGACAGATAATATATTTTAATCTTTGCTTTCCTAAATCCCTTATCTGTAAATTCTGTATTCTGCTATTGGAGGTGGTATTTTAAGGAAATTTGAATGTTTCATTTATGATGCTTAGAACCCTGGATAATATCTAATAACTTTCTACCTTCCATTTTAATTTCTAACTTCTCTGATTCATATAATTACAAAATTAGTACATTTTTCTAATTATGAATATAATCCATGAATATAATTTGAATTACAAGAAAATTAAAGTCACCTGTAATTTCATCACTCAGAGATAGATATTCTCTTAGTATCTTATTGTATTTTTATTCCAGTCTTTTCTGTGTGCAGAAGTACTGTTTTGGAAAATATTTGATATCATACTGTATGTATTTTACCTTCCTGCTTTTGTTCTAACAGTATATTTTCTAATGGTTTTGAACATGTTAAAATTTTTTCAAATGTCTTTATTTTTAAATTTAATTTAAAAAATAGGTTTTATATACACACACATACACACACACACACACACACACACACCCCAAAGATAAGGGTATCCATGAGGTCTCTTTCACCCCTCCTCCATCACTCCTCACCCCTCATTTGCCATCTGGCAGGCAATCATTGTCCCTTCTACACAATCAATAAATATTTGAAGTTCCTGCATATCCTTCCATACCTATTTCATGCACATGGAAGCAGATAAATAGCAGAGTAAAAACTCTGCCAAGAGTGGGGTCTAAGAAATTTAGTTTAAAAAATACTATTTTTTTTTGTGAGGTTAGTGAAATGACTGGAGTAGGCCTGAAGAAGAGATTGGCTAGGTGTTCTGGGAGTCTCGAGCCAATTGTTGTTGATTGCTTTATATCTGAATTAATACTGTCATAATTTTTACAGTGCGTTTGCTTTTTTCCTTTTTTACACAAATAATAACCCATTACAGGAAATGATCTGCACTTTGTGTTAATTCCTTTTTTACATCCCCCCTCCACACACACTTATTAATAATCTTTGGTATATTTTTCCTGTCAGTTTGTAAAGCATTTCCTTATTCTTCTTATGGCTGCATAATGCCTGGATGAATAGTAATTTATTTAATAATTCTCAAGTTTTCTGGTACAAGTGAATAATCTTGAATATAAATCATTTTGCTTTAGTATGAGTTTATTAGAAAAATTCATAAAATTTCTATGTGCATATTTGGTATTCCCAAATTGCTTTCTCTTTTTGTACCTATTTACATTTCATCAGCAGGGTGTGAGAGTGCCTACTTTCCTACACATAGGAAATTATCAAGTGTTTTTGAATCTGACAATCTAAAAGGTAAAAGATAGTATTGATTTAATGTTTTAGTTCTTACAGTAAGTGTGATTGAATATCTCATAGAGCATTTAAATATATCCTTTTCTGTGAACTGTGCATATTTTTTTGGCCCATTTTTTTCTTGTTTGTTAAATCAAGCTTTATTGATAAAATGGAATTCAGAATATCTTACTTGGAACACCACCAGGCCCAGCCAATCATGATAGCCAAATGTAGCAGTCTCCTACTATCTGTAGTGAGCAGCTGCTTATCAATTAATAATTAAATAAATGTAAGGATTTGTGAAAGAGGTGCAAAGAGTCAAGGCATTTTAGCCCCAGATATTCTTATGAATATACTATATAACCTGCAATACTCATGGCAACAAGTAGAAAACAACCTAAGAGACAATTAAATGAAGGGACCAGCTTTGTCAATAATGCCAATCCCACTGCCAAGAACATTAAGATAGCTTCCAATTAACTCCCTGGATGTTTGGGTTATAAGGTTTTGGAATTTTTCTCCATAATCATGTACACAGTTGAGCACCTAGCTGACATGGCTGCTGCTCTCTCTGTCCCAACCCCAAGTCCAAACACAACAGGACTTGAAAGGACTGTATATCTGTTGTGTCACACAGCAAGTCAAACATTTCTTTTAACTTTGATAATGATTTAAAACAGTTCATAATTAAATATGAGCATTTTGTACAAGGACAGTTACACTTTATAAAAAAAAATTATACCACAGAAATTGCTGTAGTTTGATTTATAACAGGAATTATGGTTTAAAATCACGTTTACATAAATCTCAAATTAAAAAAAAAAAAAACACTTCTGGGCTAGCTGTTGTATTGCTGAAGTTCTTTGATGTAATCACTCTCTCCCATGTCATATTCTCTTATTTAAAGTTGAGGATGAATGTTAAAAGGTTCAGTGAAGTTGAGCTGTACTCTCCTTTGGAGGTGAAGGTAAGCTCCATGGCTAGATGAGCAGTTTTACCACATATCGTCAGTCAATGTAGAGTCAGTGTCATCATTTTTGTAAGGATTCAGTCTATTATAAATGGCTTCAATTATATTCCTTTTTTTTTTTTTTGCCTATTTTTAAAAGATTGTTGGATCTTTTTCTTAGTGATTTGTAGGAACTCTTAGTATATAAAATAAAGAACCCTTTATCTGTGATGAGTTGTCAGTATTTTTGTGTGTGTTTTTTCCCCTCTCTATGAGGAAATTATTTTTATGCAGTTGATTATAAGTCTTTTTATTTTTTTTATGGCCTTTGGTTTTATGTCTAATCCTTCTTTGGTTTGTCTAGTCCTTTTTTGTTTTCATTTTTTTTTTGCATTTAAGTCCATTTAGAGTTCATCCTGGTATAAAGTATGATATATGGATATAATTTTATTTTTAGAAAGATAGCTTTCCAGTTGTCCTAATATTATTTATTGAATAATCTATATCTTTCCCCATTGGTTTAAGATGACTCTCCTATCCTTTTTTAGATTGCCATTTGGATTTCGGGTTATTTCAAGATTTTCTACTTTGTTCTGTTGGTCTGCTAGTATTACATTGCTTTATTATCAGGATTTTATGCTAGGAAATATAATTTGTTAATGACTAAGTTAACATAACTTATCTAACCATTATCCTATTTTAGACATTAACATTTTTCAAAATTTTTATATTTCTAGTCTACTAGTTATCTTTGTGCACAAGTCTTTGTGTGAATTGAACTTTTGACTTGTTCCATAGGCTGAATTTCTAGAAGACCCTGAGAATTAGTGTGACTTTCCTGGAAAGCAATTACTGCTACAAGTATATGAAAGTATGGCTCATATTTTAAGTCTTACTTCTGTGTTGCTATTTTTAACATATTGTAGTATTTTTAAATATATTTCGTGTGGTGCCTTAAACATTACTTAGCACCTATCAAATGTCCTCAAAGTTCTAATCTTTATAAGACCGTTCTTCAAAAACTTGAGTTGTTTTTCCAATGGTACTCCTGATTAAAGGCATGTTTTTAAGTGAATGAGGAAAGGGAATGAGTAGAGACAAAGCAGTTTGTCCACTAAAGGTCAAATCCATGACCATGGCCTTATTTATACTACAATATGTTAGACTCTCCAACTGAAATAACTTGACACAGACACATAATGTCTTAGGTACTCTAATAAGAACATAGTTGGTGGTTTTCATCTCAGTTGTTCATGTCCTCTTCTACTCTGTTTCTCAGAGTATTAAGGAGGAATTGACGTTCATGAAAGTTCTTCTGAACATGATTTGAATATACAATAGATTCACTTAATTTTAGCTGAATGAATAACAGGTATATACCTTTTATAGTAATGTGTTAATGACTGAGGTTTTTATCATGGCATCAATTTAGATATGTTGTAGGGAAGTTTATTTTAATGTCAAACAAAACCACATTCAAAGATTGATAAGAAGAACTAACATAAATGACAAAAGTTATGTAAATCTTCAAGCGGAAAAAAGAGTAGGAGTAGGATTTGGACTCCGAAAAATCATGGTTCATATAGGTCATTAACCAGTTAACCAAATTTTCTTTTTTAAGGCATCTGTTTTTTAGAGCAGATTTAAATTCACAGCAGAACTCAGAGGAAGGTAGATTTTCCATATGCCCCCTGTCCCCAAACATGTATAGCCTCCCCCATTCTCAACATCCCTAACCAGGGTGGCACATTTGTTACAATTGATGAAGTTATCACCATCATCCAAAGCCTATAATTTAGTTCATATTAGGTTTCATGAGCATAATTATAACAACACGACAAAGTAAAACTTTTTGGGTGCTTACTATGAGCAAGGCACAGTTCTAGGTGCTTTATGCCTATTAATTTATTTAATCTTAATAACTACGCTATGAGATAAATACTGTTATTAACTTCATTTTATAGATGAGGAATCAGAGACTTGCCTAAGTAATTGGCTGAATAGGATTTGAATCCAAGCAGTTCACTCTTGAATATATGCTCTTAAGTACTGTATAATTTGGCTTCACACAGATAAAAATTTCAAACTCTTCTTATAAAAAACATTGAGTGTGATGTTTGTTAATTTGAACCTTGAAGCTGCAATTTAAGTATGTGTTTTATATACCACTGTAACTATAAAATAATTACATTTGACCTGCTTTGTATGTCATCATATCAAATATCTTCATAGAGTTGTCCAAATTTATTAATTGTAGACATGAGAAACTGTATGTGGGTGAGTAGTGTGAATATGTCTATATTTAAAAAAGGTTAAACGAAGTCTGTTAGAAATCTAAAATATTTTTTAGCAGTAATACACAAAATATGAAAGTTTTTTCCCCCCCCTATAAAAGCATACCTTTTTTGGCATGTTATTTATGTTTGATCATGCCAGTAAAAATACCAAAATTTAATACATAGTCTTAAGAACCATCCTATCTAATAAAAGAGTAATATACAGATTGACCATCACTCCAACACACAAGATGGCTACCCTCATGTGGTTAAAGATCCTGCCCTCATGTGGACACAAGATGGCCACCACAAGATGGCCAGTAGGGGAGGGCAGTTGGGAGGCATTAGGCCTGCAAGGGAGGGCAGTTGGAGGCGATCAACCCTTTAGGGTAGGGCAATTAGGGGTGACCTGGCCGTCAGCGGAGGGTAGTTATGGGCAATCAGGTTGGCAGGGGAGCAGTTAGACATCAATTAGCCTGGCATGGGAGTGGTTAGGAGTTATCAGGCTGGCAGGCTGAAGTGGTTAGGGGCAGTCAGGAAGGCAGGCATGTGAGCAGTGGGAGCCAGCAGTCCTGGATTGTAAGAGGGATGCATAACTGCCCATTTAGACCTGATCTATCATGTCTTCAAATAATAGATGTTGTTAATTTTGATGCAGTTGATTTATCAATATTTTATTTTACTTTTGTGGATTGTGCTTTTGGTATTTTACTTAAGAAATTTTTGTCTAGCCAAAGAGCACAAAAATATTTTCCAATGTTCTAAAAGTTTTTTAATTTTAGGTCTCAAAATAGTCCTCTTAACTTTTTGTGTTTCAGAGATCAAAATATTACTCTTAATTTTCTCTAATAGAGTTAACTGGAAACCTTTAAGTAATAAAGTAACTGGCAACTGATTATTGTTGATGTTTTGACCTTAGTAGCTTTATGGGATACCATCTCAAAATCAGATTACATTTTCAAAATGAACTCAGCTCTAACCCATTCTGTTTAAGCATTGTATGATGTTTTCATATTTTAGTTTAAAAAGCCCTTAAATATATCTTCCAAGTAACCAATAAATCTGCATTTAAAATGTATATACTTATATCAATATTTAAAATTAAAATATACTGAGTGAAGGAAATAGCAAAATCTCACAAATAAAGCACAATTAAGATTTGGGATATGAAATGATTCTTTCAAGTTTTTTTTAATGTGTTACAGAGCATCAGAACAGGATCCCAGTAACCCCTTTTCTCCAGCTTTTCACAAATCACCGGCTTCATAATACAGTTTCTCAGCAGACTTACTGGTTTCCAGTTTCTGGGACCTACCTTAACTGCTTTATGAAAATCAGTACAATATTTTCTTTATGTAAAGCCAGCTTCAGAGATTTTTGCGAATAATTTTTTCTCGTTTTCTAATTTCTAAAAATACAAAAAAATGTATTTTGTGTACTAAGGATTAAAAATGTGAATTTGGTGTAGTTCTTGGGCACGTATGATATACATCTCCTTTAGTGTTATCCATAGCAACTTTGTGAAATAGATAGGGTTGTAGATGAAGAAACTGAGTCTAGAGCAGGTTGTAACTTGCTCAGAGTTAGACTCCGATCCAAGTGTTCGATTTACTTTCTACTAACAGAAATCAAGTAGTTCTGCTTTCTTTTGTCATTTCTTGTCATTAAACTCTTTCCCCTGAAACCTTAGCATTCTTTCTGCTTTTTCTTATCACCAGCATTTTTCCCTAACCTCACCTCATTTTTGGTTTTAGCCTTCCTGATACAGTTTTTCAGTTCTGGTTTTCTTTGGAAACTTTTGGAGGTAGATATTTTTTAAAAGCTAAGCCTGGCTCTAGGACTGCCTTTTTTTATTTTTGGTGTTTTATACCTTGAAGACAAAGGTTACTCTGGGTCTTCTCTAAGGAGCATGGAATACATGGGGCCTGACTCACATTGTTAACTGCTGAGAAAAATCAATGGCTGACTATGCTACCAGCCTGAGTGAGACTCATGAAATGTTCAATGGAGTGGTTTTGGAATGTTAGGAAAGTGTGTAATCTTTAGTTTGTTTTATTAGCATTCCTATTTTTGTCCTGTATATACATATACATATACATATACATATACATATACATATACATATACACATATATGTATACATATACATATACACACACACACACATATCGATATATATATTAGGCAAGTATGGTATTGTGCATTTATTTTGTAAAGCCAACATGGGAGTTGAAAAAAAATGAGTATTTTGGAGGCACTTTAAATAATTAAAAAAAGGATACTGTCTGCTTTAGCCATGTTTAAGTAAAAAATTGAGAAAAATGAAAATTTTCAGGTCTTTAGGAATGAAGACTGTAGTAGGGATGCAGTGAAAACGGGTGTCAAAATTGACATAAGAAGTCATTTATCTGTTTGCATTCTGGCATGTCATCTTAATATGAGTCAAAACGAATGATTCATGAACTGCATGTACTATTTGTTAGAACTAGTATTTTTGTGGTCCATGAAAAACCTATATTGAAGAGCTGAGACTTCTACACCCAGTAATGTTTTATATATATATTTTAATATTTTATTGATTTTTTTACAGAGAGGAAGAGAGAGGGATAGAGAGTTAGAAATGTTGATGAGAGAGAATCATCTATCAGCTCCCTCTTGCACTCCCCCTACTGGGGATATGCCCGCAACCAAGGAACATGCCCTTGACCGGAATTGAACCTGGGACCTTTCAGTTCGCAGGCCAACACTCTATCTACTGAGCCAAACCGGTTTCGGCGTATATATAATTTTTTTGAAATATATTTTTATTTATTTCACAGAGGAAGGAAGAGGGAGAGATAGAAATATCAATGATAAGTGAGAATCATCAATCAGCTGCCTCCTGCGCATCCCCTACTGGAATTGGATCCAGGGCCAATCCTCTATCCGTTGAGCCAAACCAGTTAGGGTTTTTATTTATATTTTTGGTATCCCATATAATAAAAGCCCAGGTGGCATCACACAACATCGTCACAAGATGGCCACCACAAGATGGCCAGCAGGAAAGGCAGTTGTGGATGATAGGACGACAGGAGGGGGCAGTTTTGGATGATCAGGGCAGTTGTGGGCTACCAGGCCTAAGGGGAGGGCAGTTGTGGGCCACCAGGTCTGCAGGAGAGGGCAATTAGGGGCAACCAGGCTAGCAGGGGAGGGCAGTTGGGGTGACCAGGCTGGCAGAGGAGGGCAGTTGGGGGCGATTGGGCTGGCTGGGGAGGGCAGTTGGGGGTGATCAGGCCGGCAGGGAAACATTTAGGCATCAATCAGGCTGGCAGGGGAGTGGTTAGGAGCCAGCAGTCCTGGATTGTGAGAGGGATGTCCCACAGGGATTGGGCCTAAACTGGCAGTTGGACATCCCCCAAAGGGGTCTCAGATTGGAGAGGGTACAGGTCAGGCGGGGGGGCCATCCCCCCCAATGCACAAATTTCATGCACTGGGCCTCTAGTGTCTTACAATATATAAAATTATATGTAGTTTTTGGATGAAGGGAGAATTAACAGTACAGATTTTTAAAAAATGTATGTTTATTTGATTTTTAGAGAGGAAGGGAGAGGGGAAAAAATAAAGCATTTGGATGATACTTTTCTTATGCAATGAGTGATACATACTTATTAACTTGGGTCAGTTAGAAATCTAATAACTGGGCATGGAGTTTTTTTAGACATAAACAGAAGGCATTTGAGAACAAACATTTTACATGCAATAGAATGCATTTTCATCCTGTTTTATGTGACATTTGCTAATTCAACACATCAAGTAGAATACTATTGAGTTCATAATATAAATAGTTCTTAATATGAGTCAAAATGATTTTTTCAACTTATTGCTCACTCTTTGGTCATTCTAGTGTATTACTATGATGAACTCAATCCCTTGTCTTTGGAAATAATATACCAATTTGGAGGCCAAAACTAGAAACATGATTTTTACCTCTGTTCTATTAGAGCAAAACAGTACAAAATTGTATGGTCAGCTGTCTATACAAATGAGTACTTATTAAGAATACTTAATTCCTGGCTGGCATGGCTCAGTGGTTGAACATCAACCTATGAACCAGGAGGTCATGGTTCAATTCCCAGTCAGGACACATGCCCGGATTGTGGACCAGATCTCCAGTATGGGTTGTGGAGGAGGCAGCTGACCAATGATTCTCTCTCATATTGATGGCTTTCTTTCTCTCTCCCTTCCTCTCTGAAATCAATAAAAATATATTTTAAAAAAAACACCAGTACTTTTAAGGTACCCTGGCCAGTGTGGTTCAGTTGGTTGGAGTGGCAGGTTCAAATCTTGGTGAGGACACATATCCAGGTTGTGTGCTTGATCTCCAGTCAGGGCGAGTGCTGAAGGCAACCAACCAGTTGATGTTTTATGTGACAGAGCTGGGAGTTTTATAACCAGTAATGTTTTATTTATATACTAGAGGCCCATGCACAAAATTCGTGCAAGGGCCTTGGCCCTCGCAGCCCTGGCTTCGTCCCAAAGAATGTCTGGTCTAATTAGCATGTTACATTTTTATTATTATAGATATAGATCAGCTGCCTCCTGCACGCCCCCTACAGGGGATAGAGCCCACAACCTAGTCTTGTGCCCTGACTGGGAATTAACTGTGACCTCCTGTTTCATGGGTTGGCATTCAACCACTGAGCCATGCTGGCTGGGCCTGAACCATTTTTTAAGTGTACACTTCAGTGGCATCAAGTTTATTCACTTTTTGTGTAATCCTCACCACCATCCATCTCCATAACTTTATCATCTTTTCAGACTAAAACCCTGAACCATAAATAAAAATTTCCCGTTCTTTCTCTCCCCCTAGTCCTAGTAACCACAATTCTACTTTCTGTCTTTATAAATTTGACTATTCTAGGTATCTCTAATAAGTGAAATAATATTTGTTCTTTTGTTACTTATTTCATGTAATATAATGTCTTTTTAAAAAAAATATATTTTATTGATTTTGTACAGAGAGGAAGGGAGAGAGATAGGGAGTTAGAAACATCGATGAGAGAGTCATCGATCAGCTGCCTCTTGTACACCCCCTACTGGAGATGTGCCCCCAACCAAGGTACATGCCCTTGACTGGAATCGAACCCGGGACCTTTCAGTCCCCAAGCCGACGCTCTATCCATTGAGCCAAACCGGTTTAGGCCATGTAATATAATGTCTTAAAGGTTCATCCATAGTGTAGCATGTTTTAGAATATACTTCCTTTTTAAAACAATAATATTCTAGTATCAATATATGTATGTATAGACCACATTTTGTTTATTCATTTCTCTGTCAATGGACACCTTTTGAGTTGCTCCTACCTTTTGGTTATTGTGAGTTATACTATCATGAACATTGGTGTACAAATACTCGTTTGAGTTCTTTCAATTCATTTGGGTATCTACACAGAAGTGGAATTGCTGAATCATGTATTAATTCTGTGTTTAATTTTTTGAGCAACTGCCATACTGTTTTCCACAGTGGCCGTAACATTTTACATTCTCATCAGCAATTCATAAGGATTCCAATTTTCCACTCCTTGCCAACACTTATTATTTCTTCTAATGTGAGTGAAGTAGAATCTCATCGTGGTTTTAATACCACAAGTTTTTTCTTATTGTCTCTAAAGTATCTTATTTTGTTTTGCCTTTGAAATTAAGAACTTAAATTACTTTTCAGAAGAATAACAGTAAATTTTTCTTTATTCTGATAATGTATGTGATATTCTAACCAGCTTAAAATTGAATTGCCTTAGATTTCCTGCTCTCTTATCTTAGCTGCCTTTTAAAGGGACTTCTAGCCTGGCTGGTGTGGCTTAGTGGTTGAGCATCCACCTATGAACCAGGAGGTCACTGTTCGATTTCTGGTTATGGGCTCAAAGTATGGGATGTGTAGGAGGCAGCCGTTTAATGATTCTCTTTCATCATTGGTGTTTCTATCTCTCTCTCTCCCTTCTCACTGAAATAAACAAAAATATGTAAAAAAAAAAAAAAAGATAAAAAAGTAAAGGGATTTCTACTTGCTTTATCCTTTGAAAGTTATTCTCTGTGATCCAGGAGAGATTATGAAGAGGAGGGAAGAGAAGAAGAAGATAACAGTTACATTCATTCAGTTCCCATAAATGACTTTGTTAATCTTGTTTTAATGCTTCAGGTCTGTGCTCAGAAACGGGATGTGTCATGCATTACACAGCATGCTGTCATGTGCAGTTGGCCTCCTCATGACTGTCTGAGTGAAACTGACTCAGTTTTGATTGAAGCCTAGCCTTCAGTGCAAGAGAAGCAAACACCCACTTAGAGTGGCTAGAAGATTCAGACTGGTTTTCATTGTTTGGTCCTTCATTTTTATAACTTCTTTTTCTCTCAGCCATATTATGACCCACAGATTATAGGTCAAGCTTGCTAATCTTTGATTAATTTTATTTCCAGAATGTGTCACAGATGGGAGAATATAATGGTTTGAAGCTAGAGTTTTATCAAAAATTATTCATATTTTTAAAGCAATTTTCCTCCTAACAATTATTATTATCCAGCATTTAATGATATATTTAAGTTGGGCATTTTCTAGTGACTTTGAATTATTGTTGAGTTTTAGTGGGATATACAGCCTCTTAAAAATTAGGCAGCATGAAAAAAAATGCTTTTCGTTCTGCAGTGCAAGCATTTCAAGGCGTAAAAAAGTGGCAGTCCCTTTTTCCCTCTTTGGGAATAACAAAAACAGCATTTAACTCTTTCTATCCCAAATAGTAAGTAATCATGACACAATAGTCCTTTGTGTCATTGACAATGCTTTCTCTGATTTTAAAAATTTCAAGGATAGATTATTTGGGAAGAGCATATTTTTTTGAGGGACTTCACTTGAGATACATACATGATATATTGTAAATGGACTGCAAGAGTTACAGACGAAGTGGAATATAACCTCAACCGCATCACCTCTTTATGGGAGAGAGAACTTACCCTTTTATTTTTGTATATTTTGTATTAAATCTTGAATACTATCTTGACTATAGTGTATATTGACTTGAATGGTTTATCAAATGGGAAATAAAAAAGAAACCAAATGTCACATCCAGTATATATGATTTAGTCTCAGTCTTTGGTTGTTACCTTTGTGGGGGAAAAAAACCTCAAGGCTAAATAGTTTTTTCTTTATTTTATTGGGCAGATATAACCAAATATTAATCATGATCATCTGACTTTACTTTTCCTGTCCTGTTACTTCCTTCACTTCCTCTTTCTTTCCTCCCTTTTATTTTTTATTTTTACATTTAAAATCCAATTAGAAATAGTATTTTTTTTTTTTGTCAGGTTATCAGATGAATTTGTATGATCTAATTTCGAGGTAATTAGAGTGTAACTCATTAAATACAAAGACCCTTTCATGGCAAGCTTCTTGGATGGGAATATTCAAATTCATTCTTTTGCTCTTATGGAAAGTATACACCAAACTTAATTTAACATTCTCTTTATAATTATTGGGAGTAGTGGAGGTGATGGTTTTTCAGATACTTGATATTAAGCTGAATATTTTATATTAATTATCTTATTCATCAACCCACAAATTAGATATTAGTATCTTTAGATTAAGGATTAGGTGAATTATCTCCAGGAAGTAAACTAATTTTAATTTTTCCAAGGTCACATGACTTGTGAGTGGCAGAATGCAGCAGTGAATTCTGGGCAATATGACCACAGAGCCTGCTCTCTTAATCACTATGACATTTTTTTTACTGTATAAAAATCCCCTTTGGGCCTTTTCTTGAGCCTTTACATATGTTTTTTAAATTTTTGTTTCTTCATTTTGAGGCTCTTTAAAAAATAATTTCCTACTATCATAGTAACATAACAGTTTTTATCACTCTCTAGGCTTGAAGATCAGATAAACAAACTTGGTAGTGTTACATCTAATCTCAAAGTGAATAGGTCCTAAGTGAGGATAGTATAAATTACCAGATAATTTACCTTCAGATATGCAAAGTGTTATTATGGTAAGATACCATATATGACACTTAAGATTTTTATCCCCCCAGAAGGATCAAATACTTTATTATTGTATTTAAGTAAATGTCTTATATTTTTTTTATTCCAGTTATCTTGTTGGCACTGACATGATTTTTTTGTAGATTTATTTAGTTCATTAAATGTATGCAAACAAGCAAACTTGGTTTATTGGAATTGTTAATTCCAAGAGTAAATAAACAGCAGGTACTTTGTAGTCACAGTTAAATCAAGCCCACAAATATTTATTTTCTACTATGCATGGTGCTGGGTGTATACCAATTAATATAAAGTATGGCTCCTCCCTTTATAAGTAAACAGAGTACAAGCACATGAAAAGTAAATAATTTCTAACTGAATGGATATACAAGACACTGGATTACCATTAGTTCACACAAGTAGAAGTAAGGTCCGGATGTGGGAGAATATAACTTTTTATATTTTGAATTTTGAAATTTTTGCTATGAACTTGTTTTCTTTTCACAATATAAATACATGCTTAAAAGAAGAGAAATTAAATAATAACTTAAGTAACAGTTCATTACTGTAGTAGAAGTAATAACCCAGTGATGAACTGGTGAGTGATTCCTGTTTAAAGGGGGAGAAATCTCTTTGGATGTTTAATTAGAGTTTCTAGATGAACAGGAGGATGGCTATTTCTTGAGATTTGGTAAATGAATGTTATAATTGTATAATTTATACATCTTTTACGTTGCTTTCATTCACCTTTTGCAATTCAGAAATTTAAGTGATACTTTTACAAGAGTTTGGGGCAGGGACAGTGAAATTCGTGAGTTGAGTATAATTTGGAGTCTGTTAGAGCTCAGTGTTTTGCTGTCACCCTTTTTTTTCTGCATCCCTTCTCTTCCTCTCCTTATTTCCAGGTTCTTAGCAAACTTGCCTGAGGACTTGCTTAGCTTCCTTTTTTGAGGTGTGTGTGTGTGGTGGGGGGTAAGTAAAAAAGGCATGAAACAAAATGCCTGTCATCTGCCTTTCCATGACCACTTTGGTCCCATTGTATCAGCCACCAGTAAACCTGGCAATTCCGTGAACAGCAGGACAAACTTGAATGTGGCATGTGTGCAAGAAGGTTATTTACTTTTCTTAATCTAAAAAGGGTAAAACCATAAAATAGCTCCCTGCTTTTGTTTGTTGTTGTTGTTGCTGTTTTTTGTGTTTGTTTTTTTTTTGGTGTTTTTTTTGAGGGCAGGGGGCATGTTTGATGGGAGAGATATTAATTTAAGTTGCTGTGTAACTTGCTGTTTAAAATTTTGTGAAAATGTGTCTTTCATATGTAATTAGTCATGTTTGTATAGTAGAGTTTCTGTAAAAATGCTGGGTAGGATTCTTGCCCTGCTCACTGTCCATAGGATTCCTGTGGAAGAGAGAATAGGGAAATCCCTCTGAGGTTCAGATAAGTCACACTAGTTAGGAATCCTGGGAGAGCCTGGGTGCTAAGTCAGGCAAAGCCTCTTATCTGTCTTACTGTACTCAACAGTAAAGGCACTTCACTTATTTTTAGATAATTGTGTTCTGTAGCAGTGATTGTCAAATCAAGGGGAGGTATGACAGGATCATGGCGGGGGTGGGGGGGGTGGGGGGTGGGGGGTGCTTTTCTAAATAAATAGCTGTGTTGCTCCCCAAGATTCTGATGAGTGTTGGGAAAGGAAAAAGACTGAGGCAGATGTTCATAAGAAACAGGCGAGGAATTTAATAATTGAGATATTTTAAAATTCTAAATCTATTGTTGTATTTAACATCCCCCTCCCCCTGCCCCGATCCCAGTCCCTCCCTTTATCTCACAGTTTTGTGGATCAGAATTTCAGGAGCCAGTTAGCAGCAGGGTCATTCTGGCTCAGAGTGTCATAGCAGTGTAGTCAAGATGTCAGCCGTCTGAAGGCTCATTTGGAGCAGGAGGTTGGCTCACTCTCAGGCCTGTTGTTAGACCTCCCTTCCACACCGGCTGTTGGCTGGGAGCCTCAGTTCCTAACCACGTGGACCTCTCTGTAGAACCGTTTCAGTGTCTTTAGGACATGGCTCCTAGTTCCCTAGTGACCCGAAAGAGGGAGCAAGGCGGAAGCTGCAGTGCCTTTTATGACTGTCTTAGAAATCATAAACTGTTACTTCCGTCTTATTCTTTTCCTTAGAAGTGAGTCACTGAGCCTACCCACCCTTAAGGGCAGAGGAATTAGGCTACGTGGTATTTTTTTTTACCCTAAAGTTATATTTACTTCCCTACTAAATTCCTCACAGGTAAACTATTTTAATGGTAGTGAGATGACAGATAGGGCTAGAACAAAAACAGCATATTTCTTTTAAAAATTTTTACTTTTCAGCTACAGTTGACATTTAATATTATTTTTTACTATTAGTTCCAGGTGTATAGCATAGTTGCAGGGGTCCTCAAACTTTTTAAAGTGGGGGCCAGATCACGGTCCCTCAGAGAGCTGGAGGGCCGGACTATATGAACTACTAATTCCTACTGTAACACCTCGGCTGCGCTCACTGCCCAAAAAACCTGGCGGGTCGGATCAGACTCTGCGGGCCGCATGTGGCCCGAGGGCCGTAGTTTGAAGACGCCTGGTAGTGGTTAGACAATTGTCTTATATAATAAAAGGCCAGTGGTCATAATGACTGGAATGACCACTTGACCAGTCGCTGTGGGGAGCATTGATCACCTCTTGGTCTGTCCTCCCATCCCCTCCACCCCTGTCCCCCCAACCCCCCCTTTGCCCGCAGGCTCTGATCGCAGGGAGCCATGGGAACCAGGTGGGTGTGGCGAGCGGAGGGAAGATGGCCCCGATTGCAGGCTAGACCTAGGGACTCTACCCGTGCACGATTTAGTGTGCTGGGCCTCTGGTATAATTTGTAAAGTGACCCCCTCCCCAATATTTCCAGTACCCTCCATACATAGTTATGATACTAGAGGCCCAGTGCATGAAATTATGCACTTGTAGGGTTCCTAGTGGCTGCTGGCTGCTGGCTGGGTACTCCCTCCCTTCCCCTGGCTGGCCCTGCCCCTTGGTTGAACTGGATGAACTCCTGGTTGAGGGGACAATTTGCATACTATGCTTTTATTATATAGGATTATTGACTATATTTCTTTTGCTGAACTTTAGGCTTCATATATTTTTAAAAATATATATTTTATTGATTTTTCACAGAGATGAAGAGAGAGGGATAGAGAGTTAGAAACATCGATGAGAGAGAATCATCGATCAGCTGCCTCTTGCACACCCTCTACTGGGGATGTGCCCACAACCAAGGTACACATGCCCTTGCCCGGAATCGAACCCAGGACCTTTCAGTCTGCAGCTGAAGCTCTATCCACTGAGCCAAACCAGTCCGGCTAGGCTTCATATTTTAATGGGAGGAATACTAAAGAATTTGTGGACATATATTTTAAAACTAAATGAGATATAAAAGGAAATTGGTTCCTCTTTTTTCCTAATTGGCATTTAAAAATATTTTGAGTCCTTCCATTGCAAGGTATTATAGACTTGTAAAGGTAAAAGAATCTGCTCTCTAGAATATTCTAATCCTACTTGGGAAAGTTATGCATATATATAAATATGACATATTCTCAGAGTACTTGTGACTTGCTTTTTCAAATTAACATTGCCTCAATATTGTTCCAATTTATTAACCTTAATTAGAAAATGTTAAGAATCTTGTCTCTTCATTTAAAAAAAAAAAAAGCTATGACATTCCTGAATATTTATTAGTTGAACTCCTTTGGGTAAATTCAGAATTTCTATAATTTAATTAATATCTATTTTATGCAAAATGTATAAGGTATAGAAGAGAAATAACAGCATTTTAAATATGCCCTATGAACTCTTTGAGTCTTAGAAGAAATAACCATTGTTTTTTAATTATCCTAGTTAGCTAATTGCTAAAAGAAATACAGATGCCACTTGAGGGTTAATTATCCAGACTGCAGTTTATAGATCTTTATGTAAATTGCTGTCTTTTTTGTAGCTCTGAACTTAATTAAGCATTTCCTCCTAGTAAGATCCTTTCTGTTTAAATATGAGGCATTATATTATAGCAAAAAGATGGTGGGTTTGGGATTAAATTTGGGCTCAATTCTTTGCTTTGTTATATTGTATATTACCTACGTGAACTTCGGCCAGCTATTTAATCTCTGAGTTTCTTTCTTGGTCTATCACTGAGGTTTATTATGAAGATTAAATGGAAATCATACGAAGGGTTGCCCAGGGCCTCTTAGATACTCAGTAAATGTTAGTTACCTTAATTTTACTCATTTCCCTTTGGGAATGAAGAGAAAGGCCATTAGGAAAGGTTTCCTTGAGATTTATTTAAATTTGGGGTGGGGAATGTCTTGCCAATAAGGCCCTAGAAATCATTTGGTCTGGCCCTGCCAAGGCAATAGATGTGAGTGAGTTAATTAAATATTTGACCAGATATAGCAGGCTAATTTTTAAGTTGATAATTTTGTACGGCCCAAAAATGATGTTATAAATATCTAAATGGCCTTGGTAGAAAAAAAGTTTCTTATCCCTGATTTAAACTGAGAACTAATGAAGGTCAGTTGTATCCAGTGCGAATAACATATGCAAAGCTATAGTGAAGACTAGCTTGACAGTTAAGAACAAATCTAAGGCTTTGTGTCTGGCACATAGTAGGGCTAACATTGGAGAAGTAGGTTGGAGCCACATCTTACTGTAAGACCTCCTCGAGGTTATGGCAACCATTTATTTGTATTTAATTCTGAATGTAGTGGAAACCATTGGAGAAGTTAAATTTGTAAAGTCTTTAACTCTGATTTTCCAAATTTTGAGACAGTGTGCTGCCGTTATTCCTCGAGGGATTTATTTTTATTTTATTCAGAATCCGAGATTCTTAATGTTTATGACTTGGTTTGAATATATTTTTTCTCTTTTCAAAATTCAATGAATAAACTTTTGTAGAGGAGATTCATGTAGATCTATGATTCTTTCTCTGTAAGAATTTTTAAATAACTGCAGGGACCAGATAAGGCCCTAGAAATCATTTGGGGCCTCCCCTTTGTTCTGTTTCTGCTTCCAGAAGTTATTTTTTCTTCTGCCTTCTTTTTCCCCCAATTACTGAATTTTTATGGACATTAGGGATTGAGCATTTGAAGTGAGTTCTGCTGTCTCCCTCTGTTGTTTTTCTATGGAATGTTGCACTATCTTCACTGTTGGCTAAGCAAATTTTTGGAGCACTCTTAAGGCACATGTATTCCCATTGCCTTTTTTCTCTTCATGCTAACAACATTCTATTGCTAGGCATTATCATCTGGGATATATAGTAGGAAATAATACTGAGAGTTAATTTATTAACCTGTTAACTCTTAATTGACTTTTTGAGTTTTGGAGTTTTATTTCATAGATGAAAAATCTTGTTAGTACTTTGAAGAACAGAGTCAGCTTTAGATGCTGAATGACGCTTTCAAATAGTCAAATACTTTTACTTTCTTAATAGTCAACAGTAGAGTTAAGGAATTTATGAAATAATTTATATATGGCCAAAAAATTACACCTGTGACTTGGATGATTTGGTTAAACCAATACCAAATACTTTTTACATAAAGTAAAAATATATAATGTGTCTAGAGTGGGTACCATTTTTATTTACTATTTCTGCTCTTTTGGATAATCAAAAACATTGTGGAAGTGGAAATGTACTCACTTCTCTCCCACTTTCCAGAAGTACCTAGGAACGGAGCAAGGTATGTTTTCTTGTCTTATGTTAGCTATGGAGAAGGAGGAAGATGACTAATATTTAATTACTCTTTAGTGTTTTAGCTAGTGTATATTAGGTAGTTAGTTTTCTCATTTAATTCTTACAAACATTTTATAACACAGGTGTTATTCTCCAGAAACAGAGTAACTTGTCCATCGTTACATGATAGCACAAACAAGATTTGAACCCAGGTCTGTCTAATTCTGAAGCTATGTCTGTACTTCCTTCTTTTCCCTTTCCTTCCTTCTTTCTTTCCCTTTCCCTTCATCTCCTCCTTTGTCTGTCCTTTCTCTTTCCTTTGTTCATTTTCTTCTCTTCTATTTTCTTCTCTTCCCCTTTCTTAAAAAAACAAAAACAAATTCCTTTATTATTATTGTTCAGGTACATTGTTGAAAATTATAAAATATATAACCCCAAAGATTCATTTAAAATTGATTTGTCCAAACCAGTACCAGTCTAGTATCATGCATTTTACCTACTTGTTATGTCTTTAAATAATTTCCAAATATAGTCCTAGGGAATAAAGTTATTGGCAAGATTCAGTTGAGAGGAAATTTACATATTACCTCCTAAAGCTGGTTAATATAAATTTTCTGTCACTCCTATGTTTTCAATGAATATTCCACATAAATGACAAAATTAAAATGAAGGTTAAATATTTTTAGACACATCAGTTAAGAATTTAAGACTATTTTAGGAATATGAAAATGGTGATTGAGGTCTGTATTTGACTGCACAAGCAATCTGTTTGGAATATGAAGATCTGTTGGCTGTGTTTATTAAAAGGGGAGAATAATAATTGATTACCATTTTAAAGTCATGAGCTAATTTTCCTGTGATTCCCTGACATTGTCAGATGAAATAACATCATATACTGTTATATATTATTATCAAAATGATGGTTCTTTTATGCCTCTTATGAATATATTACAAATGTAAAGTTTTTTTTATGAAATACTTTTTCAGAGTAGTGTCAATAATTAGAATTGCTTTTATCATGTGTGTTTTCTCTGTAATGCATCACAATGTCATTGTGTTGGTCTTTTTCAGAATGGATAGTGGATAGTCTGTGAGCCATATAACTTTCAATAAATCGCATAACCATTTTATTCATCAGTTCCCTCCTTTCTAAAATGTGATGGAAATACCCTGTTTTCTTAGATTCTGAGCTGCAAACATTTTTTTTTTTTACATTCTAAGTGCTCTGTGATCAGGATGTATTTTTATGATTGCCATGTTTTATTGTCAGCCAGATGACAATAGAGATAAAGTTATTGTACATAATTTTTTGTTATTGATATCTTCTAAGATATAGCATCCAGCCACTCTCATATATGTGATGATAGCACTTACCTTGACTTCTTTCAAGGATCAAATTAATTAATATATATGAAGTACTTAGTATCTGCAACCTAGTAAATGCTATATAAGTATTAGCTATTTTTAATATGTATTACAAATAGTAAAAGAGTGGTTGGCTGATTTATTTATAACTTTAAGATTATGTAATTCCTTTACTTTGTGGAATACAAAGCATTTTTCCAACGGACATTTTGAAAAAGAAAATGAAATTTTTAATGTTATAGATATATTGTATAATAAATAAAAAGGAGAGGATTACCAGGCAGAAGAGTTAAATGAGGGAAGTAAAATTATTCTGTAATAATAAGCAGAATACGATTTATACTTAATACAAGAATGTAAGTTTCTGCTACTTTTTCTTTTCTATGTGGATATTAGGGAGTAGATTCTAAGAAAAAATATAGTAGATTCTAACTTCTTGGAAGATTGTCAATCTTTATGGCTATAAATTTTCTATTTAAGTTTCTCTTTCTGATGGGACTAAGGAAACTTTTTCTTAGAGGACCATATTTGTAAAAAAATGAGCACTTAAATTTTTTGTTCTTACTGTGATTTTTACATGTTGAATAGTATTACAATTAGTCATTATCTGATTATCTCTGTTAGCCTTTTCACTGGACTCTTTCCTGATACTGTCTCTGACTTAAAAATAGAACCTCTAGAGTGATAATAAGAGCTTTTGAATTTTTAAAAGTAACTCCTTATCATTATTCCATTCTTCATTGTGAAGAATTTAGTATAGGGTTGTAGACAAAGTAGTCTTGAGTTTATACCAAGTATGAAGTTGCCTGTGATAGGGAGAAAATACAGGGAAGTTAATTCTTTTGCTGTGGTACTGTACTGTTCACTAAATCACATGAAATTTGTGTGAAAATTATTGTATAAAGTTATCAATTGTCATATTACAAGTTTTTTTTTTTTTTTTTTTTTTTTTAATTTAGGTTCCCCCCCCCCCCCCAGGGTGATTTCCTTTGTGGTAAATTGAAGTAGTGGTAAAATAGTCTAGATGCCTTATTACCTTTTATGGGAATGAAATGTACTTTTGCTGTTTTGTAATAAGAAAGTAGAAGGCTACTTTTTATTGAGCTCCTCTGTGTCAAAGCACTTGTGCACTTATACTTTACACAACCTTCTTCCTTTTACATATTACCCTATGTAACGTTAGAATTTTTATCCCCATTTTCAATTCTGAAAGAGGTTAAAGAGCTTGTCATCTTCTTAGTAAATGTCAGGATTTGGATCCGTTTGTACATTATTCTAAAACCTCTGAAAGCTGATAATAGTTTAAAACCTAAATAGCTGGAGCCTCTCTTTTCAGACTAGGTCAGTGCTTCTCAACCTTTTCTTCCTAGTCTCCTTTACAACCCTCCCTTCCCCAAGTCTTTTTTAAAAATGCACTTTATTTTTTGAGCAGTTTTAGATTTATAGAAAAATCATGCAGAAAGTACAGAGAGAGTTCCTATATGCCAATCCCCCTTCCCAAACATGCACTATTTCTTCTATTATTAGGGTGGTACATTCATTATAATTGATGAGCCAATCCTATATAATAAAGAGGAAATATGCAAATTGACTATCACACCATCACGAAGATGTCGGTACCCAGTCCCCTCAGCTCCGCCTGAGTACCCCAGTTCTTTCAGCCCCGCTGTGGTGTGGCAGGTGCGTGGTGTGGCTGGACTCACCCTCAGCCCCCCAGCTTCTCAGGGCTGGCCTGAGGTGCAGGCAAGCCTCGGATGGCAGCTGCCCAGCTGACACCCAAGGTGTAGGCAAGCCTTGGATGGTGCTGCCCAGTCACCCAGTGCTGCCCGAGTTCAGGTAACCAGGGCTGGCAGAGGCTTGCGCTGCCGGCAGTGGCAGCAGCAGAGGTGTGATGGGGGCATTGTCTTCCCCTTTATCGCTGGAATGCCTTCTGCCCCTGAGGGCTCCTGGACTGTGAGAGGGGGCAGGCTGAGCTGAGGGATGGTGCCGCCTTCCTCCCCCCTGCCTGTACATGAATTTTCATGCCCTAGGCCTCTAGTATTAGTATATTATCATTAACTATAGTTCCTAGTCTACATTAGATTTCATTTTTAGTGGTGTATAGTTCTGTGGGTTTTGACAAATGCAAGATGTCATGTGTCCACCATTACACTCATGTAGAATAGCTTCACGGCCTCCAAAAGTGTCCTGTGCTGTACCTCTTTATCCCTTTTCCCCTCTCCTCTTCCCTTGAATCCCTGGCAGTTTTTGGTAATTTTACTGTCTGTATAGTTTTGTCTTTTCCAGAATGTTAGATCGTTAACATCATACTGCTTTTCACTTGGGCTTCTTTCACTTAGCAGTGGGCATTTAAGGTTCCTCTATGTCCTTTTATGGCTTGATAGTTCATTTCTTTTTATTATAGAACAATGCTCCCCTTTATGCATATACTACAGTTTGTTTATACATGTATCTATCAGGACATCTTGTTTGTTTCCTATTTTTGGCAGTTATATATTTGTGAGCTCTTCACTTAGACTGAAAAAGCAAAATATTAAGGAGTCTTGGACCTCCACCATATAATTTTAATATCATAGATATAATGTGTATTTGTTTGTGTGCTGTGCCTTTTGGAAGGCCATAACCATTTTAATAGCTAAAATGTTTTCATCTTCTAAGAACTATCTTTAAGATGATCTTATTATGGACCCCTATGACTACAGAAGCTCAGCCATTGTGTTACTATTCCAGGTAGCAGTAAAGAGGAAGATTAAGGGCCAGAAGATTCTTTCAGTTGTGTCAATAACATATACACAACCATCCCAGAAGATCCCACACATAATTAGCCAGAATTTAGACATGTGGCCACATCTAGCGATAAGGGAAACTAAATAGGTGTATTGCTGCCCCCAAAGAGTGGAGTTCCATTATTAAGGAAGAGAAGAGTGTATGTATATTGGATAGGAAAGTAGCACTTTCTTCCATAGTGAGGGAAACAATAGTTTTTGTTTCCAATGAGATACAATAGGTCTGTGGTAGGCAAACTGTGACTCGCGAGCCACATGCGGCTCTTTGGCCTCTTGAGTGTGGTTCTTCTGCAAAATACCATGGCCTGAGAAGTGGCGTTAGAAGAAGTTTAAGTATAAAAAATTTGGCTCTCAAAAGAAATTTCAATCGTTGTACTCTTGATATTTGGCTCTGTTGACTAATGAGTTTGCCGACGACTGCAATATGTTATTCTGAAAATCTTTGTTGATCATTGAAAATTTGCAATAAAGCCCTGACCTGTATAGCTCAGTTGGTTGAGTAACACTGAAAGGTCACTGGTTCAATTCCCAGTCAGGACACATGCCCAGGTTGCAGGTTCAGTCCTTTCTATATTCTCTCCTTCTCTCTCTCTCTCTCTCTCTCTCTCTCTCTCTCTCTCTCTCTCTCTCTCTCTCTCTCTCTCTCTTTCTCTCTCTCTCTCTCTCCCTCCCCCATCATCCCCTTCCCTCCTGCTCTCCCCTTTCTCTTCTTTTTCTTTTTCTTTCCTCTCTAAAATAAATGAAAAAATACTTTTTAAAAATTTGCAATAAGTTAAGTTTAGTCATCTAGCAATAAATTTAGTCATCATTAGGAAGATCTTTCTTATACATTTCTTATTGGAAAGAATATAGTGAAGGGAAGGGATTAAGCAAAAACAAACAAACAAAAGAAACTCATAGACACAGACAACAATATGGTGATTACCAGACAAAAAGGTGGGGGGTGGGGGTAGAATTGGGTAAAGGAGAAATAAATGGTGACTGGAGACTTGACTGTGGGTGGTGAGCACACAACCATAAAAAAAGAAAAGAAAAAAAAAAAGAAATAAAGAAATAAGGAAAGACCATGCATGGGTGATTGCCATGGACTTATATTCAGAGGGCTTTAAATAGGTACTTCTGGGAAATAAGATTATACTTTGATTTTTTACTATAGAGAGGAATGTTCTTTCTCTTTCTTCTCATACCTAAGCTGTGGAGTCCTAAGGGGATTCTGACATGATTTTTGTAAATTAATGTTGGTTTAGCTTTATTTAGCTATTGAATGCTTACTAGTTACAATATAATCAGATTGCATTCTTTGTTTTCTGACATTCAAAAAGAAAATTAGAGAAAACTTGGGCTATATAAATTATTGCACAAGTCACTCAAAAATATTTGTTGGGGCCCATTTTTGCATGTAATCATGTTGCTTTTAAAGCTGTTGCAAGTTCTATTGCCGAGATGCTTGGGAAACATGTTCCTCTCTCATTCTATTATTTTTAGATGATTGAGTTGGAAATGTTTATGCAGTTTTTATAATGGTGACTTATTGGCTAAGTATGTGTGCCTGCTGCTCTCTTTGTCATTTGAATAATGAATTAACTTGTAGGTGGCCATGGGAAGAGGATGTTATGAATGGATTTTGCCTATGCTTTTTTGGTAGCAAATTATATTTGCTGCAAGGTTGCAGCACCATACCTTTATTTCTTCAGCTATTATAAAGCTATTAATTTTCACAGTGATGGGTGGCAGTAACCTTTCTTACACCAACCAGGCTCAGCATGGTGGATGTCAGGCTAAACTGTGGGTGGGGATGTCTATATAAAGGATTGGCATGGTATGAATGCCAAAGTTACTTAATTGCATAAAATACTTCCTTTTAGCTGTAGCCTTTGGCTATTTCCAGCTGTCATAAGATTGGTTCATTTATTTTATTCAACTTGGATTATTTATGAAGTTGCAAATTACAGCTATAATTAAATCTTTCTTTAAATTGGTTATGCCAAAGTAGATGCTTATGCAGATGATTCAGATTGTTTTATTTTGAACTTTTATAATAGGAGAATTGGATATTTTAACTGTCTTAACTTTGGCCTTCCATTCTACTCTCATTACTGTAGGTTGTTTATATGAGTAAAATAGGTGGTTAATATGAACAAACCATTAAGATATATATGAATGCAATGCATAGGCTCCCTTAGGCAAACAAATTATATTATATAAGCAAGATGGTCTTTCCCTGGTGGTCTGAGATTATATATATATATCTAAATCTATATCTATCTATCTATCTATCTATCTATCATCTATCTATCTATCTATCTAACGCTAATATGCTAAGTGTCCCTCCCTCCATTCAACTAGTCACTATGACATGCACTGACCACTAGGAGGCAAATGCTTCACGCAGGAGCTGCTGAGCTACAGTAACTTGGCAGCGGTGGTTTTCGATTGGTACACCCTGAAATCAGAGAGGAGGGAGCCCGATTCCTTGTGGGGCTGTGTGATTCTATCTTTAGCTATGGGTTATGTTGTTGCTGGGCACTGTTAGCCCCTTATCTGGTTTAGTTCACACTTGCATTTATGTTCCACACCCTGTATGCACAACTTTGCAGAGTGCCCTCTTGCACTCTGGGACCCCCTCAGGGATGTCAGAGAGCCAGTTTCGGCCTGATCCCCACAGGCCAGGCCAAGGGACCCCGCTCACTCCGCAGACGCCTTTCGAGCCATGGTGCCAACCCAGGTGCGGCTTGTCAGGGAGGGAGCCTGGGAGGTTGGCTCCAGGGTGTGTCTGGCTTGTCTAGCCCAGTCCTGACCCACTGGCCACCTTCTAATTAATTCTCTTTCAGTGTACACGAAATTGTGTACCGGGCCACTAGTACATGTATAACCAGAGAAAGAGCACCTTTATTCTTGAAGTGAGGTGAGTTTCATTTTATCTGTCTTGTCATAAAATGAATGAATTGTTAGATTACCATAAGCATCTATACTGGAGTAATTAGTATTTCTCAGATTTTTTTTCTTTAATCATTTTTTAAAAAAAGGAATATAAAACTGTGAATAAGGGATTAGAGAAAAAAAAAGTGACAGAGAACGGTAGGGTTTAATAAACTGCTTTGACTTTTAATTTTAACCCACAAAAGCCAAGTTTTATATATACACTGTAAATTGTATGAAGGAAAGCCATTTAATTAGTTTCCTAAATGATGAATTTAAACACAATGATTTTATTAAAAGCATAATGTGGTTTATCTATTTTACTCTTCACTATTAACTAGGTTAAAGTTTAGAAATTTGGAGAGCTGTCCATGGCCAGTGAAAGTTGTTATCGTGCACTTAGGTGAATGTGAGTGTGTAAGTGTGTGGGTTTATTTAGCTAATCTTGGAGATTGCCTTTGTAATTTTGCAGATTACACTTTCTTTTACTATAATTTTTCACTTCCCTTTTGTTTCTCTGATCTGGAAAAAACCAAACAGGACTACTGTGACAGGTTCTCATTCTTTCCCTCCTTTCACCTTCCCTTCCTTCCTTCTATTAAATATAGATAATAAAAAGTATTATGCCAAGTGAATGATCTAAACCAGTGTGAAAGTGTCCTGTTGACCTAGATTATTCTAGGACATATTCTAAACTATCTAACCTATTCACTAATTTATGTGCTAGATGTTGATAAGAAAATTAGGAAGCCTTTCATATATTTCTAAGTTACAGAGGATGAGTTTATATTCTTAGATATTTTTTGAGTATTTGCTATATACAAGGGAATATAATAGGCACTTGTAGGTCTTTTAACCTTTTCTATTAAGGAGCATGCCAAAATCTGATTAAGTAAAACATATTTCCTAAAGTGGATTTTTGTTTGTTTATTTCTGGTTGTTGTACATAATACCCATACAAGAAATTCTACAATTGTTGTGGTTTTAATTCAGTTTTTTTCTTTCTTTTTTAAAAAAATATATTTTATTGATTTTTTACAGAGAGGAAGGGAGAGAGATAGAGAGTTAGAAACATCTATGAGTGTCATCGATCACCTGCCTCTTGCACACCCCCTACTGGGGATATGCCCACAACCAAGGTACATGCTCTTGACCGGAATCGAACCCGGGACCCTTCAGTCCCCTATCCATTGAGCCAAACCGGTTTCGGCTCAGTTTTTTTCTTAACTTCAATATTTCTGCCAGTGCCTCCTCAACCATGGCCATCTTTCTTTCTGCTGGTCATCTCTTCTTAATTTTCTCTTATTTACCTTATAGAGTTTGTTGTCTTGCCTTTTCCCATATTTTGTCTTAATTTCCTTTTTTGTCAGACTTTTTGAATATCAGTTGGAGAGACATTTCATGTTCCTTCTAGGAGCCACATTGGGAAAAAGTAATCATTTAAAAAAGGATGCTCTTCTGGATAAAATAAGGTAAAGAAATTAGCCGAATAACATATATGTGTAGCCATGGACACAGACAACAGTGTAAGGGGTAGAGTGCAGGCCAGGGGAAGGGGTAGAGTGCAGGCTGGGTAGAGTTGGGGAATTTTGGGGGATTTTTGTTATAGTGTCAACAATAAAAAATAATTAAAAATAAAAGGTTGCTCTTTATATGAAATCAAAACTATCCTATATTGTATTTAAACACTTTACCATTGTCTTTCCTTCTGCCACCTTCCTAAATTGAAGGCCAATTTTATCCAATAGTGCAGTCTGAATGATTTTCTGTGGCACTTAAGTAAACTACCTTTAACATGCAAATAGGGTCACTCTGTTATCTATTGTCTGAACATTGGGTATGCTACTTCATTAGCTAATGGAAACAATTAGACTAGAAATGGCTGTTACTGGACTGGATTTGTAAACTGCCACAACCCCCTGTATATAAACATTGTGAGTTCTGTTAGTGTTGTTTTCTGCTTTATATCAATATAATTCAACTTGTAATTTTTCCACTTTTAAAAGTATTGCCCTATTTTGGGAGAATTGGAATTGTAAATTCACTCTTTGTCAGGCCATTACATAGTAAACTTGTTCCTTAAACATTTCATCTTTTATAGATTTTTCTGGATCAATAAAAATATTAAAAAAGTCAATAAAAATATATTTTATTGACTTTTTTACAGAGAAGAAGAGAGAAGGATAGAGAGTTAGAAACATCGATGAGAGAGAAACATCCATCAGCTGCCTCCTACACACCTCCTATTGGGGATGTGCCCGAAATCAAGATACATGCCCTTGACCGGAATCGAACCTGGGACCTTTCAGTCTGTAGGCCAACACTCTATCCACTGAGCCAAACTGGTTAGGGCTTTCTGGTTGTTTTAAAAAAATGTTTTTGAAATAATGATAGAAGCTGTATATTTTAATTTCCCTAAATCTCTTCATAAAAACAGAACTTGGATACCTAAATCAATAATCCTAATCCTAACCCAAGATTAACCAAAAATTCTGTATCAACACAAACTGACTTTAAAGTATAACAGCATATATTTTTATGAATATGCACCAACCCAGGAAATATTGCTCCGTTGATCCCTTCCTGAAAACATACTATAAAATGGCATTGTCCTATAAGAGTGTTTGCAATGATGGAAATGTTCTCTTTTTGTGCTATTCAATATAGCACATGTGTCAAACACAAGGCCCGCGGGCCAAATCCGTCCCACCAGGCCTTGCAATGTGGCCCGCACTGCGCTGTCATCACTGCACTCCGCTGGGTTTCCATCACAATGACAGTTTATGACTGTTCAGTAAACCATTCGGCCCGCGATTTAGGCTGGATTTTAGATTTTGGCCCCTTCTCTGATTGAGTTCGACACCCCTACAATATAGTATTGATAGCCCCTACCCACATGTGACTAATGAAGCACTTGAAATATGGCTATTGTAACTAAGGAATTAAAATTTTTATTTTATTTTAATGAACTTAAATAGATATGTGCTATTTTTTAATGGTGCAGCTATTGAATGAGCACTAGACAACAAAAATGATTGGCATGCCATAGGACAGGCAAAATATTCCAGCTAATAAATGAAGAAGGAATGACAGACTCAAAAATGAATGAATTGATTGATTGATTGATTATGAGTCTACCAATAGTTGATAACATCCCCAAAATAAAGACAATCATATACAATGTGTCTCTTGATGGAAGCACACAGTAACATAAGAAGTGATCTTGCAATGTTTCTCAAAAAAAAAAATAAAAAATATCAATATATACAGATGGCCAATAAATACATATAAAGATGTTCAAAATCATTAATCATCAAGGAAATAGTTTGGAAGTTTTAAAAAGTTAATTATAGAATTAATAACATTATCCAGCAATTCTATTCCTACGTACTTACACAAGGAAAGAAAACATATGTCTGCACAAAAAGCTTGATATTATCCTTTGCATATTGATGTATATAGCTGTAGCCCTGCAAGCTTTATTTAGCTATTTAATACTTACAAGTTCATCATCACCATTTTCGAGAATCCCTCTATACTTAATTATGCCTGTTTCTGAGAACTGTAAAAATGTAGAACTAGAAGGAATTAGTAGGTCATTTAGTCCATAAACATTATTTTAGAGATGAAGAATCTTAAACTTGGTGAAGTTATGTGATTATAAGCATAGTCAGGTCATATCCCAGCTTGCTTGACTCTGATCACTACTCTTTCCCACATTTGTAGCATTGCGACAATGGATAAATGGTCAAGGAGTGGTCAGATTACTTACAAAGACAAAAATGAATATTTTGTGTTTGACTCATAAGTTCAAGTGAAAAGGGAAAGGGAACCAAAATAACCAATTGAAACAGATATAAAGGATTAGATAGAAGATATGTTTATATATGTAATATATATGTGTATTTTGTATGTGTAAATATAGTTTTAAAAATTTTAAGATTTTTTTTATTTAGAGCAGATTTTGGTTTACAACAAAATTGAAAGGGAGGCACAAAGATTTCCCATATACTCCCTGCTACCACATATCCCCATTATCACTCACCATAATGGCACATTTTCACCAGTGAACCTACACTGACACATCATAATCATTCAAAGTTCATATTTCTACCTTAGTGTTTACTTTTGGTTTTGTACACTTTATGGGTTTGGAGAAAATATATTAACATAATTCCATCATTATAATATCATACGGAGTATTTCCGTTGCCCTAGAAGTCCTGTGATCTGCCTACTCATTTCCCTTCTCTACCACAGCCATCCATCATTTTACTGTTCCCATAGTTTTACCTTTTTCAGAATGTCATATAGTTGGAACTATATAATATGTAGCCTTTTCAGACTGGCTTCTTTCACTTAATATCCATTTAAAGTTCCTCTATGTCTTTTCATGTCTTGACAGCTTACTTCTTTTTATTGTGACTGAATTAAGGTACTATAAACATTTAGGTTTTCAACTCCTTTGGGTAAATATCAAGGATCACAGTTGCTGGCTTATATTTTGTTATTGATTCAGTCTTTTTCTACAATGAAATCAATCCTACAAACTGTGAACAAGAGTGTAGACAGATAATCTAGATAAAAATGCCAGAAAACAAGATCATGATTCTGTATTTTGTGAGCCCATAGGTCATTAGAACGTTTCATTCATACATGCTATCCTGATGTAAGTTGCTTGGTTCTAGACATTGTCATCAGATTGCATGCTTTGTCTTCTAATAAAATTTTTTAATTATAATTAATTTATATTTACCTTAACATACTTGATTTTTATTTTTAAAATGTAAGATATTTTTAAGCAAGTTTTTCCCCCTTCTTGAAAAATATTACTCACTCAGTATCCTAGAAACCAGAAAAAAAAAATTAGAAATGTGATGACATCCTGTTGTTATAATTTACATTTACTTCATAAAAATATCTGTTACTGTCTTCCAGGAGATTTTTTTTTAGTTAGTTCTAAAGCAGCCTCCTACATATTTTTTAACTCAGGAGACAGATCTTGTTCAATCATTGTCATCTTGCCAGCTTAATTTTTTCTTTCTCTTTAGAGAATATGCTGAATATGTTGGATATCTTCTCTCAGTTTTACAAAGTCCCAATGAATGACTTGACCCCTGATGATTATCTTCTCACAGACTATGGGTGTACTCTGCAGGACTTTGTTGAGAATATTGTATCTCTATTCTATATAAGGAACAATTTAGTTAGGTCCCATTGAATCCTATATAATAAAAATCTAATATGCTAAGTATCTGGTCATCTGGTCAGCCATTCAACTAATCAAAGGATAATGTACTAATGATGTGCTAAGGCTGATCAACTGCTTGCTATGACGTGCACTGATCACCAAAGGGCATATGGTCAACCAGTCACTCTGATGTGCACTAACCACCAGGGGGCAGATGCTTGCTGCTAGGACTGAGTGAGATGGGCCGGAAATGCCCTGAAGCCCTCCGGTGGTCCTTCCCTGGCTGACCAACCTCTGCGTCCTTCCCCACCCCCGATCATGCACTGGTGAGGTCCCTTGGCCTGGCCTGTGCCCTGAAGGATTCCCCCACCTCCAGTGCATGAATTTTGTGCACTGGGCCTCTAGTCTCTATATAAGTTGTGACAGAGATTCTTAGAACTGGATTCTCTTCTTCTTCCCAGTAATTAGTAATCTGCTAGTTGAGTTTATAGTTTCCATAAACCTTTTATAAAATAGTGTTGATTACTGCCCATCATAAACCTTATAATTCTTGCCTTGTTTAATGATTATTAGGTATTAATTGCATAGTGTATTATAAGTTCTGTTCAGTTAATATCTTCTTCACACCCAGGAACTTGTAATTATTTTTTTTAAATTATATTTTTTCAGTATTCAAAATAAATCTATTTCCAGATTATAGATACAAAATAATTAATTAGCCATTTACATTCAATAAACATTAATATTAATTTTTAAAAAATATTACATGCCATGAACATTAATATTTCAGGAAAAAAGATTTTAAATATAATAATATTACCTGAACTGTACTAACACTATAATATCACAGAAGTTGTAGGAAATATTAAAAATCTGTAAATAACAGAATTACTTGTATTTTATTCTAAAATATTTTTTTCCTCTGGCTCTATTTTTGTTCATCAGTTTATGTTGTTCATTATATTCCACAAATGAGTGAAATCATGTGATATTTATCTTATTCTGACTGGCTTATTTCTGTAATTACTTTTTAGTAATAGAAATTTGCCACCCGAAAATTTCTAACTGGAAGCATAAAATTATTTCACTTGAGATAGATTAAGTACTGGATTTTATTATCAACAACCCCCCCCAAAAACAAACAAACAAACAAACAAAACTATCCACTATTGGCTGCTTAAAGCACATACGTAAATACAGAGAAATCAAGTTATTGATTTAGCAACAATAGTGTTTAAGTTATTTATTTGGAGAATTTTCTCTCATTTACCTAAATTTAATTTTCATTTTTTGTACATTGTAAAAACCATTAATTTCTAAGTAAATATTGTATGATTTGTACTCTTTTTCCTTTCTCATTATATCATTTAGTTTTAGAATACACATAAGTAATATCCTGAGTTAGTCGATTCTTTGTAAACAATAAACAGGATATAATATGAGTGTTGATGAGAAACTTCGGTGGTTATAACAATAAGTTGTGGGGGAGATTATGTTTTTTGTTATCCAAATGTCAGCTGTGCTCAGATATATATATTTTTTATTTGGAAGAAATATACGTGAAATTAGAGTGGTTAAATTACCAGTGTTAGCTAAAGTATTAGACTTCGTTAAAGCCAGTCAGCAATTCTGTTTAGAAGATTAAGTGATGGATTTTTGGATAATTTGACATTTAATAAGTCCTGTTGAATACATAGAGAAGACAGAAGTAAGCTAAAGGCATCAAACATTATTAGATTTTCCTAATACTCTCTTTAAAAACACAATAAAAATGTCAATGTTAAAAATCTGATACAATGATGTATAGATGGATGATAGTAATTACAATATAACTTTAGAACAGGTTGAAAAATATTATTTTTATGTAAGATCTATAGTAGTGTCATTTCATGAATGCCTAGACCAATGTATTTTGTCTATGAATCAGCAATTCTATTTAGTTGAAATACTTATGACTATCATTGCTTAATACTGGATATTATGGATAGCCTTCTTTGTGTGTATAAAATGTTATTATATATTTGGTGGTCCTTGACTTGCATAGCAATCCTGTTTTAAACCTTTTATTGACTTACCAAACTTCTTTCTGTATGCAAGATTGAATATTCAATAGTAAATATCCTCTAATTCTTATTGTAGTTAGAAGAACAGCTTTCGCAAAATATTAGTACCTCTTACTTTGATTCCCAATATTTTCTCCCCTTATAATTTAAATCTGCAGGCTGTTCTTTGTAGAAATATGTGAATGGATTTGTCCCTTAAAATATATTTGATGCTTCTTTTATTAGGTATTAATTTCATTCAAATTTTTCTGAGGTCATAGAAAGTGAGACAGTATTCAAGTGTTAAAAAGTATTATAATAAAAATGTTTTTTGGTGACTTCTAGATCCTAAGTCTTACATTCAGGTTACTGGATAATATTTACTCTGTGAGCTCTATATTGGCAAAATAGAATCTTTAAAAGTCTTAATCATCTGGTACTAGTAAGGTAAAATGTAATTTGAAGTTTGGAATATAAACAACAGAAGATTTAATTTAGAAATTATTCTTGGAAATATAATTTTAAAGGAGTGAAAGTTTGGGTTTTATTTTTGTGTTCTTTATCCTTCATATTTTAGTCTTTTATGTATGGCATGCATATCATTGCTGTAAGAAACATTGCCCATGAGATGATGACACAATACCATCCACATGGATGGTGTCCTCTATCATGTATATATACCCTCTAAGTAGGCCAGTCACATAATACGGGAGGGTAGATTGGGCATATCTTATTTCAAAGTAGTGCTACAACTCTGTTTTGGCTGACCACACAGTCTCCTTGTAGTCTAGTACTTTTCAGATGCCCTAGAAAAGAAAATTAGACAAAACAAAGCGATGCAGGGAAAATGTTTTTAAATGAACTGATTTACACATCTTCCTGCTCTTTTCTATTGATAAAATGCCTTCACTTATTAGAGAATTATTGAAAAATAAAAAAATTTCCCCTCCTCTTCATGTATTCCATAAAATACCACTTTGAATGTCTATGTTCAGAGTAAAAATTGAAATGATCAGAATTTTTAAATTTTTACTCATTTTCTGGTAAGATTGTTCTGTGGTTTGAAAACTACAGTAGAACTTTTGTAGAGGCATATGAGCAGAAGTATAATAATGTAACAAAACAATAAAATAATAAAGTAATAAAGTTACAACTTCATAAGATAGTTGATAGAACTGTTTTGTTTTTGTTTTGTTTTGTTTTTTTAAATAACTAAGCTCATGAAATGATATCAGAATCAGGGTCATAATAAAGGGGTCCCATTTATATTAACTTTCTTGAGTAAACATTTATTAATCCTGTCTACTGAAGAAAAGGTCATTCAGACAGTTCCTGATTTATAGAACATTTTGAAAGGAGATAGTTTGATTGCTTTCAATAATGTGCAGAATTGGCCCCAACTAAAGAAAAAGTATCTTATATAATAACAGCCTAATATGCAGATGGTCCCCTTGGGCGTTTGTTTGACCAGGAATTCCACTGGGAGACCAGGAGTTCAACCCCTCGCTATGTAGTGCACTGACTGCCAGGGGGTGGTACAGAACATGGTGGGCATCAGTGACACAGCCCTGGCAGTGGGCGGTGGCCCCGACGAGAGTGGGACCAAGGCAGGATGGTAGAGCAGGTGAGTGGGTGGCTCCAGGCCAAGGTGGGTGAGAGCGGGGGCCCAATTCTCGCAGGCCACCCTGAAGGACCCACCCATGCATGAATTCATGCACTGGGCCTCCAATAGAGTAATAAAGAGGCTTTCTTTTGTGAGGGAAGAGAACTTAAACTGGGTGAGGCTCATTGCATTAAGCATGTTCGTCATTCAGAATCAGTTCCCAAAAGAATATGATGTTGCCTACTGTGGTGTTCCATTGAACATAATAAACTCCACATTCTCTCTGATTGTTTCTTCACAGCTGAGGGTTTCCCCAAGTGTTCCTCCTACTGTTTTGTTTTGTTTTCTTTTCACCCAAACATGCCTCTCAAATAATTTAAAAATTGAAACATAATTCCCATACTATAAAATTTTTCCTTTTAAAAATGCACAGCCAGGTGGTTTTTAAGATATTGGATAATAACTTGTGCAACCATTTCTATTATTTAATTTTAGAACATTTATCACCTAAAGAGAAACCCTCTATGCATTAATAGCTACTGCTCATTTCCCCCTCCCCTAGTTCCTGGCAACTATTTTACTTTCTGTCTTTATGAAATTATTCATTCTGTATATTTCATAAAGTGGAATCATCTAATGTGGACTTTTGTGATTGTATTATTTCACTTGGCATAATGTTTTCAAGACTAATCCATATTATAACATATATCAGAACTCTATCCCATTTTATGACTGAATAATATTCCATTGTATGAATACCAGTATACCATATTCATCAGTTATTGAAACAGTTGTTTCCACTTTATGATTATTACGAATACTGATATGAACATTGTGAACAAGTTTGTTGTTGATTGTGTGTGTGTGTGTGTGTGTGTGTGTGTGTGTGTGTGTGTGTTTTGTCTAGGAGTGAAATTTCTTGGTGATATCATAAGTATATTAGTATGTTTGACTTTTTGAGGAACTGCCAAAATGTCCCATTTTACAATCCCACCAACTATGATTAAAGATTTCAGGTGTTGTTTTTTTTTTATATAGTTTTGTCAACACTTTGTAACTGTTTATCTTTTTTTATTATACATGTCCTAGTGGATATACAGTGGTATCTCTTTGTGGTTTTGATTTCAATTACCTAGATAACTAAGGATGATGACTATCTTTCCATGTGCTTATAGGATCTTGTGTATCTTCTTTGGAAGAATATCTATTCAAATCCTTTGCCCATTTATTTTAATGTTGATTGTTGATTTGTAAGAATTTTTAAATAAATTCTGGATACTAGACCTTATTAGATACATAATTTAAAAATATTATCTGCCATTCTACATGTTGTTGTTTCACCTTTTTGATATCTTTTGAAGCACGAAAATTTTAAATTTTGATGAAGTCCTTGTGTGCTTTTTGTGTCATAGCAAAGAAATCATTGCCTACTCTGATGTCATGCAGAATTATGCATGTGTTTTCTTCTTAAAGATTTATAGTTTTAGCTTCAAGCAATATCAAAAAAGTAAAAAGACAACCTATAGAACGAGAGAAAATATGTCAGTATACCAATAAGGAAATGATGACCAGAATATATAATACCAATTTTGAGCCAGTTTTTATGAATGATGTCAGATGTTAGGTCCAACTTTATGTACACTTTTGTATATGGACATTCTGTCATTCCATCGCTATTTGTTGAAAAGATTATTTTTTCTACATTAAATTGTCTTGACACTCATGTCAGAATCAGTTATTCATAAATATGTGTTTATTTCTTTTGATTTGTATGTCTGTTTTATATCTTTACCACATAGTCTTAATTGTTGTAGCTTTGTAGTAAATTTTGAAATTGGGAAGGAAGTGTGAGTGTTCTAATTTGTTCTGCTTCTAGGTAGCTTTTGCTATTTTGGGTCCTTTGCAATTCCATATGAATTTTAGAATCAGATTATTAATTTTTCCAAAAATAAAATCAGCTGGAATGTTTATAAGGGTTTTGTGTAATCTGTAGATAAGTTTGGGGTAGTTTTGCTATTGTAATAATATTAAACCTTCCAATTCATAAATGTGGGATACATTTTAGTTTATTTAGATCATCTTTAATTTCTTACATTGGTGTTTTATAGTTGTCAATGTAAGAAGTTGTTCCACTTCTTTCATTAACTTTATTCCTAAGTATTTTATTCTTTTTAATACTATTATAAAAGAAAAAGGAATGGGAAGGCATATGTGGTAAAATATTAACTTTTGGGGAATCTGGATGAAGAGTATACATGAACTCTTTTTATAGGTCTTTTAACCTTTCTATAAATCTGAAACTATTTTTTAAAAAAGTTTTAAAAGTACTGTATATAAAAGGAAGACAACTAATAGACATAGAAATTAGCACTTGGATTCCCCAATGCTATAGTAGTATATTACCTGTCAGGTCTTATTTCTGGAAAGAAAATTAATTTAAAAATAGAAGAAAAAAAGTCAGTAGAGGCCACTTTTTAGTTTAAAATTTTAATCACTTAGGGACATGGATTTTTACAGTTTTATTGCAATCCTCTACTTTCTGTTCTGAGGAAGGTATTTGCAATTGTTAATCAAAACAATCAAACAAACAATAAAACCTTCTTAATTGATACATGCGGTGAGACTTTCCCCCCTCCAATATTGGGCAAGATATTTTTCATCTTTAGCATTTTCTGTAGGCTTTTAGTAACATGCACACTAAATTACAATGTACGTAAATCCTAGTTATTATTGTTTTAAGCTATTGAAAGACAATGACAGAATGACAGTGGACTTCATCTCTGTGCAGAAGCCTTGAAATTTAGAGAGACAGATAAAGCAATAACAGAACGAGAAAAAAAATTTATATTTTCAAGTTGACTATTGTGCCTTTCTTTTATCTTAATTGCTGATATCTATACTATACAAGATGGAAATAATTTCCAATATAAAAAATGAGTTTATTTTACAGATAATGAAACAAAATAATAGATTGTTCCTTATTTGAGAGTACTGTTTTGAAATCCGTGTTTTGCATAATTTAATTTTTCTTTTTAAAGTAAGAGGAACACATATAAAAATAGACAGCTGGTTTTAAAGGAGAAAACAAGTTTTTAATTGTCTAAGAGCATTTTTAAAAATAAAAGTTCATCTTGGATTTAGGGTGTGTTTTCAATGTTAACCAAACAACCAGATTTTCCTGTCAACATTAGAAACGACCAAGGGCTAGCCTGATTCATAGCATAAGCAGATGGCATCCTACTTCTGGCAAAATGGGTAGAAAATTCCTTAAGCACCCACTTGCATATGTTCTTGTCTTCATAAAATCCTGTGCAGTTTTAAACTTAAATACTCTCTACAGTTTTAACAAAACATTTATTAAAGTTGAAATTGGAGATAGCACACAGATAGGTAAGATTTAGTTTGATTTTAGATCCTGTGACAAAATGAAAACTGCAGACCAGAAAGTAGACTGTCTTATTATTGGCAAAATACTATATATCTGTTATGTGTAGATATAGCTATATACACGAGGACAGAATTTATCAGAAATATCATTACCAGAAATCTTCTCTCTCCCTTTTCACACCTTCAGCTTAATTTCTGGAGGTAACCTTTTTAAAGTACTTTTATAAAGGACTAATTTATAATCAGAAGATTCACTGGTAATCTATGAGAGATCACTCCTATTTTGAGTATGATATTTTCTACCCACTTTCATGTCTTATTTAAAATTTTGGATTGTGTTATGTTCGACTGTTATCTTAAATGTGGCCTGTAAGGTCTCAACAATGTGCAGTTAGCTATAGAGGCTGGTTGCAGTGCACACTGGGCCATGTATGCCTGAGATTTTTGCCTACAAGCTTATGTTTGACTTCATAGCAGTCAGTGGGGCTGTGGCTGTCACCATCATTTATAGTCATTCTCATCACTGCCCCTTTTTTTGTTTGTTTGTTTGTCAAGTGTTGTACAGCTCATATGTGGAAGCCATAGTCTTTTAATATGCTTTTAAACATGTATGATAATGGTGGCTCTATAAATTTATTCTTTTAACTATAAAAATATTTTTCATTTAACATTTAAGATTTCCAAGACAATGAAGAAAGATCAATGAAATTATGCTTTTTTTATACTTTTATTGGGGCAGTTACAGAGCAATAGGAGATATAATTATTAACACTTAAATATTTTAACATTGATATATATACAGTTATCTACTTACTCATCCTTGTAACAGTGTACCATTTGTCAATTTTCAGTATCTTTTTGACTACTTCCCTTTTTCTTCTTATCCAGTGTATACTAAAAGAAAAAAACCTAATATCCTTATAGTTGAATATTTATTTCTAAGTCTTACTTAACTATCATGGTTATTTTTTCTTCCATCTATGATTGACAGGTGGCATTTACAGTTTAACAAAACCTCAAGGGATCTTGGGTAACAGTTCTTATTAGAAGATTTTATTTTGGTAAATGTTCATTTATTTTTATATACTATCTCTTTGAGAAGGGCTTGCTTCACTTTTCATTCGGTTCATTTACTTGAATGAGTTCATTTTTTGAAAGGGGTTCTTTTTAATCATTACAGTTGATACTGATTGTCTCCATTTTTGTGTATTTAATGAGGACTCTAACAATGGAATAGTAGATCCAAGAGATGATCTTTATCTTTTACCCTTAAAAGAGGAAAAGTTAAGAGACATGCAGAGAAGTCTTATTGGTTCTGTTTATGTCACAGCTATTACTTGATGAGCCCTCTTCAATTTTGTGCCTCACATTTGTGCCTTTTCTCAATCATTCTATTTATTATTGAAATTAGCCTTTTAGGGTTTGTAGCCATATGCTGAGTTCTGAATGTAAAGAACAGTTACAATTCTATTTTCAACCTTTAAAATTAAGACTATAGTATTGAATTATGAGACAGTTTTAAAATGGGATGGAGTTAGGTGGGTGGACCTTTCCAAAAAGCAACTTGTAAAAGTTACTCTAAAGTATTTATGCTTGCCAGAGTGCTGCCTTCTTAACATTCCACTTTATATTTTAAAGAAGTACACGTCATGGAAGAAAGGAAGGTTTAAAATAGATTAGCAGTTTGGCTAGGAGATTATGAATACATTTATTTCCTCTCTTAACATCTTACTGTGTGTCTTTGTCCTTTCCCATCCTCCCCACCCTGATTTACTTTATATTTGTCTTTTCTTGTTTAAACTGCTCCTCATTTCTAAATACATAAATTAAAAATAGGCAATACGCTATTGTTACTTGGTTACTATTAAATATTCCAAGACATTTGAAAGTAGATTCTTGACCTGCATTTTATTGGGAATAAAATATTGACCAGAGAATGACATATTCATGAAGTCAATTAAAGGATTTCCTCTCTTTATTTTAACATAGAAAAAGATACAGTAAATTGCCCCAGGAACTAGGTATCTTGAGATATAGAAATTCTGTGGTCTTTCCTTGGAAGTATGTGAAGACATAGTTTACACATGTTTTGGTAGGAGCAAAGAACAGGAAACTGCTAAGTTAAATCTAACAACTGCTATTTGTGGAAAGAGCTAAGTCATAGTTAATTCCTCCATTGCAATAAAATGTACAATATAATTAGAAAAGGGAATATCTAATTAGAAGCACACTTCTTAGGGGCTTAACATGTTTTTAATATTCAGTCACATGCACAGCTATTTAAATATTTTCTTCTGTTTTACAGCAAACTTTTCAAGGGGAGCTCTTTGGTAGTTCTTTTTCTTAGGGTTGGTCCTTCTGTGTTTACTTTTAAAGTTGATTTTGTTTGCTTTTTTTTTTCTGTGAAGGACATGTTCATTCATATTTTATGCTCATTTCATATATCTTTTTTATTCAGGAATTTTGATCTACCTTTATCCCTTTCTCCGGTCTTCAGGTTTCAGATGTTAATCATTCATACATTAGTGTCTGTTTACAATTAAACACACGTTTAGATACACATATGTGCACACTGTGTGTGTGTGTGTGTGCATGCATGTGCATTTCATATTTTCTTTCTTTAGTTTTGTTGATATGAGTTCATCATTCTCCTCTTTCCATTCCTTCATTCAAGTCCTTTTAAAGCCTTAAATCTGGACAAGGCCTAACTAATTTTGAAACTATTACTGGCTAATCCTATATAATAATCCTATATAATAAAAGGGTAATATGCAAATAGACCAAATAGCAGAACAACCAATCAAAGCATAATATGCTAATGATATATGCTAAGCCTACTCAACTGCTTGCTATAGTCAGCTGGTCGACCAGTTGCTATGATGTGCCCTGACCACCAGGGAGTAGATGTTCCGACCAGTAGGTTAGCTTGCTGCTGGGGTCCAGCCGATCGGGAATGAGTGAGATGGGCCAGACATGCCCTGGAGCCCTCCCACGGTCACTCCCCAGCTCAGTCATGCACTGTTGAGGTCCTCAGCCTGGCCTGAGCCCTCTAGCAATCCTGGACCCTTCTGGGGATACGGAGAGCCAGCTTCAGCCTGATCCCTCAGGCCACTTCTCTTGGGAGGGCTCCAGATGCAGGGCCAATGGATGGTGAGTGCTGCTGCGGCAGCATGAGTCTCTCCCTGTTGGGACTGATTGAGTCACGAATTTTTATTTTTATGGCAGGCACAGTGGGGCCAGGATGAGTGGGAGTGGCAGGTAGGAGCTGCAGATGGTGTTGGACTGTGGGTTTTGGCCCAATCCCTGCAGGCTATGCAGAGGGACCCCACCCATGCACAAATTTGTGCACGAGGCCTCTAGTATTGTCATAACTATGAATGGTGCTAGGTGGGTACTAGACAGTTGGGGGGGATCACTTTGTAAGCTATATAAATGTCTAACCCCTATGCTGTACACTTGAAACTAATATAATATTGAATGTCAACTGTAATTGAAAAATACAAAAAAGAAATTATTAATATATAGCTGTTTCCTGTTTGGAGAGGTTGCCAATGAAAAATTGATAGGAGATGAAAGAGATGTTTCTCTAATGAATTTGCAAATCCTTTATGCCTTTTTTAATGTTTTTTCCATCCCATTTCACAAAATCAGTTATACCTACAAATTGGTCCAGGTAATAGTATGGTAGGGATTGAGGTAAGAAGAATGGCCACTTCTGATTATGGCCTAGATAACTTTTAGAAACGGTTGTGGTCTAAGAGAAGCTGACTATAACTCTAGCCTTTAACATACAAATTAACCCTACAAACTACTGTTTAGCAATATTAAATTCTGCTTATAAAGAAATCTGACAGGTTTTCCATATTAAATTTAATATTATCCCTAGGTCAGTGATTCTCAGTGCTATCAGACTCACTGTTCACTTGTTATAGCAAATATCTTGGGATGTTATCTTTATCTTGAAACAAAATTCATATGTGGATGTATATATCTGTATATCTATATCTTCATTATATACATTTATACATTAACTTCCCATAAGTAAAAAGTAACTATAATACCTTACATAATATAAATGAGATATTTTAAGGAAAGGAATTTAGAATTGGTGACAAGATTTTCCAAAAAGGTAAACAACCTTGGTAAAATTAAAAAAAAAAAAAATACAGTTGTTATTTATTTGGTAATTTTATTCTTAGAAATTCAGTATATGCTAAAAGTGTGCAAAAAGGCCTTATGTTTTTGTGTAGAACGATTTAAGTGTTAGGCTTAGATAATTATTTCACTCACGCAAATGTATGGTAGTACATTCTTTCATTCTGAGAGTTTAACATATGTGTACCTTTCTCCCTCCTCCCTCCTCAGGGTTGGAGGAAGAGAGAACTCTAAAACTCAGAGTTCCAGAACTCTGAAACTCTTAGGGGTGCATAGCTAGCCCTATTTTGAACCACTGTCCTGGGGGAAAGGTCAAGGGGGAAATAGTTCTAACAGTTTAGTGTGTCTCTAGTAAGGCATTGTGGCCCATTCAGGTAATGAGCTTTATGGTAGGATACATATAAAAAATGAAATATAAAAGGTGACCATCACATTATGGTATATATCCGAATATAGCATTTGCCTTGGCTTAAAGTGTATAAACCTGTCATTCTTTTTAAGGGCATAAGGTCCTAATCTGGGATCTGGATATTCCCTGATATTACACAATTTGTGTGTATCTCCTTTCTAGTCAGATGGTCCATAGTTTTGAGTAAATCCTTAAAGGAATTCGTGAGGTAATGATAAAGCCTAACAAGTGTGGAAGGAGTCAGTTCTCTTCCTATGAACCTTGGAGCACAGGGCACACCCTGAGGTTGACTGGGATTAGCCTTACCTTTCACACAACTTCTTTCCTTTTTGACTAGAAGAAAGAGGGATTAAAATCCTATGATTGAGGAAATCCATTTTTTATAATTTAAGTCTCTTGAAACCCTGGCATTGAAACTCAGAAGAAAAGCTAACATGTTGTCGCTGAGTCTTTATCCTGCCACATTTCAGGAGAATTTTAATTATTGAGTCAAGCTTTCCAGGATATCAGTTATGACAAACAAGCTTTAAAAAAAATAAGTGTTGCATATTGTAATCAAGTGTCACATTTAAAAAAGAAAGAAAAAGGCTTTTCGCTTTACCCTCCCTTCCATTTACTCCCATATATGTGTCCAAAGTTCATATCCAATGGAAATTACTTTTAAGAGGCAGTAACCTTAGGAAAAATTTTACTTAGTTGATGCAGCCTCTTCCTTTTGCTTGCTATTCCAAGAAGTTTCAAGAAAAATCGTTGTCCCCTAATAAATGGATATGGTATGAGAAAAGCATTAGCATATACTCTTTTTCTCTTCTTGGAAAATGCCAATAATATTCTTGACCTCTTTAAATGCTGCTTCTAGGTCACATGGTATCTCTTCCTCATTGTCTTTTTAAAGTACAGAATCCCTTATCTGTCTATATCTTTTGGGAGCTGGCTTCAGGATTCTTCTAATATTCTTCATATTTCCTTTTTATTTGCCATCTAAAATTAATGTTTCCCTGATAATATAGTTTCCACTATAATGAGATGGAAAATTCTAAAAGCTTTTCTTTAATTTTTGCTGAGACAAAAAGTGTATATATTTTTTTTACACACACAATCTGAATGATGCCCTAACATATGCTTTTAAGTAAGAATATCATGGGGAAAGAAATTAATGGGGACTTCTTATCAGGGTAGCACCAAGGTTTTGAATTCTATAGGTAAGATGAAATTAAACTTCCTAGACCAAATTCCCTAAGTGATTTGGTTGTGTTGGAGATGGGTCATAATTAGGTTAGTCAAGAAGGCCTAAACAGATAATAAACGAGAGGGTAATTAGTTTCCTGCTCTGCCTCCAGATTTAAGCAGTGCAAAGGATTCATGCAGGAACCTTTTGACTTTGGCATTTACTTTCCAAGGACAATTGCAGGCAGCAGCTAGTTCCTTCATGAGCTAAATTCAGTTCCTTCCTGAACTTGCTTTAAAAAATAATCAACCTTGCCAGATTTCAACTCTGAATTGCCTGTTTTCAAATCAGTAAAAATTATTGTCAAATCCTGATTGCTGTATATTGCTTACCTACAGTCACAAAAAGCTTTTAGGAAAGTTTTACTGTTCTGTGGAGCTATTGACACTCTATAGCTAAGGTGAGATAGTGAGAGTCATATAGTGCATGTTACATTAAAAAAAAATTTTTTTTTTTATTTTAGAGAAAGAGGAAGGGAGAGAGAGATAGAAACATTAATGACAGAGAAACATGTATTGGCTGCCTCCTGCACACCCCCTCCTGGGAATTTAGCCTGAAACCCTGGCCTGGGAATCGAACCAGTGATTCCTGGTTCATGGGTCGATGCTCAGTCACTGAGCCACACCAGCTAGGCCACATGGCACATTTGACAGGAGGTTCTAAATTTTAGAACTAATGTCATTGACTTGACTACTAACTTTGGAAGAACAATATTTTCTTGTTTCATTTTTTTCATTAATAAAATGATAGAAAATGATATTTCTCTTTTTAAAAGAAAAGTCATATATGAGTATGGAAAACATAACAACTTCAAGAGTGTTTGATGAAATGAAGTCCCCCCTTCCCCTACTTTCTCCTTCACTCCAGTTTCTTAGGACTCTCTTTCAGAGCTAATCACTATTGTATCATTCCAAAATATTCAGTGCATACAAGCACATATGTATATATATGCGTGTGCCTCTTTTTACTAGTTAAACATTTACTTAATTACTTAACCTCCAAATTACATTTTTTATTTATTTTAAGTATTGCCATTCCTTTTAAATGAATTATACATTAATAATAGTTATAATTATTTAATGATAACTAAATTATTTAATGAATGGTAACTGAATTATTTAATTATTTTGCTAGACCATTTTTTCCTCTTTGATCTTTAATAGAAATAAACTTATGGTCAGTTAGTATTTCCATTTTAAAGATGGTAATGTATGTGATGTTTCTGAACTTTCAATTTTTTAAACAGTAGTAATAGTGAGAGTACTTTATATTTGATAATTTCCCCCCATTTGATTCAAATGTTTTAAAATGTCTTGTGTCTCGAATTTTGCTCAGTGTTTTACTTGTATTATTTGAAATTCTTACAATAAATTTCCAGGGTTGACATTATTATAAGTAACATGGAAACTGAGCCTGATGATGTGTTAGTGACCTCTTAATGATTCCTTGGGTTTAAAAAAAAAAAAAAAAAAGTCCTTTTTTGTAGCATTTGCTGGTATAAATGCTCCCATTATGGCTGATTTCAGGGTACCAACTGACTTCAAATGAAGTTAGTGAAGGGGGACTTGGGAAGAGGTAGATGGGCATAGTTAGCTCTCCAGCAATATGAGCCAGCTCTAGCACACCAGTGACTGAGGCTTTTAAAAACACTAACTGCCCTGGCCAATATGGCTCAGTTGGTTAGTTGGTTGAAATTTGTCCCATGTACCCAGAGGTCACCTGTTTGATTCCTGGTCAGAGCACTTGCCTCATTTGCTGGCTAGATCCCCAATAGTGCAGGAGGCAGCAGATCTCTCTCTCTCTCTCTCTCTCTCTCTCTCTCTCTCTCCCCCTCCCTCCTCCCTCCCTCCCTCCCTCCCTCCCTCCCTCCCTCCCTCTCTGCCTCCCTCCCTCCCTCCCCCCTTCTCTCCTTCCCTCCCTCCCTTCCTTTTCTCTAAAAATCAATTAAAAAAAAAACAAAACACAGTAACCTTTCTTTGATAAATCAAAGTTCACACTAACATCAGTCTGATTCTAAAGACTGTACTGTACTCTTCTACAATATTCATTTTCTTTTCTGGATAAAAAAAATAACAGAATACTGCCCCTTCAATTTGAGGAAGACAGAGTTGGAAGAGACAGGGGAAGAGAAGGTCAAGAGAAGGGGAATGAGGGAGGAGGAAAAAAGGAGTTTTAAGACCAAAAATCAAGAACAACCGATTGAGACTTGTTTGAAGATGGGAAAAGAAAAGCAAGTCTTACTAAAGTGATAACTCAAGTTCTATCAAAATAGGCAGCAATCTTATCACTCTAAAGAAGACACACAGTATACAAAAATGATAAAAATGGTTACCAAATCTTAAGTGGGATTGTGTTCAGACAACACCCTTCCTGCAACTGATCTATTCTTACTACTTTTATTCACGCCAATTTTATTTTATTTTATTTTTATTTATTTTTTTAAAATATATTTTATTTATTTTTTACAGAGAGGAAGAGAGAGGGATAGAGAGTTAGAAACATCAATGAGAGAGAATCATTGATCAGCTGCCTCTTGCATACTCTGTACTGGGGTTGTGCCCACAACCAAAGTACATGCCCTTGACCGGAATCAAACCTGGGACCTTTCAGTCCACAGGCTGACGCTCTATCCATTGAGCCAAACTGGTTTCAGCTATTCACACCAATTTTAACCAGTGACCACATCATTGTACACAGAAACAGTCCAACAAAGTAGTTAGTGTAGATAATCTCTATCTCTTATTCATATGACACAGAAAATACCCACAATTTTTGGGGGGTAAAAAAGAAAGCCAAATATGCTATTGTACATTTAGCATTTACAAATATCAAATGGGAGGTGAGATAGAGTTTCAGAGCACAACTAGGAGTGTTCATCTACTTAAATTTTTCAGAGGCTGGTTATGAAATATTTATTAATCTGATACACTACAGTAAAGTCCTTTTATATGTGGTTTTGAAATGCTTAAGGTGGCAGATTAAAAAGTTTTTTCATATGTTTATAACCAATCATATAAAAGTCATGCATTTTACTGAAATGTTCTGTGTTATCTTAATGACATTTAACTTCATTCATAAAGCATATGTAGTTTAGTTGAATAGCAATAACACAGAACCAGGAGAATACATTATTAATTTTATAAATCTTTTCCTTTCTTATTCTTGCAAAATTATATGGTACCAAAACCATTATATTGGAAGAAGAGGAAAAGCAAGGCACCAGTTGCTCTTCTAACCACAATGTTTACTTAGTTTTATAACTATAGATGTATATACAATGCAGGAAAATATTAAATGCAGGATAATATTAAAATAATAAAAATAGGAACTTTATTTAAAAAGCATTGTTACTCTGTATATAAACAACCATAAGCATACCAATTGAAGCTGGAGAGAAGAATCCACTGGAATTTAAGTCTGCTGGACAGTTTTCATATCAGATAAGAAGCAGATATACATTTTCTTCTAATTTGTTGGATTTAATAATTGACTTAGTGTTATTCATAATATTTTCTTATCCTTTTAGTCTCTTTAGACTCTAGCAATGTTCCCATTTCATTTGTGATATGTGTCTTTTTTCTTAATTATTCTGATTAGAGGTATTTCAATTTTAATCTTCTCAAAAACTACCTTTTGTTATTGATGTATTTATAATTTCTTTAAATTTTAGTGATACATTTTTGATTTAAAAAAGAATTTCAAAGATACTACAGTTCCCATATACCTCACATCTATTTTCTCCTATTAATATCTTATATTGATTGATACATTATTGTTTACTAAAGTCATACTTTATTCAGATTTCCTTAGTTTCCACTTAAAATACTTTCTCTGTTCCAGGATCCCAGTCAGGATACTCCATTACATTTAGTCATCATTATTTCCTTAAGTGCTTCTTTGCTGTGACAGTTTCTGACTTTCCTTTTTTTTATAATGTTGATAGATCTTGAGAGAGAAATGTTTAGGTTGTGTGCCTATTGACCTGTGTATCTGCACATATCACTGAATATTTCTAAATGTAACCATCTGTGTCTGTATAAGCTGAAACATAAGTTTATACTGGTATCTCCAACTCTTATTCTACCTTCCTTCCAGGCTTATTGATAAATTCCAACTCTAACAATGAAACCTGGCTCCCACAATCTGTCACCCATTTCCTTAATCGTTCAATTCCAATATACATGCATAGGGGTTTCAGAATTGTTACTCCATATCCCCCGTGGGAAACAGTTTCATCAACTAAAGTATACTGCTTATATATCATTTCTTTTGCTTTTAGTCTTACAGACTCCATTAATATCCAAAGTGACTTAGTTAGGATAGCTCCCTCCCCCCCCATACCTCCCTCTTCAGTGAGTTTGTGTCACACATTCATATTATAGGTAGTTTTTTTTTTTTTTTTAAATCACATTCTGCTTTAATACTGGAATCTCCTGACTTCCTAAATGACTTATTTTTAATATGTATATTTAACGTGCACTCTTTTGTGCTGTAAAGTTCTATGGGTTTAGAAAAATGTTTAGTATCATGGGTTCACCATTACAGTATCATACAGAATAGTTCTGCTAAAAAAAAAATTTGTATACTTCACCTCTTCAGCATCACTGCCCCCTCAGTCCTCTACAACTTCTGATCTGTTTACTGTTTCTATAGTTTTGCCTTTTCCAGAATGTCATACAATTGTAATAATAGGTTATATAGGATTCTCAAACTGGCTTTATTCAAATAATAATAGGCATTTAACAGTCATCCATGTTTTTGTGAAGCTAGATAGCTCATTCCTTTCTTTTGCTGAATAGTCTATTGAATAGGTACTATCTATTGAAGGACATGTTGGTTGTTTCTAGTTTTTTGGTAATTATAAATAAAACTGCTATAAACACCCAAGTGCAGCTTTTTGTGTGGACATAAGTTTTCAAATAGTTGTAGAAATACCTAGGCGCATGACTGTATAGCATTGTTCAAGGGTGTTGGAGTGACGGTCAATTTGCATATTACCTTTTATTAGACAGGGTAATCTAGGTCACTTCTAATTTGCCATCAGTCAGTACACTACTTTCCCTGTAGATAAATGGTCATTAAATATTTACTGTTTAACTACAAATTGCATTTGAAAAACTACTTGTAAGTGACCTTTTCAATAATATGCATTGTGAATTATTACAGGGGTTTTGAGTTATTAAGCTTGTTTAAATTAATAAATTTAAGATAATAATTGGCTTTCAATACTTATGTGCCTTTGGGGAATGGGCCTTATTTTCTTCATCTATAAATGGAATAATACCTTCCTTGTAGAGTGCATTGAGCATTTTTTTAAAAGACATATGAATATGAATATCATAGACTTTTAATTTAAGAAATAAAGTTGAATCTTTAATTTTCAAAATTTATTTTTATTGCTTATTTGCATTGATTTTAAAAAATAATATTGTACTTGCCAATGGTATCACATATGCCTAAAAATCTATTGCTTTGATTTGGGGCCATTGATACGCACTAAAAACATCAAAAAATAACTGTAACACTAGAAAAAGAGAAAAGTCAAGCCACAAAATGGGAAAAGATATATGCAACATAAAAAACAGGATGAATGTAAAATAAAGAGCTTTTATCTCTCATTTCTCACAGAGTAGACTTTCATTTCCATTTTGTCCCCATTATATTCCATATACACCTATATTTGTGGACTGATGAACCCTTCTTAGCAGCTATTAGTGTCCATGACTGTTTCCCCTAACTGGACTGAGATAATTGAGATAATGTAGAGTACACTGTTATTTATTCCCAATCCTTTGAACAATTGAAAATACAGTGACTGCTTAAAAAATATCTGTTGATGTAATTGAATGTTTTGACCTAAGCAGTTTTTCTTAAAATATTAATAATTAACTATAAAATGTAGAAGGATAGTATGAAGTTTCTGAAGTTCTTCTAGATTTCTAGGATTCCAGTACATGTTGGGATGGTGTACACTTTGGAAAGGATGTCTGAAGTGAACGTGGCCCTGTAAAATTATAGAAGTCATTAACTGACAGAGTAATGTATTTAACTAGTTTAGGCATCATAAGGTAGTAGGTATTCAATAAATATTTGTTGAATCAATGATAAAAAATACTCACCCAAGAAATACAGTGAACTGTAACAAACATAAGTAACTGAACAAATATAAAAACAGCATTTTCACATTGCTGTCTATATGGTTTTCTTTTTCTTTCTATTTAAGTTTTTAATGAAAGTTGTATATAAGATTACTTTATTTCTGCATCTTCGGTCCAGTTACCTCAGTCCAATCTTCCCTTTTACTTTCCTACTTCGCGAGATTTGGCTTTACGTTCAAGGATCTTTTTACGGTCTTTGTCCAGCTTTAGTCTAGTGATAACCACCTTGCTGGGGTAAATGCCCTCATGAACAGTTGTACTATTAGCTTTCTCCCGTTGCACTCGTTCAATGTAGATGACATATTTCTTCCTGTAAACCTGGACTACTTTGCCAATTTTCTGCCCTTTGTAATGTCCTCGAACAACCTGAACTTCATCATCCTTTTGGGTGGTCATGGACTGAACATTGTACTTCTGTCTCAGCTCTTTGGAAAGAGGAGACGACATAAACTTCCTTCAAATGTGGGAAGGTGCATTGAAATGCCTTTTACGGTTCTTGCTCTGGTCAGAAGTCACAAAGGAATTGAACTTCATCTTGACCTCTGGCGCTCCTTCGATAGCCAAAAGAGGGAAGTGCTACATGGTTTTCTTATGTGACTCTGTGATCTACTAAATTGCTCATGCCAACTAACACATATAGGAACTAGAACATAGATAATAAGTAAACCCAAGCAGGGGAGATGAAGAGCTATATATTAGTGTTGAATGCTAATAGTCTGAGGAAAAGGATGACGAAGAGAAATGAAGAAATTTAAGGTTACTACTCACATGCTGGAGGTTTTCCATTTGATCCATATGGCTGTAATTAACAGGAGATGGTCCATTGCACTTGTAGGTATAGTTTGAGAGATAGTTTGAGTTTCTTTTAAAGTATGAAACATGCCTCAAAAAAACAAGAATAAAAAAAGTGGAAAAGGTTTTTAGATGACAGAAAGAAAAGCTGACACTATAATTTTAGTTTTAAAAACTTATTAAATTTAGATTTAGTGCTTAGATGTAGGAATTATGTTTATATCTATATTGATAAATAATCTTAGAATGTTGCTACCATTTGTGAACTTAAGAGTGATGTGGTAAATTTTGGAGTGTAATTTTCAGAGCATCATAAGAAAGCAAAATAATGTATAAAAGAGAAGCTTGAAGAATAATCTCATGTAAGGTATGCTGTGAATGTTACATATGAATTTGAGAAGTATGTGTATTTTGCTGTTGTTGAAGTGATCTGTGAATTATAGCCGGTTGATGGATGATACTGTTGAAGAGTTCGACTCTGTCCTTTCTGATTTTCTGCCTGTTGGATCTGTCCATTTCTGATAGAGTGGTATAGAAATATCTAGCAATAATAGTGGATTCATCATTTTATCTTTGCATCTCTATCAGTTTTTACCTTATGTATTTTGAATCTCTACTATTAGGCACACACACATTAAGTATTCTTATATTTTCATGGGAAATTGACTCCTTTATCATTATGTAATGCCTTTTTCTATCCAAATAATTTTCCTTGCTCTGAATTCTGCACTGCTGAAAAAATAGCTACTTCAGCTTTCTTTGATTAGCATGTTATATGCGTTAGCATGTTACATCTTTTTTCCACCCCTTTACTTTTAATCTATTTGTGTCTTTATATTGAAAGCATGTGTCTTTGTAGACAACATTTGGTTGGGTCTTGTGTTTTGATGATCTCTTACAGTCTGTCTCTGTCTTTTAATTGGCATTTTTAGACCATAGACATTTAAAATGACTATTGATATATATGCTAAGACAGGAAAGAAAATGGAATCATATAAAATATTGTATTAAAATCACAAAAGGCAAAAGTGGAGTGGAAAACAAATATAGGCACAGGAACAAGGGTAACAAATAGAAAATGGTAATATATAAATTGACCGAATGGTGGAACAACCAGTTGCATGATGCCCACTGATCACCAGGGAGCAGACGCTCAACACAGGAGCTGCCTCCTGGTGTCAGTGTGCTCCCACAGAAGGAGCACTGCTCAGCCATAAGCCAGGCTGATGATCACCTCTGTGGCAGTGCTAAGGATGTCTGACTGATGGCTTAGGCCCTAATCCGTCAGTCAGACATCCCCCATGGGCACCTGGGCTGCAGAAGGGCACAGGCCAGGCTGAGGGGACCTCTTCCCCATCCCCCACCTAGTGCACGAATCATATAAAAAATTATACTTTATACAATACTGTATTTAGAGTAATAAATATAATAATATTAATAATAAATATAGTATAGTATAATAGTAATAAATATAGTATATGAATATAGTATAATTTAGTAATAAATATAGTATAGTATTATAAAGTATAATTTTTTAAAAACTTCTTTAAGTGGTTGCCTTAGAGTTTGCAGTATACATTTATGGCTAATCTAAGTCTACTTTCAAATAGTACAATACTGCTTTATAGGTAGTGCTGGTACTTTATAACAACAAATATTTGTATTTCTTTCCTCTGGCCCCCTCAATTTTGGGGCTTAGTTAAACCTATCTTAGCTTAAGCTGCTACGTTATTTATCAGATGTACAATGCTCATATTTATTTTAGATTATCAGAGTATTATTCATTTTCCAAGTATGTATTCATTAAAGAACATACGAAACCTATTGAAAGCTTGTAGTTATCTCTTTATGCTTATGATTTTCTCCAAATGTAATAACATTAAAAATAATTTTTAAGAAATCCTAAAAGGCCAGAATATAGTTTCTGCGTCAACTAAATTGGCATTTCTGGGGGAAAAACTTCAAAAAAAAATTTAAATTAAAGCAATATTTCTTCCCTCTTTTCACCCTCTTTAATTTCACATCATTCCTCCCCCACCCCACCCCACCCCAACTCTAACACTTCTCCATCCATACCCTTGATTTAGGAAAAATAACTCTTTGAAGTGTAATAAAAACAAGCATGGAGATTCCATGATGTTGGTAAAAGTGGCATTGACTTAGTAATCTCACAAGGAAATGTCCAAATATAGCAATAACTAATATAGAGATGCATGGGCTATGAAGACGTATAGTAAGAAGGTTTAAGCAAAAAGGCCTTTCTCAAGAAGAAGCACTTGAAATGAAATCTGAAGTATGATTAGGCAGGTGATGAAGGGTGGAAGATCCTTCTAGGCAGAGGGAACAGTGTAAATAGGAGCAGTGGGAAAGAGCAGTTAGTATGAGTAACTGAAAGGATTTAAGTCCTTTAAGAGGGAGGCTGAAGGGGTGGGGTGGGTAGGAACTATGATATGTTAAGGAATTTTGGGTTAATTTGTGTTGTTTTCCTAAGAGTAGTGAGAAGCCATTGCAAAGTTTTAAACAGGAGAGATGCAAATCAAAACAACAATGCGGTACCATCTCACTCCTGTCAGAATGGCCAACATCAACAAATCAACAAACAACAATTGTTGGCGAGGTTGCAGAGAAAAAGGAACCCTCGTGCACGGCTGGTGGGAATGTCGACTGGTGCAACCACTGTGGAGAACAGCAGCGGGGAGGGGAGGAGGATCTGGGGGAGATAATAGATCAACTGAAGGACTTGTATACATGCATATAAGTACAACCAATGGACATAAAGCTCTGGGGAGGGAGGGGATGTGTGGGAGAGAGGGAGGGGGAAAAATAAAAAAAATATGTAAAAATAAATAAATTAATTAATTAATTAATTTAAAAAAAACACACAAAAAAAAACTGAAAATGGAACTCTCATTTGACCCAGTAATCCTACTCTTAGGAATATATCCCAAGAAGCTAGAAACACCAATCAGAAAGGATATATGCACCCCTATGTTTATAGCACCACCATTTATAATAGCTAGGATTTGGAAACAGCCTATGTGCCCATCAGCAGATGATTGGATCCAAAAACTATGGTATATCTACACAATGGAATATTATGCTGCCATAAAAAAGAAAAAATTCTCATCATTTGCAGCAACCTGGTTGGAATTGGAGAACATCATGCTGAGTGAAATAAGCCAGTCAATGAAAGAGAAACACCACATGACCTCACTTATTTATGGATGATAAAGAACATTATAAACTGAAGAACCAAAAGATAGATATAGAGACAGTAAAGCAACAAGCAGACTGTGAAATTACAGCGGGGAGGGTAGGGAGATCTGGGGGAGATAAGAGATCAACCGAAGGACTTGTATACATGCATATAAGTACAACCAATGGACACAAAACTCTGGGGAAGGAGGGCAGGTATGGGGGGGAACAATGGTATATGTACAAAGATAATAAATAAATAAAAAATAAATAAAAAAAGTTTTAAGCAGGATGCAGTCAATTTGTATTTTGAAAATGTTATCTGACTACAGTAAGAATAACTTTTTTGCAAGGTTCAAAAGAGAATTTAGGAGGCTGTTGTAATTCAAGGGAAAGACGATGGTAGGTTGATTTAGAGGAAATGGAGAGAAGTAGATTAAATAATACTTAGGAGGGGAATCAGCGAGACCTACAATATAAATTGGATATTGAATGCTAAGAGAGGGGGATGGATAATGGTGCCTTCCACTAGGATAAAGAACATTGGCGTGAGGCAAGGTTTCAAATGGAAAGATCATGGGTTAGGCTTTAAGCATTTGAATTTGAGTTAGTCATATAATGGCAAGTTGAATATAGAAGTATGTTTCTAAAAGGAGACAAGGTATGAACTGAAGGTATAAGTTGATGTGGTAACTGTGAATAATGATGTGCATGGTAAGAATATGGAGAAGGGGTACCAAGGACCTCATTTGAAAAACTCCCAACATTTAGAGACTAGATAGAGAAAAATGAACCTCAAAGGAGACAGAAGTGTGATCAGAGAGGTTCGAGGAAAATCAGAAGTTTTTTATGTTTTGTAAAGGCTAATGTCATTAGGAGTCTTCTGTGTTTTTGTTTTAAAATGTTCTCTTATTTTTAAAAAAATTAATTCCAATACTTGTCTGTTAAAAATAATTTTTATTTAGCTCTTCTAGACATATCTTTGTCTCATAAAGGAGAAGCAATTGTGTGTACGTGTCAGGTGTGTCTTAGAGTTCTGTACTCAGAAGGGAGGTAGTTTCTTTTACAGGAAGTGTTTCATCAGGAAGCAGATGTGCTCCAGTGATAGGAGATGGGAAGGGGATGTTTTGTTATTAATTACTTAGCTTTGTATAAACAAGGGCTTTGTATTTTTGAAAGATGTCTTCTTCTGGTTTATAGAAATTAATCCTATTTTTAAAGCTTTTCATGAGTTGATCTGAGGTATGCATTCTCTTATTCTAGTAACAGAATTCCAGAACTGATAATTATAGCATGTATCATGTCTTCTGTTTCAAAAGAGCTAATAGGACACATGGAACAGAATTTCAGTATAGAAAAGGTGTGTTTTAAGATAAGAAGTGGTGCCCCCTAGCCTGGTGGCTCAGTTCATTGGAGCATCCTCCCATATACCAAAAAGTTGCGAATTTAATCCTCGGGAGGGGTGTGTTCTCGTTCCCACTCCCCTCCCCTCCCCTCCTCTCCCCTCCCCTCCCCTCCCCTCCTCTCCCCTCTCTTCTCTTTTCCTCTTTTAATTGGCTTTATTTATATGTTGTAGATAATCTTTTTTAAAAAAGTTTTATCTTTACTGTTGAAAGTATTACAGATGTCTCTCTTTTTCTTCCCAGTGACCTCCTCCCCCTCCCCCTCAGGCCTTCACCACACTATTGTCTGTGTCCATGGGTTATGCATATCTATAATAATAAAAGCATAATATGCTAATTAGACTGGACTTCCTTCTGGACGACCTTCTGGACAAAAGCCTGGGCTGTGAGGGAAGCCTGGGTCTCCGGGGTCTGCTAGCGGATGGAGGGAAGCCCAGGTTCCGGGTGCCAGAGGGAAGCCAGTGCTGGCATCTGGGGGAAGGAAGGCCTACTCTTGCATGAATTTCATGCATCGAGCCTCTAGTTATGCATATAAATTCTTTAGTTAATATTTACCCACCCACCTACCACCCACCCATGCCTATGCTCTGAGATTCATAAGTCTCAATGTCTACAAGAAGCCATTTGGCTAGGATTATTATATATTTTATTCTCAGCACACTACCATGAGAACTATTAAATCTCTATATCAGCGATTCTCAACCTTTTAAATCTCATGGCACACACAAATTAATTACTAAAATTTTTTGGCACACCAAAAATATATTTCTTGCCAAAAAATAGGTATAAATTTTATTCATTCACACCTGATGGCTATTGTGTTGACTTTGGTCATTTTTTAATTCAACAATCAATCTAAGGGAAAAGAGGTCAATGCCCCTGACTAAATAGCAGATATTGCATGTTTTAGAAATTCTTACCACACACTAGTTAATAATTGCTGCTCTATGTGTTATATACACTCTCACAGAATATTGCAGGCAAATATTCTCACTTTGTTTTCAAATCCCAATACAATTTTTTTTTTTTTTTTTTTTTTTTTTTTTTTTTTTTTTTTTGTGAATGAATCTAACCTGACTGAATCTCCTGGAAGGCTTGGGGATTTCAGTCTGAGGTGAGTAGGTGGATGGGTGGGTGGGAAGAGATCAACCAAAGGCCTTGTATACTTATATGCATAACCCATGGACACAGACAATAGGGTTGTGAAGGCCTGGTGGAGGCAGGGGAGGAGGGAGGCTAGAAGGGATCAATAGGGGGGGAAAAAGGGGGACATATGTAATACTTTAAAGTTTAAACAATAAAGATTTTAAAAAAATTATTTACAGCTTTCTGTTCACAATTTGGTCCATGGATCAGCAGCATAGGTACCGCCTAGAAGCTTGTTAGAAATGTAGACTCTCTGGCCCTCACCAGTGTTTATCAGAGCAAACTTCAATGACAAAAACAACAGTTTGATTTCAGAGAGCAAGGGAGAGGGGAGGAAAGATAGAAATATCAATGATGAGAGAGAATCATTGATCAGCTGCATGTCCCACGCTGTGGATCGAGCCTGCAACTCGGGCTTGGGCCATGACCAGGAATCTAAACTATGACCAGCTGGTTCATAGGTTGATGCTCAACCACTGAGCCAGCCAACTCTGCAATTTAATTTAATTTTCAGGTGATTCTTCCACCCAGCATGATTTGGAAACAGAGGTATTGCTTTTTTTTTTTTTTTTTTTTTTTTGCTTTTTTTGTGTGTGTGTGTGTGTGTGTGTGTGTGTGAGAGAGAGAGAGAGATTGATTTTCTCTATCCTCATCATTAGTTTAGTTTGGTTCTTTGGTTCTTATTGTTCTGATAAAGAGAGGAGGAAGAAAAGAAAAAAGTGAAAAAGACTGAACTGATTTTACTAAGGTTAAGAGCTATTTCCCCTTTGCTTTTATTGTGCTTTCCAATGGCATGTTTTCCTGTTCGTATTTACCTGTTTTATACCATACCAGTTACATGCAACAGTTCTGCTGTTACACTTGTTTTGAAAATGAGGATTTGTACTATGTGATTATTAGGGAACATATATTTTTGTTACATGAATTTTATGTTTGCTTAAATGCCCTTCATTTGAGAAGCTATAGTTGAATGCAGAAAACTGGGCAGAGTAAAACTATGCCACATAGGAAATATTCAAAAAGCATACAGTTCAGCCAACCATCAGCCACATCAATTCTCTACTTGTGTTGTGAGTCACACCATCCACTTATGCTGTCATAGCTGTTTGTAGGATTTCAGATAACACTCCTACCACTTCACAAAACAATAAAGCTGCAATCTTGAAGCCCACTTCCACATTTTTCCCCCAGTGTAGGCTTCCCCCCCTCACCCACCCCCCAAGGTAACGGACCATACTTAATTTGGCATTTAGATACATAAAATGTTCTACAGTTTTTATTAGCTTCCTGTCTTATGTGTTGCTCTCCAACCCCCATCTTTCCCATAAGCCCCTTGGTTTTATTGTGCAATTCCGTACTATTTGGTGACTTTTACGGACTGCATGTCACATTATAGCAGACTCGACTATAATAATAGAATCTCAAAAGAAATTGGTTCTATCCATTGGTAAAAATCCTCTCCCTACACACTTCTTTAACACCCTATATAATCCCCTTCCCAATGTCAGCCTTTCCTGATCAACTGGCATTTTCAAGAGGGCAGGGACAGTCTTTCCTATTCTTTCCTTGTTCCTCTAGTCCTAATGCAGTGCCTGATACATTTTAGTTGCTCAAAAATAATTTGATATATGATTGAATATAAGGACTTCCATACTTATTTAGGGAATTCAGATGCTTTTTTTTAAATTTAGTAACCAGATTGGTTCTTAAAGCTGTCCTTCCCTCCCTCTTTCCCTCCCTCCCTCCTTCCTTCTTTTTTTTGTTTCTTCCTTTCTTCCACTTTTTCCTTCGTTCCTTCATTTCTTTTTTGCTTCTCCCCCTCTTTTTTATTTTTTATTTTAAATCTGTGTTTTTAAATGTTACATATTATTAGTAAGAAAAATTTAAGGTAGTTGATACTTGAGGTAGCAGAAATGTTCTTGTTCTGACACTTCATTAATCAAACAATTTTTATAGTAGGCTTCCTAATGAATGTAACTTAGTGGTACTATTGTCATTGTTTTTACAGATTTTAAGAAATTATAAATCCTGTGAATAGTTTCTTTAATAATGCATAAATTCATTATACAGGGTGGGGCAGTAGTAGCTTTACAGTTGTTTTTATGGAAAAGTAATATAATCTATATAATAAAAGGCTAATATGCAAATCAACCAAATGGTGGAACAACTGGTCACTATGATGTGCACTGACCACCAGGGGGCAGATGCTCAATGCAAGAGTAGGCCTAAGCTATTGGATATCCCCTGAGGGCTTTCGGACTGCGAGATATCCCCCGAGGGCTTCTGGACCCCAGTCCCCCAGTGCATGAGTTTCATGCACCGGGCCTGTAGTTAATAAATAACAATACACAAACACCTATGTACTCACAACTGTAAACCTACTTTTGCCTAACCCTGTTTATATTTAAAATTCAGAAAGTGAAGAATGCCAAGTTATTATTTTAAATTTAGGTTAAAGATAAAACTTAGAGAAATAACAATATAAACTAGGTTTTCCTAACGAGAGAAGCATTTGTCCAAGCAAACTTTAGACAGCTGTGAGAGAGAGTAATCTTGCCCTTTATTTCTTTGCTTATTTGCTCTTAGAGACTGCCACTTCATCACTCTAAGTTCTTTGCTTTCTGATTCCACTTAAATCTTTTTCTGTTATTTAATATTTTCCAGTTCCATATTCCTCAAATAGAGAAGTTGATGACGAAGAGAATTGTGGTAGTTCCTCAAAAGAATTGAGTTGATGAGTTTAGAAACTACAATAATTATTTTTACCCATAACCTTACTTATTTAGTGAGTAAACTCTCATTTAACATTGAGTTTCTGAATTTCACTGTGGATTGCAGGACTCAAGTTCTACCCTTCCTATGCAACATTTTCCTAAGTCGTACCTTGAACTTAATTTTCCATTGAAATATTTTAATAGGTGATCTTGATTAACTTCCTTCTTCCATAAAACCTGTGAAAGTAGTTATTTTGTTATAATACCCCCCAAAATACTCTGACACAGACACCATTATCGTATTAATAATATCTGTATTATAAACTTAAAAGAAGTAGTTGTGGAATTTAAGTTAACTTGTGTACTTTTTTTTTTTTTTAATTTAGGGTACTTTTATTTTGATGTAATTTTAAACCTATAAAAATTTTTCAAGAGTGCAAGAAATTTTCATATACTCAGGTTCAACAACAATTATGTACATTTTCACCCATTTGCTTTATCATATTTTTATCTACCATTACACACATATTTTTTTCTTGAATCCTTTAAAAATTGGAAACATCATGCCCCTATATCCCTGAATACTTATATCTGAATTTACTAAGAATAACAACATCCTCTTTCATAACCACAGTAAAATTACCACTATAAGGAAATATAACCTTAATATGATTCTAATTTATAATCCATAATTCATTTTCAAATTTTATTAATTCTCCCAGTAAATGTCCTTTATGGCTATTTGCCCTTCTCCCCATTTCAAGATCCAATCCAAAATCATGCATTGCTTTTACTGGTAATTGTGTCTTTTTACTCTTTGAATTGCAGCCTGTGTGGGTCCACACAGTGTGGGTCCACAGCCACTTGGCTGACCGGGATGAGCGGTACTCCCACAGCGGGCTGATCCCCTGCAGGCCATGCCCCCCACCAGTGCACGAATCTTGTGCACTGGGCCTCTAGTAATAAATAAAGCTGATATGAACATTCAAGTAAAAGTATGTACATTTTAATTTTTGTATGTAAGTGCCTAAGAGTGGAACTGCTGGGTCATTGGATATATGGTTATTATTATTTTTTTTATGTTGAATTTGTTCTTTGGTTATTGTAACATTTTATGATCCCATTACCATTTATGAGGATGATGGCCATAACTGGTGTTATCAGCCTTTTAAATGTTAGCATTTCTAGTGGCTGTGACTGATATCTCATTAGTCGCTAATGTGTTTGAGTTCTTTTTTCATATGTTTATTGACAATTCATATAGCTTTCTTTGTGAAGGGTTGGTTAAACTTTTTTTTGCCTATTTTTAAAAATTGGGTTGCTTTTCTTTTTCCTAATAAATTATAGTACAAATTGTTTTTGAGATGTTTATATTGTGAATATTTTCTTCCATTTTGTGGCTTGCTTATTGATTAAAAAAATAAATTTATTTGGGGTGAGATTGGTTAATGTGATTATATAGGTTTCAAGTGTACATGTGTATGATACATGATCTGTATATTGCATTGTGTGCCCATTTTCCAAGTCAAATCTTCTGCCCTTATCAGATATTTGACTCCCTTTATCCTTTATTACTCTTTACTCCCTCTTCCCTCTGGTAACCACAATACTCTTGTCTGTGTCTATGAGTTTTTTATTGTTTTTCATGCTTATTCTTTTGTTGCTTTCAGTTTTATATCCCTCATATGAGTAAAATAATGTGGTTCTTAACTTTTTCTGTCTGACTTATTTTGCTTAGCATATTCTTAAGATCCATCCACATTGTTGCAAGTGGTAGTATTTTCTTCTGCTCAGTAGTATTCCATTATATATACATACCATATCTTTATCCAATCATTTATTAAAGACCACTTCAGTTGTTTCCTTGTCTTGGCCACCATGAATAATGCTGAAATGAACATAGGGGTGCATATATCTTTGCCAATAAATATTTTCAAATTTTTGGGTAGATACCCTGAAGCGGGTTGCTGGGTCATATGGTAACTTTATTCTTAATTTTTTTGAGGAACCTCCATACTGTTTTTCATAGTGTCAGAGGAACTGAACAGATACTTTTCCCAAGAATACATACAAATGCCCAGTAGATACATGACAAGATGCTCAGCTTCACTATTAGGGAAATCCAAATCAAAACTTCAGTGATCCCTGGCTGGTGTGGCTCAATTGATTGGGCATTGTTCCATGCACTGAAAGGTTTCCAGTTCAATTCCCAGTCAGGGCACATGTCCTGATTGTGGGCTCCATCCCTGTTCAGGGGATGTTCTGGAGGCAGCTGACCTATGTTTCATTCTCACATTGATGTTTCTCTCTCACTCTCCCCTCCTTTCTCCCTAAAAACAAAACAAAACAAAACAACACACACACACACACACACACACACACACACACACACACACACACACACTATAATGAGATATCACCTCACACCTGTTAAGAATGGCTATTATCAAAAGAACAGTAATAACAAGTGTTGGAGAGGTTTTGGAGGAAAAGAGACTCTCATTCACTACTGGTAGGAGTGTAAACTGATACAGCAATTATGATTTTCTTAATGTGTTCTATTGAACAGAAATTTTTGATTTTTATGAATTCATATTAATGCTTTCCTATTATGGTTATTGCTTTCTGTATACTAAGAAATTTTGCCTACCTTCAGTTCACAAAAATATTATCTTCTGGATTCTTTGACAAGCATCATTGTTTTCCATCTCGGTTTATTTTCCATCACAGATTAACTTTTGTGGATGGGTTGATGTGCCATAATAGAGACTAGAGCTTAATGTTTATTCTTTTTCTTCAAATTCACATTTCTGAGTATGTTTTTTTAAACAAGAAACATATTATGCTTGTGAGTTATTCTAATTTGATATATTATGCTTTTGGGAAAGCCAAGTACTTTAACATTAATATAGAAATGTACAAGTTTAGAAACTATATAAGCAAATGAAAATGAGTTTATTGCTTTATGATAATGGAAATAAAACATTTGAATATGTTTAAAAGAATGGGTATATTACTAAATTTACTATTTTTACACTAATAAGAGAGACTGATGTGAGAACTTTTTCATTGTACACATTATGCAAATAAATGGATAGTTTTTTTTATTTATGAAAAATAAATAAATTTTGTTTTTATTCAGATGAAATCATCATTTTTTTAACTTGCAAAGAGATTTGATTGCCATGTTATATATCTTTTACTGGTGGTCTAAAGTCTGTCAGGCTTTCCATTTGAAACCCCTATTTTCAAGAGTTTATGAGAAGACAGTTAAAAAAAAAACACTCAACCAAAATCTTGGCATTCATGGTCTTGGTTCAATAGAAGGTACTTACTTTAACAAAATTTTAAATAGTCAGCTCTTTTTTTAAAATTGTAAGCAGCACAAAGAGGAATAAAGGAATTTCTTTGGTTAAATAAATTGGGAATAGTTTTCCAGACAGCTTACCCCAATTCAATTTACAAAGCAAACTTTTCCCTTCTAGAAATCATTTAAGTATGTATGGTCCTATGTTCCAGTTGCCACAATATCTTGCATCAGGATTTTTTTCCTTTCTATCTTCCTAGCAAATACCCTTTATCCCTCTTTTCTTTTTATCCATTTATATGTGTTTTTGTTTGTTTGTTTAGTTTGCCATAATATATTTACAATAAAAATGGCTTTAAATTTGGCATTCTTTTGTCCTTTTCCCTCTACTTTTCAATGCCTACTCAAAGCAAGACTACCTATTGGTTGGAAAACAATATTGACTTTGAGATAAGTGTTATAAATAGCAGTGCTTGAAATTAAATTTCTGAAATCCAAACTTTAGAAACTATTCTGAAGAACTGCTAACTTAAAAAGCAGGCTTTTAGGCAGGGTTTTTTTCTTCCGGAAAGTGTGGCTGTCAGCTTGAGGACTTTCACATTCTGTTTTTAACCTACTATCATTTGCATGGTGAACACTTCGATACTATTGGTCCATAAAGGTGTCTGTGGGTTTTTGTTGCTTTTATTTCACTTCTTAGTTTAAAAAAAAAAAATCATTTCCTGAAAACCTAGTACAGACATGTAACCTGCAGGAAGGGAGCAAGATGATCTGGAAACCTTTACTTTTGCTGAATTCTGGAGATAATTTGCTGCAGGCAAGAGGTTTTTGGGTGCTGCTGAAATTTCGGAGATCTGGGAAAATGGGGTAATAGAATAACATGACACCAGTCCTTAAGCAACAACATCTGCTGTGGTTCAAAGCCACACAAAGAAAGCTACTTAAGCAGCTGAATGTTTTGGACTGCATGGACAAGTGTGGTTCAACTGCTAAGGCTGCGGCATAGAGGGAACTCGCAGCTTAGAGAAGTTGTTTAAAAATGGAGTCCTGGAAGATGAACATCTTTAAGAGACAGACATCACCTTATCCTCCAAGCTATCGAAGATCTTTATCAGAACCTGCTTATACAAATTCAGAGATCAGAACAAGCTTAAAGGGCTATCCATGGTGTGGTCCGTTGAAAAGCAAGAGGAAGAAAAATGAACATGATGTTTCCAATCTAGGAAAGCCATTGAGTGCTTATAGGTGGCAAACACATCCCAGCTTCAGGTGCAAAGGGGGCAAGAAAGAGAGCATGCAAAATAATAAAGGAGACCTGGATGAACTACTACAACAAAAGGTCACGCCAAAGATGGTGGATAGTAATGCTGCTGCTTCTGCTAGTGAGGTCCTTGGAATGTCAGCAGAGAAGCTGGACCAGGCCAACACCCGGTCACTTCGGGTTCCATTCACCAGATCTATTTCCGAGCCAGAACCCCGCTGCAGTGTCAGATCTGTGAGACCATCACCGACTTCAGGGAGGTCAGTGGAGTCTGTGCAGCAGGGATATTTCATCCGTGGCATTTTCTCTACTCTTTCCAATGGCTTCTCCAGGATGCTGAGTCTGAAAGGAGAATCAACCAATGAGCCAGTAAGAAAAGGTACATTGTGATGCATAAGGGGGGAAAAAGAGATTCCTGATTTAATTACTTTTGGAATTTTAATTATTTGTGTTTTATAATAAGCTAAACCGTGCTATTTACTCATTATGACCCAAATTTATGTAATAAGTACACTTTTTAAAAAGTGATAAACACTACTTCAGAGGACCCCTCCCTCAATGAATATTAATAAATCACAGTAAAATATGAATTCGGTTAAAGAATTTTTGTATTATGTTATACTCTTGAACTCTGTTTTGAAGTCTGTGTAAAAGTGTTTATTTTTTTTAACCTTTAAGTTTTTCAAGTTAAATGCAATTTTAGAGGAAGCATAGTTGGATAATTTCCTCATGACAAAGTTTAGAATTAAAAAACATAATTACTGTTATCCCTTTATAAAAATTAACAAATGTTATTAAAACTATTTATAGCATAATTGTTTTGGTAGGTTTTAAATGTTGGAATTTTGATATGCTTATGTCATAAAAATATACAATTTTCATAGGGGAAGTGGAAGATGCAAATCTTGAATATGTTTTCAGATGACAAAATTGAAATTTGTGTTTGATTGAGAAAACAGAATCGTCAAATTTTTAAAAACCTCATTAGGACTTGTTTAAATTTTAAAAAGTTTTATGTTGATGGTAGTATTGTTCAAGCCAGAAAAAGGAAAACCTCTCAATTACGTGTTAAGACCTATGTTTATTTGTTTGTTTGTTTGTTTTTTCTTGAAAATATTAACACTGAAACTTTGATACTATTTTCATCCAATTGAGAAAATTTTTGGATAAGCTGTGATTATTAGAAAACTTTAACTTATCTTTCTTTTGAGATTGGCCACATCAGCAGAACTTTTAACTCTAAAATTGTGGGAATTAAAGAATTTTGTTATTGCAGTGTAATTTAATATATTTTAAAATACAATTGGAGAATGTGAGTGATATATAAGAATTAAGTAATTTTGCAAATATATGTATACCAATAACTCAGTATTTTTCCTAAACTCTGCCTTCCCTAGATTTTCCTTGACTCAGTGAGTTTTAATAATATACTAGTACTTAAGTGTTTTTGTTTTTTTGCTTACTCTTGGCTTACAGATCACTACCAAGAGTAAAATCTTTCTTGATGTGACTCTAATAATATTCCATTAAAATTTTTGAGCCCTAGCTGGTTTAGCTCAGTAGCTAGAGCATCAGCCTTTAGACTGTAGGGTCCTGGGTTCAATTCTAGTCAAGAGCACATGCCTGAGTTATGGGCTTGATTGCAGGAGGCAGCCAATCAACTATTCTCTTTCTCATTGACATCTCTCTCTCCCCTTCCCTTCCCTCCCCCCTCCCTTCCTCTCTGAAGTCAATAACAATATATTAAAAAAATTTTTTTTGACAGGCTAGGTAGTTGCATTTCCTGGACACTAGTATACCTGTTTTCTTGTCCAGTGATCATTGGCTGATGTAAAGGAGCATCAAAGAGAATTAAGAGTTTAAAATAAATTCTTAGAATCAGTGCCTCTCAGTGGTTAACATGTGTACATTTGATAAAAGAAAGATATAGGTTTATTTTCCCCCCAGTATTTATGTTTATAAACATTTTTGGAGTTTTGTATAATAGTTAACTTTCACTTTTTAGCAAGTATGCCAAATTGTTGACCATGTGTGAAGTGTTTTGAGCATGTATACCTGCATTTTGTTCTACTTAAGGAGATATGAAATATTCTGCATTTATTACATCTTATTAAACAATTACTATATCTCTTAAGTGTTTCACTAGTGGAGAGCCAAACTCTTTAAATTGAACTGTAATTTTAATGCAAAGATTGGAGCTATTTTTTTTATCAAACGTGTATAGTCTGTGTCAGTGATTTTCTAATCTGCAGTTGTGAATTTTTCTTTATTTCTCTTTCCCCACCAGGGAAAGTGTATGATTGGCCTGGCAGATGTGAATTCTACTTCCATCTATGCCAATTATCATTTGTAAAATTTAATCTCTTAATTTCTCTTTATACTTTTGTGGAATAGTAATTCCTTTCTCACACGTGATAAATGCTATGTAAGTTATTACAGTATTGAGGCAAGGTATGGAAATATAAGAACATAGATGTCTTTAAGACTGTGTTAAGAAAATCAATATATTTATTAATTTGAAACCCACTAGTGTTTGTTACTTTTCTTCTTTAATATAAATTGCAAGATGTCAGAGGCATTAAATAATGTATGTGCATATTTAATACATTTAAAATAGTGTTTGGCTAATAGTGTTTAGCAGCTATCTATATGTTAGGTATTGTTTCTATTAAGAAAGTGAATTTACATGAATACCGTTGTTTTTAAAAAATAAGGAAGAAGGATTCTTGATTCATAAGTTTGTTATAATTATTAAATATAAATAAATTGTAGTGTTTTAATCATAAATTTTGCGAACTCAAACTTGTTCTGAGCATGTGAATGTTCCGATCATAAACAAATAATAATTTCTTATATCATAACTGAACACAATTATCCACAAGCTTAAAGCAATGAAATATACTATTCTTAGGGTCCTCAACCAATTTAAGAGGGAGAAGCTCAAGGGTTCACTACTATTCTGGGTTTAACTCTCCAGCTGAACAATATGTATTCCTTCATCTGATACTATGTGTAGGTCAAATTATAAAATATTAAAAAAATTAAACATTTTCTTATGGCTAAAAGTAATTCCAACTGCATTTGGGCCCATGGCTAAGCATGGAGTCAACTTGCTTACAATAGGGAAATAAATTGAACACTCATTAAGAGAGGAATAATTAAGCAGATTATGGCATATAATTCCATAATCATATCAACAAAATTCCATATAATCTACATGGTTACCACATACTACTCTGTGAAACTTAATAGAAACTATAAATTGTAAAAGTACATGGGATGTAAACCATATATCTAATGTATGTAACACATAGAAAGTAGAAATTACTGGGAGGCAATTTTATTCCTAAATTATTTTTCTTCCTCTGTTAGTATGTATAGTAGATAGAAATGAAAGCTTAAAAAGTAAGGAAGTAAACTAATTAAAAAATGAAATAAGAAAGAAAATGAAATATACTTTAGGTAGTTCTCCTTTCTGGTTATAGTTGGTGCTTTATCATATCATAGTAATAAGAATATCCTCTTTCCCAGTGTTAGTTATATTATTAAAGACCCCCTGTTTTAGAAATTAGAAGACTATTTTTTCTCAATTTTTAAAATATTCTCATTCCATTTTTAACAACTTTTTCATACAAAATGTTATTGAAAAGGACCTTTTACATTAATTCAAGAATTGTTTATTTAGTTCCTAAGACACTGTTATTAGTGCTGGGAACATAACACATTATTTATTAATAGGGGCCCAGTGCACAAATTTGGGCACCTTAAAAGGAACTGTGGGCCGTGAGGTTATGGTTGGCACAGGGGCAGTTCTTGGCCCATCCTCTGCAGTCCCTCCCACCGTGGCCTTCTGTCCCGTCCGTAGGCAGCCCCACACCTGCTCTTCCGCGCCCGCTCTGCTGCTCCCATGTGCTGCTGCTCGCACCCACTGATGGTGCAGTTATTGGGACTGGCGCCGGCAGTGGGTGTGAATGGTGGCTGCTGCCCCAATTGCTCCTCAGGAGCAGTTGGAGGTGGTGAAGCCCTCAGGAGCGATTAGAGCCGGCAGCCACTGCTTGTACCCACTGATGGAGCTGAGCGATTGGGACTGGCACCTGCAGTGGGTATGAGTGGGGCCAGCGCCAGCAGCAGGTACAAGTGGTGGGTGGGACTGCAGTGCACCAGAGCAAAGAATTTTCAGTAACCACCAGAGGCTCGCCCTTATGACAGCAACTGGCGCACCACCTTGGTTAGGCACTCCTGCTCACCTGCTCCACCATTCTGCTGCTGCAGCCGACACCTGCCATGTTTCGTGCTCTGCTGCCTGCTGCCGACGGACTCCCATGTTCCATGTGTGGCCCCTGGTGGTCAGTGCACATCATAGCGACCAGTTCGGTGGTTCTGCTGTTCGGTTTGTTTGCATATTAGCCTTTTATTACATAGGATGTGAAGCTTCCTTACTTATTTTAGGGAACCAGTAACCATATTAGAAAAAAAAGTCTTAAGTTCATAAGAAGTATATATAATAAACAGTGGTAAAGTCTGATTAGTATAAGAACTTACTTAGTGCTTAAATCTTTTCTATAATTGGATCTTCTGTTTGCTTTATATTATAATCAGTTAACAATAGATGTCTCTACAAATTCAGAGAAGTGTTTTTTTCTTGCTATTTCTCCTAAGAATCTGTGTTTCAGCATGCATACCACCTATTCGGCTAACATTTTGTCTTCCATCTGTTGCATCTAAGCTGTCCTGAAGTTGTTGATCCAATATTTTGTCATTTATGATATTTATGTTGTCTGTTGTTAAGCAACTTTGAAGTCAATAAATAAGTTTTAAAAATAAGGCAATGAACTTAAACACTTTAGGCTACTTATGTATAAGTCTGCTGTATTAGAAATTATCCAACATATCAATATAATTCTTTCGTTAAAATTTTTTATATTAACTTCATAGAGGAAAGAGGTAGAAATATCAATGATGAAAGAGAATCATTGATCACTGCCTCCTGCATGCCCAACTGGGGATCAAGCCTGTGACCAGGGCATTGCCTTGACCAGGAATTGAACCATGACCTCCTGGTTCAACCGCTGAGCATGCTAGCCAGGCCTCTCATTTTCAATAAGTGTATACCGGGTATATTAATCTGCTAAGACTGCCATAACAAAGTACCACAGACCAGGACAGACTGTGTAGCTTAAAAAACAGAAATTTATTTTCTTAGGGTTCTTCAGGCTGGAAGTCCAAGATCAAGCTGTGGGTGGGGTTCCTTTCCCCTGAGGTTTGTCAGCTTGCAGATGGGTCTTTATGTTGTATTCTCACCTGGCTTTCTACTGTTCATAGGTGCCTTTAGTGTGTCTTCCTCTTTTAAAAGACACCAGTCTTCTTGGAGTAGGGCCCCATCTCAGTATGACCTCACTTAACCTTAATTACCTCTTTAAAGGTCCTATGTTCAAATATAGTCACACTGAGGGCTAGAGCTTCAACACATAATCTTTAGCAGGGCATAGTTCAGTCTATGAGATTTTTAATGCAATATATTAGTGTGAAATTTAAAATGTTGCATAACATAGTCACAAGTATAATGTGCTCAACTTTAAAATGCTTGGTTTGTCAACCTCTGGGCACTTTATACACATTTGTCTGGTTTAATCCTCTGAATAATCCTGTTGGAGTAATTATTCTCATTATAAAAGTAAGGAAGTAGAAACTCAGAAAGGTTTAGTTATTTCTCTATAACTACCCAGCTAGTCAGTGGTGTGTCCCAGGTCTTTCTTATTCCAGGTTCCTTTTCTTACCCTTCCATTTTTGGGGATCTCTGAGCATATGGTGTTTGAGAGTTTCTGCCCAATGAGCACTGCAGAATAATGGAGCAAGAGGAATATAGGAGTAGAGATCAGCACATGGAAGTGGGAGCCAAGGAATAGATGAAACCACTTAGCTGTGTGTGTGTGTGTGTGTGTGTGTGTGTGTGTGTGCGCACGTGCACACACACACGCACGCCTAAGCTCATGGGAGGTGTAGTGTGGAGGCAGTCAGAATAAGAGTAGTGTCCTGACCTTGGACATTTGATCATTCTTATTCCAGGCTTATCAGAGGCTATTAGCTGAACCACTCAACTTTCATGATTATAGACTTAGAGTTTACCTATAGTGGTGGCAAGTTTAATGTTCTTACTTTATATACACACCACCGCCGCTGCTGCTGCTGCTGGGGCTTGAGGTGCTGACAGAGCTGCAGGGTGTGCCTGCGACCTACCTGCCTTAGTGTGAGTGGCCCCAAGCGGGCAGCGAGTTCCACCAGTGGCCCCATCAGCAGCAGGCCAGGCATAGGCACATGGAGTTGAAATTGCTGGCCTGCTTTCCTGCAGGCCTGAGCTTCTGAGCAGCTGGGGGTAAGCTGGTGATCCCAATGGCCTGACAGCTAAGTGCGTTGGGCCTGGGGACTGTTAAATGGGCAGAAGATGGCCCTGATCGCGGGAGGCTAGGTCCTAGGGACCCTTCCCACACGATTTTGTGCGTTGGGCCTCTAGTACATAAGTGGAATCATATATTTGTGTTTGTATATAATTTAGTTGTTTTGAGTATGTTCACAGAGTTGTACAGCCACACTGCAATAAATTTTATAACACCAGAAAAGGAACTCAGTACCTTTTAGTAGTCACTTCCCAACATGCCATTACCCCCCACCAGTGTTTGTGGGTTTATCCCCAGATCCAGTTTTTTTCTTTGTTTGTTTGTTTGTTTTTTGTTAAATTTAGGCAGAGTCCATAGGTAACTACTAACGCACTTTTTGTCTCCATAGATTTATAGATTTGCCTGTAGATTTCATATAATGGAATCACACAATGCATGGCCTTTGTGTTTGCCCCCCCCTTCCCCCCCCCCCCTTTTTTTTTTTTTTTTACTATTCTGACCTTTCTTCTAGCACATATATTGGTTTGCTTTATGCATGTCAATCTTTGTTATTTTATTTTATTTATTTTTAAAATATATTGATTTTTTTACAGAGAGGAAGGGAGAGGGATGGAGAGTTAGAAACATCGATGAGAGAGAAACATTAATCACCTGTCTCCTGCACACATCCTACTGGGGATGTGCCCACAAACAATGTACATGCCCTTGACTGGAATCTAACTCGGGACCCTTCAATCCACAGGCTGACACTCTATCCACTGAGCCAAACCAGTTAGGATTGGCCTATTTTTTTTCTTTTTTTCTTTTTTTCTTTTTTTTTTTTTAAACTAGTAGACATTTTAATGAACTTCTCTCTGTGTAGCTTCAAGCTACTAGGACACATGCCCCACCAATACCCTTAGTCTTCTCCTCAGCTCTTCTGCTGAAGACCTTGGCCTTCACAACCACAGGCTGCTTTTCCCCCAGAACTTTGCAGTAGCCCAATCGCACCACATCAGTGATAGGAGCAGCTCCAGTCTTGCTTTTGGCAGCATTTACCCGTGTCTACTCACTGACCAGGGTCCACAGTCCTTCAAGGTTGACAGCTGGGAAGAAGCTCTGGTTCCTCTTTAAGTGGTAATGCCTCATGCCAACTTTCCCAAAGGAACCTGGGTTGATATTTGTTGATGTTGATCCTGTGATGCAAGCCAGCAGTATAACCTCCCCTCTCCCCCAGTCCTTCCTGTGCTTACCAATGCGGCCATGGCTGTGGGTCACGTGGCCCCAAAGTCTGGATGGCATGCCAATGGCTGAGATGCAAGAACTAGTCTCTTTAACTTAGCCTAGTATTTTCAGGGTTCACCCATGTTATAGCATCTATCAATACTTTTTCCTTTTTATAACTAAATAATATTCTATTATGTGGCTATACTACATTTTGATCCATGTATTCATCAGTTGATGGACATTGAATTGTCCTTTTTGGCTATTATGAACAATGCTGCTATGAAAATTCATGAACAAGCTTTTACACGGATATATGTTTTCATTTCTCTTGGATATATTTACACTTATATTTTGTAAAGGACATAGCCTGATCCAAAATAATGATTTGGTTTTTTGAGACCTTAAGTCACATTTAGTTTTTCATTTGTTATTTAAACATGTGACAGTCTTGCTGTTTTATATCTATGTATTGGTTCATTTAATAAATATTTGTACCAGGTATTTATAATAGTTCAGTGTTAATCCAATAGTTTCATTAATTAGTAATTTTTTACATCTGTGCAGAAAATAGAAACAGTATGTTTTTAGTTACATGTGATTTAGTTTCCAACTAGAAGCTTGATTATATTGAACTTGTCAATTTGTCTTCATTGCCAGGATGATTGTCTTATTTTTATCTGCCTGAGGCAGTTTGTAGTCAATTTCTCACGCTCAAGGCTGGTATATCTTTGTGAGGAAGCAAAGAGAAGAGTAATATGAGTAATGACTGAATCTATGATTATGAAACCTTATCCATATGAGTATACAGGTTCTTAGTGACTGAGCTTTGGTCAGTAAACCACAGGCATTTTTCCTGTCTTTCTCATGTGAATTTTCTCACTGACATATTTTTAATTACTTTTTCTCTTAGTTTTTGAATTTGTTGACGATTATTCACTTGTCTTTACAAAATAGAAATCTTGTGTTGTGTCCACGATTTTAGATGTTTTCACCAAAATGTCAAAATAGTTTGAAGCTTATGGAATACCAATTCAACTATAACTTAGCACAGCATATAACCATAACCATAATCTTGGTCAAAATAAAGAGTATTTTGAATGCTATGTGTGTGGTTTGTTGTTCTGGAGAAAAGTAGTATCTGGTGGTTAGAACATATGAGTTGTTGTCAGCATTTTGTGGGTTTCCCAGATCCAATTGTTGTGTTTTTTGTTTTGTTTTGTTTGTGTGTGTGTTTTTTAAGATAGGCAGGGTCTATGCCTGGTATATGTTTAGTGGAATGCTTTATTTACTATGGATGTACTATAAACACTAATGAAGATTTTATAATATTGGCAGAAAAATGTTCAATAAATTACTGAAAATATATATTAAATAATTGTAGCTGTAACGGGTGCTTAGTGATTCTATTCTTTAAGCTTTCTTTGCAAAAGGCATAATTAACATTCTTTCCTCTTAGTGATTATATTTTAAGCAAACCATAAAGAACCGTGTGTGTGTGTGTGTGTGTGTGTGTGTGTGTGTGTGTGTTATTGATTTCAGAGAGGAAGGGAAAGGGAAAAAGATTTTTAAAAAATCATTGATTAGCTGCCTCCTGCATGCCCCCTACTGGGAATCAAGCCCGCATCACCTGCGTGTTCCCTGACTGGGAATCGAACTATGACCTCCAGGTTCATAGGTCGATGCTTAATCCCTGAGCCACACTGGCAGGGCTATTAAAGAACTTGTTTAAAATTCAAAGTATTTAAACATTACTGTCTTTCTGAGGGACTGCTGAGAATCCTATATAATAGAACTCATCCCTTTCATACTTGCCAGAAATTCAGAATAAGGGACATGCTTTAAGATTGTGTGATGCTTCTAGTATGTGGAGGGTAGGCAGTGATATTATAGTACTTAAGTTAAGAGCTCGACAGAGATGTTCTGCCCTTTAAATAAAGTAATAAAGGTCTCATCCTAGCTTATTAAGAACAGATAAATGGCATTGAAATATTTTTCAATTAAAATTTTTTAAATATTTCTTAACATTTTGGTGCCTGGCTTCCTCAGTGATAAAGTAAGGTTCTTAACTCCAATTTCTATATTTGATTACTTTATATTTAATATTCACCATTGAGTTACTTTTTATCCTGTGACATAATTTTAGGGCATGGCCTTTCAAACAGTGGTTTTTTTTTAATTCTTTATTTTTTAAAATAAATTCAAACTGTTTTTATGAACACCCATTGTTCATAGTGAACAGGGGTTGGTTGCTAGTAGAAATATCATGATGGTAGCTGGTTTTTTTAATCATCTCTAGCCTTCATTCTAATTTATTAGATTGACAAGGCTCAGATATTGCTATTAGTCCCTAGGTTGATACTGTATTGCTGTTTCTGTTTTCTGTAGAATTTTAAATGTATCATTTTGTTCAACTAGAAGGAATTTAATATTTCTTTGTGCAATCCATCTCTTCATTACATTTTTTAACCAATGAGAGTGTTCATTTAAACACTATAACAGAGTCATTTTTGTTATTATTAGCCAGTTTTCTTTCTCAGCAATAGACTACTTCAAATATTAGATGTGAAAGAACCTTTTATCCAAGAGTAGGTGGAATTGGGATAATACCACTTAAAATAAATCATTTAAAGCAGTTGCCTGAATTTCATACTAAGTAACATATTATTATATACATGTGTGTATGGGGGTATAGAGGATTATTAGGAATTTATCTTTAAAAAATATGAAGTGCATCCTGCCAGTGTGGCTCAATGGTTGAACATTGAACTATGAACCAGGAGGTCATGGTCAATTCTAGGTCAGGGCATCTGTCCAGGTTGAGGGCTTGATCCCTAGGGTGGGGTGTGCAGGAGGCAACCAATCAATAATTCTCTCTCATCATTGTTCGAGTTTAACAACACAGTTTTAAAATAAAAGTGCAGGAAATAACATGCAAGAAAGAATAAGTAATTTTCAATTTATAATTAAAATGAAAAATTAGGATGAATTTATGAATATATCTGAATATTTACATTTTGATAATCATGCTCTCTCTAGAGTGCTACATGTTAACATTTTAAATGAGTATTATTGGTGTAAATTGTGTCTATACTTGGGATTAGATACAGAGTGCTGAGTATTAAAGAATGAAGCGTTCTTGATGTATAGATATCCAAAGATCTCTGAGCTATGTTATAACATGAGCAGCCAAGGTAGTTGTGTTTTTGTTTAGTTCTTTATAGTTTTCAAACCCTTTCAAATGTGTTATTTGATAATAAGTGCATTATGAAAAAAATAAGTTCACTTTGTGTATGGGGAGAAACACTTTATATATGGGAAAATTCCGAAAGAAGCTCTTTCCTCTTTTAAGGCAACGGTGGATTTGGAAATGAGAGATGGGTGACCCTGAGAGTTAGAACTGAATCCTTCACCAGTCTCATATGTCTATCTGCCTATCTTGACATTAATTTAACTAGAATAAGTTGGGCCTTGATCCTGGGGTAAGACTCAATAACTTTTACTTAATATCGTCCCTTCCTCAGTCAAAGATGGATGACCAAACATTGCACTGGGAAAAGTGAGTGTAGGATGGCAAACAACCTACCAACATATCACTGCAGTGTCTTGGGCAACATTATTTACTCTTCTTCATGTGCTAACTATTTAATGCAAATAATAAAAGTACAGATGAACTTCACCCTCCTCCCTCAAAACATACACATATGGAGAGGGAGATCCAAATGCTTTAATTGGACCACTTAGTCTGAAAAGCTCTTTTCATATGACTGTTCTTTGTTCCCTTGCTATGGTGTTTACCTATAGCTCTCTCCTTGTTCAACTGGTCACTCACACAAGGACCCCTATGCAAAGCCTTTTTCATCCACAGGTTTGTTTTGTGATTTGTTCATAGTTTTTTTAAAAAAAATATTTTTTTAAATTGATTTCAGAGAGAAAGAGAGAGAGAGAAACATCAATAAAGAGAAAGAATCTTTGATTGGCTGCCTCCTGCACGCCCCCTACTCGAGACCAAGCCCACAACTCAGGCATGTGCCCTTCCCCAGAATGGAACCTGGAACCCTTCAGTCTGCAGGCCTATGCTCTATCCACTGAGCAAAACTCGCCAGAGCAATTTATTTATAGTTTGTTTTTAGTTTTCTTAGTGGTTGCTTCAGAGCAGTGGTTCTCAATCTTCCTAATGTTGCGACCCTTAAATTCAGTTCCTCATGTTGTGGTGACCCCCAATCATAAAATTATTTTGTTGCTACTTTATAACTGTAATTTTGCTACTGTTATGAATCATATTGTAAATATCTGTGCTTTCCGATGGTCTTAGGTGACCCCTGTGAAAGGGTGGTTCGACCCCCAAAGGGGTCGCAACCTACAGGTTGAGAACCACGGCTCTAGTGGTAGTATCGATACAATATTCGTATGTGACCTCACAGTTTACTGGTATCAACATTTTATCACTTTAAGTATAATATAGAAACCTTCTATTTAGGTCTGTCTACCTTTCCTCACTTTAAAATATTGTCTTGAGTATTAGATGATATTATAATTTTTGCTTTAATAAAATATTTATAAATTCCTGAAGATGATAAAATATATCCTCATATTTCTGCTCTTTTTATTATTCTTTCTTTCTAATACTCTAAAATTTCTTTTTATTATTTTCTCTCTGAAGAATTCTCTTTTGCCATTCTCTTTAAAAAAAAATTAAATATATTTTTATTTCAGAGAGGAAAGGAGAGAGAGAGAGAGAGATAGGAACACCAATGATGAGTGAAAATCATTGATCGGCTGCCTCCTGCACATCCCACACTGGGGATCAAGCCTGAAACCCAGGTGTGTGCCCTGAACGGAAATTGAACCATGATCTCCTAGTTCAGAGGTTTAGAGCTTTCCTTCAACTGAGAATGCCTTAATTTCCCCTTCATCTCACAAGAATAATTTCATCAGGTATAGAATTTGAGGTTGACAGTTTTCTCTCAGCATTTGAAAAATCTTGTTCCACCTACTTAAAGGTTTTAGATGAGAAATTGTCATTTGTGTTGTTGTTTCCCTAGAGCCGTGATCGGCAAACTGCGCCTCGCGAGCCACATGCGGCTCTTTGGCCCCTTGAGTGTGGCTCTTCCACAAAATACCATGGCCTGGGCGAGTCTATTTTGAAGAAGTGGCGTTAGAAGAAGACTAAGTTTACAAAATTTGGCTCTCAAAAGAAATTTCAGTCATTGTACTGTTGATATTTGGCTCTGATGACTAATGAGTTTGCTGCCCTAGAGGTACCATGACATTTTTTTCTGACTGCTTTCACAACTTATTTTTTGTCTTTAGTTTTTAGAAGTTAATTATGATGGGTCTTGTCTTAGATTTCTTTGGGTTTAACTCAGCTTCATTTTTTTATTTTATTTTTTATTTATTTTTTGGTTAATCCTCACGCAAGGGGTAGTTTTTCCATTGGTATTTTTTCTTTCTTTCTTTTGAAGGGTGGAAAGGAGGGAGGGAAAGGGAAGACAGAGAGAGAAACAGAAACATAGATGTGAAAGAGACACGTAGATTGGTTACCTCCTGCATGCACCCTGACTTGGGCTGGGGGTTGAACCTGCAACCAAGGTATGTACCCTTAACCGGGAATCAAACCTGTGACCCTTTGGTCCTCGAGTTAATGCTCTAACCACTGAATCACATCGGCCAAGGCAACTCAGCTTCTTGAATCTGGAGGCTTATGTCTTTTGTCTATTCTTTTGGGAGGTCTTCAGCCATTATTTTTTCCAAATACTCTTCTGTCTACTCTAGTTCTTCTCTCCTGGAATGCCACTGATAGTTTAATATTTATTTTTTCAGTCTCTTTTTTCTTTGTTGTTCACATACAATAAATTCTGTTTTTCTATCCTAAATTTTGCTCATTCTGTCTTCTGTCATCTTCATTCTACTATTGTAGTTCTGCTGTTGTATTTTTGGTTCTATAGTTTTCATGCAGTTTTTAAAATAAATTCTATTTCTTTGCTAAGATATTCCATTCTTTTTAAATTTGTCCTAAGGTAATTTCCAATTGATTATGAAGCTTTTTATGATGCCTGCTTTAAATTCCTTCTCAGATTATTAAAACATCTGAGTCATCTTAGTTGATTGATTTTTGCTTTCATGCTGTGATATTCTTGTTTCTTGGTATGGTTGATGATTTTTAATTGAATCTTGAACATTTTGGCTGATAATTGTAGGTCCAGTTTTAGTCTTTTATTTTAACAGGCTGCCAACCTATTTAGGTTTAACATGTAGTTACAAGCCTAATATTAAAGGGTATGGTTCCTATGACAATTTACTTTTCAGATTTTTTGCAGCACTATTTTGGTCTTCTTGGTTTATATGGGCCTCCTACCCATTTCTGCTGGAGTGCTGGGGGAGCAGCAGGAGCTTTCCCAGAACAGGCCATCTGTGCCTCTAAGAAAGAGAAGAGAGTCTCCAGCCCATGGGGACAGGCCTTCTGGGCTGGGTTGCTGTGACAAGATCCCCTGCCTATGGGAGATGGAGAAGAATCCCTCAGGCTGGACAATCCCCTCTTTTCAGGATCCCCTCCCCTTCAACCCTGTCCCCTGCTACCTGGTATGTCTTGATGAGAGACGGTTGTCTCAGGTCTGGAGGGGAAAGGGTATGTGGTTCCCTTTCTGCTCACTGTTTGCAGGCCTCCCCACCATACTCCCAGGCTAGTACTGTTGGGCTTGCCTAGTGTTGTCAAAGGAATGAGACTACCCAGACTGCTTTCTTTCTTTCTTTTTTTCTTTCTTTTTTATATATATATTTTATTGATTTTTCACAGAGAGGAAGAGAGAGGGATAGAGAGTTAGAAACATCGACCAGAGAGAATCATCGATCAGCTGCCTCTTGCACACCCCCTACTGGGGATGTGCCCACAACCAAGGTACATGCCCTTGACCGGAATCGAACCCGGGACCTTTCAGTCTGCAGGCCGACGCTCTATCCACTGAGCCAAACCAGTCCCGTACTGCTTTCTATTGCTTGGGATAAGGCTTTGGGTCACCTTCTTCTGTTGAACACCAGGTTTATAAGATGTCCTTCCACTGTGTTGTTTCTCAAGTCAGTCTTCTTTCTGTTTTCAGCTTTCTGTTTTCAGAGTTCTATGGCTACCTTTTTAAGTTCCAAAGTGTAGTTTCATTTAGCATGGACTAGTATGAAAAAAATGAGTGTATGCCATTGTCTGGCCCAAGACTCTTTCTTAATCCTTTCTTATTCATATTTTTCTTTAGACTGCCTAACCTGTCATAATCTATATCAAATTTCTGCAGTTGTTAAATGATATAACTCTTCTATAGCCTTACTTATCAGAACTTTTGTATATGAAATCTGAGTTCTTTTCTATCAGATTTGTAAAATCCTATTTTGCAAGATTAGCAATTTGACTATGCAATGACTTTGTACTCATAACAGGATTCAAAAATGATCAAGAAAGGTTCAGGGCTGAATAGTATTCAAGAAAGGGTTGATTTATATAAGGGGTAATTTAACTCATGAAATTTTTGTTTTCAGTAAAATTTTTGTTTTCAGTAAAATTTTATTGTCTGGCTCAAGACTCTTTCAGAAAGAGTCTTGGGCCAGACAATGGCATACACTCATTTTTTTCATACTAGTCCATGCTAAATGAAACTACACTTTGGAACTTAAAAAGGTAGCCATAGAACTCTGAAAACAGAAAGCTGAAAACAGAAAGAAGACTGACTTGAGAAACAACACAGTGGAAGGACATCTTATAAACCCGGTGTTCAACAGAAGAAGGTGACCCAAAGCCTTATCCCAAGCAATAGAAAGCAGTACGGGACTGGTTTGGCTCAGTGGATAGAGCATCGGCCTGCAGACTGAAAGGTCCCGGGTTCGATTCCGGTGAAGACTACAGTGAATATTTATATAAGCAAAAATTTACCTATATATTTAAGTCCTTATACTTTATTTTTCAATTGAAAGTTCTCTAATATTTTTGTTATACAGATGAGTTATGTAAAGTTAAAAGAAGACTTAAAAATGACTATATAAAGATCTCCTTATAATCTAAACAGAGAAGCTTTGCAAAGGTTTGAAAGGGATACTATTAATTACTTTAGGACAAGGTGTAATCCGGGTCACGTGGTCATTCAACCTAGATCAAATTGCTAGTTAGTACAAAATCTGGTTTTATGAGACCCCAAATATCCTGACAACTGTGCATGGGCCCAATGTAGTATAGCATTATGATTATGATCGTATAGAGTCATATTACTTAGTGTGGCTGTTATCAATTTACTCAAGTTTTCTGTGCCTCAATTTCTTTATATGTAATATGGGAGGGATGATAGTACCCACGTTACAGGGATGTTATGAGACTTAAATGAGATTAGGCATGCTGGTGCTGTTATTACTGTTATTTTAAAATATTCTTACATTAGAAAAGGCAAGGGCTAATTGAGAACTAGTAGCTTTAGTGTGAGATTAAGAGCCAGGAGTCTGGGGTTCTATTTCTGTTTTGCTCCTGACTCACATGGACTCTTTGGGAAACTGCTTAACCTTTTTGTGACTAAATCCTGCCATTTGAAAGCTAGAAGAATCTTACTATCTGCTCACTTTATGTAAAATGATAGGGAAATTTTTGAAAATGCTTTGTGATCTATAGGAAAAGGTGCTTCATAAGCACATAACTTTATTCATCTCAGCATTGCCATTAACTTGCTCTTTAAATATGTATGGCTTCTAATTTGCTTAATTTAGTAATCCAAAATTATATTAATGTATAATATGGGGGTGTTGACACTTCTGTTAGAACGTTTCCTTTTGTGTTTTCTCATAACTTAAATATAGATACTTGCTGCCACATTGTATTAGGAATATGTGTAAAAATCAGTATGTATAAATTATTGAGAATGACTGAATAATAATTTTTCATTTTTCTACTTAGTTTAATTAAAATGTAGCTTTGATTCTTTTTAAAGAACAAAAGAGGATAGAAGTGGGGACAAAGAATGGTTGATTAATTATAATGAGAATAGAATATGGACTAAACTGTACCTTAAAAGAACATTTAGCCTCTTCTCCTGCCACAGTTGAATTATATTTTAATGAATTCAGTTGAATAAGTAGCTACCATGGAAAAAAGTGAGTTTTAGTAGGGAAAATATATGACTATTTACTTTGTTCTTTCATAATCATTAATGGTTTAGGTAATCTTTTCAAGTTTGTGGCAAGTAGAGGCAGTATGTGAAATGAAATCCTATACAACATTTTGATTATTTTGAATTAGGTAGACTTAGCTAAATGTTTTTCTGAGGTTTAAAGAGTTACATGGTCAGTTCAGAAAAGACATATACACAAACGTTTCAAATTTGCCAAATTGATTTCTTATTGAGGTACAGAATCAGTGCTAATTTAAAATTTTTTAATAAAAGTAGAAAAGTTTTGTTACTACTTAAGAGGATAAAGCACTTGAAAACTTGTGTAGTCTGAAAAAATGTCTTGGGAGTCTTTTTGTTCAAATAATTTTCCTATAATTTACTTTGAGATTATGACTTATACTGAATGATTTTCATTTGTATGAGGAATTGAAAGAATTCAAGATTTAAAACTAAAGTTAAGAGAAAAATTATGTTTTTAACCTACAAATTGTTGCATTTTAATTGTAAAATTAGTACTATAATATAATAAAAATCCAGGTTATAGTTCAGGAGGCCAGAAGTCTATGAAATTTAGATGTCAGCAGGGTTGGTTCCTTTTGCAGGTCCAGTTCTTTATATTACTATTTTAAAAAAAGTTTTTAAAATGGTTAAATAAACCATTTGCATAAGATTCTGACATTTTAAAAGATTAGAACAATGTAATATATATCTTTAAAAGTATCGAGTAATTTATAAGTTCCCTAAAATATGTTTAATACTTAGTAACATGACTTAAAATAGGCATCAAATACAACCTTTATCCAAAGGAGTTTGTAACAAAAATGTTTTTCTAAAAAATGCAAAACTGACTAGATAGAAACTCTCTTTGCCCTTTAATTTTGGCATTGTAACTGTCCAATATGAGGTAATATAAGAAGAGCCGCTGAAAGGCATGGCTTTCCATTCCTGTAGCTCAGAGCTCCCTGCTGCCGCCATCATTATCAAACAGCTCTTGCAAATTCTAATTGCATTCTGTAAATGCTCCCTATTTTCCTTGTCAGTTTCCAATCTGCATTTTGAAATACATGCTTAAAATATTTATCTCCCAAATAGAAAAATAAGAACTCTGAAACTGTCAAAACTCTCAATGGTACATGTAATTAATGGAAAACATTCCATAAATACAGTTGATGTAATGACAATATAACTATTTAGGTCAGAGAGAGAGAGGGAGAGAGAGAGAGAGAGAAAGAGAGAGAGAGAGAGAGAGAGAGAGAGAGAGAGAGAGAGAGAGAGAGAGAGGAGCTTAGGTATCAACCTTTTATAACAATTTAGCCTTAAATACCACCTTTTTAAGGAGACCTTTATAAAGGATTATAAACTTGTTTCACTTTTAACAATAATATAATTAATCTTTTTAGCCTGTGTTTTGTGTTGCAGTAGTTATTCTAGCTAGAATAAACAAGTTATATAAATTTATAGGTGAATTCCAGGTAGATGTTAAGTAAGGAAAAATGACTTTTCTAGGAAAGTCGTACAGGAAGAAATTATTTTTAATTGTTACTAAGTGGGTATTCTTCAATAGCAAAGCATTATTATAAGGATTAATCAGAAATGTTTATGTGCATTGAATTTTAGAAATCTGTAATGTATACTATCACTAAAGGTCTCCAGGCTGGCCTTTTGAGAGTCTGTCTATTAATAGGGCTTTGTACATTCTTAATCCTCTCTTTTGCTGTCATTAAGTTGAGAATATAAAAATGAGTAATCAAATGATTGAGGAATGTTGCTGAGTATATTATTTGGAAGAATTATTGGAGCAAAACAGTATCCCTTCTCTGTTGGAAACAGTGACTTAAATAGAAAGTGGCAGGCTTCTGGTATTGTTAGGAAGGTGGTGCTCCTGAGCTTGTATAACTGCCGGGTATTTAAAGTTCCCGGTATCCTTGGAAACATAAACTGTTTGTGATACCAATTGGTGCTTGTATTTCAGTGATGTCATACAATTTTCAGATTTACACAATGGATCTCTTGTTTGTGGACCTACACAGGAGTTCAGATAGTTTTGGAAAAGCAAAGAAACTGAGGCTTAAGAGTATGTGTGTGAGAAAGAAAAAGGGGGAGGAGGAAAAGCGGGGATGGAGAAAGAGAGTGAGTAAGAGAGATAGTTTTATTTTTTCAGACTTTAATTTTACAAATCAGTGACAACTTTATTATCCATTCTGTAATCCTTTGAGTTTGGATTCAACTTTTTAAAAAAGCAAAAAACATCACCCACCAAATTTCTTATTGTTTCACACTCTTGTGGTTGCATTTGAGAAGTATATATACATTTTGGTACTAATAAAAACTTACAGAAAAACAAATGAGGATTAATTGCTTTTCTCAAGTTTATCCATCATCTATACAATAGTAAGAGGCTTATAGAGCCGGGAGTATTTAAAATAATTGGTTAGATTAACACAGTGCCATTAAAAGGATTATTTTCTCTCTATCTGAGTGGTTCATTTGGTTGGAACATTGTCCTGTACACTGAAAGGTGATGAGTTCTATTCCCAGTCAGGGCACATACCCAGGTTTGGGTTCATTCCCATTGGGTGTATGGGAGGCAACGGATCAATGTTTCTCTCTCTCTCATAACAATTTAGTGCTCTTTCTCTCTCTCTCTCTCTCACTCTCTCTGAAAAACATATCCTCAGGTGAGAATTTAAAAAGCAAGGGTGGGGGCAGGTATGTTGATTTATGGCACAGGGTGTACTAGATCCTGTTCAGTGGTACCAAATGGAAGTTTTCTTTTGTTAGAGCAAACTTGCATAGTTCGGGGTGTTTTTTAAAAAATATTTTTTATTGATTTCAGAGAGAAAGGAAGAGGGAGGGAGAGATAGAAGCATTAATGATGAAAGAGAATGATTGATTGTCTGCCTCCTGCACCCAGCCTAATGGGGATTAGGCCCACAATCTGGGCATATACTCTGACTGGGAATTGAACCGTGACCTCCTGGTTGGTAAGTCAATGCTCAACCACTGAGCCATGTCGGTTGGGCTAGTCAGTTGAGCCATGCCTGGGTTTTCCGCAGAATATTTCCAAGGAAATATTTATTTACATATATTATATAATCCTGAAGGTAATTCACAGTTTAAACCTGTTTTTCCCCTGACATTTTATTATAGTATTTTTAGTGTCAATAGTTTTGAATTGGAATAAGATGTGAATTTGTTATATCAAATGTGTGAAATAAGAAGAATAATGAGAACTAACCTTTATCGTAAGCTTACAATATGCTAGGTACTGTTCTAAATGCTTGAAGTTTCTTTTAATCGTCACCAAATCCCTGTGGGGTAGAAACAATATTGTTCCTATTATAACGATGAGGAAACTGAAGCACCAAGAGGTTAAGAATCTTGACTAGAGTTGCACAGCTGGTAAACAGAAGAGCAGGGATTCCTTTGTAAGCAGTTTGATTCCAGAGTCTGTGCTCTTAACCATCTGATCATGATGCTTCTCAGTAGCACTGATAATGAGAGCTAACATTTATTGAGCATTTTTCTCTGTGCCAGAAATTGAGAAATTGTTCTCTATTCCCTCTATTGTGTTAACTCACTCAAATAACCTAAGTTGGGGACATGAGTTTCATTCTGCTAAATTTCTGTGCTTTGATAGCCTCTTCTTAAAGATCTTTTTAAACCAATTCATATGTGCTGAGGATGTAGCCGTCATATACAACCACCCTAACTTTCTCACCATAGTTACATATTTTCTGATGTTCAATGTATTTAGTGTTCAAAAACTCAATTTATCTTTAAAAATTAGTACACAGTGTTAAAAATGTATATATTTAAGTCAGTATTCATTACTTACACCTTTTTTTTAGTCAGTATTCAATTGGATTAGGCATGGGTGAATACCATTTTGCATTTCCTTTCTATGTATTATTATTTGGTTAAGAATTGCCTTATTTCTTAATTTGTATTACTTATTCCTCTATCCTTGTGGGATTTTGTCAGTCTCTGTTTCTCTCTGTCAAAATTTCTCTCTCTCTCTCTCTCTCTCTCTCTCTCTCTCTCTCTCTATATATATATATATATATATATATATACACACATACACACACACACACATATATGTATGTGTATATGTAATATTTTTACTGTAGTAGTGGGGTTTTGAGATGGAGTGAAATTATATATGTTCAACCTGCCATTTTAACCTAGTACCTGCCACATATTTCTTAAAATAAAATTTTAGTAAGAAATTTGAGGAGCCTTTGAAGCACTTCTAGATTATTCTATAGGTGAGGGTAGAGGTTTGGATCTAGATACACAGATCTTATTTTTAACTTGATTTTTTTTTCCTTTTAATTGGATGTGACCCAAAAGCCAATATTCATTGATATAGAGGAATAACTAATAGCTACAAATTAAGAAATAAGGCAGTTCTTAACCGAATAATAATACATAGAAAGAAGGGAGATGCAAAATGGTATTCACCCATGCCTAATCCAATTGAATACTGACTAAAAAATGTGTAAGTACTGAATACTGACTTTATATTCATTGGGTTTTCCCTCAAACCTGATCTTCTTACAGAATTTCTAATCTCAGTAAATGAAATATCCATCCATAACTCAACAAAAATGCAAATCAGTGGTGTCACTTCTCTGTTTAAAACCCTTCAGGGGCTTCCTTTCCTTTCTAGGATCAAGATCAACTTTTTAAAACCTTGTTTATAGGTCTCTGTTGATTTTGGCAAAGACTATTTCCCCAGCCTCTGATCACTATGCTTACCCTCCTTGCTCCCTATGCATCAGACAGAGGGGCCTCCTTTACACATTGTTGGAGAAGTAGAACCACTTTCTTCCTCAAGGGCTTTTGGGCCTGTGATTTGATTTGCCTGTAATGCCAATACAGTTGTCCCTCAGTTTATACTGTGGATTTGTTCCATGACCCTTTGCATATACCAATATCCCTGGATGCTCAAGTTCTTTAAATAAAACTAGAGACCCGGTGCATAAAATTTGTGCACAGGTAGGGTCCCTAGGCCTGGCCAGTGATCAGGGCTGATCCGGGCCTTCTGACTGCTGGCTGGGGCCTCCCTTCCCTGATGCCGACTTCATTCTGTGCACTCTCCCTCCCCTGGTGGTCCGTGAACTTCCAAGGGGATACTTTGCATATTAACTATATATATATATATATATATATATATATATATATATATATATATATATGTGTGTGTGTGTGTGTGTGTGTGTGTGTGTGTGTGTGTGTGTGTAGGTTATATGGATGAAATATTATATGCATATATTAGCCATATGCATATAGCCTACACACATCCTCCTATATACTTTAAATAATCCTTAGATTACTTATAATACCTAATACAATGTAAATGCTATGTAATAGTGTGTGTCATTCATCTGAGAATAAATATCCTGTAGCATTTCTTTTCTCAGCAGGATTGTGTTCCATGATCATGTTGTTTAAAGGTTTCATGTAATCTGAATATATTTTAAAATAATGGGAAGGCTCAGGAAATTCATACGGACTTATTTAGGGAATAATGACAAGAAGAAAATCTGTAGATGTTCACTACAGATGCAACCATCCTAGGCCTAACTACATACTACACATCAGCAACAACATTTTTTTCTAATATCTTCATTTGCTGTTGGTTTAATCCATGGAAGCAGAGGGAGTCATCTGTATTTATATTCTCCTCCACCTACTGCTCCCAGACCAAGTCCGTTGTTCTTTTTATATGCTCTCACAGCACCCTGTACTGCATCATTATCATAATTGCTTAAATTAAGTGCATACTAATTGTGCAGTATTTGACCTCTCTTCTAAATTTAAGTTTCATTAGTTCAGTGACTAGGTCTGTCTTGTTCACTGTTATATTCCCAGGCTTGAGTACACAGTAAATAAATACTTACAGAATTTAAAGAACAAGGAAAAGTTATATTAACATGCTAGTGAAAATCATACATTAAATAACTAAGTTCAAAGGTAGCTGAACTAGGTGTGTCATTTTTGAGCAAGTAATTTTATGTCTCTAAGCCTCATTTTATTAATCTATGAATTGAGGGAATGTGATTTATTGTCCTTGAAGATATCTTTCAACTCTGATTTGTTTCCTAAAGGATCTCTCTCTTCCTCTTCTATGCATTTTTTCCCCTGTTGATCTTTATTTTTGTTTATTCTCCTACTTAATGCTCATCATTATTTGATTTTCTAGATTTATTTTTCTGTCTGTAATGTGCATGTATTCTTTGATATCTGAATTCTCACCATCCAAATATTTGCTACAGTGACTTGGAAATATTTAACCTAAAATTGACACTCCAAATTAAAATATTGTTCTGGCCCAGAACATTAAGTTGCACATGAACCTGGGCGAGAGAATATGGAATAGACTGTTTCTTATATCATTTGTTTTCCCAACAGGATGTGTTTTGTAGTTATGTTGTTTAAAGATTTCATGCAATTTGAATATCTTTTAAGATAATGGGAAAGTGCCAAAACTGGGTTGGCTCAGTGGACAGAGCGTCGGTCTGCGGGCTGAAAGGTCCCAGGTTCGATTCCGGTCAAGGGAATGTAAATTCGTTGCAGTCAGCTAGTCGATGTATCTCTCTCATTGATGTTTCTAGCTCTCCATCCCTCTCCCTTCCTCTCTGTTAAAAATCAATAAAATAGGTTTTTAAAAAAAAGATAATGGGAAAGCTTATGAAAAGTTAGCCTAGGAGGATTAGAAAAGTTCTTAGGTTAGAAGAAAAGATGGAAATGATAAAGATTAATGAGAGATAAGACAAAACAAAAAATGACATAAAAACTTGCCTGTGCATGAGTCCCCATGTAGTATGATTTTTTCTTTATTTTGTGGGGAAAATAAAATTATGAAAACATTGTTAGTTTAGAAAGCCTTGTTCATTTTATTTTATTGTGCTATTTGCATCATTATAAATTACTAACAGATTATTGTTTATTTACCTTACAGTACATGTTTGCAGTATATAAAAAATGGAAATTGTATCTGATACTCTACTATGTACAAATGTACCCACCAACAAGTTAGTTGAATATAAACGATTTTGTATGCTTATTTTTAAATATGAAATTTTTGGTGGATTGCATTTAGGGTTATGATTTTAAGGATACTTAACAGTTCTTGGGGAAATTAATTGGGAGTTTTAAATGTGTTTGAACTACATTATTCTTTGTCCACTTAAAATCACAAATTGTCTCCTGTTACATGAAAATTTGCCATCCAACACGTTTTCAGGAATGAATTAGATTTGTATAAGAGGGATGTCTGTTCTACTTGTGTTGGTTGTATTGAAGAGAAAAAGCTAAGTGCTTGCTTTTACTGCTTTATAGTCTAATAGTGTAGGTGTTCATTCTCGCCTACTCATTTGAGGTCAGTGGTTTAAATTTTATGCAGTCTGCCTTCTAATCTCTTAGATAGATACTGTCACAGTATTGGCTATATAACCAATCGCTAAAACTTTTGGCCTCTCAAAAGTACTAAACTATTTATATGCATTTCCTCCTTTTCCATTAAGAATCACATTCCCTTAAAAGCTCTAATTCTTTCCCCACAGCAGCTGTTTCTAAAGGAAAGCGATGATATTCAGTTCAAAAAGAGACAAGCATGGGGGCATATTAATATAGGAAGAGGTACTAAATATATATAACAAAAAGAATGAGTATTAAATGATGTTTGAGATGAATTCTTAGTCTAGTTCATTTTTCTTCCAGTAACAGGAACATGAGACATGAAAAGGATCTTGAGTATAGATCATTTATGCCATACAAAGGTTATGTTTTAAGGGCCAGACTAGTATTTCCTTAAACTTTTCTTAAATTTGCAACATACTTGACTGTTTAAGAAAAATTTGCATAGAGACCTTTGTGTCCTTTTAAAGATTAATATGTAAATGAGAGGAGGCAGTGGAGGGACTCTTTTGCAAACTTGAGACTGAGGAAAATTACTCACCAGAAAGAAGTGTCACCTGTTACCTCCCACCTGCCCTCTTTTACTCTTAGAAAGAAAGGGTGATGGTAGGGATAGGGTATTTACTGACTTGACACCAGTGTTTCAGTAGCTTAGAAATCAAGCCTGTAATTGAAGAAAAACTGAAATGGTTACCTAAGGTTAAGACACATAATATAAATTTTTAACAAATAGTTGTGGTTTCATAGCGAAATTGTGATAAGGATTAAAATTTACTTTTTCATAAAGGCACTCATTTCTGAACTACTATTTTATAAAACATAGATTCATTTATTACTCAGTACCCTTATTATTCACCAGGGTTAATGTGACCATATTTAAATCTACTGGAGCCAATGTAACTTGCCAGCCCTGAAGTTCATTGTATGTTAGGAATAAACGGACTTCACAGGCAATGATTTTAGTGGTTGAATGGTTATCAGTTTAAGAAAATTTTTGTTTTCTATTCTGGAAGCAAGGTATTTTCTGACATTTTAACAGAATATGGAGTGGGGAGGTAATGAGACACAAAATAAATAAGATTAAAGTTCATTTTAGTATCCTGATGGGTTTGTTTTTTCTTTCTATACTTTAAGAATGAAATAGAATGGCTTAAAATATATTATATTGATGGGAAGTAATTAATAGCATCTGGCCTAGGCCTAGGACAGGCAGCATTATCACATTTATAAAATATTAAGAGAAAACAGTCCTTTGTGTACTTAGGGAAATTGATGTGTCCTTAACTAGGTAAATTACTATAGCTATGTTTTAAAGTTGTTTACGTGTATTTTTACTTCTATAAGATATTAGTGATTTTAATTCTGAAATTTTATAAATAAACTAGAGGTTCAGTGCATGAAATTCAGGCATGAGAAGGGTCTTTAGGCCTGGCCAGTGGTCAGGGCCCATCAGGTTCCCCGACTCCCTGCTTCTTCCTTCCCTTGCTCCCTCAGCACCCCTCTCCCCCCACACTGCCAGTCGCCTGCCCTGTTCTGCACCGCTCCCTGGTGGTCAGCGCACATCATAGCGAGTGATCAAACTCTCTTCTCCTGATCGAACTTCCGAGGGGACACTTTGCATATTAGCCTTTTATATATAGGGTCCTAATAAAATTCAGAATCAAAACAAATCTGATTATTGAAATTTGAATGTTGGGAAGAACTTGCCATTTCTAAACCAGGTTAGTTCTGGCATTGAAATAACCACACACCTTTCTACAACAGTTCAGACCCAAGCAATTTACAACTACTTGGTAGAAATGTGCTTCTATTTTAAAGTATTAAAATATCCCTGATACAGATAGATTTCCCAAAACTGTGTCTTTCTTGTTGTTGTTGTTGTTTTTTAAGGTGGTACTGAGAATCAATGAAAGGCTGTTGAGACTGAATGAAACATTAGAATTTGTGTTTTAGCTGGAGGAATGAATTTCTCTGTAGAATCCTGTAAACCTTGTTTTGAATGGTGGTAAATACATTTGGAATGTTAACAATTGCTTTTAATTTATGTTGGGATTTTTTTTAAAATGTGTTTATAAATAATGTGATTCAAAAGCAACACGGATGAATTTCTAAGGAGCCGAAAGACACAAAAATGAAATTTCCCACAGCAATTTTTTTTCTTTGACACTCTGCATATTTGGGTCATAGACTTAGTCTTTTCCACTCTATGCCTATTTCTGCTTCTAATTGGATCCCTTTTTTACTCTCCTATTGTAAGTCTTTTGAGATGCTAAGTCTGGAAGAGACAAGATGCTAACCTTCTAAGAGAAAAGCTAATTTGTGGATATTTATAGATATGCCTAATGGAATTTCCAGTGAGTCTTTAAGAGAATTTCTCCGGATGACACAGGAACAATCAGTGCTGATACTAATTTATATTTTGTCAGGAAACCCAAGTTATGCTATAAATATACTATTCTATATTCTAATTTTTATGGACAGGCACTGTCAATATTTTCTTGCTTACTAGAGATCATAAGACTACTGTTCAAATTAAATTACAGTGGGCAGTTAGGTCACCCATGGCTAACTTACATAAGAAGTTTAGTCATTTGAATGAAAACTTGTCTAGGCCACAAAACCACCACATTTCCACATAAAGTAGGTGCATCATCTCTGTTGAGGTAATCTTGGTATTTTCTCTAAAAATAGGCCTATGTTGTGGTAAAAATCTAATCCAATTGTTTATCCAAGTCACATTAAGAAAGTCAGATTTTTATTAATAAGTTTTTGTTGATTTCAGAGAAAGGAAGAGAGAGAGAGAGAAGAGAGAGAGAGAGAGAGAGAGAGAGAGAGAGAGAAACATAATTGAGAGAGAATCATTGATTGGCTGCCTCCTGCATACTCCCTATTGAGGTTTGAGCCCTGACCAGGATATTCAACAACTGAGCCACTCCAACCAGGCAACAAAATCATCTTTGATATGACTTTTAATCCTATTGTGTCAAAAAGGATTATGAGTCAGTTCCTTTGAAGCTTTCTGTGATAATTTTAGGAAATTTTAAAGTATAAAGAAAACTTTAAGGTAATTTAAGATGCTTGGAAAACAAGAGAATTAAGGGTGGAGTTGGTGTGGTATACTGAAGCTGTAGATAGAGTGAATCCTGCTATGCACAGTGCAGAGGAGATTAGGAGAAGCAGGAAAATAGGGGGAAACCATTGATGAACTTGTCCAACTAAGTCCTAGTAACATTTTGAGATTATTTTAGAGGGTAATTGATAAGTTCCCCAAAACATGTAGAGCAACACATTTTAGAGAGAATAGGTAATTAAGTCCAAAGGAGCACTGAAGATAATAATGGACACAATAAGGGGCCTTAAGAAGATAAACATATATCTAACCTACTGTAATTTCTGACATGTTTACTTTCTATAGAACTCAGGGTATAGATATGCAAATTTGAGTAATTATGGTATAGGATATCATTTTAACTTTCTTTCAGTCAGTCAATACCAGTAATATAATTCTGTGATAAAAAGACTGGAAGTCTGTAGAAAGTAATAGTAATGAAAACATGCATCTAATAGATAAAATGCTCTTTCTTATTATTCACAACTCTCCTGCTCTCAGGGGTTTTTGTTTTTGAACTTCTTCATCCTGAGGTGATCCTTTGGACATAATTAAAAAGTAATAAGTAATGTATTTTAAATGATTCCTGCAAGTATATCCTGAAAGGTGATAGTACTTCATAGCTAAAGATCTTTTAGTATATATTGAACTGCCATAAAGTCTTATTTAATGGATCTAATGTATTTTTATGATTAAGATATATTATAAGGTTTACAGCAGCCCAAATGAGTGAATAGTTTATATGAAAAAATTTTAAAGTGACAAAGTAATGGTAACCACTTGGTATTTTATAGGGAAATGAGACATTTAGAAGAGTGGAGACATTTAGCTTTGACATTGTATACCTTCATCTCAGAGACATGATGGTAATATGTTTAGATCTTTCCTTGAGGAAATTGCTTCCTATGATTTTAAGGTATTACTGGCCTCTAGTGGTAATATACTGTAGTTTAAACAGTTCTAATTCTTATGAGTAACTAGAAAGAAAGCCTTTTTAAAGGTCTAAGCTGCCAATAACTTCACTTTCTCAGTTCTAGGTCAACAGTACTCTCAAAGTGTGAAAGCGGCAGCATCGTCCTCTTAATGACCAGGCCCTCTATCTTTTATTCTTGTCTGAGTCCCCTTCACTCTTTATTTTGAACTAACGGCCTGGTGCATGAAATTTGTGCATGGAAGGTTGTGTGTCTCTCAGCCCAGCCTGCACCCTCTCCAATCTGGGACATCCCCCTCACAATCCAGGACGGCTGGCTCCCAACTGCTCACCAGCCTGCTGCTTGCCCCTAACTGCTTCTGCCTGCCAGCCTGATCACCCCCTAACCACTTCCCTGCCAGCCTGATTGATGCCTAACTGCTCCCCTGCCAGCCCAATTGCTCCTAACTGCCCTCCCCTGTAGGCCTTGTCCCTCTCAACTGCTCTCCCTTGCTGGCCTGGTCCCCCCAACTGCCCTTCCCTTCAGGCCTGATTGCCCCCAACTGCCCTTCCCTGCTGGCCCGATTGCCCACAACTGCCCTACCCTGCCAGCTATCTTGTGGTGGCCATCTTGTGTCCATTTGGGGGCAGCCATCTTTGACCACATGGAGTCTGCCATCTTGTGTGTTGGAGTGATGGTCAATTTGCATAGTACTCTTTTATTAGATAGGATGATACTTGTTTAGCTCTGAAGTGACCTTTCATTATTTTAGGGCATATACAGTAGTAATCACTGGTTTGTGCTTATGATTATAGAGTGTTTCAGCATACTTCTTTTTGTTAACAGTTTTTATTTTCTTTTTTTAAACAGTTTTTATTTTCTTAAGAGAAAGTTAAGATTTTAGTTTACCATTGAGATTCATGTTTACACTCATGTGTAATTTGATATTGAAGAATGTTACATTTGAAATATTAGTTTGCTAAGTAAGGTAATGACTTGTCACTTTTGTTTTTCATATTTGTTACCCAGATGTGAAAGGACCACCTACGCATCGTCTGTCTTGTGGCCAGTCACCCTACACTGATACGACAACATGGGAGCGGAAGTATTGCATCCTCACAGACAGCCAGTTGGTGTTGCTCAACAAGGAGAAGGAGGTGAGAAGGATATTATTGAGAAAAGCTACTTCCCTTTTCTGAACAAATTCCTGACTTAATATAGTTTTTATTTGCATTTATGAAAACAAGGCTGTATGAATGATAAACTATAGCTGCATAAGAGAGCTGCATGGCAGTTGCTGTAGCTCTACACAAAAGAACACAGCCTCTGTCAGTACAAAAATGGCCAGCAAGGAGGACGCAAGGGAAAAATCAACACTCTTGTCCAGACTTCTGACTTTTTAAAAAAATATATATTTTATTGATTTTTTTTACAGAGAGGAAGGGAGAGGGATAGAGAATTAGAAACATCAATGAGAGAGAAACATTGGTCAGCTGCCTCCTGCACACTCCCTATTGGGTAAGTGCCCACAACCAAGGTATATGCTCTTGACCGAAATCAACCCTTGAGTCCACAGGCCGACACTCTATCCACTGAGCCAAATCAGTTAGGGCCTGACTTCCGACTTCTTGTCATTGTTACCTACTGGCCAAACCTAACTTGAAGTCAGAGGAAAAGATTACTCTTGTTGTGTTCTGTAGAGGTTTGCTTCCTGAAACACACTGCAAGGGAGAGGACAGAGAGTAAATCTAGAGAGGCAGACAGAATGTAATTAATGCTGTTCTAGGTGAACTTTCTGTCCTTCTAAACAAAAAGTAAAGTAAAAAACAATAACAACAGAACCCCTTGAACTTACCATATATTATGACTACTTTATTTATCAAAAAATTCCACATCCAAATAATTCATTTCATTATTGGTGATTTATCACATGATGCCATTCTGATTTAGTAGGACCAGTAAGCCATCCTATTTCCAACCCCCACAACATAAAAAAAATAATGAACATGATCTTGACAAAGGGATAATGGAAGGGAAGGAGAAGAAAAGATCTGATTCAATGAAAGATCTGATTCAATGAAAGATCTGATTCAATGAAAGAGAAAAGATCTGATTCATTGAAAAAGATCTGATTCAATGAAAGACACATACACACACACACACACACACACACACACACACACACCCCTATAAGTAGAGTATCAATATAGTAAGTAAAATAATACTTTAATATTATCAGATTTAATTTTATTAAAATTTTAAAGGGTCCTTTTCTCAACAGTCTAGTATATGTGGACTGTTTATATTAAGTAGATAAATAATAAAAATTGGTAGAGTGATATTAGTAGAGATTTTTAGTTACCAATTTGAATAAACAGATCATTCAAAATGCACATTTTAACCAACCTACTCTGTCTTCAGTTTTTTAAAAATCACAGTTATGAACAGATCATTTGTCATCTTTATGCCCTTCCTTACATTTTAGTCAGCTTAGTACTGTAAGAAATGTAATAGCCTAAGGATAGATAGTATAAACTGCCTTATCTATTGTAGAACCAAAATATACTAGGTGTACCGGTTAATAAGGTGAATTTTTTTCAATAGATGGAGTTACACATATGTTGATATATATGCAATTTGACATGTTATTTTGTTGTATTGACAACAAGCTTCAAAACTTCAAATGTCAAATTTGCTGAAGGTGTTAACATCATAGATATTTTTACACTTAAAAATGTCGAATTTTGTGCCAAAAAAAGAGCATTTGGGGGAAGTTATAATTCATTATTTTGAAGAAAAGTGCTGCGGAATACTTCAGGAAGCTTATGGTGAACATGCTCCATCCCAAGATACTTGTGAATGCTGGTTTAAACACCTAAAAAGTGATGATTTTTATGTGAAAGACAAAGAATGTCCAGGTGAATTGAAAAAGTTTCAAGACCAACAATTATAAGTATTATTGGATGAAGATGTGTGTCAAACTAAAAAACAACTTGCAGAAAGATTAAACGTTGCTCAGCAAACAATTTCTAATCATTTACAAGCAATGGGAAATAATTTTACAGGAAGGAAAATGGGTGCCATATGAACTGAACAAAAGACAAATGGAAAGTCAAAAAGTTATCAGTAAAATGTTGCTTCAATGGTATGAAAGAAAGTTTTTTTTTTATTGAATCATGACTGGCGATGAAAAGTGGATTTATTTTGCAATCTCAAATCATGGGTTGATCCAGGTCAACTATCAACATTGACTACAAGACCGAATTACTTTGGATAGAAGACAATGCTCTGCATTTGGTGGGATCAGGAAGGTGTGATGTATTATGAACTTCTAAAACCAGGTGAAACTGTTAATACTGATAGCTACTGACAACAAATAATCGATTTGAATCACGATTGATCATGAAACGACCAGAATGTGCCAGAAGACACGCAAAGTAATTTTGCTTCATGATGATGCACCATCACACAGTTCAAAACCAGTTAAAGACACGTTAAAAGATCTTGCCTGGGAAGTATTAGTTCATCTGCTGTATTCACCAGATCTTGCTCCTTCAGATTACCACTTGTTTCGATCGATGGCACATGCACTTTCTGAGCAGCACTTTAAAACGTATGAAGAAGAAGAAAATTGGGTCTTTGAATGGTTTGCCTCAAAACAATAAAAGTTCTATTTGGACGGTATCCACAAATTACCTAAAAGATGGGGAAATGTGAAGCTAGCAATGGACATTATTTTGAATAAAGCACTTTTGATGTTTCTCTTGAAATACTCATGTTTTCTTTGATTACAGAATCCACATTATTAACCGGTACACCTAGTAATCCACTGGTTAGATATTATTGATCATTTGAATAATCCAGGCCTGGGTCCCCTTTTGTCTCATAAAATAGCTGTCCATGATGAATAATTTTCTAAAAACACTATCTTAGGTACTTTATGCATTTTCATGCCAGTCATCTTAAGTAACCAGGGAACTCATCATCTCTCACTCTCTACCTTTGGCTCTGTACAACTCCTTTTCTGTCTCTGCCGTTCACTCATTCTTCCCGACCTCTTGAAACCCCTTCACTCTGCCCTCTGCAGCTTATGGTCCATCAGCAGCAAACTCAGCCGTTCTTCCATCTCTTCCTGAAGGAGTTCCTTAATTTTTGGTCTCATGAGAGCCTATATCTTCCCTGAGGATACTGTCTTCTGTGAGGTCCTGTCAAGTGTTGGCTGTTTTTCTCCCACCACCCTCAGACCATGCTGCCTATAGTAGTTGTCCTTCTCCTACCATGGCTGCTTCCTGTCTGACCTCTCCCCAACCCCTTTACACCTTGTCTGCCCCTCACACCTCTGATATCCTTTCTTCCCCTTTCACCCGGCCTGAATATTATGGTGAATCATTGCCATTGCTCCCTTGCACACTATTCTCTTGCCAAGTCAATCAAATAAATAAATAAATAAATAAATAAATAAATAAATAAATAGCAATTCCTCCTGTATCTCCATCCAGAACATCTGATCTAATTATGTGGCTCTATTAAAAAAAAAAAAACCAAAACAAAAAAAAAAACCTTTTTTTTTTTGGTCCCATAGCATTTGCCACTTTGTAAAATGCTATAGAATTTATTTGTTATGTTTATTTTCTTTCTTAACCACTACTGGAATGTAGACTTTAGGGCAAGGATTTTTAAAAAATATATATATATTTAATTGATTTATTCACAGAGAGGAAGAGAGAGGGATAGAGAGTTAGAAACATCGATGAGAGAGAATCATCTATCAGCTGCCTCTTGCACACCCCCCACTGGGGATGTGCCCGCAACCAGGTACATGCCCCTGCCCGGAATCGAACCCGGGACCTTTCAGTCCGCAGGCCAACGCTCTATCCACTGAGCCAAACTGGTCCTGGTTAGGGCAAGGATTTTTTTCTGTTTTGTTCATTGTTGTATCCCTCAGTGCTTAGGACAGTTCTTGACACATAAGTAAATTCTCAATAAGTATTTTTTAAATAAATTTTGAACAAGCCAAATTATAAATTTGATTCCTGAAGATCCATTTTCTTAATATAAGTGTGAGAGGAGATGCAACTGTCCCTTTATCTTTTCTTTTTGTATTAACCATGGCTTAACCCCATGTTCCCCCCTAAAACTAGATAATAAGAGGGGATTGAAAATAATCCATAAAATGCTTTTCTATTGTTGCTATGTGATTCCATCTGTATTTATTGAACATGTATTATGTGTGCAGTATTGTGATTGCAAAGATGCAGGTTTGGGGACATATTATGGTAAATTAAAAGTTATAACCATTTGGAACTCCATGCAGGTAGTGTGTTCACAACATTGTGAATGTATTAAATGTCACTGAGTTAATTCACTTTAAAATGGTTAATTTTATGGTAAGTGGAATTTCACCTCAGTAAATTATTTTTTCTTAAGATTACAATATAATCACAAGGAAAGATTAACTGAGATATTGCCTGGAGTGGGTTATGGTGTGAACTGGAGCTTGCCAAAAAAGGTTTTACAGAGAAATCTGTGATTAGGTCATATCTAGGAAGAAATAGGAGCTCACCTGGAGGAAAAGAAGAGAAGGATATTTCAAGTATAAGGAGACAGATTAGGAACATCTCTCTCTTTAGTAAATTGCAAAATGCTCAGAATCCTTGGAATACAGCTTGAAGAAAAGTGACAGTTGTCAAGAATCAAATGAGAAGTGCCTTGAAGGCCATCCTAAGGAATTTGGACTTAATTCTGGAAATGATTTGGACCATGGAAAGGTATTTGAAAAAGTCAGAGACATCATCAGATTTACTTCTTAGAAAAGTAACTCTCTTAATCATGTGGAAAATTGAGTGAATGTTACTGGAAGAAAATAGAAAGTTAAATTACTGTAGTAGACCAGGTAAGGGATGAGCAGTTCATGAAATAGTTTGCAAAAATAGTTAATGCATGAGACAGGTATGTTCTACTGTTATTAAGTTGGAAAAACTGAATTAAGTCTCTCAATAAGAAAATGTTAATCCATTGCTGTAACTACTATATAAGTGATAAATTTAATATTCTGTTAATTTCATTATAAGAAATGATTAGAAATATATATATTGTGTGTGAGTGTGTGTGTGTGTGTATGCGTGTGCACGCGCTGTCACTATCAGCAGGAGTATAGCTCTCTCCCTCACAACTTTTCATGAACAAATTAGAATTTCTTGAAATAAGGAATTTAAGGAATTTCCTGTTAAAATTATTTAAAAAGGCTGTTTTAAACCTTAACAAATCATGGGGGTGTTTATTGCTGTGCTACAGAAATCAATTAAGAAGATTCTGTAAGGCTTTAAACTGAATCCTTAGCCAGGCACTGCTGGAGTGTGGGAGGATTATATTAGTCTAGCATCACTTGTGCATTCAGTGTGTGGGATCTTTTAATGCTGTCTCTTAACTCTGCATGTTTCCTGTCAGAAACGGGAAAAAGTCTGCCTGGGAAGTACATGGGAAGAGTGTTAAATACACCGATTGCCAATTTGGGAACGTAGCAAAAGGGTAGGTCTGGGCAGAATGCTGAAAGAAGAGAAGTCTGCCAGGAGTATCACCTTGAGAAATGACACACTGGCTTAGTTAATTGCTTCATGTAAACTGTGCCAAATAGACACTGCTTATGTGCTATGAGATATACTTCCCTGTCCGGATGCCAGGAAAGGCCCCAGCTGGCTTGGTACTAAGCCATTTTAAAGAGGGTGTAGGAGGCCATTTGAATTCCATTTTGCTTGCAAGAGATAAGACCAAGTAAACCAGAGATTAAGGAGTTGAGGGAAATGGTGGAGAAAGCAATCATGAACCCCTCTGAGTGTAGCCAGTATAAAAATACTGAGTTTCCCATTAAGGAACTCCTAAACAAACAAACAAAACAACTCAAAATTCGTTGAGTTCCTTTGGCAATAACAAGTCATTAGGAAGAATTAACATGGCTCCATTTTTCTTCTTTCAGGGTCTACTTTCTGTAGGTGGGATTTTTAAAGCAGGATACTAGTACACAGGTAGCAGGGTGATAATGTAATTTTAAGATAAATTTTTTTTTCTTGCTTTGGGAAAGCAGTATTTATACTCAGCTATATTAATGAAAATAGCAATTAGGCTTTTACACAAACAGTCAAAAGTTGGCTGTTACTTATCCTGGGGTAACCACCCATGGCACATTTCATTCAGAACAACTTTCAGATTATTCAGCAGATACATAATGTGACCCTGTTGATCATGTGGAAAATTCATGTGTTAGGAGTTATAAAGAATACGACACAGTTCTCTCCTCTCTGCCCCACATACCAAATTTAGTTGTGGAAATAAGACAAATAATTTTAAAATGGCATTTGAGAAATATCACAAATAAACTGGATAAAATAAAATAAAGAAATCCATTTATTCTAAAGGACTATAGTCTATGACAAGGGTAATTCCCAAACTTTTGACATATGTGTACCCCTTCTATAATTTTTGTAACGCTGAGTACCCCTCGTACTCATGAGAATGTAGAATTAGGCGCAGCTAAGCACAGTGCAGTGCATATCCCCACCAAACTCCGGTGCAACGCGTACCCTCACCAAACTCTTCCTGTACCCCTGGAGGTACTCCTACACCACTTTGGGGTACTGGAAGATGCTGTTGGTAATGGGCAGTTACCAAAGGAAATTTAAGAAAGAAAGGGATTTGATCAAAGTTATGCATTATGAATATGTTTTAAATACGTTTCTATTGATTTCAGATAGAGGGAAAGGGAGAGGGAGATACAGAAACATCTATAAGAAATTAAATCATGTATCCACTGCCTCCTGCGTGCCCCTACTGGGAATCAAGTCTGCAACCCACATATGTGCCCTGACCAGGAATCGAACCATGACCTCCTAGTTTATGGGTCAGTGCTCAACCACTGAGCTACACCAGCTGGGCTGTGTTATGAATATTAATTTATAGGATGTATTGGAAGAGGGAGAGATAGGAAAGAGAGAGACCAATTAAGAGACTACCATTTCTCTAATTCAAAAACTTGAAACCTTTCCCAGTGCTTCCTGAATTATGCATGGTCTGGTATTAATGCCCTCCCAATTCGGTCATAATATATTTTGGTGTTCTACCCCATTCCTCCCCTTGAAGATACTCTAATTAAATTGGCAAAACAAAATAAAAAAGTCATATGCTTACCAACTTCTTTGCTGATGTTATGTCTTTTTTCTTTGCCTACAATGGCCAGCCTCTTTACCTATTAAATATTCATTCATTCATTTGTGGGTTGGAGCTATTTTAAGATTTAGGGATTGATTGGTAAAATACAAGCTGTTAACCTACATGGAATTAGTTGCTCAAAAGAATAATTATAATTCAATGTAGTCAGTAGAATGACAGAGAAAAATCTGTTTTTGGAGGAACCTCAGGAAGGTGTACCTGAATCTTCTCCTTAGGGAGTTGGTAGAAAGGGAAGAGTCCTGGAAGAGGCAATGCATGTCCTGTGCCTTAGGATGAATAGCTTTACCTGGTAGGTAAAGAATAGAAAAGAAAATGGGGGGAAATATTTCAAGCTGAGACAACAGACCAAGCAAAGGCACTGAACTACACAATAGGGACTATATTAGGGAAATGCAAGCAATTCGGTGTTTCTAGATAATGTAAAATCTGAAGCTGATACTTTTAGCAGAAGAATTTTTTGGTGTTTTTTTATTTGTTTGTTTACTTGTTTGTTTGTTTTTTATAGAAAAGCTTATGAGAAGCCTTATATAGCAAACAGTTCAGAATTATGTCCTGGCTGAAACAGAAGGCTGCTTTTACTCATAATATACATCCACTGTGTCAGGATACAGTAGACTTGAACATCACTTAAACATCTTTAGAGAAAAAATTACAGAGCATTTTCTTTTGATAGCATAAACTTGGTTTCCTTTACTTGATTATTTAATCTGCATGTACACAGATTGAAATTGAAGTTATTTTATGTATAATTCTAAAAAATGAAAGGCAATTTGTAGAAAATATGAGGTATATGTATATAAATAGTATTTGTAAGTAAATTTACTTATGCATATTGCTCCTCCTTTGTCATGGATGGTTTGGAACTAACAGGTTCAGGATTCAGAAATTACGTTCAACTTTGTTATTAGCATATCTTAGATCCATGAGAAGCCATATACTCCTTACTGTGTTCCATTTGCCTCATCTGCAAATGAATTAAATTCATTAAAGCACTTGATTTTATTTTTTTCCTGAGGAAAAATTAGACTTGGGGCACAGTATAAGGCCAAAGAGGTTAAAAAGAATTCCTCTCATGTTATAGAACCTGGAAGATATACAAATTTTAAAGACTAATTCAATATAAAAAATAAATGTATACTAGTAAATATCCTGGCTGGTATTGCTCAGTTTGTTAGGTGTTGTCCTATGCACCAAAAGGTTGCCAGTTCAATTCCTGGCCAGAGTACATGTCCAGGTTGTGGGCTTCATCCCTGGTAGTGGGCATGTAGCAGGTAGCAAATTAATGTTCTGCTCTCACATTGATGTTTTTCTCTCTCTTCCCCTCCCTCTAAAAATCAATAAAAATCTTTAAAAAAATTAAACTAGTAAACTAAATTAGGGCAGTTAGAATGGACAACATAGCTTTTCTAAAATTGACTTTCTAAAACTGATTCTCTAATTTGGTATCCTCTTCTTTTTTTAGGATGTGTACAAAGATTGGTGAACTCCAACTTAGTTTGAAAATACTTGAAATATGATCCCTCTAATTTTCAAGTAGATCAATATATTGTAAAAATATTTTACATAGGGATCAATCTATAATGTTGTAAAAGATTCATAAGAAGTGCAGGTTTAGAATAAAAGTCAACACTATTCTCCCATATATCCCAAGTGAGAGATAGTATACCCCAATAGTAAGTGATACTTTGAATGAAACCTTTTATTACATTTTAAGTTACAATAGTGGGAAATGAAGAGTCTACATGAAAACTGAGAAAATAATTGTGAGTGAAATTTAGGCCCAAATAAGTTTTATATATTTTATGTATCTTCTCCTTGGACATACTAGAGGTAAAGTATATTATAATAGAGGCCATTTCTTATTTTCCCCCCAAATGTAGTCTTTATACATTTTCACAGGAAAAGATCATAGGTCATTTCCTCCTATAATATAAAAAATAACTACATTTTTTCCTTATTGCTTGAACTTTCATTACTTCAGATAATAGGTGCTTTTAGAACTTGGAGGAAAATGGTTTATTTAGGTTCTTCTGTTTGTTCAGAGATACAAACTTTCCCTTCTACCTCTGTTCCTTTCTACTTTGAAGGCAGGAGGTACATTTTTGCCTCTTACTAGATGAGAGCTATTTAACCTCTCTCTACTACTCTTTTAATTATTTAATGAGAGATAATATAATTTTCATCCTGAAAGGGCTGAATGACTTGGATTACCATTTGTGAAGTTTTATATTACAGAGTGCTTTTGGAATAGTTCATCTCTTTATTGATACTATTATTTGGTTTCCACTTATTTTTTTTTAGAATGTTACCATTGTTAATTCTGCTTCTTGATTTCTCAGTGTGCAAGTAATGTAAGCATAGTTATGATAATGAGGAAATGGTGAATTTTTGGTCCTATAAAGAGTTTGAAAATTTTAAGTCCATTATAAAGACATGAGGACTTTGCTCTTCAGATTCTCAGTGGCACAGAGAGAGTTTCCCTTACTATTACCCACTTGACCCCAGTCATAGGAGTTAGATTACTGAAGCAAAGTTGAAGACATGTACAATACATGCAAGCCTGTGTGTATTCCAGTTTTTCTAGATCAGTTGATGTGATATGTATTCACTGCAATCATTTGTAAAAATAAAATTATTCCCCATCTGTAAAAGAGGGTTAATAGTGGCTCCCTCATAATGTCACTTATGTAAATTCCTTAGCCCTGCACATAGTAAGAACTCAGTGCTAGTCATTATTATTGAAATTGTTGAAATTTCAATATGAGAGCCATAAGAAATAAGAAACTATGATTAATTACTGGTATATTTTGCCAAACTAAGATGTTACCAAAATAGATGTTATCTTAATTTTGATAAAGATTACTAGCAAAATCTCACTGAAAATGTATTTTATTAACTACTAGAGGCTAGGTGCATGAAATTCGGGCATGGGTTGGGTCCCTAGGCCTGACTAGAGATTAGGGCCGATTGGAGCCTTCCAGCTGCTGCCTGGGGCCTTCCTTCACTTCGCACCACCCCCTAGTGGCCAGTGCACATCATAGCGAGCCATCGAATTCCTCGTCTCCCTGTCAAACTCCCAAGGGGACACTTTGCATATTAGCCTTTTATATATATATAGACAAGTGCTTAATTCCAAAATTAAAGAAAAGTTGGGTCATTTTACTTCTTTTATCTAGCAAAACCTCCTTTTAAGAGAATGTCGTAGCTAAATCTTTCTGGTTGACTTTTATTTCCATTTACCTTATTGAGCATTGGGCAGAATTGGAACTTGTGAGCCAGTGTCTTATGTAAAAGAATCTTTTATTTGTGTGGGTGTTTTGTTTTGTTTCCTGAACTCTCAAAACAGATGCACACCTGGATAAGATTTGTACATACTTCAATTAAGCTAATTTACATACTCACTTTTCCTGATCTTTTGGTTTTCTTTTCAAAGAAAAGCTTCCTGAAAAGGGGTTGGTAAGTCTTTACCATTGTGTATACTTTATTCCTACATTTCTTCTACTTTGCTCTGATGATTACAAACTCCTGTCTTTATTAACTGAAAACATTATTCAGTTGGAAAGTTGTTATGGCAAACTCACTATTAAGTTTCATCTCTTTTTCTTTTGGTTAACTTAGATACCCACAGAGGGAGGTCAGGAGCAGCAGGCCGATTCCACCAAAGGGAGATGCCTGAGAAGAACTGTCAGTGTCCCTTCAGAGGGCCAGTTTCCTGAGTACCCACCAGAGGGCACCACTAAACTGGGTAAGCTAATAAAATAAATTGCTAGCTTTTATCTGGTAATTTATGGGTTTGTTGTTGAGTGTTACAATAAAACAAAACATCCTGTATTTCCCATTAAGGAAGCACATTGATATGTTAACCAAGAGTTAGAAGTCATTAGAAAGTTTTATTCTTTGAAACCAAGTGGCAGCAGTTATTTTTATAGAGATAACATTTATCTAAGCTTTGTAAGTTTGCTCTAGACAAGTTGTTTCTGAGTTTACTGCTTGGCTTTAAATTTTGAAAGACCATTAGGTGATCTTGTTGAAGTACTGGGATTAACTGGGTAGCTAGTATTGTATGGAAACTTAGTATTAAGTGGTTTGTGTCCTGTTCAAGCTACTGATTCCACCTTATGTAATGTAATGTCAGATCAGGCTACTATAGCTGAGCTAATTTTACATATCTCATGTAAGTTATATTCAGGACTATGGTTAAAGGGGTGACAGAAGAGAGAAATAAACAAACAAACAAACAAACGTGTGTGTTGTTATACCCTAAAGAAATTGTCAGCATCAAAGCAGCTTTTTCCTGGTTTCCTACCAAATGTATTGTTTCATATTTGCGTGCTTGCCAGTGGATATATAAATATTTAGGTCAGGTAATTTTAAGGGAACATAATTAAAATTAAATAAAATAATGAAAGGATTAGAATAGTAAGAAGTGCTTTATATCATTGGTGTTATTATTTGCTTAGTGAACTTAGATGTTTAATCACAGACATTTGCTAGGTACATAAGTCAGAACTATTTATTGTCTGTATGTTGGTGAATATGTGTTTTTGAATATCAGGGTTTGGTTTTTCTTGTTTGTTTTTCTTCATTTCTCTTCATAATTTAATTGGAACTCAGAATTCTTGGTCAGAATTTGAATATTTTATTTATCTTTTTATCCTGTAACAGTTGTTGCCTTTCTAGAAATTATTTAGATTAGCAAACACTTTTGTCCAAGGAATCACACTTAGAGAAATCAGATTTTCCTCTCATTTTATTTACATCGTACTTCTTTAGCATGTGTTGAATCCAGTTTAGGTATTGGCATAAATTGTGTTGCAAACCTGTCTGGGTGTAACCATATTATAGCCTGTTTGTATTTCTTGTATGTGTTCTATGTAACTTGGACTGGTTCAAGGTCACCTTCTTTCAGTTCCTTTGCTATTATTCACAATGTTGTTATGTTGATGACTATCATTGTCACTCTAGAAACCTTTGACAAGCTTTAGCACACAAAGAATATATATTCATAGTCTGAAGAATTGGTATAATTTTAAAGAAGAGAGAACTATATCATAAATTGTTAAATATCTTCAACATTGCATGCACTAGTCCCAATGACAAACTAAGATGAGGTGGCCAAGGTGCTTAGTCCAGAGCCAATCCTCCACTTTCTGTCCTAGACAAAACATCTTGATTCATGGCAGACTGTGATCATTTTTGGAGTGGATATTCTAAATTAGCACTGAAAGCTATTGCTCATAAATATTAGAGGGGAAAAGACTACTTTTAGAGCCTTTTTTTTTCCTTACATGCCAGTCTTATGTTGAATTAGAACATTATTTTATTCTATTTTTATCTCCTAGTGATTTGTCTTTTAGCAAAATTTCATGCTGTCAAATATTGAATTGAATAATTGCTGTATATGTAACATTCTATGCCAGTCCCTAAGTGAAAAGAGGTGTAACATTTCTGTCTTTAGAAGATTCTTACATAATTAGGAAGATAGATTATTGATGACTTTTCACAGTACGTGTTATTATTTATTGTGTTACATTGTGTGGCTTTCGTTGATTTTTAATTTTTTAAAAAAAATTCATTTGTTTATGCAGCAAATAGTCATTGAGTGACAACTTTGAGACACAAGAGTGAACAAAATATAGACAAAGCTTTCTCCCCTTGTGAAGCTTACATTCTAGTGAGGAATGATAGACAGTAAGCAAGAGTTAATAAGTAAAATATACTGTGCTAGTTGGAGATAAGTACAAAGTAAAAAAAGGAAATAGGAAGCATTGAGGAAGAATAATTTTAGCTAAGCTGACCAAAGAATGCCTCTCTGTTAAGTGACATTTGAGTCAAGACCTGATTAAAGTCTATACATAAAGGTAACTGAGATTACTTTAACATAGAATGTCAGAGTGAAAAACTAAGGTCTGAATAATGAATATCATTTAAAAGTCAGGCATGTGGATACCTGGGGTGAGGATTTCCACTCAGGGGAATAGCAAGTGTAAAGGAGACATATGCTTGGAATGTTTTAGGAGCAGCATAGCTGCCAGGGAGGCTGGAGTGGAATCGACAGGGAAGAGTAGTAGGAGATGACTTCATTGAGCAGATGAAGGCCTTGTAGATAGGTCATCAGGAGGGCTTTGGCTTTTATCCTGTGAGATAGGGAGCCACTGGCTTCTATATTGAGAACAGGGGTGCGAGAATGGGAGTTCAGAGACCGATTGGAATGCTGTCGCAATGATTTGGAGAAGAGATGATAAAACTTGCCCCTGATGGTAACAGTGGAAAGGCTGAGAAATGTCTAGATTATGAATACGTTCGAAGGTAGAGCAAATAGAATTTGTTTGTTGGATTGGATGTAGGAAGTGAGAAACAAAAAATGGCTAGAGCAGTAAGAATGAAATTGTCGTGTGTGGTTTTTTTAAAAAAATTTTTTGAATTGAATTTTAGAGAGAGAGGAAGGGAGAGGGAGAGAGAAACATCAGTGTCAGAGCAAACATCTATCAACTGCCTCCTGCATGCTCCCTACCAGGGATTGCGCTCACAACCTTGTAACTATGTTTTTCTACATTTATTGACCTAAGTGATAAAAATTTGAGGAAACTTTGAAGAAAATAAATGTTAAAGCATAATATTTTCTCCAAGGCATTTCTAAAATTATAAAAGTTAACTTTTATAGGCCAAATTTTTAAATGATATTCATTATTCAGACCTTAGTTTTTCACTCTGACATTCTATGTTAAAGTAATCTCAGTTACCTTTATGTATAAACTAATGATGACTCTCTTTATTCCCAAGATATTTATTTATTAGGAGTATCTAGGTAATTTATGACATATTTTTAAGATGCTAAAATCTATGAAAATACGTGGTAATAATAACATTGAAGGAAGGATAAATGAGTAATGAAGATTTAATATTTCAAGAATTTTTCAAGTAATAGAATTAAAAATGCTGATAAATAATGCCTGTGTTTTGTAGCACTCAATATTTAGATTGACTATTAAGTTATGTGTGAGTGTGTGTGTGTGTATATGTGTGTGTATATATATATATATATATATGTGTGTGTGTGTGTGTGTGTGTGTGTGTGTGTGTGTGTTATATACATACATACTAACACTATTCAATAGAAGAAACTTGTAAACTTTAGGGTAATATGCATACAAATGAGCAAAACATTTATGAAAAAAGTCAGCAGTCTGGTATTTCTAGCTCTGAAAATTAGAACTCAGTGCATAATGGCAGTGCTTGGTTTTCTTTGAAATGCCCTAAAAATGTTGTCTTGTTTCCTTCCAATAAAATAAACTAAGACTATTTCACAATTATCTAAGTAAGCTCATGCTAAGAGAGCTATATAATATCCATCCTTTGTACTTGTATTCCATCATTCCCAGATTTCATTGACATAATAGAGGCCTGGTGCACAGATTCATGCACTGGTGGGGTTCCTTAGCCTGGCCTGTGCCTTCTCACAATCTGGGACTCCTCGGGATTGGGCCGAAACTGGCAGTCCAACTTCCCCCAATGGATGTATCAATAGTAGTGCGGGAAGCGGCAGGAGGCTGGGGAGGAGCCCAAGCTGGGTCAGCCACTGGGTCAGCCACCTGGGTCAGGCACCATGCCATTCACGCTCCTCCAAGCCCCAATGAGCCTGCTGCTGCTGGATTTGCTGCACCTGCGCTCCCCAGCCGTGAGCCCTGTGTCTGGTGCCCACAGGTCAGCTGAGCAGCGCTCCTGCTCTGGAAGTGCACTGACCACCATGGGGCAAGCTCCTGCATTGAGCATCTGTCCCCTGGTGGTAAGTGTGCGTCATAGTGACTGGTCCAATGTTCAGTCGACCAGTCTCTGAGTTTTGTAAAAATTGGTTAGTTATTTGAGGAAAGGTCAAATGAGCTCAAGAATTATCAAAAGCATTATGAATAATTAAGGTAGAAGCCCTGAATAATTTCACTGAGGTTTTTGGATGGGTAGCTTTGAGTTTTCTTAAAAACCGTACGTCAGTATATATTTACTTTTTGAAATCTGTAAGATTTATAAGGTACATGTGGTAATTCTGCTGATACTAGTCTAGCAGAATGGGCTTAAGTCTAGGTTAATATAGCTATGCACAGTCAATTTTACGATAATGTGACACATGTGCCTAAATCACTATGCTGTGCAGAACTTCACAATAAAAATTACAGTACTTATGGGGGGGAAGGAATTAGGATCACTATACTCAAAAACATGTAAAGACAAGAACTTAATAAAAATAATAATATATTTTTACATGTGCTAAATGGTTGAGGAATACATAAATAGTACAATAACTATAGCACTTTACCTTGGAAAATTAACCTGAAATTTACTTGTGGTATTGGGCATCAGAGCAGTTTTTAAATTTATTGTGAAGTGATGGAGGAAGAGCTTTTTGGAAATTGAATAGGACATTGTCATAGGAGATGTGTATGAGTGTGGTTTATAGCACAGGCAGTGAAGTGAGGTCAATGGTACATGTTTGAGCTGTGTATGTGAGCCTTTTGTGTATTCATATGTGGCTTGGTTCAGCTGAGTGCACTTTTTTTTGTTCACCTAGTGTTTCTCACAGATGAAATAATGATAAAAAATTGATGTAATTGCAAGTGTTCCCTAATATGTAAGTTGTGGTGGAACATTCACATTTACAAAGAAAGGATTAAAACAGAACTGACCTAACTACCAACCTGATTAAATCAGGTTTGTCTGTTAGAAAGAAGCAGCTTTCATTTAATTCAAAAATCACTTTTCAACACACTCTTATATTTCTTCTGGAAATTAATTATTTGGAACACAAAGCTAGTAAGAATAAAATAAAAACTACTACTTACGTTCTCAAGCTAACTGCTAAAGCCAATTTTTATTTTACTCTTATGAACTAAATTTAGATTAGCAGTGAGAATATTTTTATCTATGAAGAAAGTAGTTCTCAGTTCTAAGTCAAGGTGCCATACCACAGTTCCTTCTAACTTGTGAGTGGGAGTTTGATTCCTGATTTGCTCTGTTGTCTTCCCCCTCATCCTCATCCTGGCATAATAGAGATTTGTTCACTTCTGTGAAAGCTGGTTCAAGGCAGTGATGCCCCTCTGGTTGTGCAAATGATGCATTACCCAGCAACTAGGGGTGCCTGTCATTTGTCTTCATTGGTTTGTAGTTATTTAATAAAATTTCCAGCAGATGGCAGCATAGTGTCTTAAATAATGGATTTCTTTCTGATTCATGTAAGTCATTTGTAAGGGTTACTGTTTGGGTTGCAGGGAAGCCAGAAGACCAGGGGAAGTAGAAACCATGGAGGAAGTCAATGTTTCTATAGACCAGCTATTTGCTAGGTTTATAAAGCTGTGTCATATATCTTAATATTTGTTAGTCTAACTTGAAAAAAAAATTTTTTTTATTGATTTCAGAGAGGCAGAGAAAAAGGAGAGACAAAAACATCAATAATGAGAGAGAATCATTGATCGGCTGCCTCCTGCATGCCCCATACTGGGGTTCAAGTCTACAACCCAGGCATGTACCCTGACCAGAATCAAACCTGGAACCCTTCAGTACCCAAGCTGACGCTCTATCCGCTGAGTCAACCTGACTAGGGCTAACTAACTTTTTTCAAATAAAAAGATAAAGTATGTTCTATCCTTCAACCACAATTATATTTTTCTACAGTCAATTTTTCTATATTGGAAAGAATTTCCAAATTTGGCCTCACATCATGAGAGGCCCACAGATATGCATGTGGTCTGCCAGCCTGTACAGTCAAGTTCAATGGGATTGGTGCCCAGGGGCACCAAAGTCATGCTCTCTAAAATGTGGTGCCCGACCAAGCTCAGAGGGTAGGCCGGGGGTGGGGGGTTTAAGAGTTCAACTAAAGGACTTGTATGCATACGTATAGGCATAACCCATGGACACAGACAGTAGGGGGATGAGGGCATGTGCTGGAGGGTGGGAATGGCCGGGAGAGGTCAATGGGAGAAAAAGGAAGCATATGTAATACTTTAAACAATAAGGAATTTAAAAAATAAAATGTGATGCCCAGGCAAGGAGTCCTTCTTGACCAGTCCTAAGGCAATATTGATCTTTGTAAACTACTATGGTGGTGGGAGAATTGGGTGGGAAGGGGAAATGAATGCCATAAACAGTCAAGAGTAGTTTGTTTTTTTTAGATTTATCCTGGACTTTTGGGGATAAAATTGATAAGCATTTATATTTTTTTCCCCAGAAACCACACTATAATTATGGTAAAGGAAGTTTTTTAAAGGTACGGTACATCAAGGACAAGGGAAATGAGAAAGAAGAAAACAACCACAAAATAATAATAATAGATTGAAAGCTGGAAAGCAAATGGAGTGTGGTAAATGACCTAGCTGACTTAAGAAAGCCAAATCTTAATCTGGCTCTGAAGAAAGCCAAGAACCAACCTGAATTGTACCACAAAGTTTTCAAATAGCTCAGGAATCGATGGTATCAGGAACATATGATGGTAGATTCCTTAGTCTTCTCCTTTTCCCACCCCCACCTCAACCCTAATATAAGCCTGAAGGTTAATTCTCCAAAGAAGAAAACCCTAAAGGTCTCAGATTGGGGCATACCAGGCAAAATTGAGAGCACAGGGCCCTTTCCTAATTCAAGCGAATGGTGTGAACATCTGCACACTCACTGAATGAGACTCCTCCACGTGGCTTCTCTCACCTGTACCCTCCAGGCAGAAGATCGGAATACCATTTGGAGTATTACACTAGTCTAAGAGGAAAGACCTAAAGATACTGACATTCCCAAGACTAGCAGACATCTGAAGAAAAACCAAAGCAAAATAATAAACTTGGAGGATCAGAGACAGGCAGGAGCTAGAAAATTTTAAAAAGAATCATTAGTCTCCTCAAAAAGTTTAAAATATTGCATGTGTGATATAAGAACTGAATGTTCTACAAGACCAAAGAGCTGCTGTGTATTTAAAAAATAAAAGTAACAGAAATAAAACTTAGTGTGGGTTTGAAGATAAAAATGAGGAAATATTCTAGAAAGCTCAGGGAAAAGTGATAAAATAATAATTAAAGTATCAGTTTAGAAAGTCCAATATCAAAACTGAGTTTCAGAAAAAGAAAAACAAGGGAAGGAAATCATTAGCAATATAATTCAATAAAATTTCCCCCAGTGAAGGATTCTAGTTTCCAGATTGAAAGGGTTTACTGAGTGCCTATGACAGGCATTTTCAGGAAATCTCAATTTGTTTGTGGTGATAAAGACAGTATTACAAACTTCCGAAGAAAGGAAAAACATTACAAGCTAAGGATCAGAAATCAGAATGGCTTCAGACTTCCCATCAGCAACTCCGAAGCTAGGAAACAATGAGGCATGTCCTCCAGCTTCTGCAGGGAAATTAGTTCTGTATCTAGCTATAAGCCTTTAACCACACATGAGGATATTTTCAGACATGAAATATTTTTTAAATTACCTCTTGCACATCGATTCTCCTGAAGCTAGTGGAATGTATTTTTCACCAAGAAGGAGTAGGACATGGGATGTAGGATAGGAGAGCTAGCAGAGGGCAGCCAGAGGGAACCCTCAGGAGAATGCCGTAGAGTCGAGTTAACCAGCTCTGTACCAGCTGCAGAATGCAGACAACAGTTCAGACTGGAGCAGTCAGAAGGCTGTAGTGAAGACTTCTCCAAGAAGACACAACTGATATAACTGTGTATAAACGACAGGAAATGAATTGGGATAGAATTATTATAACAATAAGTACATAGAAACCTGAGCAAATGAACTTCTAGACAGTAGCTACAGGAGAAACAAAAAGGTAGCTCAGGACACACAAAAAAAACCTTTAAATAACACCTTCTGCATATCAAGCACTTTATGTATATGAATTTGCTAATCCTTGTAAACCCACTAGGTACTGTTGTACAGATAAGGAAACTGAGGCATGGAGAGGTTAAGTAACTTGCCTATAACAAAACAGGACTAAACAGGATTTGCACCTAAGCAGTCTGTCTTCAGGATCATGCTCTTGACCACTATACTGTATTAGACATAGGATTTGTTATGTGGAGGACTCTGAATAACATCCTATATAATAATCTACACTAATAAAAGAGAAATGTGCAAATTGGCCATCACTTCATGATGCCTACTAGCCAATCAGGAGTGGGTATGCAAATTAACCCACCAAAGATGGCGGTGGCCCCGTCCCCCAGCCACTCCAGGCCTCTGGGCAGCATGCATGTAGGCACAGAGTGTCCAGGTGGGGCAGGATACCTGCTATGAGGAGCAGAGTGGGGGGGGGGGGGAGAACCAGAGGGAGCTATAGGAGTGGTACTCTGGCTGGAGCAAAAACTGAAGGTGGTGGTCAGAGCAAAGGCCTGGGTCCCAAGTGCCAGAGGAAAACTGGTGCTGGCAGCCAGGGGAAGGAAGGCCTATTGCACATGCAACAGGCCTCTAGTCCTATATAATAAGAGGCTAATATGCACATCAACTGAACAGCAGAACAACCAGTTGCTATGATGTGCACTGACCACCAGGGGGCAAACACTTAATGCAGGAGTTGCCCCCTGGTGGTCAGTGTGCTCCCACAGGGGGAGGGCTGCTCAGCCAGAAGCCGGGCTCATAGGTGGTGAGCCCAAGCAGTGGTGGTGGGAGCCTCTCCTACCTCCTTAGCAGCACGAAGCGCTAAGGCAGTCAGACATCCCCTGAGGGCTCCCAGACTGCAAGAGGGCATAGGCCAGGCTGAGGGATGCCCCCGAGTGCATGAGTTTCATACACTGGGCCTCTAGTATAGTCATAATATTGCTTGTCCTTACCAGAGTTACGATATGTAATTAGAGGGAGGGTGAGAGAATAGCAGGTATGTATGAACCTACTGGGCTAATAATAGGGAAGAAAGAGTCAAATTCTCATCTTCCATAGTGGAAAGTCAGTAGATGTGTCTAAAATGGAAGAATTTAAAAATATCGATATAGCCATATTATTTAAGACTTGGTGATGACTATCAAAAGACTATGCTAAAAGAGATAAAAGTAGCTGTTTCTGTGGAAGGAAAAGTGTTAGAAGAGGAGGGCTGGGGATTGCTGGTGGATTTTTTTTTTTTAACAAGTCTTATGAAATCAGTAGACTCTAAACTACATGCATATACTTATTAACATGAAAACTTTAAAATAGGGAAAGGCATATGCAGTTCACAAGAAAGAAAAATAAAATGCCATTTAAACAACAAAAAGATGCTGTACCTTATTTATAAGTAACAAAAGCAAATTAAAACTATAACGAACTATTGATTTTTACCTCTGAGATTAGCAAATATATAATGCTTGGAAGATAAGGAGGGAACAAGCACTCTAGTCCATTTTTCAAAAATAAATCTTTATTGTTCAGATTATTACAATTGTTCCTCTTTTTTTCCTCCATAGTTCTTCTCCACCAAGTTCCCATTCCACCCTTTACCCCCCATCACTGTCCTCAACCATAGGTGTACAATTTTTGTCCAGTCTCTTCCCGCACTACCCACACCTCTTTTCCCCAAGAATTGTCAGTCCTCTCCCTTTCTATGCCCCAGATTCTATTATATTCACCAGTTTATTCTGTTCATCAGATTTTTTGACTCACTTGATATGTATTTGTTGTTCATAATTTTTGTCTTTACCTTTTCTTTTTCCATCTTGGTTTCTCTTCACTCTAATCCATTTTATGCCAAATTGCTCCTACATAGAGCATTTTGGCCAAACTATCCATCCTTTTCTCCCAGAAACCGACTGCTTCTAAGAATTTGTCCTCCAGATTTACTCACACTAATCATTGTATCATTGTTTATAATAACACAAGTAGGCACAACCTAAATGTCTCTCCATAGGAGGTTATTTAAATAAATTATGTGAAATCTATGTCATGAGCTACTATGCACCTATCAAAAAGAGAGTAGCTTCAGGTATAGTAATGTAAAACAATTTCCAAGATACATTATTAAGGGAAGAGGGGGAAACTCAGGTGCAGAAATAGTATATATACTATACTATGATTAATATAAAAAATGTCATGTGCACATAAGCATATATGTGTAACACTAGAACTGTATAGAAGACTTTAGCAGTGGTTGCTTCTGAGAAGAAAACTGGAGACCTGGTGGGGTGGGGGTGGGGCAAGGAGATTAACTTTTCATTATGTAACAGCTTCCTAACCTTTTAACTTGCAAGCAAATGAATGAGTTAACATTCCTAATAATAATGGTAATAATATTAATAACTATAATAAGGAAGAAGAGAGACAAATAAAGGGAAAAAGAAATTGCCTGCACTGAAGGTGCATTTCAGCTCTTCATAATGTGTTCCAGAAACCGGGAAACCTTTAACTAAAATCCAAGAGAATTAAATTAGGAGAGTATGTTATGTTGACTCCAACCTGTGCCTTTCACATTACTAGAAAATACTGCTTTAAAAATTAGCTGACTTTCTTCTCACTCTGCAGTCATTCATTTGTAATAGGATATTAAATTGGCCATTAAAACAACTTAGTTTTTTTATCTGCAGTAAAGAAGAGCAATTGAATCTGACTAAACAAAACTTCTTGACATTTTTATGTTAGATAATTATAATCTAGTAGATTATAAAAGTAACATCTATTGGCTTTTCCAGGAATTTAAGAGGATATTTTCTTCTCCTTACCCCTTTGTTAAATAAAACTTAGCTGAAATAATGCTGGGGGACAAGTTTTCTGTGGCTCATAAATGTTGTGCCTATGACAATATATGATGGAATCAGGTGTTACTGTTTCTGTCACTGTTTTCTCATTTTGCTTGGACATGTTTAAATCAACAAATTAAATAATTTGAGGTATTTTAGGAAGCATCCTGTGTCTATATTCATAACTTTACCTGTTCCTTTTTTCCATTTCTACTTGCATAGTTTAACAAATTTTTTTCTTCTCAAGTATAGTCAGAGTTCATCATTCCGTTTCGCAGTGGAAGTAGAAACACAGGGGTGGAGTTGTTTATAAAGCATCTTGAGATTTATTTTTGAGTCTTGATCTCTGCCCTTGACTACCATAGAACCTTTTCCAAAAGGAAAAATATATGATTCAGATAGGTTGAGCACAATTAGCTCACCGTTACATACTTTGATTGTGTTTTCCCTCCCTCTCTGTCTGTCTCTCATCTAGGATTGGCTAAGCTTTTACCAAAACCTTTTTAGTTAATATTTCAAACAGAAGGATTTATATATCAGATTGGTTGAAATCTGTTTGCATTTGTGTTCAAAATAGATTGGAACTGCCTCCAGGAATGAAGCATGTTTTGTTATGACCCTCTGGGCACCCACCTGCCCATCGATTTCTACGGTAACAGTGCTTAAGAAAGGAGCTCCCTAGTTTCTCATGAAGCTGTTGTGTTAACTGGATTGTTTTGATTACTTTCTCTTTTTTTCTTCTTTTTTTCTGACATTTCCCACCTATTTTTTCTTTCCTGTTGTCTTCAGAAATGTGCATGGTAACTTTTTTCTCATTATCATTGGTATTTAAATACAACACAACAGGAAATAACCATCCTTTTTTTTTTTTTTTTTCCTTCTGCTTAACAAGATCTTATTTTGTCTGAGTTTGGCTTGTTCTTTCTATCTCTAGAGAGCAGATAGTTAGAAAAAGGTAGAAAATAATGAAAACAACATGAATTCATAGGATAGGAGGAAATAAAAGACTGAATTAGAAAGAGAACAGCTAGTAAAGAAAAAAATATTGTTTTATCTCAGTTCATGTTTTTTTCCACTTGAAGGCCTTTAGGTTTTCCCTCTCACTTAGTAGTGATATCAAAAGAGTTAAAAACACTTTTAAACAAATCTTTTGTAATTTCTAAAGGTAGGAATTATAGAGAAGTATTTAATTGTATGTATTCCTAGGAACCAGGTAAACTAGTATTATTCACTGAGGGAGCTAGTGAAATAATACAGTGGTGTGAGCAAAAGTAAGAGAAGAAAGGAGAATACAGTAAAAGCAGAATATCATTGGGAATGCACATAACAAGTAGATAAAAATAACCCTGGAGTAGCCACTAAAGCTAGACAGTTCTCAAATGGTAGGTAAGTCTCCCAAAAAGAAACTGCATGCGAAATAGAAGTAAGAGAAAATTCGGCCCTTTCTAATAATGCTTGATAATAGAGATATAGCATAGGGTTATAGGTAAAAGATGAACACACTGGCCAGGGCACATTTCTTCTCTATTTTGAATGGAACTTAAAAATTACCAAACTCTTTTTAAATTCTAGTATTTGTATATATCCAAATTTAATTGCTGTTATTAAGGGCCTCTTAAATAGCTTTTTTAAAGGCATACTGTGTTCTAGTACCCATTTACATTAGAAGGAGTGTTCTTAAGGCTAGAAAGTCTTTTTAAATTAGAAACTAGATATGGGAAAACTATTAAAAGACCATAGAGACTGTTGAATCTGAAGGTATACTTGACAGGAAGACATCTTTGTCTTCCCTAGGAAACTAATACACTTGCTTATTTTTTCTAATAAATTCTTAAATAACGAGTATGCTGCACAAAGTTTATCCTGGCAGTGGTCCTATGAAGCAGGTGTAGGTATTACCCTCATTTTATAGATAGAATAAGTGGCAGAACCAGAATTCAAACCCAGGTCTGTACAACTTCAAATCCACTTTATTATTTATGGTGCTTCTCCATCACTTTATATAAATCACGATCACTGATGGGTGATTTCTGGTTTAAGAATGACTGAAAATACTGACAAGTATTTGTGAGACCTCATCTCCCTTCTTTTCCTGTCCCAGCTAAATTTTGTTCCTGCAGATTATCTTGCTTTTTGAAGTCAGTCCTGTCATTCATCAAATATTTTTTTAAATTCCTGTTATGTGCCACTCACTGTGTGAACAAAGTGTTCACGATACTGCAGGCAGCAGTACACACAAAGCTTCTGCCTTCATGGGAACTCATGTTCTGGGAGGAGTAGACTGACAAATAGTCAGCTTTGCAGTGTGTCATGTGGTGACCGATGGGATGGAGGAAAATGAGGTAAGGTAAAGGATCTAGGGAATGTTGTGGGTGGAGAGGGGGACAAAGGAATATTATTTTATGAGATCATCAGAGAAAGGCCCCTAGTTAAGGAACATTTGGTAAAGACCTGAAAGAAAATTTACCATTATTGCAGGTTATGAGTTTCAAAGGGTCTCTGAGTGCTCAGCATAGTGAATAAAGATAAACCCTGTAATTTCTGAACATCTGTGATGAGGAAAGCCTGCTAAATGTTTCAAGGATTTAAAACAGAATAAAAAATATTTATAGAGGATTTGCATTAGAGTGGCATCAGAATTCTTGGCAGTAATATTAGAAACTAAGACCATGGAGCAGTCACATTAAAATTCCAAGCGGACATGATTTCTAAACTGAAATTGTATTCCAAGCTAAAGTATCTGTCAAATAGCAGAAAGGGTAAATACAGAAGAACAGAAGACAACAAAGGGGGATCCCCATATTATCCTTGAAGGGAAGTCCCAGAATGATACTGTGTAGCTGGCTAAGAGCACCCAGACCAAACTGGGGTAAGAGGATGGGAGACTTTTAGAGCCTTACCAATCTAATGTCAGCATTTCTGAATAATACTCTTATACCACTAGTTTTTATTTAGAAATGTTGTGATAAATACCAAAAGAAAAGCTAAAAATTAAAAAAGAGGAATGCCTTTAGTGGGGTGGGTTATGGGGCTGCTATTTTTTTTATTAGCTTAATTGATTTTAAGTATGGTTGATTTTTTTCACAGTGTGCATATATTTGGTAAACTAATGTGTGATGTAAGGAAACAGCCTTCTGAATGTGTAAACTCAGCATGATAATTACTGTAGGGTTGTGAAAATAAGATATTAAGTTTCCTAGCAGAGTCCTGGCACATTGTAGCTCCTCATTAATGTTAGTTTCTTTCTCTCTGCCAGTTTTGCAGAGAGGTATCTGTAAGAAAAGATATCTTGAGTCCCAAACAATCAATATGTGAACACATTTAAAATCCCATCTAATTTTTAATTAGGGCACTGTAATTTCAGACTTTAAGTACTGATTATTCATAGTTTAATAGATTATGACAAACATTCTCATGAGTCCAGATTTTTTGGGAGAACAACTCTTTATATTAAAAAATAAAGTCAGAGATAGTAAAAATATAATTAGAAAAGAAGTGCAAACCAAAAATTTAATTTATTTGATGAAATTCTGCACTCTTTTTTCTTCAGTTACTTTCAATATATGCCTTACTGTCAATTAAAACATGACAGTCTCTGTCTCAAGCAATATTGAGATCAGAATTTATTATACATTCAGTAAATCTTGATTGACTAAATTGCCTTAAGTTATCAGAGTCCTCTGTGGCTGGAAAAGCATAAATGTTGTTGAATGCTAAAATGAAGACACCAGTTTATAGCAGATCCACTTTGTGACAGCATGATTATCAGGTGGCTAGTAAGCCTTGCACAAATCTTTCCTCAAAATTGTTTGGTTGGATAAATCCAAAAGATTGGGCAAATACTGGAACATAAGTGATATGTTAATTTTTTTTGTTTTAATGTTGCTGCTTGGAATGTATAACAAAGATTCAGCAAACTACCTACTGGGAAATTATTTCAAAAAAGCATACCCTTTGCACCTGTCCTTGGGTAATCTATAATGTCAGCATCTTTTTATCAAGGCATCTATCGTTACAGTACAAGGAATGTAGTGTCTTATTTCAAACTAGAGGCCCAATGAATGAAGATTTGTGCAAGAATGGGCATTCCTTACCCTGGCTGCTAGCACCGCCTTTCCTCGGCAGGAGCTGCCTTTCCACCTTCCCACACTACCCAGAGGCTCAGAGCGGTTGGGTTGGTACGGAACCTCTGCTTTGTCGCCATGGCGATGACGCAAGCGTCCCACCCTGGCTGCTCAGCAAATCAACCCACAATCTTTGTTGGGTTAATTTGCATACTAACTCCTGATTGGCTCGTCGGTGTCGTGAAGGTACAGTCAATTTGCATCTTTCTCTTTTATTAGTGTAGATGTCCTCTGTGGATGGAGCAGAAGACTGAATGGTACTCTTGGCAAGAGGAATATTCTTTTACAAAGTCACAGACTTTTTCACATAATTGAAGTAGGCTGTATGCTGGACCATGTAATCACAGAGAATCTAAGGTGGTAATAGCTTGTGAGTCCTGCTAAATGTAGAAATCATAAAGATAGTAACACAACAGAGATGTAAGCTTTAGGGAAAGAATACAATGTCAAGTCAGAGATGAAATATAAAAATTGTTCTCATTTTCTATTGTTTTTTTTTTTTACCCACCTCTTTTTTATAGTACTCCCTTTCCCCAAACACACAGAATACTATTTTTATTTTGTTTTACTCAACAAATGCTTATCTAGTGGTTTGTGCCAGATATTGTTCTAAGCACTTTAAAAATATTTACTCTCTTAGCCCTTTGAGCTAGATACTGTTATTATCCTTATTAATTTATTTTTTAATATTTAATGAAACTGAGGCATTGCTTTTTCAAGTCCCTGCAAGTAGTAAATGGCAGAGCCAGTGTTTGAACCTGGTAATCTGACCTTAAAGTCACCATTATACTATGCCCCTTCCACTTGCTCATATGATCTTATAATGGTGAGCAAAAGAGGCTGAGTTCTAAACTCCTTGGTCCTATGACACTGTCAATGGATATATCCCTGTACCTTTACAAAAATAAATTTATTAGTAGAATTGTCTGTTTTACTATTATTTAATGTAAAAAAAGTGTAGTTATCTCTTTGAAAATATTAAAAGAATAATAGGGTTATTTTGATTGCTATTGGCAGCCATAGTGATGACTGTGATGAATGAAATTATGTTTACAGAAGATGCAATTTCAGGCATAATTTAGAGAATTTTTAAATTATATATATATATATATATATATATATATATATATATATATATATATATATATATATATATATATTGATTTCAGAGAGAGAGGAAAGGAGAGGGGAGAGTAAGATAGAAACATCAATGATGAGAGAGAACCATCGATAGGCTGCCTCCTGCAAGCCTCCTATTGGGGATCAAACCTATGTCCCCAGGCATGTGCTCTGGCCAGGAATCAAACCCTGACCTCCTGGTTAGTGGGTCGACACTCAACCACTGAGCAACACTGGTTGGGCAAAAGCTTCTTTACAAAGAACATGTTTCCAACTTAATAGCACTCATTCAGTATTGAGTCCAAATAAACATTGAACAAGAATGCATTTTCAGTATTTTCCAATTCATCATATTTTTAAAAACTTTGTTTATGTGCATAAGTATGATATAGAATTTAAAATGTGCATTATTAAAGTTTCAGGACATTTTTAATGTTTCCTAGGCAACAATTTTAATTAGGCAGCAATTGATGGTACAGATAAAGAATATCCCTAGTAATCAAATTTTAAAAATCCTATATAATAAAAGCTTAATATGCTAAGTGTCTGGTCACCTGGTCGTCCGTTCAACCAATCAAAGCATAATATGCTATTGATATACTAAGGCTTCTCAACCACTTGTTTTTATGTGTACTGACCACCAGGGGGCAGACAGTCAACCAGTTGCTATGACATGCACTGACCACCAAGGAGCAGACGCGTAGACAGGTAGGTTAGCTTGCTGCTGGGGTCCGACCAATGGGGACTGAGCAACACAGACTGGACACACCCTGGAACCCTCCCATGGTCTCTCTCTGGCTAGCCAACCTCCCATGTTCCTCCCCAGCCTCGATCGTGCACCCCAGGGGTCTCTCTGCCTGGCCTGCACCCTCTCACAATCCGGGACCCGTTGGGGAATGTCGGAGAGCCGGTTTTGGCCTGATCCCACAGGCCAGGCCGAGGGACCCCATTGGTACAAGAATTCATGCACTGGACCTCTAGGTTATACATAGGGACAAAATTATATTCTTAAAATTAGTGTTGTGGCCCGACGTTCTCTTGCAAATAAGATAGACACTATTGTATTTAATTCCTGACATGACAGGGAAGGGATAATTTCATTTTCTATATCCAGATATCCCTGTTTTTATTTCTCAGGATGGCTTCCTGAGAAATCTAGGAGTGGGAGTGAGTATCCTGAAAATGAAATTCTTTTTATTGAAATTACATAGCCACTCTCACTGAAACAAATCTCTTATAGAAGATTTTCAAGTTTTCCCTGGTAATAATATTTTTTGTCTTTAGTTTCAGCAGTAATAAATTTAGATGTCATTATTTATTGCCAAGAGAAAAGATGTTATCCTTTGTGACAATGGAAAAATTTGACTTGTTTTCAAAACAAACGTGAATCGGTCTTTGAATGCAGTATTTATTTATTTTTTATAAACTACATTGTGTTTATAAATTGAACTACATTGTGTTTTCTTTGTAGGATCGTTGTGTTGGAATTGATCATGAATTGATCATGTGCCTTGTAACATAGTTCTGAGCCTTTTATACCATTGCTTCTGCCTTTTCTCTGAGAATATCTAATTCATTTTTTATGGCATAAAACTTTTTTTTCATAACTAATATTTTTTTATTGTGCATGACAAAATTTAGAAGGAAATTTTGACCTCTTGGAAGTTATTTTTCATATTTACTGAGATTCTATAGAACTAAAAATGATAATTTATGGAATTGCTTTTTCCATGTCCAGAGTGTTTTAAACTTTTCTTTAGCAGAGTTGAGGATCATTTATCTCATCTTTTAAAAAAGGAGAAAAAAATCTCATGTCATACTTAGGAACTTTCAAAACTAACCCTTCTAAAAAAAATAGGGGGCAAAGCATTTTGAAATGTAGAATTAGAAATTAAAATGTAATAAGACTAGTATTATTAAATCGGACAGGATTGCCCTTTTGGAGCTTGAATATAATTTTTTAAAGGGTGTTTTTTATAGTTCAGAAGCAATGGGTAGAATTAAGAACTTAAGAACTTAAATTTTTCTTTAGGGAATGAATTTTCTAATAAAAAGGATAAAAAATAAATGAAAAGGATCAGTAACTTAATTTTAGCAATTTTAGAAAAACATATGTTTTTATTGATTTCAGAGAGAGGAAGGGAGATAGAAGCATTGATCTGCTGTTTCCTGCATGCCCCCTACTTGGGATTGAACCAGCAACCTGGGCATGTGTTCTGACTAGAAGGGAATTGAACTTGCAACTTCCTGGTGTATGGGACCACGCTCAGCCAATTAAGCCATACCAGTTAGGTCAATACATCATTTTAACAAGGAATAATATTCTTACAGAAAAATAATACAGAATATTTACAAACCAACGGCTGAATTCCCCTGGCCATGGTGGACTGCATTGGCTGTGGGTTTATAGACAGTGAAAATTACTCTGAGAGGCCACTTCTACAGACTAGGATCCCAACTATTACAAGTAGGTCCTAGTTAGGTGAACGATGAAATGACTGTCTTCCCCTGGTATATTATTCTGTTGGCTTCAGTTAGTTTCGTAAGGTCATGTAAACCTGAGATATATGTGTTCTTTTTGCATCACATGACATGCATAGTGCCTGGCTCAGGCATGAGGAAGTGGAAAAACATGGCCCCTGATCTAGAGTTACTCTAAAAGTATTTCTAAGTCTAAATACTTACATAGGTTTGATACAGGAAATATTTTATTTCACCATCTATTGATCCATCCATTTATCATTTATGCAGTTCCTACTAATACTAGGCATTGTTCTAAGCTCTGGGATAACATGAAAACAAGACAAAGCACCCCTTTTCCCCATCTACCTCTCATTTTGGTGGTGAAAAGAACATTAAATATATATATATATATATATATATATATATATATATATATATATATATATATATAGAGAGAGAGAGAGAGAGAGAGGGGGGGGGGGAATGAGAATGAGAATGTTAGGTAGTAATGAAGGCTATGAAGAAAAGAATAGCATGAGGAGGGGTGGGAATACAGAGGAGAACTCTGGGTAGGAAATAAGTTAAATCACCCTAAGACAGTGGTCGGCAAATTCATTAGTCAACAGAGCCAAATATCAACAGTACAACGATTGAAATTTCTTTTGAGAGACAAATTTTTTAAACTTAAACAACTTCTAACTCCACTTTTTCAAAATAGACTCGCCCAGGCCGTGATATTTTGTGGAAGAGCCACACTCAAGGGGCTAAAGAGCCTCATGTGGCTCGTGAGCTGCAGTTTGCCAACCACGGCCCTACTAAAATAATTTAAAATGTTGGTTTGGAAGGGTAAATAGAGTTTGACAGGCAGCCCAGGACAGGGAGGAACTTTCAGTCAGAAAAGCAGCACACCAAGACTGGAAGACATAAAACAGAATTACCAATAGTAATCCTTACTTTTCAAAAAGAGTTCATATTGATTAATTTCTTAATAGTTGTAAATTAATACATGTAATGTTAATGTATAAATAAAATTGATTTTTTATTTTAAATATATGTTTATTGATTTCAGAGCAAGGAAGGGAGAGGGAAAGAGAGATAGAATCATCTATTGAGAATCATCTGCCTCCTGTATGCCCCCTACTGGAGATTAAGCTAGCAACTCAGGCATTTGCCCTGACTGGGAATTGAACCATGACCTCCTGGTTTGCAGGTTGACACTCAACCACTGAGCTATGCCATCTGGACTAATCTATCTATATAATAGAGATATGTACAAATTAGCTAGGACTTGGTAACGTTACGACTGAACAGCAGGGGCCTGAGGCTTGCATGGCACCTGGCTGGGGTGAGGGACTTCAGGATTTAAGAAAAATTATTTCCTCAACAATGCTTCTCAGATTTACTCAGGTATTAGAACTCCAAGTTGTAAAAGTGCTTTTTACAGAACATAGTCGATTTTTTAAAATTAAACTTCAGATACCTAAAGATGTCATTGTTGGTCTGAATTTGGTCTCATGTAGACTTCTTTAAGGTTTACTTAAGAATAATTAAGTATATCTTATATAATAAAAGTGTAATATGCTAATGATATGCTAAGGCCGCTCAACTGCTCGCTATGACATGCACTGACCACCGGGGGGCAGATGCTCCAACTGGTAGGTTAGCTTGCTGCTGGGGTCCAGCCAATTGGGACTGAGTGAAACGGGCTGGACACCCCTTGGAGCCCTTCCGCGGTCCCTCCTTGGCTTGCAAATTCATGCACCAGGCCTCTAGTTTAAGAATAAAAGTTCACACTTGAGAAAATTACATGAACTTTTTCTGTCATTTGGGAAAAGACTGCTGTTATTCTGTTTTCTAATCGGAACACCAGTGTTGTTCAGGAGCACAGTTTGAGAGCCGCTGCACCCCAGTATATTCATCAAACGTACAATCTACCTGTGTGGAGAGAGCTGGGGAGGCACTGTCTCCTGCAGCAGGCAGTGCTGCAGAAGGCCGTTTCCAATGGCTCTGACTTCTTTTAAGTGAACTGAAATCTCTCTTGTAACTTAGACTCACTGTTCTTGGATCTAACTCTTGGATAGTATTATGGAAATCAGGATCCATTTCTTAGGATTATTCTCAGGAATAACAAATAAAAGTAATTTCATTGTGCTTTGCACTATTTTAAAGTTGCTTATAAATGACACTTAATGATAAAGTTGGGTATTACCTTTGGTGAGAGAAGGAAGGGTTGTTGGGGTGTTTAGTTGCTCCAGGGCAGGGTGGGAATCTGCGGTCTTGTCAGTCTTCACAGTCAGACCCTTAGTTTGTTCTTTTCTATACATTTGTTTTTGTCTTTCTTTCCCTTTGATTCTTATTAGAGAAGCAATATAGTTTAAAGGAGTATTTCATCTGAAGTAGAAATAGGAAACCAAAAGTAAAAGCAGAGGAAAGGTCAATGTTGGAGCATTATAATTCTTGAAGGAAGATAAGACAGATAACAAAAACCAAATCATGACTTAATTAAAGGAGACTTTAAATTTGCTCATTGAGAATTGGGGAAGAAAATGGAGGGAAAAAAGATAGTCATACTTATACATACATATGAATTATGTATAAATATATGCAGACATATATAATTATATGTGCATATATATATATATCTAGATATTGTGTGAAATGTCATACATATTATACATACACACAGAATAAAGAGAGAATATGTGTGTTCCATCAGCTGTTTGTTAAATGGTAGGTAACAGATTGATACTGTGCTCTTCTCAGTGATTCAGACTTTGAATTTTTTAACTGATCAGTCCTGACATGCTAACCTCAGCAACTAAGCAGCTGCATAATATGTTAGGTAATCATATTGTTAATGAAGTTGAAATCATGGACTTGCCTTCCTTTTTTGGAGTGTAGGAAAAAAACAAACCCTAGAAATGTGTTTGATTTTTGAAACAGTTATAATGGTGACTGAGAAAAGTGATATTGCCTATAATTTCTTCACATTTAGATGACTTAATAGAGCCACTCAATTTATAAAATTAATTTTTTAATTATTATTTCTTTTTAAAATGAAGTTCTAGCTTAAAACCTGAATGAATGGCTTTAGGAAAATAAAAATTTTCTTTTCTAAGTTTAAATTAATTCCTTTGAGATAGGTGAATTTGTTTTACTTTTCTACCCCTAAAATAGGACAGATTTTGAAATAGATTCCTTTTTAAAAACATCACTTTTTTAAAACAGAGATGCACTCACCCACCTACTTGCCCCTTGGGACAGAAAAAAAGGATTACCAGGTTGGTAAAACATTTGCTTCTGAAGCAGATTGCCTGCACCCGGTGCTGTGAAAGACACGCAGTGAGTAAGGAAGGGTGGCTATTGTTTAGTGCTCTCTAGCAAAAGAACTGGGAGGGGAAAAAAGAATTGAGTTTAACTGGCATTGGCTCTGGCTTTTCTGCATTCCAAACTGTCTGAGGCACAGAGCAAGAGCAAAAGAGAGAGAGCGAGAGAGCGAGAGAGCGCGGGTGAGCACAGTGTACAAAGTGTTTTGAGTTTCTGACTGGCATGCCGGAAAGATCATGTTAACAACACCCAGAAACTTCCCAGAATGCAGACCCCAGGTAAGAGTTCCTCCAGTCTGTCTGAGACTGAAATGAAAAGTTTGTATAGATTTAAAGGGAATGTAGCTTTTCTATTTTGATTACATGAATGCAGTGTATGTTTACCTTTGTGATGACTGGCTTTAAAAAGATAGGTTGGTTTTCATTACTGTGAGTTCATGTGGATATTGTGGAGGCTACCGGTGTTCCCATACAAAATACAGCACAAGAATAGCCCCCTGAGAAACGCAGGCCAATTAGGAGGGTAATGATCATAGCAAAATATTAACATCGCAATGTTTACTTGTTGTTTTTTAATAAGTTAAAGTGGGTTATCATTTTGGATCTTCCCCCAAATTCCTTGTGAAATATTAAATACCTGGAAATGAGTACATGTCATTTTTCTCTGAAGGAGACAAAATATATTGACCATCAATAAGATTCTAACAGCCTTGATTCAATCTTAGTAGCACTTCATAAGTCTGTGTCATTTGAAAATTCAACAAGTTGGATCCAAAAAAACACTGAAAGCACTCCAATGAGAACCTTGCTTGTTCTTTCTGTCCGAGGTATGCCTATAACGTTCTTTGCCAATAGATGACAAGTATCTCATTAGCTCATTAAATCTGAAAGAGACTTCAGAGATTATCTGCAGTCCCATTTCTCCGTTTCCAGTGAGAACATTCAGGTCTGAGGGAATTAATCTTGCTTAAGGTCACAGAGTTAAGAACAGAATTAAAATGAAAACCCAGAGCTCCCTATTTTCAATTTGCTACTTTTATTTGTGGAATCAGTTACATTTAAGTTCTATTTCCCATCTATACTATATCTGCAGGTCTCAGGTACCATGAATTAATGCCTGAATAGGCCAAATGCTTTATAAACTTCAATTGAAATCTGTGGAGAGGAAATATTGAGGAATAAACATCATCAAAGCATATTGATAACCATGCTTCTTGTCAAAACCAAAACTATATAATAAAATATTTAGAGAAGAAAAATAAAATGGCTTTCAGTTAAGGAAAATGTCTATAGTTTATATGATGCTTTTATGTAAATAATTATATAGCTGTGGAATATTCTGAATATCTGTATATGAAATTAAAACTGACAAATTGATTTTAATGTCTTTTTAAAGACGTTGAGACTAAGAAAATTTCAGCATAATTTTAATCAAGCTTTTCTTAGATGCTAATATCTATTTTTTAAACTTTACCTACTTACTGAAAGCAAAATATCACCCTCTGTTCACTTCTTTGTTAATTTCTTAAATATATAAGAAAACATTTAAAAATTATCCCAACTGTTTGGACCAATTGGTTTCTTATGCAAGGCCTAGCTCCATTTCTTTCCATTTATAATGGGCCTCTGTTACTTCACCTCATGAATTATGTGTTAGAGAGGATAACTTAAGAGGAGGATCTTGAGAGTCACAATGCACAGTGAACATCTGTCTTCATACATTTTCATTTAGTTCCTAAAAAAGGCTGCTGCCCTTTCCATTTTTCTGGAGACCATTGTGGGGTTGAGAGAGGCCATACTATTCTAGTGAGCTAAATAGTAAAGATAGCTATTGTCAAAAGGATCTGTCATGGCCCTTTACAACTCCTGGGAACAGGTTTGGCTTGACTTGACTATAAGCACAGTGAAGTAATGCTGTTCTTTTGTGTTAAAGCTTGACCTGCTCATTCCAGTTTTCGACTGGGTCTGTGTAAATGCACTTGTGATTTACAAGGCTGTGTGGGATGAGCAGTTACGTTGTAAGGAATAAAGGAATAGAAGTAAGTTTCATAATTGCTCTCGGCTATCAGAAACCAAATTACAAAGTGCATTCTCCACCCAAGAAGGAAACAAGAGACTGTTTGTCTTGCTATGGAGTGCATTACTTGAGCACACTGTTTATAAGAGGACTGATGGCTGTGAGAATGAGGACATAATGCTCAATCCAATTTAACAGTGCACATGCTATATTACACAGGACTTAGGTTTTTCGCTAATCTTTTATATCCTGCAAGGGGTATGGAAAGAATTGCCATCATACGTGTGTATATTTTATATTATGTGTGTATACGAAAGATAGGTAGATAATAGATAGATAGATAGATAGATAGATAGATAGATAGATAAAGACCTTTGGCCTGGGTGTATTTTCCCATGTCAGAAACAATCAGAAGTCATTAATCTGTTGTTGCTGGTAGTTTACTGACCTAACTGGAAAGAAACTACTTTATTAACCAAACTAATCATTGTAAAACTTATTACTGTGCATTAGAAAGAAAAACATTAGAAGGAAACATATTCTCCTTTTATTATATATTAAATTTTATATATTAAAGTTTATATATTAAATTTTCAAAGAAGGTAAAGAGCTCTGCAATATAGCTGTGCCATTTTTGTAAAACAGTTTGGCTATAGTTGATCAAAACTTTAGTCTCAGCCAAAGGAGTTGTTATCTTTTTTCCTGCTGCAATTTCTTTTTACCTCTTGGGTATAATTCTGTCTTTTACATCCCAGTTAAAACTGTAAGAATGAAATCTCTTTAAACAGAAGTGGCCAGAGGTCAGGGCTTAAGGCTGGATGTGAAAAAGCTCTGAGCTGTCAGATTAATTCTTTACTCACAAAAATTACCTGGTAATTCACTTGAAACTCTGGGAATCCTTTTATGTAGACAACATGGTGATATATCCCTTTCTGTTCCAGTATTTTTTAAAAAGTATATATTTTAAAAAGTAAGTATTACAGATGTTCCCTTTTTCCTCCCATTGACCCCCTCCAGCTGGAACCCTCACCCCCCACTATTTTATGTGTCCACGGGTTATGCATATATGCATGTAAGTTCTTTGGTTAATCTCTTCCCTCTCTTCCAACCCCTCTTCCCTCTAAGATACATCATCAGTCTGTTCCATGCTTCCATGTCTCCGAATTCTGTTCCAGTCTTAACCTCGGTGGCCACTAAGGAGGCAAAGTTACAGACTGGTTTTGTTTTTTCTATTCCTGTTTGTTCTTTCATTCCCTCTAGGTTGTTTTTGTTTTCAGTTTCCTCTATGGCAGTTTTAGTGAAGCAGGTGACTATTGTGAAATAAGCTTTACCAGATTTTTACACTTCAGTTGCAGAAACTTTCTTAGAGTATCTAATTCTTTATTGCAGAGAAGGGAATAACTGATTATATCCTCTTGTTTTCTAGTGAACAGTGATTCAAGAAAATGAGTCATGACTCAGCAGTAAGAATGTTGGTAGTTGTCTTTTTTTTTTTTTTTTAAGTGCTGATGGGGATTCGGTCTATCAAAATTCCACATTTAATTATGGGTATGATCTCAGCTTGGGTTTGGAAGCCTTAAGCATTGCCACTGAGAATACTTTCTTTGTACATACTTGACAAGTATGAGAGTCTTAGAGTCAGTCATTAAAATTCAGATGGAAGTCTATCTTCTCGGGTGCCCTCCTCGCCCCTACTCGGGTCTTACCATTCAGCTGAATTAGGAGCACCATGAACTTAACATGTGGAGAAGAAGTCAGGGAGGAGTTCTTATCAATAATTTGACTCCACATTTTTGTCATTCTCAGGCTTATAGTATTTTATGAATGAATGAATTGCTAAAACAGCAATTTGAGGTTAGTTTAGGTTAGTGCAGTCCTGTTCTTTGAAGAAGGAAAAATTACCTGGATCTATGCTCTTTCTTATGATAGACTATTGAGAAAGTGAGAAACCTGAGCTGCCAGGATCAAGCAGGTGTCATTCAAGATCAGGTGTCACCTAAGATAGCCTACCTGTTGGACAGGTTGCTAACTCTGATGTCTTGCATCTAATTCCATAGATGATGGCATATCTTTGAAGAACTTAACAGCTCTGTTGTATAGTGAACTATTCATAGATACTACCTTTAGTTAATATGAAGACTAGAAAAAACTGGATATTCTTTCCCTTCTTAATATTTGGGTTTGTAACTTCTTTTTCTAAGTTATACTTCAAATGGGTTGTGTGTGGTTGATTTTTATTTCTGGTCTCTTGAGTCAGGAGAAGGTTAGAATGTTTGGGACCCTACATCAATAATCTTTTTTTTTTCCCCCCTGTAACTCCTAGAATATAGTGTCATGTAAATAAATTTATTTCATTTTTTTTAAAGGAATGATGTGTCAAAATGAATGGGGGGAAGACACATACACACACACACCCCTAGCCTGTGTGATTACATAGAAAAAATTAGGTTTATTTAGTCAAAGGACAGGACAAGATGTAGTAAGTCTAATTAAGAGAGAAGGATAATCATCTTCTGTGTACCAACAGCTTGCTTGCAAAGAGCTCATTTCTAAGAGTTTGCTCAGTATCATTATAAAATGCTTATTAGAATTTTCTCCAAGTGTGAGAAACTAATTACTCAAAGACAGGGTAATAGATTATTTTATTGCTTTTGCATATGGTATGGGAATTACATAACAGTATTTGGTCCAATTTTTGTGAGTTTCCATTACACAGCTGAAATTTAAGGATACTTTTAATAAATCAAAATCTTTTTAATCCATATAATTTGCTAACATACATGTTCAGATTTTCTTTGAAGCATTTTGCCTCCACTTGAAATTCACTGAAACGTCATGGTAGCTTCCTAAAATAATAAATGTCACCCTATTTTATGAGTACCATCATTTTACTTGTAAATATTTGCACAAATACAATTGCTAAAATTTTGAAATATATTTTTAGTAGTTTTATTTATTTCTTTGCCTTATAAATGTAACAGTAGGTACTTGATTGATCAACTTTTAAAGGTGAGTTTTCCTAAAAAGTATCTTTTTTTTTTTTATTGGAGCCAATGTCAACCCTTTTTAGTAACAAAACGAAAATCAATAAGTTGATCCTTTCACCCAGCATGTTTTCAATACACAGAGAGATAAAATTTGATCACTCTGTGCCACCAGCTGGTGCAAGCGGCAGCTGCTGGCCCTGATCACCCATGAGGGCTTCTCCACCTCCCCCTGCTCCTGAGAGGCAATCAGGGCAGCAACTGCCGCTTGCACCCACTGACAGTGCCAGGCCTGCCCCCATCCACTGCTGGTGCCGGCCCCAATCACTCTGCACCTTCAGCTGGTGTGAGGAGGGCCAGTGCCATCAGTGCATGGGAGCAGCAGCGGAAGGAGTGGAACTTTTGGCAGATAGGGGGCTGGGGGCTGTAGCAGGAGGAGCCAGATGGGGGTGCAGAGGATGGGCTGAGACACCCCCCGGTGCCTACTACCGCCTCTTGGCCCACAGTTCCTTTCAAGGTGCACGATTTCATGTGCACTGGACCCCTAGTTATAATCTAAAAGGCAGAAAATTAGTGGAAGCATATCTAATTGTCAATCCTTGATGACACCACTTTTTTTTTTTTAAAGGTTTGTTTTATTGGGGGTTGTTTATTTGTTTAATTTTGAAATGGCAGTTTTTTTAAACCAGAAGTCAGGGTTTCCTCTGGTCCCTTTTAAAAGAAAATCCAGCTAATTATTTGCCTTTTTTTTTTCTTTTTTCAGAAGCGTGTATTTCTCAAGAAATTACAAAATGTTTCTGACAATGAAGTTTTAATTAACAAGAAATAGTGAGCTTCAAGGGTGTGATGATTTTATTGCTATAAAGTACTGTGACTTATGGCAGCTTCCCAGTGGGTTTCTCCCAGTGTCAGAAGTTATAACCCATTTTGCTTAGGTTTTGAATTAAATGTTCAAAAGTAGACTTTTTCTTTCTCTTTTTCTCTTATCAAACCTGTTACAAGAGAATAGAAGCTGTTTTAAGGCTCTTTATGTTTAGTCCAGATGTTGCTTATGTTATATTTTCTCTGATAATCATTTGATGATAATCTGACAGTATGAAAAGAGGAAATTCTAAGTCTTATTATCCAATCATAATATGTAATGAATTTCTACACATCAATGAGAAAAAGGCAAGATTGAATGCCCATTTTATAAAAGAGGTAATCCAAAAGGCCATTTATTAATAGTTTGTGAAAAAGGTGCTCAGTTTCATTAGTCATCAGAAAAATGCAAATTTAAACTAAAATGGAACTATACACCCAACAAGAATGTCTAAAATTAGGACAACAGAAATTACCAAATGTTGATATGAATCTAGAACAAAAGGAATTTTTATACACTGCTGATGGGAGTATTCATTTTTTACAACAGTTTTAGAGAACTATTGGACAATATCTTCTAACATTGAACAATGCTTTGTGACCCAGCAATTCCACTCCAATTTATGTACCCAATAGAAATGCATACATAGGTTTCTCAAAAGACTTGTACAAAAGTGTTTATAACAGCTAAAAAATCAGAAACTACCCAAATGCTCATCAGCAATAGAATGGATACATTTTGTTTCCTTACACAGTGGAATTCCATACAGTATTGACAAAGAACAAACTGCTTCATGCCACAGAATGGATAAATCTCAAAAATGTATGTTGGGCATGAAAGTTAGTCTCAAAAGACTGTCTGCACAGTGTGATTCTGTTAGATACAATTCAGACTCATCTGATGTAAAAGAAATCAAGAAGTGATAATCCTGATAGGGTAATGACTGGAAAGGGTGTGTGAAGAATGCTTCTAGTTGCCAGTAATATTCTTTTCTGTTTTGTTTAATCCAGATGCTGGTTACTGGGGTGAGTTCCATCTGGGTTCATTTATAGTGGTGTTCTTCAGTAGATCCCCACATCTCACCTGTTTTACTCACTCTTGGTGTTTTCATGTTAGCATACTACATTCTTTTTCCACTGTTGTATGACCACACGCTTCATGACTTACAGTAACACCCATTTATTATTTCACATTTTCCATAGATCTGAAGCCCAGGCACAGGATAGCTGGTTGACTGCTAAGAGTGTCAGAAGGTCAAAACAAAGGTATCATCCAGGCTGCATTCTCATCTGGAGCTCAGACTCCTCTTGCAGTTGTAGGATTGAGATCCCTCTATTTTTTTGTTATCTATGGGTAGAGAGTTGTTCTTAGTTCCTAGAGATTGCCCTTGGCAGCCATTCCTATAGCACTCTCAGAACATGGCATATTACTTCTTCAGAACCAGTGAGAGAATCTAACACAATAGTGTATCATCACCTTTGTCATATTATGCAACCTAATCAAGGGAATGGCTATCCTATCATATTATCAGGTCCTAGGTTCTATCTACACTCAAGGGTAAGGGATTATACAAGGATATGTACACAGACCCACATCACAAACACCAAATCTTTGTACATGATTCTTAATTGTGCTCTCCCTTTTCTATCTCACAATAGAATGTAGACCATTTCCTTGGAGTTAATGCTATTATAATTCTGGCATGGTTAACAACTCTTACCTTTATATCAATTAAATTAATATTTGTTTTATGAGGTCTCTGCTTTTCTGTGATATCAGCATTTGTATTTTTGATTGATCACCCGCTTTTATTAAAATAAGGGGAAACACAAAAAAGTGTTTGTGTAAACAATGCTGAACAAGCCTTAATGCCAAATTTACTATTGATGAATATGTGACCCCACCTCTTATTTATCATCAAACGATGAATGACAGTCCTAAATTTAAAAAAGAAAACTGAATTAAAAGTTAAATACCTACCCATTCTCAAGTTATTTTGCTGTCAAAGAATGATCTGAACTCTAAGGAAGTCCCTAGGCCCTTAAATATGTTGCATATCCTCATCATTGTGACAGTTTTCTACTCATTTTCAAAACTGCCTTCCAATTACAGACTTTTCCAAATGCCTGTCATTTACTGCTTCATAGTTCTTGACAACCTGTGCCATTCTTCTTCTTCACATTTTTTTTTTATTGAAGACATCTTTTCATTACATCTATACCTGCAGACCCTTAAAGTAGGGGTGTCGAACTCAATCAGAGAAGGGGCCAAAATCTAAGATCCAGCCTAAATCGCGGGCCGAATGGTTTACTGAACAGTCATAAACTGTCATTGTGATGGAAACGCAGCGGAGTGCAGTGATGACAGCGCGGTGCGGGCCACATTGCAAGGCCTGGCGGGATGGATTTGGCCCGCGGGCCTTGTGTTTGACACATGTGCCTTAAAGGATGTTTATTTCATTGTAGATTTATCTGTTTCCCTTCTTATAAACACTTAGTGCTTTTTGTTTTTGCCATTACCAACTTTGTGTTAAACATCTTTGAATGTATATCTGTGTTTAGTTGTTTGTGCTGATATTTCTAGATTGGTTCCTAGAAAAAGGTAGTTTGCATTTCATATTTTGATAGATTATATTAAATAGCCTTGCATATTTGTTCAGGGTGTCTTTTTTGCTATTTGAAGCTTTAAATTTTTAGGTTTTTTGATCTTGCCTCTATTTTTCATTGTAGTTTCTGGCTTTTGTGCCATGCCTAGAAAGGCCTTTTTCAATTTGAGATTAGGCCTTTTTCTGACATTTATTTTTGATTTTATGAAGTGAGATCCCATCCCCTCCTCAGTCCCCCCAGTTTTTTAGCCAATTTTCTCAATACCGTTTATTGAAATTTTTATTCTTTCCACACTGGTTTGAAAACACCCTTTATTATCAGCTAAAGGTGTACGTCTTCTTATGGATTCTTTTTCTGTCCCAGAGACCTATTGTTTTATTCCTACATCAGTATCACAATGACTTAATAACCACAGGTTTTAATGCTTTCCTCTTTGATAAAGTAAATTCTCCTCTAATTAGTTCTTTCTTTCAAAATATGTTTAGCTTTTTACTTATGCACTTACTTTTCCAAATAAGCTGTAGAATCAAGTTGTCCTCCACCCCTTTTTACGTATTATATGTTTCAAATAACATATATTAGGAATGCCTCTTACAACATTAACATCCTTGTTATTTGGGGGCTTTGCATATCCAAAGTATTGCTTCCTAAATCCAAAGGAATGAAAATTCAGCCTACCTTCATTAGTTTCTTCAGCTCTAATAATTATGCTAACATTTCTGGCAAGTGAAAACAATGTGGGAGTGTATTCATTGTTATATGATTTATATGTAAGTGGTGTGAGGTTTTTATACATATTTATATATTTAGGGTACTATTTAAAGTACTGAACTATAGATTTCATAGAATTTAACTATATTCCTATTACATTAAATATATCCTCAGCAAAATATAGGGAGAAGTTATAGTCTGACATATACTTTAAGGCAAAGGTTGTACATAATTCAAAAGAATATCAAGATGGAAATGCATTCATTTTACTTGAGCTCTAATTCCTTTTTGAAAACTAGTTATTCCTTCTTCCAATTCTTTGCCATAACAGTATATTGAATGTTAATAAGTTCAATAGTAATCCTTTAGTAATTTAATAGACATTTTAACATAATATAGACTATTACTTTAAATTATACTTGCAATTATACTTCTGATTTCTCAGTCAGCATTGCTTGAAGATATTTTGTTTTTCAAATAAAGGGCTTTGTATGATATTGTAGTATAATTTATATAGTGGACTTTACACATAGTGGCATATTTAATTTTATCCTTAAAATATCAACCAAGATCATTGTTAAATTTCTTGACTTTGATAATTGTTCTTGGTTATATGAGGCTGTCCTTTGTTTTAGAAAATATACTCTGAAAGCTATTGGTGGTTATGAGCATAATGTCTTTCTCAAATGGTTTAGAAAAAATGCATATATATTTAATAACTAGAGTCCTGGTGCACCAATTCGTGCATGAGTGGGATCCAGCTGGCCAGCCTCCCTATTGAACCGGGCTGGCCATGGGGAGGGGCCGAGGGCTGTTGGCTAGCCGGCCCTGCCCCCTGGTCGAACTCCCGTTTGATCTCCCAGTCAAGGGAACAATTTACATATTAGCTTTTTAGTATATAGGATAGTATACACAGAGAGAAAGGTAGCAAAATGTAAACAGCTGGTGAATCTGGATAAAGAGGGTGTGTGTGTGTGTGTGTGTGTGTGTGTGTTAGTGAGTTCCGTATACTTTTCTTTACCTTTATAATAAGTTTGAAACTAGAAAAATAGAAAATTGCCTCCTTCCCCAAAAAATCTCCACCAATTTTACTATCATTAGTTATCAATTAAGGAAATGGTCTATTGTCACATTTCACCTGCCTTTGTTCATTCCTAAGTATCTAGTATTAATCTGTCCTTGTGTGCAAACATAATAGAGCAGGAGAAAAGAGACGGAGTCAGTAGTTTTTGTTTCTTCAAGAAGGGTGGAAATACCTGATGAATTAGGAGGAAAATATGGTGCTTGTAAAATAAAAAAATAACTCTCTTCTGTTGTAAATTTTAAAATTCTACAGATTAAAAGCAGATTATTTTTTACACCTTATTTGGATAACCTGTTAAAGTGTAAGATTTTTATATGAATATGTGTACATGAATGTTCAAATGCAGCATTATTCATAATATTAAAAAGTGGAAACAACTCAGATGTCTACCAGAGGAATAGTATTCAGCCATAAAAATGAATGAAGTACTGATACATGCTACAACATGGATAAAACTAAATGTGATACAAAAGGCCACATGTTATATGATTTCGGTTATATGAAATGTCCAGAATAGGCAAATTCATAGATTAGTAGTTGGGCTTGGATGTTGGGAGGAATGGAGAGTAACTGCTAATGGGTGCTACGTTTCTTTTTGAGATGATGAGAATGTTCTGGAATCCATTTATAATGATGGTTGTACAACTATGTGAATACTATATTTAAAACCATTTTAAAAGAATGAATTTTATGCTGCCTGGCTGGTGTGGCTCAGTGGTTGAGCATCAACCTATGAACCAAGAGGTCACAGTTCGATTTCTGGTCAGGGCACATGCCCGGGATGCAGGCTCCATCCCCAATGTGGGGTGTGTAGGAGATGGCTGATCAATGATTCTCTCTCATCATTGATGTTTCTATCTCTCTCCTTCTCCCTTCCTCTCTGAAATCAATCTACATCTATAATAATAAAGGCATAATATACTAATTAGACTGTATGTCCTTCTGGACGAAGCTGGGGCTGCAAGGGAAGCCCGGGTCCTGGGTACCAGAAGGAAGCCAGTGCTGGCAGCTGGGGGAAGTAAGACCTACTCTTGCATGAATTTTGTGCATCGGGCCTCTAGTATTTTAATAAAGCTCTTATATAAAGAAAAAGTAAGGCCTAACAGATCACTCTTGTCTCAAGACTTGCCACCTAATTAAGGAGGCGAAGACCTGATAACTTTACATGGTTTGTCTCCCTATTATCTTACAGACCTCATCTTCTTTTATTTTTCCCTGGCTCATATCAATCTACCTGCACTGTTCTCCTGACTATTGCTGCTTCTAGGCCTTTTCAATGTGTTTCTTTTTCTTTTGAGAACCCAGAAACCCTTTACTCAAAAGTTAATCTCTCAGAGATGCTCTTCCTGTCTGCCCTCTTAAGATTGTAAACCTCTCCAACATTACCTATCCCTCTTCCTTGCTTTACTTTTCTCCTCAGCACGTTCACCATCTAACACAATATATATTTTACATTTATCTTGTATTTTGTTTATCTCTTCCCTCTAGAATATATGCTCTATGAGGACAGAGATTTTTGTCCCTTCTTCACAATTATATTCCAGGGCTTAGACAATGCTTGATACCTTTTGACTCTTAAGTTGTCAAATGAGTAAATCTGAATGTATAAGTACAGGCTGTTATAACAAAAATCAGGAATATTAAGCATAATCTAGAACTTTTTCTTGGGTCCTTCATAGCTCTGTTTATAAAAGGCAAATGTATGGTACTGGATTATCTTGATGATATTTTTCTGCCTATTCTGCCCTTTCTTCGATATAATTAATAAAATATTTATTTTATTATATCCCAAACCAAATGTTGTTTTGGTTATTGATTTTCAGACTAATGATATGGATCCTTCCATCATGAATATATGGGGTTCTTTAGCGTTACTCTACCTTTAGTATATTGAATCACAATTTTACTTTAATATATCATTCAATAAACATGTATAATCACCTACCAGGTACTAGGCATTAAAAAAACATTTTTTTAAATTAGTAAAACACAATTTTTGCCTTCGATAGGTGCAAGATATAGTGGAGGAAATCACTTGGAAACAAATAATTTCAATAAACGAATAGTAATAACAAAGCAAGTGTAGGTGAGAAAACCATTAACTCTATCATAAGATATCAGGGAAGACCTGGAGAGGTAATATTTGAGCTGAGTCTCAATGAGTCAGTTTGACATCAAGTATATACAGTAGAAAGAATGATACTTCACAGGAAATGCCAAATTCAATTAAAAAAAATTAGCACCTACTATGGCCATATAGTGCTCTACACTAATGAATAAAAAGGATAACTTTTTCCTGCTCTTCTGTAGATCACTTTTAGTGAAACATGGCCAAGGCATGCATGGCTGAGCCAAAGGGAGTCTGGGGACCCCTCCCTAGAGAGAAACATTAGCCACATGACAACAAGAAGTTTGAACTTGATGGTCTCTAGACCATTGTTTCAGCCTGGAAGCTACGCAAATACTATGTGTCATAAAGTTATTTGTTAGAAAAGGATTATTTACTAGTTCATTCTTAGGTGCTAAGCAAGCATAGCCTGTGGATTTTGATATTTATCATACCTTTTCAGTTTTATGTAGTTATTTTAAGTAATAAAAGATTTATTTACACATAATGAATTCATAATACCTTCTTCTTACATTTTCTGTTTTCTCAATCAGTTGGTGCTGTTACTATAACTGCTTTTAAGTCACTATCTGTCAAAATGACTATCTTAAAAAGAGATCCTAAAATATTCTGGCTGATAACTCCTGCCAGTGTTGAAGCTGTTCACACTTTTAAAGCAGCCAAAACTTCAGTAAACATTTATTGAACTCCTAAGTGCAAGGCACTGCTCCAGCCACTGGGTCTCAGAGATTGATAAACATCTGTCTACTGTGTCCTCAGGGAGCTTACAGTCAAAATGAGCCGAGTCCAGATGAAGAATAATAAAGTGAGCATGGAGAGAAGGGTGTGAATTCAGCCTCTCTTAAGATAGTAACTCTTAAGCAGTAAGAATTCTCTCACTTAAAGTAGGCTACTAGAACAGAAAGAGCAGGTTATTGGGAACAAAGGCAATGGTCTTGTGAATGAAAAACACCCTACCTTTTTTGTTTTTTGTTTAATTTCATAGAGGAAGGGAGAGAGAGAGAGAGAGAGAGAGAGAGAGAGAGAGAGAGAGAGAGAGAGAGAGAGAGAGAGAGAGAGAGAGAGAGAGAGAGAGAGAGAGAGAGAGAGAGAGAGAGAGAGAGAGAGAGAGAAACATCAATAATGAGAGAGAATCATTGCCTACCTCCTGCATGCCCCACACTGGGGATCCAGCTGCAACCCAGAGCTTGTAACCTGACCAGGAATCCAACTGTGACCTCCTGGTTCCTTTGGCAATGCTCAGTCACTGAGCCCCGCTGGCTGGGCAGCACCCTATCTTTTTAAGAGTGTTTTCTTATAGCAACAAATCTGATCGATCTCCAGAGAACAGGGATAATAGTGATCTATATGTCTCTGAAAATACCTCTTCTGCTTGAGTTTTCTGTCTATAAATTAGGTGTAAGCCTATGAAATAATCTTAAAACTATGTAAATACATAATGTAAATCATATTGAAAATCTGTCTTATTCTGACTGCTTCACAATGACAGTGTGTGACGGATTGAAGGACAGTCATTTGCTTCACTGGTGGATCTCTGAACCTCCAGCCCAGCAAGTCCACTTTTCTTACTTCTTTCAGCTTTCAGCTTCCTCTCTCTCCCCTCCCCCGACTTTCCTCCCTCCCTCGCTCCCTTCCTTTTTTCCTCCCTCCCTCTTTTCTTTCTCACTAAGAAAGACAGAGCTATTGACTAGAAGCCCAGAGTTGCCCTTAAGTTCCGACCACCGGCTCGAATTCTTATGAAGTGGACTTGTAATATCCTTAATGTTGCTGCTGGCAGTCAGTTACAGATTCCATTATTGTCGATCAATGCAGTCGCCATGCGAGGTGGGGGGAGGAATGGAGGAGGAGGAGAAGAAAGGAGGGATGAGAGCTTCCTATTCACAGATTTATCAATCTGCCTCGGCTTGCAGGAAATCTCCGTAAAGGGGGCTGCAATGCTGTTGAAATAGCTATTGCAGGAAGGGGTTAGGAGGCTGCAGTTCTCTCCACTGACTGACTGAAAGAAAATTTGAAAACCTTTCTTCTCAGAACAAAACAAAATGCTGAATTTGTTCTTTTGCCTTTGTTTTTGTTTGATGATATGCTTTACTTAACTGATTAGCTATTGTGCTGTCCAGTTATCTAAGCTGCTCCAGTGTAGGAACCTGTTTCTTTTTCTTTTGAGTGTCTTTATTCTTTATTTTCCTTTGCTTTCTCTGTCATTGAACACAAATTATTATTCAATTTTATGCCTGCTTTCTCTTTCAGACTCAAGCTTAACACCCAGAGACAGACAAACCTCTCTCTTCTCTTCTATCACCCTCTTTTAACCCTCTGTTTCCTTCCCCCTCCCCCGTTGTATTAGATTGATGTCACAGAGACAGAATTCAGAGTGGAGGGAGGATCACATTTTCTCTTTCATTATTACAGCCTGGCTAGCAATTTGAGTGTTGCATCCCCAAGAATTTAGTCTGTGTATCATTCTTTTCCCACTTCATCATTCACTAATTGTGCTCTGTATGGAAAAGTTTTCTGGCTGGAGAATGAGTCTCCTTTCCCCCGGTGATGTGGCCGAGTGGTTGGATAGTAGCACCGAAGAGGAGAAGAGCCTTCTGTCATTTCTGGGTACGGTAGGGCTCCGCTTGTTCTTTTAACCCGTTGTTGTCTGCACTTCTCTTACTTTGGGGAGTAAGACCCCACATTTTGCAAAATCCACTTTTGGATTTTTAAAAGAGGGGAATAGAAATTAAGAAAATACATTCAAGTTTTGTTTATGTCTGTAGAAATTGTGCCAACAACATTTGCTATGAGAAATAAGAGACAGTTTGCTTTGCTTTAACAAAGAGTGCCAGCTCCATGCAAGGCTTATCCTGTCATCTGGGCAGCTGTTCGTGCTATTTAGACAACTTCTGCTAGCCAAAATATGTTATTGTTTTGCCATACCCCTCAGTGCAATGGTGATGAAGCTTGCTGTATGAGAGTGGAAGTAGGCTTTGTGTGCAAGAAAAGCTAGCATATGGTTTGAGAAGTAGCTTTTATGCAGAGTGTGAAATATCTGTAATGTTCATATAGAAGATTTATCTGGAGTATATGAAATAGGACACATGGACCAGCCATTAGTTTAACTTCCCAATTACAAATGCTTTCTAATGAATTTCTTAAGGAAAAAAATTATTGATCATGATATTGATATAATAAATTCTTAGGAAAATTAGATTATATCTAATTGTATCTTAAATGTAATAGGATGGCTTGATACTTAAAAAATCCTATTTTTTGTTAGATTAATAATTGCCTTCAAAGTTATCTTTTTTATCAATTTGATTTATCTCATAATATATTTTCCTACACATAAGGATAATTTTATCATAATGGGCAAAATTTATGGTTTTCTGATTTATTCTCATAAATATTCTCTGACCTATAAGTCTTCTGCTACCCCAAAAAATATCTCTGTCTTTTAAAATATCTTTTATATTTAGCATAAGTTTTTGTTTTGTTTTATTTAATTCAGTTATATTGTCTATCTTAACAGTTTATAAATGATTTCTTTTTTTTCATGCAATTTAGATGTAAAGAGTCATCCTAATCAAATTTTTTCTAATCTTATAGAAACCCAGGTACACATATTTAGACATTAATTCTACTCTTATTTTCTTATCATAGTTTCACATATCTTGGACATTTAGGTGACTTTAAGAAATATGTACACCTCTTAGCTCCTCATTTCTCTGAAGCCTTTCTCATTCTACTTGCTTCCCATTCCCCTCCCCCCACACACATAAAGAACCATCAGAGAAAAAAAGCAAATACAAATATCCCTGAGTGAAACCAGCCACTTAGACCCTACTGCATCATGGGAAAGGAAGGCAGAGTCACCACTGAAAATCTTTTCCTTGCTCTTGCATAATATTTCTATAAATTTCAATTATTTCCCTCAAGATTAATGTCTTCCTTTTTTTTTTTACCATTACCCCACTGTGCCTTTAAAGCATTTGGTCAAATAAATAGAAATGGGCAAATAAAAAAGTACTGCAGTCTGTGCCCCTTCTTGCCCCTACATCCATCCTCTGTTTAGGAGAGTTAGTGAATCCCTCTTGAACCACAGATGGACGTGATAAAGACAAAAGATAGAGCATGCTTGGGAGAAAAATGCAAATTCCTACAAATTATCCACCTAATGAAAGAAAACTCTGGCATATGTAACAGATAAAACACAGATAAGTCAAAGTCAGATTCTACTCAGTGGCTATAACGAGAAGTTGAGCTATTGAGTGAGTGATAGTTGTGTATCCCACGCTCCACGGTGGCAGGGCTGAGCCCTGGATGTCAGCAATTCTTATTTTGGGGATTGAAGCTCTTTCCTGACCTTAAATAGCTAATACCTCCTTCTGTGGGTAAATAGGAATTTCCTAAACTCCTCTAGAGAAACTAGAAGCAAAATCATCTCACATTTAGTTTGTAATAGCTTTGCTAGAGGATTAAACAAAGCTCGGTTGCTAATGGAATTATCATTAATAAGAGCTTCGCAATAAAGATGCTAAGAAAAAAATAAGAATATTGAATTGCTTTATTATGAATCTAGAATAAGTGGAGTCAAGAGATGTTGTCAGAGAACCTATCAAACTATGCATTGTTTGCCCAAGAATTTTATGGGAGCCTTCTCTCTAGGAGAAGAAATGAAAGAAAAGTACTTTGTTGGTGAGGCTTTACTACATCACTTTTGAGCAATAGCCACTGAATTGATGTTCAGGCCTTCCTGTTAAATTAGTGCACTGCTGAGTTGATAACACTTTATAAAACTGTGTCCTGTTCTTTATTCTAGTCTAAAACCTTATATGGTTCCCTCATCACCTATCAGATAAAGTCAAAACACCTTACTCTGGAACTTATTCTTACCCTTCCACCTGAGATGCCAGCATTCCTTTGAGTGGGGAGAACTTCATTCCATCAAATTGGTTTACATTCTGTATCTTGGACAAACATTGCCCTTCCCAACTTTTGCAGGTGTTGTTTCTTCCATTGGCAATGTCCCTTTATCCAAAACTGAACTTTTCCAAAACCTCACCCCTGTTTCAAATCGTGCTCATGAACAAGACTGTGCTAGGTACTATGGCTGGGTACAAAGAAGTATAAGATAAAGCTGTCTGTGCAAAGCATAGAATTTGGTTAGGGAGAAAACATGAATTATGTACAATTAAGTGAGAAAGATTTAATAATTTAAGACAGTGGAGATAATAAAATAAAGTTAGGCAGTACATGATGGTGAAATGATTTATCCAGGCAAAACTTGCTTTGGGAATTTGAAGAAGGGACACGTTATTTTTTATTAGTAACACTGAAGATTGCTTTACAGAGATAGGATATAAATCTGAATCTTAAACAATGGAATAGATTTTTATAGAACGAGTGTTTTCTGTGTGAAAGGAGTGGCATGAGGAATATCAAATTGATGTTCATGTCCAAATAGTACAATAACTTGACTTGAAAGGAATGGAAGTTCATGTAAAGAAGTAATGAGAGATAATGCTTGAAGTCTGTTTGGTGGCTCGCTGTGTTTGTTGGCTCCCTGCGTTTGGTGGCTCACTGTGTAGGACTCTCACAACAGCTAATGACTATTTTATCCTGAAAGCAGTTGAGGGAAGAATTAGAGATTCTTGAGCAAGTAAAAGATATGGTCAAAGTAGCTTTTTAGGCAGGCATATCTGAAAGTGTCCCAGTAGGAGGAAGAGACTAGAAGCAGTTAAACCTGTTTGAAAGCTATTACAGTACTCCAGATATTAAATAAGTGCCTCTGTTTCAACACTTAATCCTCTAGGTTATAATTAGTGATTTGCTTATTTATTATTATAACTAGATTGTGAATGCCTGCAGGGACTCAATCCTCTGTCTTTTAGCTCCTGGTACACTTTAAGTGCAGATGAATATTTGTGCACCTCAGATGAATAAGATGAAAAAGTGGAGAGATTACATAGATCTGTCAGCAAAATTGGTGACAAATTAGAGGAATGAGGAACATAATGAGTCAAAGACTAATTTTGAACTTGGGAGGATAATGATACTATTAACAAAAGTAGAGAAGTTGTGAAAGGGACAGTTTTTGAGGGAAGAATATGAATTCTATATAATAAAAGGCTAATAAAATGGACCAAACAGCAGAAAGACCTGTCGCTATGATGCGCAATGGCAATAGATTGAAGCATAAATAAATCTCAACAAATTTCAAAGTCTATCTTATACAGAAAGCATTCTCTTAATCATAGTTGAACTAAGTTAGAAATTAATAATAAAAAGTTTACTTTTAAAACCTTTATTTTTCGCCCTAGCTGGTTTGGCTCAGTGGACAGAGTGTCGGACTACGGACTGAAGGGTTCCGGGTTCTATTCCAGTCAAGGGCACATGCCTTGGTTGCAGGCTCAGTCCCCAGTAAGGGGCATGAAGGAGAAGCTGATCAATGATTCTCTCTCATCATTGATATTTCTATCTCTCTCTCCCTCTTCCTTTCTGAAATCAATAAAAATCTATCTTAAAAAAAAGAATGTAAGCCTTAAAAAAAAAAAAAAAAAAAACTTTACTTTTAGAAACTTTTAAAGTTATTTGTATTTAACTCTTTAGTCCCAGAAAAAATAATAATGGAAATTATAAAATACTTAAAACTGAATATCCCGAAAGCAGTACATTCCAAAGCTTGTAGGATATTGCTAAAGAAGTTATTAAGTGAAACTTACAGCCTTAATCTTTTATATTGAAAGGAGAAAAGATGAGAATTAATGAAATAATTAAGTATTCAACTCAGCAAGTTAGAAAAAGGAAGAATAAACCCAAAAAAAAGTTTAGGGAAAGAAATAATGAAGATAACAACAGTGAATGATAGTAAAATAGAAAACAGAAGTAAATGTAATAGAATAAAAAAGCCAAGTATTGTTTCTTTAAAGTTATTTCTCCAATGAAAATAGATAAAACTGCCAGGATTTGTTCAAGACAAAAGAGAAAGCACAAGTAAACAATGTTAGAAATGAAAAAAGGGACGCCATCACAAAAAACCAGAGACTTGAGAAATAGAAGACTGTCATGAAAAACTTTGTGATAATGTATTTATTTAATAATTTAGAGAAAATTGATATTTTTAAAAAGTAATTTATTAAAATTGATTATAAAAATAAAGATGTAAGTAGACCTGCTACTTATAACCATTAAAGAAATTGAATCAATAGTTTAAAATCTACCACTGATTAAGGTTTAATTTCTCATAAAGTTTGACTTACAAAAAAGAATAAATCCTGTAATACAAGTGGATTAATATTTCTAATTAGTGATCAATTGAGTTTTTCACTGTAATGAGTGACTTGGCATCCTGGTATCTAAACTGAAAAACAAAAAATACCATGATCCATCTAAAAACCTAAGCATATCATTTGAATCCATTTTTAGTCCCAAGGGAGTCATTGTTCCCTTCAGAGCTTTTAAGTCTTACATCAGCAGTGGTTCTCAACCTTTCTAATGCCGCTCCCCTTTAATACAGTTCCTCATGTTGTGGTGACCCCAGCTATAAAATTATTTTCATTGCTACTTCATAACTGTAATTTTGCTACTGCTAATGAATCATAATGTAAATATCTGTGTTTTTCGATTGTCTTGACTCTACAGCAGCAGATCTCAGCCTGTGGGTCGTGACACCATTAAAAAAGGGACACCATTACAAAAAACCAGAGACTTTAAAAATAGAAGGCTGTCATGAAAAACTTTGTGATAATGTATTTATTTAATAATTTAGAGAAAATTGATATTTTTAAAAAGTAATTTATTAAAATTTATTATAAAAATAAAAATGTAAGTAGACCTGCTACTTTTAATAGTTTAAAATCTACCACTTTGGTTTAATTTCTCATAAAGTTTGACTTATAAAAAAGAATGAATCCTATATTACAATTGGATTAATATTTCTAATCAGTGAAAAACTCAATTTATTACTCATTAGAAATATTAATCCAATGAACCACTAGCAGAGTCGCCTACGATCATCAGAAAACACATATATTTACATTACGATTCATTAACAGTAGCAAAATTACAGTTATGAAGTAGCAACGAAAATAACTTTATGATTGGGGGAGGTCACTACAACATGAGGAACTGTATTAAACTTTCGGGTATTTTCTTATGGGGATATGCAAATTAAAAACTAAAGGAAATCAAGCCAAACAGATATCTAAAGACAATAAGGATGAATAAGAAGATATCAAGACTTATCCCTGATTCATTTATGTTTAAGTATGCTTCTTATTAAAGTCTAGCAATATATGAATTTTCCAATAGAGTGATGCATAGAAGGAAAAACCTCAAAACTTTTAAACCTAATCTCCCATGAAGCTTATTTTCCAAAATCTTAATTATAGCTGATAATTCACATTAATATATATAAAAGAGGGTGTTTCTTAAACTTGATTAGATGGCGCTCTTTAGTTCAATTTGTAAATGAGAGATAACTAGAAAATGTATTGATAATTTTATCATGTACTAAATCAAACCACATGAATTTATTAATATTTTACTAATTAGCATACAAAAATGGCAATTCTGTATGAACACGTATTTATTAAAGGAGAAAACAAGGTATGTAGACTGCTGAACTATTTTTTAATTTAGTTAAAATTTATTTCTTACTAATTATTATGTTGTATTTATTCTGTTTTAATTCTTGCAGACAAGAAAGGGTACAAATGATATATAAAAACAGTATAGGAGAAATATTTAAAATATAGATAATTCTGTTGAACATTATGGGAGAAATATTTAAAATAGAGATAATTCATTTGAAAATTTAGACAAGATCACCATTCTTCAAATCTTAGAGTACATATTGGACATAAATATAGTTTGGTAATCCAAACTAGAGAACATATAATCAAGTAATAGGAATTTATAAATGTATTAATTGAAAATCAAAGAAATGTTAGTAATTAGGCCTGGTTTTATAGAAGTAGATTAATTGAAATTTGCATCGAAGGACACCGAAGATGTGGCAGATAAGTAAAAACAATTAGTAAAGGTAGACACAAGGAATTAATATGGTCAGTTTGAGATAGATCAAAGATCATCTGAATAAGGCAATATGTTGGAGAGTGTTGGTATAATAAGATGGGGGCAGGTACCTGTCTATCTTAAGATCTCTAGGAAGGTAATTATATTAAGAAAATAGTGTTTTAGGAAGGTTAATATGGCAATGATGAGCAGAATAGCTTTAAGGAGAGAGAGACTAGAGTCACTGAGGTCAGTTAGGAAGGTCCTGCCATAATTTGCATGAGATATAAAAAGTCCTGGAGTAAGGTTATAGATGGTAATGGGGAAAAAGAAGACAAAATGAAGCCCACAGACACTTTGAAGAGAGACTTGCAGTGCTTGGAGGCAAAAGGTCAACATCATAGGATCTTCCCATTTCTGTTACTTTCACTAATAAGTGATGTCCAATATAAGCAATTTTTGTTTTCACACAGTTTCATATGCATATTTGAAATAATTCTCATCTTTTATTAGGGGCCCAAAAGTTTATATGTTTTCAATACTTTAATTATTTTCTGTTAAAATCTATTTTAGGATGAAACCCCAATGACCAAATCCTTTTTAAGATTTTAAAGATGAATACTGAAGCCATAGTATAAGTAAATCAAAGATTATACTCACAGTTATATATGAAACATACTAATAAGAACAACAGTCAGTTACAGAAAAAGTTTAGATAAGGTCTTAGAAATATTTGTAAATTAGAAGACATTGTCTTCTAGAGTGGACAAAATATGATTCACCAAAATGAAACTGTAAGATTAAGAAAATTTTATAAATAACTAGATTGAAATGCTCAAAATAGTCATTTTATGCTGAATAATGCTTTCTTAGTTATTTAGAGACTAGAGGCCCAGTGCACGAATTTGTGCACAGGTGGGGTCCCTTGACCTGGTAGGTGATCAGGGTTGATCCGGGATGGGGCGGGGGGGGGCAAGGAGAGGGCCACAGGAGGTTGGCCAGGTGCCCATCTCCACCCTGATTGGTCCTGATTGGGAGGGCCAGCGGTCAAGAGGAGGAGCTGTGAGAGGTTGGCTGACTGCCTCCCTCCCCACCCCCTGCACACCTCCCCCCAGTAGGGGCCCATCAGGGAGGCCTGCCAACTGCAGGGAGGGACTGCAGAAGGTTGGCCTGCCAGCCATGGGAAGTTGGCCACCCGTGGGAGGTTGGCTGTGGGAGCACACTGACCCCGAGGGGGCAGCTCCTGTATTGAGCTTCTTCCCCCTGGTGGTCAGTGCACGTCATAGCAACCAGTCAGTTGTTAGGTCGCTTATGCTTTTATATGTGTGTGTGTGTGTGTGTGTGTGTGTGTGTGTGTGTGTGTACTGAAGATTACTTAGCAAGATAGAAGAGCAAGGCTTTTTTTTTTTAACATTTAACTCTATGGGTTATTCTTGATGTACATTCTGTGGGTTTTGACAACTATATGGCATGTATCCATCATTACAGTATCACAGAGTATTTTCACCACCCTAAAAATCCTCTGTGCTTCACCTATTCATCTCTATCTCTAAGGGCAAGTTATTTTTTGGAGCGCTTTTTGTCACTTTTTTATTCAAGGAATTAGTAGTAGATATTTTTTATAGCTTGTTTCTTATTTGTTCAGATTTTTCACCATTACTTTAAGCTAGTAAACTTTTTCCCTCTTCATCCCATTGCTTCACTGCTCTTTGTTTATTGATTAAAATATCCTTTTTAGCATCAGAATTTCAGGATTGAAAATTTTCTCTGATGGGCTTTGCTTGCAGTAATTTATTGCTGAAAGAGTACGCTTTCATTTTCTTTAAAATATGAAGAATTGTGTGCATATGGTTCAAGTTCTTTGAGTTACTTTTAGGATGAGTCTCCATGATTATGTATCTTATTTTTTCTCCAGTACAGTCAATAATACAAAGCACAAGGAGAATAGGATAGTATGTATGGTGATTAAAAGTACAGGCTCCAAACCACATGGGTTCCGGTCCTGATTTTGCCCTTTACCACCTGTGCGAACATGGGCAGAGTAACGAAACATCTCCAGTTTCCTTACCTGAAAAATGGGGGCAATAATCCCAACTCAGAAAATTATTGTCAGGATTAAAGAGAGAACTCATATAACACTCTTGGCATTTAACAAGGATTAAGAAATGATAGTTGAGTGTTGTAGTTATCCTTATATTTTCATCATTGTTATCAAGATCCCTGGTTGCTAAGCATCAAGGCCCAGATATATGCTTTGTATTTGAACCTAAAGATACCCTGAAACTCTAAGCTGTTGCTTAGCTGTTCTGATTGCAAGTGTTATTTGCATTAAAACTAAGTCTCTTCCATACCATCCAATATCATCATGTGAAGTAAGTCCTAAGCTAAAGAAATGGGATACTTGTGGATGTTCAGATTCCTTGACCAAAGAGAAATCTGTTCTCCTGTTATATTAACAGGAATAAATTTATTATAATAATAACAGAGAATAAATTCATTGAAGTAAAGTAAAGGTGAAGAGACTAGGTGTCTTTACTTTCTGAGAATTCACCACATTTTCATACTTAGTACCAATTTGAATGTATTGAAGTGTCTAGTGCATGCAAACTTGAAAAGACTTCTTGTTTGAGTGAAGTATTGCATTCTAAGTGATACAAATTGGATGAATTAAAGTGACTGGGGATTTTTATTTCAGAGCAGCTAAATGGTAGTGACTATTGGTACACAGGCTTTAAAGCAGTAAAAGTGGGACACAGCAGAGAATGTCCCACTGAGAATCAGGTGGATGAAGTCTATGAAATGCCTACATGCCTGTAGTATTAGTAACTATAAATGTAATATGTAATCTTCTTTTCTTGGCTTTTGTTCCTTTTCCTTCATAAAATGGTTCTCTACCTGCACTTTTAAGCTTCCATTGCCTTCAGGAGTCCTCCAACAAAAAGTATGAAATTCCATTTTCATGAAGCCTTTTTTCTTTCACTCTTTGCTATTTGTTATTAAAATTCTTCTTTAGTAGAGAGGTACAAACTTATTTCCTAATACTATTCTTTCCTTCCTATTCTGTTTCTTAAATGTATTATGTGCCTAATATGGAAGAAGTATTCTTCTAATTGAGAGTACAGTATGGAGAGCTAGGTTATTTGCTTACCTTATCATATTAATAAAAGGCCGGAGTCATCACTACTGAAACGACCAAACAACAGGTCACCATGAAGTGCATGGAGCACCCCTGGGTCTCTCCCCTGTGACCCACAGGCCCCGGTTGCAGCACGGTGGTGGGCAGGGCTGCAAGCGCACCAAGGCACTCGTGGGTTGGCCAAGTGGCAGGCGGGTGGGCGGGGCTGCGTGATTTTGTGCACTGGGCCTATAGTTCATTAATAATTTGAACCACTCCTACTTATTGTTATCATCATTTACACAATATAAGGGAAAATAGATGATAGTGAGGTCAGCTCATTCACAGCAACAGTATACACTGAAATCTCAGTGATCTGAATGGTTGCACAAGCACAGTTTGGTGTGTATTCAGTTTTCTATCATGCTGTGTTAAAATGTTATTGATTTTTAAAAAGGTTTCTAAAGTGAACTGAAAAATTCTTTTAAGAATATTAGAACACTTGTTTCTTAAATATAATATCAAAATAATAAAGGGGCCTGTGAATATTAGAATTGGAAGGGCATTCATTCCCATTCATTTATATTTTATAATCCTGGACAACAAAATGACTAGGAATTGGTTTGGGTTGCTATTCATGTGAAATATTTAGACATACTATATGTGCCAAACTGACTGAATCTATGAATATGTAATGTTTTTCTGGTCTGTCATAATTAGAGAAACTTGCTATGAGAAAGATATTTTGGTTCCTGCGTCATTGTCCACCATATTAAAATTTATAAATAACTTTATACATTTTGTTCATCTTTCATGTTGAATTTTCTGAAATGACTTTCACATTGGTGAGATTATTCCCTTTTTAAAAATTTGCCCCCACCGACCCAGTCTGCGTAGCTCAGTAGTTGAACGTCAACTTATGAACCAGGAGGCCGTGGTTCCATTCCTGGTCGGGGTACATACCTGAGTTGTAGGCTTGGTCTCTAGTGTGGGGTATGTAGGAGGTCCTAGCCAGCAATTGAACCAGCAACCTCTGGTGAATGGGTCATTGGTCAACCCCTGAGCCACGCCAGCTGGGCTATCTACCTTTAAAAAACACTATTGTAACTTAACCTAAAAGTGGTAGACGTTACCAGAATCCCTGACATTTTCAGCTGCATTATTTATGTTACATATATGCATATATGACATGATGATGACATATGAATTTTGGTTAAATATGATTGAACAAAAAGTAAATGTAGTTTATCTTATGCTTCTAGATGTATAGTCATAATGATGTCATGTAGCAGATAACCTTCCTCTTTTGATACTTTCAGAAGGTTTTAAACTAACCCTCAGTTAAAATATTTATGTATTAGCAAACATATATGATAAAAAACATTTTCTTTTATTCTCTTTCCAAACATAATATTCCAGAATTATTTCAATCAGATTCATTATTCAAAATCCCGAAAAGAAAATAATTAAGAAAGTGTCAGTAAGTATATGTTCATAGGGTTTCTCTGTGATTTGTACCTTTGGGTGAAGTGTATTTCACCCGGTGGTTTTTCTTTGCGTTTTTATGTGTAGGCCTGTAAGCTACAAACAAATAGGAGCACTCCGCTGCAAATAGTCCTGCTCAGTGACAAGAGTCCCATGGGCCCCCCACTGCTGTTTACCCTAGAAGCTTTGCATTAGTTTCCAATGTTCTTCCCTGAGAAATCTTTAAGGCTGACTTCCTTACTTGCTTAAGTATTGTCTCTCACTCACCTTCCCAATGCAACTACCTATTCACTGTATCTAAATTACTATACTCTTCATCTCCTTAGCACTGTCTTACTTTTTTTTTCACCCCTGAATCACTTTTGATATTTGCTTCCTGAAAAAATAAACTAAAGGCCACGAATACACTACTACATTCTAAAGGCAAAGGTTGAGTTCTGTTTGTTGAACAAGCATATCCTCCACCAAAAGTGCTTTTGCCCTTATAATTGTCCAGTTGTCGATTTCTTCACCGCACTTTTCAGAGAGCGCATTGGCAAAGAGGAAAATGTGCATGTTGAAGAAATGATGTTATAACACTACACTTTGTATTTAGAGAGCCCCTTTTTTCCAAAATGCTAATTTTGCATCAAAGCATATGAACTCATTCATCTTGTCCTCATCGCTGGTTGGTCTGAATAACCCAGTTTATTAATGAGGATCAGAGCAGGAAAGGTGAAGTGGCTCATACAGGACACACAGATAGTTGATAGTGCTGCTAAGAAAAGCATCCAAATGTTCTCTCTGTTCAATACATCATTCTATGTAGGGCTGGGTTGGAGGTTATCTCTCATTAAAGTTGTCACCTCATCTCAGTTCATACCTAATGGCAAAGGAAATGATGAGTTAAATTTAAAACTTAAAGGTTTTTTATAACATTTTTTTTTGTCTTTCAATCTGAAGATGAAAAATACTATTTTTAGATGATGAGAAACTGAACAAAATGTTTCAGACCTTTACTGAAACAATATTATATGTCTCAGCCTTAGCAAACATATTTTTAAATTACTATAATTAAATATTGTGACTATGAAAGATCAATATTTATAGCAGGTGAAAATAATGCGATAGCATAATAGCAGAAATGGGGGTAAGGGAGAAAGCTGTCTAATTTTGGCCTACTGGAACCACTATAGATTTTTGGTCCAACTCAGCAGAAATGTAGCTTTAAGAGCATAGTAGCAGCTTTCCTTTCTAATTGGAGACTTAAAAGTTAAAGGTGGCTGAGCCAGTTTACTATGCAAGCTGCCTGTGACTAACCCAGTGAGTTTTTAATACTGTTCTTACTGATGCTGCCACCCTGTTTCTAAATGGACATTGGTTCCTGGGGTATATATTTTTCTCTCAGCTTTGAAATAGTGAAGAATATTCTGCGAACTAAAGAACCTGGATATGAAAAGGCCTTTTTTTCTTTCTTTTTTGATTGTTGGGGTTGAGAAAGTCAAGAAGTATAGACTTCTTACTGTTTTAATAGTTTATTAAGTTTACCTTATATTCTTTATGCTTTCTTTTCCCTCTTTAGGGGCAATTGTTCAAATTTCAAGAATAATTTAATTTCTTCTTTTGAACCCAAATAAATTCTTTAAGCTATATCAGAGTTGTGAGTTGTCTTTTTCATGATACAGAAAGAGAATCTAAAAGCAAAAATAAACCAAACAAATAATGTATTTGTTAGAGTTTGAAATGTGGTTGTTCATTTTAGCCAATAATTTCAAAATAGCTAAAGGCACTGAAATATATTTATTTAATGAATTTATATGCCTGAAAAATAAAATTAGATGTTTGGAAGGAAGTGAAAAAATGTTTCAATTTTATTTTCTTAGAACATTTCAAATTAAAGGAAACTTTCATTTTATCCTTGCTTAATGGAGCTTTCTCCTAATTTGGTTTCTCCATCAATTATTCAGAGATTAAAATATATTTTATTGTAATATTCAGGCTTTCTAATTATAAGTACTCATCAGAGGAAAGATGAGATTATATTCTACCTTAACCAGCCCCTCCTCCACCCAACTGCCTGCTCCCCCTGACTTTCCTAACTTGGAAGAACACTCTTTAATGTCATGTTGCTGGAGTCTGATGGTCTTGTTCAATGTGTTTAATTGATTTGTTTAATTAAATTCAATGCTTTGTGCCATGCCTGTGAATTTTAGCTAAATATACTGCTATTTTTTATTTTTTATTTTTAGCAATGTGCACTAAATTGTATGTGCCTAATTCTGAAAATGACTTTGTATAATAAGGCTTATTTAACCATTGGTGGTTAGTGAGAAGTTGAGACTTACAGTTACTTATTGGTCATGATTGTAAAACACAGTAATAACGTGGAACTTTCATCTGCTGCAGGCATGTAAGGCACTTTGCTGCCAACCTCTCAGTCATTAGGAATGCTGCAATTTGGCTTATGTTTCACTAGTCAAGATGTCACAGAGATGATATTTAGTCGTGGGAAGCCTATCGCTATCCAACAGGCAAACATAGTAATAGGGTAAGCACTTCCAATTGGATTTTCATAGGAGGGATTGACTGTGTGCATTACTGAATCTGCGTAAAATGGTGTCCTTTTGGCACGAGCTAAATATAAATTTCAGAAAACGTTTTTTTCTTGCTGCAGATTAGTACAATACAGTGAAATTTTCTGTAATGGGGGGGGGGGAGGCCCGCAGTGGTTGTGCGTCTGCTAATAGCCTGAAAATATCTAATGAGGATGTGCAGTGAGAGCGATTGATTGAATAGCTGCAGTCCTGTGTGTTCTTTCTCGCTTACTCTCTCTGCAAGCTGTAGTGAGGGAGGGGTGGGGGAAGAGCAAGACACGGGGAGGGAGCGAGAGAAAGACGCTCTCTCTTAAGTGGAAGTAGCACGGATCCCAGGGGCCAGGAGGCCAGAAATGGAAGTCTAAACTGCATCTATCTTTTAAAGGGAGAGCAGCGGGAAGCAAAATGTCAGTCTCCGGAGTCAGGATTTACTTCTCATTTTTTAAGATCTGGAAGATAACACAGAATACTTTTTTTAGGATGTTTTTTTTTTTTTCCTTGTTCATGTTGAGATTATTTAATGTTATCTGAGAAGCTGGATTCCTATGTATCTGTCAGTTGAAGTGGAGATGGGAAGCAGTTGTGATAAAGGTATAATATGTATCTATCTATCATCTGTGTGTGTGTATGTGCATAAATATGCATATGTATATCACTCTATAAAAATTAAATGTAACCTTAATGTAGTGCATAGTAGTTAAGTTGGATATTTATCACATTGTGTGCAAAATCTGAAGCTTGTTAGGTAGTTTGAACAGATTTAGGATTCCAGAGTAATGTCTTAGTAAGGTCATTTTGCGAGAACAAGGAGAAGCTGATCTATTTTTATATCTGCATAGGCATATATGTTATTTTCTCCTGGCAGCAGCTTTCAGTCTTCACATGGCCCTTTGGTTGCAGTCTGGTGAATCATCTTATTTGCACTGAACTGAACTTTGACCTTTGTGCAAACACCTTCAAATCCTGAGCAACACTAGACTATTTTGCTCACAAGAATATAAAAAAATTCTATTAACTCCTCTGCTGCTGACAAATAGAGAAGTAGATTCATACACTGTAAAAAACAAACATTAAGTGAACTTATAGATATTAAACATAGCTCAAAAGAAATTATTTTTAATGTGCACAGATGAAACATAAGCAATCACACTAAAGCATATTCTTAACTGTGACCATCTCCTAGTGTCTACATAGTTCAAACACCACAAAGATAAAAAGAGAAATATGTGGTTCTAGAATATTTATTATGCACCTTTAAAGCAAACTGATTTTTTTAGGGGGTTGGGAGTGGGAATAATTTTCCAATAAAGTTACGCATTTTAAATTTTGGGTTCTTACTGGTGTTTCTTTTTCAGAGGTGCCAGCAGAAAGATCCCCTCGCAGACGGAGTATCTCAGGGACCAGTACCTCCGAGAAACCCAACTCCATGGACACTGCTTATACCTCACCTTTCAAAGTACCAGTAAGTATTTCTCTTCTCTAAAAGGATATTTCCTTTTGTGGTTTCTTCTTAGAGTTACACTTGCTAAGGAGTAGAACATTTTACTTCTCAAGAATTTCTTCACAATACTTAGGGTTAAAGACAGAGTTGTTAACTTCTATAGATTAACTGTTTTTAGGGAATTTTAATTTTTACTTGTGGGATACTTCCAAATTATGTACCTAAGTACATTAAATTCAAATTCCTCTGAAAAATAGAGTACAAATCTTTGCAGAATGCCCTTTTATCAAGTCACTAGCCAAAACCTATCACAATTCTATAAAGATGCTGGTGAGATTTTTTTTTATTTTTATTTTCCAGAACTGAAACATAGGTAGAGAATAAGACTCATAAAGTTGCAGAGAAAATTATAAGAGAATTTAAACAATTGTGAGTTCTAATTCTGAAATCCGGTCTGTGCTTTTACTAAGTCTGTTTTAAATGACCATTGAAATGCTCTAGAAATACCCTGAAAGAAATATCCCATTTAAAAATAATCCTTAAACTGACAGGTAGTACTGAGACTCAGTATTAACTTCAGAGGAATGCTGGGATGGAAAGGCTGTAAGTGATCAGGTCAGCTGACCACCAGTTGCAGGTGTAATTTGGACCATTTTGATAAAACACTGACTAATTCACATTTTAATTCATCCATTTTCTTTGTTTATTGAGCAAGAATCATATAATTAAATCATATACATTCTAATCATATTATTAAAATTCATTGGAAAGAATTACTTTCATGATCTTGGTCATTGTTGTAGATACAATGGAAATCAATATAAAATATAAATAGATTTTTCTATGGAAAAAATGTGTGTGTTTTTTTAAATTCAGCCAAGTTAATATGTTATTTACTTATTCCAATGCTAATTTTTTTTAAAGTTGGGACCTTTTAAGTATTATAGAACTGATATTTTGAGATATATAAGTAGTTATTCATTAGTAAGTTAATAACTTAAATGATGTTTAATTTTGGATTAACTCTGAGGAGAAAGATTTCCCTTTATTGTATCTTAGTGAATAGTTATTGTGCCCTTTCAAATTTTTACAAACTTTTCATTTTTAAAGTTCAAATGTTGGATTAATATTCTAAGCCAGTTTTGATAAGAATATCAAAATATCAGACTTGATGCATTTTATTAAATTTCTTTGTTTCATAGACAAAGCTATCTATTTTTAAAACTTTTTATGAATGAAGGCAGCATTTCCCCCTCTCCTTATTTTCCTGATGAAACAGAGATCAAATATACTGAAACTATCCATATTCAGGGTGTGGTACAAAGGAATTGAATTAGAATTTGAAGTTTTAATCCATCATGCTGGAATAAAATGGTGAATTCTTAGAATTTTTTTTAAGTCAGTAATTGAAGGATATCCCTCTACAGGATGGTACTTCTAAGTTGAGTTTGAAGTTCATGACTGGGCTTTTAAATTTGGAATTAATTAAAAACAATAATTTTATTCGTATTTAATAAGTTGATATCTAATCTAAGGTTTACCTTAATAATACGACTAACTATTCTTGAGTAAAAGTAATAAAGCAATAATGCATACATATGAAGGCTAGCACTACTTCTGGACAACTTACTCAGTTGTTAGTCTCCCGACAGTCTCAGCTACCTCATAGATATAGAAATATTGAGGGAAAGAAGAGACCTTTACCTAACAAATTGCAGTCACCAGACCTATGCACTGAACTCTTGAGGAGAGTTTAAACATTCCCAAGACTGTTTGAAAAATAACTATCAGAACACACTGTTTGCAGAGTCATAAAAAACAATCTGAATCCACTTAGGATAAAGGCAAATAGCCTTACATTCATAATAGCCCTATGGGTAACATTGCATTACAGATGGATGGTGCATAGTGCAGTAATTGACGTTGATAATAATGATCTTGAATCATCAAGAAAAAGTGAGGTTATATTTGTTGTGCTGGACTTTTAAAAAGTGGGACTGTATAATATTGCATGATATATATCCAGTGAGAATATTTAAAATTTTGAAGATATGTGATACTTATAAAACTTATCAGAAAAATCTGGTTTGTAAAGTACCTTGTTCCTTGGTAATGCTGGATAAATAATTTATATTCTTTAAAGAGAATCATAATATGCTGGCTAACTGAGGCACTGTAGTACGTGGCTGACTGTGGACGTACATTATATTTTTTAAATTTACATATAGCTAATGTGACTTACTTATATCACTTAAATTAACATCAATAGCCAATGTGACTTACTTATATCACTTAAATGTATCATCAGTAAGAAGTATCTGTAGTTTTTAGATTAATACAAAATACTTCCGTAATGTATGCTATGGTGGACTCTGAATACAGAAAAATAGTACAAAAAGGAACCAAACCTTGAGATACTTAACTGTAAGTTATTTACACGATATCACAAAGGAGGTCATTTCCATGTTAAATTTATGAAGGGGCAGAAGTGAGATTTAAGCACAAGTACTTGTGGTTCTGAGGTTCAAGTGTCTTTACTATGATGAACAGCAGGTTCACTGCTCATTAGATGAACCCAAAAAGGAACTAGTAGTGGATTCCCCAAAAGGTCTTTTTTTCTCATAGCAACATACTCAGGCTTACTGAAAGTAGAGCAGATGAAATAGATTTTAGCAAGCTTTGACTAAAATTATTGACACTGACACACTTATCAAACACTTACTTTGAGCAAAGTATTGGTGATTCACCAATTATTGATACTTTCTTGGCACTCTGCTTGGTTCTAGGGAAACAGAAATGGATACAGAAATTTTCACTCCCAGAGTACATATAGTCTAGTAGCAAGAGACAGAAAAAGGACCAGATTCATAAGGAGGTAGATAAGCATGGTGGCATGAGTGTTTAACATTGTATTGTGTAAACTAAGGCTTTGCCAAGGAACCAGGATTTGAACTGAGTTTCCAAGGCTGAATGAAAATAATTGACAAGGGGAGAGAGTAAACCAGACTGAGGGAACAACATTTTGGAAAGATACACTTTATACAGTAACTGATGCTTTCAGGGAATATGGAAAGTGTTCAGTGAGGCGGGAATCGAAAGTATATAGGCAAAAATGGCAAGAGAGAAGGCTGGGAAGGTAAGTTGGGACAAGGCTGTGAGTGGATTTGTTTGTCAAGTTTAAATTTTGCTGGCTGCTGAAACATTAGGTATTTGTTTATTGAAATATTTGTCCTGGCTCAAAAGCTAAATCAAGTTTATAAATACTGTGAAGTATTGGTAAATTACTTGACTCTTCCCCAAGCGACTCTTTTTCCTCTTGATAACACTCAATGAATGATGGGTGAGGGGCTATCATTGTGTGGAGGGCCAGCCCAGCACCCACCTCTGGCTACCAGCGGACACTGCTGATAGTTCTAGAGTAGGGTTTAGCATCAGGGAGATCAAAGAGAAGCCAGTGGGTAAGAGTTGCTTATATCCTGCTCATTGCTGCTAGATGAGGCAGAAAGGAGCCAAGGAATAGCAGTGAGGCCACATCAGGTAAGCCTAAAACCTTTGTATGTCCTCCCCACTCCCTCAAATTTATATTTTTATATAAATGTGTTCATGTATATTCCTTACTTAGTCTAAGCCATCTTTTGTGCATGTAGTAGGCAGCAAAGTCAGTAAGCTTAAAAATAAGGACATACAAAATGAAAAAGGGAACTTATATGGACATGTGAACATATATAAGGCAATAACTTGTTTTTTAGGAATGTTTAAATGTATTTGTATTTTAATTTTAGCCATAAGAAAAGGCAGCGATTTGCAGGATAGCTGTTCTGTTCTTCCTCCATTCTCACCCAATATTTCTTCGCCTTAATTCCAATTGTAATTATAGTTGACCCTTGAACAATGAGAAGGGTTAGAGGAACCCACCATCCCAGCAGTCGAAAGTTTGCGTATAATTTGTCAGACCTCTTCATACGTAGATTCCCAACTATAGATCGAAAATAGTATTTGTCAGTCTTTGTACCTCATTAGATAATAAATATCTCCTTTACTCATCTTTGTTGCTACCCCAATGCCTAACACAGAATCTTACACATAGTAGATTCTCAACAATAATTGTGAGTGCACAAAATATGTGTGAATTATTGAAGGACAAGAATAGAGTATCTCTCTACACATATTCTCTTGGTATTACTGGTGATGTCTCCAAATAGATTATTAAACTATTTAATAACCACTAAGGAATCATTTGGAATAAATGAGTGTACCTGTTGCAGAATATATTTTTCCTCAACAGAGAGAGAATTGAATTTGTATTTGGAATTCAGGGCTATGATATTTTATGTGTAGAGGATATGCTGTATCTACTTACATTGAGTAGGAAGTGAAATTAGATAGATTTCTTTAATGACTTGTTTCTGTGGCTATTTCTTTGAGCCCTTTTGGTGTCATACATATACATAAATTCACAGTGTTTCTACAGATCTGAGTTTTGACTGTTAGATTCTTCAAGAATAATTTTAGTCATTAGAATAGTTTTGCCTCTTTTTAGAGGTCCTATTTTTCATTTTTTCTTTAATATCCTGGTAGATTTTTTTGGTCATATTTGTCATACTGTGTTTTCCTTTAAGATATCCATTCTATGTTTCATACATTGTTAAAACTGCATTTAAATATTATAAGGGTTGTTAGGAAGAAATGAGTAAACTACTGAAAAGTTATTTAGGTACTTATAATTTAATTCAGAATGGGAAAATAATCATGTCTTGCAATTGTATGTGTTTGTTTCACTTGCCTTAGTTTTTGGAACAGCCTCCTTTCTTGAATATTCTTTTTATAAAGTGACTATTGATATTTATGACTTTTTTTTTTAATCACTTCTTTGTACAAGATGCTATCAATTTAGTTTTGGCTAAGAGAAGGCTGCTTGTGTTCTGGGCCAGGTGCTGGATGTAGTGTTCTCATTTCCATAACACAATGGTGTGTGTTGGCCTTCCATGTGAATATAACACAATGCAGTTGCAGCTGCTTCATTCGTATTAGCTTTGAGCTTGGCTCTGAAAGAATTCAGGCACTAAAATATACGCCAAGACAACCAGAAAGCATGGTTGAACTAAAGCAGTAGCTGACTATTTCTTTGTTACCCTTCTTGTGTTCTTGTCACAGAGACACCTGAGCATTCCCAATCAGATACATGGACTAGATAAAAAAAGACTGTCAAAGATGAAATCTTTGCATAGTTTTAGGGAGAAAGTAAAGCTTTGGAATAATAAATGTAGACTAAGTTAAATTCCTACATAAACAGAAATGTCACATCCTTAAGTTTTGAGATTTTAGGTGCATTGATATTGGTCTCTTTTTTGTGTAGAATCCTGAATGAGACCAATAAAAGCCTCAAGATCTTTGTTTTTCCAGGTTAAAAAAAAAAAAAGAAACATAAAGCTTCATGCTCACTTGATAAAGACCAGAAAGTGTTCATTGTCCAAACCAGTGGTTTTCAACTCTGACTAAACCTAAAAAATCACTTAAGGAACTCCACAACAATACTGATGCCTAGAATCCACCTCAGACCACTTAAATGAAAATCTCTGGGCTAGAACCTAATCTTTTGTATTTTTAAAAAACTTCCCAGAAGATTCTAACATGTACCCAGAATTTAGAACTATTTGTCTAAATAGTTAAAATATTAGGAACTCATTTTAGTCACTGTCTTTCTGTAGACATCAGTGTTTTGTATGTACCTTCAAGTCTGATATTTTCTCATAGTATGTCTAATATTGCTCACAAATAGATTGCTGCATTGCATATTAGTTACCCTTCTAAGTGTTTGCCACAGTCAATTCAGGTGACTAGTCTACATTTATAAAACATTGCTTTATTGTGGTATGGTGACCTCTGACCAGCCTAAGAATCTCAGTCTCAGGGCTGAAATAAATCAATCTGAATTCATAGTACCCAAGCTATTATACTATTTCAATTTTTGTATTCTCATTGCTATTGTATTCTAGGATCCTTAAAGTTCTTTCTCCTACTGCTTAAATATTCTATATCCATCTTTCTTCCTTATCTTTGCTGATCATCTACATGGAATTAAAATGCATAATAGGATCACTCTGTAGTGATATCTCCTTTAATAAAGGGTATATTTGCATTCATATATGTATGAATATATAAAATATTATTTCATATTCATATTATATTTCTATCAAAATTTTACTACCAGAGATAAAAGTAATGAATAAACACGGGGATGTCAGAAAAGAAAAATTATAGTCTAAAGATATTAAATATTAACTATACCTTTAAATCATTTTGTAATCAGAATGGGTATAATTTTAAAATCTTTTCATGATAAATGTCCTGGAAAATATAAAATTTGAAGCAGAGAAAAAATGAAAAAAGAATTGATATGACCCCTTAAGACAGTGAAATAGAAAGGACATGATAAATACCTGGAGGAAAAGGGAGCAGGTGTAGCAGGGAATAATGCCAAGATTCTAAATTTGAAACCCTCCTCAATCTATATTAATAAAAGCATAATATGCTAATTAGACCAGATGTCCTTCCGGACGGGAAAAGGAAGGCTTACTCTTGTATGAATTTCGTGCATCGGGCCTCTAGTCCACGGACATTCCTAGAAATGGGTTTGCAGCAGTGCTAACAGTGGAGATTCCCGCTTATCCTGCCCAGGAGAGGAGGCTCTTTGAAAGGGAGGATGGGACAAGCTCACTAACAGCTCATTCTTATGGGTAGTGTACTATACTCCCCTCTCCTCGAAGCACAGATATTTTTCTTCTCCATTAAAGGAGGCTTAATATTCATTTTACAATTAGAGGTAAACGTAATCAAGGCATAATGCCTATTTAAGGGAGCTTATAATTAGCCTCTGAGTGTAACTGATATTAGATATTAGGAAGATAGAAATATGGAAAGGAAACCTTGCCAATTTCTTGATTTTGCTAGGATTAGCTGTACAGAAATGTATTTTTGTACCTCTCAGCTATACCTATACTCGGCAAGGTATAGCCATTGCTGGTAAACAGTAATACTCCCGAGTTCCCTTTCTAGCATCAGTCCCTTTCATTCTATTCAATAGTACCAGTACCATTCCACTTGATTTTTAAATACTTTATTTATTTTATATTAAACACCTACTAATTTTATTGTAAATGAACTTTATTCCAAGCAGCTTAGTATTTGATTAAGATATTATTTTAATTTTTTGTCAGGCTGTTAATTAGCTATTAAAAGAAAAGGTGCTAAAAGCATTTGAATAGACATTTCTCCAAAGAAGATATACAAATGGCAGTAGAGATATGAAAAGGCACTCAACATCATGAGTCATTAAGGAAATGCTAATCAAAGCTATAGTGTGATACCACTTTGTACACAGTAGGATGCCTAATCAGCTAGAGAATATACTAAATGTGATCTATCCATGGAATGGAGTATTATTCCACCATAAAAAGAGTGAAGTGCTAATACATGCTACAACATGGATAAATCTTGAAAACATTATGCATGCTAAACGTTGTATGATTCAGTTTATATGAAATGTCCAGAATAGGCAAATCTATAGAGAAAGAAAATAGATTAATGGTTGGCAGAGATTGAGAGGGCATGTAACTGCTAATTAGGTACAGGATGTCTTTTGGAGGTGATGAAATGTCTGAAATTAGACTGTTGTGATGGTTATACAACTTTTTGAATATGCAACAACCCCTAAATTGTATACTTTAAAAGGGGGAATTTCATGACATGTATAGTATATCTCAATAAAGTTTTGGGGGGGTTTTCTTTAAGTTCAGGAGTGAAAATAGAAGATGTCTGAATATTTTTTAATATTGACTACAAATTGAAATGATAATATTTGGGGTATTTTGGGTTAAATAAAATGTATTCAGGTAGGAAACAAGAAAACAAAATAAATTTTATTATATAGTGGCTGCTTATTTCCTACAAGTTTTTTTTAGATGCTTATTACTGACATATTGCATATTTGCCTTTTTATGCAAGCTACCATAGTTTTGCCTTTTATAAGACAATTAGTTACATACATTTTTACTCAAGCATATAAACGTAAGAAACATGACATTTGGTTTTAAAAGAAAAAAGTAAATTATGGCAGGCATATAAATATGGAATATTTTTAATTTTTGCCAATTTTCCCACCTGAAGAGTTATTCATATCTTATATAGTACTAGGAGCTAAGTGCACAAATTTGTGTACCTTGAAAGGAACTGTGTGGATTGCCAGGCTGTGGTGGCCACAGGGACGGGTCTCGGCCCATCCTCCATACCCCTGCCCGACCCCTCCCACCCTGGCCCCTTATATTCCAGCAGCCCCGCGCCCCCTGCCGCCACTGCTCCCACATGCTGACAGTGCGGAGCGATTGGGGCCAGCACCAGCAGCAGGTGCGAGTGGGGCCGGTACCATCAATGGGTGCAAGCAGCAGCTGATGCCCCAATTACCCCTCAGGAGCAGGGGAAGGTAGAGAAGCCCTCAGGGGTGATTGGGACTGGCAGCAGGTGTGAGCACTGGGCTGGACCATGGTGCATGGAAGCAACGAATTTTCAGTAACCACCAGAGGCTTGCCCCAATGACAACTGGCTGCCGCCTTGGTCTGGCGCCCCTGCTCACCTGCTCCACCATCTTGCCACGGCCAATGCCCGCCATGTTCCATGCTCTGTTGCCTGCTGCCAATGCCCGCCATGTTCCACGTGTGCCCTCTGGTGGTCAGTCTGACATGTCACACCATTTGGTCTATTTGCATATTAGGGTTTTATATATATAGATACTTTATAATCTCTTTCATAAGTTCATGTCTATTAAACTGCTTGACCTTTTTCATTTTGTATATAGTCCATCTCTGCCTCTGCATTCTTAGAAGATGTTTTATAGGTGGGCTAGTTTAGTGGGATAATACTGAGATTTTCCCATTAGAAGGATCTTTTTATTATTGTATAGGAGTGAAATTAATGATCACCACATCAGGAAATAGAAAGCAATGCTATTTGGGAGAATCTTCTTGTAAACAGTCCTCTGCATTCCATTGACACTTATTTCTTATGTCCCACAGTAATTTAAAATCAGTTCAACCCAAACTATTGTATATTCATTTATGTTTTTCCCAAAAACTCCTTTCCTCTGTATTTCTAACTTTGTAGTACTATAAATTTCTGCAGTCCTCAGAGGCAAAAACCTGAAGAGCTATAGTATTCTTTTCTTTTTCCTCCCAAATTCAATCATCATTTGTCTTCAAATTCATCCATTCCGGATCCACTACCACTCACAGACTTCGATTATCAGTCTTATTATTCCATTGAGCCAGTTCCAGGCCAGCTTCCTGAGCATGAGACCAGTACAGCACACAGGACCTGCTCTCAGAGAGTCCTGTACATAGGTTTAATGCTCTGTGATTGCCGTCTCAAAATTCTTGATTCATCTTTGGGTTTGCGTTTTGTAACTGAAGTCCAATGGGACAATGAGCATGTGCAAGGCACCATCCCACCTCCTGCTGCCTCCCTGGGATGGAATCAACACTGCCCACATCCCCACCCCTAGAGCCTCAACCAGCCTTCCCTCTCTGCCTCACCTAGCCACGACTGTCACTTTCTGATCCTGGCACAAACTTGGGAAGCACACTCTGTTCTCAACTCAGGGGAAGGGTATGGCAGGCCCTCCTTGTCCCCGCCTGTCAGCATCACTGATATCTGGCAGGTGACCAAAGACCACAATTCCGTTGGGACAAGCCTCTTGCCCATCCCCAATCCAGATACTTAATGACTTGCAGTGACAGCTGTGGAAAGAGAAAAGGCCTGGCTCAATTTCCCTGCCCTGGGCCAGGGCATGGCATGTGGATTTGGTGGCTGTGGAGAGGCAACCTGGCAGCCAGTGGGCCACCTACGTAGTGAGTCATGGGCTATTGGGCCCAAGTAGGAAGGTCTGCACTTGCTCTGTGCCCAAAGGAGCCTGGCAATAAATAACAAATTAACAACACCATGGCAGATGGAGGGAGAAATCAAATTAGTGCTTTACTAGGAGCCAAGGGGCAAGGGGCAATTTAAAATTTTATGATTTGGGGGGTGATAGAAAATTTCTCTGTCTCAATTGTGGTAGTATACATTTGTCAAAACTCATCAAGCTACTCAACTAAAAACAGTGAATTTTGCCTTTGTGTGTTGTATCTACATAAACCTAATGTTTTAAAAGAAATAATACATTCAAAACATAATACATTAAAGTTAAAAGTCAAAGGTTTGAAAAAATGTAATAGGAAAATAATCAAAAGGAACCTGACATTACAGTGCCCTATCAAATAAAAATGAACCTCTAAGACAAAGAGTATTATTAGGGGTAGAGACAGTATGCTAAATATCTTCCATTTGTCCCCCATAGCAAATCTTGACCTAACAATATGTTTATTTTTCTTTAATGATTAACGTATTACATGTGTCCTTATCCTCCCATTACTATCCCCCCACACACTCCCCCACTTATGCCCTCACCTCCCTGGTGTCTGTGTCCATTGGTTAGGCTTATATGCATGCATACAAGTCTTTTGGTTGATCTCTCCCCTTTACCCCTACTCTCCCGTACCTTCCCTCTGAGGTTTGATGGTCTGATCGATGCTTCTCTGTTTCTGGATCTGTTTTGGTTCATCAGTTTATGTTCATTATATTCCACAAATGAATGAGATCATGTGATATTTATCTTTCTCTGACCGGCTTATTTCACTTAGCATAATGCTCTCCAGTTCCATCCATGTTGTTGCAAATGGTAAGAATTCCTTCTTTTTTACCACAGTGTAGTATTCTGTGCCACGCCAACACAGCCATGGGTTCAGCAAGCCTGAGCAGGGGCGACGAAGAATGGAGAAATTATAGACAAATAGAAAAAGCTGGGTCTAGGTGGATCTTCTGTGCCTGGATGAGGCCACAGAACAGATCCAGACTGCAAAGCTGATGCTTTATTTATTGTCAGGGACAAATAAGGTAATTTACAATGTTGTTATAAGTTTCACTTGTTTTGGCAGCACTTGCTGCCCCTCCCACAGCCCACTAGCTATCCAGGAAAGATCTAGGGAGCAGTTACAAGATCAAGCTTAATTATGCTTAGAGGATTGTGCCCTCCAAGCTGGGACTTGTTTGAGGCTTTGCCAGCAGGTCAGTCCGAGGCTTGACCCTATAACCTCTTCCAACAGTATTCCATTGTGTAGATGTACCACAGTTTTTTAATCCACACATCTGCTGATGGGCACTTAGACTGTTTCCAGATCTTACCTATGGTAAATTATGCTGCTATGAACATAGGGGTGCATATATCCTTTCTGATTGGTGTTTCTAGTTTCTTGGGATATATTCCTGGAAGTGGGATCACTGGGTCAAATGGAAGACAATGTTTATTATAATAATATCTGTTATCTATTATAATATACACATATTTTACTTGTATATTCTAATTTAACCTAATAGAATCAAGATCTGATTAAAGGATGTTTAATATATTAATTTCTGTGTTTTTATATTTTTAAAAGTTTCATAATAAAAGTATCATTTTGCTTAATAAAAGAGAAGCATTGGATGTTTGTCATAAACACACACACACAGAGATTCTGAAGCATCAGCTCTGATCTAGGGAAATAATTTTTATTTATGATAGAACCTTTTCTTTTGATGCTTAAAGTTGCAAAACAAACAAAACAACTCCTATCCAAAACCTGAACACCTCCACTAGGGGAGAAATTACCCACATTGAAACTACTTGTGAACTGTAATGCACCTTGCATCTGTTTGTTATTTTATTATTATTCTGACCTAGAGTTTCCCTTCCTGTCTAAATTTCCAATAACTTGAAGATAAACTAAGTAAATAAAATATGATGATTGGAAAATGGAGTTTCCCAAGGGTAATTTTCAGTTATGCTTCCTTTTCCTTTTCCTTGTTAATTTTCTACAATTAAGTTTTGGTTATTTATTGAACATCTACAAGTTCTAAGTTATATTAAGAGATCAAGGAAGGAAATTATTTATATATGACATAGGCCTTCTTCTGGGGTAATTATATCCTTAATATGAACTGCTAAACTATGTAGAATACACAGAGATTAATTTACTAATTAAACTAAAACATCAAAAGCAAGAATGAAAACAATTCTCACCTGGGTCCTTGCTAGTTGACAAGGTGGCGATACCTTAGTGAGTCATATACCATTGTAAGTAACTATTCAAATTACTTAGTCACCTAAAATTGCACAATCCCTTATGTGGACACTGATATGAAAGCCTCAGACAGAATTGAAGCAGGGTTCTGCTGCACATCACTCTGTTTTTGTGGGAAAGGTGATGACATGCTTCTCTGCCTCCACTTCACCATGTCTTAAGGGAACAGAAACGCTAGGACACAGCAAGTCGGCGACTTCTCTTATGGCCACCACTGTGGCTTCGGAGCGTGGTTGCCTGGCAGCAGTTTTATTTCCGTTACCAACGATGCCCTGATAGCCAAGTCTTCGGGGGTTACTCCAATTTGCAGGTGGTGAACAACTTTTGTCATTATCTTCGCATTTACCAAGCTACCGAGAAAGGCAGCATTTGGCTCTTTCTTTTCTGGCAGTTGCTAATTTTAAGCCTTATTTTGACAGAAAAATAGTGAGTACCAACTAATTAAAGTTGTATGAATTGTGATAACACCTTTGTTGCTTAAAATGATAAGCTGTATACTCTTTTTAAGAATTGTACTCTTTTTAAGAGTCAGCATTTCACAGGAGAATTGGATGAGGTAGAATTTCTTTCGAGGTTTATTAGTATTATTTCAGATTAGGTTGGTGTCAATGAGAAGGATGAGATCAGTTCATCTGTAGTCTTTTCCTTTGTTTCCGTTTATGCTGTTGGGTTTTTAAGAGTGTGGATGTTAGGAGCATCCTTAACTCCTCACATTAATGTAATATATAGACATCATAACTTCAGGTAAAAGAAAGAGAAGCATCTTCCTCTTGGCATCTATTTTTAAATTTTATATTTGAATTTTTTTCTCTCAATGTCCATATAATCACTTACATATAAAAAAGAATATCAACAGGGTTTCAATTTAGTTTAATTATGCAGATAGGAGTTCTAGGGACACATTTTTCTAAGTTGGTTGTCACACTAGTGGATTTTTTGTTTATTCATATTTTTTAACATACTGCATTTCTGCTTCTTTGTGGTATATAACTCTATAATAAGATGTGTGTAGAAATTAATTAAAGTATACATGGGGAAGATACATTATATCATAATATAATGTATAGAAATTAATTAAATGTGTAGAAATTAAAGTATACATGGGGAAGATACATTATACTAGAGTATTTGAAGAAGAATTAGAATGTGTCATCAGTTAAATAGTATTGCATATTGGAAAGCACCTGGCCAGTTCTTGATACCCAGGAAAGCTTCAAAAAATTCATTCAATCAACAAATATTGTTAGGACATTTATACTGTACCAGGTACTACTGTAGGCATTGGCATACATCACTGAATAAAACAGCCAAAACTCCCAGCTACTGTGGAACTTCTAGTTTCCTTCCCTTCCTTTGTGGGGTAGTTTCTAGGAGGAAAAATTGTGATTTCACCCAGCCTATTCAGTAGTCTCACCCTAGATTCACATTCAGTTAATACTTACAAATACTAATTTTCTGTTACTTTAAAGGTACTTTTGTATTCAGTTATCTTATTCTTTGGAATGGTGCTATGAAAAGGGATTTTTTAAGTTCTCATTTTACAAATAAGGAATCAGAAACTTAGAAATTGGAGCCAAGATTTGAAGCCACACTTTCTGATTCAGAGCCCCCTGTTCTTTCTATTATGGCACTTGTAGCAAAAACAGCATGATGGCTTTTATTCATTCCACTGTCTGTTTTGTTTCAGTTCTGCAAACATTTGTAGAACTGAATGCTAGATCTCAGACCTGTTCTGGGAATGCAAAGAGTGTTTAGTCCCTGCCCTGAGGAGTTCAGGGTTTAGTAGGGAAGACTGTTGGCATATAAGTAGGCATGCAGTGTGCTAAGTGTAAGGCTAATGCTATTTATAGATTCTTGGAAGCACAGAGGAGGGGCACCTAATCTAGAACAGGGTTAGGACATGTCCAAAAAGACACCCTGGAGGAGATCATCCATGAGCTGAGTCTGAAAGAATAACTTAGCCAAGGACAAGGGAGGAGATATGAGCAACAGCAGAAATGAATGGTGAATTGTAGAGAAGTGCATAGGCTTTTAGAGTTGCCAGAGTGTAAAGCATGAAGCCAGAAATGGCCAGGGATCAGGCTAGCGTGGTTAGTAGAAACCAAATGAAACCATATGCTACAGACAGAACTTTACTAGGACCACTTGTATAGGTATCTTTAAACCAGTTATCCATCCAGTCCAGTCAGCTATAGCCAGAGCAGAAGAATTGCAAAACATAGTGACTTGTACTTAAGGAATTGCTCAGAAGGGGACCATTGGGAAAACGGGCATGTCATACACTGTGAGGCCTCCCAGAGTAAGTAATGTTGCTCAGTGCATAGTTATAGTTGGTCCAGGACAGAAGACTGGCCTAGCTTGGAGATAGTAAATTTTTAGTGGCATCATTGTGTTTGCCTATGTGGTCTTCCTGAACGGCTTAGGCATGGGATTAGAATTTAAACATTGGTACAGTTTTTTATTTTGGGTAGCTGATCATTACGAGAATGGAGGTTGTTAGTTAATAAATAGCTTCAAATGATTGACCATGAAGTCCAAGTTGGATAGAAAACAGGGACAGGGAAAAATGGTGTGGTCAAGAGACTGGAGGTTTCTGTGAAGTTGAAGAGCAGATGTATTGGAAGAAATATACGGTTAGGAAGAACGGTCAAAGGTGAATATTACTCCTTAAGATGTCTGAGGTGGAGATTCTCTGAATGATGATAAGATCTAGGTTATGGCTCTAGGAGTGGGTGGCTAGAGAGGAGGATAAGGATTTTGGAGTCAAGGAATTATGAAGCTACGATAGTAGATGGATCACTACCTGGTTATTTACTAGTATGGTGTTAGGAGTCAAGAGGTGGAACTATTGTAAACCTGGGGCTAATGTCCTTAATGATTAAAGGAAATTGAAGGAGAGATTAATTCATGAGAACAGCAAGGAATAATAAAGGATACTAAATCAAGATGGTATAAACCTCAAGAATATGCTTTATTTCAAACCAGAATTTTATGGAATGAAATTATCTTATGAAATAATAAATTGATTCCAAACTATTATTTTATGGAACAATGGTTTGAAAGCTGTCATAGTAAGTTTGGAAAACCCCAGCACCCCAGCCTGGGTACCTCTAAATATTGAACAAAGGATAATGAAAAACTTCCATCAAATAGGGTTCTAAGCTAAATTGTATTCTCAGGTGAAAACCATGTTTCAGTCATGTCAAGAAGATGAAAAAAAAAAAAAAGGAATTTTACATAGCATACACTATTATCTCTGTGGAATATCATGGCTATTTTAAAATTTCCTCTATCTGTGTTCCACAAAGTACCATAATTTCATGTGTATAGTTATCATATATTTATTGAACACTAACTAAAATTTAGACACGGTGGTAGAAATTAGTTAGATATATATAGCTCTATACTTACCCTAAAAAGTTTAAAGGACAGTGGAAGCAATAATTATACATTAATAGCTGGATAAACTTCCTCTCTAATCTTATTTTCCACTATCCTAATCATATGCCAGCCAGACTAAATCTACTAAATGCATGCCCTGTGTGTTCTTGCCTCCATGCCATTTCTCATGCTGTGTTCCTTGGCACCCCGAAACCCAAATTCAGTCTGCCTTTCGGATCTAGCATATTCCATTTTCCCATATAACTTTCGCTTATTTCTCCAGATGATGTAATCTCTTTTTTCTCTGAATTCCTAAAATCATTTCCTATGTACCTCTCTAAAATAACACATTGTTTCATCACTTCTAAGATGCACATTTTTTTTTTCACTGTTTAACATCTCTGGAGATTACTGTTTGAAGATATGCTCTGTCATCAACATCCTCAAAAGAATACAGGATGATAGTCTATGAAAAGACATGAATGACAACTCCTCTGAGTCAAACAGTAGCTCAGAGAATGAAGAATTAGGACTACCTTAACTAATTTATTTTGTGTATATCCTTTTTTTTTTTTAATAAGTTTTTATTGATTTCAGAGAGGAAAAGAGAGGGAGAGAGAGAAAGAAACATAAATGATGAGAATCATTGATTGGCTGTCTCCTGCATATCCCCCACAACTAGGGATTGAGCCCGCAACCCAGCCATGTGCCCTTGGCTGGAATTGAACCTGGGACCCCTTCAGTCTTCAGGCTGATGCTCTATCCACTGACCCAAATCTGCTAGGGCCAACAAATTCTTTATTGAAAGACCATTATTTACTAGGTGCTAAGAAAGGAAGATGTTCTAGGAACTTTAGTTCGGTGTAAAGTAGCAGGAGGCAAGCAGGGGCCAAATCCTATAAAGGATTTTGTTCTTTTGAAGTTTAGATACTTCAGTGGTTTCATAAATGATACTTTCATTTTAAAATAATTTCTCTACATTTGAAACTTAATTTTACAATATATCCAACTTGATATAGACCAAGTTTTAACACTTTTGACACCATAACATGTTATTCTGTACTGATTACTTAATATTTTTTTAAATCCCTCAATGCACCAAATAACTTCTCACCTCAGGGCCTTTGCATATGCTGCTCTCTCTCTCTCTCTCTCTCTCTCTTTTTTTTTTTTTTTTCTTCTTCTTTAATTTAGTTGAGAAAATTACTGGATCCTATTTCTATTGAAATTGTTGACACCATCTTCTATATCTTTCTGTATTATGTTGTTATGTTTTTAAAATATATTGTTAGAATTAGTTTTTCTACTATTGCTAGTATAGAAATTAAGAAATAAGAAATGAAATGCTATCAAAAAGTTTAATTATCCCAATTATGATAAAAGAAAAACAAAGTGATCTCATTATCAGGTGGTTTCAAGCAACTGTTATTTACAAATTAAAAAATTAAATGCTGAGCTCTGTTTCTGGTCTTCATTTTAAAAATCTGAATAGCGTTTGCAACGGTAGTGCAGAAGAATTTGGAGACAGCAGGGTTCCCTCCTGGTTCTCTCCCATCACCTCTGCCTTTTCGTTCTAGGGGTTCTTCAGCAAGCGCCTGAAAGGCTCCATCAAGAGGACCAAAAGCCAATCAAAGCTTGACAGAAACACCAGCTTTCGGCTTCCATCTCTTCGCAATACAGATGACAGGTAGGAAATTAACTTGCTTAAAACAGAAAAAGCGGTTTTACAGTGGGGTGTTTTTTTTGTTTGTTTGTTTTTTATAAGGCATGTTGGCCATCTGTAACTTTGCATCAAGAACAATTGGAAATATCCAATACAAAACTTACTTTTTTGTCTTGGTCATATTAAAGCAAGGTCTAAAATATTGATTCAAATACCTAGCCAGTTTAAGAATCTTGAAATATTGGAGAATGTATGGGTACATAGTACTGTTTTATAGAATCAAGTTCTACTGGTCAGAAATATGCTTTTATTTATTTATTTATTTATTTATTTATTTATTTATTTTTTGTAGAATGATGGTGGTGATGTTAGCTAACATTTTTATGGGCACTGTACCAAATGCTTTATATACATTTTCTTGTTTAATCTTTATACTAATCCTATAAGATATGAAGTTAACCTCTTATAATCCTACTAGAGGCCTGATGGACAAAATTTGTGCAAGGGGCCTGGCCCTCGCAGCCATGACCACTTGCTCTTGCAGCCCCGGCTTCTTCTAGAAGGTCATCCGGCTGTTCAGTCTGATTAGCATATTACACTTTTATTATTATAGATAAGTGACAAAAATGGTATTTGAACTTTGGCAGTTTGGCTCCAGGGGTCCACACTCTTCACTGCTATGTTTTCCTTGTCCAGCATATGGATTAGGTCTTATTGCTTTTCAGTGGCGTCTAGAAGACATGTATGAAAAGGAAGCCTGGATTTCAATAATTAGAACTACCAGCTTGAGTAAACTCCAAATGCATAGCTCACTAATGATAACAACCTTCCAAAATCATTGGATGTGTGCTAGGATGGGTACATTTTTAATACTTTATATTTCATCATTATTAAATAAAATCTAGATAACACTTATTGTATCTTGACACATCATCACCATCATCAGTATTTATTGAATACTGACTATGTGCCAAACTTTTTTAGTGTAGTTTCTCATGTGATACAATCCTAAGTACTACTATTACTATCCTCATTTTACAGATGAGGATCTAAGGCAAAAATTATGATATTGAGACACTTGCCCAAAGTCACATTTGAACTCACATCTGCCTTTTATATTTGATTCTCTTATTTATACTTGGGTTTCTTTTGTTTCAGTAAATCCATTGTTTTCAATTAACTGCAAAACAAACTTCAAACATATAGATTATAATCTCTGTAATAGCAGATTATAGATTTACCAGAAAGAATCACTCTCCTTTTGTAGAGGAAGAAATGTGTCTCCCATAGTGAGTTGATAAGAACTACTGCTTTATCTACTTTCCTTATCCCTGAAGTACATTAGAGGTGTTCTGTGAAATTTGCAAGTCTATTCAATTTGCAGTGTAATTGTATTGTTCATTATCTCTATTATACCTTTGTATTAAGGTAATCTTAAAAAAACTGATTTTTTCTCCTCATATCTTTTCCTTAGTTCCTATTATTCTGCAGCTTTTATCATTATAAGAATTTAAATAATTTTATAAATATTTTAAGAAAAGGGAATGACAATTTTTTTCAGAATATTGGGTTGTTGTTGTTTTTTAAGAATAAGGAGTTTGTCCAGCAACTAAAACAATTCAATAGCTAGCTTTGCAGCATCCTGTGTAAATGAGGGAGACAAGGAGATAGATTTTACATGAGGTATGCTTTATTTTTTTAAATTTGCACTAAATATCACTTTCTTATTTTTAAACAGATGTTCTCTTCTATTCCATTTTGCTTTAGGTAACCTATAGGAATTCTTGGATTGAATTACCAAAAGATTATTCTCTAAAAATTCTCTAGAGTTTCTTATATCACTGCTTTGTAGTTGGTGCATAAGAAAAAGAACAGCCAAAACCGGTTTGGCTCAGTGGATAGAGTGTCGGCCTGTGGACTGAAAGGTCCCAGGTTCAATTCCGGTCAAGGGCATGTACCTTGGTTGCATGGAGGGGTGTGCAGGAAGCAGCTAATCGATGTTTCTCTCTCATCGATGTTTCTAACTCTCTATCCCTAACTCTCTATCCCTATCCCTTCCTCTCTGTAAAAAATCAATAAGATATATTTTTTAAAAAGAAAAAGAACATATGTCACCCCAAGCACTTATACATCAGGATTTATAGCAACATTATTAATAAAAGCCAAAAAGTAATGATGACCCAAATGTCCACCAACTGATAAATGAGTTAAAAAACACAGGATATTCATACAGTACAATATGATATGGCCATAAAAAGGAATGAGGTACTGATACATGGTATGACATTGGTAAACTTTGAAAACTGTATGCTAAGTGAATGAATCCAGTCACAAAAGACCATATATTATATGATTCCAATTATATGAAATATCCAGAATAGGCAAATCTTTAAAATATTTAGAAACAGTAGATTAATGATTGCTAGAGGCTGGAGATATGTGGGACAGAGGGTGATAAATGAGGAATGACTGCTAATGGACGTGAGGTTTATTTTTGGAGTGATGAAAATGTTTTAAGTGTAGATTGTGGTGATAATCCCACAACTCTGAGTATACTGAAATACACTTTGAATGGGTAGTTTTATGGTATGTGAATTACATCTCAATAAAGATGGTAAATTGTTTTTTTAAAGAGCTAGCCAGGAAGTACTTTACTATGAGCCTCATTAGTCTGTAAGCTCCACTCCAGCAAACAAAGCTTGCATTGAGCTTTTTAGTGCATTACTCTTAAATAAAAACAGATAGCCAAGATTATCCAGATATTGGAGGAAAGACTCCAACATGAAAGACAAATAAATAGGAGGAAGGAAAAAGAACCCAAACGAAACAGAGACAATATATAGAGCCAAAAACAACTTCAGAACATAGTGAATATTTTCAAAAGATAAGATTGTGTATCTGTGAGACAATAGCAAGAAGGAACACCAATGAAATAAGGAAGAGAGCTTGGAAATTAAAAACACAAAAGCTACAGTCATGTCCCTTTCCCAGAAAGTAGAACAGAAAATGAGAAAAATCAACCCAGAAGATTCTAGTAAAAGAGAACATAGAAAAATTTTGGAGAGGAGATTTTAAAGAAATAGTATAAGGAAATTTCCTAAAACAAGAAAACATAAAAGTCCACATTGGAAATAGCACTAAATTCCCAGCACAGTGAATGAAAAAAAGACATGTCCCTCCCACAAACACACACACACACACACACACACACACACACACACAAACACAAACACACATACACATCACTTCACATCATCATGAATTGTCAGAACACTGAGACTTAAAAAATATCTTAAAAGCTTCTAGAAAGAAAAAGTAGATTACATATGAATAGAAATATTGAGAAACAGAAGTCAGTGGAGCAATGTCTGCAAAATTCTGAGTGGTAGATAGTTATTTTCAGTCCAATATTCCAAACACAGGGCAATCCTTGAATGTGAGACTTATTATAGGAGGCGGGAGTTGGTTATGTAAGCAACGGGAAACCTTTAAACATTTAACCTAATCAGAATTGTGCTATGTATGGTCTAATCGAGCAGTGGAATTTCAAATGACTTCGTTTGCAGAAACTAAGTTTGGGAGGCCAGTTAGCAAAAAGCTATTTGTAAGAAATAATGAAAGCTCTGAAGAGGGTAGTGGCAATGGGAATGAAGAGGCAGAGACAAGATAGGAGGAACATTTTAGAGGCAAAATCAATAGGATGTCACAAAGTCATTATTGTTCCAAAGCCATCTAATCAGATAAAAGCTGGTGAAGTGATTTCCTAGAATCAATATTGGCAGCGTTTTCACATTAAAGCCATGTTATGTGGGAGAGTATTGGGATAGGAGAAGACTCTGCTATTTCTGCCTTTTATTCAAATATACTTTGAAAATTTTGAAAAACTAGGAAATATTGAAAAACGGTGGTCAACTACACTGTCAGGCATTCCAGGATTCCAAATGCCTGTCTGGTTGCCAACTTTACTCTGGAAGTACTGCTTAACTCCACCAGTCTTGAAGTAAAGATAAGCACATGTAGAATTTTCTCACCCTCTTCTAATGTCCCTCAAATAAAAACCTTCAAAGTAACATTCTCTATTCTGAGGCTTACTGACAAAGCTTGTTTGTTCTTTGTCAGGAGATACCTAAAACTGAGTGTAGTGCTCTTGAGCTTCTCTTATTTAGATCTATTGTTTTAAGTTTTTATTTTGAATTTATCTACTCAAAATAAGTTGTATTGGAATAAAAAATAGTACATAGGTTGCAAACCTTTCTCCCTGCTTCCCCAGTAGTGATATCTTATAATTGTATGCATATCAAAACTAGGTAAGTAGTATGGGTATAAAACTATTAACTAGGTTACAGATATTTATAAGTTTTCTCCAATTTTTTGTATGCATTCATTTGTGTGCCAAAAGCCAAAAAGTAGTGATGGCCCAAACATCCATCAACTGATTAATTAAAAAACAGTTCTCTGCAGTTTTATCTTATGTATACATTGATAATCTATACACTACCACAATTAAGGTACAGAGTTGTTCCTTATCCAGAAAGAACTCCTGCTGCCCCTTTATAGTCATACCCGCCTCTCCCTGTCTCCTAGCAACCACTAATTTTTTAAATATATTTTTTATATATTTTTATTGAAGGTAAAGAAGAGAGATAGAAACATCAATGATGAGAGTCATTAATTGTCTGCCTCCTGCATGCTCCCCACTGGGGATCAAGCCTGAAACCTGGGCATCTGCCCTTGACTGGAATCAAACCTGGAACCCCTCAGTCCTCAGGCTGACGCTCTATCCACTGAGCCAAACCAGCCAGGGCATAATTTTTTTTTTTTTTTTTTTTTTTTACATTTCTATAGGTTTATTTCAAGAATGTTATATAAATGGAATCATATAGTATGAACCACTTAAGATTGGCTTTTTCTTTTTTTTCTTTTTCTTTTTTCTTTTTCACTAAATAGAATGCCCTTGAAATCCATCCAAGTGGTTGTATCTATCATTAGTTTTGTTCCTTGTGTTGCTGGCTAGTATTCACTGTATGGATGTATCAGAGCTGGTTAAACCATTCACCCACTGAAGAACATTTGAGTTGTTTCTAGTTTTTACCTATTATCAATAAAATTGCTGTGAATAGTTGTATACACATGTTTTCCTTTCTCTGGTATTAATACACAAGGATGCAATTGCTGGGTTGTATGGTAAGTACATGTTTAGGTTTATAAGAAACTTTCAAACTATTTTCTGGAGTACCTGTACTATTTTACATTCCTACCATCAACGTTTATGGGTTTTTTTGGTGTCCCAAGAGATTTTCACCTATGTTTTCTTCTAAAATTTAGAAGTTTTATGATTTTTAGCTTTTGTTCAGTCTAAGATATTAATCGAAGCTGCAAAGTTGCTCCTGCCAAGACAGTTATATGGAGTCTGTCTTTCATTGTCTTTTTTTTCATCTACTCATAACATAGTGCCTAGCATATCGCACACCTAGTAATTATTTATGAATAGTTGGATTCATGCATATATTCACTTATTTAGCTAAACTAGAAACTAATGGGAAAGCAAATAGTCAAGGATTTAGGAATGATTAACAAGTAAATGTCATTGAACTCCATCAATTTTTCCTTTGTTTACCTAACTCTTTTCACCCATACTTAATTTTATGACAATAATGAGATTAAAAGTCTAACAAAATTCAGAAAAAGAAAGAAAAATTAGTAGTCTTTTCACTCACCCTTTAAATACCAAGTATGTTCATTGAGTTGCTTTATGAATATGGTTTGGTTAGTTTCATGGGTGTTTTTTAATTCAATATAGTTGTGTTTATATTAAATTGTTTAGTAGGCATAGTAGAGTTTATTCCATTTTAATTTAAGGACAAAAGGGAATATGGTACAATTTCTGTAAAGAGATTGTCATATTGGAGGCTAGTTGAATTTTTTGCCCTCCAGAACATGTTTTAATATTTATAATCTTCTCTTCCTTCTGTGTCCAAATTCATTGTATGTATATGTGTATTTGTACAAAAATACCTTAAATGTCATTTTTGTCTATGATGATATATTTCCTTCCCATGTGTTTGTTCATTTTAAGTGACAACTCAGGCTGACAAGTATCCTTTTTTACCATTACCAGCTGGGCTCATTAGACCATCCTGTCTAGAGGCAGACAACAGGGAGAAGGAAGATCAGGAGTGTGTTAGGTTTCCGTAAATAGCTTTTTGTGTGGCTGGTTGTGTGGGTTTCTTTTAAGCTAACATAAAAGCAGTGAGTAATATAAGCAGTGGGGACTGGCTTTAACTGCAGCAGGTACCCAGTGCAGCTAGAAGGACTTCCTTTTTTTTTTTCTTCTTTTTTTTTTTTGACACACAAATAGAACTCTGGTGAATGAACTTTAATTTCTTTCTCCTTTAATTCATGAACGGAAACCTTTAGCATTGTGGTGTAGGAAAGGATCTGCTTTTACAAACAAAACATCAATTGGATGTTTTCCTGGATACCAGGTTTGAAAAATAATTGAAATTGGGAAACAAGTAAAGCTACAGTTTTCCCAGAGTGAGATCACAGATGCATTTTTTTTAAAAAAATGATTAGACCCTGTGTAAATTTGCTGGTGTTAGGATAACCAAATTTTATTAATTACTATCTGGGAAATTTTCAGGTGAGGCAAACTGACTTGAATATAAGTATACATTGTTTCACCCACTTATGGCTGAGCTCCCTCTTCAAGAATTCAGTGGCAAAATATGGAGTCAGGACTGCCAAGCCAAGCAGAAATTCACCTGCACCAGAGTACAGGATTTTGTGTGGCAATAAGCATTTTTAATGAAAAGTTTCCCAAGTTTGGAGCTGAATCTAAACATGTGGCAGATTGAGCTAGCACATCCAAGCACTACTGGTGCTTCAGGGGAAATCTGGCTTTTTAAAAAATTGGATTGTTAAGCTGAGTAAAATCCAGCTGTGTTTTACTTAACACTGTACTAATCAAAGTTAAGTTGACTCCTTTTTCTTCATCATCACTGTATTCAATGGTGTTGGTGCCTCATACCTCATCCCTTCACATTTGTCTTTTAAGACTCACTTCAGATACGCATGTGTGTTAAAGCAATATAATTATCACACACTGTAGTAATAGAAAGCCTCTCCAGCCTGTAATTTATCGCTTAAAGAGGTCAGAAGCTACAGGTAATCTTCATTTGCAAAGCAGTTAGATTTTTAACCCTTAGCATCTAACATTGCTAGAGGGAGGTCTTAGACAAAAATCAAGAACTACTAAGAACTAATATCACTTCTGGAAAGCAATTTCATGAAAACGAGAAATATTAGTTAAATTGGAGCCCTGAATTATCCTTATATGGTATTTGGCATTAGTTGGTAAGGATGTGGGTGTGGATCAGGGAAAGGACTTAAGGGATTCACTTTCAAGGTTAGGTTTTTTTAATGAGGGTCATTGTCAAAATGGACTGGAAAAAATGTTTTAAACCTTTATTCTCTCAAAAATTCATATTTTGCTTTACATTGGAGAAGTAAATAAGCTGCCTTATCAGCTGCTAATATTCTCTATTTAGCAGATCTAAGAAAATAAATTCTTATGAAGAAGGTACAGGAGATGGTAAGCATGATTTAGAGGGGGTTTGAGGGTACTGATCCTATTATGTATAAACTAGAGGCCCAGTGCATGAAATTGGTGCAGGAGGGAGGGGTCCCCTCAGCCCAGCCTGCACCCTCTCCAATCAGGACTCCTTGGGGGATGTCTGACTTCTGGTTTAGGCCCAATCCTGGGGATGGGGCCTAAACCAGCAGTTAGACATCTCTCTCATAATTCTCTGGGAATTACTTCTGTCTTTGCAGAGATACTTTCTTCTCAATACAGGAAGGGCTTGCTTGTTTATTCAGTAGTAATGTGGAATATATTAGTGACTTTGGAGTTCAGTTCATTGGGTGGGTGTTAGTATATGCACATACCTACATACATACATAAATGGTGAACAATAGAAGATTCTGAACTCTGTTAATAATTGCCATTTCAGTAACTGGGAGGAGTTTTGAATTCTAATTCCAAATAACTTGGTCGCAAAATCTGTTTATAGTGTGTTTGGAAGTTAGACCTAAGTACTGAAATGAAGTTTGTTAAGCATTGGAAATTCAGCAAATAAAGAAATTTACCCAGTTTTTTTCTAAAAGAAAAAAGAATGTGTAACCCAGATAAGATAAATGTAAAATCATACCTAAAAACCTTAGAAGTAGTACTGCACAGAAAATAGAAAAAATATAAGAGAAAGATTGTACTTGCAGAGTAGGATGTAGCAAATACCTTCTAATAGGAGGCAGGGAATCAAATGAAGCAAGCTAAAACTTCTCAGCTTTGTTTCCTAATAAAGAGATTCTCCTCCACCTCCAGGTTGCCTCAGTTTTTCCTATAGCCTTTGACTATGAGAAATTGTTAATGGAAATGGGTGAGGCCTTTCCATTCCTTCCCCCCCCCCCCCCCCCCCCTAAAGTGGTCAGGCTTGCAGAGCATGCTCCTGAGTCAGTCCTTCAAGCTGCAGCTTCTCCCTACTGCCTTCAGCTCTAATCTCCTTATAGGTGTAGCACCATGGCAACAGGCCCAGCTGAGAGCCCAGGAACCTTGTTTGTGTTACCTAAGGGGCTGATGCAGTCTGAGAAAGAGAGGAAGGAATATTACCGATCTTGCTGTCTGTTTGGAAGATGACTTCATGTTCTGCTGTTTGTCTTTCTGTTCTGCTTCTATTGAGGACTTGAAATTACACCTGGAAAACATTGATCCAAAGATGTTATCATTATTCGGGAAGGCAGCGGGGAAACCATCTTCTGTTGGTTCTTGTCTTCTAAACAGATAGCTGTTTTCTGAGATGTAGTTCAGAGAGTGACTTGTTATACCGTGGCATGTGGCATCGCTATGCTTTGGGGTTGCACTGCCAGTTGGCTGTACAATTGCTTCATGTAGGTAGACATTTATTTTGTTTGAAACAAAATTAATTTCTGTCTTACAATATTTTCCTAAAGAATTTTTAAAATAAAAGTGAGCCTTTTGTCATCCCTCCTTCTATATTAAATAGGCCTTTTGGTCTCCTGTTGTGAGGCTTTTTCCCTCCAAATAACTCCTCCTGGGAAACGGGCTGGAATTGTTGTTTTCTGTATGATTAAAAGAGATTACGGTATCCTATTGCCTCAACCAAGCTTCCTGTAAAGCATAGTGGGAAAGTTGTATGCTAATTACATTAAAGTAAAAATATTTTAACATTTAATTATTTATAATCATTGTGCTGTCTTTGCATTATATAACATGTCATTATCTTATCCAGTAAAACAAAAGGAAATGTGGAGCTGCTACATTTTTATGTATAAAACATTATTTTGGCTTTTGTGCATACTTTCTTGCAACATTAGTTGGCTTTTGTGCACTCTTTTGTGTATTATTAACGCTAAATATAATTATTGCCTTTTTTTACCTTAAAAAGGCTGCTCAATATCAGAGCACACGTTTGTTAGTCTAAACATTAAATGGTGGTTGGCTTTTTATGTATGGAAAGAATGAACTAAAATCCTATTGCTTAAAATGTTTTTTTTATTATATGGAGTTTATTAAATGATGTTAGAAAGGAAACAGAGGGAAAGAGCAACCTTTACTTTATAATTTAACTGAAAGCTACTCTGACATTTCTGATATTTCAGTTCCTTTTAATGTTATCTTGGTTATTTTAAGGAAATGAATGAAGCTGCTTATTTAATGTGTTTTACAAAAATGAATGTCTTCACACAAGGCATTTCTTTTTATCCCTATTACTAGGTACTTCTGCTAAAAATATATATATATCATTTATTTATATATATAAAAACTGTGGGGTTTTCAGCCAATAAATACTATAATTACTGGGTAAAACTGCATGGCTCTCCATTACTGGATTCAAAAATATTATGCTTTATATTGACTTTGCTAATTCCTCCAAGGGGAAGATAGTAAAGTTCTAGCTCCTGTGGTGACAAGAGTCATAATTCCCAGCCTTCTTTTTTAAACAGCTAGGAAACAAAGTCAGGATGCCTGAATGGTGTTTACAAAGAACTGTTCTTCTAGATGAGAGCCTGAACATTTCTTTTGTGGGTGGGAGGTTTCTTCAAGGCATTTTATTCTTTATTCATATTTATACAGTAAAGCATGGATAGAACCAAAAGCTTGCCAGAAAAGAATGTCATATTGAGATGGAAATCAGACCTTTTGAAAGGCAGGGTCTTGTGCTGAAAAGCTTGGCTTTGACTCTGTGTGTGTGTGTGTGTGTGTGTGTGTGTTTATCCTGCCAAAGCAGAAAGAAACAGAATGCGAATTTAACCACTACTATTTTATCAGTAATAGAAGAGGATAATCTGGGGGGGGAAATGTCTTTTGATAATACCTTTGTATAAGTAAGAATATATAAAGATAACCTTGAATAGTATATATTTCTCCATCTCCAAACAGGAGTGAGGATAAAAACATCTGTACTGGAGCTTTGAGCTCCCTTGAGACTAATAAAATTATGGGATGTATTTTTGCTTTATTGAGGAAAAAATGTGTGTGAGTACACACAAATATATGTACGATTTATATGCGCCACATAAATATGTTTCCTGTTATTATTGTTACAGGTTAACTATTAATTTGCTCCTCATTTATTTTTTTTCCTTAGTCATTTATACATTTCTTGTCAGCCGCCACTGCATTAGACTGTCACTTCCTTGTTGGCCATGTAGTCACACTGTCTTACACATCTTTTTCTATGTTAGGTCTCGTGGGCTGCCTAAACTGAAAGAGTCCCGTTCCCATGAGTCCTTGCTGAGCCCATGCAGTGCAGTGGAGTGCCTGGATCTTGGAAGAGGGGAGCCCGTGTCAGTGAAACCACTTCATAGTAGCATCCTTGGACAAGACTTCTGCTTCGAGGTAAAAAAAAAAAAAAAGTATAGAAAGAAGGAAGAGTAGTCGAACAACAAGCAGATTTTCTATCTAATAATTCTGTGATTTTATTACTATGGTATTGATGATTTGATCATCTTTAACTAGTTTTCAGTTATTGGAAATTACCTACTTCTAGGGAAAAGGCTTGGAAATCTGTCAATCTAATTATGTTGGTGGTTAAAGTTATCACTGATGGCTTCTCATTCCTTCTGACTTAATCTGCTTTTGAAGTAAATGAGTTCTTTAGTACATTCTCAGCAGAGGCCATAAGACTAACAATAACATTAAATTTGTATTTCAGTTTTTTAATATTGGTAAAGATATCAAACACTATCTTGTTATTTTTCTCCTAAAAGTCTAAGCCTCAATTTTAATGATTCTCAGAGGAAATTGACCAAATGGTAATTTTTCTAACTGTATCATGGGTAGTTTAAGACCTAGGACTATGTCTTATTTATTTTTAGAATCCCCAGCACCTTGCCCAATTCCTGGCACATTACAGGTGCCTGATTTCTTAAATGAATAAATTGTCCTTAACCATTTCAATATGTCACTAATACAAAACTTATCAATAAGTGGGGTTTTTTTTTTACATTCTTTTGTGAGGGAGGAGGGTACTAAGTCTTCAAAATCTCCTGTGAATTGTACATTTATAGCGCATTTCAATTTGGACTAGCTACATTTATTTCAGGTGTTCGCTAGTCATATGTGGCTAGTAGTTATCATGTTAGATCAGAATAATATATAATCTGATCTAATTTACTAGATTATAATCTGAGATTGAGTTAATATGTGAGCACACTTAGCAATTTGGACAAGTCACTTGTTAGTGTTTTTATTATAAGGCACTTGAACTTCCTGTATTTTGAAACTCAGCGCAACAGGTTGTATACCAAGCCCAGAGTCAACTGCTAGGCATTTAGGTCACATGTTCCATTTTTGAAGAAAAGTGATAATAGTGGTCAGGTTAACCTCCTAAAGACTAAAAATCACAGGTGAGTTGCCTAGTGGAGGAGAAATAGGTTCCAAAGGCAATAACCCAATACTGGTGACTCTTTTCAGTTTCATTAGTACTATCTCACAATGTTATAATGAAGGTGATGCTAGGGGGCACCCAGGGAGGCCTCAACCTGATCTAGGTCCTTGTCACAGAACAAGAAGGAATTCAAGAACAGGACAGAAAGATTTAGCAAAGCGCAGTAATTTATTAACATGACAGTATGCACTTCAGAAGTGAGAGTGGGCAATCTTGGAGGACGAGACGGTGCATAGGGTCTGGGTGGAAGGTTTTTATTAAACATGGGCAAGGGGTAAGGGGATTCAGTGGCCCTCTGTTTCTAACTCTGGTAGGGTGACTGCTAATGCCGCTCATCTTTTTCTCTCCTCTCCAGATAGTGATTTTTTAAATTAATTAATTAATTTATTTATTTATTTATTTTTGGTCCTCCAATTATAGGAAACTGGAGAAGGGGAAGCTGGGGAACAGGTGATGAGTGAAGGTTGAGTTTGTGGTGTTCCAGACAAGACGGAGGAGGGGAGGGATAGAGCCTGATACCTCAAAAGCAGTCCCAAGAAACTGGATAAGCTGTTTTAGAGACTCTCTTCCCTTTATAGTTATTCTTTATTAACTCTCTCAGAATTGAACATATTCATTAGCAGTTTATTTAAGATGTGTCCTGAAAGGTTTTTAATTTTGGTATTTCAGAACAGTTTAGGATCATAAGCTGAATTCTCACTGGTCTTTGTTGTCTCATTAGGAGATAAGTAAGGATACAAAGCAAAAAGTAGATGTTGATGTAGATATAGAAGTCATAAAGCTAGTTTCATGTAGTATGATTTCGGTTCAGAACCTATCTTAACTCATAAATAATACAACTAGGACACCAAAGCCCTCAAGCCCTATGGTTTCTTTTTCTTATGTCTAACTTTTATGTTGAAGGTTACCTACTTGAGTGGAAGTAAATGCTTCAGCTGTAACTCCGCTTCAGAAAGAGATAAGTGGATGGAAAACCTTCGTAGGACAGTCCAACCAAATAAGGTAATAGTGGCTTTGAGGTCTAAAAAATGTGTAACTATAAGTAGTAAATTGATAGAAACGAAATGCAGTGATAATACCTTAATTTTTATAGGACTTTTTAAACACATTTGCCATTTCAAACATATTTATTGCAGATATTATTATGATTTTACCAATGTAGGTAAGAAGACTCAGAATTTAAGAAACCTACCCAAATCAGAAGCTAATACATGGTAGAAATGGGACTAGAACACAAATTTTTTAACTACTTATCTCTTTTTTATTTGTAGATATCAGTCTAGTTGCCACAAGGCTAGCTACATAAGAACTTATGTTACAGAATGATATTTTTAATCCAAGTAAAATAGAATGTATATGGCTCTGTAAGATTCTGATACATTCTGTTTAGAGTTTCCTATTATCCTAAACAATGGTATAACAATTCCTTTCATTATTTACTGACTAGAGGCATGGCACACGAATTCACACACCAATGGAGTCCCTCAGCCTGGCCTGCGGGATCGGGTCAAAACCAGCTCTCCTACATCCTCCGAGGGGCCTCAGATTGCAAGAGGGCACAGGCCAGGCCGAGGGACCCCATTGGTGCACAATCAGGGCCAGGGAGGGACGCAGGAGGTTGGCCAGCCGGGGAGGGACCACAGGAGTGCTCCAGGGATGTCCAGCCCATCTCGTTCAGTCCCAATCGGCCAGACCCCAGCAGCAAGCTAACCTACCAGTCTGAGCATCTGCCCCCTGGTGGTCAGGGCATGTCATAGCAAGCAGTTGAGAGGTTTTAGCATGTCATTAGCATAGTATACTTTGATTGATTGAACAGACGACCGGATACTTAGCATGTTAGGCTTTTATTATATAGGATTACTCATAATAAAATATATAAGCAGCATCACCTATTTCAAAAGGAAAATGTTGTCTTTCTGGGATTTCAGCTCTCAAACTTAGATTTATTACTTCTTTATAGGACAATTGCAGACGAGCTGAAAATGTTCTTCGTTTATGGATCATTGAAGCTAAGGACCTTGCCCCTAAAAAAAAATATTTCTGTGAACTGTGCCTTGATGATACCCTCTTTGCTCGTACAACCAGCAAGACCAAAGCAGACAATATTTTCTGGGGCGAACATTTTGAATTCTACAGCCTTCCACCTCTTCATAGCATCACAGTTCACATTTATAAAGATGTGGAAAAAAAGAAAAAGAAGGACAAGAATAATTATGTAGGACTAGTCAACATCCCCTCTGCCAGTGTGACTGGTCGCCAATTTGTAGAAAAGTGGTATCCAGTGAGTACACCTACACCGAACAAAGGAAAGACAGGAGGACCTTCTATTCGGATTAAATCACGTTTCCAAACTATCACCATTCTGCCTATGGAACAGTACAAAGAATTTGCAGAATTTGTCACCAGCAACTATACCATGCTATGTTCTGTCCTTGAACCAGTAATTAGTGTGAGAAATAAAGAGGAGCTGGCTTGTGCCTTAGTGCACATTCTTCAAAGTACTGGCAGAGCCAAGGTAAGTGGAAAGAAGGTTTACATTACCCAAAGCTTCTTTCCTTCTTTGTATGAAGAAACCAAATTATGATACTGTGGAGATGTATATTAGAGAAATGCTTATTGCTAATGCTCAAAAAAGGAAAAAAGAATTGAGAAGGAAACCTATTAGCAGTTCGCAGTTCTTAAATCCAGAAACGATAAGAGATTATAAAACTAAAGGAATGAAATGGAGAGATCTCAAATATTTAAAGTTCATTTGCATTGAAGATAGATACCACAGCTAGTTCTTTATTGTCTGAAAAATATATGATATGGGTGTGATAATCCCACAGTACATTCAAGGATGTTTCTTACAGTGGTTTTACTCCTCACTGTATCTTGTCTGAGTTGAGATTAACCGGTGACATAGCCCCTGGTCACAGAAGCAGGTATTCCAGAAGCAGTCTGGGTATTAGCAAGCCTCTTCATGGGATTAAAAATCTATATTTGAAATAAAAATAGCAAGGTATGTTATATAATTGGTATAATATGAATCATATTTCATCCTGGATAAAAGTAAAAATTTAGGAAGATGAAGGAAGAGAAATGTGCTAATTGTATGAAGAACAACAAGCAAATGATAGATAGTCTTTGATCAGCCTGAACTAGAGTAATTATCACCTCTATGAGGCATATCCACTTCATTAGGCTGAGTCACTATTACATTATATACAAATTGGCCACAGTAAAATTGTGTTTCAGACCTAGAGGCATTCACAGATAAAATAATTTATTTACAAAAGTGCTATTACGCTTTCTTGATATAAATCAGAATATGCTGATATATTCAACAATTAGTCCCTTATCTTACTGCCTTCCTATTGATTATAATTTTTGTGGTTGGATTCTCTGATGGTAACCTTTAGTTTTCTGGCATTAAAAAGCTCAAGAATTTGGGGTGAGATATCACTGAAATTTTAATTGTCATCTTTGAAATTGTAAGGTATGTTCTTTCTGCTTTTTAGTAGTTCAAAGTTCAGGATATATCCAGAATTTTTAAAACAACCTTATTGAGGTATAATTTACAATTAGTAAACTATACCCATTTAAAGTGAAAAATTAAATGATTTTTGACAGATGATGCTCCCACTGAAACCACCAGCATAATCAAGATATTGAATGTTACAACCATCACTTTCAGAAGTTTCCTCCTGCCCCTTAGCCTAAGAGTTTAAATAGTGATTCCTAAGTCAATAACTTTTTTACACACTTAAAAGTGCTCCAGAGTAAATCCCATTGATGTTTAAAGTGCTTAATTTTAAAATAAATCCGAGTATCCCCTGATATATCCAGTGAATACATAACATTTAAAATATTTGATATCATATTTCAAACTGAACATAAACATGTTCTTTAAGACCACTAATAAATGAAGCAGCTGTTTCTTATGAATTTTATTTCTCATCATGCCTTCCTTCTCCGTGGATGGATTGAGGGTGGAGGTGTAGCAGACAGACTGCCTAGAAAATAAGTTAAAGTATTGAGTTCAAGAAATTTCATGTTGATACTGTGGACCAATTTGCAATTGTTAGATATTGAATACTTAATATGTGCAGAAACTGTTAAATGCTTAAAAATATAGAGGAGAACAAAAATAGACACTGTCTCCCACCTCATGGGGCTTACTGTCTTTTAGAGGAAATAGATATTAATCAAGTAATTACAGAAATAAAAACTGTAATTAGAGTGAGAAATACTGAGCAGTGCGCTATGGGGACTTGACTTAATGGGGTTCATGGTGGTGATGGTCAGAGTAGACTTCACTGAGGAAAGGATGTATGAACTAAGATATAAAAGATCCCAGGAATTTACTTCATGACAGTCGGGGCAGGGATGATGGGGTGAATGAAGCAATACTGAGGGCAGCATTTGTACAAAATTTGTGGTGAATGGACAGCACTGTGTGTTAAAAAAGACTTGGTGTGTTCAAGGACCTGTAAGGGAGGCCCTTGAGGCTGGAGCAGAATACAGAGAGAGTGGCACAAGATGAGGCTAGGAAGGTGGACAGAAACCAGAACATATGGATACTTGTCAGCTGCACTCAAAATTATGGTCCTTATTCAAGTGCAATGGAAAAATCTGTGAAGGAATTTTAAACTTAGGGGTGGTGACACCTAACAGTTTATCCTGACTTAACTTTTTTCTTTCAAATGAATCTGGTAGCTTTAGTTTTAAAGCAGGGTTCCCAGGATGTCTGATATTTCATCAGTCTCTTCTGATGTATATTATTTATTCAGTTGCTTTCTGCCTGATTGAACATTATTCTACCAGGATTTTCTGACGGACTTGGTGATGTCTGAGGTGGATCGTTGTGGAGAACATGATGTCTTGATCTTCAGAGAGAATACCATTGCCACCAAGTCCATTGAGGAATACCTCAAGTTGGTGGGACAACAGTATCTTCATGATGCCTTGGGTATGGAGAAGGAAAACATTTTCTTTTCTTCCCCTTTGATTTTAAGTTATTTCATCCTCATGAGACAAACAAATTAGGCTAAACTTCTGGGTGTTGTTTACTAGGTCTAGCTGATTAAAGTGTTATTCAAGATTTGGCTTAAAGAAGTCTCTGAATACTCACCAGTGGAGGAACAGCAAGAGAGCAAATGTAAATGGATTGTTGAATCTGTCTCAGTAATATTTTCTTTTTGTCTGAGTTATTTTTTTTATTGGGTAAGCAGCTTCTGGATATAAACCTATAAAAGGTTCACCTTTCAATGTGGTACTTTCCACATTATCAGACATGAGTTATAGTTTCAAAAGTAAAAATAATTTTCTCTGTTTTGGAGAATTGTAAATATATCATAATGGGGAGGGGGGATAATTTTAGGCTGCAATTTTAGACAATTTACTTCCAGACCCTTGATTTATTTGGCTCTTTTTCTTGAAGAATAAAAGAAAAATATTCTTAAAAATCACAAATTATTTATTAATATTGGTACTATTCCCCCAGGATGGTATAACCTTAAGGAACTCACTAAATAGAATATTTATAATATAAATCATCTAAAGGTGGGTCAGTTTTTACATGGAATATATGACAGTTATGACTTGATTTTAAATTTAGATACTCTTTAAAAGGGATAAATAGTATAGAAGCACATAGCATAGAGACTTTGAGAGCATGTCAAATACAAATCTTTTGGTAAACACTTTGAGAAACCTTTTACTATTATAGTTTTAGTTATTTTACTTTATGAAAAACTATTTTAAAGTTGCCTGGTTTGCAAATAACAATACTTATTGTATGGAGTCCCTCCAAAATGCCAGGCACCATATTAAACACTTTTTTTTCATGCATTATTTCAGATCCTCACCACAGCTCTGTAGAATGGGAGTCATTATGCTGTTCTCCAAATATGGCAGCTGAAGCTTAGACTAGTTAAGTGACTTTTCAAGGCCCACAGTCATTAAGTAATGTGCCCAGGATTTTATCCCAGATCTGACTGGCTCCAAACCCTTTTTCTTCTCTGTGCACCACTGTTTCCTGTTCTCCACGCATTTTTCTTTCAAATAACCACTTCTCATCCTCATAGCTATTTTTAAAAGCTTTCATTTACCTCAGTACTAGCCATTTTACTAGGGGGAAAAATGCTGTTTATATCGTTGCCGCTACTTAATTTTACAGCTATCATTATTTACTTTCATAAAATCTATTATAACGAGCCTACACGAGCCTATCAAGTAATGTAAGCATATTTGAAAGGGTCTTTGAAAGATCTCCTCTTTCATAAAGGCCTATAAAAACCCAAGGACACATAGCACCAGGCATCATAAATATGTATTGATCAATTGCAATGCTTTAGGAGCTATTTGATATGCTGGGGATCTGAACATGAGTAGAACCTGGTCCCTGACCTCCAAAGGTATTCATCTTAGAGATGAGACACACATATGAACAAATAAGCACAAAACAGTGTGACTCATGGAGTAGAATATATATAGGTATAGTGGTGGATAATGGGGTGAATGAAGAACAAGTAAGGTAAGAACTTGTTCTTTCAGAGAACGTTGGGCATATCCTTTTAGAGAATAGGATATATGAACAGGGCTTCTAAGCTAAACCTATTTGGAAAAACAATACAGATTATATAAAGCGATGTTCTGCTACAAACTTGTGCTGTGTTGAATGACTGTTCTCATTACAAGAGGTAAGTCTAGACATCCTTACTCAAATCTATGTTTGGTACCAAAATTAGCAGTTAAAACCTTAAGTGGGCTAGTTAGTAACAGTCCAAGTCCAAGATGTGTGGTCATCAAGGTTATTTTTTCTCCTAAGATAATAACACTATTCACCCTTGGTAAAGGGGCCTTATAATAAATAATGAATTTATACTCATTTACTTGTGGTTTCAGATAAAAGATTTAAAGTTATATAGTAATTGTTGATAGTAGTATCATTGTTATTTTTGTAAATATAATGGTGATGATGATGATGATGATGATGATGCTGGTGATTGCTGTTTTTCCATCTCCAGGGTAAAGAAAATAAACATGATATTTTGGAGGTGATAACTTTTGGTTTCCAAAGCAGTGACCCTTCATGAACAGTCTTTTGTATCCTCCCTGTCAGATCTCAGAAAGATTCCCCATTATGCATTTTAGGACAGGAATCTTAAGCCCTATTGTTCTATTTAGGAAGACCCTATTTATTGTTCTGTCTGTCATCTCTCTTCACATAGGGGAGTTCATCAAAGCTTTGTATGAGTCAGATGAGAACTGTGAAGTGGATCCCAGCAAATGTTCATCTAGTGAATTGATAGACCATCAGAGCAACCTGAAAATGTGCTGTGAGCTGGCTTTCTGCAAGATCATCAACTCTTACTGGTGAGCTGGTGTCAGTGCTTCATCCACCACCTTTGGAACTTTCATTTTCTATATAAAAGTCATCATGGTGTTAACTATTATTTCCCAACCAAAGGAAGGGCTTAGGGGGGAAAACAGACAGTTTCCCTAATACATTCCTGTCTAAAATCTAAATCTCCATTGTGAGCCCAAGAATTTCTGAACTATATACATAAATACAATGTTTATGTACAATATTAACACCACATTCTCAAATGGGTTTCTAAGATATTTACTGGTGTTAAAAAAAGATGTGTTAGTTATTTTTGCTCATTGCTCCAACCTCAGCAATTGGTGAGATTTTGGAAGATTTTGAATGAACAGTCTTTAGAGAGATTATGGTTATCTTGATTAAGCCAGATGGCATAGTCAGGAACCTCATGCCATTTTCCCACTTTGCAAAACTAAATTTATACTAATTCCTGAGCTTTACAGCTTTGAGTTTCTAGTCTCCATCTGGGCTTCTGTGAATTTTCCACCACCTCTCAGCCACAAACCATTTAAGGTCTCCCCTAGGCCCTCCTTGCCTGGCTCTAGACCAGAAGTGTGTTGGGCCAGAGTGAGATTGCTTGCGGTTTCCTTGGGTATTTAGAGATTTTGATCTTTTTTTCCTTCCCCAGTGTTTTTCCTCGTGAACTGAAAGAGGTGTTTGCATCATGGAAGCAGCAGTGCCTGAACCGTGGGAAGCAAGACATCAGCGAACGGCTCATCAGTGCCTCGTTGTTCCTGCGTTTCCTGTGCCCAGCCATCATGTCTCCCAGTCTGTTCAACCTAATGCAGGAGTATCCTGATGACCGCACGTCTCGGACTCTGACTCTAATTGCCAAGGTCATTCAGAATCTGGCTAACTTTGCCAAGTACGTGTTGCTATCATAACCCCTTTTTACAAAACATTGTTCAAAAAAATATATGAGATCTAAAATTTGGGAAATGATAGTGATCCTCATCACTCATGTTATAAGACTTTCATTGTGGTGTTATTATAAATAACAAAAAAGAATTGGAAACAACTTAAATATTCAATTTATAGTTCTGTGTACAGTCAACTCAAAATGGTCACCTCTCTTTTCCTGAATATGTTCTTTGTCATTTTCTCTCCCTCTCCTTTAGATTTGGTAACAAAGAAGAATACATGGCATTCATGAATGATTTTCTAGAACATGAGTGGGGTGGAATGAAGCGCTTTCTTTTGGAGATCTCTAATCCAGACACCATCTCAAACACCCCAGGCTTTGATGGTTACATTGACCTGGGCCGGGAGCTTTCAGTTTTGCATTCCTTACTGTGGGAAGTAGTTTCCCAGCTCGATAAGGTAAAGTAGGCTGGAATAGTAAAGGGAGAAGGGAGGTAGAGAACTTGAATGTACCTGAATTCTGGCAGAGCATCCACAGGGTGATAGCACTCACCTTTCTGTTAATTGAAAGCAACCTTTTGTCCTGTAAGTCTCAGAATAAATGGTTGTCATTTCTGAGTGAAATATGCACCCTACAAGCCAAGAAATTCTAGAAAGCCATGAAATTACTTACCTATTTTTCAAGTAATTATCTGCATTAATGGAGTATATATTTCTATAAATAAATAAGTACAGTATATATAACAAATCTAAAAACTTGCCTAGAAACTAATATCTATTATTAGTGTATGTGGCCTTATTCATGTGAATAAGATGAGATGAAGCTTTATATAGCAATTTCTAACAAAAGGGTGGACTTCAGAATATAAGGGTGGGCTATCATGTTTAATCAGCTTTATCCTTGAGAATTTTTTTGTTGCTATGCTAGTCAGAGGGCTTAAAATAACTATTAGTACTACAAAGTTAGCTATGTGGGATCTGAAAATCCTGGTGGTTTCTTTCTCTATAGATGTAAATTAAGAATACAGAAAACAATTATAATTTTTAATCATTTATTTTCTGACTATAAGCTAAGAATTTTATTATTAAATCTTAATAAGAATTTTATATTAATAACTAGATATATACCATGCCTATCATTTTCTTCCTTCTGGGATTTTGCAAAGAGGAATAGGTTTTATAATGGAGAATAGTCTTAACAGATTTAGGTTAGGTTTATTACAATAATTATTTATTGATGCTTTTCTTTACTACAGGTACTTTGTAAATATGTTGGTGTGGTATGTTAGAATAACTTCAAAAGACAAAGTTATTTTTCTGTGATGAGAATTTATTTTCCTTTATTTTTCTATTATCCTTAAAAATGTTCCAATAATATTGAGGGGTGTAAAACCTATTAATAAAGACCACTTTCCTGAGGAAATGTAAATGGTAGGGTGCTTTAAACATTGTAAAATAAGAAACTATTCCTTATTCTTGAGGACCCCTTCTATACTTGTAGAAATGCCAGCTGGATTTTACGTTGCAGCTGTGCTGAGGGTAAATCCCTTGACAATGAATCGTGGCTCAAGAAGGTTGAGCATGTAAAGGCATCCTCCAGGTGACATTTGAGCACGCATTCTACTGATTTGAGCAGGATTGAAGAATCTCTTGGCTATTTAAAAACCATAGAAGACCCTTAGGCAGCCATATAAAACTGCCTATCAGTTGAGCGGTCCTATAAGACGCCATGAAAATAAGAATTCCCCAAAGAAAAAAATGACGAGATGGATAAAACAAGTTCTTAAAAGTTATTCTTTGTTGAATAGCTGAATCAGTGAGATGCAGATACAGTTTTCTTGTGAAATAAGCCTGATTTATTCAGGGTCAAGGTCTTTTTAACAGGCTTTGCTGTGTAAATACACTTTCTCCTTTATTATTATTATTATTATTATTATTATTATTATTATCTCTGTTTGGTCCTGGGAACCAGGAGCACATTTAGACATATTTTATAGAGAAAGTTTACTTGAGTTTTCTGTGTGTGTGTGTTGTTGGTTTTTTTGATTTTGTTTTTTTAATTGTAATGCTTAGGCCAACCTAGTTGGCAATAATAGGTTTGGGTTCCCAAGATTAAATGGCATAGTTGATAGCAATGTCAACTGTGTGTTGGACCCCTGCATGCAACACTTTCTTGTATGTGGCATGCATTTCTTTCTTCACATAATCCCTTTTCTTTGTAAGTTTTATCACACTAGCCTTTTGGTTAGAAGGTATTTGGTCCTTCCCCTATCCTCCCCCTACCCTACCCCCAGCTTGATCTACTAGCTTTCCAAAGATTTTGTTTGCTTTGCATGCCTATTTTAGTTGGAATGGCAATATTTTGGTTGTTTTGAGCATGTCTTTTAATTTTTATTTGCATAATCCTAATTTCTATTTCCTTTCTTTCCTCGATGTCTGCTGCACCTTGTTTCGCGTCCTCCATCCATCTCGACGCCATGGTTCCGCTGCTCCATAACAATGCATTATGAACCTGCCACTCCCACATGCAAACACCTACCCTTCCCTCCAACTACACCCATTCATCAATGGGCATCATGGTCCCCAAAACAATCTGTGGTGGATGTCGCAATGCTTATTATCCAATTAGGGTGAAAATTCCTTCCTACAGGCGACTGTGGCAAAACTGGGACCTCTCCCTCGAGTTCTTGCTGATATCACCAAGTCTCTGACTAACCCTACGCCAATACAGCAGCAACTGAGACGCTTCACTGAGCATAACTCCAGTCCCAATGTCAGTGGAAGCCTCTCCTCTGGGCTGCAGAAAATATTTGAAGACCCTTCTGACAGGTATGAAAGAGAATTTGAAGTACTGTCCCAGAGATATAATGCTTAGAGGTTTGGCAAAAATATTTTTTAACTTATGTGTTGAGTTTATAAACTTTAAAGTCTTGAGCAATTGGAAATAATAATCTGATCTGAGATAAAGCCAATTGTTTGTCATAATAATACACAAGATCTAGGATACTTATTTTCTAGAATGATATTGTAAAGTTATATTTAACAAATACCGTAAAAAAAAAAAACAAAAAAAAAACTATGTCCTGCTTAATAGAAGACTTAAGGGCTCTATGAAATTGACATTTTCATATATTATAGCACTCAGAAATCTGGAGAACTTCAGTTAAACACATTTTGTAATTGGCAGTTTCAGCTACACAGTAGACACAGTATTGATGCTTAGACTTTGTTTTCTTTGTGTTGGCAAGATTTGTGCCTTTGGCATGGGCCCTTGGGCTGTGCACTTAGAGCCTCTCCTCTTGAACAAATTAAATATGAATTGGGATACCGGGGGAGGGCTTAAAGTCAAACTAGAAAATGGTTGGAATGCTAGTGAAAATGGAAGACAGTGATGGAGTAGTATACACAGTATTATTCACCATCTTTGGAGAAAAACTAAAAATGTTGGATTTTATTCTGAGAATCGTAAGGTTGAAATCTGAGTTAGATGGAAGTATCTGCATTGGGCCTGTGAGCCTTCAGAAGAGTTCATATGCCTGAATTGAGGAATCTTAACTATGTTGAATGTGTCTCAAGAGTAATTAAGGGTTCTTTCTGTTTCTACAGTGATTTGCATAAACTAAAGTCTCCAAGCCAGGACAACACAGATAGCTATTTCAGGGGGAAAACATTATTGCTGGTCCAACAAGCCTCCTCCCAGAGCATGACTTATTCTGAGAAGGATGAAAAGGAAGGTAGCCTTCCTAATGGGCGGAGCATCTCCCTCATGGACCTCCAGGACACGCACGCTGCTCAAGTGGAGCATGCGACCGTCATGCTCGATGTGCCTCTGCGCTTGACCGGAAGTCAGCTTTCCATAACCCAGGTCGCCAGCATCAAGCAGCTGCGGGAAACCCAAAGCACACCCCAGAGTGCACCCCAAGTCAGAAGGCCCCTGCACCCGGCCTTGAACCAGCCAGGCAGCCTCCAGCCCTTGTCATTCCAAAACCCTGTCTATCACCTCAGTAACCCAATCCCAGCAATGCCAAAGACCTCCGTGGATTCCAGTTTGGAGAACCTAAGCACTGCCAGTTCCAGAAGCCAAAGTAACAGTGAGGACTTCAAGCTCAGTGGACCCAGCAATAGCAGCATGGAAGACTTCAGCAAACGTAGCACTCAGAGCGAGGACTTCTCCAGGCGGCACACTATGCCAGACAGGCACATACCTCTTGCTCTGCCCCGGCAAAATAGTACTGGGCAGGCGCAGATCCGAAAAATGGACCAAGCCGGATTGGGTGCCCGGGCTAAAGCCGCGCCGTCCCTGCCACACAGTGCTTCCTTACGGAGCACGGGGAGCATGTCGGTGGCCTCGGCAGCCCTGGTGGCCGAGCCTGTGCAGAATGGAAGCCGGTCCCGGCAGCAGTCCTCTTCCTCCAGAGAGAGCCCTGTCCCCAAAGTGAGAGCGATCCAGAGACAGCAGACACAGCAGGTAGGGCGAGTGTTGGATGACCTGGCTTCTACCCGGTCCAACTGTCTCCTCAGGACTGTGTAGAAATTGTTGGGAAACCCCATATTGCTAACAAGGTCTCCATTTAAAAATATTCCTGCCGCTTTTAAATAGGAAGAGGAAATAAAAGGTTTGGGAGGCTTCTAGTAAGGTGAGGCAACAGAATGTAGCTTGACTCATCACCCTGAGGACACTGTAACAACCACCCAGGGGCCTTGCCTTCCCTTCACTCAGCACTGAGAACAGATCCATTATGTGGAATGAATAATTACACACTTAAACTATGGAATCTATAGGCCAAATCAACTAGAAAGTATTTGGGGACCTGGACATTAATTCTCCCTAAATATTTTTTTTAAGCTTCCAAAATAAAGTTTTGTATTCTGAGCCAAGAGTTTAATATAACTATTCCCTATTCCATCCTCCAGCTCCCTCTGGAAATATCAAGTCTCTTGTGCCTTTTCCTGGAAATCGCTAGGAAAATAAACAACTGAACATCAATAGTGACAAAGTAAAGCGGAGGGAAGGGAGTGGATAGAAACACAGGTGGTTGACAAGTATTCTAAACATTTACAACTTCTTTATAATTTCTCTTTACATCTGGCGTAGGGAATTTGTGGCCCACAGGTCCACAAAATCATGTGGTCTGGCCCTGCAAAGGCATTAGGGGTGAATTAATTAAATGTTTGACAAAGTGTAGTAGGCTAATTTTTAAGTTGATAATTTTGTATGGTCTGTGAATGATATAAATATCCAAATAGCCCTCAGCAGTAAAAAGGTTCTCCACCCCTGCTTTACAAGCACAAGACCAGCTGGTGTCCTACCCAATATTAATATAAGATTGGTAAAATATTTTCTTCTTGATAAAAAGGTTTCCCAAGAGGCAACAATATATATTTTGTTCTTTGAAATAAACTAAAAACCTTAGGAATATGTATGAGTGTGTGTGTGTGTGTGTGTAAGAGAGAGAGAGAGAGGAATATTTCTTACTTTTATCTGAAAAAGATTTTTCTCCTAAAAAGTTTTGTATTTGTTGAATTTTTTTGAAACCTGATCATACTTTATAAGTACTAGGAAGCTTTGTGATTTAAAAAAGGCCTTTGTCAGCCAAATAAATAACTTGTCAGAGGAGACTAAAATAAAACCCCAATGTATCTCTTTAATATATTTGCATTTTTATACGTAGGCCTTTACTAATTTGGATGCTTCTGCCTCCATTCTGCTGTGATCAGAGTCCTTGCTCCTTCTTTGATAACTATTGTTTAATTATTGTTTAAAAAATTAGAACATTTGCAGAATTCTTGGATGCAGAGAAAGAGGAAGGGATGGAAAACATGTCCAACTTCAGCTGATTCTGGTAGCTGACTTCCTGGGCAAAACTTCCTAGTTAGCCATTCTTTCCTAAGAAATAAAGGTTTTCTTCAGTCTTAAATTTTTCAGTTTTATTTTGTTGTATTTTTCCAAATTTACCAGTTCATGTGATTTAATAAGCATTTTCATTTAAAGAAAAGGAAAATTACCCTCCTATATAATAAAGAGGCAATATGCAAATTGACCATCACTCCAACACACAAGATGGCCACCACAAGATGGCTGGCAATGGAGGGCAGTTGTGGGTGATCAGACCTACAGGGGAGGACAGTTGGAGGAGACCCAGGTTGGCAGGGGAGGGCAGGTGGGGGGGGGGGGGCCCGGCCTGCAAGGGACAGGACAGGGAAGGATGTCTACTAACTTTTAAGGTTGACAGTGGATGTCAGCCCATCCCTGGACAGAAGAGAGGAATGCTCACCCATTCCTCCTCTAGTCATAATTCCCAGGACTCATGACTCAGTCAGATTATTCAATTGTTCGTTATAATATTTGTGCTATAGGAAAATATAACACCTATCACATAGCACTCAGTACATGTTTCTATTGGCAGTAATAAATGTATACAGTCTCCAAACAACCAATTTAAAATTTTATCACAGCCATTAATGCATTGAAGAATGTCCATATTATATTGCCATAAAGTGAGGCATAGCCACAGTGAGATGTCCAAGCACAGCTTTAAATAGTCACCTTTGCTTATGCCTTTGCTGATACTGCCACCTTATATCAGTTAAACCATAAATCACTATATTTTGATTGTTCAAGTTTCTGGTTTCTCTACACTGGCTTTTTCTAGGCAGATGGTTCATTCTTTTGAATTTATGTTATTTTTTTAAATTTCTTTCTGTTTATTGCTTGCTCTTCTCATCTTACTCCCATGAAGCCTCTGAAATTCTATATAATCAGCGCATTTTTTCAGGCAAATTCCTTTACATATTATAATTGCAAATTGTGTTAGAGAATTCTTCTCTCCCCAAAACTAGAGGACTTCTTTGTGGGGATTGTTCTGTAGGCGTCCGCAATTATCAGTGGCTTTGTCCTGTGCAAATTCCATTTGTATCTGAGCACAAAGGAGCGGCCATTGTTGGCAATGTAACTAGCCTCAGTCTCCTCCGTTTACTAGGAAGGAAATAAAATTCCAGTAAAACAATCTACAGAGGGATTTTTTTTTCCCCAGGAAACTTTAATTTTTGTCCCTTTTCAGCCTCTGTGTGGATTTATTTTTTCTCATTTTTCTCTTCATTTTGTTTTGCATGCATCATGTACTCTGTACATATAAAATTCTTCATCTGCAATGTCTGAGTTGTTCAAATATAGCATGTTACCTAAACTTAGAAGTTCAAATTTGAAGAATCTCTTAAACTTGGTATTTGACCAGCCTATTGGAATGAGGCTGTAGTTTTCACATTTGGATTTGTTGACCCCCTCCCTTAAACCAACCTCTTCAAGTACTCTCGGCATTTACTTAGTAATTTAATCCACCCATCTTTGGTGTTGATAGCAGAAGTGTTGTTATTCATTGGTGGGAACCTGACCATTTCAGACTGTGGAGAAGCCGAAACCAACAAGTCTCATTTATACATGGTAAATACTAGCAAGGAACCAGGGAGCTGCTCCTTCTCAGTTGTCCTCAGCATAGCCAGGCTATGAATAATCATAGGGTCAGCGAAACTGTTCCTCAGGCCCTTTTGCCCTAAAGTAGTATTATGATTGTTCCCAGAGAAACCCTATACAGCTTTATCTCAAGAGCGAGATGTTCTTAGTAGGAATTCCTACTCCTTTACTTTTTGCCCCTTTTTTTTCATCCTTCATTTTCTTTAATGATCCACTATTGAAAGTCAGTGGCCATAAAAAGTCTTCCTGAGGCTACAGCGAAGCAAAGTGGGATCTGAATAGCTTACCAACCTCTCTTTCAATGTCTTTGTCTATAAACTGGAGATAATAAGTTCATCTTTCCCTTAGTAATAAATTATAATGAATTTTGTCTAAAATATTAATTAATTAATAACTCAAATATTGACAGTCTAATTAGGAAATAAGACCAGCACATGTAAGACCAATAGAGAAAAATATAAATAGTATGTACCGTATTTTTCGGACCATAAGACACACCAACCAGTTTTTAGAGAAGGGAAATGAAGAAAAAAAGATTCTGAAACAAATAGTGTCCTAAAATATTTTATGTGCATTAAAACCCAACATCACAGTCATAAACACATGTAATCAACCCTGTAAAGTAAACAGCAGCATTTAGAACCATTTTAGAGCCGGGCAAGCACACAGAGATCACACAGAGCCGGGCAAGTAAAAAAACTTTTTTTTTTTAAGTATATGTGTAGGCTATATTTGGACCATAAGACGCAGGGACTTTTTCCCCCCACTTCTGGGGGGAAAAAAGTGCATCTTATGGTCTGAAAAATACGGTAGTTTTTTTTCATATGAAGAGTATATTACAACAAAAAAAAACAATTTTGAAACAAAAATCACCTCTATTTTTTTCCAGTCTAACACAAAAAACTAATTTTGATTTGTTCAATGTTACTTTTTCATCTCTTTATAATTGTGTTAAGGTTTTATCATGAATACAAGGCATAGTTAATATTGGTCACTTATTTTTTCAACAGTTATTTACTCCCCCCCAAATGCCACAGAAAGTGCTAGGATATATTAGGAAGGGGTTGAAAATCAGATTCAACCAATAAAATAGGAATAGACCTGAATGCCCAGTTCCCATTGTACAGTCTCATAATTCATTGGATGTTGTTAATCCTGGAGATAATAGTAGCTACCACCATCACCAGTAGAATGAAACCACTCTTATTTTTATGGCTTCTCATTTAACAGTTAAAGCTGAGATTACCCTAAAGAACTGCTGTTTTTAATATGTTTTTAGGGGCTAAAGTTTCTCCTTAGTGTGTCCTTAGGAGTATTGTTAGTTTGCAGTGCATTTTGAGGCACTCAACACCATAACAAATCACAGGGAAAGAAAATTTATTCGAGCATCATCTTGTTAACTTGTATAAAGCAGAAAGCTATTGAAATAGCTGCCTTGATGTAATAAGTTCCAAACAGTGAAATTGTTATTAGTTTTGGTGGCTACTTTAGCTCAAACTACTATTGAATAGTAGAAAACAGGGATCATAGTATGGCTTCCAACATTAGTTCTCTTTGTGAAACATGTCTAGTGGATGAGCTGTCTTGGGGATGCTAATAAGTATTTCTGATGCAGGTTCAGTCACCTGTGGACTCTGCCACAATGTCCCCAGTAGAGAGGACAGCAGCCTGGGTTCTGAACAATGGGCAGTATGAAGAGGATGTGGAAGAAACTGAGCAAAATCAAGATGAAGCCAAGCATGCTGAGAAGGTAGAACCAAGTCTGTCTTTATTGACGTTATTGCCTCACAGTGATAGGCCACAAAAGGGTTGTCTAGCCAAGGACCTGCTCTGCCCCTCCCCAGCTTCAGCTCCACCTCTTATATTGACCATCATGTACATATCTATGAATAATAACTAGTAATAACTAATAGTGTCCTCATGTGGAAATATACAGAAAATATCCATTAAGCTGGGGTGGAGGGCACCAGTCTATTTTCTTTTTATGTAGGTTGCCTTAATTTAGAGAATACTCTTAAGTTTCTAGTAATTTTAGGCACTTATAGGGTTTCTGTAAACTGGTTGGTACTCTTCATCCAAGACCCAAATTTCCCTTAGACCACATGTGTCAAACACAAGGCCCTCGGGCCAAATCCGTCCCGCCAGGCCTTGCAATGTGGCCCACACCGCGCTGTCATCACTGCACTCCGCTGCGTTTCCATCACAATGACAGTTTATGACTGTTCAGTAAACCATTCGGCCCGCGATTTAGGCTGGATTTTAGATTTTGGCCCCTTCTCTGATTGAGTTCGACACCCCTACCTTAGACTAAACTTCCTTTCTCTGACTTGATAATGATTTTTTGTTTGTTTTTTCTTTTTGTCTTTTCTAGAACTTTTGGTCTTATAGATGATTTTTTTTTTAAAGATATCTATTGACTCATTTTTTGTTTTTGTTTTTAAAGTTGACATAGAAAAAAATTATCAAACAAGAACTTGACACCATGTATGGCATTATCTTATTTGATTAAGAACCAGAGACAGCTAGCTTCTGCTTACCTATCAGCATGACCCAAAACATGCTCATTGATGCAGTCTTCAAACTTTGTCATCTTTGACCTTCTGGATTAAATCATCATTTAGGACCATGTTATTGAAGAAGCCAATTGTCTGATTGTCAATTAAATGAAACATTATGTGAAAATAGATTGCATTGTACAAATTATTGTACAGATTTATCACTAATTCCTAATGAATTTATGTAGACCATCTATAACAAAGCTTATGCTTCTCACCTTGCCTAGAAATTTGACATTCTAGTGTACTCAAACCCCGAACCCAGCAACTTCAGTACATAAAGGGCTGTGTAAGCAATTTAATTATATAAAGCTTTGCTCTTATAAAGCTTTTGCGAGAAAACAGACCTGTGTGTTGAGAAAGGAAAACTAAGTTGAGAAAGGTGAACCACATCATAAAAAGGGCCAAGAGGCAGTATCCATCAGCCCTAAAGTACTTGTACACCTTTGGCTTAATGCTTGTGACCTGAATATTTTATAATTTTCTAGTTGGGGAGAAAGAAGCAATAGTCAACAGTAATCTAATAGCCATAAATTTCTAGTTATTTATTTAGTGGTGCTTAACATTATAGAAATGTTGGGTGTTCTCCACAGGGATGATTCTAATAGAGTGAAGGAACAATGAGCCAATCTCGGTCTGAGATACTACAAAGGCAATGACATAACCTTTCTCTTGTCAACAACTGGCTTTTGGCTCATTTTAAGTGATTTTTCAGGCTTCTGAGTGCTTGATCATTTTATTTTCCTACTCTTATTTGATGCCATCACAGATTGGATGTGGCTTGCAGAAGCTGGTAGTTTAATGTGGAGAGAGACACATTAATATATAGATTTGGAATGCCAAGTTAACAATATAAATGTAATTTTAGGAGGAGGGCAGAGCTCCATTCCCATTTGTGCCTGTTGATAATTTTCAAGGACATCAGCAATAGGTGGGATGGCAGCTTGGACGGTATCCAGCTCAGAGGGCTTCTTTTTTCAAAAGCAAATCACTGATTCTACAACTTGCAGAACTCCTTTTTCTGCCCTCTAGTATGAACAGGAAATCACTAAACTGAAGGAGCGCCTGCGAGTGTCCAGCCGGAGGCTAGAGGAGTATGAGCGCCGGCTGCTGGTGCAGGAGCAGCAGATGCAGAAGCTGCTGCTGGAGTACAAGGCCCGGCTGGAGGACAGCGAGGAACGGCTGCGCCGGCAGCAAGAAGAGAAGGACAGCCAGATGAAGAGCATCATCAGCAGGTTAGCGGGTCACCTGGCCATGGGGGTGGGTAGCCAGGCACACAAAGAGGTGGAAAGAGGAGCCAGACACTCCTCAAGGAACGGTAGCAGTGCCGCTTGCAACTCTGCGTACGTTCATGGTACTTAGTACAAAGGTGATGACTGGTTCTGTCCCTTAAATTTCCCCAGTGGGAGACCTCTGTGCACTCCCTTTAAAGATAGAGGTGGTCTGTTTTCTTTCACCGTAACAATTAGGAAAAATAAAAACTTAATGATGCCCTTAAGAGGCCTTCGAGGAGAACTGGGTTTTAAAAACCCAAGTATTCAGTGTCCACGACTAACTTAGTGTTTCCAAAAACAGGGAAGGAAGTCTCTCTTGGTGAAGGCAAGAGAACCAAGAGAAGAGAGTGCCAAGGATATCAAGGGAGACTAAGGGAATGTTAATTTTACCCTATACTCACAGAGCACTTACTATGGGCCTGGCTCATTTCTGAGTCCTTTACAGATTGTTTAATCTGTTAGTAATAATTTGTTTAATGCCAACGTCTGAGGTAGGCATATTACTATTCTCATCTTACAAATAAAGAAGTAAGCAACAAGTTAAGTCACTTGCCCATGGTCACCTCACAGTGCAACCAAGATTTGAAGCCAGGCTCAAGCTCCAGAGTCCATGCTCAGTAACCACTGTGCTTCCATCTTGTCAAAAGCTGTGGAAGGTCAGGTAAACTGAAGACAGAAGAGGTCTGCTGTTTCAGCCGTGACAGCCTTACTGAGGGCAGTTTGATGAGGTTTAAACCTCAGTGGGGTGAGATGTAAATGATTGATGAGAAAGAAACTAGACCCGCTAAGTATAGAGTCCTCTTTGAGGACCAACCTGTGCAAGGAACAGAAAGGATAGCTGTCACAGGGTAACTTGACAGCTATCCTTTAAGAGGAAGTTGTTGGGTTTTTGTTGACTGGTTTGATATTTTAAGATGAAGTGAGTTGTGCTGGGGGATCTGAGGGAAGAAGTGATCATGGAAATAATGTCCCAGAAGAGATGAAAATGTGAGTGACCTAGTCACAGGTAGAGAAATTAACGTTGGGAGTATTCCAAGGTAGGAGAGAAGAAAGAGCACACAGTTTCAGATCTCTGATTGGGATGGAGTGGAAATATTGAACTAGGATGAATTTGGATTTCTTGTCCTCTGTGTTCATTATGAAGCCCTCTCTTTGAAGATGCTGAAATGTCCTTCCTGCCACATTCTAGGCTAATGGCTGTGGAAGAGGAATTGAAGAAGGATCATGCTGAGATGCAAGCAGTTATTGATGCAAAGCAGAAAATAATCGATGCACAGGTAAGCAGGCTCGGAATCTGGTAGAAGGCACTTGTTTATAATAACTGTTATTTCCTGGCTTCCCATCCCTTGTGCATGCCAAGGCATGTACTGGAAAATGGGTCACTGGGAAGTTCTCACCATTACCTTTTGAAGACTTCTATATGATCTCTCACTTCTCCTTTCTTTTACTAGTGACAAGTCTGTTAACCCAGCAAAGTATTAGCGTGCTTAGCACAGTTGCTTGACAGGTCTCAACCTAGTGCATGATGGGGTGTACTTCTTTCCTTATGGAAAGTAGGGTGTTCTCCAAGGGAATAGCTGTGAAAAATAACTGCATGTGTCTGGCTTGTGACCTCCACTGACCATTGCTTGGCTGTGATGTTCACGGTCTTGTCAGTCACGTCCACTGTGCCATCAACCTCTAGCCCCCAACTGTAGGGGAGAGACAAGGTTATCAAAGGTACCCTTCCTTAATCCTTTGTTTCAAGGCTTGGCATTGATGCTTGGAATTTGCTTGGTTGTTGGCTGTGCTTAGAGAGCCTCTTCTGATTGATGAAATCAGTCTGGGCCTTTGCTCACTCTATACCTGTGACAGCAATGGTGTGATGACTGCCAAGAGTACCTCACAGGGACACATCAATGTTCAGAACAAAATCCAGCAGGCAGAAAATGTTTCTTAATTCTTTTTCATTTTATCAATGCAACATATAGTCTCATGTCTTAGAACGAAACAAATCACAAAAGGCAGGTGTGATTTTGAGACTGTCTGGTCTACCCACTGAAAGTGTCACCTGCCTGAAGACAACCCAGCCCGGTGTGCATTTCTCACCCTTAAGTACATACCATATCCCTCAGCTGTAAAATAAAATTGAGAGCAAGGACTTCATGTTCTGCTCTCTTCTCTGCACGTCAGTCTGTGTTAGAGCTCCCATTGTTCTAAAACATGCCCTTGCCAACTCCAGTCTAGGTGCTGGGTGGAGTTGTTTTTAAGGCACTGGGGGTGAAGCTGAAAGCACAGCCATCAGAAGAATGCTCCATGGGCCTTGTATTCCTTAGGAGACACCTGCCCAGGAAGTCGAGTGATGCTCCCTTGTCAGCATAGTTCCCAAAATATTTTGGACTCTTAAACTCTGTAATTTCTGGCTATATAGACCTCCTAAAGTAGCAGAAGAAACTTCAGTTGTAATTATCTTACAGGGTCCTTTAAAGACAAAAACTTTCAGGCGTCCCCAGGGTGAGTGAGGGAATGGTATTGGAGACAAGGCCATCTCGCTGTGTACTATAAAAACTCATCCCAGAGGCTTAGGAGAAACAGACTGGAGAAAGAGGGCAATTTAGCCAGAAAGACTAGTGTTGATAAGTTTTCACTTTGGAATTTTCAGTATGGCAGTATAAAGCTGGGAGAGTTCTAATCACCACACCAGGAGAGGTTTTAGTTCCAATAAGATACAACAGACAATTTTAATAATTTCACCCGGCCTGAGATTGTGTTAGCCTGAAGCAGAGGGAGCGTGGCTGTGTCATAGTGGTGGCTCTGCATGCAGGATTGCCCTTTTCTCGGTTGTTCATCAAGACAGCTTCATCATCAGCTTCGCATTGTGAGCCCACCCCAGCCCTGTGTTGACATCTAGGGCTAGATGACTGGGTATGCTGTAGGAGCCCTAGGATAGAAGGCGAAAGCAAGAAGGGGAACTGAATTTATCAGGGCTCAAATGGTCTGGAAAACAAGGACTTTCTGTCTGTTGACCAGGAGTGTGGCATTGATCAGGAATGGAAGAAATATTACCCTCAATGCACCAGACTTGTGGTCTAGCTCAGTTAGATAATATTTTGTGTCCATCCCTCAGGACAGCGGTGTTCAAATGGTTTGATTGTTCAAATGGACTACTTGGCTGAAACCAGAGGCACCTTTTATAGATCAGTTTCCAGCTGCTCCTACTGGCCACTCAGCAACAAGAACCACTCTCAAATAATAGGTCGAATGACACCAAAACTAGCTGAACATAATCAATTTACAGATTTCAACACAGGCATTACTGTATAGTACATTTTCGACCAGATGCCCAGTGTGGATCCCCAAAGAATACTGGGAAAATCCACCAGAGCACATGTGGAAACCACTGTACCATGCACAGCACAAATCAAACACTAAAGTCATTATAATCTCCTTAAAAGGTGGTTTCCCAGTCCCAGCTGTTGTCAGACTGAGCCATTAAAATATTATTAAAGTAAGAGATTGTGAACATCCCTCGGTTCCATTTGTAATGAGTGGCTTGGTGCCACTAGTAGAAAAAAAAACATTTCTGAAATGAATATAGTATCTTTCCTTATACTAGAGTTGAGCCCAGCATTTCCCAAAATGCTATGCCCGATGTCCATGAACTGGTTTTCATCTCTCTCAGCAGCCCTGTGTCCCACAGGGAAGGCTTGTCCCTGAATTCAGCTTCTCCATCTCCTAGAGTCAGTTCATGCCACAAGGCCAGCCTGGGCCAGCCGCTTTCTCACTGGAAGGGGGAGGATGAGCGCTCCATCGCTGAGGGCGGGTCCACTGTCCTGGACCTTTTAGCATGGCCACGGGGAGCCTGGTGATGGTACTCAGGGACATTTCTCAAACATCAGTCCAGGGACTGTGCCACCTTTCACCCCCCTCCAGGATCTCTCCATGTGACTCAGGTGGAGAACAGAGAAGGGCTTCCTCTTCTGAGAAGCAAGCAGCTGCCTAGGTACTGTTGCAAGTGATACCTCCACTGTGTTAAATTACAGGTCCTAAATGGAGATGAGATTATTCAAACAGGCAAGTAAACCCTGTCGTTCTCTAGCCGAGCAGCTCCCAGCCCTGGCCCAGTGCACTGGCCTCCTACACATTCCAGCTCCTGACTCCCCACCCTTGACATCCTTCCTGTCAGGCCTGGACCAGATTGTTCTGTCTTTCAATCCAGGCAGAATCACAGTGTCAGAGCATCTTTTGTTAACTAAACACGAACTTCAAAAATCCCTTATTTGATTTTTTTTTTCTTTTCCTTTTTGTTTTATTTTGAGAAGTTGGCATTGAGGGGAATTACAAAAGGGAGTTTTTCCACTTAGAAACTTTATCGGTTTGGGGGAGAGGAGTTGTTTAGCTTCTGTTGTTACTCTTATAGTCAATAAATAATTACATTCAACCTTAACCTCTTTGTAACCCTTTAAGAATCAAATGATGTTTTATAATGCCTAATTTTTTAATAAACCTGGAAAAATCCTAGAAATATGCTAGTATAATGAATATTCCTTAATATTGGGGCCTTATAGATTAGCCTAATGCTGAATTATCTTTTTTCATTATTTTAAGAAATTATGTTTTCCTGTGTAGGGATCATAGGGTAAAACATCAGATTTGGCTCCCAGTCCTTATTTTCTAATAACCATGGGCCAGTCCTTACCGACTGGCTGACTTGGAAAAGATCTATACTTATTATCCCAGTAAATTCCACTGGCTGTAATTTTTTTAATATCATTTTTTAAAGCCTCATGGGTCTTTTTTTCTTTGAGTTTTGCCTATCCTTCCAACAAGATACTCACCTTCCAATGTCAAAACCATATAAGATTGGTGGTTAGTTAATAATGCTGATTTTGGGTTCTTACCACCTGAGTTCTCCATCAGGGAAAGGAAGAATTTTTTTTTTTAATGATAGTAAGCATTAGCTGGGTTTTGGTTTTTATACTGTTGAGACTATGACCACCACCCTGCTGCCTTACAGATCCCTGCCCCATCCCACAGTAGGGAAGCATCATTTGATGCTGTGTCTGTACTTTTACCTAAATCCCCCATCCCCCACTCCTTGGGCAGTGGTCTTCACTCTGTATCTGCTGCAGTGAGTTCCCTACAGAGCTCCCATGGGCCCTGTGTTGCTGGCTTCAACAGCAAGGAGCAGCACCAAAGCCTCAGTCCTCCTGTACTCTCCAAGCCCGACCGTGACTCACCTCACCATGCTTTTCCCCATAAATGCAGAAGCTTCGGGGTAGGAAAGCTTCTTTTGGCTTTGGGGATTGTTCCTCATTTGCCATTTTCTTTTTAATTTTATGGGCATTTCACTTATGGAATGATTTTCCTCGCTGGTAGGGTGATTTTTTTTATTATTATTATTATTATTTTTAATTTAGATGGCCCTACTTTTCTTGAGATGCTTTTTTGTGGGGGCGGAGCTTTTCCTCCCCCCTCAGGTTTTCTTTCTTTTTTATTTTTTTAATGTGTGTGTATTCAACACCCTTTGGCTCCAAAATACTGGTTCTAAAGCGTGTGTTGTTGTTTTTCAGAGACTCAAAACTAAAATGAAAGCACTCTCCATGTTGGGTAGCTTTCCTGGAGTAACTCTGAGCTGGAATGAGTCCAGGAGCTTGTGTTCTCTGTTTGTTTTCATGTGTTATGTTTATGGCACCCCTCTCGGCCACACCTCCCTACCTGTATCCAAGTAACTCCCTGGTCTGAGCTTTTGGCTGCTTTCCCCCCTCTTGTGTGTTGCATCCTCACTTTGTTGGTGACTATAAGCTGCCACCATGTGTTGTTCTTATCTTGAGCACAATGTGAGTTCTCTGCAAATACGACTGATGTGCCCTCTTTGGGGGCTAAGGACCCACAGATCACTTGCACCTCTCTGTGAAATGAAACCTCTGGTGCTTCTTTCTCTGCCATCCAATGTCCATGTTTTAAATTTGACCAAAAGCACTGAATACAGTCGGGCAGCTTGACCCTGTGTTGCATAGTCTGAAGTAACACATGGTGTCACTTTACCATGATGTCTTAGAGACCTGCGGGATTATTAATAACACATCCTGCTATGCTGACAGGACAACAAGAGAAAATAAGCACAGACCCGTTGGACTCGGTGTGCAGAAAGAGGCAGAGACGTTCCATCGATCCAGAAAGCATCCTGCGTGCAGCGGTGTGATAGAAAGTGTTAGAACAGTCATTCTAAAGAGTATTATGGTGTGATTTCCTGTGTGGAGCCGGACTAAAGCCATGATTGGTGTGTTGTAGGAAAAACGGATCGTGTCCCTGGATTCGGCCAACACCAGACTGATGAGCGCGCTGACCCAGGTGAAGGAGCGGTACAGCATGCAGGTCCGAAATGGCCTCTCTCCCACCAACCCCACCAAGCTTTCCATCACGGAGAATGGTGAATTCAAAAACAGCAGCTGCTGACGGCCTTGGTGACTAGACAGACTGTGGGAGGAGACAGAAGGAAATGTCCCCGCTCTCCTGTCCCCTGCCCTTCCCCCAGCCCCACCAGGTTTACAGAATGTTGCTACTTCAGAACAGCAGTGAGGTGAGAAACTCTCAATTGAAAAAGGAGCCTTGTCTTTCAGGGCATAAGGCGAAGACTCCCGAGGTCAATGCTTTCCCCCCACGTCTCTGTGTACACAGGGGACTTAGTTCTGGGCCATGTACAGAAAATACCACTGTAATATACCCAAAGGAAGTTAATAATGTAGATTACCTTTTTAATTATTGCTGTTTTTATTATTGTTTTCCTCTTATTGAAAGCACTGCAGTTGTTAGTTGTATGAGTGAGAAATGAGCCCAGTGGGTCAGTAGGGAGAGACCCAGTGTCTGTCTGTCTGGTAGAAGAAGCTCACGGTGTACAATAGAACATTGTCAGAGTGAATTTTTCAGGGATTCATCTGCCAGTTTAAGAAAAATCCCTCTCCGGCCCCCTGGTCCTTTAGGAAAACATGCAAATACTAAGGTCTAAACAAAACATTTAATCCCACTGACCAACCAAGACTGGCTCTGGAAGGACAGCTACTCCACTTTGGGGAAACGCTGCTTCAGAGGACACAGACGAGAGCTCTTGCCTCAAAACTGGACTTTAGGAGTGAGTTCTGTTGAACTCCTGTTGATGTTTTATCCTTTCTGTCTATAGCAGATGGGAATTTTCCATTTTAGATAGGGGGCTGTTTTTTTTTTTACCCCAGTTGTAATAAAGGGTGTTCTCTTTCCTCTTTAGAGTTTACAAAACTATAAATATTTGTGTCTCTACACACCATCTCCACCTTCCCACACCCACTGCCCTTCCCTCCCTCATGGTGGCATCAGCGTCACCCACAGGGTTTACTCTCCTCTGGAGAGGTTCTTCCAATATGCTGTCCATAAACCATCCAAAGCAAATACCCTTTCTTCCGCACAGAAAAGGGCTAACCATACCATAGCAGGAATCTCTGACTATTTCCGACTTAAAAACAAAACATTTTCTATTTGTAAATTATAATTTTTATTTGGGATAAAGATTTTATTCATTATACTAGCAAGTCTCTAGGCAGGGTAATCTTATCTCAATATTTAACTTTTAAGTTGGTCCTTTAATCACTTAAGTAAAATTTGGGAAGGAAATCCAGATCTGAAGCATCACTCTGAAAAGTGCTGACTCCTCTTGTAAGAAAAGAAACCCTAAGCGGGAGGGCAGCGCGTTCTGTGTGTTGCCCCAGGCTCTCAGTAGATTGTCAATGATTACTGTCTCACCAGCAGTCATCCTTGGCTTTAGTGTAGGACAGAAACAGTCGTGGAAGCTGATTGTTTTCCTTTTTTCCAAAAGTGTGAATTGTCATCTTGAATGCAACCCTGATTATCAGAAGCATAGAATGTTACATATTAGCCATTAGATATACAAATATATATACATATATATTCACACATGTGTACATATAAACACACAAATAGAACTCATTCATGCCTTCTGTGCTGTGAGATATCATGTTAAAAGGGTGTTGAATCTCTTTAAGCAAGATATAAGGAGTTATTTCATTTGGTAGAGAACATTTCTCAAGTTAATGCTCTTTTAAATGGTAAACGTGAAGGAAATTTTTAAAAAGGAAGAAAGACTGGAGGGAGCCCTGTGCAGGAGTGAGTGTTTCTACATAACAGAATATTTGGAAGGGAACAGGAGAATATTTATCTATTGGGTCCTCTTTTGAGTGAAGCCTAGACAGCGGCCCCGAGTCCCTTCCGCTGTGCCCCAACTTATGTTCTGACACTTTAGCGCTACCCTCTCTCAGGTGGGCTCTGTGTTGGTCCTTGTATCTCAGCAGCCACCCAACCCACGAACTTTTAAAGCATTTTCCTTCATAACACTCCCATTTGTGCCAGTCCGGTCAGAAACCTCAAACAGGAGTTTCTCACAGTGCTTATCTGATCTGCAGACCTCATGCCCACATGTTTGGTACCCATGTATTTTCTTGAATATGGTAGTTATTTTATAAATTCTTCTCTCTCCTCTCCAATCTGAGGGCACACTGTAGTCAAAATCACTTATTTAAATGGGGGTGGGGATAACCAATTCTGCAGTTGTGCCCTTCGTTGGGAAAGGATAACATAAACATAGGTCCACTGTTTCTCAGCTCTAGCCAGGTTTAATTCTAATTCATTCTTCATAAAAAGCCTTTAATTGTGCTGCAGAAAACCTGGCAAAAGTTTGTTAGTGTCAAGGTCCTTACGTATGTAACAAGGGTGATGTGCTGCTTGAGGTTCGGAAGCTCCCAGGTGTTGGTTATGGGTTACAGACGGCTGATAAACTTAACCTGTCCTAGGGGCCTAGACACAAAACATCAGTTGTGTTTTTGGTGGATGCAGTTTATCTTGTTGGCATGTGGGAGCTCCTTAGAGCTGCCTACTTTGGAAGATTAAATGCTCAATGTTTGGATAGATTATGCAGCCCTCTATTATCAGGTTATCTCGAATGAAGAAAATAAAAAATAATAAAGTTAGACATAAGCTAGAAGTTCAGAGCTGTTGCCAGATGTTAAATGTTAGTTTATCCTTTGAGTCTGTTTCAATACAAATATTTTTTTTAATTTTTTCTTTAGAAAATACTGCAATCTGTAGAGCTTATTCTGAAAGGCTTTTTCCCCCCTCAAGTATGGAAGAAGGCAGAAACAGCTGACTTTTTAAGGAGATATAGCTTCATTGGCCTTGCTCGGCCCCAGTAGGTACCAGCCTGTGTGCAAATGGGAGGAGAGACATGGGGAAGAAGTGGGTGGACTCAGATGGCCCTGCCTTGCATTTCTACCCAGCACATCGCCACATTGTGTGCACTGCAGAGAACAGGATTGTGTGGAATTTGGAGGTCAGGGGGCATGTACTAATTTTAGCTTGTCCCACTACCAATCAAGTGTAGCCATTGACTAGAACAGTGCTGATAGGATTCAGGAAAAGAGCTGAATATAACCCTTTTATATCAATGGGCCAAAGGAGTTACATTTCCATCAATGCATCCTATTCCCTGAGTCTCTGCAATATACCAAGCGCTTGCAGAGGGGAGGCGGTAACTAGGCAACTCGAGCTCTGTCTGTGTGCCGGGCTCTATCGCCCAGGTGCCGTTGGGGTCTAGGGCAATCTGTCTGCAAGAAAGATGGTAAAATGAGGTAGCCATGCTGCTGTAGCTTTTGGCTTTTTCCACTTGGCATGGAGTTGGTCAGAATTAGCTTTTTCTGGGCTGCCGCCACCTTTCCCTGTGATGCTGTCAGGGCAAGGGAAAGCAAAATTTTCTGTGATGACCACTGTGTGCCCTTGAGAATGAGCTTGACTTTGGAAGTCGGGCTTCTCACATCCTAGTCTACCTGTGGTCTTTGCTTGTGGATCTGCAATTCTGTCCACCCTGTCCACAGAGGTACACCAGGTTGGGAGCAGTTCTCTTTTGGAAGCCCCAGAGTGAGACAGTTGCCATCCAGTGAGCTTGCATTGGTGTTTGTTTTCCTTTCATTAGGTTTAGCTCTAGTTATCTCCATTTGGGAGTTCCTGGGAAGTCTGGTTGTGGGATTGAACTTGGGAGAGGAAACCTCTTAAGGATGATGGAGTCCCATATGACCCTGAGCCCCAGTCTTATCACCAGACTGGACTTTGTCCCTGGGCCTGACTCTGCATCTCCGAAGCACATGCCACAGCTTCGCTGACTTTCCACCCACCTTCTCCTGCAGACTAGGAGGGGATTCCCTCTCATGTCACCCAAGAATTTGTTTTTATTGCTATGTCCATTGGAAAGACCTATTTTACTAGTTTTTTTTTTAATATATATTTTTATTGACTTCAGAGGGAGATGGAGATAGAAACATCAATGATGAGAGAAACTCATTGATTGGCTGCCTCCTGTATGTCCCATACTGGGGATCAAGCCCACAATTCAGGCATGTGCCCTTGACTGGAATCAAACCTGAGACCCTTCAGTCCACAGGCCGACACTCTATCCATTCAGCCAAACTAGCTAGGGCAGTTTTTTTGGTGTGTTTTTTAAGTAAGATATACTGGGGTGTTGAATTTTTAAGTAGAATCTCTTTCTGTGTTTGAGTGATTGCTTTAGTTCCAGAAGCATTCTCTTGTGGTCATGACCCAGTTATGGAGCTCTTGACAACAGTGATGAAATTTGCATGAGATATGATAAATATCTCATGAGGAGTGAAAGAACCTGAGGAAGATAACATGATCCAAAAGGGGACTGTGCACAGCAGCCTTCTCAATAGCCCAGAGGTTCAAGGAAACGGGAGGATTTACAGATTGCCTGCACTTAAAATACATAGATACGTGGAGAGACAGTTTCTGCAGACACCACGTGCACACCCACAAAACACAAATCCTAGGACTTCCTCTTTCTGAATGTTAATCCACCTACAGAGCAGTGATTCCCAAACTTTCTTGGGTTGTTTAGATTTTGTTCTCATTTATTAGATTGTATGACAGTTGTTCCCTTTTTAAAAAAAATGAACCATATGTGTTGTGTGTGTGTGTGTGTGTGTGTGTGTGTGTGTGTGTATATATATATATATATATATATATATATATATTAAAGTAACTTGAAATTGATTTGATTTGACATTGTCTCAAGAACCCTAGGTTTCGTTATTGATACCTCAGGGTGTCATAGAAAGACCGTTGAATCTCGCTGATCTGGATTCAGATCAGTGAAGATCAGTGGGATCCATAAAGAAGCAGTTTTGGTTCCTGATCAGTTAGTCCTCAGGTGTTTGCATAACTAACCCAGCTGGACTTGGCAAATGCAGTAAGCCACCCAAGGAAAGCAAAATGGTAGTTTTTGCCCAAATTTCATCATGCATTTTAATTTCCTACCCAGTTCTTACTTTTCAATCAAATGCCCTCATTTTTCCCTAGGGAATTTTTTAGTTTGGGACCTAGAAGCAGATATACCTGCTGTAGAGAGGTTAACACAGAAGCTGTGTTTTAGGAGCCTCCATCATCTGTGTGGGGGTGCACATTTGTGTATAAATAGCATATCTGTGTCATTTCTAAACTCCCAAGGGAAAAATTTCAATTTCCAGGTCACCAAAAGATTAAATGCTAGGTGAGTCAGTAGCCCCTTGTCCTGCAGAGAAGTTGAAATAAATAGCAAAGCTTAAATTTTGACTGGTGCTTAGACATTCCCTAGTTATGTTAAAATTAACTCAAGCAGACAGCAGCACATTAGCCTGAACCACACCTGTGAGGAATTTACCTTTTAAATTGGCTTTCCTTTTTTCATCTCCAGGGCCTTAATAAAAGTGTGTTAATACACATGACTATTTTACAATGATAGCTCTAAATAATTTATTTTTTATTTCAAGAAAGAGAAATACACCTTAGAAAAACAAAACCCAAGATTTTATTTTATTTTTAAAGCCATATTTTTGTGCTGGTAGCACTTAGATTGTTCCACATGTGAGATCCATATCTGCATTTCATTACCTGGGTTTGTTCTAAAGAAGATTTATTTTTGTTCTGTGAATAATTTTTGATGGTTCTTGTACATGTACAGATATAGATACGTTTGAAGTCTTTTATTGATAATCTTACAAAGAATTCAAATAAACTTTAACTTTAAACATTTCAGACTAAAGTTGCTATGGTATGTGACATATTACTCTCTTATTTCTTGCATGTATATCTGGGTGATTAGGACACCTGGATAAAGACCAGGGAAAAAATATATATGCAGGAACATTATTCTGAAGGTATATTTTAACATTAAAAACAATGTCTTAGAATTCCCCAACGTACAGGTAAGAAATATTTAGATTTAGGGCAAATAGCATGAACATACAGTATGGTTTTGTTATAAGACCCCAGAGCACTCTTCATTCTGGAAAATTTAAAATCCCTCTAACAGATTGTCTCTGGTAAAGAAAGCAGCCCCTCTATTTGGAACCATGGCCCCACCTGGCTTCCCAAACCACTACTGTCCTCTCTCAGCTCCCCAGAGAGATTAATGGAGTTTGTTTTAGGATTTGGGTTTTGTTTTTGTTTTGATTTTGTTGTTGTTGTTGTTGTTTGCTTGTCATTCTCAAAGTTATTGTTCCCACATACCTCCACCTCCCCTTGTTTCATACCAGTTACATTTGACATTTTCTTTCGTGCTGATGGAGGTCTGAGTTAGCCTCTTCACATGTGTGGAGTTATTTTTCATTCTGAACTCCTCGGAATTAAAAAGTGGAAATGTACTCAAAACCCAGAGAAGACTGTGTGAAAAGGAGACTGCAGATCAGTAGACATGAGCTATTTTTTATTTACTTCAAAGCCAACCCATTTCAATCTGAATTGCTCATCACCTAACGTTTGCTTTAAGACTTCATGGATCTGAAACATCAAGAAGAGAAAAATTGTTAATACTGTCTTGTTGTCCCTATCCTAAACTGTCCACCTATGTGCCCTTCCTTTTTCTCAGCCTCTCTCCAGCTGCCTACCTATGTCATTAGCACTATCACCAACATGAAGGCATATAAACCGGTTTGTCAGGCCCATTCCAACACCCCAGCCAACAAAGAAAGTTGGATGGCAAAGGAGGCTAAAACAAATGACTTAATGAGTGTTTCTCAACCGGGACTGTTCATCAGAATTACTGCAGAACTTAAAAAAAAAATAATAAACACAGCAGGGCTGCCTTTGAGTTTCTCCTCTGAACAATTCCATAGACTGTCTCTGAGGACTGGGGCCACGCTTTTCTTTAACTTCCCCAAGGATTCTAACCTCAGCAGGGTTAACACCCACTAGTCCCTATCAAGCTCTGAGGACAGCGTGTGAGTGTCTGTGACAATGTGTCTCTGTCTGTGTCCCTAGAACTGGGATAAGTTGGCTACAGGTGTTTGTCTTCTGTGTGGAATTTTATATGCTGCTAAAACTAATGATATATATTTTAGCTTTCTCACACACACCTTGTCCTTACCAATCTCATCCTTTAAATTTGCGAGACAGACACTCTCTCCATCAATATGGAATAGATACATTCCAAAAGGTGGCCAGAAGATGGAATTCTCCATTTGGACCCCAATCTTCCTATTATTGGATTTAATTTAAGACAGAAGGTAGATTGCTTCTAGTTTGGTCGCCCTACCCTCAAACCCCCTCCTCCCCCCCACCCCAAAAAAAAAATCCTTGACATTTATAGAGCTGATATTCAATACTGCAGTCTTAAGTTACTTGGACTTTTACTAAAAAAAAAAAAAAATTTTTTTTTTTTTTAGTAAAAGTCCAAGTAACTTCAGATGCTGACATTGCATCTTTTGTACCTGTTCTTTCTTCAATAGCAAAATGCACTAAAAGCTCCCCAGTCCCCCTCCCCGTTCTCTGTGCACGCGTGCGCACATCCACACGCCAAAATTCTTTCTGGAAACCTGAGTTTGTGAGATTTTAGAATAAATTGCCTAGGTGTTCTTTCTTTGGCCTATGAGTAAATTGCAATAATCTACAAGATACATGCCAGTCTGTAAAGTTATGGTTTGGGCTGAGTGACCCATAATGAGCTCTCTGGCTCTGACATTATATGACTATCTGATATAACTGAAATATGTGCCCTTAGGCCAAATTCAAAATCAGCTTGAGGCTTTTGTCACAATATTTAGGAATGATTCTTCCTCTTGACAATCTGCCACCTCTCACATACTAGTCCTTTAAAAGAAGGGGGAAAACTCCTGGAAGAAATGTATATTTAGAACAATAATAATACCTAAAGTTAATTTTTATTGAGGACTTACTATATGCCAATTTGCTAAGCACTTGGAATATTTCATTTAATCTAATACCAACCATATGAGTTAGGTACTGTTGTTCCTAACTTATGAGAAAACTAAGACTCAGAAAAATTATGTTACTAGCCTAAGGTCACCACAATTAAGTAGAAAGCCAAGACCCAAATCAGGTCCTTCTGACTATGCTGCCTTAATTTGTGTGTGTGTGTGTGTGTGTGTGTGTGTGTGTGTGTGTGTGTGTGTGAATCCTCATCCAAGAATTTTTAAGAGAATATAAAAGAGAGGGAGAGACAGAAACATTGATGTGACAAAGACACATACATTGGTTGCCTCTGCACACACCCCAACCTGGCCTGGGATCAAGCCAGCAACCGAGGTATGTGCCCTTGACTGGAATTCAACTGGGGACCCTTCAGTCCAAAGGCTGACGCTCTATCCACTGAGCCAAACCTTCTAGGGGTTCTCTCGTGCGTTCTCTCTCTCTTTCTCTCCCTCCCTTCCTCCCTACCTCCCTCCCTTACTTCCTCCCTCCCTTCCTCCTTCTTCCTTCCTTCTCCTTCCTTCTTCCTTCCTCCTTTCCATCCTTCCTTCCTTCCTTTCACCTTCCTTCCCTTCTCTTTCTTTCTCTCCTTCCTTTCTTTCCCTCTTTTCATTCTTTTTTTTTCCCCTTTCTTTCCTTTCCCCCTATAATACTGTCTCCCTTCTGATAGTATAAATCATCTGGTCAAAATTAGAAGTGGGCAGAAATCTCACCTCGCTCAAAAATTGGTCTTTCATATCTTCTAAGTCCATTACAGCTGGGATGGTAAAATCTGCTTTCAGGATCCCAAAGAATTGCTCTGAAAAGGAAAGGGCTACCTGGTTCAGGGAGATGATCTTACTGCCATATGAAAACTTCAAGTTCATAGCAGTCAGAGTGCACACTGGACACCACAGGTGGTACATGTGATTTAGGGCTTCAACAAGGGAGAGGAAGGAACCTACTGACCAGGAGAATGCTTGGCCACAATTTAGGACCAACCAACAGTGGCTGAAATAGTCTTATGTCATAGGGTAACACTGGCCCTCCTCACACATCAGGCAGTTATTTTCCATTCTGTATTTCCCACCTCCCTCTTCATAACTCTATGAAATAGATGCCGGAAGTATACACCCCCTCCCTGTGCCCACATTGGTAAAGGCCCACTCTGCCCCAGAAAACTAGGTTCTCTAAGCCTATAAACAAGCTCAGCCTTCAGTCGCAGGCCACTGTAATCATCACGGAACTACCAGCTCATAGTAAGACTACTTTATATTTGTGTAGCACTTTATGGTTTATAAAGTACAGAATTATTTCACTGTGATGTAGGCAGTTTTTAACCCCTCCCCTTTTGCAGGTGAGAAATGAGAGATTGCCCAGTGAGGAAAGGGCTCACTAAGCTTACATAGCCGTCAGGGAGCCAACTAGGATCCTCACCCTTGTTCCTCCTGCTGCCGTTCCGAACCTTCCCACCATCTCATAAGAAGGTCTCAAGAAATCTGTGCCAAGGAGTGGCTGTCCACCTCGAACTGCTTACTTGTTACAAGTGAGGGGGAACGTGGTAACCAGAGGCAGTTACCTGATTCTGGCGCTGGGGTTTTTCCTGGTGACTCCGGGTGGTTAGATCTGCTCACGTGATCGGCCTGCTTGTCAGCAGTTGTACCTCTTACACCAGTGCCACTTTCTTCACTGGGGATAGCTGCAGGAGGGGAAATGAAGGAGTTACCGCACAGGTGGCCAGGACCAAGGCAGTCTGAGGTTGGTGACTGCCCCTGAGCTGGGAGACAGGCCTGGGCCTCACTGCCCATGCACACAGTTGGCGCAGACACGTTCAGGTGGGAAGCTGAGCCCCTCCCTGCCAGTCCTTTTGCCTGCAGGCTGATGTTCCAGCCCTTGAGTTGCTACTCCATCATCTCATCAAGTGTCCCTGGTACAGGAGGTGTGGGGCTTGTGCAATGTTAAGAGATTTCTATTCAGTTGCAAACATCTTCTTTTAGCAGTTCCTACCCAAGAGGCCCCGACCCCTTATGTCTGATAGCCACACTGAGCCCCACCATGGCATCCAGGGATCTCCAACATCTTCATAAAAGTGTGTTATCAAAATGTTCCAGAACCAAGCTCCGCCTTTCTCACAACCTTCTCTGCCCTGCGAGGCTATCCAGCTGCTGAGGCACCAGCCAGGGACCCCAGGTGCCCTCAGCTGCAGCCTTACTCCCTGTCACTTGCTCTCATGTTCAGTCACCAAAGTCCTGTCAGTGCCTTGCTGGTATCTTTTATTTCAAACATGGAAATAACCATATTGTTTTTATGGTATATTACTGTAAAGTACTTAAGCAAAAGTATCCCTCCGATGATCCAGGGACAACCACTATTAACTTGAATTTTTTTTTTATTTGAATGCATAAAAATCTACCTTATTCTCATATATGTATATGATGATTTCTGAGAGGGAAAGAGAGAAACATCAATGATGAGTGAGAATCATTGATTGGTTGCCTCCTGCTTGCCCCCCACTGGGGATCGAACCCGAATCCTGGGCATGTGCCCTTGACTGGAATCAAACCTGGGACCCTTCAATCCACAGGCCAGTGCTCTATCCACTGAGCCAAACCAGCTAGGGCAAGGCTGTGCAGTATTTCATCGAATGTACCCAAACTTATTTCACCAACTTGCTTTCAGTGGACATTAGATTGCCTCCAGTTTTTCAGTGTAATAAACAGTGCTGCAACCAACAACCCCCTGTGTGGAGGATGCATGTACTGGCCTACGTGTACATCTTGTGCTATTATTTCCTTAATAAATGTCCATGGGTAGAATTTCTGCATGGAAGGGTGTGCCCATTTCAAAACTAACACGCATTGCCAGGATGGCAGCACCAGTTTACTTTCCTACCCAATGTCTGAGATGGCTGATTTTCCCATGTTCTCGTCGGCTTTATCACCCTTTAAATCTTTGCCAAACTGGTAAGTAAAAAAATTCACTGGGGAAAAAAAAAAATACAGCTTGCTTTTAATTTGCATTTCTGTGATAAAGCTGAGCATTTTTAAAAGTGTGTTTGTATTCCTATCTCTTCAGTTAACGTCACTTGCATATGATGTAAAATCCATTCCCTCATGTCCCTTCTCATTCTGCTGCTCCAGACCTGCCCTGGGTTCCTTCCACTCCTGGCTGGCCGCCTCCTCAAAGGACATCTTCCTTCCCTGCCCCAAGAATCGCCAGTGTCTTTAATGAAATGTGTAAATCTGTAAAATCCAGAAACACTCACATCTCATCCCCTGAATATCACCACTGTTAACATTTTCATACATTTCCTCCCAATCTGTTGATGTTTCCTTTCAACATTGTGTGACTGTATTGTGTGTATAATGTTGATTCATGCTTTTTTCCTTTAGCATCTTAACACAGTCTTGGCTCACTCTGATGGTCCCACCACCGGCTGCAGGATCAGGTCCTTCAGAGTTTGGCCCCAGTCTACCTCTTCCCACTCACCCCTTGCCACTGCCTTCCCCAAAACGTGACCTCCATTTGGTCACGTCAGACTGCTGGCCATTCCCACACCACACACTTACACGTCTACCTGCCTTTGCCTATGCAAATCCTTCTGCTCTCTGTTGCCTGATGAAATCCCCCATTACCTTTTGTAGTCATAACCCCCTTACCCCTGGGGATATACACTGAGTGGCCAGATTATTACGATCTCTGAAAGCATAATAATCTGGCCACTCAGTGTATATCCCATATAATAAAAAGACTAACTTGCAAATTGTTCCCTCTACCAGGAGTTCAACCAGCAGGCAGGCCGGCCAACTGCCCATGTCCCCTCCCCCTGGTCAGGCTGGCCACCCATGCACAAATTCATGCACTGGGCCTCTAATTAATACACACACACACACACACACACACACACACACACACACGAGTGGCCAGATGATTATGTGTTCAGAGATTTTAATAATCTGGCCACTCAGTGTATATTCCAATTTCCTCCATGGGTGCTTGAAACCATGGATAGTATCAAATCCTATATGTACACTTAACGTGTTTTCCCATACATGCATAACTATGATAAAGTTTAATTTATAAATTAGGCACAGTAAGAGATTAACTTTGTGCTAATCCCTCTTCCCTCCGCCCCCCCCCTCCCTCTTTCAATTGATGGCTACTAATTGTCTGATGGGCAGGTAGCCCATACAGCAGCGATTTTCAACCTTTTTCACCTCGTGGCACAAAAGAAGTGGTTGCTGGATTAAATGATAGACCAATGTGCAAGAAACAGTTTACTAAACAAACTGATTACTAAAATCGCTGCTCTACAGTGTGGGCAGAGAGAGACAGCCCAAGATTTCATCATGCTATTGAGAACAACCATGCACAGTTTAAATCCTAGGAATCGCTCATTTCTGGAATTTTCCATTTACTACATCCTTTCAGACCGTGGTTGACCAGAGGTAACACACTGAGAGTAAAACCCTGGGTAAGAGGGACTACTGTGCCACCTTCCCAGGCGGAGTGGAAGGCACTCCTGCCAGGGCTCTGGTTCACCCCGGAGCGGCGCCCACCAAACTGTCTCTCTCTTCCCCAGTCAGCCAAGCCCTTTCAGAAACAGGAAGAGGCCTGCTGGTCTTGGTATCCACAGTCCACTGCCTGTTCCAAACAGGTACTCCGGAAGTGGTTGCTGGACTAAATCATCCACCAGTGTGCAAAAACAGTGTTCTAGGCCTGGAGAGGAAACGGAGGCACAAAGCAGTCCCTGCCCGTGAGATTCCACAGCCCCGTGCATTCATAATCGTGATCATTCAGAATCAGGTATAATTAATGAGATTAGTACGAGGTAAGGACAGAGGCGGGAGATGAATGAATCACAAATCATTTAACTGAGGTGAAAATGGTAACAACCATTTCTTGAGTATCTGCCAGATGCCGGACACTGAAAGCTACCTCATGGCAATGGCATCATCTCCACCCCCACCCCCCATCCCTTTCCCTCCCCGCTCCTCATTTAAAGATGAGAAAAATGACACTTGCCTAAGGTCTTCTGCATCTAAATAGAATGTTTCTCCCCCAGACCGCCCCCCCCCCCCCAAAAAAAAATTGTTCCCCACGGAGGGTTGGGAGGCTGGCTCGGAGGCATCACCTGCGAGTGGACCTGCATGTGGCCAGGGGCCCGGCCTGTGCCCCAGCCTCAACCCTCCACCTGGGCGTGGGAGCCAGGGCGGGGCTCCCTAAGGGAGGAGCCGGGCGCTGGGGCCGGCGGCTACAGGGTCCCCAGGCCCCACCTCGGAGGGCCGGCGGGCGGCGGGCACGTGGTCCGGCCCTGGCCGCTCCCAGCAGCCCCCGCGCGCGTTGCCCACTCAGGGCGCGGGGTGCACGGTGCGCGGTGCTCCTCCGCCCGGCGCGCTCCCTGAACCCAAGGCCGAGCCGCTGTCTGGGGCCCGGAAAGCTCCTGCAGGCTCAGAACCGCGCGACCCGGAGGCAGGTAAGTGGCTGACACCGAGCGCCGCTATCTGAGGGAAACTGAGGCACCGCAGGGTGAGCAGAGCCAGCCCCTCCCCCGCTGTAGGTCATGGGGTCCAGGGCCTTTCCTTGGGGACACGGGGCCGCAGCCCCTGGGCTCTGAGGAGCCGCGGGAGGCAGGAGCGTCCAGGGGGGCTGTGCCCCGGATGGAGCCGAGGCCCCAGGCGCTGGGAGGGAGCCAGAGTCCGAAGGTGGCCCCGGCCCTGCAGTGGCCCTGCGGTCCCTTGGTGCCGCGCCCTGCGCACCCACTGTGACAGCGAAGCAGGGAGCGCCTCCTGAACCCGCTGGGTGCGGCCTGGGTGGCAGCCCGGTGCCAGTTGAGACCTTAGAGGGAGAGCGGAAGACACTCTTCCCGGCTCCTGGACCAAATCTGACCACAGACGCTGCCCTCGTGCTGTGAGGGCCACAATCTTTAGCTCACAGGGGGGCCCTGCAGGATCTGGGGGTCCCCGCCCAGTACCCCCCAACCCACCTGCAGCTCCTACCTGCAAGCCGCCACCCAGTCTACCTCCACTCCCCTTTGCAGGCTAACTCTCTGCCTTCAAAATCACCTCCTCCTCCTCCTCTTCCTCCTCCTGGAAACCCCCAGGAGCTGGGCCCGGCCCCTTTCATGTCCCCATCGTGCCTGTGACTACACAGTCTCCGCCGCCTTTCGCAGGGTGCTCCCAGCAGACCTGCCTTTTGTCTGTGTCCCCAGAATGAATGAAGCTCTGGGAGCACACCCCCTGCTTTTCTCTGTACCCTCCAAAAGGATAGTGTTATTTTTGTCTGAAGTGGGAATCTGGAAAGAAGCCAGCGGAACTGGGAACATGCCCTCCTCGGTTATCCTAGTTGGCTTCGAAAGGCTTGGGAAGCAGCACCAGGTAATAGTTCTGGAGATGCTTCAGGAATTTAAAAACGCTAAAGGAACACTGTCACTGTCATTCCCAGCCTTGCCCCCACAGCTCCCCTCTCATCCCCTCCCCTCTCAGAACTAGAAGGGATTCCACAGGCCCCTCTCTTGTGCGTCTCTCTCGGGATATCCAGCCTCAAAGGCCTCTGGTGATTTTTCCGCTCAGCGTCTCAGGCCCTGGCCGCCTCCCCTGAGAGACTGCACAGCCTCTCTCGGCTTCCTGGCCCTGGAACCGCAAGTGCAGTGGCCCCGTTCAAGGAGGGGGGGTTGATGGTGACCGAGGCCGCCTGCTCCCGACCCCAGCTCACCGGCCGGGTGCTGACAGGGAAATTCCTCTCCGTGTGCATCGTGGCCCTTGGCTGCCATCCAGTCGGCCCTCCTCTTTTCTGGCCTCTCCCAGGCCCTCTGGGAGAACCCACGGGGCCCATCCTATGCTGCTGCTTTCGGGCCGCCCTCTCCACCTCCAGACCCTGGAGACCCCAGGATCCAGCCAAGAATTAGGCCACATACCCCACCCGTACAGAGCAGAAAACAGGGGCGTACCTGGTCTGGGCGCCTTCCCCTCAGTCACTTCCGAGGAGGGAGCGGGGATAAGCTGGGGGAGTGCTGCCCACTGCCGGTGTCCAACAGAGGGGTCTGCAAGGAAAGGCTGGGGGTGAGCGTGAGGGGATCCCCGCTCCCAGGTCTGTCACAGGCCAGACTCGGGAGGACGCACGTATTGTACACCTCGAGCCCACCACACAACAGCTCCGCAAGGCCTCCCTTCTGATCTTACACAATAAAGAGTTTCTTTGGGGCTGATAAAAAAAAATAAAAAAAAAGTCCTAAATTTAAGTAGTGCTGATTGGACAATCCCATGAATGCACTAAAACCCATGGAATCAGATGCTTCAAAAGAGTGAATTTTATCACCATAAAGCCATTTCAAAAAAAAAAAAAAAAAAAAAAAGAAGGAAGGAGATACTAAGAGGAAGCCTGCTGCTGAGGAGGCAAACTATGCGCAAGATCCAAACAGCCAGGGTGGCCTGGCGCTCGGCATTCATAGTGACAATAGCAGTGACAGTTGCTGAAATCTACGGGGGTGCTTCCTTCTCTGCCAGGGGCTCTCCGAGGTCCTTTACATGCATCCTTATTCAGCCCTCAGAGCCATCCTGTAAAGCGGGTCATCATCGGGTCATTGGTACCATTTTGTTAAATATATTTTTCCTGAAGAGAAGGAGACTCATTTCTAGCAAGTGATAAAATGTGATTCCAAAGGCCCCGCCTTCAACCACTTCACTGCCCAATAACCAATTCCTGTTGCTAACTGCGAATGTCCTGAGGCTGGATGGGGCCTGGTCCATTCTTTAAAAGCGCTCCCAGAGTTAAGATGAGCTTTGCTCCAAAACTCAGTTACCTTCCCGACCAGAAGTGCTTCCTTAGATCTACCTTCAATGTCTCCTGCTGCCAAGCAAACCCATCTCCCACCCCATGCGGACCGAGGGCCGGAGAGAGGACTGCCACGCACCATAGAAGCAGATGAAGGGTTGCAGAAGAGCGCAGACCACCGAATAAACTCTGGGGATGTAGCGTACGTAGGTGCGGAGCCCCGCACACAGCCCTGTCCCAAACTTGGGCACCTGCAGCCAGGTGGGGATGCTGGCACCCATGTCGCTGGACCAGCTTAGAGACCCAGAAGCCGCGTTGAAGTAGAGGCCAATCCAGGCCTCCGTCTCACTGGTGATGGACTTCAGGGCTTCCATGTCTGCCTCGTCAGTCACCATCTGCAGGTCGGCCAGGTCTGTGTGGTGGGTACGGCAGTACAGCAGGGCTGACTGCCATGTCATTCCTTGGTTAAATCGTTTGAAGGTCCGTCTGCCAATCTGGACCACCTCTGGAGGAAAAGAACAGAGAGACCGAAAACACCTGTGATTCTAAGCAAGGGAAGTTTGGAAAGGGCTCCAGACTCTGTAAGGAGACCTGAGAAAGGAACCGCCTCTGTTTGCGGAATTGGGAGTCACATCCTCAGATTCAAATGGGGCCCCCCTAACTCTGACACACACACACCTGTTCTCCGAAGCCCATCAAGATTTGCCTGGCATTTCCCTCACTTCCCCTGTCTGCAATGAGTTCTAAAGCACACAGTACTCACACAGGTGGATACATCCTCTTTTAAAATCCTCACTGTAACCCTGAGAAGTAGGTGTTACTAACTCCATTTTATAGAGGAAGAGGCTTAGGGAGATGATGACCTGCCCAAATTCATGCCCTGTTGCCTGGCAAGACAAAGGGCACACGCAGGCGTGGCCACCTTGGAAAACTCATTTTCACACCACAACTCCATATTCCTCCTCCATAACAGGCAGAAGACCAACTCCACGAGGCAGGTTGATTGAGGAGTGTACTGGTATTGCCTTTGTCACAGAGCCTCTCTACACCAGGCATGAAGGGGGAACGTTTTTTTTTTTTTTTTTAATACCAGGACAGCGATATCCAGAGGGAAATCCCCCTCCCCCCCCCACAAGAGGTGCTAGGCCTGGGCTGTGAGGAGGTGCCTCTGCCCCCCACTCCCACGCCATGGAGGTGGAGGCATCTAAAGAGCTTGGGCTCTGCCGCTGTTCGCCGTTCGGGTGGGGCCCTTGACCAAGTCACCTCCCCCACTGGATCCATTTAGTAACAAAGGCACTGACTCTCTCCGGGGGTGTCAGCCCAGGCTGCACCTCAGTCTTCAGATGCCCCCACCTCCTTGGCAGCAAAGCCAGGGTGAAGGGGTGGGGGGACCCAGGCGTGGTTTCAGTGGATACATCAAGCAGAAGGCAGGCTCCTGGGTCTGCACCTGGCTGTGGCGTGGTGGTCAGGCTGAGAACGGGCTCCTCGAGGTTGTAGCGTGTCTCCAGAGGATCTGGAAAACAGAAACAGACCTCGCGTTACGGGGCAGGCGTGGGCTGCCGGGATCCTCTGCAGGCACCAGGACCTGCCACGCTGAACTTGGGAGAACAAGTTAGACAGGCTCCTTTGTTCCTGTTGACATTCATTCTATATAAATACCTATTGAGCTGCTGTGTGGCACATGGTATTCTAGGCCCTAGCAATAGAGCAGAAATAAGATAGGCAGGATCTTCGCTCTCAAAGAGAATTGGAGAAGGAACCCGCCTTGGGGCAAAGGCCAGGTCCTCAGGTGGGAAGGGGCCACGTGGGTTTGAGGAGCAGAAAGCAGCCAGTGTTGCCGAAACCGGTTTGGCTCAGTGGGTAGAGCGTCGGCCTGCGGACTGAAGGGTCCCAGGTTCGATTCCGGTCAAGGGCATGTACCTTGGTTGCAGCGCATCCCCGGTGGGGGGTGTGCAAGAGGCAGCTAGTCGATGTTTCTATCTCATCGATGTTTCTAACTCTCTATCCTTCTCTGTAAAAAAATCAATAAAATATATTTAAAAAAAAAAGAAGAAGAAGAAGAAGAAGAAAAAAAGAAAAGAAAAAGAAAGCAGCCAGTGAGCCAGTGTAGTCAGGGAGAGAAATAGGACATGAGGCCAAAGGGGTCCAGCACATCAGGTGGCTACCAAGGGGTGTGATTCTAAGTACTGAGGGGTCTAGTGAATGTGTATAAGCAAAATGTCTGATCTACATGTTTTAGAGTTCATTATACAGGGAGCCCTCTGCAGGTGGGGCAGGCCCCAGGAGGAGGGGTGTGCTAGTGGGTGGGCCCGCAGGGAGAGGAGAAGAGGGTGGAGTCAGGACACCAGACTTAGTAGTAGAAAGCGCCTCATACACACTTCCTTGGTGGGGCTCCCATCCCACTGCATCCGGAATTCTAGGTCACACCTGGGCCACTGTGGGCTACATTTCAAGGCTCTCTGACAGACATGGTGGAGAAGGGGGGACTCAGCAGCTCGGTCCTCTGTGCCCCTATTTGAGGGGTTGGGGCGGTACTGAGTTGGGCAGGCCGTGACTGACTGAGAGAAAAGCAGAAACTGGCTCTCTGGTCTCTAACCATCCCCAAGTGACCTCAGACCAAGGTCAGTGGAGTGGGCAGAGGGGCCAGCCCAGGGCAAGGATGGCCAGCACCATGTGCATTTAGTACTGACAGGGACTTCCTGCAGAGACGCCCCAAGGAGCTGGCCACACCCACCCATTTCCCAGAAGCAGGAAGCCACCGTGAGAGCAGCTGGTCTACACACCTTCCCCCCCCCCCCCCCCCCCCCCCCCCCCGAGACAGAACCAGCCTGTGCTTTAAGAAAAGATGAGAGACTGGATTCTGCTAGTTTCTGCCCAGAGGCAAATGAACCCCCAACCTGCCTGCCTTCTTCCTCTCTTCCTTTTTTCTCTTCTCCTAAACCTTTAATTGGCAGGAGGAGGGGACAAAGTGGGACGTTCCAGATTTTAGTTTTTCTCTACCCTGACTTATACCCCATTTCGCTGGCGGACTCTAGGAACTGAGGGGCGGAAGAGAGAAATTGAGGCTGAGGAATGCAGCCAGCAGGGCCAAGGTAATCGTTAGTTGGGAAGACCTGAGCGCTCTCGCTTTCATTTGCTCGTGAGAAGCGGCCCCTGGGAGGACGGCGGTGTCCGGACTGCGGCTGTGAACCCACCGTGGTAGCAGACGAAGGGCATCTGATGGGCGCACGAGGCGGCTCCCAGGTTGGGGATAATGTATGCGGAGAACAGCGTGGCACAGATGCCCTCCTTGAAGACGGGCAGCGAGCTCCATATCGGAGTGGTGAAGGTGGAACCGCTGGACCAGCTCAGGCCGCCGATGCGCGCGTTGTAGAAGAGGCCGATCCACGCCTGAGAGCCGCTGGTGAGGGAGAAGAGGCTCATCATGCTGCTCATGCTGTTCATGCTCTGCAGGTCGGCCAGGTCCGTGTAGTGCCCCCGGCAGTACCGCAGGGCGTCCATCCAGCTCAGCTTCTCCTCCACCCTCGTGAAGGTCTTGCCATTGCTCACCAGCTCCTGGGCTGGGGCAGGAGAGGCTGTCACCGTGTGGCCATCTCCACTCCCTCCCCCTCCCTGCCCTTTCCCCTTTCCCTCCCCCCTCTACCCCCCCTGCTAGTTCTCAAAGCCAGCCTCTTCTCTTCTGCTCTGTCCCTTGCCACTGACCCTCCCATGGCCCATAGCTCTGCTCTCTGGTCCCCGGAAGAACTGGTCCCTCAATCCCCTCATCTTCCCCCTTCCCTTTGCCCAGCTAATGACTCAACCCTGTGCCCCATTCTGAGTGGGTGCCCTGCCTGTGTGCTGCGGGGCACCTTGTCAGTGCTTACCAATAGTCCATAGTGTTTACCGAGCACTCATGATTTCCAGCAACCCCCCAGGGCAGGTGTCACCGTGCCTATTTGACCTCTGAGGACACCAAGTCCAGAGAGTTGAGTGACTTGGCCACCCACCCAGCGGGAAGGGGTAGAGCCAGGACCCAAGGGCCGTGGGTGGGGTTCCCAGGTCCAGGCCCTGAGTCATCCCATGTGCCGCCCTGGCATAGGCGTCAGGGGCTCGGAATAGGGGCTGCGCATAGAACCACCTGGGGAGCCTTTCAAATACACTAACGCTCAGGCCCGCCCTACGGCAAGGGTTGGAATGTGCTGGGACCAGCATCAGGATATTTTAAAGCCCCCGGGGAAAGGACCTTCTTGCTTGTCTGTCTCCTCCACCGGGTTCAGGCACCTTGGGAGCAGTGAACAAGCCATATTCGTCATTCTCTCAGCAGCCAGCACATCAGAACGGCTCCATGTGTTGAATGAATGAACAGAAGAACTAAGGAGCAAATTACACTTCTCCCGGGAACCAGCCTCAAGACCTCGGTGCTCGCTTCCTTGCTTCCTGACTCCATACCCTTGCTAGGGTCCCAGCTCCTCTGCCCAGGTCCCGCGGTGCAGAGGGGTCAAGAGGAAGGAAGAGGCTGGGGCCAGGATCTTGGGGGCCCTAGGCCTTAAGGAACCAGCCTCAAGCCAGATGCCGTAGGAGAGGAAGCTGAGACAGAAGAACTTGCCCGGTGTGGGGGGCACGGGGAAAAGACCAGGAAGGCACTTGCCAAAAGGAATAAAGCTGCTTACACCCACCAGAGTTCCAGATGCCACCTGTCGCTGGGAAGAATTGGAGAAGCACTGCATCAGAGGAAAGAAAAGTTATTTTTCTCATATGATATGTGAGTCACTTGGACACTTTTTTTTTTTTTTTGGTTAATCCTCACCAGAGGATATTTTTCCCATTGATTTTTATTTTTTTAGAGTGGATGGAGAAATCAGGGGGAGGGGGAGAGAAGGGGTGGGTGGAGAGAGAAACATCGATGTGAGAGACACACTGATTGGTTGCTTCCCACAGGTGCCGGGGATAGAATCAGCAACCCAGATACGTTCCCTTTACCAGAAATTGAACCATGACCCTTTGGGCTGACACTCTAACCACTGAGCACACCAGCCAGGGACACTTTGCCATGTTTTATCCTGATATGTTCAATTTTTTTTTTTTCAAATCACTGCCTGTGGCCCGCCAGATTGATTTTAGGCTCTAATGAAAAACCCTGCTTCCCCTCTGATCTCCTGGCTTCATGCAGTGTCCTGGGGCCTCCCAGGTTCTGCCCTCCACCATGAACTCGTGCATGTGTCCATCCGGCTGTCATTCTGTCCACACACACATAGACTCACCTTCCGTCTGCTCCGTCCTGGTGCCCCCCAGCTCATTAAGTGGCTCCCTCTCTCCCTCCAGTGTCTCCAGCCCCAGCCCAGGAGTCACGGCTGGCCCCTCTCTTTCTCATTCCTGGCATCCAGACTCACAGCAAATCACGTCAGCTCTACCCACAGTGTATCTTGAACCTTCATGAACGTTCCATTTCTTTCCATGCCCACTGCCACCCTGGCCCAGGTCACTGGGACTCACAGCACTGGCCCCAGGGGGTCTCTCTGCTGCCCTCGTGGACGGAAGGACGCTTCTAAGATATTCCTTCTTGTCACCCTGACTGTTTCCTTAACCGCACTTGTCCCATTCTGCAACCATTTTATTTACTGTCTTCTTGCCGAATGTCCTTAACCCCCGCTAGACCCTGAGCTCTGGGAAGCCACGCACCTGCGAGGCACTTCATTACTACCTGTTGGTTAGATGCCTCCGTGGGGACATGAGTGAGTGGGATGAGATGAAGCACAGCAGACGCTGGGTTCTGGCCCCTGGGCCTCAGAAGGGGAGGGACAGGGCGAGAGGAGCCAGCCAGGGGCAGGGGGAGAGGAGGCAGCCAGCGGGAGAGGGGGCTGAGACCTCTGTCGCCAGGCCTGGACTGACAGTTGAAAAACATTGTTTTCCACTTTGTTTCCCCTTCTGCCTCAAACCCATGCAGGGAGCCCAGTGCGGGGAAGAGGGGTACCCGGGGTCCTCACCTGCTGCGCAGAGCAGGCTCCGCAGCCCCAGGCCCTGCATGGCTGCAGCACAAGGCAGGCCCCTCGCCTCCGGCAGCAACTGCACCTGAGCCTCTGGTCCCTTCTTCCTTGCTCTCCACTCGCCTTCTTCCTACCCAAACTGCAGATTTTACTAAACAAATGCTTATTCGGTGCCTGCTGCCTGTCAGCCGTTGTGTGAGGTGCTGGGTGCAGCTGGAAGAAAGCGGAGATGTGTGTCCTCCTGCCGGGGGCAGGGGTGGCAACAGGGGTCAGGAAGCTGATGAGAGATGATGAGGGGAGCCCGGCTCTGGGGCTGGCTGCTGAGGCGGCAGGAGTGGGCGGCAGAGGGCGGCCAGGTTAGGCCCAGGCTTCCTCAGGGCCAGAGGGCCAGGAGTGGAAGGAGAGAAAGGACCGTTGAGGCGGGAGAAGGAATGGGCATGTGTGGGCCAGGCTTTGCTGGACTCTCCTCCCTCACAGCAGCCACACCAGCCACCAGGGGGGGCCGGGACCCCCACGTCCCAGGAGAGAAAGTTGTGGCTCAGAGAAGTGAAGTAACTTGCTCAGGGCATAGTGGGAACAGCAGGGCAGCCATACAAACTCGGTCACTGGCAAGTGTAAGGTGGGGAGGCAGTGGGTCCCACAAGTCCTCCCTCAGTGAGATCCGAGGCCTGCCCAGGGCCAGGCTCGGCTCCCTGATTAAGCACAGACCAGCGACCAAGGCATTTCTCTGGGGAAGCAAGAACAGCTCAGACTCTCTCTTTCCTTCTCCCTCCCTCCCAGCATCCTGTTTATGTCCAGCTTCTCTCTGTTCCCCGAAGGGCTGAGCTTTTGGAAACCACAGCCTGGAAGTCTCTTTTTTTCTGCTCTCCACCCTTCCCGGAGGGAAGAGCAAACAGCCCCTCTAAAGAGGCAGAGGCAGGAGCTGATAATGCTGCCGTGTTCTCTTGTGCAGCCATGGCCTCAGATGGCTCGGTCCCAGGGACACAACCCCGTCTGCCTCGGCCTCTGAGGTCACTCCCTGGGGATAGGAGGGGAGCTGCCATCCTGGCCTGGAAAACACCCCTCCCCCAGGACCCCCTTCTCACGATTTAAGGGCCCCACTGGGCACCCTGGGGTTGAAATCAGTTCTCTTTTCTCCGGAGAGACTGAGCTCCCTGAGAACAGAGACTGCACCTGACCACCCATAACAAGGGCAGCAGGCCTCTCGGTAAGGCTCTGTGTTATGGTTTGTATTAGGAAGACTTGCTATTATTATTCTCTTTGGATTCCCCCTCCTACCTAGGACCCTGTCTGGCACCCAGCGCTCTTGAATGCAGGGCATGGGAGGGGGCTGGTGATGAGGGAGGAGGACAGCCCTGCTCCTCAGGGCCCCAGTTTCACTGGTGGTGTGTCAGGAAAGCCAGGCAGATGAGGGGGGAGGGAGAAGGAAAGCCAGGCAGGGGGAGGGGGGAGGGAGAAGGCAAGAGTGGGCTCACTTAGTGACCCAGGAACAAACACAAGGTTTGCATGAGCTGCAGGAAACAAAGGGGTTCATGGGAACTCTGTAGCATCTCCACCCTCCTCTCCTGAATCCCCCACCCCCACCCCCCACACACACACACGCTCACAGGACATCCTTAGGTAAAGGTTTACAGTGTTCACTATCCCACGGTCTATATAGACCTTTTTTCCTGGACCCATCAGATCCCCAAAGTGGAAGCTGCACCTCCCACACTTGCTTTTTTACATCAGACAGGTGTTCTGCAAAGTGGCGGCTGCCGCCCGTCGGAGGTCTTCGTCAGAGATGTGCACTGTGGCCACAGCCAAGCAAAGGCCAGCGGGCAGTAGACCTGAGTGTACCGAATAAATGAGTGGGCCGTGTCCTGTTGTTGACCCTATGCCTGTGGACGTGACCTGTTGGAGCCAGTTGTGCCCCATGGGGCCATTTCTGCCTGAGGGAAGGTTCTGTGCAGCAGCCGGTCTAACTCCCTGCACAGCTGGGGAAGCAGGGGGCTCCCAGCCAGTGGGCCTGTGCTCCCCGAGGTGCTATTTGAGGCCTCTCTTCAGGACTGCCCAGTAGAGGGTTGGGGGTTGGGGGCGGGGGGTTGCAGAAGCGACGGGGTTCCTCCGTCTGCATTGTGCATGAGGTCTCCTGTGAACTTACCTTTGTTAACCCGTTTCATAAATGTCAATGGGAAATGCTGACATGGGACATGGGCTGCCGCGACTGGGACAGTCCATGCCTCTAGGGGGCAGGTTAAGCGTGCTGGCTGCATAGCCAGGCTGCCTGGGTTCACAGCTCCCCCATCAGGCTCTCTGACTTCAGAAAAATGCCAGTTCTGAGTTAAACAGTTTATTCATCTGTAAAATAGGGATAATGATAGTGCCTACCTCTTAGTGTGGTTGTGTGGATTAAATAAACACATTCAAAATGCTTGGTTGAGACATTGTTTTATTACAGTGATTTCCCCCTATTTCTGGAGGTGAACCCCTGACCTTGTTCAAACCTGCAGGCAAGACTGGCAGGGTCTCCAGGTGATCACTGAGCCTGAGAATCCGGGTCCACCGGCCCCTCTCCCTTCTCCTGGGTGACGTAGTCCCTCCTTGGCGATGGGACAGCCCAATGTCTGTATGCCTGAACCATCCCACTCTGCCTGAAGGAAAGTCGCTGCGATGCCCCTGCTGACTTGCACAACTGCCTGGTATCTGCAGACAAGCCGTGGGAGGCAGCAGACTGGGGAGGCTGGGGGGGAGGGGAGGGCTTGAACTGGGATTCACTCTCCTGAGAGCAAGTCTGAGAACGAGCCCAGAGCGGGGTCCAGACGGAGGATAGATGTGGAGGTCAAGGGTTGCTCCAGGGAATCTGGAAAAGGGGGTATTTCCTCCTGGAAGGATGGATCCGGAGGTCTGGGAAAACAGGCATCCCTTGCTATGCTTTCTTGTGATTCACAAATGTTGGGCTTTTTCTAGTCTGAAGGCAAAACCTTCCCCCAGCAAAAGGATTACAGCTTGCTTTCGTGTGTGTTCTGGAAGCTGGGGGGGGACAGACGGATGGAAGTGAGCTATGCTCCAGGGATGATGTGATGGGCGGTGATGATCGCGGATGAGGGAGAGACAGGTAATGCGATAGTTAATTTTATGTGTCAACTTGACTAAGCCACAAGGTGCCCAGGTAGTTGGTCAAACGTGATTCTGTGTGTGTGTGTGTGTGTGTGTGTGTGTGTGTGGTTCTGTGAGATGCACAGTTGAGTCAGAGTGGACAGAGCAAAGCAGAGTGCCCTTCTGATGCGTGCAGGCCCCCTCGAGTCATGAGGAATGAGTAGAATTAAAGGTCAAATAGAAAGTTCTTTCTCTTTGGGACTGTTTGGAACTGGGACATGGTGCACTCAGACTGGAACTTATACCATTGTCTCTCCTGGATCCCCAGCCCGCAGAGGGCAGATTGTGGGACCCCATAATCCCTTGAAATAGTTAGGTAGACAGATAGGTCTCCTGTTCATTGGTATGAAGAACAATACAGCTAACCAAGTGGAAGGCAAAAAAGAAGGCCCTCTTGCCAAAACCGGATTGGCTCAGTGGATAGAGCGTCAGTCTGTATACTGAGAGTCCCGGGTTTGGTTCCAGTCAAGAGCATGTGCATTGGTTACGGGCACATCCCCGGTGGGGGGTGTGCAGGAGGCAGCTGATCGATCTTTCTCTCTCATCAATCTTTCTGGCTCTCTATCCCTCTCCTTTCCTCTCTGTAAAAAATTTTTTAAAACAACAAGAAAGCTGGAGTAAAAGTATATAATTTAAAAAGAGAGAGGAAAAGAGAAGGCCCTCGGGTCTGATAGGAAGGAGGCTGCTGAGGTTCCCAGTGGGGTCAGAGAGATGAATCTGATGGACCCCAGGCCAGCACTGCATCTCCTTCCTGCAGACTCTGGGGCTTCCGTGTTTCCAGTTCTCTGGGAGCTGAGGGAGGTTCGTGTACGAACCCCAATGGTGGTTGCACTTATGAATATCCCATGATAGGCACACCTCGGAGAGAATGCGGGTTTTGATAATCCAGACCATTGCAGTAAAGTGAGTCGGCATCTTTTTTTTGTGGGAGGAGGGTTTTGCCTTCAATCTGTAAAAAAATAACATCTGTGAAGCGCTATAAAGCAAGGTCTACCTTATTTCCCGAGGACCTCTGAGGACAGGACTGTGCTCCCTGCAGACCCCCTCTGACATGGTGGATTGTCAGCTTGGCACGCACACCGCTCAGAGGACACCTTGCTGTGCGCTGCTGGAGGATGGCAGGTTTAAGCCCAGTCCAAACTGCCGTGCAGTGTGACAAGGCCAGCTGAAGGTGAACGCGGGCCAGGTGGAGCAGCGGAAGCGGCTGTGCACGCAGCACTCCTGCTGGGCCGGCTGGGAGCCATGCCGAGGACAGCCTCTTCATCTGTGGAGACAGGGCCCAGCGTGGAGGAGGTGGTCCCACTGACCAGTGAGGGAGCCTGTCGCCTTCATCCTCTCCTGAGGACCAGGCAGGTGCTGGTGCTGGGCCAGCCTGGCATGTGGGGGGTAACAGAGCCCTGCCTGGCTCCTGTGCTGGGATTTAGGGAAGCACCTGCGTCCAGAGGGACTAGGGTATGGGGAAGCTCTCAAGGCCGGGAATGGGGTCCAGCGGAACACGGCAGAGAGCCAGCTCCAAGAACTGGGCCATGCCCCTCCCTGGGCTCCCTCCGCATATTGTAAGTGCCACTCCGTTGTCACCTCTGTCAGTGATGAGTTCTAGGGGCCAGGGCCATGCAGCGTGCTTGGCACTTAGCAAGTGTCCTGAGCCAAAAGGGGACTCGCTGGGCAGTCCCTGCACAGGGAACCTGAGCTCCTTGCTGAGAGCTGGCCTGGCCCTGAGCCTGGGCCAGGGGAGCCTGGCAGGAGGTGTGGGGCTGAGGGCGGGGCAGGCCTCAGCAGTCACAGTTCTCCGGATGGCTTATACTGTCACAGTTTTTAGAGGGATGAGGACACAATGGGATCCCTTTTTTTAGATCAAGAACTAGGTAAAAAAAAAAAAATAAAAATAAAAAAATAGCCCTGCCAGTGTAGCTCAGTGGTTGAGCATTGACTTAAGAACCAGGAGGTCACAGTTTGATTCCTGGTCAGGGCACAATGCCCGGGTTGCAGGCTCGGTCCTCAGTAGGGACATGCAGGAGGCTGATGACCAGTGATTCTTATCATTGATCTCTCTCTTTCTCCCTTCTTCTCCGAAATCAATAAAATGTGTATTTAAAAAACTTACAAAAAGTAAAGTAATACTTTAGAGGGCTCTGCAAATGTTTGGCTTACTTCAGTGTTTGATTCAATGCAAGTAGTCTTCTCCAGGGAGCCACTTTCACAGAAGTTTTGCCACACAGAGGCGTGATGTCACATGTGCCTCCCTCTTCAGCTTCAAGCTGGAGTCCAGGGCCCCAGAGGTTCCTTTGTCACGTGGTCTGGTGCCTGCAGGAGGTGACCCTCCGTGTAGTTTTCAATCCACGAATAACTTCTGACTCCCTAAAACGTAACTGCTAATAGCCTGCTGTTGATAGGAAGCCTCACCACTAACATATACTGTATTTTGTATGTTACTAGAGGCCCAGTGCATGAAATTCGTGCACGGGAGTGGGGGAGGGCCCCCTCAACCCAGCCTGCACCCTCTCTAATCCAGGACCCGTCAGGGGATGTCTGACTGCCAGTTTAGGCCTGATCCCCAGCAGTCAGACATCCCTTGCACAATCCTGGACTGTTGGCTCCTAACCACTCACCTTCCTGCCTGCCTGATTGCCCCTAACTGCCCCTCCTGCCAGCCTGATCACCCCTCCTGCCAGCCTGATCACCCCTAACTGCCTCTGCCTGACAGCCTGATTACCCCTCACGCCGCCCCCCCCCCCCCCTTTGCTGGCCTGATAGCTCCACAAAGCCTGTTCAGTCGTCCATTTGGTTGTGATAGACCCTTAGCCTTTTATATAGATAGATATGTGTTATATACTGTACTCTTATAATAAGGCTATACAGAAGAAAATGTTATTAAGAAAATCATAAGGAAAACATTTACAATACTATACGTATTTATTGGGGGGGGGGGGGGGAATGTGCATATAAGTGACCCATGCAGTTTAAACCGGTGCAGTTCAGGGTCAACTATAATCCCTCAAGAAGAGCCATCCAAAGAGGATGCACCCAGTTTCATTGCTTCTGTACTAAATGGGGATTTGGAGGTGTCCGATGTAGAAAGAAGGCTGCTGGAGACGAGGATGGCAGCTGTAGAGAGCTTGCAAGCCCAGAGGCCGAAAGAGCCAGGAGCATAGCTGCCCTCCTCTGTTTGGACTCCACCCAAAGAGGCAAAGGGACACCGGCCAAGCGAGGTGGCCCAGGGGCCATATTTGGCAGGAGCAGGGAGCCTCCGGTTATTGGTGGCTCTTTATCTCCCACGCAGGCTGCTCTCTAACTGCCGGCTGTGGGCAGAGGAGCAGGTCCCCCTCGCTGGGTCCCGCGAGGCCCTGGCAAACACGCCCCTGTCGTGTGAACGCACAGGAGGGAAAAGCCCGCAATCCTCACACAATACCTTCGCTCTGGCTTTTCACTCACCGTTAGATACCTCGAATTAGCTGGAGATTTACATTCATCTGTTCAGAACATTATGTTTTGTTCCTGAAATAGAGGTCCTAGAAGTTCCCATGGTAGAAACTGGATCATTGTTCCATAGAAACAATGTAATAGGGTTATGATTCTTGTCAAGGCCGGGCACACTATTTATAGAGATGATCAGAAATCGCATAGTAACCAACGTGTCAATGAGCAGAGGGGACGGTCCTGGTGTGGTAAAGCTTTATGAGGCCTCTGTATATCGGTCAAGTAGGATAATGCAGTAGCCAATCACATTAAATCTCTGAAAGTGAGAGGTTCTGGGGTAGGAACCAGCGAGCCCCTCTGGAGGGATGTTCCCAGGGTGTTGTGAGAGCCAGTCACCTGGTTCAGGTCCATCCGAGGTGGCCTGGAGACCACAGCCGTCGCGACCCTGGGCACCTTGATGAAACCTTCTGCCCCGGTCCAAGGCCTTTAGCTCTGGGTCACCCAGTGGTCAAACAGGCCCTACAGCATGGATGACAGTCATGTTCTCTGGGCTACATGGGCTGAGCCTGGGCTTCATTGTAGCCCAGATCCTGGGATTCTGTCCCCCGGCAATCACAAGAGACCAAACCCAGAGGCCTAAGGCCAGTTTGAAATCCCCCTCTTCCCCACCAGCCTTGCCACAAACACTGTCTTCCAGAAGCTGAGAAACCCTCGTAAAGGAAATCCAAATGGCATCATCGGGGAAGAGAGACGTGTGGCTGCCTCTGTGTCTCCGTTGTGGCTGCTCCTTTTCCAGCAAACTCCAGTGGGACCTCGGTGGGCGTGTGCTCCTGGCCCCATACCAGTGGGTATTGCCAGGGCCGGGGGTTGGGAAGAGCGGAGCTGGCATTCCTGAGGAGGAGCTGCCACAGCCCGCAGGGAACGGTGGTGCTGCAGCAACACGCAATGTCGTGGTGTCGCCCTCGTGCTTCACGCAGCGGCGACATCTTAAGGAGAGGAGACAACGTGAGACTCCTCGACTCGGGTTTGTCCAATGGGTTTCCCCGAGCCCATCTGGGGCGCATCCATGACAACAGTGAGGCCCTGGGCGCCTGACAGTGAGCGCCGTGAGGAGGCACTGGGTCTTGTTACATGTCTGTCCAAACCATGATGGTTTTACATGTGTAATGTATAGAGCAGCTTCACAAGGACACCTTGATTGCTTTGAAGACCCAGCTTCCTGACGTGTAGGCCACGGCCTCCTGGGATCTGCTCGGCCGGAAGGAGGCTCTTGGAACGGCAGCTCAGCCCAGCCAAGCAGAGGCAGGGAGATCGGCAGCCGCAGCGAGGAGGAGATGGGCCCACATCCGGTAACCAGACGCACCAGTCAGTTTCTGGCGTGTCATGCTCAGGCCTTGGGGTTTTTAGGCAGCTGTGAGAGGGTGAGGAGGATTGGGAAGCTCCCCACCGCTCCCTCCTCCCCCCACCACTGAGCAGAGGGACAGTCATATTCTCCTTTGGCTGTGACAGAGTAAGAGCGAGGGCTGTCACCAGGTTGGGGGCTGTGAAATAACCCCCAGGAAACGCTCCCCAGGAAGTCCCAGTGCCCGCAGCCTCTGGAAGGACAGGCGCAGACAGGGTTGGAGTGGAGGGGGGTGTGAAGGGTCATTGCGAGGTGTGTGGTGGCACGGACTTCACATGCAGTTTGCGTTGGTCCCTGTATGCCTGCCTGTGCTGTCTGTCTGCTATTCCCAAACTGGCCTTTTCAGAAGCAACTAGTGTTCTTTAGAATCTGCCTCCGGCCCCCCCCACTCCCACCCCTTCTGCCCCCCGAGGCTTCTCATCTTCAGCATTGTCCGTGGGTGACCCTCTTCCAGGATGATGGGAGAAGCAGGGGCAGAGACCAGTGGAGGGCAGAGGGGACAGGGCCAGCCATGCAGTCAGACAGGGAGTCAGAACTCATCCTGCCGAGACTGAAACCGCCCCCTCCCTGTTCCCCCCACAGGACAGAAAAACCCAGGTTTGCACGGTACCTGCGCCTTGGGCCAGAGAGACTTCTCAGCCCAAGACGGCTTCCAGGGCGAGGGAGGGTCCATCCACGTCAGGAGAGCGAGGCAGAGGGAAAGGCGGGGGCCCTGGAAGCCGGAGTGCGGGCAGACACCCCCTGGTCCGCGCAGCAGGGAGACGAGCCTGCCGGGCGGAGCCAGCAGCCCTTGCTTCTCCTGAGGTGCGCCTTGCGCTTGGGCCAGAACAGCCACGGTCCCTCGCGTGGACTTTGCAGGACACCTTCCCCCACGCGGCAGTCAGACCTGAGTCCCTCAGCTCAGCGGCCAGGGCGCCCCAGGCTCAGAGCTGCGCTGACACTCCAGGATGGCAGGGGGGGTCCTGGGCATTGTGACCTCAGCTGCTCCACACACAGAGGCGGTCACCCGCCCTCCCCGGGCCTGTAATCTGCATAGGACAGTGGCCTGGTCACAGGGCCCGTCGTGGGGAGGTTGGGAAAAGAACACTCTGGCCTCCTCCATCATGTCGGCCAAGAAGGCAGAACTGAAGAAAGCAAACCTGGTAAAGGAGAAAGGCCTGGACCCTGGGGGGCCTCAATGGGGGTGGGGTGGGGTGGGTGCAGAGACCCGCTGATGAAAGCTGGGCTTCTCTTTCTCTGTCTGAGCATGGAGTGACCACTTAGCCTAGAAGGAGGGTGGGACTGATTCCTGGCCTTGGCCTGGGAAGGAAAGCAACCTCACTGGCTCCCTCGGGGACAAGGACACATAGTCCTGAACCCCACCTCTGCTACTCCCCGGGGCGGGACCCCACCCAGGCCTGCGCCAGGCCCGCATCTAATGGGCATGTCTAAGGTGTACAATGACTTATTATATAAACGTAATTATCTTCCTCACCTCACAGATGAGGAAATGGAGGCCAGAAAGACTAAACAGCTTGCCCACGTTGGCATGGCCAGTAGGGAGGACAGCTGAGATTAGAACCTGAGTCTGCGCTCCTGAAATAGTACTTACGTGGCTTCATAAAGTTCCCATAAAATTCCTCTCCGCCCGGGCACCCCCAGCAGGGAGAGAGAGCTGCCTGCCGAACGGGCAGGCAATGCTCGTGAGAGATGTGTAACAGCAGGACAAGACTGGAGTCGTCCTGAATCGGGGGCCGGGGGACATGTGGGCCTGGGCTCAAGCACAGTTGGACCGGCAGGGCCGGTGAGGGTCCTCCTGTCAGGGGCGGGGGTAGCTACCCTGGTCCTGATGCCTGTATCCCAACTGCCTCTCTCCGCAGGGCAAGAACTACAAGGCAATTTGCTTGGAATTGAAGCCAGAGCCGATCAAAGTAAGAAGCTCTTTTGAACCCATGCCAGCACCCAGGCCTGAGAGCCGTGGGAGCTGACCTGGAGTCAGGGGTCATTCGCTTTGCTGTGGCCAAGACCTGTCCCAGGTGCTGGGGGTACACTGAGAGACAGACACGCTCTCTGCTCTCTTAGAACGTCACGGTAGTAACTAATCAGATAAATGCACAAATCAGGAAACAAAATCAGTAGTGTTAGTGCTACGTAGAGAATTGAAACAGGGAGATCTGACGGGGAGGCCGCTGTGAGCCAGGGGTCAGGATAGCCCTCTCTTTGAGCTGAGAGCCGAAGGATGAGACGCCAGCCACTCGAAGACTAAGGAAGGGCGCTGTAAGTCGAGGAAGCAGCTGTGCAAAGGTCCTGAGGCAGAAATGAGCCTGGCTGTTCGGGAACAGAGCTGAGGCCCAGGAAGGGAGTGGAATGAGAGGAGCTCAGAGAGAAGTGAAGGATGGAGGAAATAGCTGCACAGGTGGGGCCACCAGCTCCTCTCTGTCTACCCTGGCTGGGAGGGAGGAACAGAAACTCGGGGTGATCTCTCCTGCCTTATCTACCTCACACCTGCAGTTTCCAATACCCTGTGTTTCTGGTTTTAATCAACAGACATATGAATGCAAAGGAATTAAATCAGAAGGGCCATTTACCAAAACGGCCGGGACGAGGGAGCTAAAGGTAGGTGTTTAAACCCAGGTGTTGTACGGTGGGATCAGCCCGGTGAAGGGGGGCTGAGCAGCTAAACAACTTCCATGGGGGATAAACTGTGACTCCATTCTCTTTAGTTATTTTGGTTTGTTTCCTTTAACTGTTAATTGTGAAACTAGAGGCCCAGTGCACGAATCTGTGCACCAGTGGGGTCCCTTGGCTTGGCCTGGGAGATTGGACCGAAACCTGCTCTCAGACATTCCCTGAGAAGTCCCAGATTTCAAGAGGGTATAGGCCAGGCCAAGGGATCCCATGCAGGAGGTTGGCCAGCTAGGGAGGGACTGTGGAAAGGCTTCGGGGCATGTCTGGCCCATTTTGCTCAGTCCCAATTGGTTGGACCCCAGCAGTAAGCTAACCTACCAGACAGAGCGTTTGCCCCTCATGGCCAGTGTACGTCATAGAGAGCAGTTGAGTGGCCTTAGCATATCATTAGCATATAATGCTTTGATTGGTTGAACAGACAACCAGACGATTGGACACTTAGCATATTAGGTTTTTATTATATAGGATAATTTCAGACTTACAGAAAAGTTTCAAAAAATAACACAATGAATTCTAGTATACCCTTTGCCCTGATTTCCCAAATGTTGGCATTTAATCATGGTTCTTTCCCTCTATCTCATATATGTATATATTCACACACACACCCACACACACACACACACACACAATAAATATATATTTTTTCTAAACCATTGGGGAGCATGTTTCTCTCAAATTTCGATGTAAATTTCCTAAAAACAAAAACTCTTATATGGCCAGTATTATTATCATACATCAAAATCAGGAAATTAACTTTGGCACAGTATTCATCTACAGCCTTTATTCTAATTTCTGCAATGATCTCACTGATGTCTTTCATAACAAGAGAAAAAACAACAGCCTCAATCTTGGGTCACATGTTGCATCCAGGTTCTGTGTCCCTTAGCCTCCTGTCACCTGAAATGGTTCTTCAACCTTTATCTCTTGAGCACTGACATATTTTAGGGTTGGAGACCATTCATTTTGTAGGATGAGCCTTATTTTGGGTTGTTTGTATATTTTTTATGGTCATATCCCAGAAGTGTCGAATGCGCATGATGTCTGGATGTCCCACTCTCCTGTTTTCTTTCTTTCTTTTTTAAAACATATTTTTACTGATTTCACAGAGAGAGGGAGGGAGGAAAGGAGGGAGGGAAGAAAGGAGGGAAGGAGGGAGGGAAGGAGGAAAGGAAAGAGAAAGAGAAACATCAATGACAAGAGAGAATCATTGATTGGTTGCCTCCTGCATGTTCCCTATTGGGAATCAAGTCCACAACTCCAGGCATGTGCCCTGATCGGGAATTGAACCATGACCTCCTGTTTCATAGGTTGTTCTCAACCACTGAAACACGCCAGCTGGATTCTTCTATTTTCTTAGTAGCCTCCTTTCTCTCCTCCCTGATGAGAAATCTCTCTGTCCTTCCTTTTCCACATCCTTGGATCTTTTCTTTCCTCCTTTGACACTTTCCTTCCATCCAAGCCATTTCTTTACTCTTATCTTCCCCATTTTATTTCCTCAGAATGATCTCAGGGAGGTGAGGGAAGAGCTCAAGGAAAAGATGGAGGAGATAAAACAGGTAACAAGATGGGACTTTCCAGAACTTGGTAGCTTCGGGAAAGTGCAGTGCCTGACTTTGAAAGAGACAGAAATCAAGAGTTGTATGGAGAAAGCACTGCAGTGAACTCGGCCCAAATGCCCTAAAGCCATAGTCGGCAAACTACAGTCGGGAGCCACATGCGGCACTTTGGCCCCTTGAGTGTGGCTCTTCCACAAAATACCACAGCCTGGGCGAGTCTATTTTGAAGAAGTGGCATTAGAAGAAGTTTTAAGTTTAAAAAATTTGGCTCTCAAAAGAAATTTCAATCGTTGTACTGTTGATATTTGGCTCTGTTGACTAATGAGTTTGCAGTCCACTGCCCTGGAGCATTTAAGTGTCGGGCATCTGAGGATATCGTATTTGTTTGATGCTTCAACCCAATGATTGAGTGATAAGGACTCCTAAGGTGTCTTAGGGATAAGGTTGGGGAGATATAACTTTAGTGACAGAGAGGGGCTGATGGGCAGTCAGGGACCAGTTCAGTTCTTCTTACTCACCTCCCTTTAGCAAGCTGCAGAGCAAGGCCTCTCCTCTTGTTTCCCTGATGGGCCCTCCTAGAGCATCCTTACAAAGAAGGGGAATGAATGCTCACGCGAGAAGGTGTCACTGAAGCTGTGCTCTGAGCTTCACATGGAAGCCTGGCAATGGCCAGATCTAAGTTGTGCCAAGGCTGCTGGTGGTGCTGACTAGATACTAACAGAACCCTAGTCCCTTCCCCAACCCCTTGAGAAGAAAGTGGCTTTCATGGGCCATGACTAGTTCATTCCTCGAGCTTCATCCAGCTCACTCCAGCAGAGCAGCTGCTGCCCTTTGCTTAAAATGACTCCACAGTCAGTAATATAGGCTCTGTGCCTTTCTTCCTTGTTAGATAAAATGTGTAATGGACAAGGATTTCGATAAACTCCAGGAATTTGTGGAGATTATGAAGGTAAGCATTTACAATGGGCCAGTACCATCCTAGGATTTGTGGAAGGCGATACCGGGCCCTGCCCCAAATTCTATTGCAAGAAAGAATTTACAGGTGAGTAACAAGTAAATGATAACTGTATGTCACTTTATGAAGAGTTTAGAGAAGTGAGTAATGAAGTGGGCTGGAGTAACCAGAAAAGTCCTTATAGAAAAAAAATGAGTCCTCAGGTGAGCTCTGAAGGCTGCATTGAAGGCTTAATGCAAATCTAACCAAAAGCCTAATAAGATTATTTTTGAACTCAACAGTCACTAAGAGGATAATCTAGATACCAGAACCATGGTTCTCAGACTTTGGTGGCTGCAGAATCACCAGCACAAGTAAACACAGCAGAGCCCGAGGCCTATTTCAATGAGACCTGTAACTACCCCTACTGGATGTTAAAATTCATAATAAAACCATAATAATCAAATTAAGGTGGAACAGCCCCAGGATAACCAGCACAGAGAACCCGGTAAGAGCCTCTCTGCCTGGTACAATGAGGATACTTGTGAGGGTTCCTGAAATTCATATGCCCAGGCCTAGGCCCAGAGTAAGAGGCTGGGGCACAGTTGTGATACTCGCCCTGCATGAGAACCCGGTCCTCAGCACTTCTGCAGTGGCTGCTCACCTGAACTGTTGCTCTAACCTGCTCCCTCATACGCAGGCTGCACCCTGTAACAATTGTATCAGAACCTCTTGGGATGAGGTTCAGGATCAGTAGTTTTTAAAGCTCCCCATGTGTTTCTGTTGTACACTCAAGTTTGGGAACCTTCCTCCCAGCTCTATAAAATTTAAAATAAAATGAAGATTTTTTTAAAGGTCCGCGAGAAGGAAAGGATTGTTTACTATTAACATTGCTTGACTATATGAAGAAAAGACTTAATTTATTTAACTCAGTAAACTGAAATAATCTATAACGTGAATTTAAATATTAAAAATCAATAAGGAGAAAGTGTATATAAGTATTTAACCAGATGTTCTAAGCATTAAATACAATGGAATAAATCACAAAAGAAATATTGGTATATTAAACAATATTAAAGAATTTGAAATTATCACAGAAAAACACATATACAATTAAAAGCAAACAACATTTTTGGAGAAACATTTTTAAAAATATATATTTTATTGATTTTTTTACAGAGAGGAAGAGAGAGGGATAGAGAGTTAGAAACATCAATGAGAGAAAATCATCAATCAGCTGCCTTAGGTGTGCCCACAACCAAGATACATGCCCTTGACCGGAATCGAACCTGGGACCTTTCAGTTTGCAGGCTGACGCTTTATCCACTGAGCCAAATTGGCTTCAGCTGGAGAAACATTTTTTTCCCCCCACAAAAATGATAGGCAGAGACAACAGGTTGTTTTTTTTTTATCTGCAAATTATTAAGTTTATACAATCAATAAGAACCAAATAGAAAAATGGGAAAAGGGCAGGAATAGATAGTCCACAGAAAGGAATATAATTAAAAAGCAATAAACATTAAAAGAGTTTACCTCATGGGTAATCAAATAAATGCAAATGAAAATAATGATTAGATTGTTACATTCAAACAAGCAAAGTTTTAATTTATGATAATTATAGAATAAGATAGGAGGAATGCTTTTGTACTGCTGCTCAGAGTTCAAGTTCGTAAAAAACTGAAAAGGGAATTTGACTACAGGTATCAAAAAGCATTATCACAATTTTAACAGTAGAAAAATAGGCAAATAAGTTATGGTATATTCATATATGGAAAATTAGGAACTATGAGAGACAGTGCTTAGGAAGAATGCTTGTAATGAGAAGTAAAATAAGATACAAGGCATGTGTACAGGCTGATCTCAAATAAATGGGAGAAAAATAGGTAAAATGAACATACAGAAAAAAGACAGGAAAGAAATATACCAAAAGGGCTATTGTTACTTCTAAATGATGACAATTTTTTCTTTTATATTCCTCTGTATTATCCAGATTTTCTGCAAAGGGCATGTGTTATTTCTGTGGTAAAATGCAAGCACAGTGAGTGTTTTGTTAGAGGGGGGACTGGGCATGAAAAGCACACAAAGGAGGCTATTTCAGGCGTGGGCACAGCTTGCGCACAGCATGGAGGCAGGAGGAACATGAAGCGTATCACAGTCAGCGGGGAGATCAGTCACAAAAGTGGGATCATTTGGGGAAACTGTGAGAAATAAAATGGAAGGGGCACGAGGAAGTGGGTAATGAAGGCTTTTGAAAGACAGGCAGACTGGCTGGGACTTGGCTATGTAAGCAGTAAGGGGGCCTCTGGAGATTCTTAATCAAAGAACATGCTAGGAGCAGCATTTCAGAAAGCTGAGCCGGCAGCTGTTTGCAAGGTGGCCTGGGGGCCCTGGGGAGCAGGGAGGGGTCATCTGGAGCTAAAATATCAGACAGGAAGCCACATCCAGCTCAAGGTGAAGAAAGCTGGACCAGGTGTAGGAGTAGAAAGGAAAGGGTGAATCTGAAAGACGCATCGAAGGAAAAACAACATTCTCGGTGACCGATTCAATATAGAGAATGAAAGAAGAGGAAAGCATCCACGATGGTATCAAAACCTTAATTTGTGTAATTAGAAGAAAGTGGTGACAATGACAGGGGTGCTGGGGAAATAGAACTAATTTAGAAGAGAAAACGAGGAGGTCAGTTTGGGATGCGAGGAGTCTGAAGTGGTGGTGAGACTTGTAAAAATGTGGGATGTTTGACTCTGATTGTTTGGACCCAGGAGAAATTTTGACTTCCAGGATATTTTAACTCTACTTATGAATACAAATATTTTATTCAACATTTATACTAACATTTAAAAATGCTTTTCAAGAAGGTATTTTTTAAAATCATCTCCACCCAGACAGTTTTTATTGCAGTTCAGTAAACTATTTCCCAGTCTTTCATTTTTTAATTAAAATTATTTTCCTCAAAAATTATTTTTTCATTTACACTTGATGATGTTTGATCCAACTCAGTTATGTCAATAACAAATATTGTCTCTGATAACATCTGCCACCTCAGAATTTCTTTTGTGACCGCTATTTCTATCTAGTTCTCCCAGGTCAATTTATCTAAACTTTGCTGAGATTTTACTATCCTTTTAGCTCTTAGAAAATAATAAATGGGAGGTGCCATTTGAGATACTATCAGTTTTGTGTTATATTGACCATTTCTGCCTGGAATTGGGTAAAAGATGGAGCAAACAAGTATGAAATATCTGGGTGTGTGGCAAGGCCAAACGTTGTGTCTTTTTTTGGGGGGGAGGGGATGTCACATGATTTGTTTTCTTGGTTCTGTCATTTTATAGGCATGGACCAAGGCAGGTAATGGTTTCATCTCAGTGTGAGTTCAGATAAATCACTGCCTGGCCTCTGACTCACCTGGAGACTTTGGACAAGCCCCTGATGACTTGGTCTATTGCTCAGCCTAATCATGGAATGGGGGAGGGTAAGAAGGAAAGCAGTCCATGTCAGCTGCACTTCATAAACCCTCTCACTCAAGGATGGTGAGGATTCTGAGGAAGTACAATGCTGAGGTGTGATCTCTGAGTGATTTGCAGAGAGGCAGGAGAAGGGGGCTTCGAACGCCCTTTAAGATGTAGAGTCTAGCTCTGAATTCTCTCTTGAAGGAAATGCAGAAGGATATGGATGAGAAGATGGATGTTTTAATAAATATACAGAAAAACAGCAAGCTGTAAGTATAACCTGCACCCACTTCTCCTCGTCCCTAAAAAATCTCCCCCTTCACGTTGCTAAATGTTCTCGGTCTTCATACCCTTTGAGGAGCTGTCTTGCTTTCTGTGGCCCCAATGGCTTGGAGTCAAGGCCTTCCACAGCCACCCGTGCTATGGGTATCTCCTTGTCATGTTGGAATTTGTCTCCCCAACTCTGCTCCTCCCTGACTCCCCCAGTCCCCTTAGAAGAGGACCAAAGGAGCATCAGGAACTCGGGCAGATAGGAAAGCCTGACATAGAATCACAGCACCTGTTCAAGAAACTGGAGGGAGCTGAAGGAGCATCGCTTTGTAGTCACAAGAAGAATATGGCACTACAGAAACTCAGAAAGGACCCACTGGACTCCCTTCAATGTGGGACCTGCTATGTGAGTGAAGCTCGCCACCTCCCCCCGCACCTCCACCCTGCTGGAGAGCTGTACCCTGGGCTCCTGCTGTTGCCTCCCCTCCCCCTGGGCCCTCCTGACTGAAACCCTTTGCTGTAAGGATTGCATCCCTCTGCAGTCCTGGGGAGGCCCTGAAGCCTGAAGTCCTCTCCGGAGTCTTGCCCTATAGGCCTCAATCCTGGATGTGTCTGCCCCAAGTGCCACTGTGTTGTTCTGTCCTTTCCTATAGCAAAACTTGAGGTGCCCAGCAGTCTGGCCATCTTGGACCAGGGAAAAATGATCTTTCTTGTGCTGTTTCTGTCCTCTACAGGAGAAATGTATGTTGTGTGCCCTAAAGAACAGCCACAATCAGGGGTAGGTAGATCCATACGAAATGTGCCTTGTCTCAGTTGGGTGCCCCGTCATCCCCAAGGCAGAGGCTCAGGTTGCATTTGCATCAGACCTTACCTGTGCCCACGCAGGCTCTGCCCCCACCACATCCCCTCAGTCTCAGAGAACATGGCACCAGGAAGGAGGATTGGGTAGCCTAGCCTGGAGGCGGCTGCCCGGAGGCTCCCATGGAGGGGAGGGTGCTCGCCAGCTGCTGATCTGACCTTGCCTCAGACTCCTGCCTTTCTCCCCATCCAGCAGGAGACCACACCGGGCCTGGGCACCCTCCTCATCGTTGGCATCTGGAGCTGCATTCTGATGTATCTGTGCTACAACCTCTACATGATCGAGGACATGCTTCCAACTTAGTGCTGCCACGGAACCGGAACCCACCAGAGCGCCATTTCATCCTCCCCCAACTCCTTGAGCTGCACAGTAGAGGCTTGTTGCCCCTTCCATACCACCCCGCCTCAGGCCTCCCGCCACCAGATTAAAATCTTCATTGAAAGCCAAAGGAGGTGTCACCAAACTCGAGTATCAATTCCTTTTTCTCCAGTTCCTCTTCCTGCTTCCTGGTGGATTCATGGGAAATTCTGTCTTGGTCATCCTTGGGGTCATCCCCTCTCCCTACTGTCCCCTCTGCTCCACCTTATTCTGCAAAGGCTCCAGGTCAGAAGAGAGGAGAGGCCCTGGAGATGTCACCTTCCTGTGTAGCCACAGGAGACACCCCCACTGCCCTATCCAACTACTCCCTCCATGTTTGTGGCTCTTGCATTGTATGTGTGTGTGGAGGGAAACCTGAGAGTTTGAGGTAATGTGGGGAACCCCCAGGCCCAGAGTCTAGTGCGCAGGACTCAGGACCCGGTGCCCAGTGGTCACCTTGGGCACTGAGGATCCACACTCCTTGTCTTCTAGCAGATTTCTCCCGCCTCTCCACAGAAAGGACACATATCCATCCCTTCAGAGGCCTTAGGTCATTGCAAAGGTGGGGATGAGCCAGTGACCTCCCCCAGCTACCCTCTGTCCTGCCTCAAATCCTCTACCTCGGGGAGAATGAAGCTTGGCTGCTAGCTAAAAATGAGAGCAAAGAAAGATACAGAGAAAACAGGATTTCAGTGTACTCTCCTGCCATGGGTGTGCTTCTTGGCACCAGTTTGATGGAGAAACTCATGGGAGTTCGTATTTTATTTAACACCAGCTCTTGACTGTTTCATCTCTTTGCCAGATTGGCTGCCTTGGCTTTCAGACAGTCTAATAAATAACTGGTCATGGCTACACAGTAATGAGCGGTGTATTGGGTGCTTTAAACCAGGGGTCGCCAACCTTTCAGACCTCGTAGACCACCAGTGGGTCCACGGACCACCGGTTGGCGACTGTTGCTGTGTGTGTGTGTGTGTGTGTGTGTGTGTGTGTGTGTGTATGAATGTGTGTGTGTGTGTGTATATATGTATATATATTTTTTTAAAAAAACAATAAAATGTAAGCCTTGCCTTTATAGTTTTAAGGAGATGGTAAACATGTACAATGAAAATCTGGACCCTAAGTAAATTGGTACAGTGGTTGTAAGCATGTGATGTAAGCATCAATGGGGCAGGAAAGGAATGGGAGAAGGCCAGGGATAGCCCTGTGTTGTTCCCTGCGGTGGTAACAGATTACCACGCATTCAGTGCCTGGAGTCAACACAGAATGGGTCTCTCTGAGCTGAGACCCAGGCAGTGGCCACCTGTGCTCTTTCGGAAGGCTCTCGGGGAGAATGTTTCTTGCCTTTTCAGCTTTCAGCGGCTGCCTGCATCCTCTCTCACAGCCTCTTCCTTCTTCAAAACCGGCAATGGCGCCAGTCCAGTTCACAGCACTCTGATCCTGGTTCTTCCTCTGCCTCCGGTGCCCACTCTTAAGCACCCTTGTGACCACATTGGGCCAAGCTGGAAATGCCGGATAGTCCTCTTACGTTAAGGTCAGTTGATGAACAAACTTCTTTCCCTTTGCTGTGTAACATAACATATTCACAGGTTCTAAAACACGGGCATCGTTAGGGGTTGTTATTTTGCCTATTGCAGGGGACTCCCCAGATGCTATCCTTTGACTACCAAACCCCCAAACATTTGGAAAGACTTCATTGTTCAGTTCTGGGCTGTGGTGATTTTCCAATAGGCCCACAAATCCTTTGATACCCTTTCAAGAAGAGACTGAATCCCCTCTCTCTGAATGAGAGCTAGACATAGTGATTGCCTCTGAAGAATAGAATACAGCAGAGATGATGCTGTGTGGCTTCCAAGATTATGTCATAAAAGACATGTGACTATGTCTGTTTTGCTCTCTCTTGGACACTCATTCCAAAAAGAAATCTAATTGGGCAGGTTGGGTTGTATATCCACCTTGGTCTGATCAACTGGGTTCTGTGTTACAAAGAAGTGGGGGCATGTAGGCTGGGGAGACCCCCAAGAGGCTCGGTACACAGGTTAGGAATAGCATCTTTGGCAGAAGAGACAAGATTAGTATAATTTCATTCTAGATGAGGTGACATTGAGACCTACAGAAAAAGCACAAGCTCACCAGCGAAGCTAGCCCATGTGCAGCGTCAGCAGGAATGAAGGGCTGTGGCTCCCTGAAGGTCCATTCCCAAGGACAGGTGGGACAGCTGTTTGCAGCCGGGCAGACCGCCCCCTCAACACACACGCTTGTCCTTCTGTTGCCTCTGAGTTGGATGATGTGGAACTGGGGCCTGGAGGAGCTTGGGGATGGTCAAGGGCCAAGGACTGCAGAGACCACTGCCACTGCCTTCGGGCTTGACAAGCACTGCAGAATAATATGCACAAAGGAGACTCGGCACTTTAGCTCAGCTTGGCAGACCTGGTTCCCTGATGACCTTGTCTTAGTTCTTAAAGCTGGCATCTGCTTAGGTTTGGAAACGCATAAGCGGAAATGTGGCCACAAAATCAAGTCTCCCTCATTTATGTGCCAGTGTGAGTACAGGTCACAGTCCTGTGTGTCCATTTGCAGACATGATCTGGGATGGAAATCTGAGGAGTTGGGAGATTTTTCTTGAGTTCACCCTCCCTCCCCCAAACCTGCTTGGTCCTGAGGGACCTGAGTGGGTAGTCCCCTGGGACTCTTCAGGGATGCCCACAGTGCGAAGGCCACAGTCCTAAAGGGGGTCAAGATGGGGCCAACACATGAATCACTCGGGAGGCAGCAAAAGTTCAGGTGACAATTCTTGTGCAGGGCTCCGACTTTCATGCTGAGGATGAAGATGAAGATGAGTTAAGTGCTGCCTTTAGAAACCAACGAGCTTCATGGAGAGGACAGGCATACACAGGTTGTAACCAGTGAGAAGTTAGGAAACTCTAAATGGCCAAGTGGCCAAGTCATTGAAGAGCTGTGTAAAGGCAAAGGGCAGTCGAGGTGGATATCCAAACCAACTTGCTCAAGCAAGTTTCTTTCCGTGGGAATTCAGAATTGGAATTCGGTGAGATTCAGCTGGCCCCCAGAACTAAGGCCTCATCATTGGGAGCTGGAGAGGCATCTGCCACCATCAGCCAAAGAAGCAGAGAAAGCTGATCAGTAGAAAAATAAACCCAGTTCTCAGAGACACAGAATTCAATGGGAAGCTGGAGGAAGTGGTGGCCCATGCAGTTCCAGGGAGGGGGCTGCAGGTCTGGTGCTAGCCCCACCTTCACTGGGAGAGCCCCAGCCTCTTGGGCTGCAGGGTCTGGTTCCATTAAACCAGAGAGGCTTTCTGTTCCCACCAAACAAGCCTGAACTGAGGAATCTCAGAGATTGTCTGATCCAATCTCCTCAACTGACAATGAGATTCGGAGGCCCCCGGGAGGTGCAGTGAGGTGCCCTCAGCCACACAATCAATTTGAAGGAAATCCAGGACCCAAAGCCAGATGTTCTGACTCTAGGCCCAGTGCTCTTTGCCCCCTTCCCTCTGTGGCTCTCTGGGGCCAGAGGCACTTCCAAGGGGTAGAAATGAGGTGAGAGCACAGACCTGGGGTCAGCTGGACCAGAATACAAGTCAATGGTGAGGCTGTAAGTAAGTCAGTTCACCTCTCTGAGACTTAATGTTTCCATCTGGAACATGGGGCTAGGAACATCTAGTTCACAGAGGGGTGTGAGGGTTAAATGAGGGTATATGCAGAGGAATTAAGGCGTGCTTTTAGTGCCGTGACAATAATAATGAGGTCAGAACTGCCTTTCCTAGGTTAACAGGCCTTCCGTTCTCAAGGTCAGTGTCCAGACACCATGACTAACTCCAGTCATAACATAGCCAGGTGTGCAATGAAATGAATGTTGCTCTACTTTAAGAAATAAGCAAATGCCCTCTAGCTGTTGTTTTGAGAGGAGGAGGATGTGCATATTAAGAAATCAAACATTAGGAAAACACAGAAGAGGTAAGGGGACTGGGACTGGCTAGAGGACAGAATGGGTCCCTTGTGACACAGCATCTCACTCCTGTGACCTCGTGTCCCGTTCCCATAATTGGCTCTCCCCAGCCCACCCACGGATAACAGGTGCTGCACCCCGGGGCCCTGACCCAAGCAGTCAGCAGAGAAACATGAGGGTGAATCATTTGGCAGCAATCATCCATTCCATTAGTGCCATAGGCTCATCACATGCTCGCTCACAGCTTCTCTGGGTCTCAGGCTGCAGCCAGCCCTGGAAGGTGGGTGAGGACAGGCTCAGGCATCTACTACCCCTGATGGGACCACAGACCAATCTCAGACTCAGTAGGTCTGATTACACCCATTTCCATGGCATCAAGCTACCCCTATTGCTTTTCTGTCCCAGCCTTCAGTGTTTCAAAGGTGATTTGCCCTCCTATGTGTGTGATTAAGGTGACCTTTGGAACTTCTGTTTATATTGAAATGCAACCCAACCAAGTTCTGAGATAAAACAGCGAGTGTGAAAGCCCCTGTTGGAGAAGACACAGTTGGGGAAGTGCCCTCAGCAGGTGATGGGGCCGCATTTAAAGAAGCCCTTTGTCCATTTGAGACTTTACTATTGACACCAGCTTTTAAAAGTGACAAAGGAGGTTTTTGTTTTTTTATGGGTGATGAATGTGTGGGGAGATGAACAGCTCTGGATGAGACATCCTGATGCCTGTTAGGAGGAAAAATTATAGATGGCTGCCAGGTTTTCACTGCAGGGGTACTCGTTGTAGAGTCATTTATCACATATGCTTACAACTCAGGAACAACGTAAGTGAACACCAATTGCTAAATACATTATGGCACACCCATAAAATGAAATGCTCAACTGCTAATAATATCTTGTTGAAATATATTTAATGGTCCTATCCAGTTTGGCTCAGTGGATAGAGGATTGGCCTGCAGACTGAAGGGTCCCAGGTTCAATTCTGGTCAAGAGTACAGATTTCAGGCTCGATCCCCAGCCCTGGTTGGGGCATGTGCAGTAGGCAACTAATCAATGTGTCTCTCTCACATCGATGTTTCTCTATTTCTACCCCTCCCTTCCACTCTCTCTCTAAAAAAAAAAAAAAAAAAAAAAAAAAAAAAAAAAAAAAGTGGAAAAAAATCCATGAGTGAGGATTAACAAAAAAATAAAAAATAATAATATATTTAATGCCATCAAGAGGTGTTGATTATATAATGTTAAATGAAAAAAATTATGAAACGGTATTAGAATATCTCATTTTTGGTGAAAGTGTGTGTGTGGCCCAGCTGGTGTTGCTCAGTGGTTGAGCATCTTATCATGAACCAGGAGGTCACGGTTCAGTCGCCAGTTAGGGCACATGCCCAGGTTGTGTTCTCGATGCCCAGTTGGGGGCATGCAGGAGGCAGCCAATCAATGATTCTCTTTCATCATTGGTGTTTCTATCTCTTTATCTTCCTATGTCTAAAATCAGTAAAAACGTGTGTGTTTTTAAAGTGTGTGGTGTGCTAAGAGAGGCATACATGAAGTGAAAAGAAATACACAAGAATAACAGCAGTGGCTTTCTCTGGATAGTAGGGTGATGATTTTTCTGTCATTCTTTGTACTAACATTCTAATGTTTCTAGGTATTATTTGTATAATAAAAAAAATTAGTTTTGTTTGTTTTTTTTTTAAGGAAGAGATAGATGTCTTAGGAAAGACCCTTTGAAATGGAGAAATAGTCAGTTGAAATCTCCTAAAATATTTTGTGATGGAAAGCACCTTAGAGCTTTCTGTTTCCTGGGAATGAGCAGTGCAGTCATGCCCTGTCCAAGTGCCCATCCAGAGGAGGGGGCGATTAACCCACTAAAAGGACAATAGAAAACTCAACTCAAATGGCTTTATGTTTATAGTTAAAACTGATTCAATATATATCTTCCCATCACTTCCACCAGGATCTCTGCCACCCCGTCTCCCTCTTCTGGGTTATTACAATGGCCTTGGAATGTAGTAGGAGTCCCCTAGAGTCTGCTTTCAACAAGCCAAAGTTGTCAATATTAAAATGTTAGGTCATGTTGCTCTTATGCAGAACTTTCCAGTCTTTTCCCATTTCTCTCAGAGCAAAATCCAAAGTCAATGGACTGCAAGGCCCTATAGGAACTGCCCTGCTACTGTTAACCCCTCCCCTCCACACACACATTATTTCTCCCCTCGCTTTCTGAGCTGCAACTACAGCTCAGTTTCCTTCTCTTCTTCACACCTACCATGTACACTGGTGCCCCAGGGCCTTTGCACTTACATACAGTGTTCTCTCCCATTTCCTCAGCTCCACCCCCTCAAAATCACCTCCTCAGTGACGCTTTCCCTAGTATTCTATGCAGATAACAATATCCCCATCCCCAGAGTTCCTTATCTTTCCTCTAATTTCTCTTCAGCACACTTAATTATCAACTTACATACCATATATTTTACTTGTCATTGTCTGTCTTTTTCTATTAGAATGTGGGCTCCTTGAGAGCAGAGGTTTTGCTTCTGTCATTGCTCTGTCTCAGGGTGTGTAGCAGGGGACAGATAAACACTTCCTGAAAGGACACATGAGCGTAAAGATGTTCACCATATGCCAAGCACTGTAGGCTCTGTGCTAAGAACTTTACCTGCGTTGTTTTCATTTTGTTCTTACAACAACTTATGAAGTCATTCCATCTCTCATTCTATGAAGTCATTCTGTCTGTCGCCTATGAGGTCATTGTCCTTATTTTATGTGGGATGAAACAGGCTTGGAGAGAGAAGGTAACGAACGAGTAATCTGTCCAAGGTCACAGTATAAGTGGCAGAGTTGAGACTTGAACCTGAGCATCTGATTTCAGAATCTATTTTCTCTTGCTTCTCGGGAGATGGACCAGCAACATCAGATTATCCAGGAGATGGTTGGAAATGCAGAATCTCAGACAAGACCTGCTGAACCATGGTCAGCATTTTAACTAGCCTTCCCAGGTGATTGCAAGACTCATTGAAGTCTGAGAAGCAGTGTGCCATGCTATGTATTTGGAACATAGGGGCCCTCACTCTGAACAAGGGGCTTCCCACAGTCTGAGTTAGATTGGCCTGGATTCTGTACCTGTATAGGTGCTTCCCCTGGCCGCCCTGCCCACACTCAGGAGCTGTTCTGTATCTGCTGTGGCAGTCCTGCAGGAATGCTGAAAAGGGTCTGGTGCAGATAGCAAAGCCTTTGGCTTCCCAATCCAGCTGCCCCATGGGCCTCTAGGGGGAGCCAGAGTTTCCTGTTGATAAATGAAACTCAGTGCCAGCCTCTGTCCAAGAGCCAGACCCATTGTGGGCAGGGTTGCTCTTTCTCAGAGGAGTCTCTCAGTTTGCTTAGGCAAAACCAGACCTACCCCTTTCCAAAGCATGTGAGAAGACCCGTTAGCATCAGAGATCAGCACTGAGCCTGGAGTAGAAGGTATTTCTACTCGACATTTAAGTACTCAGGCCAAGGAGGTTGTTAAAACACATAACAAAACCGACTTTCAATTAAATTATTAATGCCTGGGAACCCAACCTGACACCCATTTTTAGCACCAAGAGCTGTTTTCAGGCTTGATATCTATGAGGAATGGGCCTAGAATAAAATCCTCACTCACAGCCATGCCCAGGGCCTGTTAAAAACAAGAGCACATACAAACCCAAGAACTTTGCAAAAGACAATTATAAAAACATACCAGCAGAGGGTGCTGGGTCTCCATCAGATCCTTCCTTTCCAGAAGGAAAAGCTACAAAAATTGCAAGAAAGGAAGGATATCAGATGAGGCTTAAAGTCTACACCATGGCTCCCAACCTGGCTTCATCTTGGAATATTGTCGGAGCCGAGGACACCCCTGATTTGTGCCTACAGAAAAGCCAGTGGTCTCCCACATAGTGATCAGTTCCAAAAGGCCACCCCCCAAGTCCAGTATTTGGAACTCAGAATGAAGCGACTTTCATTCACTCTTTTATTTACTTAACCAGCACTTGTGGAGCATCTACTCTGAGCCAGATACAGGGCTAGGTCATGCACTTTCCCATAGCGTGGTGCAATGACAATAGATTTGGGTCAGAGAAAAGGCATAGGGGAAGCACAGTGTGGAGGAGAGGATGGGAAATGTGGGAAGAGACTGAGAGGAGGAGGAGGAGGAGTAACAGGACCCTGGGGAAGAGGAAGGGAAGTTGGGTTCCAACCCCTGCCTGCTGCATGTAAAACGTTGGGCCTTAAAGGTTGTCTTGGGCACCTTCCTGTTGCCCTTTCTAGACTCTGAGTGGGATGACATATCTCTCCTGCACGGGGCGCGGCCAGAACTGCAGCACAGAGTAGCCTGCCCTGCTCATCATGGCTGCCATGCTCCGAGTTTCTTATTCTCCTCTCCCAGCCACACGCCAGTGCCTGCAGCTCCGTGTTGGTAGGGTATCAGCTCATTAAACTAACGCGCCCTGATGTGTGACAGACTGCCCCTCCCTTCAAAGGAGGACCAGTTGCATCTTTTAAGGAGCACCCGAATTCATCTCTGATTGATTCCCAAACGGTGGGCTAGAGCCGTGGTCGGCAAACTGCGGCTTGTGAGCCACTTGCAGCTCTTTGGCTCCTTGAATGTGGCTCTTCCACAAAATACGAAGGCCTGGGTGAGTCTATTTTGAAGAAGTGGCGTTAGAAGTTTAAGTTTAAAAAATTTGGCTCTCAAAAGAAATTTCGATCGTCGTACTGTAGATATTTGACTAATGAGGTTGCTGTCCACTGGACTATAGAAACATGACAATTTCAGGCTGTTTGTGTCCGGGAGCAAAGCCTGGGGCTCTCACACAATCAGAGGAACTGGCAGGAGGGGTTTCTGGGGGGAGGGAAAGTACTTGGCAAAACGAGTATTTTCAGGTCTTATCTTTGAGCGCTTCTGAGTGTGACAGTGACTTTGTGGGTGTAATTCGGTGTGGATGAGGCCAGAGGGAGAAGGTCCCTTAGAGAGGAAATGGTGGGCTGGATGCCGGAGAACCGCTGTGGCAGGAGCAACAGCCTCCAGGTGCTAGGGGCCTGGCTGTGGCAGCTGCAGGCCCGACTCTGCAAGGGAGCCTCGCCTGGGAGCCTCGCCGCGCTGAGCCCGCCCTGCAGCATTGGGCCGGGGCAGAAGCTGCACGAGGCACCCACTGCCCATGCGCAGTTCCGCTGGCGGCCACTGCTCATGCGCAGTTCCGCTGGCACCCTGCTCATGCGCAGTTCCCTGCTGGCCGCCCACCTGCACAGAAGGTTCTGCCTTGGGGCGGGGCGGAGGGGGGGGGGGCACGGACATGTAGGGGCTGTGTCTCTCCTCGAAGCACCTGTGGGGGAAAGGTAAGTGCAAACTAAAGGGGCGGGGAGGGCAATGTGACGCCAGTAGGATAGTTGTGACATGAGGACAGTGTGACGTGGGGAGGGCAGTGTGATGTGGGAGGGCAGTGATGACGGGCCTTCACCAAGACAAAACACTTATTGCAGCCCCAAGTGGGCACAGGGGTGGCACTTGGATGAGCCAAAGTTGTCCCTCGGATGAGCCGCAGGCGCCGTGCACTTTGGTCTCCTCTTTAGCCGCCTCCGGGGCTTCCCAGAGGTCCAGCTGAGAAACCCTCCCGCTTGTTATTTCTCCAAAAGGGGCGCTGGCTGTGCAGAGAGGGGGCTGCGGGGAGGAGCCTGTTTGTCCCCAGGCCTTGGTGTGGTAACGGGAAAATCTGGACACCAGTCCACACAGAGGAATTGGCCGCTGGGACCCCTCGACCTGGGTGACTGTTTTCACCTCCTGTTCTGCCTCTCGAAGTCCCAGTCTCAGTGGTGACAGAACTCAAACCAGTGGTTACCTTTAGGGCGGGCACATGACAGGGAAGAGGCCCAGAGCTGACAAGATCCTCTTCCAGGGGTGGGGAACGTCTGGCCTGAGGACTGTATAAGACTCATGAACTCATTTGGTCTGACCTTGTCAAGGCATTAGGGGTGAGTTCATTAAATATTTGACCAAGTGTAACAGGCAAATTTTCAAGTTGGTAATTCTGTATGCCCCACAGAATTATCTATAACATTTATATATGATGTTATAAATTATCTTATAACATCATTTATATGTGATGTTATAAATATCCAAATGGCACTTGGCAAAAGAAAGGTTACCCATCCCTGTGACCTATTCCTTGATCTGTGGGGTGATATGGGTGTGTGCTGAGTGTAAAAAAAGTATTCCTTAAACTGCAAATGTAAGATGGTGAAGCTGCTTTGGAAAACAGTTTAGTAGTTCCTCAAAAACTAGACATGGAGTTCCCATGTGACCCAGCAATTGCACGCCTAGGCATATACCACAAAGAACTGAAAATACACATCCACACAAAAGTGTGTACGTGGATAGCTGCATTATTCATATTAAGATGGAAACAACCCAAATGAAGATGAAAAGATAAGCAAAAGGTGGTCTGTTCCATACAATGGAATATTATTCAGCCATAAAAAGAAATGAGTTACTGATTCATGCTACAACACGGATGGACTTTGGAAACATTATGCTAAGTGAAAGTAGCCAGTCACAAAAGAGGACATATTATAGGGCTTCATTTATATGAAAAATCCAAAGTAGGCAAATTCACAGAAATAGAAACTAGATTAGTGATTGCCCGGGTCTGGGGGAGAGGAAATGGGGGATGACTGCTAATGGATATGGGATTTCTTTGTGGGAAAGATGACAATGTCCTGGGATTATTACAGTGGCAATGGTTTTACAAGTCTGAGAATATACTAAAACTGACTGAATTGTAATTTAAAAAGGGTGAATTACATGGTATTTTATGATGAGTTATACCTAAAAAAAAAAAATAAAAAATGGTGTGTGCCCTTTGCTCTTTGTGTGTCATAGTTTAATAATTTTTAAGAGTTTATTTTAAAAGTGAAGGTGCCACTACTCTGTTGTTCTGGCTCCTGGTTTTGAAAAAATTCCCCCACTACTGTCCCAGCAAAAATGCCTCCTCCTCCATGAAGGCTCCCTCAGCCCTCCCTGTGCCCCTTTAGCACTTAATGTCAACACCCGCTTGCTTGTTGCTTGTAAAGCCTGGCCACTCGGTGTGGACCAATGGACCAGTGCATCACTTGGGAGCGTGTAGGATGTGCAGTAGCTCTGGTTCCCCAAACCTAGCCAGGCTGCAGAGGTGTTCACCACCGAGTTAGGGATAGGTAGTGTGTCTGGTTAGCATCCTCCATAACAGAATCAAATGGTGGAGCTGTGGGTCTCACCTCCACCTCTAGCTTTGCATTTGGATCACTGGGGAAGCTCTGGAAATGTGGGCCCTGGCCTACCCTAGACCTTTGGTCGGCAAACTGCGGCTCGAGAGCCATATGCGGCTCTTTGGCCCCTTGAGTGTGGCTCTTCTACAAAATACCACAGCCTGGGTGAGTCTTATTTTGAAGAAGTGGCGTTAGAAGAAGTTTAAGTTTAAAAAAATTGGGACCTCTCAAAAGAAATTTCAATCGTTGTACTGTTGATACTTGGCTCTGTTGACTAATGAGTTTACGGACCACTGCCCTAGACCAATTAGATGACCATCCTGCAGGAGGCCTGGGGCTTCTGTGGTTGCCACTGTTCCCCGGTGATTCAGGTGTGTGGTCACAGTGAGACGCGTGGTGTCAGGCAGACAAAGTCAGGATTTTAGTGAGTCTGCTCACATTGAAATGTAGCTAAGTAAGCATGCTGGGAAATGGTGACAGCCCCTGCCAGGTAAATGACAAATCGAGTGTCAGCTTTGTTTTGTTTTCTGAGTCACTTGAGGTTATTTGAAACTACTGCGTCCAACCTGAGTCACTTCTCTCTGGGTCTCTAGGGTGTGGCTAAGATCCGAGTAGGCCGGAGGTTGGCTCCCATGGGGTCAGCTGAGTGGGCTCCCATGGCAGCAGGCTTTGGCAGCACAGATCAAGCACCAAGGGAAAGCAGCTCGTCAGCAGAAGTCACAGTTGGGAGCGGGGACAAGTTGTGAGGTTGTGGAGACAATTGGCCTCCTGCCAGTGGGAGTGCGAAGCTGTGTCAACCCCAGGAACCCTAGCTGCTGAACCTGCAGTGCCAAGCTCAGATTCCGTCTCCACGGAAACCAAGCCCCACCCATGGGGATCTGGGTCCAACACTGAATAGTGACTTTCATCTGTGCCACAGCGGAAAGTTAAACTGTCTAATTGACAGGCGACAGGGAGATTTAAAGCAAACGTGTCAGGAGCCACCTGCTCTCTGGCAGTTGGGGGTGAGGGCAGTGTCTCAGCAGTCATGAGACATTCTGGGAAAACGTGATTCAAGTTGCCAAAATTCCATTCTCTGGTACTGATTGTGGCACAGAGCAAGGCCCCCTTGCTGCCACCTGCTCGCCTGGTGGAAGTGGGATGGACATCTCCTTAGCCACCATGGGAGCTCCTTGGCCTCCTGGTCTAGCTGCCATAGCCGAAATTAAGTTCTCTTCCGTCCCTACACCTTTTCCCTCACAGGTCAGACTCCCCGGGTGCCTGGGCCAGGATAGGAAGCTTGAAAGTTCCACAGGGGTGAGGAGAAAAGAGAGCACCCGATACCTTCAATTCCCACAGGGCCTGATGGGTTCTTCCTCCCGCCAAGACCCACTTGGGGGAATTCCCCCAATGAGGAAAGGGTGCTAGAAGTGAGGCAGCCAAAACAAAGCAACAGTAACAAGCCTAAGGGGCAATTTTGTTGATGGAAACAGTGAAATGAACTAGTTTTGTCTTTAAATTTAGAGAATATCCAGATTAAAAACATCACCTAGAGGTGAATAAAAGGGCAAGACTTTGTGTGGATACATCCTCCAGTTGCATATAGGCCATATCCAAAGCAAACATTTACAGATAGGAGGGGGGAGAGAGGAAGGAGGCGGGGGGGGGGGGGGGGAGAGAAGGGGGGGGGAGGAGGAGGGGAGTGAGGAGCTGTACTGTAATCAGCCATCCCAAATGACTCATTTTTCACCTTCCAGAGAGTTTTCTTAGTGGTTTAGTTCCTACCTCTGCAGACAGGGAGGGTGCTATGACCAGAGAGTCTTCATCAGAGGCCGGGTCAGACTTCAGGGCTGTGATGACATCTGGTTGCTGATGGCTGAGGGGAGGCTTCATAGTAACAGCAGAGTGGTCCTTGATGTCTCCTGAGGGCCCATGAATTTACTGAAATTGCGTGAAAAATATTGCATGTGTGCACATGTCATTCTCCAAGGTCAGGGCTTTCCTGGGATCCTCTGATGAAAACAGCACGGCTCTAGAACTATATTTCCCCAACACTTTCCTGATGCTCCCAAGGCCTGATGGGATGCACTGAAAGGTCAATTTCCATCCCCCTCCCATTCAACTCATGCATTTAATCCCAACTTCAGCCTTCCGCTGTCTCCTCATTCCTTGCCATGGTGAACATCCAGCCCCAAATGCTCCCTCACTGCCACCTGCAGCCAGAGTCATCACCTAACTTGGATGTTTAAAAGGGATTTCATCGAACATATCCAAACCAGAACTCTTGATTCACTACCCCCCCCCCCAAAGCCCCATCCTCCCTCAGTTTTCCCTCTCACACTCAATGGTATTATTCTCTTTTATGAAGAGGAGGAACCATGCAGTGGTTTAGCACACACTGAGTCCAAATCCCAGGTTTTACACTTGCTAGCTGTGTGACTTTATGCAAATTGATTAACGCTCTGTCCCTCAATTTCGTCTTCTACAAAACAGGGACAATAATAACATGTAGGTCATAAAAGTATCATGAAATTTAAATATCTTTAAAGTATGTCAAGGATTTAAAAGAGTTCTGGGTAACAATAAATATTAGCAGTTGTCGTTATTCCTATTGCTTGGGACAAAATGCTAAGAATTATCCAGAGGAAAGAGTGAAGAGAGGGACGATATGAAATGGAGACACTCTAACCAGCTGCTAAAATTGTTACCATGGTAAAGGTTGAGGCATGAGAAAAGAGCCCATTCTTGTCCTAGCTAGCGTGGGAACTTAAACAGTTCTGAACTTTCCAGCCCTGTGTCAATGCCTGGATATGCATCTGGACCTCCAGATAACCCTCTGACTACCCTGAAGGACTCGTGTACATTTTGACATCTATTACCCAGACCACTGGACGTGACAGGCGTCAGCATCCACCATCCTGACCTCCTGACATCTGACTGATAATCATCCTGGACCAACTCCATGGGCTAAGAATGCAAGACCGATGATTCGCAAGAAGGTACTTTTTTACTGAGAACTTTTAACTCCTCTCTGTTTTTTGGAACACGTCTGGGGTTTTGCCTAGTCACGTTCCCAGTTTGCAAACTCTTAAGATCCTTGACTACATCTCTATTATTTATTGATAGCAAAGCCTTCAGACTCTCTCCGAGTTCGTCCCATGGCCCTTTATTTCTCTTTCCTTTACACTTCTCACCCAAATCCATCAGCACCTGTCCATTCCACCTTCAGACACATATCCCAAATCCTGTCTCTGCTCATCATGTCCGTTGCTGCTGGCCGACAGCAAGCCACATCTGATACTTCCACTGGCTTCTGATTAGTCTCCTGCTTCTGTGATGCCCAGTCTCCTCACGTCAGTTCTCCAAGAGGCAGCCAAACTGGTCTTTTATTTTTATTTTTTTAAAATATATTTTTATTGATTTTGTACAGAGAGGAAGGGAGAGAGATAGAGAGTTAGAAACATCGATGAGAGAGACTATCGATCAGCTGCCTCTTGCACACCCCCCACTGGGGATATGCCCGCAACCAAGGTACATGCCCCTGACCGGAATCGAACCTGGGACCCCTCAGTCCCCAAGCCGACGCTCTATCCATTGAGCTAAAAGACAGGTCTTTTAAAATGTGAATCAGATCATATCCATCCTTTTCAGACTAAGAACCCCTTTCTATGGTTAACAAGACACTCCCTGTTCACCGCTCACTGCCTACCTCTTCCCTTCCCCCCTTGGCTCAGAATGTCTCTCAGCGGTCCCTCCTTTGCCCTTGTTGTCCACTGTGCCTAGAATAATGCCAGAATAGAGGATGTGGGATCGGGCTGTTGGCCCAGAGTGGTGAGAAGAAGTTCCTCTGTGGAGGTGACAAGGAAACACAATTGAAGTGTTGGAGAAAGCCATGCGAATACCTGGTGTTGGAAAGCAAAAAAAACCAAAATTATTTTTCACAGTGACCTGATTTTCTACCAGTTGTCCAATGAGTCTCCTACACCGCTGCAGGGAAGTATCCATCGTTGCAAGGTAGCCTCAGGCACTGGGGTGCAGCCTGGGGCTGGAGGGATCTCCTCGGGTGGCCAAGTACCAACTTCCTGGTCCACATCAACCAGGGCACAGTGCCAAGGCCTGGTGGGCGGCAGGGCAGCCTGGGGGAGTCAGGTGTTCTATTAGCACCTGGCTTGAGGCAGCACACCACCCTCCTCTTCTCCAAAGCCTCCCTCGTCCTCTCTGAGCCTTTGTCTGCTTCCAGGGTCGGGTTGGGGAAGTTACCAGCAGAAAATACTCCTTTGCTTGTTGTGTTTTTTTTTGGAGGCTGAAAGAAGGGTGTGGAGACCCAGAGGAGGCTGGAGGGGTTTTGTGGGCAGCTGTCCCACAGGTTTCAGGGACTGAAGTATAATAAAGGCCAAGGGCAGCTCAGTGAATAAATGAGTGCTTCTAAGTAATGTTTAACCCAGGACTCGAAGACAGCGCCCGATGACAGTGCTGCTGACCGTCTTGATTCTGCTCCACGCTGTCCAACAGAACTCAGACACTTGGGGAAATTTAAAGCGCCACTGAAATAGTAGATGTTACCATCTTTGTCCGCACTATGGGTTCCACTACCATTCCGGTTTCTTCTTTTGCTAAGAGTGGCTTTGTTCCTGGCACAGGAATGATAGCAACCTTACACCCGCATTGACTTGGCGCCAGGCATTGTTCTTAATTGTCTGGTGATCTCAGCTTCCAGCCGTGGGAGGCAGCTAGGATCACGGGGACATGCAGTTCCCATTGAGTCCACTGGGTGGCGCAGGCGCAGCACTTTGTCCTGCACACCCAGGACCTCGGGGATGCTGCAGCCCCACTCCTGGGCTCCCCTCTCCCTCCTTTGCTTTACAGCAACTTTTCTCCTGTGGGATTTGCATCTCACAGAGCAGGTTCCAAAGCCATGGGCCTGACCACAGATGGACTGAAATGAGGGTTAGGATTGGGGTGAGAGGGAGGCGCTTGCTGTGTGAAGTGAGGAGACACAAGGTGATCTGTGGTCAAGGCCAGGCTCGTGGTCAGCCTGCTGGGTCCTGATCTTGGGGTTCCTGTGCCAATGCTGCTGCAGGAATAGGAGGTGTGAGGGAGGCTCTCCCTGGTGAGGGGAATCTCCCCTGGTGGAGATTGGGGGCAGTGACACAGTGGAGAGAGGACTAGATACCTGGTCGTAGGGCCCAGGCCTGCTGCAGTGGAGTGGGGGCCCTCCCCCTTCCCTTTCGCCTCCCTTTCTTCTCCCATAGAGCATCTTCTCCTGAGTGTCTCAGATTCTAGTGGGAACCAGCCCTCTCTCTCTACTTCTGAGTTGACCCTTCCTTCACACCTGGACAAGAAACCATCTAGCCAATGTGAATTTGGTTTTCTCCCTGTAGGAAGAGACACAGGTGAGGTGGAGGCCCTGGAACTTCCTATGAACACTGTCTGGGAAGCCAGGAAGTGGACCTGGGGATAGGTGCCTGAGCATTCATGAAGTCCTTTGGAGCAGCGGTCACCACCGTTTTGGACCTCACAGATCACCAATGGTCCACGGACCACTGGTTGGCGACCACTGCTCCAAAGGTTTCCTTAAACCAGTGATTGCCAACCTTTCAGACTTCATGGACCACAGTGGTCTTATTATCTGACCAGCGGAAGGAAAGCAGTATCAGAATACTGTGCCCTGGGCTGTTTGCAGATTTTTACTTCTTCCTCAAGGTTCTAATTCGATAAGACTAAGATTGGCCTGGGAAGCTGAGTTTTTAACAACCTCCTTCCCACCCCCCGCTAATCTGAGGCATGGCGAATAGGCCGCACGTGGAGAAGTATCAGCTGGGGTTTTATGCACCACTGTGGGGTGATGAGAAGCATGGACTCAGCAGTCCCACCAGGGCTCCGTATGGCTTCAGGCCTCCTGTGCCATTGTGTCCCCGCTCCCAGCCTTCTCAGTTTTCCAGTGCCGGCTTTTGTTTTGTTGCTGTGTTTTCCCCTTGAATTCTCTGGAATGTTGAGCCAGATTCTTACAGAAGATAAGCTCTTACAGAAGATAAGTCAGTTTTTAGGGACCTTAAGACAGTTGTGAAGCATTGGCTAAATTCTGTAAGAAATGGAATTCTCATTTTCTAGTCATTCTTATAGAACCTGCATTCTGCAACTCTTTTCTTAAGTGGAAAAATTCTGATTTAGCCTAAACCCCAGCATACCCACCCCCAATTCTCTGAGCCTTCTGAACGTCAAATCTCAGAGCTGTCAATCACAATTCCTTTAACTTTTTAGATGCTTCATGGCATTAGAGGGGTAGGTTGGGGGAGGGGGAGGATTTGAAGGAAAAAAAAAGAGAAAATGCCTAGATTTCTTTATCTACTAAAACTTAAAGTAAGTGCACTTCTCTGGGGTTTATTTTCCCCTTAAAACTCAATCTTCCGTTGTAAAAGGAGAAGGTTGGCAGCCCTGACCCATGTTGTTCAGTGGTTGGATCTTCAGCCCATGCATCGAAGGGTCTCTGGTTCGACATACGTGGGTTGCAGGTTTGATCCCAGCCCCCCATTGGAGTGCATTTGGGAGGCAACCAATTGATGTGTCTCTCTCATGTCAATATTTCCCTTTCTCTTTCTTCTTCTCCCTCCATCCCTCCCTTCTATTCTCTCTTAAAAAAAAAAAAAAAAATCAATGGAGCCTAGCATCAGTCTGCAGACTGAAGGATCTGAGGTTCGATTCCAGTGCCCCAGTTTCGGGCTTGCTCCCCAGTAGGGGGTGTGCAGGAGGCAGCCAATGATTCTCTCTCATCATTGATGTTTCTCTTTCTCTCCTTCTCTTTTCCTCTCTGAAATCTATAAAAAAAAAATAAAAATGCATATTTTAAAAATCAATGGTAAGGTATCTTCAGGTGAGGGTTAATAACATCAAGATAGAAGGTTGGCAGACAAATTATACAGGGTCCTCAGTTGCATATTTTATTACTGCATTTTCAAGGGCAGTATTTTATCATCACTCTGAAATCTGAGGGATGTTATCCATGTGAGTGAGTCAACAACACCTTTCCTGCTGGTGTCTGCCCTCTAGTAACCCTGTGGGAGGGACACAAGGCCCAGGAAGGGATCATCACAGAACATTAATAAAGCGGACGGCTCTCTGCTGGCGCCGGGAATGCTTCTCAGACAGAAAACAGCAACTGGGCTGGGCAGGCCTGTTGTTTGTGCCCTTGGAGAGAGAGGTGAGAAATGGAAAATGGTCTCTTTACCTTCCCAATAAATACAGGGCCTTGCCTAGAATTTCCTCTGTCTTCATGTTCTGAAGACACTGGTACCCAAAAAAACGAATGTTCTCTCAACTCTGTGAGGGCAGATGGGCTCTGTGTGAGGTGGGAGAACTTGGAGAGGGTCATAACTGACCTCCAGGTGCATGTAAACCCTCTAGAAGGCTGGGGAGGGGCACACTTTAATCTTTCCCTAAAAATTATATGTTGAAGTTAAATTTGATCATTTTTTTTTCCCCCCGGGACTTAATGGGGCTTCAGGAAAGAGGTGATACATTTCATTCTTTGTTTGAAGGACGCTAAACTTGCTAGGATCCTCTGCTACAGAGACAGCAGTTTCACTGCCTTTGGTAACCACAGAGAACTTGCTCTGTGGCAGCCATGGGCTGTCTGGGGACCTCGCCAGCTGTGGTCCCCACCTGAGTGCCACACAAAGGGCCCAGACCAGGAGCACACCACTGGGCCCCAGAACATGGGCCCTTCAAGATTTTTTTTGACCACCTAAGCACATAGTATACCATTTCCACTTTTAAACTTGTCCCATTATCCCTGAGAAGTGTCCATATTGTTGCCTGTTTACCGACGGAGAAAGTGAGGAGGAAGGTCAACAGACCGGCCCCCCTCACCGAATGTGTGCCACTCAGCTGGGCATCCAGGGGACCTAGAACATCAAAACTCGCAGTAAGTGCTTTTGTAATGCAGGATGGGAGAAGGGCTTTGGGACAAAGCCTAGCTGTGGATTGCAGTCTAAATTCTCTACACTTCATCATGGCTTCTGGAATAGAAAAACCAGGATAGTGATCTCGAGCTTTTTTATTGAAGACCCGAGACATCTGTTGCCCGGTCTTCTCTCCTTTATTTCTGGAGCTGCTTAAGCCGATTACCATTCCATGCCTTAAACTGAAGAATAAACTGAATAGTTATAAACATGAACATTACAAAGGACAAGCTCCAGCCCACAGGGAAGACAAGTACCTGCAGGACAGCTACACAGAGCCTGGGGAATTAGTTCCTAAATCCCAGCATGGTATGTAGAGATAGAGAAGACAAAAATGTCTCGTGTCTGACCTGATTCTTGTCACAGCTGGGCCATTCTTGGCAGGCCAGTGCCTGTGTTGGATAGACACAACCCAAAGCAGCCTGATTTAGACAAAACATTTTGCTTCTGAAACTTCTGAAACCTTCTTGGCCCTTGAAGATGGAAGAGCCCATCTGAACATTTTAGGGACCATTGAAGCACACGCAGTGATGGCAGGTCATGGAGAGGTGGTCTTTAAGGAAGTTGTCTTCATTCTGAGGGCCACACAAAAACAAGATGAGCAGAAAACTGAGGTCTTGCCAGAGTGGTTTTCCAGACCAAAACATAAAGAAAAAAAATGATCAAGGTAGTGCATGATGGTGGCCTCTTCTGAAGTCTAGTATAAATATAAAGGATAGGTGTTGCCCCAATTCTCCTGAGACCTGGTTCAGGTCCTGCCTCCTCCAGAGAGGATCCTGAGGCCACACTAGCATCCAGGCACATTCCTTTCTTTAACCTCATCTCAATTTTGTGTGTGTGTGTGTAGAACACACCATGGTGTTCAAAACTATCCACTCTTATATTTGACTGATTCCTTTCTCCAATGCCTAGTTTGGGGTCAGGGACTGTATCTTCAATGAGAAGAATGACAATGCCCAGTATGACTATCTTTCCATCCAAGCAAAAGGAATGCTGGCCCTGGGCAGCACTTTTGACGTATAAGCCCACATCCTACCTTCTAGAACATTCTTCAGCAACTTGGGGCATGTAGGTCTGTCCTCCCTGGGTGGACCATGTTGCCAGGTCATGCAATGGCTAGGGGGCAACTATTTGCAGGGGATCTGACAGAGTTTGGACACAGAGCCGGGTGTCCACATGCCTGTATGTGCGTCTTTTCTTGGTTGCTGGAGCCTGGTGAGAAGAGGATGGGGTAGGGCTGAGGCCAGGCACTGTGACTATTTCCCTGGGCCACCATGTTCTAATACGGAGTTCACAAGGAGGCTGAGGACTCTGCATTTGAAATGGACTTTCTAGCCTCATGTTGCTCTGAGGAACTTGAAAGGCAATGACCTAGGAGTGCTTGATGCACACAGGTTGCCTGGCTTGGAGTGGGAGGGGAGGAAGATGCTCCCTGCATGAGGAATGTGGGCTTCCATTGATCTCTCTCCAGCCCCACAAAGTTTGAGGCAGTCTGGGTATGTCCTGGGCAGCTCAGTTTGATTCTGAAATTCTGAAATCTCTGTTTAATTCTCATCCTGCTATTGCTATCATCTGTCTGGAGCCAAGAAACAAGACACCAAAAGAATGAAGTGCCCAGCTAAGCTTAAAAAACAAAAACCATGGGGACTTTCTAAATAAACAAGTTATGAAAAACCAAGTGGAATGAATGAAAAGACTCTGTTCCAAGATGGAAATAATATTAAACAGAGAGTTTAAGGCAGAGAGAAAAGCAACCCAGATGGAACTGACACCATCTCCAAAACAAATGTGCATTAGCTGTAATATTAACTTAAACCACAGCATAACTTCATTCCTTTCGATGCCTCTGACTTAAAGTGTAAATGTACACGGTTAGGCTAGGGACACACAAACTGCTTAAGTCTTAGGAAGAAGATTCAGAGGACAAACAACAGTGCAAGGGGGATGTTAGGCTTAATTAAGAAATCAGCTCATTAAAGGACTTTAGCACAATAATTGTTGGTGTGTGGATAGTGCTGTGAATTATAAATGAGTCATCTATTCTTTGAAGGAGCCTGAATAGGATCTCTCTTTAGAAGGACTTGGGGAGCTTTTTGAGTAGTTGAAAGGAAGCAAATTGCATTTCATCATTGTCTAGCAATAATTATGGGGTTCTTTCAAGCCTGAAAACAGGTTACATCTGCTGGGTGTTTATTACTCATGAGGCCCTTAGTTGAGTGCTTTCCGAGCATTTAGCCCTCACAGCAGGCCTATGAAGCATCAGGTACTATATTATAGCCATTTTACAAATCAGAAAACTGAGGCACTTGGAATCTAAGTGCCTTGCCCAAATCACCCAGCTGAATACTCAAAAAGGACAGATAGACACACCAGGCTCTCGGCCTTTAAGAAGTTTACTATCCGGTTTATTTTTAATGTTGTCCATTTTTCAATTTTCTTAAGTTCAGACCAGCTTCATCTTCCAGCTGATCTGAGTTTGGTGAGTTTCACTAAAATAGAACAACATGAGATTTTTCTAACCAATTAACTGTTGTCACATATTATAACAGGAATGAGGGGAAAGCTCTGATATGATCTCTAATCCACACTTGGGAATCAACTGCCCGAATAACATTCTTATTTCCAGATTGTAATGTGGTATTTATCACGCTTGAGCTCTGACAGAAATACTAATGATTTTGTAACAAAACCTCAGGGAGGCTATTAACAAGTTGGCACTTGTAATTCATGTGGAAATGCTCATTTTATTTATCAGAACTGCAGCACTGTGTTCATTTAATTAAGAGGCTTGTACTGTGGAAGAGCAATTTTGAAAAGTTCATAATATTGCAGACAAGCATGAGTTTAAACTCAAAAGAAAATTGGTTAAGTATCTAAGTGGCAGCTTAATTTTCCTTTGACCGTCTCATCTTCTATGGTTTAAGAGCTGTTTAACAAAGGAATTCTGCAAATATTTTGTAAGATTTTTTTATGGCAAACTCATTTAAGTAGAGATTGTTCTAGGCTCATAAGGAGCCAAGAAAAAAAAGGTGCCTCCAACTTTTGATAATAGCTAAGGAAAGTGTATTAGCAGGCAGGTTAAGATCTAGCTGTTTTGACTGCAAAGAAAGTGTTGGCATGGTCTAATCTCTGTGATAGGCATTATAAAGCTAAGAAGGTGAGAAAGCTGGTTTGCATGAGAAGGAACTGGGAAAAGCAGATAATGGGGGTCAGGTGGAAGGAGACAAAGGTGCTGGAAGAGGTGGCCAAGGCGAACACCACTATCGGTGACTAACACCCACACCTTCATCAGCTGGCGAAGCCCTAAACTAAGGTCTGGTTATCTCTTGGACCCAAGTGTCTGCAGGTGGGTGTGCCACTTTCATGGCCCAGCTTTCCTAGGCCGCCTTTCTTCAAGGTCTGGATTCATTTGTTCACCGTAGGCATTTATGTAGAATTAATTATGTGTCAGGCACTGGGTTGAGTCAGGAGACACACCCATGAACAAGGAAAGCAGGTCCCTGGCCTGTAGAGCTGACATTCTGGTCAGAGGACACAGTCTGTAAACAAGTAGATAAATCATTTTTGAGAGATGCAAATATGGATCTGTGCTGTAGAAAATAAAGCAAGGTAAGGGGATTGAGTGAGATGGAGGGACAGAGGGGCCTCTCCATGGTGACACCTTAGCAGGGAAAGAGCCAGCTATGGGGCAGGAAGGAAGTTCAATGTATTTGAGGATGAGCAAAAAGATGCCTATACAGCTGAATCTCACAGAGGAGAAGGTAGGAGATGAGGGAGAAGGAGTCACAGAGGCCAGATCATGTGCCTTCTAGGCCATGGCCACCCTCTTGGATTCTCTTGGAATGTGAAGTTGTTGAAAGATCTTAAGTAGGGAAGTGATCAAATCAATTTCCACTTGTCAAATATTACTCTGCATACTCTATGGAGATTGGTTTATAGGAAAATGATAGGAAGGAGATGAGTGACGAGAATGACCGGTGCTAGCATCCATCTTCTTCCCAGAGATGCATGTGGGCATGGGCCTGTGACCCTGTTGGGTGGGGCTGAAGCCTGTCCATGGATGTTTCTGTGGGAGTTGGAAGGGCAGATTCTCTCTCTTCTCTTGGGATTTGAGCTATAAGCTCTGCCACTGGGAGGATCCAGAGAAGGTGATGAGGGGCTGAGAGAGGGATGGGCAGCATTAGGGCCACACCTGCATTCCCTGAGGTCCCAGAGCTGACAGGGTTCCCCCAGCTCTTCAACCCCATGGCCTTCGGCTGAAGGAATTCTAATGAACGCATGTGGTTGGGGATGGAAAGCAGATGGCCAGGGAGGAGTGGAGGAAAATAGAGGGAGGTGGACCTGGCTTGGCCCGGAAGGTGGGTGGGGTCCGAGAGAAGGGAGGCAGAGATGGTGTGAGCTTTTGGCCCAGAGATCTCAAATAGAGAGGACTCTGTGAGCCCAGCGACAGGACAACTGCATGTTTTCTGTCTAAACATCCAGGTTACTCACTCCCCCGGTGACAGTGCAGCTGCGTGTCCTGTGAACAGCATACCCGTTCACAATTCTGCAATTTAAAAATATATTTTATTGATTTTTTACAGAGAGGAAGGTAGAGAGACAGAGAGCTAGAAACGTTGATGAGAGAGAAACATCAACCAGCTGCCTCCTTCACAACCCCTACCGGGGCTGTGCCCACAACCAATGTACATGCCCTTGACCAGAATCGAACTTGGGACCCTTCAGTCCACAGACCAATGCTCTACCACTGAGCCAAACCGGTTTCGGCCACTTCTGCAATTTAAAAAATCAGAATGGTGCTTAACCAAAGAATCAAGAAGACAAATGAGGACAACGCCTTAGTGTATGTAACTTAGTGTGGGATAAATTCTTCAGACTTCCTTTCAGATACAGGGAAAAAAAATCCTGGAATTCCCTACAAACTCTAATGAAAATTAATAAAGATGAGCAAAATATCACAGATATTGTCTTTATTCTGTGTTATTATATTGCAGTGAATGATACATATTTGTAAAGGTTTCTATAGCTTCTCTCATGCCTCCATCCCCAACCCTGTTTTTATAATAAGGGCATAAGCTCCTCAACCACAAACTGTCCATCCTACCACAGTCATCGTAGCCAAACCCCACTCAGGGGTGAAGTCTCAGTTTGGAATGACTCGAAATCAGAGTGACTGCTAGGGGTAGAGGGGTGATGAGTCCAGAAAGGTAGGGAGAAGCTCGATGTGGAAAGGGAGGGAACCTTGTTTTAGAGCAGGTCCTAGTGTCCTTTCCCAGGCGCTGTCTTCATTCTCCAGTCAGGCATCATCTCCAACACACGGAGTCCTCGGGGCCTAGGGTTGGTGAAATGGGAGAAATGGACTTCCCAGGGGGCCTGTGAAAGCTGCTGCTGTGCCCAGTGTGTGCTGTGTGTGAGTGCACGAGTGTTTGTTAGCAAAGTAAGGTGCAATAGCACCTTCAGTTTTCACATACAACTCCCTCTCTCCTCAGGCATCAGTTCATGGGACAGGGACAGGCATCGATTGAGGGCAAACATCAACTTTCTGCAACCCGTATGAGGCTTATGATCCTTGCCAGGTCTTCTCTGCAGTTGCTCTGATAGGAGGCTGCAGGTGGGCCAGTCCCACCAGTTCACCTGGCATATCTAGACACCCCCACCCTCACCCACCTCAATACATAAGCCAACGTGTGAGATAAGCAGCCTTGGGTTTAATAAGCTTAGAGGGACAGCCAAGGACAGGAGGGCTTAGCCTGCAGCAGAATCCCCTGGGCCCTACCCCAGCGTCTCATTCAGTAGGCAATAGGCCAGGCCAGGGCTGGAGAACCTGCACTCTGAACTCATCCCACCCCACCCCCATGATACTGATGCATTGATTTGCAGACAGGGTGCAAGACTGGTTTAGAAGGAAGGGAAGTTGGAGGCCAGATCAGTGTGAGTTTACATCGTGTGACAGAAGACAGAGGCCTGATGGCTCCAGGCACCACCAGAGAGAGGAACGGGGCGGGGGGTGGTGGTGGAGATTTCAGGGACACAGGAGGGATCAGGGTTCAAGGTGGGCTGTGACTGGAGGGGGAAGGGAAGGAAGCCAGCAGCGGGGAGGTCTGCATCCAGGCTTCTCCTGGGGAACTGGCTCTCACACATCTAGGGGAGGGTTCTGAGCTTCCTGTCCTGCTGCCTCCAGCTGGCTCTGCTCCCTGACAGCAGCTCTCCTAGGGACAAGCCAGGGCCACTCCCTGGGAACTCTCGAGTTACAGCTGCACCTTGGCCTCAAACACGGCCTCTCCTTGGCCCCTGCCTGATCATTACCAAATGTGAGGTGTGACAGATTCCTGCAGGAGGACAGCGAGTGGAAACCATGGCCGATCCCAAAGGGTTTTAGTGAGAACACCCGCACCTGACATTTGCAGAGCTCCCTTGAAATAATCTCTCCTTGGTATTCCACTAGGGAGAATTCTGACATTCATCTCAGCGATCCCAGTCTTTTGGCTATAATGGTTTGCTAGGGCAGTCTCTCATGATTTCACAATTTAAACACACACACACACACACACACACACACACACACACACACACAAAAATCTTTCTTTTGAAACAGAGTGTAAGCTTGCCACAAGTGCCAACATGTTGGCAACCGTAAGAGCTTGCCTGGGAAAGGTTGGCCAAACTGTACCTAGAGTTTCTGTATTCAGGCCGAAAGAAAGGCAGGTCAGCTTGTTCATTTCATTGCTCAGCTTCCTCCAACCCCCTTAACATCTTTTCCTATGCATTGGCTCATTTTAGCCTCCCAATAAGCCCTACAAAGTAGGAAGGCCATGTCCATTTTTATAGTGAAGATGGAGGTTCCAAAAAACTGAGTGATTTGCCCAAGGCCGGGAACAGCCAGTCTGAGGCTAAGCAAGATGGGAAACTGTCTTTTAGTTCCCAGTATTTTCTGTTAACCCCACTGTCATTTGTTCTGACTTGTCCCTATGCCCTTTATTCTTGATTCTCACAAGAACGTCTATCTCCAGGGAAAGTGTCCTGGCTTCTCCCAGGTGCTTGTGTTCTTGGTAACACAATTTGTTTTTTAACTCACCAAGGAAGTCAGTCACAAAACCATGCAGCCATTAGGGGTCAACCAAGACCATGTAGCCAGCCTCCTGCTTTGAGCTCCGTGGAGGCCTAAACCAATGGTTCCTACCTGGTTGAGGGAGCCTTGTGATGCCACGACCTGCCTCAGAGTTCAGAGCAGAAGATTCAGGGTCTCTCTCATGTCTGGGGGCCTCCCTTTGGGTGGGGGAACCTGAGCTGCACCCTCCACCTGCATTCCCACAGGCGTGATCACCAGACTCTAAGGGCACTAATCCCATTCGTAAGAGCTCTGCTTTCATGACCTAATCACTTCCCAAAACTGTGGGTCTTATTGTGCCAAATGTTTGCTGGTTTCTGTTTTGATGGTGGTGGTATTTTGAGAGGGCATCTGGGGGATGGGAGTGGAGTGAGCAGGGGCTAGAGAGTCGGAAAAGGAGATGGGGGAAGGAACTTCGGAGGAAGAGCAGAGATGAGAAATGGGGTGGAATGTGTCTGTGTGATGTCCATGTATCCTGTCCTGTGAAAGGTTCATCAAATTTGTTACTAATTGGTGCTTTGGGAGTTAATGGGGGAGGGGAATGGCAGAAGTGGGATGGGACTTGTTGGGCATGAAATGAAAATGGGGGCAGCCCAAGTACAAGTCACAAACTGGAGATTTCATTGTGGAAAAGGGGAGTCTGTTGTTGGCCCGTATCTTCAGAGCACTGATCTCCAAATCTGAAGATAAATGTTTACCAAGAACTTCTCCTTTATGTCTATTCCCAAATCATTCCCTTTTAAACTCAGATTCAGATCTAATTTTTTCAAGTTGGGCTCCAGTTGAATCCTTGCCAATGTCCCAAACTTTGACTCACAAATCCAGAATTGTAGAAAAAGGCGTGTGGGGAAGAAAGTATGTGGCCAGAGTCAATGGAAATTGTGGACCCAGCAGTTTTAGAAAATGAATTACACAGTTACAGAGGCTGGGACTGCAGCCATCAGAAGGAGCTATTCCTGTTCTGCAGAAAAGATAGTGAATTCCCACTAGGTGAAATAAATTATAGGGAAAGTCAGAAATATCTAGTTCTTCCAGTGGTTTAAATTCTCATGTTGATTGACGCCCATCAGAAGCAGCCAACAACATGACCACAAAATAGAATAATGGTGCTCATCGTTAGTTCAAACGTATCCAAACTTTGTCAAGCACAATTTCATCTCCTCAGCCCTATCTTATCTCACCTGTAAATCCATCTTCTGTCTATGGGTGATGCCAGACCTCAGCCTGCTTCCTGGGCAACAAAAATCTCTCTTGTTTGTTAACACAGCCACACCTTGTTAAGTTCAAGGTATTTTGTGCAGAAACATAGTCTGTACAGTTATTATAACAATACTAGAGGCTCAGTGCACAGATTCGTGCACTGTTGGGGTACCTCGGCCTGGCCTGCTGGGATCAGGCCTAATCCAGCTCTCTGACATCCCCTGAGGAGTCCTGGATTGCGAGAGAGTGGTTCTAAGGTGACATGCCCCAGAATCAGGCTCTCTCCTCTATGGGTCCAGGGTGTGAGTGAAGCATATTTGGGGCTGACAGTGCCTCAGCAACAACCTAACCCACGCTCATTCCAGGAGGAATCGGGCTCCCTCCTCTACTGATCAGAGTGTCTTCCCCCTGGTTGTCATTGTGTGTTATAGCTATTATTAGGCAAATTGTCTCATGGTTGGATGGATGGAGATAGACAGATATATATATATATATATATGACTAGAGGCCCAATGCACAAAGATTCATGCAAGAATGGGCCTTCTTTACCCTGGCTGCCAGCACCACCTTTGCTCTAGCTGGAGACACCTTTTCTCTCTGGCCCGGATCCACCTTTCCGCCTTCCCATGCTGCCCTGAGGCCCAGAGTGGCTGGGGTGGTATGGAACACCTGCCCCAGTCTCTTGATGAAAGGGTTGTAGATATTGATGGGTCATATTTCATTTGCCATGGCAACGATGCAAGCATCCTGCCCTGCCCCTGGCCACTTGGCGTCTGCATATGCAAATTAACCTGCTATCTTTGTTGGGTTAATTTGCATTCTCACTCCCTGATTGCCTGGTGGGTGTCACAAAGGTACGGTCAATTTACATCTTACTCTTTTATTAGTGTAGATACCTCAGGTTTATAAACAGAAATTCATTTCTCACAGTTCAGGAGGCTATAAGTCTGAGGTCAAAGTGCCAACATGATTGGAGAGTCCTTTTCCAGGTCACAGACTTCTCCTGTGTTCTCACATGAAAAAAGGGGGCTCTCTGGAACCTCTATTATTATAGGGGCACTAATCCCATTCATGAGGGCTCTGGTTTCATGACCTAATCACCTCCCAAAGGCTATACCTTCTAGGACCATCACACTGGACATTAGGATTTAACATGAATTTGGAGCAGAGGGGACATGTTCAGATGGTAGCAGTGCTACAATTTGTAAACCTAACCAGTATCTGCCTCCATGCAGGACCCCATCTTTAGAAGTAATTAGTTGGTGTGTGTGTGTGTGTGTGTGTGTGTGTGTGTGTTTAAAAATGAAGATGCAAACATTTATCCATATTCACATGTATACATACGTTATACATTTACATAGCAAAGTCAGGGAAGGTAACTAGATCTTACAGGGCAGTAATATAGTAACTGTTTTGAGGGATCATTGCTTTTATATAAGCTACCATTTAGATTTCAGGGCACATTTTACTTCTCATTTCACTTGACACATGAGAAAATTGTTGCAAGTTAGTTGAGCTGTAAGGTGAACTTGACTGTGATAATGGGACACAGATCAGCAAAGACAGCAAGGTCAGCTGACCAGTGTTCTGTTCTCCTCGGCATGCTATATCTCCTGACCTGGTTCAGGATCACCTCTTAATTCTCCAAAGACTATCAGATTAGCACCAGAGTGGCCTAAGAATGTCTTGTGTACAATTAACTGGTAAGGACACCAACCAATGTATATAGAATGAATGGATTGATTAGTATGTGTAATTAATTCCAGAGAGCCTAACTTTGCACTGAACTGTCAGCCTAAATTCCTTTCCCCAGAGAAATCTAGAGATCTTGGCGGGGAGACGGGGGAGACAGACAATGTCTGTTTAAATCTTCAGTCCTACTATTCCAACTGTGTTGGTCAAGATATGCTAGATATGCTATGGTAACAAACAGCCCTCAGATCATAGGATTATGCAACAAAAGTTTATAGCTCACATCATAGCTGTTGTTGCTTTGGGCAGTTATCCAGGGCAACTGCCCTCACATGTTGACTCAGCGTTCCATTCCTGTGGCTCTTCCTTATCAACACACTGATTGTCACAGCAGGGACAGAGCCAGGGGAGGGAGGGGCAAATAAGTGCTTTCACCTGGAAGTGATGTGGGTCATATTTCATTTGCAAAAAAACAAGTTCCATGGCCACACTGAACTCCAAGCAGGTAGATGTATCAGTTATTGGTTCCTGTAAAATAAACCACCTCAAACTTACCCTTTTAGCGACATAGTATATTATTTCTCGTGTTTTTATGAGAAGGCTGGGCAACCCTTAGGTTTTTCCTGGGTGTGCTTCTATAGCTGTATTTAGTTGGAGGATCAGCTGAGCTGAAAAGTCCTAAGTTCATGTGCTTGCCGTTGGTGCTGGCTGTTGGCTGGGATGCCCTGGTGGCTTCAGGTGGCTTCTCCTCCTCCAGTAGTCTCAGCTGACTTCCTTCTATGATAACCCCAGGACAGTGTTCCAAGGGGACAAAGGTAAAAACTGAAAGGTCTTGAGCTTACACAACCTTTCTGCCACATCCTGTTGGCCAAGGGGAGTCAAAGGCCAGCCCACATTCAAAGTATGGGGAAATAGTCTCTTGATGAAAGGGTTGTAGATATGTAGCTATGTGTTTTAATCTATTGCAGCAGGGTATCTGTACAGTTGATTCTTGTTATTTGTGATAGTTACATTCTATAAAGTCATTGCCAACACTGATTTAGAGAATATGGAATCATTACTCCTAGGAGAAATTCTACGTTAGGTTCCTATGAGCTTTGGAACACATTTTCATAACTGATCAATACATAACCTTGTTGTACGTATCTATCTACTTAATGATACCTTATTTAATATATATTGTTGACTTATTAATGTTGAACTCAGGGCCAGCAGCACTATGAATAAAAGCCAAAGACAAAGAGAGAATCTTGAAAACAGTGAGAGAGAAGCAACTCATCATATACAAAAGACTCTTAATAAAATTAACACTTAAACACTCCAATTAAAAGGCAGACATTGGCAGAATGGATAAAATACACCAATATCATACAACTATATGTCTTTTATAAGAGATACATTTTAGATCCAAAGACACAAATAGATCGAAAGTAAAATAATAAAGATATACCATGTATATAGTCACTAAAAGAGTTATATACTGATAGCAGATAAAATATTATACTAATTAATTATACTATATCACACTAATATATTCCAAGATTGTTAGAGAAAAAGAAGGACATTTTGATAAAGGTCAATCCATCAAAAAAGATAAAACAATGCAAAATGTCAACAGAGTCCCAAAACACATGATCTAAATGACAGAATTGAAAGGAGAAATAGATAATTTAGCAATAATAGTTGGAAACCTCAATGCTTCACTTTTAATAGTGAAAACTAGACAGATCTACAAGGAAATGGAAGACTTGACCAACACTATAAACTGACTAGACCTAACAGATATCTGTAGAATACTATTGTTGTTTTTTAAAGTTGACTCTGCCAATTTTTTGAAAAAGTTGACTCTGCCAATTTTTGCCAGTTTCCTCATTGCCTTTATGGAGGAAAGAGTTTTTAGGTCCTTATTCTGACTTTTTCACTCGTGTCAATTGGTAGCTATCATTCCCATTATATCAATTAAAATTGGGTTCATCCACATGTGACAAAAAACCTGAAGTAACAGTGGCTTAAGCACACTAGTTCTATTCTCTCACATAAAAACTTTAAAGTAAGTTCCAAAAGTTTAGAATGTTCAGAGACAGCAGCTTCTTTCAGCTTTCAACTGCATCACTAGAGTATGCTAAGACTCCAGCTGTCATATCTGCATTCCAGGAAGCGAGATTGAGGAAGAGGTGATGCAGAACACACACCCTTCCTTTAAGGACTTCCCAGAAATTGCACGTGATAACTCAGAACACAGTCACATAGTCACACTTAGCTACATGGGAGGTTGAAAAATATGGTCTTTATTTAGGAGGTCATGTGTCCAGCTTAAAACCAAGGTTCTGTTACTAGGGAAGTAGGAACATTAGCTCTCTCTGCCACATGCATTTGACAGGTGAGAGCACAGAGGTTTAGAGAAGTTTAGGATTTTATCAAAGGACACCCAAGCAGTATGCAGAACAGGTGGTCTGATCCTAAAGCCTGTATTACTTTTTTGCCATTTGCATTCCAAGAAGTTAAATAATTTGATAAGCTCCATAGCTGCCAAGTGCATAGCTGGCCCCAAAGATCATCCTTTTTCTATTACTTACATTTTTCCTATCATTTACTCTGGTTGGCCTCTCACAACCATGACAAAAAAGCAAACCTCACTGTTCAAGCTGGAAATGACCATTAAGAGCCTCAATAAAGTGCACTGAATGTTCTTTAAACATGGGACAACAGCAGGCACCTGAAAGGCAGCAAGTGAACCAAGTTGATAGATTATTAGAAATAGAGGGAGCGAGTGAGAAACAGACAAGTGAAACTTGCTTACTTTCTGAAGTAGGATTAAGGAATCAATTTGGTACAGGTTGTGAATTGCTATTTAGAAATCAGTATTAAAGTGTAGTCTTGAACAGAAAGCTAAGCCCATTTTGTCTTGTTTTTCCCACAAATCTCCTGGACTCCCAGGCCCCACTTCACCCACTGGGGAGGTTTTTATTAGTCCATTCTACTCTCATCTGACTCTGGGGGCTTGGGAACCACATAACCCCAAGTCATAAAGGTCCATTGAGTCTACCAACGACCCAAGGGAACAGACTCTAAGGCCTGCTTTGATTCACCATTTCTTTTTCTTTCTTCATCAACTCTTTTTTTTTTTTTTTCACCTTGGATTATTCTCAAGCTGAGTTCATTGCGTTCTGAATAAGTAAGGTCGTATTGTAACTACAAATTCAGGGCAGGTTTTCAGGCACAGTTCATTTCATGGTGTGCACAGAGGACACACTCACCAAGGGGATGTCAATGCAGCTGCAGTTCGATAACCAAACAGAAGGACAATTGAAGCTGTGGTGACTAATACAGCCCCATTCAAAGATAATCTACTATCCCCCATGGTTTGAATCAGGAAAAATAAAAATGGCTCCAGCAGCTGGATTAATTCTAGCTCTATCTAATGGTGTATGGTTGGGCTACTGAAGTTGAAAGCTCATGGTTGGACCTTGAGCCCCATAGGGAGCTGCCATCTATCCCTTCCTTTGCCCTGGTACCCCAAAATAACCTCTGCTTATGCCTTTCTTCCACACGTATGCATGTGCAGGCAAACACACACACACACACACATACACACACGTGCAAGAATAACTCCACATTGAGCTTTTTTTAAGGCTTCTTCAAAAGTTAACAGATGTTCATCATGAGAATACCAGGTTTCATTTAATTTTAAAATTTAATTGAACACTTCGTCTTTAAATAGTTATAGATTCACATGCAATGGTCAGAAATAATACAGGAAGATACCATGTGATTTTTACCCAATTTTCACCAGCAGTACCACCTTGCAAAACTATAGTATAAATCTCAACCCTAATATTGCCATTGGTACAATTCTCACATCTTATTCAGAATTTCCCCTGTCGTATGTGTACTCATTGTGTGTGAATGTTTATTTTGTCCTATGCTATCTTATCACATGTGGAGGTTTGTGTATCAGTCACTATTTCTTATATTCCTTTTGTATGACCCTATCCATCTCCCTCTTACTCCATCCTCCTTTGACCCCCAGTCATAGCCCCTAGCAACCACCAATCTTTTCTTTATTGCTATGATTTTTTTGTTCCAAGAAGTTATAAAAGAAATCATAACATATGTAATCTTGGGGGGATTGGCTTTTTTTTTTTCCACTTAGCCTAATTCCCTTGAAATCCATCCCAGGTTTAATATATTAATGGTTGGTTCCTTTGCATTGCTGAGTAGTATTACAGTTGGTTTAACCACTTACGCACTGAAGGATATCTGGACAATGTGATCCAGTTTCTCTGCATCCTTGTCAGCAGTTGATATTATTTTAGCCATTCCTTTTTCTGTTTGTTTTGTTAATTCTCACCTGAGGATGTTTTCCATTGATTTTTAGAGAGAGTGAAAAGGAGGGGGAGAGAAAGATTGATGTGAGAGAGACATATCAGTTGGTTGCCTCTCACACAAGTCCTGACCAGGGCCCAGGATCGAGCCTGCAATCGAGGTACATGTCCTTGACCAGAATTAAACCTGGGACCCGTCAGTTCAAAGGCTGATGCTCTATTCAAACTGAACCAAACCAGCTAGGACTCTTTTAGCCATTCTGATACGTGTGTAGTGAGATCTCTCTGTGCTAATTTAATTTTTAAAATATATCTAGTTTTATATTTCAGTTTTAAATTGTTACTGATTACTTGTACAGCTTCTGTGTATTTTTATTTGAACACTTGGTGAAGTGTTGGAAAAACTCAAATATTATTCCACATAATTCCATCTCATCAGTACACACTTTTTTCAGTATGCCAAGAATTCCGTCAACTTCTGAGACATGCCTTGATGCACAATTTTGAAACCTTTTGAAAATCGTCGCCTCCAATGTTGACATCACATAGACTACATGACTAATGAAGTTAAATGGCTATTCTGGTTTTCATGGGCCTACTGTAAAAAGAATTGCTTTATCTGTATACCAATTATGCTTCTATAGTCAGTCAAGTTTGGTTTTTTTTCTAATTAAAAATGAAGACTATGAAAAATAAACACCTGTCTGTTTCTCTTCCAGAATGAAAATTCACATAAGCTTCTCCTTGATTCCTCCACTATGTGCACCCCGGGTTTCTCCCCCCCCCCCCCCCCCCCAGCTTTTAAGTCACTGTAACTTGCACCTGAAAGGAAGCAAGGTAAGAGGGGGAGCTCACTCTCCCAGGCTGCTATGTATCCGAGAGGGAAATCTGACATTTATAGGAAAAACTAGAATGTTTACTTTGAAAAAAGTAGAGACCCAGTTGCCTGAATTCAATCAGTAATACATATTGAATCTGCAGGTGACCTGTGGTCACTTTTTCCCTTTTTGAATGTCCGAAGCATTAAGGAGAAAATGAGACAGCTCTACAAATAACTCATATCTCTTTGGGCTGTCTCTGCTGGTCGTCTGGGGGTGTGTATACATCACCCTACCACAAATGCGTGGAATGAATGGTGTAAAAACCCTGGAACAGAAACCAGCTCTATGGATTACCAGGGAGTCCTAATTGGGTTTACTAGCAACAAAACTTCTATAATGTCTATAAATAGCAGGCACATGCCTCCGTAAGCAGTGCAGCTATTTATTTTTTCAATAGGGGATTCTCATGTTACAAGGACATCACAGATTACTGAATAATTTATTTAATGGTAGATTATATGGGCTTCATTCTTTGCCAATGAGCTCATACCCAAATGTCTAAAGAAGATAAGGTGAGCACAAGCCAGAACTCAGGCTTGGGTGAACGATTTTTTTTGTTTTGTTAGACATGTATTATAATATAGTCATATATACATATTTTGACATTCTCTCAGCTGCAAACATCACATACAATAGAGGCATTACTTTATTATTGACAGTTAGCTAACTCATAATAATACTGAGAAACACAGACTAGAATAACAAATGACCTTGTCTAAACTTGGTGATTTTAACTAATGACTCTGATATATAAGGGTATGTTTGTTCTCTATGAAAATATAAGGAAACAACAGGGGAGCAAAATTCAATATAATGATGGAGATGAGGAGAGAAAAAGGTTTGGATGGTATTGTTTCTGTTAATGTCTATTGTGTTCAATGATTTAGGGTTGAAAAACAAACATTTCTAAGCTTACAGATCTTTTTTTTTTTTTAAGATATTTTATTGATTTTGTACAGAGAGGAAAGGAGAGAGATAGGGAGTTAGAAACATCGATGAGAGAGTGTCATCGATCAGCTGCCTCTTGCACACCCCCTACTGGGGATATGCCCACAACCAAGGTACATGCCCTTGACCGGAATCGAACCCGGAACCCTTCAGTCCCCAAGCCGACGCTCTATCCATTGAGCCAAACTGGTCTCTGCAGCTTACAGATCTTAAGCAGTTTGCCTTTAACTGTGTACAGTTCTCAGGTGAGCACAGGTACCTTGGAAGATGGGCACACTTTTCTGACAAATGCAATTTTTTTAATCAAGATCAAATATGTTTTAAAAGAAAATTTAAATCTGATCATAGAAAGATGGCAAAAGACCTAGATGAGTGAGCACCTAACATTAGAGGAAATCCATGTGGCAAAGGCGGGGGCTTCATTTTTATTAGCAACCAGGGAAATGCATATTAAACACAGAGTTAAACTTTTAAAGTTTGACAATAACAAGTGCTACTGAGGATGGCGAATAATGGGAACTATAACTGATTGGTGGGAGTTCAGGTTGAAGCAACAATTTTGGGGAACAGTTGCTGTTATCTATTGAGGCCGATGATTCACACACCCTATTCACAATTAACAAATGCCAGTGTGGAAAAATGTCATATGTATATCCTGCAGCCCAAGACCTATACGAGAATGTTTGTAGAAGCATGGTTCATAGCCCGAGCTAGAAACAACCTACACGTCCGCCCAGCCGAGAGAGGTGTGTGAAAACCAGAGCCACTTACAGCAGCAGGGATGAATTTCACAAACATAATGTTGAGCAAAAGGAGCAAGATGCGACGCAAAGTAAGGGTCGAGGGACAAAAAGCTCATAAATGGGCAAAACAACTTTGTTACCTAAGTAGATGGTATAATGAACTAGGAAATCCTTATAATAAAAGTCAGGATGGGTGGTTAGAGCAAAGGAAGGCTTGTGATCAAAGAGAATACTCTGAAATTTTTGCATCCAGGAAAGGTCCTATGTTTTTATCTGGCTGTGGTTTATATGTTTTCACTTTATAATTATTCACTAAACTGGATATTAATATTTAATGCACTGTAGTCTTCCTATCTAGTAAAAGAGTAATATGCAAATTAACTGTCACTCCGAGACAAAGATGCCAGCGCCCATGTGGCATTGGGGCGGGGGGAACACTGGCAGTGTCACCCTGGCGATGTGAGCCCAGCGTCCAGCACCATGGCTGTGTGGAGGGAGGGACTTCTGGCCAGAACCCGGGGTGCAGGACACTGGGCTCGTGGTCAGCCCTGGTGACCAGCCCAATGTCCTTTGCCCTGGCTGTGTGGAGGGAGGGCCTCTGGGTAGAGGCCAGGGCATGAAATACTGGTGTTGTTGTAGGCCAGGCTGAGGGACTGCTCCCCCCCTCCATGCACAAATTTCATGCACCGGGCCTCTAGTATGTATATATGTTTTATATGCATGTGATTAACATGCTTTCTGACCATTCTATTAAATACTAAAAGATCAAGATTTTTTTTTTTAAAGAAGAACTCCCAGAGTATTAGGCTAAGTGAAATAAGCCAGTCAGAGAAAGACAAGTATCACGTGATCTTACTCTTATGCAGAATCTAACAATGGAAACACGGAACAGAGTATGGAATCTTGGAGGAGAGGTGGGGGAGGGTGGGTGGGAAGTGATCAGCCAAAGAACTTGTATGCATATATGCACAACCCATGGACATAGACATAGGGTAGTGAAGGCCTCCGGGAAAGGCCGGGGCAAGCTAGGAGAAAAGGAGGGGAAAAGGGAACATATGTAATACTTTCAACAATAAAGATTAAAATAACAAAAAGAACTTTCACCATGGCAGGTTTGGCTCAGGGCCTAGAGCCTCAGCCCACACAAGGAAGGGTTGAGTTTGAGTTCCATTAGCAGTCAGGTTTGATCCCCTCCCTGCTTGCAAGGCAACCAATCGATGTGTCTCACCTCTCTCTCCCCTCTTCCTTTCCTTCTTTCTCCCCCTCTCCTTTTTTCCCCTCCTCCCTCCCTCCCTCCCTTCCACTCTCTCTAAAAGTCAATAGGAAAAATATCCTCAGGTGAGAATTAACACACAAAAAAACTCCCTAGTTAAATGTACTATCTTTGAAAAATGAACTTTAAGTGTTAGTTTAGTTGAATGAACATTTAAAACAGGAAGCCAGCTGAGACCGGTTTGGCTCAGTGGATAGAGCATCGGCCTGCGGACTGAAGGGTCCCGGGTTCGATCCCGGTCAAGGGCATGTACATTCGTTGCGGGCACATCCCCTGAACGGGTTGTGCAGGAGGCAGCTGATCGATGACACTCTCTCATCGATGTTTCTAGCTCTCTATCCCTCTCCATTCCTCTCTGTGAAAAATCAATAAAACAAACAAACAAACAAAAAAAAAAAAAACAGGAAGCCAGGTCTTATGCACAGTTCCACATCAGAGATGGTGCAGAGGAGAGGAGAGCTTGTGGCTGCACCAGCCCTGACCCTCTGCAGCGGCTTCCCTGGGCAGTTCTCCGGGCCTTGTTCCTCCTCTCTGAAGAGGATCAGAACTCCTCTGAGAGTCTCCTAATATATTTTGGGAGTTCTCTGTGTGAACTTTAAAAAGTTTTAATAAGAAATTCTTTCAATTTGATGTACCTGAAGAATAGGAGCAGCATCTGGGTCGTCTCGCAGTGCCATCATAACTCTGTGTCCATGGGTCACCTTGGGGCCCAGATGTGCTCTTTTCCTTGTCTCAAGCCAGTGAGAAGAAAACACCGGTGACCATGTGTCAGGTCTGTGCTTGCCAAATGACCTCATGAAAAGTTTACAGCCAAGGTTCTCACATGAGTTTTTGAGCTTGGTGTCATGGAACCATGTCTGCCCCAAAGAAGTCACACAAGTGACAAAGTGAGGGGTGAGTTACTACACAAAAGCACATCATCTGTCTCATTCAATTAATGCTGTTACCTTGAGTTTTACTGGCTTGTCCAAACCATGAATTTGTTTTGACTCTGTGATTGTAGAAGTTACAAGTCTGTGGGATATATGCCCAGTTTCATGTTCATATTTAACAATCTTACAAGGGAATGTACGTCAACACTGGGAATCCTGGAAAGGCACCACACGTCATTAGAATTTGACCCCACTGACCCCGGGGCCTCCTCAGACCCTTCTGTGATTCTGCTTCCATTTTGGAAGTCAGGCACTTTCCAAAGCAAGTGGCAGGGTGTGTGCCTGGAATCTGACCCCTTGCATCTGTTCAGGGACCTTGTCGGGAGACATTTTCTATCGTTATGACTAGAGGTGGGAGCTGGCCAGTAGAGGTCAAAGATGCTACTTAACATCCTGCAATTCCCAGGACAGCCCCCCACCCATAACAAGAACTATCCAGGCCATAATGCCAGTAGTGCCCAGGTTGAGAAACCCTGGTTTTGCTCCTGACAGGTTTAACTTCCATAAAAAAAAGTCTTCTCTGTGTCTGTTTCCCCTTGGTTAGAGTAAGGTAAGAGTTTTCTTTGAGAACTTACCTTTCTCAGAACCTGTTTCCTTCCACACAGCACACACACATAGTAAGTAAGCAAATGCCATCAATTGGGTGTGATATCAGGTGCATCCCTGGCTTGATTTAAAAGTGGAGGTTTAGCCAAAACCGGTTTGGCTCAGTGAATAGAGCGTCAGCCTGCGGACTGAAAGATCCCAGGTTCGATTCAGGTCAAGGGCATGTAGGCACATCCCCAGTAGGGGGTGTGCAAGAGGTAGCTGATCAGTGATTCTCTCTCATCGATGTTTCTAACTCTCTAACCCTCTCTCTTCCTCTTTGTAAAAAATCAATAAAATATATATATATATATATATATATATATATATATATATATATATATATATTAAAGTGGAGGTTTAGTGGGATCAATCATTTCACAGAGTTTTGAAGCAACCTTATTCCTGGTCCTCCTCTGTCAGGGCCTATTCCACCATCCACACAGTGTCCTTGCTTTGTAGGAACCCAGTGCCAGAGGTTTGTAGCTGGTGTCTGGAGGGAATGTGGTCCAAAGGGTTTTCCAGAGGAGCCGATGTCTCCTCCAGAATAAAATATTGGGAACAGTATTTGAACAGAAATGTTAGTGAGAGCTTCAGACAGGTTAGAGTGGTTTCACCCATCTGAGGAATGTGGGTCAACCTCCAAGGTTGACCTCAGGATCCACCTAATTGGTTGGTCTAAGGGCCTGTACCAGGTGCAAGGGAATGTCTGTCCTCTCGCTATCCATCCCGATACAATTCTTTGTCTGTTCATATAGATCCTGCTGTGTGTTTCCGGGTCCTAGCTCATCTCCCCCATCAGATATTTAACTTTTTGTGAACAGAGACTTTTGCAGCTTTTGTCATCAGTGGTATATAGCCCTGTGTACTCAGCACAGTGGCCTCTCTGCTGGTAGCCAACATTGTCAATGAGCTATGAAAAAACACCATGTGGGCCAGATGGGATTATGGGTGATGGTTTCCTAAACACTGCCCACCAACCTCTCCAGACCCTCCTCTTCTTCGCCTCTTATTCTAGTGGCAAAAATCCAGCCATAGCCAGCCTCTTGGCTTTGGGAGCATTGGAATCTATAGCTTTCTCTCAATAAGAGAACAGCCCTTCATCTCTAGGACCGAAGAAGAAAATATGCTCTCACTGACCATGTCTGGACATCTGGATAGATTCCCTGAGGAAGAGATAGGGCAACTCCTCATTCTATACCCCTTCTAGCACTCGCTCCCACACTATGCACACAGGGTCATAGAGACTGTAGTGGACAAGTCTTTATCCATCCCTAACAACTACTGTTACAAGGCAGCTGACTAGATGCCTCTCACCCTGCCTAAAACTACTACTCTTTCCTCTTCCACCCCTTTTTAAAAAGAGAAAAATATAATCCTTGTCTGGCCTGTGTGGCTCAGTTGGTTGAATGTCGTCCCATGCACCCAGAGGTCACCAGTTTGATTTCTGGTCAGGGTACATGCCTGGGTTGTGGGCTTGATCCCCCAGTAGGGGGCATTGAGGAGGTAGCCAATTGATGTTTTTATCAATGTTTCTCTCTTTCCTTCTCCCCCCCACCAAAAAAAAAATAAAATAAAATAAAAATCAATAAGAACATATTTAGCCAGACCTGCATGGCTCAGTGGTTGAGCATCAACCTATGAACCAGGGAGTCACAGTTCGATTCCCAGTCAGGGCACATGCTGGGTTTTGGACTTCATCTCTAGTAGGGGACATGCAAGAGGCTTGATTCTCTCTCATTGTTGGTGTTTCTTTCTTTCCCTTTCCCTTCCTCTCTGAAATCAATAAAAATATATTTATAAATAAATAATAAAGTAATAATACTCTGTCTATTATGTAGCCTTTCAAAGACACAGTGAGGGCACCGTGCCTGTGGCACAACACAATGCCTGGGGTTTGGCAAGTAGGGTCCCTTTTTCCTGGCCTGGACTTTAGGGGTTCTGTTCAGAAGAAGCACTGACAAGAATGAGGGGTGCAGGCATCTGCCTTCAGCACACACAGCCCACAGACTTTTTCTCCCCGGGGTCTCTTTGGTTGACATGCCTCCTCCTTCAGTCATAGTGTTACAGAAAACCGGAATAAATCAAGAAATGCTCAGAGAGTTTGGAATCGCACTTTATTCACTGGTAGACTGAGAGAAAAATGAATTTAAATTCTAAGCAGAGCTATAAGCAGAACTATCCTTTTTATTAAAATAAAACAAAACAAAAAAAACAGCCCTATGTGTGCTTAGTGGTTATCTCACTAGCCTTAAAAACAATATAGTTCTATCCAATTAAAAAATACATCTGGCATGGCATTGAGAGTATGGGTGTATCTAGTCTCTGGCCTACAATGTCAGACAGCTACGTTTACCTTCCTTATTACTCAAGCAGGCTAAAGCAGTCTAGAAAGCAAAGTTATTTTTTCAGAATAAGAGGCTGTCTAAAAAAAAATAGCAGAAAATTTCAAATAGTAGTTTTACAAAATAGAGGCTAGCCTTCTCAGTAGAAGTGGTTACCTTTGTCCTGGATCTGCACATCTGAAGGCCTGGGTGGCTTGAGGCAGCTGACTGCAATAGGATGAAACTGTGGCTGAGGAAGAAAGCAAAACTGAAAGCCAGAGTAGCTAAGCATTGGCTGTGAGGGGTGAGGCCACAGGAAGGAAGGCCCATGATTGGGGTCAGATGTCCAAAGGGTGAAAGTGCAGCAAGTAAGGTTGTAGGAGATAGGCCAGTGGGGACAATTCAGGGGGAAGTCCATGAGCATTCCCAGGCTGGGATCTGGCGATGTTTTAGGTCTGGAGTGAAGCAAAGGGGGAGGTGGGCTTGACAGCCTCCAGGTGTTTAGGCAAGACTCCACGATTCTTCAGGTCTGTGTCAACCAGAGTTTAAGTCTATGATGCTGAGACTTGTTTGGGGTGAAGGGAAGGAGTAGTCATAATTTTTCCTTGACTTTAAGGTCAACATAGAGATGACCTGGGGCCCAATTTATGTCTCTGAAAGGCAAGCCAGACCTGTCCTAGCCAAAGCATAGGCAAGTCACCAGCTCAGCGGTGGGAGTAGCTAAATGCGGCCCCTCACCTGGTGTGAACCAGAACCTAACTTTAGCCTTCTATGAGCACATGCAAAGTGAGGAGCCAGCTGCCTCGTCACCCTCACCCAGGGCATTTCTGTTTTACATCCTGCACCTGTGGAGGTTTGCATGTCTCAGAGCAAGCATATCAAACTTTCAATCAGAGGGCCACATGCCTCATTTATTTAAATGAGGAGGTATGTGGACCACCCGCCGTGAGTTTGACATGCTTGTCTCAGACCTTGCTGGCCAGACCTGAGGCTGAGACCCTCCTAGACTGACAACAGGACTCCCTGTTTCCTTGGCAACAGCCAGCTCATTCCTCCCCTCCTACCCTAGAAGCAAAGCTTCTGGTGGGTGGTGTGGGGGGAGGGTCTTTCAGGAGGAGGGCTGCGTGGAGGACCTCCCCTATGAGATGGAATATGATCCTACAATCAGTCCAGGAGCCCGAGGTTCAGTTTGCAGGTGATCCAGGCTCCTTAATCTCCCTTCCTTCTAGCTGCAGCCTTTTGCTTTTGTCATGGTCGATTAGCTTGCTAAACAGAGGTTGGACAGAGAAAATGAAAGGAGGAAAGTGAGGAAATTAATAGCTCTGGTAAAAGGTCTGGTGGGAAGGAAGTTAGAACCAATTAACCAATTGAGATTTCAGTTTTCCCATAAGCTCTCTGGCTCCTGCACGGCGCATAGCCAGCGATCAGAATGAATGTCGGATGTAGGCACAAAACACATTTTATACCCATTTGCCTATGAGTTCTCTGCTCTTCAGCTTGAAAGATGCTCCTCTGGGACCCATGTCATTAGGCAACAGACACCATGCACTTGCCTGCAGCCTGGAGGACAGGAGGCCTTGCCAGTGAAGACAATGGGGCACTATGGAAGGACACAGGGACAGGCCACAGGAGTGGAAAAAGCGGAAGAGGCAAGGCAATGTCTCTTCCTACTTCAGCTCTGGGCAAATGACAGCGCCCTGAAGTCTGGCCCAAGGATGACCACACTTTAGAGAAACATCAAAGAACAGATCTGAGCAATAGGAAGAGGCCAAATAGTTCATGTCTCAAGTGCCCCCCCTGGCAAGAAGAGTAGATCTTACTGTCAGGAATCCCAGGGCTAGAATTCTCTGCTGGTGGCTCTCTCCTTTCACCTTATTTATTCTTCCTCTTCACTGGACTCTGCCATTCAGAAAGCAATGCAGAGATGGGCTGCGTAGTTCCAGAAAGTGTCTCTATGGCTCCATTAAACTCAAGTGGGCTCGGAACCTATAGATGTCAAAACAGGTGCAAAGGGAGGAAGTAGAGGTCTTCTGAGTGACAGCTGCTAAAGGGAGCTCTATGGGTTGATGGGATGTGGGACAGAATTATTGCACCCATTTGAAGTCCAGTTTCTGCCCTGCCCATAACAAGTCATCCAAACCCCAGGCCCTTTAGGAGAGCCATCTCGTTTAAGGGGGGACCATTGATGTCATGGACCTAAAACCACTCTACTCCTAGAAATCACAGCAATATAAGTTGAGTTCCTACTCAGAAAACAAAGTCTATCCAGTTTTATACAGTACCCACACCCCTCTACCTTTGCTTAACAGCTGGTGACTATCTGGGAACATGGAACTACAACTCATGTTACCCAAGTCAGTTTCAAATCCCACACTGGGTGCCATGCAATAGATGGAATGCCCTGGCAGTGTGGGCAGTGTGGCACCATGACTTCCTAAACTGCCCACCAAATCAAGCCTGCTATTTAAGTCAGCCTATGACTTTGAGAAATTGACGTGGCTCCCTTTGATGAACCCCATGCACAGACCACTGTTCCCACCCCCACTTTCATTCCTGAGGTTTCTGACTTCGCTGGCCCAGAGTGGACATGTGATCACTACCTCAGATGAGCTTTCGCCACTCGCAGTGCTGCAGCAGGAGAATTATAAATGACGGTTTCTCCGATATGACTCAGGGAAGAAACCTGGCGAACTATTTTGTATGGACATGGGGTACTTTTAGAGAAGCACAGGGCATGACCTTGTTATTCCTGCTAATATGGATTTCCAGACAGTCATCAATCTAAGTGACAAAACCAGCTGGCACACATGGAGCACCTGCTGCAGAAGACACTGTGACCCAGCTGTGGGGGTGGGGCGTGGAGACACAGAGCGGGGTCTGTCTGTCTGTCAGAGAAAAGTGGAGAGGGCGATCCAAGAATAACAACATGGAAGGGAGAAAAATCCAAAGAATTCTACCTTCAAAAAGACCATTTGTCTTTAGAAACCATAAAAGCAAGATCACATTGTTTGGTCCCAAGTAGTGTGTCTTTGACCTCTAGCCCAAGGGTGTGGAGAAGTCAGTCACGGGACTGTGCAAATGTGGAGAAGCCAAAGAAAGTAGCCTTTCCCATTCGTATGGCATTTTCCAGCTGCCTTTACCCACGTGCTTGGACCTGATGCTCACAATCACCTCTGAAGTAGATAAGAATCCTCATCTTCATTTCACAGATGAAAACAAAGAAAAACAAAACAGAGTCTAAGAGAGGTCAAATGATTTCTTAAAAGACACACTTTAAGTGGCAGAGCCTGGTTTAGAACTCAGATGTTCTAACTTGAAACTCAGAGCTCTTCCAAGCTATGGCAGTGGATTTCAAACTGTGTACCCAACAGAATCTCCCAGAGAGGAAAGTTATCCCAACTCCCATTCAGATGGAAGCAGCTCTAATTTTATCTGTTCGGGTTCCACTCAAGATCTCCTCTGTAAGAAAAGAGGGGAGATAGATTGGGAAGTCACTGTACTCTGCCATGATCCCTCCAGTGGGGGTCCAGCCAGAGGACAAGAGTCCACTTGGAACACATTCAAGGAAAGGAGGAAGGAGGTACCGGCTCCACAGGGCAACTGCCCTAGCAGGTGGTCTGCACCACAGGTCTTCTCTCAGAGAGAGAGAAAGACAGAGCTGAGGCCTGACCAGTTGGGGAAGTATTTCTGGGGTTGACATCATGGCTCCTGCTTGGCCAGCTTTGTGGATCTTGTCCAGACATCCCTAAAGCCCTCAGTAGACTCTCAGTCACAAACTGTCCAAGCTTAACCAGCTACGACAGCCCCACGCCCGGCAAGCAATGCTTCCAGACTCCTCCACGCCCAGCCTCCAGTGAAATGCATGCTTATCCCAAGGCTGTGCTGGTACTGGGGTGTGAGGCCACTCAGGGTGTCCCCTCCACCAGTCTGAGCCCAAGACTTCCCAATAGTGTGTCCCTTTTCCTCCAGGTTCTTTTTTTCAAATGGCTCTGATCTTTCCAGAACCCTGCACTGCACCGGCTGATTTCAGCTTCTCTAAACAGGAACTGTTTAGAAACAGCCTCCTACTCTCCCCAACTTCCCATCTGGCAAATATTCTGGCTTCCCAAGGGCCTCCTGGATCTGTGCGGAGTGCGGCAAGCCATTTTGTGATTTATTTATTTATTTTTAATACAATGATTTCAGAGAGGAAGGGAGAGGGAGAGAGAGAGATAGAAAGATAGAAACATCAATGATAAGAGAGAATCATTGATAGGCTGACTCCCACACTCCCTGTACTGGGGATTGAACCCATAACCCAGAATCAAACCAGTGACCTTTTGGTGCATGGGGTGACCCTCAACCAGTGAGCCACACCGCTGGGCTTGGTTTGGGTTTTGACCCTTTAACCTGGTCTACTAAAAGCTCCCTGCTACAGATAAAGGGCTTGTCTGCTTATCATCACAGTTGATAGTCTGAGATGCTCAAGTTTTTACAAAGCACGTACAGCTTGACTTGTCATATGTTTTCATCTCTCTCTCCTTTAACTACGTGTGACAGTAGGAAACCACACAGACCAGGGGGTATATTTCAGCTTTGCATTTACTAACTGTATGACCTTGAACAAACGGCTCAAACTTCCCTCATTTTATATAGGGTGTCCCCCCAAAAAAATGTATATACACACTTTAACATCTGATATAGCTCAATTTTGAAAATGAAATGGTATTTTAATAAATACTGCCTTTATAATTATTCAAAGTGTGTGTATACATTTTTGGGGGGGAAACCCTATATAAAAATACTAACCATTGTACAAGATTGGTGTGTTGTTGTTTTCATTGAAGAATAAATAATGAAGATATTTCTTTACGATGCTTGACACAGACTCAGATTTTAATAGACACTAGTTTCTTCTTCATCCTTAAGGATAAAAGCCAAAACTTATCTATGAAATCTATAGTGTCTGGCACATAATATACTCTCAGTAAATGTTTGTTGATAGTATGAATGAATACGTGGAGTAAATCAAGAGGTTCATTTATGAAACTGATGAGACACGCCGCAGGAAGTGTTGAGTCCTATAAGACAGTTGACAGAGTTATAATTTGAGAAGTGAGAAATGTATCCTAAAGAGGTAATAAATGCTCCAAAACGTACATACAGAAATGTTCATTGTTGTGCTCTTTACAACAGTGAAACTTTTGAAATAAACTAAATGCCCAAGAAATGAGACCAGGTACAATGAAATGTTTTGAATATAAAAAAAATGCTATGTTCCTATTTTTAAAATGTAGATTTAGGATTACTATTCAATAAAAATACCCAACACAGAATTTTGGGTGAAATGGTGTGTTAGAAAATTGCACTCATATAAAATTATTTATCTTTCAAAAGAAAGAAATGTTTGGAAGAATATTAAAAGGCAGTGGTTCTGTCTGGATGGCAGAATTATAATAATTTTAATGTTACGTATTATTCTTTTCAATACTGTTGGAATTTTTGTGAGTATCAATTCTTATAATAGGAAAAAGTTTTTCCTTTGGGAAACCAAAACACATACAGTGTGTAGTATAATAATAAGTAGTTTTATTGTTGGTTTTTTTTTTGTCGTCGTTGTAAATGTCTAAAGCTATCTTAAACTCATTTAGACTCCATGGAAAATGTATTGAAAGCTTATATGACTGGAAGGTTCAAGGTGCAGCTGTGCCTCAGGATAACTGGAAATGGATCTGGCAGACTGACTGTCTGGGTGTTGGTATAATTCCTTCCACTGGCCAGCCTCCTCCATGGCAGGTCACACCATCTCAGTGAGTTCAGAGCTGCTCGTCTGCACACACAGACAGAGTGAGCTTTGTGGTCCTCAGGCATCGTTTCCCAAGATGTGCTGTGGTCGGCCCCACTGGGTCAGAGATCTGTCCCTAACCAGTTGCTGTCCTAGGCCCTGACAGTGCTTCGTAACTGGCCCAGCTCGTGCCCCTTCTCACTCTTAGATCCACCAATGTGGCCCAGAAGGCAGGGTCCTGTAAGAAGAGCTTAATTAATGGGTTGAGAGATGATTGCCACCTGCCCTCTGTACTCTTCCACTCTAAACTGATATTTCCTCAGAGTTGAAGAAGAGAAGATAGGACATTGGCTTGATTCCTGTTCTCAGCGGAGGTACAGGGTGGCCAGGACTGGATTGACAGTTGTCAATATTGGAAGCGGTGGGTGATCTTCCCTGACATGTCCCTGTGCTGGTGCAGAGATTCACCTGGGTCCTCAGAGAACTTACGGCTCAGCCCACGGCCTGGATGCTGGTCAGATGGAGGCAGCAGCTTCTATCATCAGCTTTACCTTACCTCTCTTCCTGGGCACCTTCCATCTCTTCCATATAGGCAAGGAGAAGTAGATCCTCTGAACAAGGATGGATTTTCTTAGTGTCTTGCAAGAAACAACCAGAACTCAATAAAATATTCAGTGGTTTCCATCCCTCTGGGTACTCCCTGTCTCCTTTACTTACTTAGAAGGTAGTCATTTAATTTCTTTCCAAAATAGAGTGGCTATGTCTAGAAAATAAGCACTTTTAAACACAGCAGAAGTTTGTGATATCATAGCTCACTGTTGTAATTCAATCTGGAATAAGTTATTATGGTGGAATGGGGTCACTGCACTGTTAGCCCGGGTAGTCAAGAGCTATCTATGCCTTAGCCATCTCTGAGCCCCAGCTCCTAGCGCAGTGCTGGTCCACAGTAGGTACTCAGAAGTTAAGGGTACAGACATCCCAAAATCCACAGTAAATGCCTGAAAACTGTGATCGTACTGAGCCTTATACATACATTGTGTGTGGGTTTTTCCCCAGTACATGCATATCTATGATAAAGTTAATTTATAAATTAGGCACCCTCAGAGGTTAACGACAATAAGTAAAAATAGAACAATTACAACAATACACTGCAGTGGAAGTTAGGTGAATGGCTTTGGGGCCATTCTCATGTAAAGTCAGGGTTAGTTGGTCACCAGCACTGCGATACTCTGCAGTCTGTTTGACAACCAAGACAGCTACTGGTGACAACAAAAGGATGAGTCACATACTGGGCGGGGTGGACAGGGGCAGTGCCAGATTTTATCATGCTACTGAGAATGGTGCCTCACTTAAAACTTATGAATTGTTTCTAGAATTTTCCTTTTAATATTTCCAGATTGCAGTTGACCATGGTAACTGAAACTGGAAAGCAAAACTGTGGATAAGGAGGAACTACTGTATTCAGTCTTATGGTTCATTTTTAACCTATTTGTGTCTTTCGGTTTCTGTTTCTGTTTTGTTTTTCCTTCCTCCCTACCTTTTTCTGTCTATTAAGGATGCCACACCTTTCCCCAAATCTTCTGGTGTCTGTTATTACGTCCAGTGGTATAGTCTTCCTCTGAGTCTTTGGGATGATGTTACCTTCATCTTGTTCTATAGCATTTCTCCATAGAATTCATTTTTCACCTATTTCCTCATTCTTGACCAAGGTAAGCTCTATCCTCCTACCAAAAGAGAGGCTATTTGGATTGGCTTGGGTTAGACTTATTGTGCACTTGAGCACTGGCTGAATCTTCGTCTTAGTTCTGTAGAGAGGAGCTGATTGAAAGTACAACTCCCAGCCCACTATAGGCAGTTACCTTGTTCTTGCCATAGATTTAATCCAGCTTCCCAGAAAACATTGCTCTAGCTGCTAGCGTCTAGCAGATCTCCTGGTCCCCAGCCTATTTATAAATAGTATAGCACAGATGAGATTATATTTCCAAGCTGCACAAAAGGATTTTAGGATGGGATCACTTACCTACATAGTTACATGCCTGTTCCCCTAAGAGCCATTGTAGTGAGGGTACCGTGAGACCCGTTTTCTTTATGATGATACTTAGTGATCAGTAAGCACTGAGAGGAACAAAAAGAGTGGCTTTCTTTCCTGCTCAGTACAAAGAGGTCTGGAAAAAAAACACCAAAACCGTGGCAAGTCTAGCAACATGTATCCCCATTTCGATGGCCATGTGCCGTTACCACGCATTATTTTCCTTGCTTTTCAGAGCGAAATTGTTCTTTAGTTACAACTGAAGGGATATGCACCAACAGTGGCTTAAATCATAAGGAAATGTGTATTTATTCAACAAGAAATGCAGAGGTATGGTCTCGGGGATGGTCAATTGTGTTATCAAGGAGCTCAAGCTCGTTCTTTCTCTGACTCACTAGGCATATTGTTTTTCATCATCATGATTGTTGCTTCATGGACTTAATGTAGCTGCCTCAGATCCAGGCATCACATCCATATTCCAGATAGGAGAATGGGGAAAGGAATAGCCCCAAGCTTTCCTTTGAGTTTTTGATCAGAAAAGTAGAAGATTTCCTAGGAAATTTCCAGCCATCTTTCATAATATGTCTCAATGGTCCCAGCTGGTAACATTTCACTCCTCACAGCAAGGAGGATGGGAAATTTTACGAAGAGAAATAGTATAACCATGACTGCATTGAATTTATTAATCTTAATTTATTCCTGAAGTCAAGGTACATTGCTGCTACACACCACTGACCTCCACCACCATCCCAACAAAATTAGTGTTGTGTTAGCGATGACTGCTGACAGTCCGGAGCAACAATTGGCGGCTTTATTTTTAGCTTTGGTGATGGTAGCCGTAGAATTGACCAGTGCTTTCCTAAGATAAAGGGACTTTGAACGTGGTGCCATACAAGTGGTTTTGATCACTGGTAATGAATAGGGAGTTAGTAGAACCGAATATTACTTAATATAGCACGCTTAAATAATGACAGGATGGCTTATTGAACTCTAGAAGATTACAGAGAAATCAAATCCTATAATAGAATCAAAATGCGAAGTGAAAAGTAGAAGCTGCTGTGAGGGCCTGTCGGGCTCTGGATTTAGGAGCAGGTATCGGAGCTGTGAGTCTGGCTTCTGCAGAAACAAGTCCCCCACAGGGGAAAGGTACTCCAGGGGAGGCACGCCAGTCGGAGTCACGCTGACCACCAGAGACCAGTCCAGGGCTTCCCTGGTCTGTGAAAGGAAGCTGGAAAACCCGCCACTCACCACCGCCGAGGTGTAGCTTAGCGTCTCGAGAACCAGTTCAGACAGAAGAGGGATACAGAGAGAGAGAAAAAGAAAGGGGAGGGGAGGGGGAAGAGGCTCCATATATGATGATCCTATAAACCCAGTTTTACAATACATGAAGAAATCTTATGCCAAGAAAGACAGCCAATAAAATCAATAATTAGAATATGAGTTTTTACAGGAATAAAAAAAATAGTAAAAAAAAAATCTGAAACAGACATGAAAATATGTACATGCAGGATCCTTGAAGAGATAAATGAAGATATTACTTACATCCTTGACCGGAATCGAACCTGGGACCTGTCAGTATGCAGGTTGACGCTCTATCCACTGAGCCAAACAAGCCAGTGCAAACCATTGGAATTTTTTTTTAAATAGGATAGATTCTACTACTATATGTAGTTGAAGAGAGAATTAAGACATTGGAATTGGGAGGAATTCACCCAGAAGGTAACAGCTTCGAAGGGGTCATAAAAATAAGATAGAGAATGGCCCGTGCTGTGGTGATAGATAGGGGCTTGTCAGAGGAGACAGACACTTGAGTGGTGACCTGAGCCAATAAGGATGTGAGTGATGTGAATGTAAATAAAAATAAACCCATAGACGCACAGCAGTGGTAATACCTATTTTCCAAGATGCTGTCATTAAGTAGGATACAGAAAAGCACTGAGCCTCGTGCCTGACACATGTTTGATAACAAATGTTAAGACCCTCTCCCTCCTGTCCTAAGAACCTGAGTTGATAGAGTAGAATTTCACATTTCACTTCCACAGAGGGGGCTTTGGGCACCTCTGCTGGAGCCCACCATATTTCAGGGGAGTTTGAAGGTTTGAATCAGCTGATGATTTTTAAATGTAATAATGGTGGATTTAGCTCTTTGTGACAAAGTGGCTGGAACATTGTCAGCTGTCTGTGTGCCTGGTTTCTCCTTCTGCTGCTCTCCCTTGAGAACAAACTCTATTTTTCCCTCTAGCATTAACTAAACAAGCTAGTCACATCCAAAATATAGAGATGACATTTTAATATAAACCAGGCAGCCTGGCTAGTAGTTTCCTTGAAAATCTTAAATTTTTATCAGTGCAACTCTAAGCATTTCTCCCCTGCTATGCCTTATCTGGAGCCTGGAAAAAACTTCCGACAGAGGTCAGGGAAGGGGAAGAGACAAAGCCACCCTCTTTGGGAGCATGCAGCCTTTTCAACTCACAGGCCCCTGATTGGGAACGTTTCCTAATGAAAGGAACAAAATAAGCCTGGCTCACAATGAACAGCAACAGAATGTTCCATCGGACAGGGAGCAGCTTCTTGGGACATGAGAATCTGAGAGACTGGATTGCATTCAAAGAAAATGCCCCCAAAGTGTAAGAGAGCTAGCCCCAGGGACCGAGCAACATAGGAGAATCCGTTTTTTACCGGAAGAGGGAGGTCCCTGCCAAGGCTGGGGGTGGGGGTTGGGTGTCCTAGAAACTGAACTAGGCTGAGTGTGAAGCTCCCTTCCCTGAGCAGGAGAGATAAAGGAGGCTGTGATGAATCGGATGGAGCAGCTGGAGATGCAGAGTGTGTGTTTTGTTTTTCTAACCAGAAGGGAGAAAACATGTTCCACCCTCTCCGAGTCTGTGCTCGGAAAAAAGGTTGTTTTAAGAAGGAAAGAAGAAAGAGGAAGAAGAAACATCCTTTTTTTGGCTGTGATTAGGACAGGCATTTGCATTTGGCTCCCAGGGGCCAGGCAAGCTAATGAATCCTGGGGAGTGGCCCCGGGGGCCCCCTCAGCATCTCAGTCCTACCCTCACCAGCATGATTATCCCACACTGTAAGTCTATAAAAAAGAAGACTTCCCCTTGTTTACTTTGAAGTGCCTCTCCCTCTCCCCCCAAACACTGCACATCTCACCAAGTATGAATTATTTAAAAGAACACAACAAAAAAACTGAGCATTACAGCTTTGGCTCAGTTGGAGGTAATGCTCATGCTCAGAATAGTAGAAAATAATAGGAACTGTAGGGAAAACCTGGGGGATTTTAACATCACCCACATCCTGCGGTGTGTATATCTACATCCTGGCGTCTTCTGAAGACGGAGAAAAGAACCTTAAGTTCACATCACCATGAAGACAAAATAGAAAAACCAGATGTTTGGGGTGAAGTTAGAGATAAAAGGACTGCACGCCAACAGGATGAGAGTGTGAGGTATGCAATTGCATAGCCATGTGCGCTGCAGTGTGTTGGCGCCTTGGCATGGGCACAGATGTCTGGTCTCCAGTGTGCTTGTCCGTCTCGCACACACATGCCACTTGAGATGCATCTTTAATAAGATTTCAGTCCCTGTGGTAGACAGGTAGGAGAGGCATTAAATGGAGGAAACGTCAACATGAGAGTAGGTCATGGTTTAGTTATCCGTATTTATTTTACCAGGCACTGCAGTCAGCTCCTTAAATTAACTGCTGGTTAAATTAACCCAGGGCACCATCACAGCAGGTGGAAATGGACTGGATTCCTTTCCTTGGAGACAGTCATGTTGCTACTACCCCTTAATCATGCCATATAACCAGTCACCTACCTACAGAGACTGCCATAGGGTATATATTTGAGAAGCAAATTAAGTTACAAGTTTCACAGTTAAATCCTCTCATAACATACTTCCTTATTCTAATTAGTAACACTGTATTGATCTATGTTCTTTCCTTACACTTCGGTTCGTATGGTCACTTTAAATATCCATCTACTTTTTAACATGAATTAGCTGTCTTCGTGTGCTCTTCCAAAACCCACAGCCCCTGTGACAGCCAGGAGGGCGCTGAGGACAGATCGGCGGGGGAGGGCCTTCCAGGCCACATACTCTTAGAGTCACTCTTCCTGGGTCTCAGTCTTAATTTTTAAAAGGCCCTTGTTGCAGACCTAGAGGTCTAGCGCTCGTGTCTGTGAGTCTCAGAGAGTGAGAGACTTGGGAAGCAGGAGCCCAGGGAGGAAATGCCCTGTTCAGCATTGTAAGCAAAATAGCAATTAAGCCCAACTACAAACTAGGATTCACTGGTTCCAAGTGCTCTTTGTGAAAAACACTTTTCCAAATTAAATTGGAATATATTGAACAGCTACATGTAGGGATTTGTTTTGTGTTGGGCAAGTTAAATGCAATCAAATAAAGTGCACATTAGAAAAACACCCTGGCCAGTGTGGCTTGGGTGTTGTCCTGTGCACAGAAAGGTCTCGGGTTTAATTCCTGGTCAGGGCACATACTTGGGTTGCCAGCTCATTCCTGCTAGAGGGCATGCAGAAGGCAACCAATTCATGTTTTGCTCTCACATCAATGTTTCTCTCTCCCTTTCTTCTTCTCTTGCTAAAAAATAATAATAATAAATCAATTTAAAAAAAAAACCAGAGTAGAACAGAAGCAAGTAATCCAATTTACTTAACCAGTTAAGTAGGAATATTCATTTAAATTGCTAAAAAATTGACACTAGATAGAAAAATAACTGTGCCTCTTGTTGGCTGAGACTCAGAAATTATATTAGAAGCCCCCACTCCCTTGTCTCCTGTTGGAATCAGCAGTGAGTTTAGCAGCTGCTCGGTTGTTATAATTCAGTTACTTTATTTCTGTTTTAATCAGAGCAGATTATTTTCAACCAAACTGGCATCTCTGGATATAATCTACACCGTACGATCTCTTTAGGATAATGAGAAATGGTTCTCTCTGTTCATTTCATGTTTGTGCAAAGCTAATTAATCTTGACCAATATCGTTATGCTAATTATATAAGTGCCTTTAGCGCTTTCAGATCATTTCTATTATGAGAGCTCTTGAGAGTGCAACACAGAAGAAAGAACAAAAATGGAGCAGACATGTAATTAGGGACATTATGAAGATCCTTTTCCGAGTATCGACTTGTACTTGAAGCATAGGAATGTGTATCTTTGTGTTACGTGCCTGTATCCACTTCTGGGCCAGGTTGATCCCCCAGTTCCAGGGGGTAAAATCTCAGATGCCTATGGGGACCAGGAAGATAAAAGGTGAATGAATGAAACAGGCAGGGTTCACCTGCTTGTGCCCGTGTCATCTGAGTGAGGATCTCGGGATCTTGGAGGCCTGGACCTGGGGGGAGTACCTGACCCATCTGATACCAGAGGCCAGAGACTCAGAGTAGCCAGAGAAGCCAAAAAAGTCTGAATTTGAGCGAAGTATCCTGATTTTTAAGTGGCTCTATTAAAAACAAAGATTTCTGTGGATTGATCTGGGATCTTAGGGAGCAGCTATCCTCTGATTTCACCAACCACTGTCCCCTAAATCCTAATGCAGCCCAGTGTGAGGAGAGCCCTCTCCTTTCCTTTTATGACCAGACACAGATAGGCAGAGATGGGACACCCACCGCCGCCCCTGCCTGGCTCCCCACCTGCTCCCCAAGGGCCCTGGGAGCCAGTCTGTGGAGTGTGAAAGGCAACCAGCCTGACCCCGCTTCCTCCTTTCTCTGAGCGGGAGGGCACTTGGTAAAAGGTGTGAAGTCGCTGAGATGAAGAAAGTTCGTGCCCTGGGCCAGTGCCTGCTGTAACTGGGTGCCGTGGGCACCCGGGGAAGACAGCTGCTTTAGTGTCAAGGTCTAGTACAAGTATTGTCAGTGTCTGCTTGATGCTGGCACATGTGTTTGAGGCCTGCGTTCCTGTGTTCCTTGCCCTTTGTATGCCGATACCTGACCTGCCTCCCAAGCTCCCCAAGATTTTCCTGCCTCTCTCTCTCAATCTGGGTCGGACCCTTGCACCACTGCTCATACCCACAGCCCAGAGTGGGGCTTAGTTGGGAGGGGGATCCCTGCTGGGGGCCACGAGGGTGGGAGCTAGGAACTGGCTTCAAGCTCAGCCCTCCAGACTCCACCCTGTCTTCTTTCTGACGGGCTGGAAATGAAGATAACCTATTAGGAAATGTTTATAATGTGAATAAATGTTGCCTCATTTAAAGGGGTTTCAAGGAGGCCATGACAGGCAATTTTTTATCATGCCACATTGCAGGAGGGCACTGTAAATGGGTGAGAGAGCCCTGCCTCTGCTTGGCCCAGGTCTGTGGGAAGCCTGGGCAGAGTAGGTCTCCCCAGGTCTCCGGCTGTTCACTGAGGCGCAATCGTCCCAGGGTTCAGCAAGTGGAATACGTGCTTTCTAGCCACTCAAGTGGTCGTGGGCAGGATGCAGTCCCTCCTGAATCTAGAATAAGAGTCTCAGTGGGAATAAGAGCCTCTGTTCTTCAATGGCTGTTGGTTGGGAGAGACCCGGGTCTCTGCCCGGAGCAGTGCACAGCAATGCGGCTGGCTTTCTTTAGCGTGAGCAAGAGAGGGCAGGTAAGATATCTTTCTTTGTGACATCCATCATTGCTCTGTTCTGTCCCTGGGAATTGACTCACTAAATCCAGCCCATACCCAAGCGAGGAGAGGACTCAAGGGAAAGAATGCCAGGAGGCAGGGATCCCTGGGAGGTTTTTTAGAGGCTCCAGGGGCCTGTGTTTGGGGTGCCCTGGCCCATTTAATTAGATGTGAGGGAGAGACACAGAATGCCCTGGTCCCAGTGGTGCCTCTTGGCCACTGTAGAAGGCCTTTCTTTTCAAAAGGCCTTATTCTTTTAAAAAATAAAGACTTTTTTAAAACGCCGTGGGACGCGGGGAAAAATTGTTAGAAATCGGGACTGTCCCGCCAAAAGCGGGACGATCTGGTCACCTTACAAAGGCCTTTTGCCAGCTATGAAAAGTAAAGTAAATGGACTGAATGTTGAATACTCAACAAAACTAGGAAAAACAAGATTGACGGTATTTTTAAAAAGGCATTGGATGGTATCTGCCTCCAACTTGCTCCTTCCAAAGTCCTCACCTCTAGGGTTCGCTTCCCCCCACCCCACAGCCCGTGGTTTTTTCTTCCCATGTGGGACTCTGTCCTCCCTCACAGGGGAACTTGCTGCTCTCTTGCCCTCCTACCTATGAAGCCCTCCTTAAATCCATTCCAGGATTCCCCAGGAGACACGGATCACAAAAAAGAGTATTTCCCATGGACTCAGACAATGGGGTGATGAAGGCCTGGGGTGGGGGCTGGAGGTGGGCTTGAGGAGGTCAGTGAGGGTGGGGGTGGGAAAGAGACATATGTAATCCCTTCAACAATACAGATTTAAACAAACAAAAAAAGAATATTCCAGGCAGAGGAAGTGTTTCAGAGTGCGGACACAACGTCATGGCCTAGGATAACACACATCTGGGCACACTGGCCAACTGACACAGCTTCTCGGGCAGCCAAGAAGTCCTCCATTTCAGTCCTTAGGTCAAATTCCACTGCCACTCCAGGTGGCCTGGCACCCACAATAGTCATGGCGATGGCTGGGGGCCTCCTTGTGCAAATCAAGGGCATAAGCCTTCTTTAATCTTGCTGTTACATCTCTTTTGCATTATCTGGGATTGTGGTGGCATTCATAGAAAATGCTTTGGAAATTCATACTCTTGGATTTATAATGACCTACGGTCTGTCCCTGGTTTGTTTTTCAGTTAGGTAGCACATCTTATACCAGGCCACCTTTAATTTCCTCAGTCCTCCTTCCTCTACATGTGTAATGGCCTGCAGACAAAGGCTCAAGGAAGGGAGAAGCCAGCATGATGGAACCATGGGGAAATATCTTGCCATTTACTCCCCTACCCCCTCTAACCTCCTCCCCTGCCATTTATCTGTTTCAAAATGTGATGTCTATATAAATATATATTTTAAATAAAAATGTGCACTGAAAAGACTCCTACTTCTACCTTCCTGCCTCCCCCTCCTACCCCCCCCCCCCCAGATCCCTTTGGTTGGCAGCAGGGCCCTTAACTGGAGGCCAAGTTGAACCACCCTGGAGAGTCAAAACCACAATCAGGAAGCATTTACACAGGACTGTTCTATGCAAAAGAGCCCTACAGCCGGTTTCCAGTTTCGGACCTAATTCTGACTTCTCCAGTGTGAACCGCCTCCTCACCTGTCTCTCAGGATGTCATTTCTACAGTGAACTTTCTTGAAAAAAAATCATCCTTTCATGAGGCTCCTTCCCAATAGCCCCTCCCCATTCTTTTTCTTCCACCTGGCAGCAGAAGACCCTTTCCGTCCCCTTGGAGCACCCTGGCATGGCACACAGCTGCTGAGGAATTCTTCAAAGAAAACAGATTCTTGCTTGATCCCCAACCCACTCACACAAACAAAGCCCACGGCAGGAAGGCCCAGTGCTCGGCTGAGCGAGCCAGGGCCTCGCCACCCACCACGCACAGCTGTTCTGCTATTTTTACACTCGAGCAGCCACCTGACTTCAAGGCGCTCTGGAGATGCACCTCACACCCTATCTCAGGAGGTGATCTGGGGTGGGGCCCACTCCTTGCTTTTATTATAGCACCCATAACACCTTTGTAAGCTAGAAAAGTGACTTTTTAGGAGGCAACTCTCAGTACATGATCAACATGAAAAACAGTCCTCAATCAAACTTCATTTACGTCCACCTGGCCTATCCCTAAAAGTGCTAGACTATCCAGCTGCTTTATCTCTACCTGGACATCCAGATACCACCTCACATTCCACTTGTTTGAAGGGAACTCCTCTGCTTCCTCCAAAGACTATCCTCCTGTCTCAGCCAGTCTAAGGCATTTCCAGTTACCCAAAAAAGGGGCCTCAGGGTAATCTTGATTCCCTTCCCTTCCTCTCTAATCACCGTCTTAAAATTAACATCATTTTATCTCCTAAGTAAGTGTTCATAAACTTCTCTCATTCCCACAGCCTTTTGTCCAGTTCAGATGCTCTTCACCTGCACACTGCAACAGTTTGCCCAGCAGTCTCCCCATCTTCCTCCTCATGCACTGTGAGTCCCACCACCAAGACAATTTCTAAAGCCATATCTCTCTCTCTAGCTTAAAACCCTCCAAAGTTTCCTGCCAGATTCTCCATGCTATCTACATGTCAGGATCACCTGGGAAGCTTTAAAAAAAAATTGTGTCCAGCTTCCACCTCAGAGATTCTGATTTAACTGGAGAAGGCATCCATATTTCTTTTTTTAAGCTCCCTAGGGAACTCTTACATGTGCAGACTCTAATGAGAACCATTGACTTGCAGGAAGGAATCCAAGCTCCTTCTGTTGCACCCAAGACTCTCCCTGCACAGACCCTGCCCACCTCTCCAGCCAACCCCAATCCTGCCTCTCCACCCCTTGTGCTCAATGACACTGAACTGCTATAGTTCCCACCACCACGCTATTGCTCATACTGTTCCCACAGCCTGAAACACCCTCCCTACTGGACCAACAAGCCTTGACTCCCATTCCCAACTACCTACCTCAGCACCGTCCCTCACTCCTTGGTGCTCCATAGAACTTTGGGCATGTCTCTGTTACTGCATCACCTATTTTATGGTGATTCATGTGTTCCTCTTCAAAAGCAAAAGGGAGCCACTCATTTACAAAGGGTTACTTCATGGAGCCTAACATAGCTCTACAAGGTAAGCACAGCTGTGGCTCTAGAGCACTGGAACCCTCAATAAGAAAGCTGCCTGAGGCTGAGGCACTTCCTCTCTGTCACTCTCCCTGGGGTTATATGGCCTCTGGTCTCTCTTCATTACTTTTGGATCTTCTTAAAGAACAACATTCTCTCCTCCTGTGTGTCCAGATGGTCCAAAATGGCTACTCAGCAATGGCGGCTCAACTCCTGAAGATACATATTCTCTCTTGCTCCAATACTGACTGGCATCCTAAATGTCAATTCCAAAGTCCCAGAAAAGACAGATATTCATATTGGTCCAAAACTTAACCCCTGTTCTAATCAGCTATGGCCAAATATGGCTGCTGCATAAAGAAGTCGGGTCTTAGGAAAAAAATGGGATTGGATCATGAGATGGGCAGACATCCATCCCAAAGATGATAATTATACCACAAGAGTCATGTGGCAAACGTGTAGAGATCAGCAACAGCTGAACCAAAGGAGGAAATCATTATCTTAGTCTTGGATTATATAGGGACATTCTCAGGGCTGGGCAGGGGCCTGTCCACAATCCACAGCTCAGTCAGGTGCGGCTGTGGGCAGGAGGAGTTGAGAAGTGATCTGGGATGGGCTAGTGCTGTGCCTCCTGTGAATAAACACCCCCAAATAAGTGGAGCTGCTTTCTGAAGGAAGCTTGGACCTTTCCAAGTACTGAGTTGGTTGGGTGGTTGTTCCTTAGTTTGTTAGTTGGTTTACTTGCTTGCTTGTTTGAATTTAAGTTCTGAGCCGAAGCTAGATAATATTGCTTTGCCCACATATCCATTCAAGGAACAGGTGTTAAGTCATCATGCTAATAAGAAAAATTTGTTAAATGATCTCATCCTCTCAATAGATGCCAAGAAACAATTCAAGTCAAATCAACATTTATTTCTTTTGAAAACTAAACTTTTTAACAAGAAGGGTTTCTGTATTAATTTCTTTCTTAGCCCTGGCTGTGCAGCTCAGTTGGTTGGAGTGTTGACCTATACACCAAAAGGTGGAAGGTTCAATTCCCAGTCAGGACACATAAATAGGTTGTGGGTTCAACCCCTGGTTGGAGCACGTAAGGGAAGCAGCCGATCAGTGTTTCTCACATTGATGTTTCTTCCTCTCTCTAAAATCAATAATTAAAAAATATAGTTTTTTTTCTTATAAAAATAAAACTATGAGCCAGTGTATATGTATATATAAAAGGCTAAGTGACCAATTGTCTGTCCACCTGACTGGCCAGTATATATGACGTGCAGTGGCAATTGAAAAGAAAAAGCAGCCCTAACCAGATTGGCTCAGTGGACAGAGCGTCAGTCTGCGGATTGAAAGGTCCCAGGTTTGATCCCGGTCAAGGGCATGTACCTGGGTTACAAGCACATCCCCTGTAGGAGGTGTGCAGGAGGCAGCTGATCAATGATTCTTTCTCATCAATGTTTCTAACTCTCTGTCCTTCTCCCTTCCTTTCTGTAAAAAAAATCAATAAAATATATTATAAAAAAAAAAAAAAAGAGAGAGAGAGAGAGAGAGTAGTCAAGAACAACAAAATAGCCCTGGCTGGTGTGCTCAGTGGTTGGAGCATTGGCCTGCACACAGAAAGGCGGCAGGTTTGATTCTCCATCTAGGGCAAGTACCTGGGTTGCAGGTTTGATCCCTGGTCCTGGTCAAAGCACATGCAGGAAACAACCAATGGATGTGTCTCTCTCACACTGATGTTTCTCTCTCCCTCTCTTCCCCTTCCTCTCTCCCTTGCACCCTCTCTAAAAATCAATGAAAAAAATGTTCTCAGGTGAGGATTAACAAAAAACAAAAAAATTAACAAAATATATATATTTTTAGTTTATTGATGCATCCTGTTAGATATTGAAACATAACTAAACCTTTATGAAATTTGTATGGTATTGAAATCAAAACAGGGAGAGTAGGGGAATCACTAATTGAATAAAATGGACATTCTAGAAATAGAGTCAACAGCTTTAGGGACAAAATGTTTGGATGGTGGTCAGGAATATAGTAGTTTAACAGTGGAAAAAGAAACATTATTTAAATCTATAGGAAAACAGAGGAATAATTATATATATGTACATGTCATTCTATTTAGAGTGACTTATTAAGAAAGTATCTGGCGTCTTGCCTTTTGACATGGTTATGGTTTTGCGGGGCCTTGTTTTTCTGCTGTGGACTCATCAGCAAAGACTGAAGGGAATTTTCCCCTTCCCTCTCTCAGAAAAGGCAGCCAAGCAATCTGTGTTCCTGGTTCCCAAGGAAACAAGCCTTGTTTGGGGAGCACTGGTTTCTAGGCAGGCGGAGACTGGGTTGGGGACCTGAGATGTCTAGAGTTGAGAGGAACTTGAAGCCAGGCAGGGGATGGTTGGTTCTCTGGTTGGAGCTGAAAGAACACAGTGCCCAGAAGGTGATGGGACCTGGAGTGGGGCCTGGGTGCAGGGATGTTGTCAAGGCCAGAGACAGCAAGCTGCTCAGTTGGAGAGCAACTGCCTTGCTGGGTGGCCTGGTGAGGAGACAGTGCAGCTGCAGAACCTACCAGCCGTCCAGAGGCCTAAGTCGGTTTAGAGAGGCAACATCTTGTGTGGTAACCAGCTGGACTATGACAGGGGCCTCTTCTCCATCCTCCTAGACTGAGTGACTCCTAAGGGCCTGACACAGCCCAGAGAAGGAGAGGGAAAGTGAGGGCTCCTCTCTGAATAATTACTAATAGGCTCTGAGAGCCCGATCCTGAGCTAGAAAAGTAAAGTGATAGTTTTTGCACCTCAAGTGCAACACAATAATTCATACCCATTACACACATCATACATTTCGATAAACCCAGGTGCTTCAAAGAATTATTACAGAACAACCACGAACTATTTTAGAAACTAGAAAACAAGCTAGTATGCTTATTCCAAGGGTAGAGAACAGATGCATTTCTGGGTATCAAAAAATAAAAATAAAAATTTAAAAAAAAGCAGAGGCAATTAGACAGAGGGGTCATGGAAAAATGTACAGCATGACTGGCATTTAGAGAAACACAATCACATATTGTACCCAGATTGCCCCCACATGCCCTGGGAGTTATTCTAACTCAGGATCAGCTGTATGTAATCTATCAGTGACTATTATCAAAATGTTTCAAGGACAGGGGTATAAGGCCAGCAGTGTGATATGCGTTTTCAACTACATTTGACATAAAAGGTCATTCCGAGTCCAGGTGAACAAAGGATTTATTCATCTTATGCAGTGTCTTACCTGAGGTTTCTTCCTGAAGCAATGCTGGAGAGGTCTACCCCTCTGACTCTTAGGAACAGTCATGCTCTCTCACACCACAGGATGCTGCTGGGAAGCAGAGCTAAGCCTAATGCCATGGAGCAAAGCCACGTCAACAGTTTCAGTGGTGGGACCAACACATAATCTAGAGCTCCTCTGTCATTAATCCATTTAGCAAGGGTCAAGGCTCAATGTGACCCCTCTGACCCCACAATTTGGCCACTGAGATTTTGAGGTTAAAAAAAAAAGTTTACATGATGTATTAGTCAGGATTCTACAGAGAAATGGAACCAATAGGAGCTGTAGCTGTACATATATTGTAGATGATATAAATATAGATGATATAGCTATAGTTAAAAAGAGAGAACAACCCGAAATTGAGTTAGTTGTGGTAGGTTCCACCAAGACTTAATACCTAATCTAATTGTAGTTTTCATCCTCACCTAGGAGATTTTAAACCTCTCTGTTTAGAATTTCCAGGTCAGCTCCACTGAGGTTATCTACTTGATTAGACCCTCTATGGGAAACATCCAGCCCTCAGGCCCTATAAGGCCCAAGAAATCATTTGGTCTGGCCCTGCCAAGGCATTAGGGGTGAATTAATTAAATGTTTGACCAAATATAGCAGCCAATTTTTAAAAATATATATTGTATTGATTTTTTATAGAGAGGGAGAGAGATAGAGAGTTAGAAACATTGATGAGACAGAATCATTGATCAGCTGCTTCTTGCACACCCCTACTGGGATGTGCTCGCAACCAAGGTACATGCCCTTGACTGGAATGGAACCCGGGACCCTTCAGTCCGAAGGCTGACGCTCTATCTATGAGCCAAACCGGTTTTGGCTAGCAGCCTAATTTTTAAGTTGATATTTCGTATGGCCCACGAATGATATTATAAATATCCAAATTACTCCTGCCCGAAGGGAAGGTGATCTGATCTAGAATTATCCACTCTTTTAACTTCCTTGTGCATGTCTTTATTTACAACATAGGGTTGCTGCTTAACTCAGGAATCGTTTTATAAGCCAATTAGACCTTTAATTTTACTGAGGAAAAATGATGTACTAGTCAGTCCTAGTTCTTGTACAAGAGAGGACCAATCTCCCCTCAGATAGTGAGACAGAGACAGAATTTGCCCTTCCTCCATTTTTCTGATGTATTCAGTTCCTCAACAGATTGGATGAGATCCACCCACGTTAGGGGGAAACAATCTGCTTTACTCAGTCTACTCATTCAAATGCAAATCTCTTCCAGGAACTCCTTCACAGACACACCCAGAGGTAAAGTTTAACTAGGTATCAAGGCATCCCTTGGCCCAGTCATGTTGACACAAAATGAGCCGTCACACAAGTATGTAGGGATCATCAAGGATTACTCAGCTGCCTAACACTGACTCTGAAACATTCTCAATGTGTGTCTCATTAGCAGGCGTAGATTGGCTCGTAAGTGTAACTGAACCAAATTATAGTTCATGATATAAATTTCTTAATTCCTCAGGTTAATTCCACTAAATTTCAGAATGAACGGAGACATCATGGATCACTGGGAAAAGGAAAGTAGGTAAGAATAATTCCTTCTATGCCTCTGATTCATGTTATAGTCATATGATTTTCATTCAACATGATTATCATTAAAAGTAAATGAATGTACTAGCATCCACTTAATTGAATTTCTGATCACATGGCCCACTATTGAGAAAACTTGATCGTTCTTCTCCAATTAATTGAGCTAACCAGGTCAAATTTCAGTATGTAGTAAAATTAATTTTTAATTATACTTGTAGTTTGAACAAGTCCAACAGTTTGATTAGACCATTAATGGCCTTAGGATGCTGGTTATTGACATCGTCCAACTGTTTATAGTTTTGTTTTCTCTGCCAACAAAGGATGCTCTTTCTAGTGGCTGCTCAGATTACCGTATTTTTTGGACCATAAGACTCTTCGGACCATAAGACACTCCGGACCATAAGACGCACCAGTTTTTAGAGAAGGGAAATGAAGAAAAAAAGATTCTGAAACAAATAGTGTCCTAAAATATTTTATGTGCATTAAAACCCAACATCACAGTCATAAACACATGTAATCAACCTGTAAAGTAAACAGCAGCATTTAGAACCATTTTAGAGCTGGGCAAGCACACAGAGACCACACAGAGCCGGGCAAGTAAAAAAACTTTTTTTTTAAAGTATATGTGTAGGCTATATTTGGACCATAAGACGCAGGGACTTTTCCCCCCCACTTCTGGGGGAAAAAAAGTGCATCTTATGGTCCGAAAAATACGGTAGGTCTGTTTTCTTTCCCTTCAGCAGCCCAAGATGGGGTTACATATTCAGTCAGGGCAGTGGCAGGAGCACTGAACCTGGTGCTGTACGACCTGAGTTACAAGGCTACCCCATTTATGAGCATGTGACTTCATGTGAAATGGAAATTGCAAACACCTGATTTGACATTCTTCCCTGAACCTGCTGGCAAGGCTCAACTAAGGTATTATATATACAAAGGTCTTTGTAAGGAGTTATTAATGGCACTCTCGGAATCCATGTGCTTAAACTCTAGAGTACATTTAGAATCTTGTGATTTGCTGGTTTAAAATACTCATTTCTAGGCTCTACTCCCATAAAGTCTAGTGCAATGGATTCTGGGTAGAGTTCAGGAGTCTACATTTTTATCATCTAACATTACCATCACCTTTCTCCTGCCATGTGATTATATATGAATGGTCCAGGAATGACAGAGACATACTGATGGAAGAATGAAATAAACCACTTTAGAAATGACATGTTAATGGTAAAAAAAACAACAACATTTAAACCTGTAAAGAATTTTTGTGAGTTTATTTGAGCCAAACTGTCGACAGTTTCCAGGAAGCAGAATTTCAGCATATTGAGATAGCACTTCTAAGAATGGTGGTTTTTCACCTATTTTTATACCTTACCATCTAAGATGGGGATGCAAGTGGATTACATGAATCCCATCAAGTGATAGATTAGGGAGGTGGGAGAAAGCAAAGCAGGGAAATCTCTGGGACTGGATAAAAAGTAAAATGATAGACACATATACATCTTTTACATGGGTGGGTACAGGATAGTTACCAGTCAACAATTAACAAGATAACAATAACAATGAGGGAATTTGTGGTCTCTGCCCAGACACTATTTGTTGTGCTCTGAGGAGTCCAGAAAAAGGGAAATTATAAGTTATCCTGACATTCTACAAGTATGTTATCTAGATGCAAAAAGAAAATAGGCTCAGTAAAGATCTAAGTTGATCTTTGTCAGGGAAGATTCTGGCTTAGGACATGACTATCCACTATAAACTGCTTTATAATTAAAGGTTTTAATTTCAGACCATCCTTTGTGGTTACTTTAGGTCTCTTGAGTTTGCAAGGCCTTTCCTGAGTTAGGTTAGCATGTGGCCCTTTCTTGTCCATAGGCCCTTCAGAAGAAATCAGTTAGGTCCTGACAGCTTTGGATAAGCTTAAAAAGGCCACTGAACTGATGCCTGTTGGAAGATTTAACCCAAATGAATTCACTACAGAAAAAGATATTTATTGTAGAATTTATTTTAGAGTTGGTAGAAAATAATGGAAAAGAGCTTTTGCTTTCCACTGTACCTTCACTCCTTCTGTCCCATTTGGGGCACTGTTTCTGATTTCACTCCTTCTCTGTCATGATTTCTGTCCCAAATGAATGCCCTCCCTCTGGTTGTTCCTTTCCACTTTGGAGAGTCTTATGGAGTTCTGGAAATTTTAACGAGGCTGTGTACTGAGCCATGTGGGCATGCCACAGGCCAGATGGATGAGTAAGAAACAAAGCTTCAAGAATTCTGGCAACCACTGGTGCATCCAAGATGGGAAGTAATACTGGTAGAGCTGCTGCCTCTCAACAGCCACAGAATCTAATGGCTACCATTTTGTCATTCCGGATGGGTTGCATAGGACTAGCCCTGGACTAAATTATTAAGTCACTAAACTCACTCTCTACTTCCTCAGCATTCTTTTCTCCGTGCTAGACTCTAATCATTTCTAATAATTAAATTATTTCTAATAATTTAATTAAATAATTAAATCATTTCTAATAATTAAATAATTAAATTTCTAATAATTAAATTTCTAATAATTTAATTTTCTGTGCAGATAATAATCACTTGTGAATGACATTCCAACCTTGACAGTGTTAGGCCTCCTTGTTCTTGATTTTAATGGAATGCTGCCTATTTTCCTATTAATAGTGATGTTTGCTGGGGGGGGTTGTTTATTTGCTTGCTTCTTTAAAAAAAAATGTAAGTGGCCAAAACCAGTTTGGCTCTGTTGATAGAGTGTCAGCCTGAGGACTGAAGGGTCCCAGGTTCAATTTTGGTCAAGGGCATGTACCTTGGTTGCGGGGACATCCCCAGTGGGGGGGGGGGGGGGGGGGGGGAGGGGGTGCAGGAGGCAGCTGATGGATGTTTCTCTCTCATTGATGTTTCTAGCTCTCTATTCCTCTCCCTTCCTCTCTGTAAAAAAATCAATAAAATATATTTTTCAAAAAAAAAATTAGGTGATATTGGTTTATAACATCATGTAAGTCTCAGGTATGCAATATTATAAATTGGACATCTGTATGTATTTTATTATGTTCATACACCTGGTACCTAGAGGCACTTAATAAATATTTGCTGAATTGGACAAAATTAAGATGTTTCAGAGAGAATTTAATAGAATTTTGTCATGTGACTTGTCAACTCTGGCCATGGGCAAGTCATAAAACCTTCCAAGCCTGAGCATCCAAGTCTGTAAATGAGAGACTACCCCTCTTCAGACTTTGTAAATGTTAGTGACAATGTGTGTAAGGTGTCTGGCACAGTCCCTGAAACACCCACATGGTATACACACACACACACACACACACACACACACACACACACACACACGAACACTCATACATCATGTATGTGATTTTAAAAAATTATGATTGTGTGCAATAAGTGTTTTGAAGGCACCCTGAAGGTGAGAAAAGAGGAATTTTGGCAATATTTCAAACACCTACAATTCTCCTGGCCATTATTAATTCTTAGGAAAATATGACTGCTGGGTTCAAAGGAAAAAATACTTTGAAGATTTTTTTTTTTTCATTGAAACTCTGAAGTCTTAGCTATCACATAGTGATTTAGTGAGTTAGATGTGAATGAATCAGAACCATATGTATTGAATTTATCTTGGAACCCTATGTGTTGAAAGCCTATCTATAAAATGGGCTTGGCATTCTCTTGCTGTCCAAGGGCTGGAAAAACAGCGTGGTAATTCTGCTGAACCCGAAATGGCCTTAAACTCAGCAAATAGACCAAACTGATGAAGAATCCCAGGTCACTTTTCGGGGTCCTTACCACATTAAGGGATACACAGCCTGCTATGATTTGGGATCATTTTTGTTTGTTTTCTTTTAGTTTGTCTCAGAAACCTAGGAGAGGGGGGGAAAGGATCATCCCCTTTGTTCTCTGTCTAATGTTACATATTAGATGGTGAACTTATTATAGGAAAATAAGAAAATAAAAGTACAGCTAATTCATCCCACAAAAGTACCACTGAAGGGCTTGAAGGTATGTTGTGGAATATACCATGAATTTGCTTGGTATTGGCCACTTAAATGCTGGTAGCTGCCTGCTCCACAGAATACTTTTTGTGTAACATCAAAGTATCTGGTGGTTGAGATTAAACCCTTCTTTTTGAAAATGGGTAGATACCAGCTCTATTTTCTTCTCTCTGCTTTTCTACAAGACTATACCTGCTGTTAATTTTGGCTATGTTTATCTAAAAATGGTATCAGTCATTAAGAGCTCTATTAAAAGAAAGAAGAAGAGGTTAGCCCAGAGGAGGGGGAGTAATTCACCTGACTGGTAAGTTTAAAAGGTGAAACCAGATGGGGTTGCCTAGCCCTCTCGCCCCTCCCCTTCCCCTTCCAATTTGGAGTGAGTCCCCATTGGAGACCACATGTTCTCAGTTTTTCCTTGTTCCACTTCTTACAGAAGCCTGTGCTACCCAGGTATTGCCTAGGATCGGGTGGAAAAGGCTGTCTAATTCTGGGGCTCAGACCTCAAAAAACTCACTTGCCCACAGACACCAGCCTCAGCTCCCAACAACAGATGTATTTTTGCTCCCATTTGCCTTACCCATTTGTCTTATTTCTCAATTGATTCACAATCCAGCAGGAGGTGGTTATTAGCTTCAGGGCAGTTGTAATCCATCAATAGGCCAGGTTGATGTGGCTTAGAACTCACCCTTCCAGGGTGATTACTAAGAAATCTCTAAGGTTGTGGTGAGAAACTGTCAACACTTGCCCACAATACCTTTCATGTTCAAGTGTTACTTGGAATGTTCTAGTGTGTAGAAGTTTGGCATCTCAACAGAGGCCTGGCTCTTGTAGGCCCAGCTCCAAGACTGATTCCTTAAGAAAATCTTGGCTTTTCCTGAGACACATTTCTACTCCCACAACCAGCTCCAGGCAGAGATGGGAAGGCCTTTGATCTACACAGGGATCCTGGCCAGTTTCTTTTAAGTTTCATAATTGAGCATTAACCTTCCCATCTGCCCACCTGGGTTTCAAAGTGAATGCCTCTCTCTGCCTATAAGGACAGTAAGGAGTTCCTGAGTCCAGGTCTCTGCTTGGGAAGGTAATTTTGAATTGCTTACTATCATGCTTTCCTAGGAAAAAAAACAACAGTAAGAACATCTTATTTAAGGAAGATAATTTAATATTTGCTTTAGGAATGATTATGGAAGATTGTCTAAATGAAATATACAAGTAAGTGTTCCTGCTATGTTTACTATGAAGCTCTCACTGGCACCATTCAGAGCATCTTCTGAAAATTTCTATCTGATGACCCATAGGAGGGCTATCTCAGATCCTGTGCTAGGGAAACTTTGTCTCCCCTGGGAATTGAAATGCTTCTTCCTCTCAGATGATAATTGAAGAACCACTATTCCATCTTTATCTTGGCTTTAAGGATGCTGCAGCCAAGCCTCAGCCTTCAAGCTCAATCATAAATGCTCTGTTGACCCTTGTGGTCAACAAAGGTCAATCTTGCTTTTCTCTTCTTTATCCCCTCTCTTTTATTGATTTTAATATCTTATTCCTTTTTACGGCTATTGTTCATTATTTTGCAAAGAGGCAAGATATAACTAAATGAAATGAAATGAGGATTCAGTGATTGCTCGAGGTTGGGGGTGCACGGGAAGAGAGAAAACAGCAGTAAGACATCCAGGAACTTTTGGGGATAGTGTAATTTCTATATCTTGACTGTGGTAGTGGTTCCCTGGGTGTGTCCATCCGCCAAAATTCACTGAACTGGAATCTTAAAATGGTGTGTTTTATTGAAAGTAAATTAAAACCTCAATAAAGTTGATGTATTCATCCAACTAATGTGATATTTCTGCAGGCACATTACATGGTGCTGTGCAGTAAGAGTGTACACAGCTATATATCTTGTTCACTGAACAAGGGTTCCTTGTCAAGGGGCCCAAAGGCTCTCTAAGCCAGGGATCCAGCACAGGGCTTGGTCTTCGGAGAAGAGGCAGCCTTTTCTATTTTGGAAAAGGCTTTATACATAGATGGATTCCTAGAAATCTTGCTCTGAAAAATATAGTGAAAAAGAATATAGACCAGCAGTCGCCAACCTTTTGTGTGTGTGTGTGTGTGTGTGTGTGTGTATTTTTAAATATATTTTATTGATTTTTCACAGAGAGGAAGGGAGAGGGATAGAAAGTTAGAAACATTGATGAGAGAGTAACATCGATCAGCTGCCTCCTGCACACCACCCACTGGGGATGTGTCTGAACCTGGGACCCTTCAGTCCACAGACCGATGCTCTATCCATTGAGCCAAACCGGTTTCGGCAGTTGCCAACCTTTTTGACCTCATAGACCACCATTGGTCTGCAGACCACCGGTTGGTGACTACTGATATACACAATTCCCAGCCCTTGTGGAGCTTCTAGTCTATGGGAGAGAGGGTGATAATAAGCCAGGGAACATATAAGGTGGTTATATTTGTAATAAGAACTGCATAGAGATAAAGAGGAGGATATAATGGAGTGTTGGCCTGGGGGAGATGTTTGTTCTAATAAATCATCACAGAAGACTTCTTAGAAGATGCCATTTCAGCTGAGGTTCAAGTGATAAGAATCACCCAATCCTGTCAAATGTGGGGAAAAAGCATCCCAAACAGAGGGAATAGCAAGAGCAATTGCTCAGAGGCAGGAGCACAAATGCAAAAAACAAGGGCCAACTCACTCAACTGATGGAACAAATAGGATTAGAACTCAGGCTTACCTTCAGTTCAGCTCAGCTCTTATTTACTGACTAGAGGCCCAGTACACAAAATTTGTGCCCGGGTGTGGGGAGGGGTGGGGGTGGGTCCCTCAGCTCAACCTGCACCCTGTCCAACATGGGACATCCCTCTCACAATCCAGGACTGCTAGCTCCCAACTGCTCACCTGCCAGCCTTCCTGATTGCCCTTAACTACTTCTGCCTGACAGCCTGATCACCCTAATCATTCCCTTGCCAGCCTTATTGATGCCTAACTGCTCCCCTGCCGGCCTGGTCACCCCTAACTGCCCTCCCCTGCCAGCCTAACTGCCCTCCCCTGCCAGCCTCATCACCCCTAACTGCTCTCCCCTGCTGGTCTGGTCCCCCTCCCAACTTCCCTCTCCTACAGGTCTGGGTCCCCCCAAACTGCCCTCCCTACAGGCCTGGTCACCCCTAACTGCCCTGTCCTGCAGGCCTGGTCCTCCCCAACTGTCCTTCTCTGCAGGCTTGATTGCCCCCAACTGTCCTCCCTTGCAGGCCTGATTCATCCCAACTGCCCTCCCCTGGCTGTCTTGTGGCAGCCATCTTATAGCAGCCATCTTGCATCAACATGGGGGCAAACATCTTGTGAATTGAAGCAATGGTCAATATGCATATTACTCTTTTATTAGATAGGATAGAGGCCTGGTGCACGAGTGGGGGCTGGCTGGTTTGCCCTGAAGGGTGTCCCAGATAAGAATGGGGGTTCCCTTGGGGCATGGGGAAGCTTGGGTGAGGGGCCTGTGGTGGTTTGCAGGCTAGCCATGCCCCCTGGCAACCCAAGCATAGGCTGGAAGCAGGTATCTGGGATTTATTTATCTTCTATAATTGAAACTTTGTAGCCTTGAGTGGAGCAACCCAAGCCTCCTGCTTGCTCCAGCTCCATGGCCATTGCCATCTTGGTTGAGTTAATTTGCATACTGTCTCCTAATTGGCTGGTGGGCGTGGCTGGTGGGTGTAGTGGAGGTGTGGTCAATTTGCATGTTTCTCTTTTATTAGATGGGATTGCCTACCATGTCTCAGGAACTATTCCCTACCTGTCAGTCTAGAGCTGTTCAGGCTTTGTAGGGTTGAATAATAAGAATGACAGAATTAGGACTGCTAGAGACATGTTAAGAAACAGCTTCCTTTAGACGGCAGTGGGTTTACTCAGATGAGTATTTCACAAGATTTGATTTTTGCCTTGCTTTAAGAAATATTTCCATCCTGAAATTGAGATACATTTTTAGAATAATTAACATTTTAACAATTCTGAATCCTATGTTGAGAGCTGTAGGAATGAGAGGACTGGATTAAGGAACTAATGGGTGGGGAGATAGCAAGGGTACAAATCCCTGGTGAAAAGTGTTGATCAATCATCAGGATCCCAGTCATCTCTGAAATCCAAGGAAAGCAAGATTGGGCTGGGAGCCTTGCAAGGAACAACTCAGATCTCATACCTCACTCCAGCCACCGAACACTGACACCTACCACATTCCCTTCATCTGTGTGTACTCACTGCCTGTAAATGGCAGCTAAAAGGGGAAACTATCTCTTCTGAAGCCATATCTTTATCATTTTTCAATAATTTGCTGGTTAGCAAAACCAAAATTCTTGGAATTACATTGTTTGTCTCCAACTTCTCTTTTGAATGAAAGAAGTTATAGTCATGCTATTAAGCCCCAGCCCACAGAAATACACCACAAAACCACTACCTTCCTCAAAATAGTAGCAGAAATGAAACCTGCCATCTTCAATACAAACTGGAGTGTCCTGAAGCAGATGAAAAAGCTAATGAAGAGAGCAAGGCCACCATTTTAAAGGATGTTTTTCCTTGAGGGTGAGGGCTTTGGATTTTGTGTTTTCTTTTTAACAAAAATGACTTTCATAATTTCAACTCGTAGATATTTTCTCAACTGACCCCTAATCCCTAGCAGTCAAGTCTATACTGGACAGCTTCTCCTCATTCAAACTCATTCTGGTCCCTTCCAGTCTGTCTGAGTCCAGTGGAGGTGCAGTGGACTCTTGCTTGTACAATTTGCTGCCTACCATTTCCTCCTTTTTTGGAACAGCTCTGTCCAATCACAATGCAGTTTCTGGAGAGACCCATCTCCTAGGACCCACCTCTCAGGCCACACTTGATGGGCAGCTGGGCCTCAGAAACTGGTCAGGAACTCTAAGGCCTTCAGGCAACACCCTGAGTAGCATATCTCTGCTTCTCTCTCCTTCTGCTTCTCTCTTTCTCCCTAACACTAGCTTTCTCTGTTGCTCAGTCCATGTGGTAGAAGATGACAATCTCCCCAAAGTTAAGATTTCTGTTTGCAAGCAACAGGATGTCAGCGAAACTAACACAGGGTTATAAATGGGCCTAACACTTTGATAAGAGCAAAGAGCTTGAATCATGTTTGCAAGAGTCTAATGGTCTAATGGTCCCTTTTCCTGTTTTGTTTTGGTTTTTTCTACCTATGTATGTCAAAGTAGCTCTCTGTTCCCCAATCCACAAAGGAAACAACAGCCACCTCCGACAGCTCCTCAGGTTGTAACTTCAAGAGAACAGAGTACTGAATTGGAATCTTAGCTTAATTCCAAATTCCTGGGAAAACTCCTTGATTTTTTCCCCCCTGTGGGATGTTATTGGTGTTTTGGGCAGAGCAATTCATGCCCTATGGAACTGTCTCATGTATGGAAGGAGGTTTAACATGTTGACTCCTGCCCACTAAAATGCCAGTAGTACCCCTACCCTACTGTTCATGGCAACCATAAAAACACATCCATCCTCTACCAAAAGCCCCATTGAGGGGCAGTATCACCATAGTTTGAAAACCACGGCATTAGACATTCCAACCTTACCTTGTTTGGTTTGGTGTCTTATTTCTAAAAAATTCAAATAGTGGTTATAAATGGCTAAATCCCAAGAGGAATTTCCCTTGGAATACATCTTGAAGGACAGAGGTGTATGGGACTCCAAATGACATTTTTATCTTTATGATTATGAGCCTGCTATATTTGTTTCTGAAACAAAATGTGTTTAGAGTAATTTAAACCCTCTGGTTTTGGTTTCATATTTGTCAGATGAAGAAGTTGCAGTAGATCAGTGGTCCTCAAAGTGTGGTCTCTAAAATAACATCATCTGGGAGTTGTTAGAAATGCAGCTTCTTCAGGCCCCACCTCAGACTCCAATCAGAAACTCTGGTATGGAGCCTGTGTATTAACAAGTCCTTTATGAGGTCCTGATGAAAGCTCAGGTTTGATAACCTCTACTCTGGTCCATCTCTGAGGTCTCTGCTAGTTTTAATGTTCTGTGGTTCTCTTCTGTCTCTCCTACTGAGGACACCCTTTCTCCCAGTTCATTCATCATTTATTTGATGCTGACAAAGGGCCTTCAAGGGATCTGGAAGTTCCTGGAAACTCAAGGGAATGGTTCTCCTGCATTCAGACCCAACCTCTGCTTGCAGTAGGTATAGGTTAAAAGTAAAGCATTTAATAATCCTTCTTGCTCATGAAACATTACAGAAACCAAGTTGATGCATAATTAAGAGGCTTATCTAACTTGGTCTCTTACTAAAATGCTGGAGCCAGTTGCTTCTAGAAGGAGAAGGGCTGTAAATCATTCCTGCGAGTTTCTATTACTAGCCATAGAAAAGTTTACCTTAGCCTTCTCTTCAGGATAAATGTTTCTTGGATTATACTCAGGTGGTAAGAATCTCTTCTCGCGCCTTATAAATTCCTCCACCAGTCCAGAGTTAACTCTTGTCTGTTAGAGAAATCTAAGCTGTGATCCAAGAAAGTATTAAGTTTGCTCTGATTGTCTGGTTAAAAACAAACAGAAGTCTCTCCCTTCTTGGCTTATGGATTGCTCCTGTCACTGGAGGTCACCCACTCCCTTGTGTTCACAGTACCTGACCCTCAAAGCTACTTTTTCAGTCCACCTTGCCTCAATTTCAATTTCTGACTTTTATTTTTGTTTTTGCATTTTTATTTATTTATTGAATGAATAACACATTCATATACTTCAAAACCCAAATGAGACAAAAAGGCATAGAGTAGAAATCTACATGCCCACTTCTCCTCTTCCCCTGAACCTCTATTCTCCAGGTTCAATTGCTGATTTTTGAGCATCTTGGGGATCCACTTTAATTTATTATTTATTTTTTAAAAGACTAGTACTATCTAGAATACATTTTTAAATTTATTTTTGTTAATCTTCACCTGAGGATATTTTTCCATTTATATTTAGAGAGAGTGGAGGAGAGAGACAGAGAGAGAAACAGCGATGTGAGAAAGACACATTGATTGGTTGCCTCCTGCACAGTGATCAATCCTGCAACTGAGTTAGGTGCATGCCCTTGACCAGAATTGAACCTGGGAACCCTTCAGTCTGTGGGCCAACGCTCTATCTTCTGAACCAAATCAGCTAGGATCCGAGATCCCCTTTTAGAACTGACGTCACCTGAAATAGAGTCTGTCTAAAACAAAACCATCAGCTTCCCCATTACCCTGACCCCAAACTCTTTAAACCTCTTTGTCTTCATCTGTAAAATGGGATATGATAGTGTTTTCCTCATAGGATGTGTATATTCCTTGTATAGCCATTACTTGTAAACTTTAGTACTGCTGGGCAAATAGCACTCTGTAAAAATTCATTATTGATAACCCTATAATCAGCATCAGCTCTGCTTAAATTAAATAACTGGGTGTGGTTTTGCCTTTCCCCCCAATCTTCCAAATTGGCAACTCTACAGTTCATGTTTTCCTTCTCTCTCCTTTCTCTCCATTCCAAATATTTTGGCTCATCTAGCTTTATAGTATTCCTTTCTGGATGGGATTTGGATTGGGCCATTGGAATGAGACAAAAATGCCCTGGGAGGCTGCCCTTTTCTTGCGAAGGCTCTTGGACAAGCCTGCTGAGGAGACTCAGCTGATGAGTCACACGCCTGGCCCGTGCCCCTTCCCACATGGATGCTCCTTGGCTCTCCTCTGGGACATTGCTAGTCGTTAGTAGTTTATTCCTGACATTGCTATTTCCCCCTGGGTCCAGTGATTAAGATTGTTATATTATATTTTAAAATACAAGGTTTCCTGGCTCTCTTTAATGCATATAATCTGCCACAATAGCTTACTTTTCCCATCCTGAACTTCCACAAACAAGTGTCATTCTCATGTTCACAGTGAAAGACACACACACACACTAGAACAAATCCTATCTGTCAAGTATTCTAGTGCTTAAATACCACTTTGTAAAGCATATGATTATCTAACCACTATGTTGTTTACCTGAAACTAATACAACATAATATTGTATGTAAACTGTAATTGAAAAATAAAATAATAATAATAATAAAAAGACAACCTTGACCGTGGAGATGAGAGGAGAGATGTGAACGAAGGACTGGCTCGCTACCCTGGGTCAACATTTCACTAGAAGGGAAAGGACCATGCGGATGCTCACATTTATGCATTCTGATCTATATTCAATCAACCATATTTTTGTCCTCCCATACTTAGCAAATTTTATACCAAGGACTGTATTTAAATCTAATCCTATGAGTCATTTAAAAAAGTTTTTAAGTTAAGCACTTAATTTTTTTCTTTTTAATCCTCACCAGAGGACATTTTCTTCATTGAGGAAGAAAGGGAGAAGGAAGGGGAAGGGAGAAGAAGCAGGAGAGAGAGAAAGAGGGCAAGGGGGAGGGAGGGAGGGCGGGAAAGTGAGAGAAACATCAACGTGAGAAAGAAACATCCATCGGTTGCCTCAGACGTGTGCCCTGACTGAGGTTCTAACCTGCAACCTGGGTATGTGCCCTCACCCAGAACCCTTTGGTAGGAGGGATGATGCTCTAACCACCTAGCAACACCAGGCAGGAAAAGTATTTAAATTAAAATATATATTTCTCATCCCCTTACTAACAAGTCAAAATGAGTGCACAGACCTCTAAGTGCTCTCTCCTAAGCCATGTTTGAGCCTAGTAGAGAAAGGCTTCTCAACTGAACTTGCCATTGATCAGAACGCTTGTAATCCTGCCAAATAAAGGGGTTAAAAGAGAGATGGCTGCTTAACCAAAGCTAAAACATCTGCCACCTGGCTGCAATATTTCATAGTTGATTAAGGAACATTAGATTTATTAGGCCATGTGCCTCAATTCACAGCAGATGCTTCCTCTGCAGGAAAATATTGGGCTCAGGCATTTCCGCCTCCAGGAAGTCTTCTTGGCCCAGCCTCCTCTCCCCTAGTTTCCGTTATTTTTCCAGTGTTTCCATACCCACCTCTGTTCTCAGTGTGAGGGGAGCTGTCTTGGGCCTTGTTTTAGGGGCTCCCCTTTGACCCTCCTTTGGACTGGGTCTTCCTTATAAGACAAATAACTCAAGGACCAAGGGGATGTGCCCACTCAGAGCCTGTGCCTTCCCTTCCGAACTGTAATCTGGGTACCCAAAGCCCCAGAATGCCCTCTTAAATGGCATACAGCCCTCTTCTCTAGGTTCATCCTGAAAGTGGACCACACAGCTGGTGAACACACCCCAGGGTGTGTGTTAGGCAATGGGTATTTGCCGCTGGGGAGAGGCTTAGATATGCAATCTGGGGCTTGGAATGAGGGTGGAGGGGATTCACATGCATGTGAACCTGACCCTCACAGTACAGGATGAAGCCGGGGATGGGAACTCAAAGGAGTGAACCAGAGGTAAGTCTGAGAAGGTAGGAGGATAGAACATATTTTATTGATAGTTGGTTATCTAGGTTTATAATTTTAAATACTTAGACGCACAGCCTATGGATGTCTCTTTGTACCTTGCCCTGGGCCCTGCAGCTGAAAAGGTGGGCCTGTTCATGACACCCTGGGGACATCTCTAGGTTTGCAATACCAACATTATATAATCATCTGTCTTCTGGCTGTGGTAGTTGCCACATAGTCCCCCAACCTCAGGGCCCTTGCACAGGTTGTCCCCTCTCCTGGAATGCTCTTCCCACTGACCACATTAGCCTAGTAAACTTTTCAATTATCTACCAGACCTCAGCTGAACCATCATTTTCTCAAGAAAGCCTGTCCTGACTTCGTAGATTAGGCTCTCCTGGTTTCCAACTCTCATATCTCCCTATACTCTGATAAAACTGAGGGCAAAGTATGATAACAATAGTAATGTTAGTGATAATGATAAAAGCAGATAGTCATTGACTACCTGCTGAGTGTTAGAAATTATAGGTAGGCATCATGACTGTTTCTCCCCGTCCCTGGATCCTCTCTTGGTCTGCACCACTACACCCCCTCCTCACCACCACTTCCCCATCAAGCTGGCTTCCCCTAGCCCTGCTGTCTTGAGCATGTCCTAGGTGAGATAAGACTATTGAGAGCATCGAAAGTCCTTGAGTAAGGTGGGCAGCTTCTCATCAGTGTGAGGTTTTCTCCAGCCCTGGATGCTCACCACACCCCTGGTTCCTCCCTAGAAATCAGTCCTCCCCCACCCCCTTCACTCCTCTGTGTCTCTAGGACACTCTCTCTCCAGGCCTCTGCCCTGCCCTTTCCCTTTTTTAACACTGGACTGACAACATTTTCTTGTTCCCACTAAGATTTTCCATCATAGTCTGCAGAGTTGGCCCTTCTCCTCTAGGGAAGCAGAGGATACAAGAGGCAACAAGTATCTTCCACACAAGTGCCAGCCAGGACTATAAATGCTTTCTATTCCCAAAGTAGAAACCAGAGGGGAAGAACACCTTCTGAAGAGAGAAATACAGTGAGGGTAGCTGGGCCTGGAGAGTGAGTGGCATCTTCTGTATGCTTTGACACAAGTTGAGATTTGGGAAGTCCTTTATCAAGGGCAGGGTTTCCTAGGATACTTGACCAAGGATGATCCTTCTGCCTTAAAAAATAATAATAATAATAAAATAAATAAATTAAAATTAAAATTAAAAAAAATTGGGGTTAGTTTTCTTTAAAAAAAATTATCAAAATATAATTTACATATCAGAAAATTTACCCATGTCAAGTGTACTACTCAAATATCTGTAGTAACAAATACCATCACTGTACATATATTTAGAGCATTTTCATCCCCTCAACAAGGCCCTTGGTGCCCTAACCTCATTCCCAACCTAGCCCCAGGCAATTGCTAATCAACTTTCTGTCTCTGTAAGTTTGCCTTGTCTGGACACGTCATGCAAATGTGATTGTAATATGCGGTCTCTTGTGTCTAACTTATTTCCCTGAGCATGTTTTTGAAGTTTACCCACGATGTAACATGTCAGCTATCTATTCCTTTTTCATTTCTGAATAGTATTCCATTGTGTGGTGTACTACATTTTACTTATCCCTTTACCACGTGAATGACATTACATTTGTTTCCAGCTCTTGACTGTTATAAATAATACTGTCAGGAATACCTGCATGCAAATCTTTGTGCAGATATATATTATAATTTCTCTGAAGTAGCTAGCAAGGAGTAGAATTATGTTTATGTTTAACTTTCGGCTGTAAACTGTCAAACTGCTTTCAAAAGCAACTTTCCTGTTTTTCATTCCCATGAGCGATCTCGGGTTATTTTCTCCTCCCCCAAGTCATAGTACAGGCATCCTCTAATTATTGATCAACTCCCAGTTTTTTTTAGTCCAAGAATTAATTAGGTCCTTGCAAATGTTTCAGCTATGCTCTCTTGGGTTGAGTTATGCTTTGCTCTCTACAGTGACCTTAAATAGACATTTATGATGGTTGCACTTGGTATGTACATGTGCCATATTTACTCATCTAAAATACTCAGCTCTTTAGACTAGCTCCAATAATCACTTAGTTTTTTACTGTCTCAGGGGATGGCCATGCAAAGTACTAGGTGGATAAGAGCATACTGCTCAGAAGATCCACCAGGTAACTGAATCCCCGGAAAGTAGATTTCCAGAGTCTAACCCAAGATGGCATCTACTAGAAGGGAACCTAACTTTGTCCACATGAAACTCACTAAGCTGAAAAGTCACTATGAAAGACACAAATAGAGGAAACCTCAGAGCCCAGCCAGAGGAAACAAGTTTAGGAAGAAACGAAACAAGTTCAGGGTTGCGTGAAGCTACACACCAACATGTCTCACAGATGTTAAGACGTTTTCTATTACGCAACTATAGTTAAAGGAAATTTGGTCAGAAATTCTGACTTTTTCTAAAAGCCTAGTAGACTGCTTCTACACAATAGCAAGAGTATACATTCAAAAACTTTGCTCAATGATGGAGAATATTCCTAGATTTAGAAATAAAACTCAAGACAATTCTAATCTAAACATTGCCCTTGAGGCCTTGGTAATACTAACTGCATTTACCCACTCAAGGGAAGGGTTTGGTGAGGTCACAACTGTTGTCCCTTGAGGTCATATTCATAAGAACTTCAGTGCCTGAAATAGTGAAAGTATGCTGGGCTAAGATTTCTAACACTGAAAACAAAAACAACAAAGGGAGCTAAGGGCACCAAAGACCTCCCTGATCCCCCATACACACAGTCAACAAAAAATCTCTTCTCCCTCCCCCAATCAATCGGAAATCTGTGTATAACTTTTGAATCCTCCAAAACTTAACTACTAATAGCTTACTGTTGACTAGAAGCCTTCCTGATAACATGAACAGTTAACACATATTTTGTGTGTTATATGTATTACCTACTATGCTCTTACAATAAAGTAAGCTAGAGAAAAGAACATTATGAATGAAATCATAAGGAAGAGAAAATACATTTTTAGTACTGTACTATATTTATCAATACCATAAGTTTATGTTGTCTGTTTAGAAGATGAAAAAGATCCTCATGTAAGTGAACCCATGAAGTTCAACCTGTCTTCCAGGGTCAACTGTATTTGTAAAAGGAAGTTACTGGCTGTTAAGGAGTAACATGAGGAAGTTTCTTTGTGGTACCTGATTGTGGTGTTGATTCCTCAATCTACTCATGTGCTAAAATATAGAACTGCACACATATATACACAAATAGAGTGCATGTTAAAACTAGTGAAATCTGAGTAAAGACTATTCCTGAGTTCATAGTGTTATACCACTGTAATTCCCTGGTTTTGACCTGTACTGTGGTTATGTAAGGAAGGTATTTTCATTGGGGGAAGCTGGTTGAAAGGTACATGAGAATTCTGTACCTCTTCTGAAACTTGTAGAAAGTGGTAAACTATTTCTAAATAAAAGGTTATTTGAGAAAGAAGGAAAGAAGGATCAGCAGAAGGATCTGTTTCTCCTGTAGATAGTGAAGAGGTTGGGGACAGTAAGGAACCTCCTAAATTTGAAGACAAATACTTTTTATGAAAAGGAAATTATGAAAAAATCAGCACAACAAACCTATCCTAATCTGGAATCTATATATATTATATAAAGAAGGACCAAGTGTAGTGTGAGAAAATCAGTATGTCTGAATGTGGGATCCAACTGCTTGTCCCAGGCACTTTATTTGGCACAAGTGACAACAGGAGGAGTTTAGCCTTCATTGTGTCTATAAGCAGAGAGCACAAGCACTGAGAACTGTCCAGACGAGAGGACTGGACTGGCTGTTCCAGCAGCCTTGGCAGGGCTATCTCTGTGGCAGAAGTGGATGCATCAGGCCATTAAGCCTGGTGACAGGAGCCATTAAAACCATTCTCCAATTCCCTTTGCTGTGATTCCTTACTCACTTTTAATTGTGCCTTGGCTGTTCATGTGGCTTTTGTATAGCAAGATGAGCTGATCAGCCAACGCAAGGATTTTAGCCCACTTGACATTATTTCTTCTTCATAAATTAATCATTTAGCAATCTGGTTCACATATCAATATCTTGTGGGTTTTATAAGTATGAGTGAGAAACTAGAAGAGGAGTTCTTTCTTTTGTTAATCCTCACCAGAGGATATTTTTCTGTTGACTTTTAGAGAGAGATAGAGGAAGGAAGAGAGATGGAGAGAGACATCGGTGTGAGAGAGAACCGAGCCTGCAATTGAGGCACATGCACTTGATGGGAATCAAACCTGGGACTCTAATGTCTGTGGGCCGATGCTCTATTCACTAGCAAAACCAGCTAGGAGCAGAAAGGGAGTTCTTAATCTGAAAACCAAGGATGGGGCTTCCACAGATCCATTCAGTCCTAAGATTGTATGCAAAAGCGTGCAGTGTGTGTTTATCAGTGTGTGTTAAATCAGATTTTTATACACAGTTTCAAATCTGGATGTCCTGGAAAAATAAAATTTGGAGGCTTACAAAACTTATTTTCACAGAACACATTGGGAATATTTCCCTGTACTATAATTCTCTAATGACAACATTTTTAAGAACTTCATCAGATTCAATTGCTTGAATTTATCTTCTAGGAAAGATTTAAAAAACCTATTCACTAATCACCTCTGCAAGGCTTAATTTTTAGATGGAATTTGACTTATTTTTATTCATAGATGCCCACGTGTGAGTACGAATGCTAACCCTGGCAGACACCAGCTCTGTAATGGGGAGTGCTAACTCTGTGCTAACTTTGTGAATGGGACCTTATTGTGGGTTTTCCAACTGTCCTGAGAGGTGGGTGTTATTACTTCCATTTCATAGCTGAGGAAACTGAGGTCCAGAAGGTAAAAAACTTACCAGGTCCCATTGCTGTCAGCGGTGGATGGCCTTTTCTCCTGGCCACCACGCTCAGTATCTTTATCCTTCATTGAAGGCCCTTCCTCCTTTGAAGCTTTTTTACCCAAAGACATTTCTCTCCTTGTGGAAGTCCTCTGGTTCTTCATCTGGCTCCAAACTACCCCATTTAGCACCATTAAAGTACCGTGTTTCCCTGGAAATAAGACATCCTCCGAAAATAAGACCTACTTACAGGTTTCCTTTTGAGTTAAATATAAGGTTTCCCCCCCGAAAATAAGCCCCCCCCCCAGGCTAAACATGAGAGGTTTGGTCCACTGATTCTGAAAGAAATGGAGTCACAAGAAATTCACCAGGAATTGGATTGTTATGATGATGTTCCAGAAGATGATGACATGATTGTCATTGAATAAATGAGTAAATTCTTGATACTGTAGGATTCAGTTTGTCTGGTTTGTGTTGACAACTATTGTACCATACCATATACAGGTAATAAATTTCCTTTATTTTCATTTAACAATAAATGTGTACCGTATTCTTCTTCATGGAAAAATAAGACATCCCCTGAAAATAAGACCTAGCACATCTTTGGGAACAAAAATTAATATAAGACACTGTCTTATTTTGGGGGAAACAGGGTATTATCTACCTCAAGGCCAGCAGACTTTTCCTCTAAAGGGCAAGATAGTACATAACTTAGGTTTTGTGGCTAACATGGCCTTTGTCACAGCTGTTCAACTCTGCTGCCCACTGTTGCACAAAAGCAGCCACAAGTAAGATCTGAGTAAGTGTGGCTGGGTTTCAATAAAACCTGATTCACAGGCTTTGAAATTTGAGTTTCACATAATTTTTACGCCACAAAATAATGCTCTTCCTAATTTTCCCCCCAACTGTGTAAATAGGTGAAAACCATTTCTAGCTCATGCTCTGTTCAAAAACAGGCAGTGGCTGTGGGTTTGACCTTTGGGCTAAAGTTTGCCAACACTGCTCAGGCTGCATCTTCTATGTTCATAGTCTCCATGACTAGGCAGAAAACCATTTAGCTCAAACCTGTATCTTAACGTTTTCTTATGCTCCATAAAATCCACATGCAGGGCTAGACTCATATGTAAGTGCCCAACAAATTCTTGCTTAATGTCGTTGATTCTTCTCACCCTCAGAGTCACATCCGAGGAGAAATAATAAGTCTGATTTGAAACAAATGGCATTTTTATGATTTCTACCCTTTTCCCTCCCCGAGGGAATTCTGTATCACTAGAACATCCTACGGATGTTTGGGTCCTGGGGATTGATAAGAAATGCCAATGTGCTTGGTCAGCTTGAAGGTCAACTAGCATCCTGGCCTGGGGCCAGTGACCACAGCTGGTGAAAATTCAAGCTGTCACACATTTGTTGTTAGCCCTGGTTTTCTAGTTCATTCTTCATGAATTATGAGAATATTTATAATAATGAATTGCTGCATGAGCAATCATTTTTGAAACCATAATCCCCAACCAGAAGAGATGTTATGACTTGGTGGGCTAAATTTACGACCGTGAGAACCATGATGTAGGACCAGTTGCCATGCCTCTTCCCTGGGCCTTCTATCCTCATCTGTAGACGGAGATTAACAGTCCCTCCCTCCGCCTATGGACTGACAAAGGAACCACCGCGGGTACCGTGGTAATAGTGGTGAGCGTTTCCATGTACTTTAGTTCCACGTTAAGCAGTACTGGTCTGTGGTACTAGCAGAGAACTATGTAGAAACAAACATTTTGTTTTTCTAACTTGCTTTAAGGCCATATCTACAAGCTATGAAATCAAGCTGATATTTACTACTAAGTATATATTTAAAAATTCTACAACGTGTGCCAATGAGCTTTCTCATTTTATCATATTGATGCAAAACTGCTGAAAATAGAAACTGCAATTAGGGCGATCTTTCAGCTGTCCTTCTGTTGGTCAGATTTCACTCTGCTGAACAGCACGTGAAAATGGGAGGTTTGTATATTCTTCCTCGTTAAGGGTGGCCCCTGGCACAGTGTTCAGGATAGAATCGTGCAAACACTTCTGGGCACTAAGTGGTGTCCTAGGTGTTTGCAGAGCCAGTGTTTCTGTGGGACTTGGCTGTTATTCTTATTTTTTTCTAAAACAATTTTTTTTTTTTTAAAGAACGTTAGTTATCTGGGGCTAGTTTTCACCACTTCACAGATGCCTTAAAATAATCTGGTGCTGAAGACGCCTCCAACAGCTGCCAGCTTGCCTCCGAGGTGGGAAGGCTGCCTCCCGCAAGGGCGAGGCAACAGCCCTGCCAACAAATGTTTCAAACTGGTGACTACCGCAGACAAAGGACAGGCTTAGCACTCATGCGGGGACTGTAGCAAAGCGAGGTGTTTTCCAGGCAGAAACCCCTCAACCTTCCACAGCAGATGGGTGACTGACGGCTACTAAGGTTTACAGTGAGAGGTGGGACGTGAATGGACTCACAAATGATGGTCTTTCAAATCTGAAACCTCAATGGCCATGGAGAAGGGGAGGGGGTGTTGGGCTCTGTAGCTGGAACGTCAGCAATAGGACATGAGCCTAGGGCTCAAGTATGGCTGTGTCCCAGGGAGCAGCTGCCTTCAGCTCCCAAGGCTGCCTCAGAATGTAGATGGGTCTGGTGACACCTGTGGACACGGAGTTTGTGACATTTGTTCGGTGCTTGGCTGAAGAGGACTTGCAGGAATGTTAGCGATCACTCATTACTATTATAATAGTACTGTGGATAGAAGGTCTGTTGGCCTTTAGCAGATAGCAGCTTGTATAAGTACTCTGCTTTGATATAAGAAGCTCCCAAGCATCAATGGTTAGCATAATTTCGGTTGGCTCTTACAGTCCGCTGTGGTCATTATGGTGGCACCCCTAATATAACCCAAGGAGCAGTTCACGTATTTCTGTGTGGGTTAGTCACAAAGTCATTAATTGAGAATTTAAGCCACTGGTGTGGCAATCTTGTTGCTATGCCCAACATGCTAGTCCACCTCTCCCTTCACCTTCACTGGTGGTCTCAGGGTCGAGAAGAAAATGTTTTCCTTCACATTTGGATTCATACTAGTTGAAATAAAAAAGTCCAGGAAGTGTTTTCGCTGAATATAGAGCCTAAGTTAGCCTAGGAGTAAAAATGAGGAGGGAAGAAATACAGTTTGGAGAAGTCTTAGGTTAATCTGACTACTTGAACAATTATTGAGCCCCCACTATGGCCAGACAGTAGTAATTCAAAGATACAAAGCCATCAAGGAGACTGTAGGCTGGGAGGGAGGGACAGATGAATTGACAAGTGCCAAAGGAGCTGCATGTGCCATGATGCATGTACTAACACAGGAGAGAAATGAAAGAGCAAAGGACTTTCTATCAGGAGAGGTGCAAGCCTGTCAAAAAATAAAAATAAAAAAAAGTCAAAGAAAGGGATCTGAGCTAAAATTTAAAACATGAATGTGATGGTTCTTCCAAATTGATAAATTGCTCACCTGCCAGACAGGAGCAGAATGAGGAGCAAGAGTTTGGAGGTAAGAAACTGACCAGCCATGTGATAATAAAAAAGAAAGCAGAGTCAGAATTCTCAAAAATGTCTAAATGACATGCTAGGCAGTGTCCTGCCCCAATGCCATCTGGGGCCTCTTCACGCCATGCCTCCTTCATGAAGCCTCCCGCTCCTTGGAGGAATTCCTGGAGCAGTTTGTTGGTGCCTTTCATCCTGCCTTCAGCCTCTTCCCTGCCCCATTCAGTTCACTGCACTCCTAGCACTCCTGGGGAGCAGCCTGAGGGCAGGGTTTGGGTCTCTTGTAAGGAAGAGCTGGGCCTAAGCCTCATCATTATTCCACTTGAATTGACCTGCTCAGTTTGATTCACTCTCATCTATATACTTAGAGACCCAGAGTGGGCATTTTCCCCTTTTTATATTTTTATTTTGAAAATTAAAATTTATAGTGGCTCTGGCCAGGTGCTTAGTTGATTGGCAAACAGGCTGGCAGGGAAGCAGTTAGACATCAATCAGGCTAGCATGGGAGTGATTAGGGGGTGATCAGGCTGTCAGGCAAAAGCTGTTAGGGGCCGTCAGGAAGGCAGACAGGCGAGCAGTTGGGAGCCAGCAGTCCTGGATTGTGAGAGGGATGTCCCAGATTGGAGAGGGTGCAGGCTGAGCTGAGGGACAACCTCCACCCCCAGCCCCCATGCCCAGATTTTGTGCACCAGGCCTCTCCTCTAGTGTCTACAAATATTCATGAGTTCACACTGATTCCTCCACTTCCCATCTAACACCACAGGGTTTATTCCAGCATTTCTCTTTCCGTGTTTGTAATTCCCTATGACAAAAAAAAAAAAAAAAAAAAAAAAAAAAATCTTCAATGCATGCTTATATTTTCTCAGTTCTCCCTCTATGTCACCAGTCCCCCAACTGTCCCCTCACCATGGGCCCCTGAAAAAGGCAAATCCCTTCCCCTGTCATGAAGGGATTTTTGATCAACAATGACTGGCCTGGCCAGAATTCACACTTTTTGAGTGAATTCTGCCCGCTTGTGTCACTGCCTGGACTCAGGATCAGGGAAGAATCACAAGTTTTTCTTTTCCTGTTGTTGCTTAGCAGAGTGAATGTTTTCTTCTTTGCCATGGCAGTGACCTCTTTGATGTGGAATTTTTCCCCCCCTGTTCACTTCTCTCCACTTCTCTAATTACTCATGGGATGGTAATAGGATGACCTAAATCCATTCAAAGATGTGGAGTGCTCCCAGCTTTTCCCAGGAAGAATGCCTGATAAATATTATATAGCTGTAAACCCAGAGCTGGAGGCCAGAGGTCAGCGGATCCTTCCCCAGGGCGGCCAGATGGTTTGGCTCTTCCAGCACATTCTCAGAGACACGTCCTAGATACACGTCTGTAAGAGATCTTCCACTCCTCCCCCATGTCACATGGTAACCTCAGTGCAGCTGCTGGGTCGGTGTCTCGGTGTCTCCTTGCCCCTTTCCTGTGGGGTAGGGATTGCCCCCCACAGTGTCCTCGCTGTCCTGGAGGGCATAGAACACCTCTCCTGTGAGCTAACCCTTCCTGACGCATCTACATGTTTCCTTACAGAATTTCCAAAACCAGATCGTTATGTCCCACCACACCGGCCAAAGGAAGTTTAAAAAACCCGTTTCTAAAAGCACTTTCAACGTGCTCACAGTGTGTATGTACTGTTAGAGCGAGTGGATGATCATGGGGGCCACGGTCTTTCAGGCAAGAACCGACTGCTGTGGAGGAGCCAGGAGAACTGCCTGGGAGCACAATGCATAACCTTTGTTTACAGCCAAGGCTGGAGTAACGAACAGATGGTAAGAAAATCGGATTTAAAGAAGGGACAGATGCGCCAGCGCAGGGAGCTCGGTAAATCTCGTGCCTTCTGCTTTGCCTGCAAGGATGGTGTCTAGCTGCCCACGGCGGTCGCACCCCAGTTTGCTGTTGCTTGTGACTGTTGCATCTTGTCTCTGAGAATAGTTACTACATCTCATTACAGGCGTTTATCTCATCCCTCCCATGGGGAATGCGTTTTCCCAGGGATTTGTATGTTCCCTCTCCTTTTATGGGGAGTAGTTTCTTCATCATCCATGTGATTGTGTATCTAAAATTTCAAGAATATTTAAGCCGTGAACCCTGCTTGTCTATAACAGGATGGGGTTATAGGTCTATGGTCTTAGAAATATTTACAGTGAGCATGTGTAACAAGGGAGAATAAGCATAAACATTTATGTTGAACACATTCGTAAGCACACCCTCTCCCCCAGCGTCTCTCTGTGGCGATTTTCTCTGCGAGGGCAAAACATTAAGATGCTAACTCGCTGATACTAGCTAACTAGCTAGTATAAATGTCATATTAAAGCTTCCCGGGCATATTAAAGCTGCCCAGACCTCCTTACCCCCTTCTTCCTAAATGGAAGTGATAACTTGCGTTAAGATTTACATTTCTTTGGGGTGGAGGTGGGGGGATAAAGAGCACACCTTCTGTTTCAGTGACATCTGGTGAGATTCAGCAGGTTGAACAGCTGTCCAATACTGAGATCAATTTACAAACATTTTATTCCAAAACAGCCTCCTATATATTTGTAGCAATTCTAGGTCCTTCAGAGCCACTCCATAAGTCACTTCCCTACAGAGACATGCACAGGACAAGACATCCGCCCATGCCTGCATGTTGCAACGTGTCACTCCTAGGTGACATCAAGTCCTGTGAAAATCCTGCCTTCAGATTCCTCCTGAGGAGAAGACGGAACTATATTTAAGTAAGAGTGCTGTGTATTATAGAAATAGTTCCTTACAAAACAGTCCTGCGTTAAAGAGCAGTGTCTTACAGCACTGGCTGTGACGCACCACGGGAGTCTTTCAGTGGCTCCATCAGAACTGGTTGGACTCAACTCCTGCTGCCCGGTATGCACAGGGCCAGCTGTCCTTTGGGCATGAGTGTGATTCTGTTGGATGGCACAGGGGTTGCCACCTTCATACAAACTCTCGGGGCATACCTCCTCAGCCCTTGGAGTACCCTGAGGGCTGCACTCAGATTCCCTGTTGGCTCTCATGTCCAGTGTGACCTCGTCACCAGTCTCTGGAAAGGCAGTGTAGGGGTAAGAGGTCTGTGCTTTTGGTACCTCCAGTCTCACACAGTGCTTGGATTCTGGCTTGTATGTGTGCAGCTTCCCCACCCCATGGGCAGAGGACACAGAGGGGCCACAGGATTGGCAGTAGAAGGCTAAATGAGGCACTGGGCACTGTGGTGACAGTTTACTCTTTTGCTTTAAGTGAGTCACAGGCTATTACTTTATTCACACAGCCTCCCTCTGAGTCTGCCACCATCTCTGATTCTCTAGCTCCCAAGCACTATGGTAAACAAGCCAAGGAAAAAGCAACCACCAAGAAATCCCAGAAGAGTCCACTATGGCTTACCTCTTTTTTTTTTTTTTTTTAATAAAATATATTATTATTCATTTCAGAGAGGAAGGGAGAGGAAAAGAGAGATAGAAACATCAATGATGACAGAGAATCATTGATTGGCTGCCTCCTGAACATGCCCCATTGAGGATCAAGCTCACAACCTGGGCATGTGCCCCGACAAGGAATCGAACTGTGACCTCCTGGTTCATAGGTTGACGTTGAGCTATATCAGCTGGGTGTGGCCTACCTCTTTACAGTCACCAGCCAGGAGGCAAGTTGCTGGGTCCCCTTGTTGGGGATCGTTTTCTTTGCCTGACAGAAGTATACCCTCCCCTCAGTTTTGCATGGGATGGACCTTAAGGGCATGCTAAGTGAAATAAGTGGGATGGGGGTACCAGAGAAGTATTGCTTTTGACTATGATTTTATTCTCACTTTTCTCTCCAGGTTGGTATGGAATGGGGGAACATGGATTGTGTATTGGTAACTCTCACAAACTAAAGGCCCAAAGTCCTTCTTGCCTCCCAATGCCATCTTAGCACCCAACTCTAAGCCTGTATTGTTTCAATGCCTGTGTTTGATTATTGTGCTAGTTTATTGCCATCCTAGACAAATTGGAATTGGACAGATACCCTTCCACCCCCACCCCCCGGAAATGTAGATGCTCACTGTGTGTAGATTTGAATTATAAGCTATTTTCTCTTTTCTCGGTCACATCAAGACCAAGGCCCAGAATAGCACCACCTCCTCTGAAAAGCAGTCCCCCAATGATCCTGCAGATTTACTGAGACTCTACTATGTGTTGAGCAGGATTCAAGACACTGAGGACATAGCATCAATAAAAGACACAGGCCCTGTTGTGTTGGAACATGCACCATAAGTGGGCATCAGGTCCACTCTTTATCCGAGGCAGAGTCCTCTCCTGACCTCTCCACCCCAGCCTGACCACCACTCGGCGGGCCCCCACTCCCCATTCCCAGGGATAGCCTGACTTATCAGTAGTGAACCCTGATGCTTAGAACACTCTTGCCTAAATGGTGTCAAAAATATGTTTTCCTGCTCTTTCTACAATAGTTATTGGCATTGGTTTTGTTCTCTGGAGCTAGACAAAATAAGTTAAGTTTTCTTTCATTTGACAGCCCTTCTAATACTGGTCAGTACACAAACTCATCATCTTTACCCCTAATTTTTGCCGTCTCCTCTCCCCCCCCACACACACACACACCCAGATCAGACCTCCTGCCCTTATCTTCCCCCATCCCTGCCTGACTCCTTCTCAGCCTCAGAGTTGGACACATTTAGACTCTTTTACTTCAACTTTATTTCTTCTTCAGGCTATGTCTCCCTTCTTGCCTCCCAGCTCTAAGCCTATATTGTTTCAAACTCTGTGTTTGATTATTGTGTTAGTTTATTGCCATCCTGGACAAATTGGAATGGGACAGATTACTATACTAGCAAGGAGGTGGCGTTGGCTCTTCTTGGAGGGTTTTGTTTTGTCTTAGGCTGGGTCTATTATTTCTTTAAATTTAAATTATTACCATGCAAAATTATTTAAGCAACCAGATCAGGGATTCCCATATATGGTAATTATTTTGCTCATTAAAATACCATTTAGTAAAACTTACCTACCAGCAGAAGTTGTACATATAAAAAGTAAGCAGAGAATGAATAAATGAGTGAATGTCCCTAGCCAGTTTGACTCAGTGGATAGAGCATCGGCCCTTGGACTGAAGGGTCCTAGATATGAGTCCAGCCAAGAGCATGTATCTTGGTTGCAGATTCAATCCCTGGCCCTGATTGAGGCCCAAGCAGAAGGCAGCTGATCCTTGTGTCTCTCTCACATTGGTGTTTCTCTCTGTCTCTCCCCATCCCTTCCCCTCTCTCTAAAAATCAATGGAAAAATAACCTTGGGTGAGGATTAACAAAAGGAAAAAAAAAAATGAATGGATGGATCTTTTCTTGTCCATAAGTCTTAGAATTGGTGTTATCTGTTTTTAGTTTATTCTTACTCATATCAAATAGGTGAATAAAATGGATGGTTTTCTGATGGAAATAGCTGTTTCAGTCCTTACTATTGCTAGTTTATTTATATTAAATGAATATATAACCCCATCACCTCACACAGCATAATTAGCAAGTATTTATGCTGTTGAATTCATGACCTAGTTTCCTGAAGACATCTGTTTTCTAAAAGGATTTTTTTTCAAACTGAGATTAAAGGCATACTCAAGTGCAGTTGGCAGATAAAACACAGGGCACTGAGCTAAATTTGAATTTCAGATAAATAGCAAATAACTTTTAGTGTTAATGTGCCTCAGTTATTACATAGGACAGAATTATGCTAAAATATTATCCATTGTTTATCTGAAATTTGAATTTATTTTAGCATCTTATATATATTTTTTCTCTTTTCTTTTTCTTTCTCTTTCTGTTTTTAACCTAACAACCCTAAACCCAAGATGTAAGCCTTAGAAGTCTGTCCCAATTTCCTCCTTCTACTCCTAATGGCCTTCTTTTCCATCCTCCATTCCATTTGTTTTATTTCTTTCTTTTCAGATAAAAGACTCAGGTTTCAGTTCTCCCTAGTGTAATGGCCTCATTTCTATTCCAAATTATTATTTCCCCCCCCCCCCCTTTGACAATATACAAGAGATTGTAGCCCTTGTTGGTTTCTGTTTGGGATAAAAAACTAAAAAAAAAATGTGTCTAGGATAAACTGCTGGGGAAATTGGCTTCAGCAACCTCTGAACTGATGACTAATGGTTTAACAGCTGTAAACAGGTGAAACCAGTCTCACTGTGCAAATGCAGCAAGCTCCAAGGTCGGGGTGGGTGGAGACCTGTGACGGTAAAACACTATTTCTTGTCAACAGAAATGTATCTATTGAATGTTATCTGCTGTGATCTAAAGGCCTGGTGTATTCAACATGTTTCTTTTTTTCACCTGAGAACTAGATTCATTTCCTTTCCTTTCTTTCTTCCTTCCTTCCTTTCTTTCTTTCTTTCTTTTTTTTTTTTTTTTTTTTTTTTTTTTTTTAATCTATCTCAGTGACTTCATTTCCCTTTCACCCCATCCGCTCAGGCCATCAGAGAGAGTACTCCATGGATGACTTCTCTGAGGGCCCTGGGCCATTCCATACCTCTAAAGGCTTTTGCAGAGCTAAGAGGTGCCTCATTATCACAATCACTTCTCGACAGCAGCCTGGAGTCATTCTGCTGGCCACATGATTGATTAATTACATTATTGCTTATGAGTATGAGTAGGCAAATGTGTGAAGTCAATCATAAATATGGGGGGTGGGAGGATGGGCATGGAGAGAGACTCATTATTGGTGTTGAGAGTAGGTTGTCAATGTCCATGGCAGGAGGCTTTAAATTATTGGGTAATATTGTCACCATATTAGACGGTGCAAGCTGATTCAATGTACAGTCAGGTGCTTCACCTCTCTGGAATTAACAAATTGTGCAGTACACTCTTGCCTGAGTTTAACAAAATACTACTCCTAAGAGAGACTCTTAAAAAATGAACTGAATCATTGATACTTGGAAATGTTAAAAATAAACAGTCCAGAAGAGCAGATATTAAGATGTCCTTGAGCTTCAAAGAACAAACTCGAGTTCCCATGAACCCTGGGTTCTTAAACTTTCATATAGATAAAAATGTCCCAGAGATTTTTCTCAGTACAAACTACACTTGTGTGCCGTTCCCAGAGCCTCTGCTTCAGCAGGCTGTGTGGCACTGTGGTAAAAAGCATGGATGCAGGAGCAGACCAACCTGCCACTTGGCTACCTATGGAACTCCCTCGGGGTCAGTTTCCTCATCTGTAGAATGGGAATACTGCCTATTACATGGAGTTGTGAGGATTAACAGTTACTATCTGTAAAGCACTTAGTACATAACTCGTAGTTGTTGACATTTTTTTTTTTTTTTAATAAGCCAGCACTCCAGGCGACTGTAGATGCAGGCAGTCCTCAGCCCACACTTGACTGAACACTGCAGGCTAGCTACTGACACAGTGTGGGCTGTGCATGCATTAGTCCATCTCTGTGCATCAGTTTACTGCTGGTAAAAGAATTCCTAACTAACTCCTAGATCCAGACCATGAGAAAGGAAATGGCTACATTTGCCCCAATGGCCTGGTGGTGTTTGCTCCGTGAGAAAGTTTGGAGCAGCAAGAAATACATGGTACATGAAGACTGTGCCAAGACTGTAGGCACTGATGAAATACATTGGACCTTCCCCCCCACCCAACCACCCCCACTCTCGTAGCTAGATATGAGTGGTCATAAGAAGTTTGCAATCAGTGAGCAAGTGTATCACACAATACCATGGACAGGTTTGGATATGCTGGAAATCTCAGCAGCCACAAGTTCGGGGTTTCCTTTTCGGCTCCCCTTCCCTGGCTTCTAAAAGCTGGTGGGCCCACGGCTCTGGTCTCTACACTCAATTCTCAGGTGATCTCACCAAGGCCCTTGGCTTTTTGTATCCCTAGCCTGACCTTCATTGGGTTTCAGACTTGTATATAGCCAACTGTCTACTCAGCATTTACACTGGGATCCCTAAAGGGATCTCAAGCTTAACACGCCTAAAAAATGAACTTGTTTCCAAATCTAACAGCCCTTTTATACATATTTGCACTCACTTCCTCCCCCACGCTTTTCCTATCAGATACTCAGACTTTGCATTTCACTTTTATTATTCTCTCCCTACAGTTTTTCACCTCTGCTTCCTCTTCATCCTCGTCTCCTATTACACTCTGCCCCATATGAGCCTTTTAGCTGTAGTGAAACA